>NC_091622.1:101586939-102836939 GCF_027580195.1 Bos mutus | reverse complement strand
TACTCTTTGCTTCTAAGATACAACTAAAGCTCACTACAAATGCTCCCTTCATGGTCCCTAAGCTCCTTCCACAGAGAGCAGCAGAAGTCTCTGGATGTCACACTCAGCCGCCTTAAGATATACTCACACTCCCCCCTCCTTGATCTTACAAACACACACACACGTCTTAGCAAGTCCTTCAAATTCCGGTCTGATTATAAGGTTCCGGTTTTCAAATTCACAGTCTGCAATAATAGGCTAAAAAAAAAAACATCAGACTTCTCCAGGACAGATCGATCACACCCACTCTGTAAAGGCCAGAGACTCTTTTCAACAGAGGCTGTTGCTGCTTCTTAATGGCAGCAAACTCTGGATAAGAGCTGAGCAAAAAGAGTAACCATGGAAACCGCTCCCAGATACCGGGTGATGTCGTGTAAAGCAAGTGGAGGCTGCTTTCTGGAAGAATGGAGCAGGAAGGCCCCATCACCAGGAGGAGCTCCGTGAGACGCTCCCCCGCCCCCCTGCGCCCCACGTTGCCTGCACCCCTGATGCTATTCTGGAGGCCCATGTCTCCTGGCACCCCACGGAGGGCTTGGCACTGGTGCAGGCGCAGACATACCAGTGAGAGATCGTCAATGACGTGCTGCTGCTCCAGCACCTGCAGCCTCAGGAACTCGATCTCCTGCTCGTCCCGTGTCAGACTAAGGTCGTTCAAGGAAGTGTGCCTCTTCAGGGACGCCTGGGCGGACAGTTTCTCTTTCTGCAGCCAAGGGAAGAGAGGACACTACAGGGCTGCTCATCCACAACCCTTGTCAGGGACCCACCATGCGTCAGGGTATGGAGTGTGGGCTTGGGGATACAGGATGGAAAGATGGAGGGAGGGATGACTGCTCCCTGGTCCCCACGCTGGAGGAGCAGACAGCTGCAGACCAGGGCCAGGCTCGAGGCAGGGCCGACTGTGCCCACTGCTAACAGGAAGGACTAGCAGGCAACGGGGTGGGAGAGGTGGACGTCTGCCCTGAGCCTAGAAAGCGTGGGTGCTGGGGGAAGAGAGCACACCACGTGGTAACAATGCACATTCACACCTGGACGTTCCAGGGAACAGGGAGAAGGGTGTTCCATCTCCCGGAGCCTCAGTCTTCTCAGCTGTACAATAGGCACGCTTGAGGCTACTTTGGACAATGAAGCTCAGAGTATTCCTTAAACCATCAGCTGCAAGACACCACTCTGACCACAAAGACCAGTCATTCTTGCTGGAGCAAATGAAAGGCCCTGATTCAAAGCACTTGGAGCAAAACTGTAATTGTCGGCCTACTGAGCTGCCCCAAGGTGCCAGGTCTTCTGTGAGAACCTTCTGTGTCATCACTCCATCCTGTCCCTGACCCTATAGCACTGATGTTTTCAATCCCATTTCATGGATGAGAAAGAGGGCTGGGCCCAAGGACCCCAGGTGGAGATGGCAGAGCGGAGGTGCAAACCTGCTGTCAGGCCACCTGGTACACGCTCCTTCAGACACAGATGCCCACAGCACTGTGAATTCTGGGGAACAGAGGCTAGAGGGATGGGGTGGGGTGGGGTTGGGGGCGGGTGGGAGATGGCCTAGGAGAACTTGGACTGCTCGGGTCAGGGGCTGGAGGAGCCCAGGTGGAGACAAGGGCTTCGGGTCCATGACTCACCATCTCCACGTTTTCCCGAGTGAGGTTCTTAATCTTCTCTTCCATCCTCTGGATGCTCTGTAGCAAGTCCTCATTCTTCTTGTTCATCCGCTTGTTCTTCTCCACCAGGGGCTTCAGCTGGACCTCCGTCTCGCGGGAGCGTTTCAGCTGCAATCAGACGGACACAGAGGGCAGCAGCTGTAAGACCCAGCTGTGGAGGCCAGCAGAGATGCCACCTGGCTGAAGCCGCCCCTGCGGGGACCACATCGCCTACGTGATGCAAACACCAGGAAGAGCCCCCAGATACCTGGCTTCCAGACACAGGCTCCCACCTGAGCCTCAGGAGGCCTCGGGCAAGGCAAGAGGAAGGGGTATAGCCCAACACAGAGACTCAGAGATCTGCCTCAGGTCACCCTGCTGGCAAGAGGCCTGAGCTGCATCCACACTTCCCTCATACTATACTACTAAGTCACTCCAGTCGTGTCCGACTCTGTGCGACCCCACAGACGGCAGCCCACCAGGCTCCCCTGTCCCTGGGATTCTCCAGGCAAGAATACTGGAGTGGGTTGCCATTTCCTTCTGCAATGCATCAAAGTGAAAATTGAAAGTGAATTCGCTCACTCGTGTCTGACTCTTAGCGACCCCATGGACTGTAGCCTACCAGGCTCCTCCATCCATGGGATTTTTCAGGCAAGAGTACTGGAGTGGGGTGCCATTGCCTTCTCCGACACTTCCCTTACCTCCAGGCAAAACCCCCAGAGGTCAAGGTTCACATGCATAAAAGTCAGTCCAGCCATCTACCTCCTCCTGGCCACCATTTCTCCCCAGGCACAGACTTGTGCCTGCTCAGACTTGTGAAAGCTCAGCACTCTTCAGACAACAGAGGATCCCTGGGCCCGGCTCAGTGCTGCGGGTATGAGAAAGATGGGGTAGCACCCGGCCCTGAGCTGCTCCCCGAGTCCTCTGAGCATGGTCCCTGTGACCGGTGGGGTGTCCCTCCAACCTCGCATCTGGTCAGCATCTGGAGGGCCCCTCTTGGGCCCGGGTCCTGTCCTAGGGGCTGCGTCAAAGGGAAGACACAGTCACCTGGGGGTGACCGTCCAAGAGATGGGGGAAGAGAGCAAAGATGGTAGGAGAGGTAGGAACACAGTGAGACAGGTCCTCATGGATGTTCCAGACAGGGCAGGCACACTGTCAGGGGTCAGAAGGGGCAAGAACATGCCACGTCCAAGGAGCTTCATGGATGGCAGTGGGAACACGCAATGTGGGGGATGGGAAGGGCTGGGCCTGGTGAGGCCTGATTTAGGGAGCTGAGAATATATCATCGGTTTCCACCCCCAGCTCGCCAGCCCTCCCCGCCCACCCTCCTCTGGCCAAAGGCTTTGAGGCACAAGCATTCTGTGGTCGGGTCTGCCTTCTAGAACAATCCATCACTCTGACTGCTGCGTGCAGGCCAGTCCAGAGAGACAGAGACACGAGAAATGATGCTGGACGGGGATACGGAGCAGGGACTGGGAGACTGCACAACTGGAAGCATCCTCTCTTCCTCCTGCATACAGTGTCCTCGGCAACACACTAGCTGCAAGACCACAGCCAAACTTTCAGCCTCAGTTTTCTCATCTATAAGATGGGAATAACAGTAGCAAACTCCGGGAGACAGTGAAGGACAGGGAAGCCTGGTGTGCTACAGTCCATGGGGTTGCAAAGAGCCCAGCACAGCTAAGTGACTGAACAACAATGGTAGTATCTGCCTCAGACACTTGTTGCGAGAATGTGCATGGGTATAGCTTCTGCAGGGTTATTTTAATGGATGAAAATTAGAAACAACTCAAATATTCATCCATATGATGCCAGCTGCAAGACCCACTGCATCCATCAGGTACTCACCATGTGTCCAGGCATCCCCTCTCCTTTAACCCTCACCTCGATCCCAGGAGGGGCTCCTTCCCATCCCCATTTCACAAAGAACCTGGCCACAGAGAGGTGGTGCGATGTGCTCAAGGTCACACAGAAAGTGCCAGAACCAAGAACCAAACACAAGGGACTGACTGCAGACCTCTGCCTTGGGTCACCAGGATGTGAGAGTTAAGATGAAACACTGATGGTAGTCATGAGATGTAAAATGTACCTTGACTCATACATTGTACCGCTAGAAATCTTCTGCAGAGATAAAGGTTCCAGGAAGTAAAAACAAAAATGTATCTGCTGTGTGGCTTTGTGTACAATAGCAGAGAAACCTGAAATAGCCTAAATCTTTACCAGTAGAGGAGTGGTTGAGTAAACCATGGTTTGGCCACACAGACAGAGTTCGACACAGTTGTTACAAAGACAAAGGGAGATCTTCAGGCATGGTTGGGAAATGGGGTAACTGATACATCAAGGGAAAAAAGCAAGTTGCAAAACAATACACAGGGAAACTATCCTGTGTGTAACCATAAAATAACAAAAAAGGCTCTTCCTGAGTGTAAAGACATTCACATAAACATGAAAAGCATGTCAGAACCACTTCAAACTGTTAACAGTAGTTATCTCATGATTTTAAGATCCCAGCACTGTTATTTACAGTATGGAAGCAACCTAGATGTCCTCTGACAGATGAATGAATAAAGAAGCTGTTAGTACACATATGTAAAATGGAATATTACTCAGTCATAAAAAGGAACGAGTTTGAGTCAGTTCTAGTGAGGTGGCTGAACCTAGAGCTTGTTATACAGAGAGAAGTTAAGTCAGAAAGAGAAAAATAAATATTGCATATTAATGAATATATGTTGATTCTAGAAAGATGGTACTGAGGAACCCATTTGTAGTGCAAAAATAGAGACGCTCGCATAGAGAACAGACTCGTGGAAATAGCGGGAGAAAGAGAGGGCGGGACGAGCCGAGAAGGTAGCACTGGCACGTATACACTACTACCTGTAAATAGATTAAAAAAAGATTAAAAAGATAGCTAGCAGGAAGTTGCTATGTAACAGGGAGCTCAACCTGTTACTTTGTGACAGCCTAGAAGGGTTGAATGCTGAGAGTGGGAAGGAGGTTAAAGGAGGGGACGTATGCATACTTATGGCTGATTCACGCTATGCATACTTATGGCTGATTCACGCTGTTGTACGGCAGAAACCAGCACAACACTGAAAAGCAATTATCCTCCAATTAAAAATAAATTAAAAAAAGATCCCAGTTGTGGCAAGCTTATCAATTCTTTCTTTAAATGCTTCAGGTCTGAATTGTTTCAAGCAATACATTTTTTCTAATCCATTTAGTAAACTATTTTGCCTCTCATGAGGGATTTTTTTTAAGCTCATGAATATTTACCCAATAAGTGGAGACATAATATGAGGTGGAGCGTCTGATGAAAGCTATATAAAAATATGCCTTTAAAAATACTGGAAGGAAATGAAATTATTCTGATCCTGTTAAAACCATGAAGAAGTAACACTTAATAACACTTTTTATCTCCATGTGTTTCAAAAATACAGATACACTTACTTTTATAACAAAATTTCGAATAAAGAGAAATACTATGAGGCACTGTCAAGAAGTTTATATATTGACTACCACTCCATGAAAATTAGTTTAACTGTTTAATCCTGCATTTTCAAGAAGTTACTATTTTTACTTGAGATTTTTTTTTAACCAGAAGTTCACATTCACTACCTTTAAAAATAGAACTATGTGAACTTTTATGCAAAAGAAAGTAAACAGATAAGCAAAAAATAAAAATTGTCCATAATCACACCACCTAAAATAACTTCCACTATCCAGGATGATGATAATGTGTTTCTGTTCTGTAAACCGCTTTTATTATTTAATTTATTGTGGACAAATTTCCATGGCAGTTAAATATGATCTAAAACACCATTCTTAATGACTGCATACAATTCACTGCATAAATGTTCCATAATTATTTCGATCAGTACTTGAGGATCGAACAAGTGGGGTTTGGTTTCGTTTGGGTTCGGTTTTGGTTGCTACTATATAGAGACATCACTGCAATGAATACCCTCTCCTCGGACCCCTCACTGTACTTCTCCGATTGTCAGCTCAGGATAAATTCCCGCAGAAACTAAGGGTACTAACAGGTCTCTTCAACAAGTGTGTGCTTGATTTTTAATCAGGAAGAAATCAGGGGAAAGTAGAGAAAACCAGACAGCCTGGGTATTAACTTCCTGTTTAGAGCCTGGATTGTGGCCCCAGGACTGCTTTCCCGAACCCCGCAGGCTCCATCTGCCTCTGAGGGGGTGGGGGGCTGATTACCAGTTCATTCCTCTCGTCTGCCAAGAGGGTATTTCTGTCTTCCAGCTTCCGTATCACCGAATTCAGTTCAGCAATTTTTAGCTGAAATCGCCGCACGTCTCGCTCATCCATATGTTGATCCTAAAATAGAATCAAGACACGAATGTACTTTGAAAAAGCTTAACTGAGTCAGAGTGCTTCATGGACCCTCTCGGAAAACTCTCAGGACAAAGGTGAGCTCCTCATTAGGGGGACTGTCAGCCATGCTGGGGCTACCCCAAGTCAAGCAACATGTGGAAAGACCAGCTCCAAGGCGATGAGACGGCAAACCCTCCAGCAGCTCCGTAAGATCTGGGGACCTCCCATCTCAGCCCCTGCTCTCCGAGCATCTCTGATGAAGGCATGTCACTGACGTGCCAGGATGCTCCTCAAGGGCAGGCACTGTGCCCACCTCGCTCACCACTGAGATGCAGGGACCTCACGTGGTGTCTGCACACAGCCTACCTGACAGACACTTCAGTATTTAGTGAATGAATGAAGGAGTGAATGAATGAATGCCTGCAGCTTTGGCCTCTTCTGTGTCTCTTAACTACCAGCTGTGGCCCCAGGTGCCCTGTCTGTTGGCTGAGCTCCCTCTCCTGGGCAGGGGGCTCTGCCTTTAAATCATGTATTGTCCTCACTGGGTCCCTTTCTGAGCTCTTACTGGATACTCGGCATTCAAGCTTTCATTTCTTTCTTTTCAGTTGAACTCTAAGACCACGAGAGGCAAGAGCAGCCTGCATTCCCTGTGCCGAGCACTGGGGCTGGCCGCAGTGAATGTCTACACCTGTAGCAGGATGGGTAAGGGAGAGAAGGAAAGGTATACAGATGGATGGGAAGGAGAGATGGGGGAAGGCAGGCAGGCAAGTTCTCCAGAAGAATGACCAGTGGGAGGAGTGATGGGTAGGCGGTCGGCTCGATGGCCCCAGTGCTTCGTGAGCCCCTCACCTGGACGCCCATGAGCTCGGCCATGTCCCCTATGCCGGGCGGGAGCTCTCTCTTTGGACTACCGTGGTACCGCTCAGCCTCTCTGACCTGAACCAGCTGCTCATCCAAAGCCTCTTTCTGAAGCAGCAGCTTCTGGGTCTGCCCAGTCTGCACGCCGAGCTCCTTCTCCAAGGCTAGAATCACACGATCTTTCCCCTTGATCTCATCCATCTGAAAAGAGAAAGAACAAGTAGCTGACTGTAGGGGCTTGTGACCAAGGAGTGCTCTCCCTTGCTGGCCTCGGGCCCAGGGGAAGGTTCAGCAGCTCCGTGGATCCAGGGTGGCTGGACTCAGCAACACGGGGCAGAGAGACACCGTGGGGCACAGCCCAGGCCCTGCTCCTCTGTCAATCACCAGCTCCAGCACAGAGAAGCACAGAGCTGAGGGTTCAACCTATATCATCAACCAGACACTTACCCCGAAACTGACCTATGTTTCTTTCTCTCTTACCTTCATGACATAAAGTCAAATCCTGACCTTCCAGGGTCACCCAGCCACTCCCCACCCTGCCCCCTGCACCTCAGCTTGGTCAGAGTTGGTTGTCCTCCTGCCTCCCACTCCCGTCTGGCTGTATCTCCTGCTGCTGCTGCTAAGTCGCTGCAGTCGTGTCCGACTCTGTGCGACCCTATGGACAGCAGCCCACCAGGCTCCTCTGTCCACAGGATTCTCAAGGCAAGAATCCTGGAGTGGGCTGCAGCCTTCCAGCAAACAGCTCTCGCTAAGGTCTCCAAACCTCTCCTGGCCCCCAGACTCACCAGACAATTTTCTGTCCTCTCTCCTCACCCCATCTGACACTCTCACCCACCCTCTGCTTCATCAACTCCCCCTGCCTTCCTGCCCTCCATGGGACTGTCTCCATCTACTTTACAGACTCCTGGTTACCATGGAAGTCTGTAGTTTCCATGTAGTTTCCTCTTCCTATCTGTAGCCTCTTCCCGACCAGCCAAGTCCTCACGCACAACACTAACTCCCTGTATGCGGCTGGCGCTCCATCCTCCTCCCCCTGCTCTGACACCTCTAGGAGTCCCACAGTCAGAGAACTGACTGGCTGCTTCTGGGGCCCCCAGAGTACCTCGGTCTCCCCATGTGCGCGCCTCAGTGTGAGCCCCAGGCTCACTCAGCCTCATCCCTCATTCCCTACAGGAAACCAAGCAGAACAAAGCTCATAGGAGGAAGCTTCTGCCATATACCATACACTTCAGTTGTTTCTGGCCACAAAAGCCAACAGCTGAGAAACTGCCCCAGGAAGGGCGCTGTGCTGGTGTGCCCCCTCCCCAAAACCATGGCCTTCTTACCACTGGGAATGTAACTTCATTTGGAAATAGAGTCTTTGCAGATATAATTAGTTAAGGTGAGGTCACAGTGGAGTCCGGCGGCTCTAATGACTGGTGTCCTTATAAGAGGAAAGACACTCAAGCACAGGGAGGAGATGACCGCAGAGACTGGGGTGATGCAGCCACAAGCCAAGGAACACCTGGAGCCGCCAGAAGCTGGAAGAATCAGGAAGCACCCTCCCCTAGAGCCTTCAGAGAACAAAGTCCTGCAACACCTTGACTTCAGACTTCTAGCCTCCAAAACTGTGAGTGAATACATTTCTGTTGCTTAAGCCACCCAGTTCATGGTATTTTGTAACAGCAGTCCTAGGAAACTAATACAGGTGTTAAAAGAGAAAATTTCCCAGTACTAGAGTTTCATTAATTGACAAAAATCATAATAGTTTCAACTACAGTGAATATCATCATGGAATTTAGGAATAAATTCTGAGATAAGGCACACAAAAAACTTCTGAAAAGAATACTAACGCTTTAGTAAGAATGGTTTCAACAAACTCTGGATAGAGTCTTTATGACACGGTATTATTTAACACATACCTGTGTATGCCCGCCATGAGCAAGCCTGTATGTAAGGTGACATAACGTGGATATTGCCTGGATTACCCAACTCAAAGGTTAAAGCCATGTGCTATAAAACAGCTTGCCACAGAGGGAAAAGTACTAGGCATGGAGTAAGAAGGTATGAACTGGAGACTAAGCCCCCACTGGTGAACTGTGTGACCTCTGGCAAGGCATTTGACCTCTCCAGGCTTCAGGCTCACTTGTAAAATGGGGATGTAAAAAGGGGAACTGTGAGGACAGAAGGGGACAGCAGACAGGCAGGCTGCTTAGGAGCAAGGCCACCGATTGCTGGGTCCTGGCCCTAAGGCCACCACTCACTGGCTCCATTACCTTGGTTTGGTTACCTGATTTCTTCCTATGCCTCAGTTTTCTCATCTGTGAAATGGGGATAATCATGGGGATGTTGTGAGGGTGAAATGAATACATGGAAAGTGCCTAACACACAGTAGGCATAAAATAAACAACTCTAATTATAACTGTTGCAGGCATATATTAGGTCTCAATAAGTAGGACCTCCTGTCCTTCCTAGACTTTTATCTCCTTTGGTGTGCAAATATGAAGAACACAGCAGTGGTTTGAATTGTGGTTCCTAAAAAGGTATGTTCACATCCTGAATTCAGATACCTGTGAATAGAAACTTGTTTGGGAAAAGGGTCTTTACAAGTGTAATTAAGGACCTTAAGATGAGGAGATCATCCTGGATTAACTGGGTGGATCCTAAATCCAATGACAACCATCCCCATAGGACAAAGAGAAGATGCATAGGAATGGGAAAAACATAGAGGGGAGCCCTGTAAGAGGCAGAGACTGGAGTGATGCAGGCACAAACCCAGGAACGCTTGGAGGCCCCAGAAGCTGGAAGAGCAAGGAAGGGCCCTCCCTGAGAGCCTTCAGTGGGGCATGGCCCTACTGACACTTTGATTTTGGACATCTGGCATCCAGAGCAGCAAGGGAATAAACTTCAGTGTGTCTGTGGCCATTTGTTAAGGCAGCCCCAGAAAACAAATACAAATGCCCTTCTCATTAAGCACGCTCAATGGCACCCCACTCCAGTACTCTTGCCTGGAAAATCCCATGGATGGAGGAGCCTGATGGGCTGCAGTCCGTGGGGTCGCCAAGAGTCGGACACAACTGAGCGACTTCACTTTCACTTTTCACTTTCATGCATTGGAGAAGGAAATGGCAACCCACTCCAGTGTTCTTGCCTGGAGAATCCCATGGATGGGGGAGCCTGGTGGGCTGCCGTCTATGGGGTCACACAGAGTCCAACACAACTGAAGTGACTTAGCAGTTAGCAGAGGGTACACATTGAAGTTGATTGTAACCCGAATCAGAAGTTGAAACTCCTACCTCTGAATCAGACACTTTGAATCAAGACACAGATCGCTCAAGCAGAGAATACTGATTAAGAGCCCTGTCCTGAGCGCAGACAAAAGTAAGTTCAAATCCCCGCCCCCACCAGCTATGTGACTCTGAGCAGGCTGGGTCACCTCTATTAGGCTCAGCCTCTGTGAGGTGGAGACAATGATAACACCCTGTTTAACTAGGGGGAGATTCAGATCAACTACGGGAAGAATTTATCACAGAACCTGGCATCTTATAAGCACACAATCAATGTTGGCGGCCATCATTAATCTACTTTAGCTCCTGGCTATCTTATTTAAACAGCAGACCATGAAAAACTGATAAAATATAACTGAGATTTACAAAGGAGGAAAATGGTACCCCTAAAGCTCCAGACTGAGGTTTCCAAGCAAAGTCCCAGAGTTCTGACAAGCTCTTTGAGTGGCCTTTGAAAAAAAAAAAAGGCTTTTCCCCTTCCCTCTGCATCCCTCCCTGTCTCCCAAGACAATCTCCTGCAGCTCCCCACTTTGACTAAACCTGATCTGAAGGTGTGGGGAGCAGCTCCCCACTGCAAGGAAGAACTCTTAGTGACGCGGGAAACATTGTTGCCACTGCCCATTTCAACCCAGAAACTGTAAGAACAATATGAAAGGAGTTCATTAATTTAAACCACTTAGACTTGTTTTCCTGAATTCCAAATACCTAATTGAGTGCCATCAACAGATGCTGGAAACACCGATGAGCAAAACAGATCAGAGTCCCTGCCCTCAGAGCTTTCATTCCAGAGGGGAGGGTAGCTGAAAGCAGAAGAAGTCAATACTGGAGGAGACTAGAGCATGCTTAGTGCTAGGAGAAAAAATAAAGCCAGGGGAATTAGTGGTGCGAGCTGTTACAAGTTAACAGGTAGGGTTCCAGTCTGTTCCCCTCATCATCCTGGCTGCACACTTCTGGCTTTGCTCTGGGGCCAGGAAGCACTCTCTTCCACCACCACATTACACTAGTCCCTTCCACAAGAGGGCACAGCATCACAAGCAAGATGTCTCTGGAAATCCTCAGCTTAGAAGAGCATCCATTTCCTACTTGATTCCAGTAAGTGAGAAAAGGGCTTAAACCCAATCACATGGAACAGGTTCCTAGAAAACAGCCTCCACTAGTGGAGAAGGCATCCAGGAATGGACGGACAATGTGAAATAGATTCTGGAGCCAATATTTTCTAGGTTGTCACATTTCCCCAGACAGAGTCCTGGGGTTCCAGAGGTTAGGAGACCTGCCAGCTCACACGGCTGTGAAGTCACTCTTTGTTTGTTGACTCTGGTCTGGCTCCCAGCCTGATCTTAGTGATCCTTCCCCTTGCCCTGAGGACGGTGATGAAGTGTGAGCTTCTGACAGTGACCTTCTTGAGCTTCCCTGAACCCCATCACCTGAGTGTGCGGGACATTCCTGGATTGGTCCCTGCATCCATTTCCCCTTCTCTGACAGTCTCACTATCACCATGAAAGGGGGTGGGGCGGCACCACTCCAAATTCCCAGGGCAGGCCCTGATTGGCTCACACCACCTGCATGGCCCCGCCCCTTAATAGTAATTGGTTCAGGGATGGATACATGACCCACTCAGAGCCAACAGCCTGAAGAGGGTGCTGCTAGGACCCTCCTATTTCTTCGTAGGAGTTAAGAAAGAGCTTCTCTCACTTTCTCTGGGCTGTTTCTTCTGAGGACGTTGAGTCTGACACAATGATGGCATCTCACCAGCACAGTGAGAGTCTAAAGTCTGAGAACGATAAAAGACGGGGCAGGGCCTAAGAAATCCAGGTCCTGGGTGACATCATTAGTCCCACTGGGGCTGTGCCAGAGGCTATTCCAGCTACTTTAGCCAAGAAAACTGGTTTGAGGTAGAGTTTCTGTCATTTGCAACCATAAGATTCTAACTGATGGGAAAAAATAACAGTTCTGGATGATGGCTGTCTTACTTACATGCTACTGTGAGCTCAGGACGACATTTGTACTTAAGAGACATGCTCTTTCTCAGTCTTTAAAAGACCCTCAGGAGTCCTACTTGCCTAATCTTACCGGTGGGAGCAAGCGGCTGTTGTAATCCAATTATAGCAGCATAAGCAATTTGTTTTATTTAAAAAAATAAAAAATAAAAAAATAAAAGACCCTCAATGTAGACATTATCCCACTTTACAGATAACCTTGAGGCCCAGAACAGTGAATGCGCCCACACTCTAGGCAGTAGCAGATCCATGAATCAGACTCAAGCCAGCCTCTCTCGAGTCCTCCCTATGCTGTCTCTCTGCCCCAGAGGCACAGAATCTAGCCACTTCTCAGCAAGCACATCCAACAGCGCACACGTCTCAGTAAACACCCCAGTTTAGCCAGCTCCCAACAAATCCATCGATTTGGGGATAATTTCATTAGTGCTTCTTCATTGCAAAGTCTGAGGAATCAAGCTGCTACCCCCAGACCCATTCTCTTCTCCTCCTCGGTACCTGTGGATGAATGGTGTCCCCATCTAATTTCACGTCTACCTGGGAAATCAGAATATGAACCTGTTAGAAATAGGATCTTTACAGATGTAACTAAGTTGTTAAGCTGAGATGAAGTCGTAACACATTGGGGCAGGCCTTCCCTGGTGGCTCAGAAGGTAAAGAATCTGCCTGCAATGCGGGTAGACCTGGGTTTGGGACGATCCCCTGGAGAAGGGAATGACATCCCACTCCAGTATTCTTGCCTGGGAAATCCCATGGACAGGGGAGCCTAGCAAGCTACAGTTCTTGGGGGTCGCAAAGGGTCAGACATGACTGAGCAACTAACACAACACAACTAGATCCACTAACTGGTGTCCTTATAGAAAGAGGACAAGACATAGGCATGTGGAAAAGGAAAGGCCACGTGGTGGCCAAGGCTGGAGTGATACAGCGTGAGCGGAGGAAGGCCAAGGATTCCCAGAAACCACCTGAGGGTGGAAGATGACCACACCCTCCTTCATCTGTCCTCCTACTGCCAACCAGGGATAAAGATGTGATGGCTGGCACTCCGTGGCAGGAGGGGCCGTGAGGAACAGGGCCACCTCACAGAGCCCCTTCTGAGGGGAGAGCTGAGAGGCCCTGTGGCCTGCACTACTCTGTGAAGCCCTTTCCAGACTTTGCACATTAACAGAGAAATAAATTCCAGATTTTAAGCCCCTGTGTAACAGGGTTGTCAGACCTAATCCTAACTGATCTAAGGAATGAGTCCAATGGCCCCACACTGACCACAACTGCCTTTTTCTCCTCAATTGTTTCTTAAGAGGCATGTTAAATGTGTAAGCGGAAGCCTGGAAGCCTTCCTGCATTTCTAATCCAATTCAGCTGACAAAAAAACAAAATGCAGGCCACCTTCTGAACAGTTTGCCAAGAGGCCTGTCTGAGGAGGGACATTTATCAAGTGGGGGAATAGCGGGAGAAATGGACATTAATTCCTTTCACTCTATTCTCCTAAGTGGCCCCCACACACGGAGACAACCTGAACTGGGGATATTTCTACTTGGCACTGGAATGGAAACAGATACCAAGTCCTGGGGCTTCCCTGATGGCTCAGATGGTAAAGAATTTGCCTGCAATGTGGAAGACCCAGGTTCAATCCCTGGGTTGGGAAGAAGGGAATGGCAACCCACTCCAGTAGTCTTGTCTAGAGAATCCCATGGGCAGAGGAGCCTGGAAGACTACGGTCTGTGGAGTCCCAAAGAATTGGACACAACTGAGTGACTAATACAAACACACACACACACACACAGACACCAAGTCCTTGGTACGTTTTAAATTAAGCTCAATCCATCTCTTGGGCAAATACATGTTTTCTCCCCATTCTATTTCCCTTAAATATACATTTCCTAGGGCTTCTCTGGAGACTCAGCCAGTAAAGAATCTGCCTGCAATGTGGGAGACCTGGGTTTGATCCCTGGGTTGGGAAGATCCCCTGGAGAAGGGTATGGCAATCTACTCCAGTATTCTTGCCTGGGGGGAGCCTGGCGGGCTATAGTCCATGGCGTTAGATGGGGAAAGTGTCAGACTTTATTTTTGGGGGCTCCAAAATCACTGCAGATGGTGACTGCAGCCATGAAATTAAAAGACGCTTACTCCTTGGAAGGAAAGTTATGACCAACCTAGATAGCATATTCAAAAGCAGAGACATTACTTTGCCAACAAAGGTTCGTCTAGTCAAGCCTATGGTTTTTCCAGTGGTCATGTATGGATGTGAGAGTTGGACTGTGAAGAAGGCTGAGCGCCGAAGAATTGATGCTTTTGAAGTGTGGTGTTGGAGAAGACTCTTGAGAGTCCCTTGGACTGCAAGGAGATCCAACCAGTCCATTCTGAAGGAGATCAGCCCTGGGATTTCTTTGGAAGGAATAATGCTAAAGCTGAAACTCCAGTACTTTGGCCACCTCATGCGAAGAGTTGACTCATTGGAAAAGACTCTGATGCTGGGAGGGATTGGGGGCAGGAGGAGAAGGGGACGACAGAGGATGAGATGGCTGGATGGCATCACTGACTCGATGAACATGAGTCTGGGTGAACTCCAGGAGTTGGTGATGGACAGGGAGGCCTGACGTGCTGTGATTCATGGGGTTGCAAAGAGTTGGACTCGACTGAGAGACTGAACTGAACTGAACTAAGCGACTAACACTTTCACTTTTTTTATACATTTCCTATGGCAGAGGAACATATTTTATATGTCTCCTATTACAGAAACTATAGGCTGTTGATAAAGACGGTTAACTTAATTCTCAGCACGCTGCATGCTGGAACAGATATGTGATCATTCCTCCTTCTGTAGATGAGGCACCAGAGATTTAGTGACCGTATGCAACCTGATTGGGGTCACAGCTGACAAGTGAAGGAGTCTGGATTCACACACAGAAGAGACCTTCTCCAAAGCCTTCTCTTCCTATTAGGTGACAACACCGCCTCCATACACGGAGGGGAAAGGGGCTGCGGAACACCTCTAAAACCTCAGTCCTGGTATGCGCTTAGATTTTCTATACATTAGAAATTTAAAATCAGTGCGACTCTTCTGCCATTCCAGGTACTGGGTTGTTAAGATGTGAACTGATGCCCTGTCATTGGCTGGTGGCCAGTCTAGAGATGGTCCTTCCACCTCCAGTCCTTCCATTTCTTACGGTGTCTCCCACCGACAGGAGAGCCCTGCCGGAAGCCTCCATTCCGCACCCAGGATGGGAGGGGCTTTGCTGGAACCCTAGGGCCTAGAGCCAGGCCGGGAGCACAGTGGTCCCCTTTACTGCTCCAAGAGGGGAGGATGGGGCACGTGCTTGCAGAGAGGCCACACGCATGAGTCAGGGAAGGATGAGGCGCGTGTGCACAGAAGGACGGTTTGTCTGTGGGCAGGAAGGGCAGGGTGCCCGTGTATAAAACAGAAAAGGTGCCTGTGTACAAGAGAGACAGGGTGCGCATGCATGGGGAGTGCGGGGGTGCGTGTACTGCAGGACCGGCGCGCACGCAAGGCGGGGCAGGGTGGCACACGTACCAGCCGGCGGATGTCGCGCTCGCACTCCCGCTTGATGCGGTGCACCTCGTCCTGGTGCGCCTGGTAGGCGGCGCGCAGGTCGGCCGCCTTGGTCTTGTCGGCCTGCATGCAGTTGCTGAGCGCCTCCTCCGCCTGCTTGCGCGCCGCCTTGAGCTCCAGGATCTCCTGCTGCAGCCGCAGGCGCTCGCCGTCAAAGGCCCTGCGCGCCTCGTCGCGCGCGTCGGCCAGCAGCGCCGTCTTGACCTTGTCAGCCGCGCCGTCGCGCAGCACGTTCAGCGTGGCCTGCAGCCGCTGCAGCTCGCCCTCCTTGATCTTGGCCGTGCGCGCTGCCTCCTGCTCATGCTGGCGGATGAGCACCTCGCGCAGTGCCTGCAGCTCCTTGGTCTTCTCCTCGTGCAGCTTGGCCCTGAGCTCCGAGATGTAGGCTGTGTGCCGTCGCTGCTCCTGCTCACGCTCCAGCTTGGCCTCCTGCAGCCGCTCACGCAGCTTACCCACCTGCGGCCAGAGCGGGGAGACTCGGTCAGGGTCAGGGCCAGGACTGGGGGCGCCGGCCAGGCTCACTGCCACCTTCCCAAGTCCCTTTTTGTATGACAGGCCCCTGAGACCCTCTTGGGCCCCCACCCTCCAGTTCCCCCTGCCGCCACCTCCATCAGCCCCACCCAGACTCTTCCCTACTGTTTTTCTGAGATTTCCCCAGCCCTGGAAAACCATCTGAAGGTGTTGGAGGAGGGTCAGGTTCTGACATCACCTCCGATTTGGAGTTTTTCCAAGGAAGGACAATTTATCAGTCACAAAATATGCCCTGCAGTAATCATCTGTGTCATCGAAGTGTAGACCAGAAATACATTTCCAGTGCTCGTGCCCTGAGCTCTGGAGTTAGAGCAGACGGAGCAGGTGAAGGTAGAAAAGGGTGGGGGTGGGGGAAACAGAGGTGCCCTCACTCCTCTGCCAGGACTGGGGGGCTCCAGAGCCACAGCAGCATGAATCCCTCACCACCTCAGGAAGGGGGCAACTGTTTTGCCATGAGGCAGCCAAGGTTCGGACTTCCCAGGTGGCTCAGTGGTAAAGAATCTGCCTGCCGATCCAGGAGATGTGGGAGACGTGGGTTTGATCCCTGGATAAGAAAATCTCCTGTAGGAGGAAATGGCAACCCACTCCAGTATTCTTACCTGGGGAAATCCCATGGACAGAGGAGCCAGACGGGCTATAGTCCATAGGGTGACAAAGAGTTGGATATGACTGAGCATGTATGCAACCAAGGCTCAGAGATGTCCCAGTGACCTGCCTGGGGTGAGGGGCTGCCAAGGGGCAGAGCCAGGCTTTACTCCCAGGTCCCTGGCCCCAGAGAAAGTGTTCTGCAGATGCCAGGCTGCCAGCCCCACCAGAATGTATTCATCTGTTCAGCAAACAAAACGTTATTTGTAAAATGTGCCAAGGGAGTGTTTTCTTCATATACTCCAAAAGGCTTTATTCGATCTTTCCATTTCAAATATCACACAATTACATACATTACACAAGAATCCATTTGTTTTCTAAATGACATCCATCTCCGAAGAACCGAAACGAACCGAAACAAATGTGTCTCTCATGGACAGGCTGTTCCCATGGAAAATGGCATCATTTCCCCCGACCACACTGTTTATAGCACACCAACATGCTGAAGTTAATTTTAGGTGAGGAGTTTTACAATGTTACTTAGGGTGGACAAATCTTTACTTAAAACAGCAGGGAAAAAGCAAATCAAACCCACCAGGCAAAGACACAAGTCTCCTTACATCAAACACAAGCACGGAAATAAAACATGGACCCAGTCAGAAGGCCCATCTTGCCTGAGAGTTAGAATGGGCCTCTTCCTAAGGGACTAAGGGCCAGGATGCCAGAACTTTAAACACTGAACGTGATTTCCCAGGGAGGGACTAAGTGCTTCCAGCATGCTCCTTCCAAGGGAGCAACTCTGTCCTAACTTCCTGGGTTAACACTGACAGTGACCTGAAGTCAAAAGGATGGGATCTTGTCGGATTCTGAATCTGTGCCGATGAATGCATTTCCCTTGGCAAATTACCTAACCTCGAGATGGTTAATGGTTACGTGTCCACTGGGCAGGGCTGTGGTACCGGGTCATTCAGCCAAACACGAGTCTAGATGCTGCTGAGAAGGTATTTTTAATGATTAATATTTAAATCAGCAGCCCTGGAGTAAAGCAAATGAGCCTCTATACTGTGAGTGGGCCTCACTTAAGGCCTTAAATCAGTTGATGGCCTTAACAGAAAAGACTGAAATGCCCTAATGAGAAAGGAATTCTGCCTCATTACTGTGAGATCCATGCTCCCTGAAATTTCCAGCCTGCCTGCTCTGCAGATTTCAGATTTGTCAGCCTGCATGACCAGGTGAGTCACCTTCTTGAAAACAAAAAATCCCCCTCCATCTCTCTCTCCTATTGGTTCTTTTTCTGTCTGAAGAACCCTGACTATAAAACCTCCCTGATCCTTCTCTATGAAACAAGTCCATCAACAGCTGCCCCTTGAAGACTCTTGGGAGAGAGAAAGCTGAAAGTGAATGAGCAGATGAAGGGAAGTTTGGTCCCCCATAAGTAAAGGAAGGAGGGATGTGGACAGTGTGAACAGAGGTGTGTGCAGGGCAGTCTGAGGGTTGGGGAGGCCGGGCCTGTCCCTGGGAGGGGCAGAGGGGGCCAGCTGAAGCTAACAGTAACAGAGGTGCCAGGGATGCTCACAGTGGATGGGCTGGGGGAGAAGACCCTGATGGTCCTACCAGCTCTACCTAGAAAAGCCCAGGGTCGAGACCAGGCAAGGACCCAAGTGTAGCACAGTGAGGCGGGGGCTGCCCCGGTGTGCACAGGGCACCCCCTCCTTATTCCATCCCGCTGAGCAGGTTGACAGAAGTCACGTGTCATCTCACTCGCCAGACGCCTCTAAGCCACCCCACCAAGTCCAGAGGGGCAACAGGAGAGAGGGGACCTTACCAGCCTTGTCTCAGCACCTGGGCTCTAAATGCAGCAAGAGCAAAATGAGCAAGACAGGGCACGCATCGAGGCAGGAGGGGCTGGCGGGAAGAACGCTGCCCACCCCACCCCCCAGTGGGCACAGTGAAGTCTGCCTCCGCTTGGCTGTCTCCCCCGCTCCTCAAACCATCCCTGCGACCACCCTGGCTCAAGCTGGCAGCTGCAATCCTCTAAGAGACCGGGGCAGTCACCTCACCAATCGCCCTGCCTCTGCCCCTGTGCACGCGTCCCTATGTCGCCCCCTGGTGGCCAGCACAGGCCTCAGCACTCACGTTAGATGATTTCCCTCCACTGCCCTCTGAATTCTTGGGGTGCGGGTTAACTGTTCTGAAACCGCTGTGTGTGCAGAGTGTTGAGTAACTAAGTGGGTGGTGGGGTCAGGCTGTCTCTGCTGGAGAGAGGACACCATAATCAAGGGAAGGAGGCCAGAGGATCCAAGTGGTACTGGATTAGGCTGGGGGCATCAGTAAGAACTCACCTTTAACTTAATACACATTTAGAGGTTACATTAAGGACTAGCTTAGATATGTATAGATACACAGTTAGTATATATGCATACACTTCCTTGCTGTTCTAGCTAAGCCCAGAAGTAATGGCATGCCAGCAGTGGTGAGCACCCCCAGTGCCCAGATCTTGGTTTTTCACACCATTTTCCAATAAAAGTGACCAAAGGGCCTTGGTGAGTGGCTCTAGGAATGGGGCAGGGAACATCCAAGATGAACCAGGAGCACCTTACAGGACCAGAAAGTAGGGGTGTGCCGAGAAGAAATTAACAAAGAAAGGCCACAGTGGCGGGGGTGTCAAAGGGACACAGGAGCTGGCTGGAAGAGATCCAGTGGCCAAAGCTGGAACGGTTTGAGCAAAATAAGGTATCGGGTTAGCTAAAAAGTCCACTTGGTTTTAAGTGAAAATAAAAGACATTTTTCATTTTCACCAAGAACTTCATTGAACAATGTATTCATTAACCAAACGAACATTTTGGCCAGCCTAATAGTATTGGATGACAACCCAAAGTATAAAATGAGAGTTCGTAGTGATATAAAGGATTGAATAGATAACATACAAAAAACACAAAAGTACACAAACAGAAACCCTCGAGAGCTCTGTAGCATGCAACACACAAGCCTGAGTCCTCCCCGGCCTGCAGGACTGACCCTGGCTTATGGCTCTCTGGTCCTCCTCCCTGACTGCCCAGCTCAGGCCACCTCCCTGCCTGCTGCACCTCGAACATGCAGGCACTTTCCCACCTGCAGGCCTTTTCCCGAGCTGTTCCCTCTGCCTGGAGGGCTCCCGGCCAGGTCTCTGCAGGGCCTGCCCTCCACCTGCAGTGCCCCTGTGTTGCTGACCACCTCCCAGAAGAGCCACCCCTACTCCAATCCCACTCCACCTGCTTCTCCAGCCTTACTTTCTTGGCATTTTTCACTATGGAACAAATGTCACATGTTCACCTCCTGGCCTTTGCTCCCCACCTCCCCCACTAGACACCAGCTCAGGGTGAGGGTCTCCAGGGCAGCGCAGTTTCTGGGACAGAGCATGGCACGCAGTAGATGCTCAATAACCAGCCGTGGACTGAGCGAAAGAAAGAATGAAAGGATGATGGGTCTGGCAGTTTGTAAATAATCAATGACAGCATCCACTCCCCAGGGGGTCCCGGCTCCTAGGCTCACTGGTCCTTCTGCCTGGTGCCTTCCCTCCATTCTCCAAGAGGGTCTGGAAGCCTTCCTCGACTGGGTCAGGGCCTCCCCTGGGTCCCTGGAATGTGATTCCCTCCATCACCGCACAGACCACACCCCAGTTCCAACCCTCTCAGCATACCTGAGCCAGCCCCTGAAGGACAGGATGGGGCCTGACTCGCTTCTGTAGCTGGATTAGTCCCTGACCCGGGGTAGATCAAGACCACAGTGGGCTGCTCACTGCAAGAATCACCAGCTGTTGAGTGGTGGGCAGCACCTGTCTTGAGCCCATGTGCTGACCATTGCCCTCTCTGCCCCTACCCATCCCAAACTGTGGGCTTCAACAAGTCAGGGACTCTGCCCCCAGTGGCCTGGCACCCCAGGTGACACTGAGGAAGCCCCCAGTTGATGCTGGATACTTGGGATAGTGTGAATCCGGCTCCATTTCTCACCAGCTAGCAAAATCCTTCAGACTGGCTCCAGACCACCTCTGGAGAGATAAAGCAAAGCTTTCTCAGGCCCCTATGACCACTGCATGGTTTCCTAAAATCCCTGGTGCCACAAGCCAAGTACTGTCATCTGCCTAGCTCCCTGAGCATCTGAGCACACAGCCTGTCTGTGAATGGGGTCATTTCTGAGTTACCTCCAAATGCCCAGCCCAGGCCTGGGGCACAGGCCCAGGGGGGCTTGAAGAACCAACAGGTGTGTTCCCAACAACCCTTGATTCTATGGGCTCCTCTGCTGAAGTAACAACACTGTAAATGCAACATCAAAACTGGATATCACAAGATCATATAGAAGTAACAGTTACATGCAACCGTAAGGTTTATATGTATGTTTGTCATGATAGCTCAGTTGGTAAAGAATCCACCTGCAATGCAGGAAACCCCGGTTCGATTCCTGGGTCCGGAAGATCCCCTGGAGAAGGGAAAGGCTACCCACTCCAGTATTCTGGCCTGGAGAATTCCATGGACTGTATAATCCATGTGGTCACAAAGAGTCGGACACAACTGAGTGACTTTCACAGGTATCATACCAGCCAGTAAACACATTGCTGAATTCTCCAAGAACAGAAACCCTCTCTGCACACCCTTGGAAGGGCCACGAGGTGGCTGGATTGAGCACACAGCAGCCAGGGCATGTGGTGGCAGGAGGTGCTGGGGACAGGGAGGCCCAGGCTGGGGTTCTCGTGGGCCAGGCTTCCAACCCCCTGCCAACACCTACGACTGGACTGTCCTGCTGTGATGGGCTGAATCGTGTCCACCAAATTCCTGTGTGGTTGTTCTAACCAACCCCCACCACCCCCTACCAGAACCTCAGAATGTGACTGTATTTGAAGACAGTCTTAAAAGAGGTCACCAAGTTAAATGAGGTCATGAGGGCGGGGTCCTGATCCGATACAACTGGTGCCCTTATAAGAAGAGATTAGAACACAGACCCACACAGAGAAGACCATCTGAGGATGCAGGAATAAGGCGGCCGTCTATAAGCCAAGGAGAGAGGCCCCAGGAAGAAACCGACTCTGCCCGAACCCTGATCTCAGACTCCCAACCTCCAGGACTATGAGGAAATAAATCTCTGTGGTCGAAGCCTCTGAGTCTGTGGTATTTTATTTACGGAAACCCAGCCACTTCTTCTCCCCAATGCTCAGTCTGCTCACCTGTAAGGTGGGGAGAAGGGGGCTTCCCACGTGGCTCAGCAGTAAAGAACCTGCCTGCCAATTCAGGAGGTGTGGGTTTGATCCCTGAATCAGAAAGATCCCCTGGAGAAGGGAATGGCAACCCACTCCAGTATACTTGCCTGGGAAATCCCGTGGCCAGAGAAGCCTGACAGTCTACAGTCCATGAGTCGCAAAAAATTAGACACGACTTAGCAACTAAAGGACAACAAAGTGGGGAGAGCCTCATCTAACCTCACAGGTCACTGCGAGGGTCAGGAGGCTCTCCACGGTACCTGGTGTGGCCTGCGTACCAGACACATAAGAAACATCTGCCAACCCCTGAGTAACTACAACGTGACAGGCAGTGCCCAGGGCCCTGGATGTGACTCTTATTCATTCCTTAAACAACCCAGAGAGGCAAACACATCAGATGTCCCCATTTAACAGATGGGGAAACTGAGGCATAAGGCAGCTACCCAGCTTGCCCCAAGACCTCAAGGCGGGTTAGGTGGTGGAGGTGCAATGGAGACCTGGTCAAAGGACATTGGTCCCACAGACACAGCTGCTGTTGCTCCTTCCCAGCCAGCTGCTCAGACCCAGCTGGGCAGCAGATAACCCCGGGGGATCCTGGCAGGCGAATCCTTCCTGGGCTGGGCAGGGTGTGGACAGGCTGCATCGCCAGCAGCTGTGCTGAAAGACTGTGGCTGCACTGCCGCTGGAAATCGTGAGAGTCTGGGCACGGGAAGGGGCATACGTGTCCCCAAGCTCTAGAAGCCCAGTCTTCATCGCCCCAGCTCAGGGACTCTGCCTCTGTTCTCCACGCAGCCGTCTTGAGCTGGGCTCAGAGCCAAGGACCAAGCCTCAGCCCCCTCCCCACCCGGAAGCTGGACCCTGCTCAGCACTGCAGCTGCTGTCAGAGTCCCAGCTCGCAACCAGACACCTGCAGCTATTCCCAGGGCAGGCCCTCCCCGCCCTCAGGTCTATGGGCAGAGCGGGAGGGGACCTGCGGGGCTGAGGGTACAACCTCCGTGTCCCCAGCCAGACAAGGTCCTCAGATGGGTCCCCCAGGAACAAGCCCGAATCCCATCCTCTTTCTCTTCTCACACAAGTGGCGGCTCCTCTCTGGGCTGGCACAGCACCTCCCACCTTGCCTGCTTTTGCCCTCAAACCACCCGGGTCAGAACTACACCAGCATAAAGGACCATGGCTGTGCAAGGTGGGCTTTCTTTGTCTCCATCACCTGATATCTTTCAGTTCAGGTCAGTTCAGTCTCTCAGTTGTGTCCGACTCTTTGCGACATCATGGACTGCAGAATGCCAGGTTTCCCTGTCCATCACCAACTCATGTCCATGAGCTTACTCAAACTCATGTCCATCGAGTCGGTGATGCCATCAAACCATCTCATCCTCTGGCATCCCCTTTTCCTCCCACCTTCAATCTTTCCCAGCATCAGGGTCTTTTTCAATGAGTCAGTTCTTCCCATCAGGTGGCCAAAGTATTGGCGTTTCAGCTTCAGCATCAGTCCTTCCAATGAATAGTCAGGACTGATTTCCTTTAGGATGGACTGGTTGGATCTCCTTGCAGTCCAAGGGACTCTCAAGAGTCTTCTCCAACACCACAGTTCAAAAGCATCAATTCTTCGGGACTCAAGCTTTCTTTATATATCTTTGGTAGTGGTTTAATCGCTAAGTTGTGTCTGACTCTTGCAAACCCATGGACTGTGGTCCTCCAAGCTCTTCTGTTCATGGGATTCTCCAGGCAAGAATACTGGAGTAGATTGCCATGCCGTCCTCCAGGGGATCTTCCCGACCCAGGAATCGAACCTGGGTCTCTTGCACTACAGGCAAATTCTTTACTGACAGCTACCATGAAAGCCCATGATAACCTTAAGTCAGGCGGTCATTATGATACCATATTACAGATGAGAAAATGGAGGTTCAGAGACTTCAGGTCACTTGTCTAAGATTGTGAAATCAGTCAGGAGCCTAGGTGAGGTCTAAAGCCAGGTCTGCAAGATTAGAAAGCCTGGGCTCCTTCCACTGTCACTGGCTTCCCATCATGCCTGCCCTTTGACTGGCACCCAACTGGGTATTGTACTGACTGGCTCCAAAGCTCATACCTGCCTTACCAGAGCAAAGGCTCCCATCACAGAGCCAGGCTCCATACCGAGCCCTTCATGTATCTGTATTTACACCCTTACTCCTGACCGTTGGCCCATCAGGTGGCCTTATTATGATCCCATCCTGCAGGTGAGGGGGGTTATGGTATGGAGAGTGAAGTGACTGGCCTGAGATCAGAGCCAAAGGTGGGGGATGGGACAGGATTTGCACCCACGTGGCCTCTGTACCCATGTTATACCCATTTTATTGAGGGGCAAGTTGAGGCTTGGAGAGTTGAAGTGCCCACTCTCACCCCAGCCCCGGGACACACCCTCGCGGGGCAGTGTGTCCACCAGGAATTCACAGCCCACCCCTCACCTGAGCCGGGAGACCCGCGCCCTTCCCACCTTGCTCTTTTCCTGCTGGAACTCGATCTGAATGCTGGTCAGCTTGGCCCGCAGCTCCTCGTTGGCCATCTGCACCGGGTCCATCTCCATCTCGGGCTTCTCGCCCTTGCTCCGGCCTTTCTTAGACATGCTTCCTCTCAAGTTGAGACGCTGAGATCTTGCGTTCACTCCCGCCAGCCAGCAGGCACCACTCCCAGCTCCGCCGTGCTAACCAGTCTCGCAGGGCTCAGCTCCTCCTCCGTGTAAACCACCATCACTTGGGATCCTGGGAGAAGAAGGAGGCCAGGTCAGCAGAGGCGGTGGGGGTGGGGGTGGGGTAGTGTGCCTCTTGCCTGGGGCACTCTAACAGGAGTGCAGCCAGCATTCACCGAGGCCTCCCTCCCAGAGCTTGCACTGCTAACCCAAGGATGCCCTGCCATTCAAAACTGACCAAGCACTTCTCCAGCTAGGGCTGCATCAGAATCACCTGGAAGCTTATTATGGTCCTGGGATCACCCCCCAGAAAGCCGATTTGCACGTCTCCCATGCTTCCAGCTGAGGTTCCCTGTGACCACTCCTCACTGAGTAACTCTGCCTGGTCCAGTCCTGGCCTCGTCAAGATGTGACTATGCCACCTAAGTGACTGTAAGCCTTGGTCTGCAAATGTCACTGAGCCTCAGTCACCGGATGCCGGTTCCTAAGGCAGGACCCTAGGGGGTCCCGTGGTTTCAAGGTACAGCCCACCTGGTACCACACTGTGCTCCGAGAGCACAAAGCCGGAGCAGGAATAAGGACCACACTCTGAAAACTGGGCTTTCAGACTCCTTTATGGAGTCTAACCTTTATGGTTAGCAGTTCCCTCCACACTCCCAGGACTAGCCCAGCACTAGTTGGCTAGAACAGCCAGCTCTGGGCCCAGCGGCAGTGCCCAAGCCAGCCTGGCAAGACAGTACAGGCTCGCAGCTCCCAGTGCTGTGCCCAGCCAACCCCAGGCTGCTCTGCGCTGTGAGCCTGACTCTGGGCCCTCTGCCCCTCGCTCTGCCTTGTTACTGCTTTCCGTGTGACAAACAGACATTCACTTACTTCCTGTCTATTTCCCCTACACCAGGATATGAGTTTCAAGTAAGCAGGGCCTACATCTGTTTGGTTCTCTCAGTGTTCTCCATGCTTAGTACAGAGCCCAGCATGCAGGAAGCACCCCATCAACACTTCCTGAGTGAATGAGAGAATGAATGAGTGACCACAGAAGACAGTTACAAGGCACCTATTATGTGCTGAACCCTGTGATGAGAGAAGGGAAGCATATCATCCTTGCAGGAGAGCCATGATAGAGATGAGACAAGTGAGTTGCAGACAAGCTAAGTAAGCTACCTAAGGCCACACAGCTAGTAAGTAGAAAAGAAAGTTTAGTCACTCAGTCGTGTCGGACTCTTTGCAACGCCATGGACTATAGCCTACCAGGCCCCTCTGTCCATGGGATTTTCCAGGCAAGAGTACTGGAGTGGGTTGCCATTTCCTTCTCCAGGGGATCTTCCTGATCCAGGGATCAAACCCGGGTCTCCCACATTGTAGGCAGACGCTTTATTGTCTGAGCCACCAGGGAAGTCTTGGGAGAAAATGGAGAGAGGAAAACAAGAGAGCATTCCAGAGTGGTGGAAGACCAGCCTTGGGAGGTCAGGGAGAAGACGTGAAATCAGCAAGGAGAACAGTGAACGAGAAGTCTGCAGACTGAAGGAGAAAAATGGAGAACCAGGAAAGCTAAGGGAAGAAAGTGTTTCTAGAAGGAAGGACCCGACAGGGGCAGCTCCTGAGAGGTGAAGAGGAAGACTGGAAAGTGGCCATCGGATTCAGTAACATGGGGTCCGTGGCCTGGGCAGGGGCTGCTTGGTGGGGTGGGAGTTGGGAGGGGGCCAGGGGAAGTGTGGGATGGGGAGTTGTGGGGGGCTCTTGTCAATGCCAGTGGGTCTGGTGGGCTAGGGACGTGCGATGGCCATGAACTCCAGTCCAGCATGACCTGCTAGCCCTGGGGGCCCGGGATGTCCATCCAACTAGGAATCTGGGAAGGCAGTAATGGAGGCCAGTTACACTCTCTTGAACAGGAGACAGAGCTGTCTCTCAGCGTGCCATGGAGGTTTATTTGGGGTAATCAACCTCCACCACCCCCCCCCCACCCCAGATCGATTCCAGAAAGGTACATTCTGTCTTCAGAGAAGGATGAACTCCATTTGCTCCAACTGGACTTATCAGAGCACAAACCATAATTCATTCCTCTCTCCTCTGACCTGCCTGCTCCTGCAACCGCAGCGCTTCTCAGAAATCGGCCTGGGCCTCTGCCGTGTGTCTCCCCTACAGCCCGAGGAGCAGGAAGCATCTTCCAGACCTGGGAAAGGGGAGGTTGCTCCCTCTGTTCCATCCTGTGGCCCCACAACGCCCCTTCTAGGAATGCACTTTAGCTAAGCAGAGATTCAGTCTCTGGACGAACACTCGGATGTTCTTCCCAGCGACGAAACGCTCAGCCACAACAGGCAGGTCAGGTAAATTACATCCAGGCGGTGAGAGCAAACCCCACAGGGAGAAAGGCCAGCATCGTAAAGAGAGGAAAAGGCAGTGTCAAAGGACAAATATGATTTGTGATTGCAGTTTTCTGAACTGTATTTGTTCATCTTTTGCATTTGATCACAACTGTGTGTTGAGCAGCTGCGCGGCGCCAGGCCCTGCGTTGTGGGGACACAGGGGTGAGGAGGAGGTAGGCTCACCTCCCAGGCGTCGGCTGGGACAGCCTAGTGACGATGCGCCAGCAGCTACTTTTTCTCTTTAATACCCTTCCGAGTAGATTGAATTTTCTATTACTGTTTTACAGAAAAAATGATGCCATTTTTCTTAAAGGAAGGTGAAGTGAAGTGAAAGTACCTCAGTTTTCACATCTGTTTAATGGGATCCACAGCACTCACTTCATAGGGACCAGAATTTGAAGTGCTGGCAAGGTGCCTGGCCCAGTGAAGATACTCACTAAACAAAACAAAGCTAAATCTATTAGGAGGAGCAATGCCAGCCTCCAGTTGTCTCCATGAAGGCCAAGGTGATCTGTGCTGAATCTGGGCACTGCTAGAAGCCTTGGTATCAAGGCACAGCCCACCTGGTACCACACTGTCACAGCTTGCCAGTGGCCTGACAAATGGGAAGGCCCCTTTCCTTCCCAGCAGCCCCTCCCATGATCACTGACGATGCTTGGGAAAAAGGAGGTTTCAGATGAGGCTCTGAGCCCAGGGAAGCAAAGCATGTGCCCGAGGCAGCACAGCAGGCAGCCAGACTGGACCACCACTCTGTGAGACCCTGGGACGGCAACCTAGCCATGGACAGCAGTGGGAACGGGAATGGAAACCCAAGAGTATCTGGGGGTCATGAGAACAGTGGCTATTAAGTCTCCGGGGCCAGTCCCAGACACCACCTTTTTATCAGACCCTGGACTGGCTGGACCCAAGGCCCCCTTGGTCAGGCTCTCATGACCCCAAGAGCAGAAGAGCCAAAGGGCAGAGACAGGAGGCCATGCCTGGGGATGACCCAGTTTCTTACCCCAACCATAGCACCCCTTGGAAAAGCACATCATCTCATTAGAAGCTCAGCACACATCCCCCACTTTACAGATGAGAAAACTGAGGCCTCAAAAGGGAAAGTCACAGAGACTCTCCTGCTTAGAAGCCATCTAAGGTTCAGGCCGCCTCTGAAGAGAACCCTGACCCCTGAAGGAGCACAAGCCTTTCAGGGTCTGAGTCACGCCACAGCCCCACCCCACCACCTCTCCCGTAGCCACCTCAAACTCCAGGCCCGATACACTCCCCAGAAGGCCATGGTGATGCAGTTCTCTGACAGAGAAAGCCAATTCCCCACCCCTTTTCACGGCCAGCTCCCATTATGCCTCCTTCAGGAAGCCTCCCGGATGCCCTCCACGTTGGTCAGGTGCCTCCTCTGAGCCCCCCAACTACAGGCTGAGGGCTGTCCTGTGTGTTTGCTCATTTGTCAGCCCCCCCTGACAATCAACCGCTCAACGACAGGACTTGACTTCCAGCTTTGTCTGCTTCACCCTGTGCTCAGCCCAAAGCCTGAGCTCAGTATTTCCAGGACAAATAGACTCCAATAAGCTAAGGCCAAGCCTACTGCTCTCGACAGCCACCTTCAACATCTGCCAGGCCGGAGCCTTAATAAATGTTGAGATGAATGGGACGAAAGAGGGGAAGGTACCCAGGGTTCTGGGCCCAGTCAAACTTGGCCTTGTGTCAAGAACACACCCAAGGCCAGTCTGGCCCAAGGCTTAGAGTGCCACACAGTGTCACAATGATTAGCCCACAGCCAATGACTTCTGCAAAGGCCTTGCCCCCCCCCCCACCTCCAGGAGCAACTTTGGGTCATGCTTCCACCTGAGATGAGCCTGGTGCCCACTCTGTGCCACGGCTTTTCATTTAGAGCTCACTGCGGCCCGAAGAGCCCGGCACAGCCCAGTCCTCACAGAGGAGCCCAAGAGTCTCAGCCAGGAGATATGATTCCTCGGCACCATGCTGGGAAGGACAGCGGACCTGAGAAGGTACATTCCAGAAATCACGCTAGCCGTGGGGGGCAAAGGAGGACCAGACAGGGTCCCGGCCATCACAGAAGTTTCTAGCCAGGGAGACAACCAGGGAATGAATGCATAAACAACCCTGGATTGTGACTGTGCTAAAATGAAAGAGGAAACAGGGTATTGGAACCTGTAACAAATATCACTCAAGTCATCAGTGGAGGAGACAAGGGGTGCAAATGTGTCAGACCTCCTGGGTCCTGCAGATCACAGACCGGGCCAAGACCAGCTTTAGAATGTGCAGCCGAGTGCAAAATGGAAATGCAAGGGTCTGGGTTCAAAAGCTATTCAGACTTTCATGACCGTGACACAGAGCATTAAACCAAGAGGTGGGCCCCCTGACAGCCTCTATGACCTCGCTGTGCGCCGGTGACGCTGGCCCTGGAAGGAGTTTAAGCGTTGACTCTGAGGGTGCTTGGTTGGGCAGCAGGTCCCAAGCAACGTCAGCTTCTGGCTGATGAGGACCAGAGTGGGCTGAACAGTGGCCCCCAAAAGATATGTTCACATCCTATTCCTGGCAGCCGGGAACACACCCTGGTTTAGACAAAGGGTCTCTGCAGATGTAATCAAGTTGAAGATCCCAAGATGAGAGCATCCAAGATTAGGGTGACCTTGACCTTGGACTTCTGACCTCCCAAATGTGTAAGAAAACAAACTTCTGTTGTTTTAAGCCACTCCATTTATGGGAATTCTTTCTGGCAGCCACTGGAAAGCAGTACATTGGGAAGGAGGGGGAAAAAGCTCAGGGCACATATTCAGCACTTTGTTTAATGACTTAAGATAACTTAGCTTCTTAGCGCCAAGCCCTGCCACTTTCCCGGCTGCCTTTCACATCAGTCGTAAGCCAGCACACACCACCCCGCAGGCAACTCCCCTGTCCTTCCCTCCCTCATAGCCTACCATCTAATGATTTACACACAAGGCTAGCTGAGGGGTCTGTCCGCCCAGCCCAGAGCGGAAGGGAAACAAATTCGCTTCACTGTGCAGCAGAAACTAATACAACATTGTAAAGCAATCACATTCCAATAAAAAAAAAAATTAAAGAGCAAGGACATTAGAAGGGCAAAACAACAGCAGAACACACCACACAACTGGCAGATGGTATTCTGCAAGAGGCAAACAGATAGGAAAACGAAAAAAGAGCAAAGGTTTTTCTAGAGAGCAAAGTTTTTCGGCCACACCCTCCCCCCCCCGCAAAAAATAGAGTAAATAATTCCTTTAACACTTAAAAAGCCTTCAAGGTCTAAAATATTAACACTCTGAGGACATCTCGTTCTCCAGTTATAGCAAATTAATAAGGTGCTCATGCGCACTGTCCACACTCTTTTCTTACTCAACATGGGTGTGAAATAGTCGGTGGGAGTTTCAAAAAATTATAGGAAGTTATAAGTAAAGTCAACCGAGTCAGGGCTGTCCTGACACGTTTTCAGGGCTCAGGTGTGAAGGGCTGGAAGGGGCACCCAGAACAAGAAGCAGGGCTCAGTCACTCAGCCCAGCCCTGCCACCAACCTCTGTCATTTCCTAGGACTTTCCAGCCACACAGTGGGGCTGGCCACACATCCAGTGTGTGGGGACTGGCATCACGGCTCCCTCCAGAGCAGACCGTCTGCAGCCAGGATTCCAGGGCCCCTGCTTCCCGTCACACAAACCAGGACCCCGGAGCTGGTGGGCCTCAGAAGTGATGGCAGAACAGCCACTGGCCCCAGCAATCCGGGAGCGCCTGGCCGCCTGGGCCTGTTCTACACCCTCTGGGTGGCGCTCAGCCTTCACCTTGGCCCCCAGGGCTCCTGACCCTCAAGTGTCCGACCACCAAGCCTTGTTCTCCCCCATTCTCAGAGGTGTACCCTCCTGCGATGGCTCTGGCCAGCCCTCACCCCTTCCTGCCTGACCGTGGCTTCCCCTGTCTCCTGGCCTGCACGCGGCCCCCCTCACCCAGGGGCAGTGGGGTGACCCTCCCCCGCCACTCCCTGCTGACCACCTGCAGGGGACAGGGCTCACGGGCACAGAGGGCAGCCCTCCACGCAGCCTGAGCCAGCGGAAGCCACCGTGGGCCACGCCTGCCGTCCCCTCCAGTCCTCAGCACACGTCTCCCCCTGCCTGGCAGAGCCACCCCTGGCCACCTCCTAATTGTCCCAGGACTCGGCCTGGGCCAGGCCTCCTCCCTCTTTGGCCCCGCAGGGAAGGTGAGAGTGTCCTTGCAGCCCAAGCCTCATCAGGATGACTCTCAGTCACCACCTGGACTAGGAGGCCAGCGGGGTTGGGGATCACCACAAGAGAACAGACCCATTCTACAGATGAAGAAGCTGAGGCCCAGACAGGTCAGAGTCACTGGGAGTAGGGGCCTGGTGGGGAGAGGAGAACTTATTACTCCTCCGACCCCACCAGGAGGTCAGCAGAGTTTGCCGGGTGCTTCAGAGGCTGTGGAGTGGGTACCACCCACGTGGTCACCATGGGCGCACTGAGGTGCCCTCAGCTTCCACAGCCCCCACCGCTGGGGGCACCAGTGCTGTCATTCATCACAGCAGCTGGGCGCCCCCTCCCGGGCTGGCTGACCCTTCACCTAGGAGCCCCTCATTCCAGGGGCCACCAGAGCCAAGATTCCACCCCACCAAGACTCTCCCTACACCCAGGGCCACCCACTCCCCCCGAGCTGGGACTCTCGGCCCTTGCTACCAAGTCTCCCAGCTGTGAACCCTCCCACCACAGGGCCTGCATCAGGCTGACCTCCTTTGCTAGTCCAGGTTATACCTTTTGCATCCAAGGAACCTCTGAGGATCCCTCTAACGACAGGCAGGGGTGGATTCTGTTGATGTTCTACATATATCACGCGCACACACACACCCAGCTCACAATGCACACATTGTCCTGAAACACACACCCCACACACAAGCCACACATTCATGCAAAGAAACACACACACCACATATACACACACACATACCACATATATACCACAATGCACACACTGTCCTGAAACACACACCCAACACACAAGCCACACATTCATGCAAGGAAACACGCACACCGCATACACACACACACACCACATATATACCACAATGCACACACTGTCCTGAAACACACGTGCAATGTACACGTCACACACGTACACCACAGAGGAGTGAGCACACACACAAGCTAATGAGTGAATGCTTGTGCGTCTCCAGTGTTCATAGGTCGAAATCCTAATGTCTGATGTGATGGTATATTAGGAAGGGGACCTTTGGGAAATAATTAGGTCAGAAGAGTGGAGCCCTCACGAAGAGGACTAGCATCTTTATGAACAAATAAGGTAAACAAAGACCAGGCCCGTGGGCGGGGAACCTGGGGCCTGTCATTCCTCTGCAGGAGCCCCCACACATGGCCTTCCAGCTTCTCTCCAAAGTCCTTCCAGGGACAGGAAGGCCCCCATGGGGTCGTCTGCTCCCCAGGACAATCTTACTTTAGAAATCACTTAATTTTTCAAGCTACAAACACACAAACCAAAAGGGCCACCTTCTGCTGTGAGCGCCTCCAGCACCCGCAAGCCGCCTCAAAAGAGCCCACTCCCCCGGACACACAGAAGGCTCTTTAGACGCTGAAGATGCCCATCACACATCCCACATCGTCCTGTCCTCCAGGTGATGAGGCATAAGAAGAGCGAGTGCTTACTGATGGGAAAGACAATCCTCAACCCACACCCCTCATCTGGCGCTATGGTCAGCCTTTCACAGGACAAACCCATCGAAGTCTCCCAATGATTATCCTGCAGGTGCTATTATTACCCCATCTTGTGGATCTCTCTTGAGAGGCCCTTGGGCTGCAAGGAGATCCAACCAGTCCATCCTAAAGTCAGTCCTGAATGTTCATTGGAAGGACTGATGTTGAAGCTGAAACTCCAATACTTTGGCCACCTGATGCCAAAGAACTGAATCCTTGGAAAAGATTCTGATGTTGGGAAAGATTGAAGGCAGGAGGAGAAGGGAACGACAGAGGGTGAGATGGTTGGATGGTATCACTGACTTGATGAACATGAGTTTGAGCAGGCTCTGGGAGTTGGTGATGGACAGGGAACCCTAGCATGCTGCAGTCCATGGGGTCGCAAAGACTTGGACACGACTGAGTGACGGAACTAAACAGAACTTTGCCCCTCTACCCAGAAAATGATCAAAACAACAACATTAATTATAACAACATCATGTCAACCTGCTGTGGTCCCACTGCCTCAGAGGAAAGTCTGCACATAGTGAGGGATGCCTTGCGAGGTTCCTGCCATCGGGCCCAATAGCTGCGTCTCCTTAGGTCTCCTATGTGTCTGCTTGCCCGGCTGGATTCTCAACTCCTGTGAAACCATCTTATTTGCTTGACTCTCCAGTAGCAAGCAACGTGCCTGCCCAGAGAGGTGTTTGGTGACATCAGGACCCCTTCTGGACGTGTGCTGAACTGTGAAAGCATTACATACGTTCCTTTCACATCCAGCCCAGGCGTGGCTTCACAGGTACAAATTTAAGGCAGGACATACCCTTCAAGGGATGCAGGATTCCTGAGTGCTTGGTAAAAATAATCCCCAACCGTGAAGCCAAGCAGCACTACGTAAGAACTGACTTCTGTGTGGACAGAGATGCGAGTGCCCGGGATAGCGGGTTTGGCTCACTTGCCAGCTGAATCCACACCCCCCTCCCATACTCAGATATGGTTCCCAGCAAAATCACAAGCTCACAGCATCAAGGACCTTGGTCTTGCCCTTGGGTAACCATGTTGGGTGCTGAGAGTGGCTTGGCAGGTTGAACACATCAGTCCCTCATTTGCTCAGCACAAGCTCTCAGCTTGCCTCCTACATTCAGGCACTGTGCTGGGCATGGGACCATGATACTGAGTATCTGTCCTCCCCTCCCTGCCCTTGGGATGCTGAAGGCCTCTCCAGCCCAAAGCTCCCTCCTGTCAGACCCCCTGACGCCTTCCATATCTCCATATGCAGAATAGGAGGAGACCTGTCCTTTGTACCTTAAAACAGTCGAAAGACGGTTAGAGGGAAACTTCTCCAAGGACCACCACTCTTCAATCCCTAGAAAAATGACAGGAGGTCGGAACGCCCCTCCCTTTTGGTGGCAGCATCACCTGCCACTGTCACTTGTCACTGTCACCCCGGTCACAGAGTCAGCATGATCATCTTAGAAGTCAGGGTCATGGGAATGGTTGCAGCCTTCACAGCAAAGGACACCAGCTTCGACAAGGATAGGAGGGCCTGGGAATCTTCGGACAGCCTCCGTCACCTGGTTCTAACATGTCCATCTTAATATGTCCCAAAGAAGTAAAGTGCAGCCAAGTTCAGGGAAGTTCAGCCATTCTGAATTTGGGAGACTCTGGAAGAGCAAGGCTCATGCTCAGGGACCCACAGAGGGCACATCTAAACTCGTGGGTGCCACCTCCCCAAGTACCAGAGAAACTGAATAGTAAGGTAACACTGCAGTTGTTCGCCCCGTGGCCACTTTGGCAAAGTCTTGCCGAAGGAAAAGTGTGTGTGTGGGGGGGACCTCCGTAGGAGAAAGGAAGGGAGGAAAGATGGAAAATAAAAGTATGAGGGGGGAAGGGAAGGAAGGAAGGAAGAACACAGAAACAACGGAATCAAACTTCCAGTTTCTGGTCTGGTGTGTAAGAAACTTGGGAGTCATCACTCTCATTCATATAATAAAAATGCTGAACAAATGGAAAATCAGTCACTTTTCTTTTATCCATCAGAGAACTGAGATCATAGGGCAAATGGCTGCAGATAGGTAAACACAAAGAAAAACAACTTACCAAAACTGTAACCCAGGAACAGAGAACTTTGTGGGAACCAGTTCAGATTCCTTTTACCAAATACTTCCTGTCCAGCTTTCAACAACAACAACAAAACGACAAGGCATACTAAAAGGCAAAATAAAAAAATAAATAAACAGTTTGAAAAGACAGAATGAACATCAGAACCAGACTGATATATGGCAGTGATGTTAGAATTGTCAGACTGAGGCTTTAAAATGATTCTAATCAATATGCTAAAGGCACTAATGGAAAAAATAGACAACATGCAAGACTAGATGGCTAATGTCAGCAGAGATGGAAATTCTAAAGAAGCACGCAAAACCCTGGAGATCAAAAACGCTGTAACAGAGACGAAGAATGCCTGTGATGGGCTCCTCAGTAGACAGGTCATGGCCCAGGAGCCAGTGAGTTTGAAGCTACATCAATACAAACTTCCCAAACTGAATGCAAATTTTTAAAAACACTAAAATAAACAGAATAGAATACCCTATAACTGTGGTATAATTGCAAAAGGTACAGCATATGTATAATGGGGGAAGAGAGAAGAAGGAGCAGAAGAAGTATTTGAAGCAATAATGTCTGAGAATTTCTGAAAATTACTGATTCCAATCACAAATGTAGGAAGTTCAGAGAACACCAAACAGAATAAACGACCCAAAACCTACACCTAGGTATATCATAGTGAAGCTGTAGAAGAGCAAAGATAAAGAAAAACCTTGAAAGAATCCAGAGGGAAAAAAATATATAGCAGAGCAAGGATAAGAACTAAATAAAAAACCTTTATTATAAGGTACTCATACTACACATGAAGCAGTATGGTGCCATTTGAAAGTAGACTTGGGTTGGTGTACTGCAAACTCGAGTGTGACCACTAAAAAATAATTTTTTTTGAAGAGATACAATTGACATACTAACAAAGGAAAGGGAAAAAAATGGAAACATATACAATGCTCAATTAAAACTGCAAAAAGCAGAGAGAGGAAGACAAAAACAGAAACAAACAGGGACAAAAATAGAGAATAACAAATATGATAGACATTAATCCAATCATATCAATCATCACTCCAAACATCAGCAGTCTAAGGGGCATAACATACAGCAAGGTGACCATGGATAGCATAGTTAATAATACTGCGTTGCATACTTTAAAGTTGCTAATAGAATGGATCTTAAAGTTCTCATCACAAAAACAGTAATTTTTGTAAATTTGCCTGGTGACAGATGAAGACTAGATTTACTGTGGTGATCAATTTACAATATATATAAATACTGTATCATTTGTTGCCCACCTAAAGCTATTATAATGTCACATGCCAATTATACCTCAATAAAAAATAATCAATGGTCTAAGTACATCAATTAAAAGACAGAAACTGTTAGAAGGGCTCAAAATACAAGACCCAACTATGGGCTATCTACAAGGAAACACTGACCTTGTAGGGCTCGCATGCGAAAAGCCAGTCAACTTCTATGCATTCATTGTCAACTAAAGGAAATGAAAGCTCAAATTGACACCCAGTGTTAATCTCTCAATGTTGCCACAATCTCCAAGCTACAACCAAAAAGGTACAACTCACCCCTTTTGAATTAAAGAAAGATCTTTGTAATTCATTCAATAGGATTAAAATCGTATTATAAAAATGATACTCAAGAAGCACATTATAAAATAACGTGACCCAAAAGAATACCAGCAATCATAATGATGGTCTAAATTAAATCACAAAGACAAAGCCCATGCCAATTAGAATCGTGAAGTTACCTATTTAGGAATCTCAGCGTGTGCTCCTGAATATTTTATGAGAAAATTTCACCCCCAGCATCTCCCACCATAAATGGGATTGTAACCCTGCTCACAGTTTCTTTGTAAGGCTTCAGTTCAGTTCAGTCACTCAGTCATGTCTGACTCTTTGTGACCCCACGGACAGCAGCACACCAGGCTTCCCTGTCCATCACCAACTCCCGGAGCTTGCTCAAACTCATGTCCATTGAGTCGGTGATGCCATGCAACCATCTGTCGTCTTATGTAAGGCTTAGGAAACTCATAAATACAAAGATTTTGTTTCCATATGAAAAAGCTTATTTATGTTTTGAGAGGGAGAGAGGGAGAGCAAGAGAGAGACGGGGCCAATGTTACACCCAACTCCTTAAAAAATGTATTGAAAGTCTACCAACAAATTAATCCTTGTATTTGGTAATCAGATTCCCTTTACCTTCTGAACTCTTGTTCTGTCCATGAATCTCTTTTGCAACCATGATATAAATACTCAATATGGGTGGGGGAGGGGGTTAGTTTTATCAAGTTTCTTGCGGAGCTTAAAGCTCTGGGGCTGGAACCACATTCTCTGAGGCCCCAGCACGTCTGGAAGTGGGATTCCTGCATGCTCAGCAAATCCCCATTCACTTCCCTCCATTTCACAGATTCCCCTGCAACATGTGAGGGTCACGTGACTGCCTAGTCAATGATGTGTGAGCAGCAATGACCTCTCCCCCATCTGTGCAAAGGCACGTAAGAGCCCATGTGTCTCCTCTTCTCTCTCTTCCTGCTGCACAGACCTCACAAGTCAAGTGTAGAGCTTGTGGCCTGAGCAGATGGGGAGGGCTGGATCCCTGAATCACTGCTGGAAGAGAGCTCCAGTGGACCTGCCCCAGCGCACGGGTGACCTAGAACTGACCTTTCAGGGTTCTTTTGTTACTGCAGCACGGCCTCATAAACCTCGCTGATACTCTCCTCCTGAAATGCCCAACCCCTCCTTCCCACCTGTCCATCTTCAAAATTCAGCGGGGGCATCAACTCCCCCAGGGACCTTCCATGGATGCCACTTCCTACCCGCCCTCCAAAGGGTAGGGGGCTTCCTCTTCACATCCACAGTCCCCTGGGCTTCTCTTCCTCACAGCCCTGACTGCACTGAGTTGGCTCCGTCTTCACCATCAGACTAGGCACTCTGTGGCAGCGAGACCTTGGCGTTTGCCTTGGAGCAGCTGGCGAGTGCCTGTGAAAGAGGAGACTGTATGTGCACACAGATGACACTGCAGGGCCCTCCTTCAGTCACACCGCATACGGCCCAGGGATAGAAAGATAAATCTTATCCCCACTCCTACCAGAACTTCAAGTCCAGCAGGGAAGGGGTGATGTGTCCATAAATGATCGCAGCCCCAAACAGAAAATGATAATGAGGGATAACCCTCTGGGGAGACCCAGGGGCAAGAGACGTGGCTTCCAGCTGGGGGCTGGGTGATGGAGGCAACATCTTGAGCTGGCCCTGGTCGGACAGCAGGACCTAGGCAGAGGGAGGTGAAAGATGCAGGTCCACCTGTTTGGAGTCTGGGGGCTCGGGCAGGGTGGCTCAGCCTCCTTGGGAACCACTCCTCCCCATCCCCCAGCTGTGGGAGGTCGCCAGAGCTGACCCACCCCACTCCAGGGATGGGCACTTCCCAGACGCAGCCTGGCCCATCCTTAATAAAAACGCCATCATGAACAAAGCACTATGCAGAGTGAAACACTCTAGTGCCCCTAATATTCACTGCATTAAAACCTTCACAAACCCTCTGGGAAGTCATTTATGGCCCCATTTTACACGGAAAAGAGATCTGAGACCCATAGCCTGCCTGGATTTAAATCCAAACATTTGACAGCCAAGTTCCTCCCCAAAGCACTACCCAGTAGGACTGCTGGCTCCCACAAAAATGCTTACAAATGTTTTCAAATCATCACCTAACACCTTGATAGAGACTGGTGTCTTGAGGATCAAGAAATAATGGGAGGGGGAGAATCGCATAGTGAATGGACCACTCATTCAGCACTTATGGAAGTGTTCTGGCTTCCAGCAGGCACCTGTGAATCCATACTTAAGTCTGTTTACACCCAAATAAACAGAATGGGTGAATTTAACTCAGATGACCATTATATCTACTACTGTGGGCAAGAATCCCTTAGAAGAAATGGAGTAGCCATCATAGTCAACAAAAGAGTTCAAAATGCAGTACTTGGGTGCAGTCTCAAAAACAACAGAATGATCTGTTTGTTTCTAAGGAAAACCATTCAATATCACAGTAATCCAAGTCTATGCCCCGACCACTAATGCTGAAGAAGCTGAAGTTGAATGGTTCGATGAAGACCTACAAGACCTTCTAGAACCTACAACCAAAAAACACATCCTCTTCATTATAGGGGACTGGAATGCAAAAGTAGGAAGTCAAGAACTACCTGGAGTAACAGGCAAATTTGGCCTTTGAGTACAAAACAAAGCAGGTCTAAGGCTAACAGAGTTTTGCCAAGAGAACGCACTGGTCACAGCAAACACCCCCTTCCAACAACACAAGAGAAGACTCTACACATGGACATCACCAGATTGTCACCACCAAAATGAGACTGATTATATTCTTTGCACCCAAAGATGGAGAGGTCAGCAAAAACAAGACCAGGAGCTGACTGTGGCTTAGATCATGAACCCCTTATTGCCAAATTCAGACTTAAATTGAAGAAAGTAGGGAAAACCACCAGACCATTCAGGTATGACCTAAGTCAAATCCCTTACAATTATATGTGGAAGTGAGAAATAGATTCAAGGGATTAGATCTGATAGACAAGAATGCCTGAAGAACTATGGATGGAGGTTCGTGACACTGTACAGAAGGCAGGGATCAAGACCATCCCCAAGAAAAAGAAATGAAAAAAGGCAAAATGGTTGTCTGAGGAGGCCTTACAAATAGCTGAGAAAAGAAGAGAAGTGAAAGGCAAAGAAGAAAAGGAAAGATATACCCATTTGAATGCTGAGTTCCCAAGAATAGCAATGAGAGATAAAAAAGCATCCTTAGTGATCAGTGCAAAGAAATAGAGGAAAACAATAAAATGGGAAAGACTAGAGATCTCTTCAACAATATTAGAGATACCAAAGCAACATTTCACGCAAAGATGAGCATGATAAAGGACAGAAATGGTATGGACCTAACAGAAGCAGAAGATATTAAGAAGAGGTGGCAAGAATATACAGAAGAACTATACAAAAAAGATCATTATGACCCAGATAACAATGATGGTGTGATCACTCATCCTGGTATGTGAAGTCAAGCAGGCCTTAGGAAGCATCACTATAAACAAAGCTAGTGGAGGTGATGGAATTCCAGTTGAGCTATTTCAAATCCTAAAAGATGATGCTGTGAAAGTGCTGCATTCAATATGCCAGCAAATCTGGAAAACTCAGCAGTGTTTTAGACATGACACCCAAATAATCATGAGAACATTTAAGCACTTTTGAAATATCCTATTTCAGCACCTCAGTGATAATCTCTCTTCTGGGAATGAGGGAAGCGCCAATTAGGGACCGAGGAGAATGTGCTAAGTGTGGGCACAGAGTCACCTCATCAAGCCTCACGAGCCCGAGAGGGAGGCTCGTGTGGAATACTTTGTACACAAGACAGCTCAGGCCCAGAGGGGCTCAGCCTCTGCTCATGCTCACACAGCCAGAAAGGGCCCCTGCCATCACCACTCCACCTTTTACCCCTTTCTTGCTTGTTTTTCTTCCTTTTGATGGTGTTTAAAACTAGTTAATAGCCAAACTAAGGTAAAGAATCTAGATTTCCAAGAAATGACCAGCCCAGGAAAAAAAACAAACAAATCAGGTCTGCTTCCCCTCCACTGTGGTCATCTGATTGGAGCCCACAGGGCAGCAGGTCCTGATCACACCCAGAAAGCTCTTCACCTTCCACCGTGCCATCAGCGCCCGCTGCCCTGTTCCACACCCCTATTTAGAGCAGCCCGAAAGAGTTGCAACTGAACACAGATGGAAATGGGGGTGCCCCAGAAAGCTGAGTTAAATTGAAAGAGGGAGACACAGAGCAGTGTTAAATGACACAGCAGAAATCCAATACTTCGTTCATGCTCCCTACGAATAGACTCTGCCTCACTCTACCTCACCCACACTCCACCAATGCAACATCTCTTTCTAGAACCTCAGGATGGCAGGGGAGTGGAGGGTTCCCAAGGGCTGGCTCTGGCATCAGACTGAGCGAGCTATAGTCCTCATTAGCTGTGTGTCTCTGAGCAAGTTACCTGCCCTCTCTGAGCTTCAGTTTCTCCACCCAGGAAAATGAGGAAAGTAACAACACCCACCTCAGGGGGCTGGGTTGTTGTGAGTACGGCATGAGCTGCATTAACTTGTTAATTGAGTCAAAATTTAATTTTTTATTGTGATTAATATTAATGAGTATAAATAGTTAATAAGCATTACATGTTCACTGTGAAAAATGTGAGGACAAAGATAAAATTTAAAATCACTTATTTCCCCACCCCTCTGGGAACAGTGGGGACAATTAATTATTAACTATTAACCGTTTCATCAGTTAATATTAATAATTAATACTCTGACACACACCCGCACATACACACACATGCAGATACACACACACACACACACTACAGTAGAGGCCAGCCCCACTCACCTCTGGACTCCTCCGAAACCTGGGTACCTCTCTCCCTCCCCAACTTTAACATGAGTTTAAGGGTGTCACAGGGACTTCAACACTTCATTGTTAAAAGGGTTCCACTCTAAGTACAAAAACATTTGAAAACCACAATGTCAGAACATTTCATGATACTGAGAAATGTTCTTGATGTATGTTACAGGTTAAACTCCTCACCCTCCTGTAAAAATCTAGATGTTGAAGTCTTAACCCCCCAGCATCTCAGAATGTGACCTTATTGGGGAAAAAAGGTCTTTAACAAAGTAATCAGGTTAAAGTGACGTCATCGGGGTGGGCCCTAATCCAATATGACTGGTGCCATACAGAAAAGCAACATTTGCAAAGACAGGCACGCAGGAAGGACCCGTGTGAAGATGAAGGCAGGGATCGGCGGGGTGGAGCTATAAGCCTAGGAACCCCGAGAAGGGCCAGCAAAGCCCCAGGGGCTGGGGAGAGGCCTGCAACAGATCCTCGCTCACAGCCTCAGAGGGAGCAGACTGCAGCCTCCAGACCTGGGAGACAGCAAGCTTGTGTCATCTCAGCCGCCCAGGGTGCGGGCCCTCAGCCAGGAGGAAACTAACGCAGACTATTTACCAAGTAATGGCATCTGCACATAACTACTGTCCCGGTGTTTAAGGGAACCACTTTGTACACACAGGGAGAAAAGACTGGCGTTAGGATAACGGTGAACAATGCTTCTTCAGCTGGACTTTGAGGTTGTCCCCTGCTGTTCCTCTCCTTTCTTTGTGGGGGAGGGGCTTGTTGAGAGACAGACAGCCTTCCACACACGCCTCCCCCACGGAGTGGACGGCTCAGCTGTGGGGGTGCAGCGCCCACCCCGCCCGAAAGGCTGTACCGAGGGCTGTCGCTGGAGCGTGTACCGAGGGCCTGCTGCATCAGCATGGGGCCTGACAGACATCCAGCCTCCCCGGGTCAATTTAAGGATGTTCCATGGATACAGATTGGCCTTTCTCAGACTCCTCTCCTGGGTCAGAGACGAGCCCTCCTGCTGCAGTAAGAACGGACTTGACAGTCACTTTGTGGGGAAATCAGTGACTTTTAATCTCTTTGTCTATCCCCTCCAAATTTTCCACATGAACATGCAATGCTTATATATAAAAAGGGGGTTAAAAAATATGTATACCTATGGCTGATTCATGTTGAGGTCTGACAGAAAACAACAAAATTCTGTAAAGCAGTTATCCTTCAATAAAACAATTCTTTAAAAAAAAAAAAAAAATGCTCAGACGTGTACTTCCCTGGTAGTCCAGGGGTTGGAAATCTGCTTGCCAACGTAGGGGACGTGGGTTTGACCCCTGGTCTGGTAAGATCCCACTTGCAGTAGGAGAAGTAAGCCTCTGTGCCACAACTACTGAAGCCCTTGCACCTAGAGCCCCGGCTCTGCAATGAGAAGCCCATGCACCGCAACTAGAGAAAGCCCACGTACAGCAAGGAAGACCCAGTGCAACCAAAAATAAAATTAAGTAGTTAACTTAAAAGGAGTTTGCAATGACCAGCCATACCTCCTCCTTTAAAAAAAAAAAATGCTCAGACAACTTGATAGAATGGCATTTCTCAGATCTGATGGAAGGTATCCTTTGGGCACCGAGAAAGACGTAATTAAATAAGAGCTGCAATCAAGATAATTAATGTCAACTGAAAACACTTTAGGAGGGGCACCAGTGAGAAGCACTTCAGCGCCTGTGCTGTAGCAGACACTCCAAAACAGTGTCCTTCTTCCTCACCCTTCACAGAATCAGAAACTGAGGGTTCGAAAGGGTGAAGTGCTTTCCCAAGAGCCCAGAGCTGAGCCATGATGGAGCCGGAGGTGTGGAGCCATAATCTCAGCACAGCGTGTGCACGGAGCCCAGGACTCATAGCAAGGTAAACGTTCGTGAAGGGAGGGTGCCTCTCCGCCTCGAAAGGTTGATGTTGAACAACGAAAGATGCTGGGATTCTTGGCCTCCGGAGGAGAAGAATTCAATCCAGGGCCAGAGACAAGGCTTGATTGCTCAGAGCTTTTGTATAGTACAGTTTTATTAAAGTATAAAAGAGAGAAAGCTTCTGACATAGACATCAGAAGGGGCTAGGAAGAGTGCCCTGCCTGCCTCACTAGTGTTAGCAAGGGAGTTATATACTTTTTAATTAGTTATTACAATGAATCAAAAGAATGTCTGGAGGTTGTAAAGATCTTACTAGACCCACTCCCATAATCTACATTTTAAGATAACAGGATTCAGTTCAGTTCAGTTCAGTTGCTCAGTCGTGTCCGACTCTTAGTGACCCCATGAATTGCAGAACGCCTGGCCTCCCTGTACATCACCAACTCCCAGAGTCCACCCAAACCCATGTCCATCGAGTCAGTGATGCCATCCAGCCATCTCATCCTCTGTCGTCCCCTTCTCCTCCTACCCCCAATCCCTCCCAGCATCAGAGTCTTTTCCAATGAGTCAACTCTTCGCATGAGGTGGCCAAAGTATTGGAGTTTCAGCTTCAGCATCAGTCCTTCCAAAGAATATTCAGGGCTGATCTCCTTCAGAATGGACTGGTTGGATCTCCTTGCAGTCCAAGGGACTCTCAAGAATCTTCTCCAACACCACAGTTCAAAAGCATCAATTCTTCGGTGCTCAGCTTTCTTCACAGTCCAACTTTCACATCCATACGTGACCACTGGAAAAACCATAGCCTTGACTAGACGGACCTTTGTTGGCAAAGTAATGTCTCTGCTTTTCAATATGCTATATAGGTTGGTCATAACTTTCCTTCCAAGGAGTAAGCGTCTTTTAATTTCATGGCTGCAATCACCATCTGCAGTGATTCTGGAGCCCCCAAAAATAAAGTCTGATACTGTTTCCACTGTTTCCCCATCTATTTCCCATGAAGTGATGGGACCAGATGCCATGATCTTCGTTTTCTGAATGTTGAGCTTTAAGCCAACTTTTTCACTCTCCACTTTCACTTTCATCAACAGGCTTTTGAGTTCCTCTTCACTTTCTGCCATAAGGGTGGTGTCATCTGCATATCTGAGGTGATTGATATTTCTCCCGGCAACCTTGATTCCAGCTTGTGCTTCTTTCAAGCCCAGTGTTTCTCATGATGTATTCTGCATATAAGTTACATAAGCAGGGTGACAATATACAGCCTTGACGTACTCCTTTTCCTATTTGGAACCAGTCTGTTGTTCCATGTCCAGTTCTAAGTGTTGCTTCCTGACCTGCATATAGGTTTCTCAAGAGGCAGGTCAGGTGGTCTTGTATTCCCATCTCTTCCAGAATTTTCCACAGTTTATTGTGATCAACACAGTCAAAGGCTTTGGCTTAGTCAATAAAGCAGAAATAGATGTTTTTCTGGAACTCTCTTGCTTTTTCGATGATCCAGCGGATGCTGGCAATTTAACTACTATAATATAATTTCATATATTATAAGGATTACTAATATAATCCTTAGTAGAGTTTAAACTGAGTTGTTTGTTGTGTAATCATCAGTTCCAGGCTTAAAGATAAAAACAGTTTTATGTGACTGAGACTAAGGAATGTAGAGGGGAAAAAAAAGGTTTTCCTTTCCTCCTCCTTGAGAATTCCAGACCCCTATCTCCTCCTCGAGAACGCCAGACCCCTTTCTCCTTGGGGACCCCTGGACTTCTTATCAACCTGTGAAGGAATCAACTCTCTCAGCCTCAGTCTCAACCATCCTAATCACCCCATTTAGAATGAGAAACGGCTCCCAGGTCAAACGTGGTATATACACTAAATCCTTCCCAACTGTACACAGAACAAATAATGGTCGTTCCTCACGACCCCTCCACAAGGTCAGTGCCTGGCCTGCAAGTCCCCCCACTCCCCCGTCCCGCTATTCAGGCATCTCCTTCCTCTTAACTTGCTGGGAGCTATTTGTGCACCGAATGGAAAGTCCCCCAGGACATGGATGCTGAGGACTGCTATTGACCATCATAGCTCTAGGTGACCTTGGCAACCACTGAGAGGCCTGCCTGATCGGAAACCGCTCCAGGCTCTGAGAGGGAACACCCACCCCTCGAGGTGTCTAGAGTAGTTTAGGCTTTGAAAAGGTGCTGGTCACCTTTTCCCTTCACTTTAAAAGTCCGTCTATTCAACTTAAAAAAGCATGCCCAGGTGGTGCAGTGGTAAAGAATTCACCTGCTAATGCAGGAGACACAGGAGACATGGGTTTGATCCCTGGGTTGGGAAGATTCCCTAGAGGAGGAAAGGGCAACCCACTCCAGTATTCTTGCCTTGAAAATCCCATGGACAGAGGAGCTTGGCAGGCTATGGTCCACGGGGTCGAAAAGAGTCAGACACGACTGAGTGACTGAGCACACTACTCCACTTAAGGGATGTGGGAAAACACAGAGAAAGAAGCAAAGAAATTTCTCTTTATCCCCAAAATCCACCCTGAGCACCGGTAGCATTTTGATTTCTTCCTCCCAGTCTGTCTTGTTTTTCTAGATGTAGAGTTCACTATTCACTTATTTTTCAAACTTGTGTCCTCTGATCATTTTCTATCTTGTTTTCACCACTTTACATCATAAAATAAGCATTTGTGTGAGAGTCTGAAAAGTGGCAACACCATAGAGTGTATCCATTCTGATTTTTGGACACCGAGTTATTGCTGATGCTTCTTTGTTGAGAGGAGCTGCACTGAACCTCCCTTTGCAGGCACTTCGTGAATATTTAGAATTATTCCCATCCCAGGAGTGGGTTCTGTAGCCAAATCTTGCAAACTTTCCAGGGGGCTTGAACCCATTTAGACCTGCACAAGCAACGTTAGCCAGCCCAACATGGGAGTCCTAGGTTTTCATAATGGTTCAGTTTAATTGCTCAGTCGTGTCTGACTCTTTGCAACCTCATGGACTGCAGCACACCAGCCTTCCCTGTCCATCACCAACTCCCAGAGTTTGCTCAAACTCATGTCCATCAAACAGTTGATGCCATCCAACCATCTCATCCTCTGCTGTCCCCTTCTCCTCCTGCCTTCAATTATTCCCAGAATCAGGGTCGTTTCCAAGGAGTCAGTTCTTCACATCAGGTGGCCAAAGTATTGGAGTTTCAGCCTCAGCATCAGTCCTTCCGATGAATATTCAGGACTGATTTCCTTTAGGATGGACTGGTTGGATCTCCTTATCAACCAAGGGACTTTCAAGAGTCTTCTTCAACACCACAGTTCCAAAGCATCAATTCTTCAGCGCTCAGCTTTCTTTATAGTCCAACTCTCACATCCATACGTGACTACTGGAAAAATCATAGCTTTGATTAGACAGACCTTTGTTGGCAAAGTCTCTACTTTTTAATACACTGTCTAGGTTGGTCATAGCTTTTCTTCCAAGAAAAGTGAAGTCGCTCAGTCATGTCCGACTCTTTGCGACTCCATGGACTGTAGTCCACCAGGCTCCTCCATCCATGGGATTCTCCAGGCAAGAATACTGGAGTGGGTTGCCATTTCCTTCTCCAGGGGAACTTCCCAACCCAGGGACTGAACCCGGGTCTCCCGCATTGCAAGCAGATGGTTTAACCTCTGAGCTGAAGCAAGTGTCTTTTAATTTCCTGGCTGCAGTCACCATCTGCAGTGATTTTGGAGCCTCCCAAAATAAAGGCTCTCACTGTTTCCATTGTTTCCCCATCTACTTGCCATGAAGTGATGGGACTGGATGCCATGATCTTACTTTTCTGAATACTGAGTTTTAAGCCAACTTTTTCACTATCCTCTTTCACTTTCATCAAGAAGCTCTTTAGATTTTCTTCTCTTTCTGCCATAAGAGTGACGTCATTTGCGTATCTGAAGTTATTGATATTTCTCCCGGCAATCTTGATTCCAGCTTGTGCTTCACCCAGCCCGGCATGTCATATGATATACTCTGCATATAAGCTAAATAAGTAGGGTGACAATATACAGCCTTGATGTACTTCTTTCCTGATCTGGAACCAGTATGTTGTTCCATGTCCAGTTCTAACTGTTGCTTTTTGACCTGCATACAGATTTCTCAGGAGGTTTCTCAGATTCTGCTTTCTCTGAGTCTAGAGCTTTCGGCGTGACATTTTTTTGCAAATTCAGACAGAGCACTGCACTGATCTGTCACACAATAAAAGTTCCAGGTAGACTTGGTGATACTAAAAAGTTGTATACTTTGATTTTATTTCATATTATTGGTATTTCTTAAACTAACATAGCAAAATGTTGCTATCTGCATTCCAATCTTAAATTCTTAAAATATATCCAGAGTCATTGCCCTCAGACTTAGAAGGCAGCTGGAGTAGAGGTCAAGTTCACAGCTTCTGGACTCTGACGCGAGGGTTCCAGGAGATGACAATGGAAAGCTCCTAGCACAGGGCATGGGCCACAATCAGCATTCAATCTACAGGGGCTGAGATTAACCTATGACTAAACCACCAAAAGACACATTTTTCTAAATACTCCCAGTGCAAAGTTTCTATGAAGTGACAAATGATACTGTGGGAGTGACCCTGGAGATAATAACTCAACCTCGCTGTCCACTGAGGACACTGAGGATGCAGAAGTTAAACGACACAGTGGGAAGTGACAGAGGTCAACCTGGGATCCTGGTTCCCTCGGTCCAGCACTGCGTGTGTGTGTGTGTGTGTGTGTGTGTGTGTGTGCGCGTGCACACACACACACACATGTACACGTGTGGCCTCCTGTCTGAGACCACACTATCAACATGAAGAGAAAAACTACCCTGATGACTTCTAGGGGCTCGGGGAGACTCAGGTTCAGCACACACTCTGGCCGTGTCTGGCTGGGTGACTGTGGGCAAGTTATTTAACCTCTCTGAGCCTTAGTGGCCCACTTGTACAGATGGTGACAGCTCTCACCTGAAAGGATTAGATGAATTAACACATGTAAGGCACTTTGTACAGCACCCTGACACCTGGTGGAGTTTGCAGACAATGTTAAGTCTTTATTATTCTGTTTCTATTTGCCTTTGGATATGTTCTGAAAGCTTTCTGAACAGACTTAGGGGCTTTGTGGCCTCCCGTCTGAATTTGGATCTGGAAGCGGGAGACTTCCTTTTGCCATCACCAAGGCTCGAGGCTCAACTGCCACAGACTCCTTCTGGGGCCCTCTCTGAACTCAGGCTGATCACAGTGAACAGAGCCCCTCAGGGGCTAGCCCCCTCATACTCTAAAACAAAGACAAGAGGCAGGCCTGCTGTATCCACCCCAGGTCCCACTTAGCCTCTTACAGTTTCACCTATGGCTGAAGGATAATTTTTTTTTTAATATTAACTTAGGATGCCTCCCCTAGAAAAGTAGTTCTCAAAGCGTGGTCCTTGGACCAGTAGCAGCATCAATTGCAAACTTGTTAGGAATAAAAAGCCTTCGACCCCAACTCAGACCTACTGAATCAGAAAGTGGGGATGGACCCAGCAATGTGAGTTTTAACATGCCCTCCAGAATATTCTAACGCTTGCTGCTCTGGAACAGCAAGCATTATTTATTACTTTTTATTAAAATGGAGAAGAAAAAGAATACTCTCACAGTGACTCTTTACAGTCATAAGAGGACAACAGAAAGCCTGCGGATGTGGGGCCAGGCTAGCCTGCTCCCTGGCTACTTACTGACTCATGGATCTGGGCCAGTACCTTCCCTTCCATGCAGTCTCCTCATCTGGAACACGGGACCACAGCATCACTTCACACACCAGATTACAGGCGAGATGCTGACCCAGGCTCAGAGGCTGGCGTGGGTAGACAGGCTCGAGAGGAAGGAGCTTTATCATGATGCCAGCAAAGGTCTGATTGGGGCAAAAAATCCACCATTTCTGCCTATGCATTTTTATAAAGCATGCATGCATGCTCAGTCCCTCAGCTGCATCCAACTCTTTGTGACCCCATGGACTGTAGCCTGCCATGAGATTCTCCAGGCAAGAATACTGCAGTGGATAGCCATTCCCTTCTCCAGGGGATCTTTCTGACCCAGAAATCAAACACAGGTCTCTTGCATTACAGGCAGATTCTTTATCATCTGAGCTATCAGGGAAGTGCTAAAGGGCCAAAGTCTGATGTAAACGTATCCTTTAAAGCTCTGGACAGAGAAGTCTGGCAGGCTACAGTCCACGGGGTCGCAAAGAGGCCAATGCGACTGAGCGACTAAAAACAACAAAGACGCCCTAGCCATGTTAGCCATTCCTTCCCAATTCAGGGAAAACCGTAATGCCATGATAAAGATGAAAACTATTATATATTAAACATACTTTACACCTAGATACAAAGCAAGCCCAGGCCTAGATGGCTTCATGGGTGAATTCTACCCAACACTAAAGAAGAATCAATACTTTGCGTGCATGCTCAGTCATGCACGACTCTTTGTGATCTGATGGACTGTAGCCGCCTGCCTCCTCTGTCCATGGGAGTTTCCAGGCAAGAACAGTGGAGTAGGTTGCCATTTCTGGCTCCAATACTAAACTCTTCCAAAAAGTAGAAGCGGAATGAACAGTTCCCAATTCATTATATGAGGACAGCATTACCCTGATACCAAAACCAGGCAAAAACATTACAAGAAAACAAGCCATTCCCTTCTCCAGGGGATCTTCCTGACCCAGGGATCAGACGTGGGTCTCCTACATTGTGAGCAAATTACCGTCTGAGCCACCAGGGAAGCCCCACAAGAAAACATTACAACAAACTAATATCCCCTATAAATACAGATGCAAAATTTTTCAACAAAATATTAGAAAAATAAACCCAGCAACATATAAGAACCATATACCATGACTAAGTGAGATTAATCCTAAGAAAGCAAAGTTGGTGTAACATCCAAATGAATCCATTTAATAACTATATTAATAGAATAAAGGACAAAATCCTCATGACCATCTCAATGCATAAAAGGCATGTGGCACAATCTATCACCCTGTCATGATTAAAACACTCAACAAGCCGGGAACAGAAAGGAACTTCCTCAACCAAATAAAAAGCATCCACCATACCCCAAACCCACAGTCTAAATTACACTCAATAGTGAAAGACTAAAAGCTTTGCCTCTAAGTTCAAGGACAAGTCAAGGATGTCTATTCTCATCTCTTCTATTTAACACTGCACTAGAGATTTATCCAGGGCAATAAGGCCAGAAGAAAGAAATAAAAGGCATCCATATTGGAAAAGAAAAAATAAAACTACCCCTACTTGCAAATAACATGAACTTCTGTACAGAAAATCCTAAGGAATCTACAAAAACCTCCCCACAAAACTCTTAGAACTAACACACAAGCTCAGCAAGGTGGAAGGATACAGGATTAGTATCCAACAATTAATTGCATTTCTACACATTAGCCATGAACCATGAGAAAACACAATTAAGAAAACAGTTACTGTCCAGAAGACACAGGTGTATCTGTGCATCCCACTGGACTGGCACGATTGTTAACAATTAATCGTAAAAGCAGCCACGATAGCACGAGTGCCTGCTCCATCCCAGGCACTAAGCCAAGCTCTTCCCATGCAGAATCTCCTTCCACTCTCACACCCCTGCAAATGGTGTTTTCCTCATTTGACTGATGAGGAACTTGAGGCTCAGAGAGGTGAAGGGACCTGCCCAAAGTCACACAGCTGGGGAGAGGAGGCACCAGGCAGTTTGACTCTGAAGCTCATGTCTTGTCCCTGTGCTGGACCCCCACAGCCCTCATGCCCCAGTGTTTGGCACATCAGAATCTCCCAGGACTCAAAAATACCCATCCCTGGGCCCCACCGGAAAGAATCTGATTGAACTGATCTTGGAAAAGACCTTGATGCTGGGAAAGACTGAAGGCAGGAGGAGAAGGGGACATCAGAGGATGAGATGGTTGGATGGCATCACTGACGCAATGGACATGAGTTTGAACAAGCTCGGGGAGTTGGTGATGGACAGGGAAGCCTGGCATGCTGCAGTCCATGGGGTCGCAAAGAGTTGGACAAAACTGAGCGACTGAACTGACTGACTGACTAACTGGGTAGGGCACAGACATGGGCATTTTTCTAAGCTTTCAAGGAGATTCCAACATGCAGCTTGGGTGCCAGGGTTGAGGCTCTGCTCTGAACATCCACAGAAGTGGAGGCTTCTTCAGGGTCTTCTCGCACTTGAAAGTGAAAAAGTGAAAGTGAAAGTCACTTATTCGTATCCGACTCTTTGCGATCCCATAGACTATACAGTCCACACAATTCTCCAGTCCAGGATACTGGAGTGGGTAGCCTTTCCCTTCTCCAGGGGATCTTTCCAACCCAGGGATCGAACCCAGGTCTCCTACATTGCAGGTGGATTCTTTACCAGCTGAGCCACAAGGGAAGCCCCACTTGACCCCACCTGAAAGACACAGGCTGCCCCAGGGCAGCAAATATGCTTCCTCCCAGATGCAACACCTAAAATTCATGTAGGGAGGGAGGTTGGACAAGCTCAACTTAGGCACACATTTGGCACCTTGTAACCTGTAAAAACTTAACTAACAAATCTGTGCACTGACTGTTATAAGCAGTCATTCTTGGCTTTTAAGCATTAGTGTAAATGGAGCATCTAAAAGACACACACAGAGAAGGCAATGGCACCCCACTCCAGTCCTCTTGCCTGGAAAACCCCATGGATGGAGGAGCCTGGTAGGCTGCAGTCCATGGGGTCGCTAAGAGTCGGACACGACTGAGCGACTTCACTTTCACTTTTCATTTTCATGCACTGGAGAAGGAAATGGCAACCCACTCCAGTGTTCTTGCCTGGAGAATCCCAGGGATGGGGGTGCCTGGTGGGCTGCCGTCTTTGGGGTCGCACAGAGTCGGACACGACTGAAGCGACTTAGCAGCAGTAGCAGCAGCAAAAGACACACAACTGTAATCTCAAAAACCCAGTCCAGGTAAAGAAGGTGGAGGCTGCAAGACCTGGAATCAGAAGACTTCCATCCGGTTCTCAGCTTTGGACTTCTCATCTCTGCCCCGACACTCATGTAATGGAAATTATCAGTATGCCCAGTTCCTAGGCTAAGAAACTAGAAACTCAGGCCCAGAGACATCACACAGCTCATACGTGGCAGCACAGGGATTCAAACATGGGACTGACTCATGCCAAAGCCTGGCCCTGCCCACTAGACCCCGTTGCCCTCTGTGCACATGGCCGTCCAGTACATGTGAAGGAAATGACCTTCAATTACTGGGTAACCTCTTCCCTGAAGCCAACCTTAATTAGAAAAGTCTGATCAATACAGACAACACTGGCTCCATCGGATCAGATGTATCATCTCTGATGAGCGGGGCTTATGGTGGACATGCTCCACGCATTATCCCTTATAACTGTCACCTCACCTGCCACCTCCTGTATCTCACAGCTCAGGACACTGAACCGCAGAAAGGTCAGCAATGCCCCCACCCCCCAACCCAGGTCACACAGCCAGCACATCACAGGAGCAGGACTTGAACCCTGGTCTGAGATCTTCCCAACATAAGCTAGAAGTGATGTGAGAAAATGACACTTTACTTAAATAATGGTGTAGGGCTTCTGCAAGGATCAACTCTTAAAACTCATTCACTGAAGGGGCCTAATTTAGAGTTAAAGTACACATCAGTAAGTCACAAAGAAACACGGACTGGCTGTCCACAGAGAACATATTTGAGCCAGTCACAGAAACGTGAAAGCATGTTTGGGCAACGCCATGGTGAACTGACAGCTGTGGAATGAGGTCTCTGGATGAGGGTCCAGTCTGTTCCCCAGGCTCCGGGGGCCCCAACTGTCCTCCAGGTTCCCATCACGTCATCCCTCTGCCTAGATGGCTTCACAGGGTCCTCCACGTTTGGGGTTCAGCCTAACCCCAACGGTCAAGACTCTACCCCCTGCTCCACTTCCTCTGATGCCACATGGTCAGCTCTCCAAATGCCCACCTTTCCATGCAGTTCACTCCATAGCTCCTAGGTCCCATCAGGCGGGGCTTCTGCCTCCATGCCTCCCTCTGACCAGGGGTCCTGTCTCAGTCTGGACACTATCTTCTCCTGAACTCACAAGTCTCCTCCCCTAGAAGCTTCTATAATCTGCTTCAGGGCACCCACAGGTCCTGTGCTTCCTTCTGACAGGGCCACTATGGCCATGCTGGGCTAGCATCATCTACTGCTTGTTCCCACGTAATTATTCATCTGGTCAACAAAGGATTATTGAGTCTCTACTCTGAAGGACGAGGTTCTCAGCACTGAAACCATGAAACAGACAGAAATCCCTGCCCTCGCAGAGCTGACCTCCTCTGAACGTCCACTCCTTAGGTGCTAGGGCCTGGTCAGGTCAGCTCTGTGCTCCAGGACTGACCACAGTCCATGTGGGCAGAGGAGGAGCTCAGAGAACAGTGAGTGACAGCAAGACAGGTCAGGCAGGGTTTCCATTGCAGAAGAGCTTTCTGGAACTGCTGTAGGTTGGGTAACATGTACATGCTAACTGAACTCTATGGCATATTCCAAGCTGAATGCAGGCTGGAGTGGAGTGCGATGATGTGATGGCCATGGTGTGGCCGGTGTGTTTCCTGATGAGATACTCCATGCAGCCGACTGACTTACTGTCCCCAGCGCTGGCTCACGCCCAGCAGATGTTTCTGGAGCAGAAGACTGGTGCCCCTTTGCATTTGTTTCTTCGTAAGTAAATAAGGGTTTTCAAGCTTCAGCTCCTGGACTGCAGGAAAGGCATGTGAACACATGGTTCTGCAAAGATGCCTGCATGATCATTCACTCAGTCGTGCCCAACTCTTTGCAACCCCATGGACTGCAGCCCCCAAGCTCCTCCATCCGCGGGATTTTCCAGGCAAGAATACTGGAATGGATTGCCATTTCCTCCTCAGGGTTTGAAACCCAGTCTCCTGCACTGCAGGCAAATTCTTTACCAGTGAGCCACTAGGGAAGGTTTGCAAAGGTATGTGGGTCCAACCAAGTGTCTTCCTTTCTCTGGCTGCCTGGGAAATTTCAAAGCTTTGGAGCGGCACCATGAGCACGGGGCCTCCTGAGTCCCACACCTGCCACCACTGGGCACAGGGCCAGTCTGCAGAGGCAAAGACCCAACTGAGCAGATTGCTTGTTGGGGCTTTTCTTTGTAAGTCATATTCTAAATTATAAAAGCAAAATCATGCTAATTGAAGAAAAAAAATTGAAGGGTTCAGAAAAGAAAACAAAATTAATTTATAATCCCATCCTCTCCACAACACATGGTGTATTTGCAGCTTTTCTTCCCAGAAGGGAGGGACCAGCAGTGAACGGGCACGTCCAGGCCTGGCTCTGTGCGGCCATCCCACTTGACCCTCAAGTCTTCTGTTCACAGAATGACTCTCACACTTTACAGACGGGAGAAGAGCGTTCCCGTGAAATTGTGACATGGCCCAAGGCCACCCAGGTAAGAAATGCTGAGTCCAGGATCTGAAACCAGAATTGACTGCGAAGCACTGTTTGTGCTCAGGATGGAAGGAAAGTTCATTTCATCTCTCCTCCAAATTAAAACAATATGGTAAAAAAAAAAAAATCACCTAACTTAAAATTCAATATTTATGTATCTGCTCACAAAGTCCAAATGATATCAAGTTCTCGTTCTACCTGTGGGGTCTTTTTCTCCTGACCAGACTGTAAACTCGGGGAACGGGCGGGGCTGTGCCTCTCAGCTCCCAACCAGCACAGAGCAGGCCTCCATTTGCCACCAGGCCTGGAGAAGATGACGATACACATCTCTTGTTGCTGTTCAGTCACTAAATCATGTCTGACCCCATGGACTGCTGCCCGCCAGGCTCCTCTATCCATGGGATTTCCTAGGCAAGAATACTGGAGTGGGTTGCCATTTGCCCTCCAGGGGATCTTTCCGACCTAGGAATGGAACCCACATCTCCCACATTGACAGGTGGATTCTTTACCGCTGAGCCACCTGGGGAGTCCAAACATCTCTTGTCTGCGTGTGTGTTAGTCGCTCAGTCGTGTCCGACTCTTTGTGACCCCATGAGCTGTAACCTGCCAGGCTTCTCTGTCCATGGAATTCTCTAGGCAAGAATACTGGAGTGGGAGGCCTGTCTCTTCCCCAGGAGATCTTCCAGGCCCGAGACTCTGACCTGCATCTCCTACATTGACAGGTGGATTCTTTACCACTGAGTCAGCTGGGAAGCCCAAACATCTCTTCCTCAGGCTCAAAAGACCAACTCAGAACCTCAGAGAGTATCCAGCTGGTGGTCAAGAGCTGCAGTGCAGTCCAGCTGATCTCTCCCACTCCACTCCCAGCTCTCCCTACAGAAGCCTGTTCTCCAGCCAGGCCACTCTCCTTACCCCCTGCCCAGGCCTCGGGTCTCCCAACCCCTGCACCTCTGCCCCCTCCATTCAGAACCCTGCTTGTCCCGAACACACCCCGTCTTCCCAGGTCTCCACTCGCCTAAATGCCAAACTCTCCAAGGCCATAATCACATTCATTCTTTCAATAAACACACCACAAAGTTTGCTGTAAGCCAAGCTCTGGAGTTTAAAAGGTGAGTGAGATGGCGAGGGTCCCCCACCCTGCTTCTACAGTGCAGAACATTCTGGAGAGAGAGAGAGAGGAGCAGCTCCCAAGAGCAGGCTCCTGCTACGTGCTCAGTGATCACCATAATTCTTTGAAAGAGATGCTCTCATTCTCCCCACCCCACCCCCCATTTCAGAGAAGGGGAAACTGTGACCCAGAGAAATGAAGCAACCCGCCCAAGATCACGGGCTGGGAAGCCGCATCCACCCATCAGGGTTCTGTCCACCTAAACCTTGACTGTCGCGCCCTGAACCTCAAGGGCAGCGTGTGCGCTCACCCACCTCTGCGTCTCTAGGGCCCTGCCCAGCACCTGATGCAGCAGGGACATGGCCCCGCTTGCTGAATTGAGTGGTTTCCGCGTCCAGGAATAGACACATGCTTCTACTCCTGGCTTCTGAGCAGCGTTCCCCGAAACGGCCTCTCTCTGGTGATGAATAACCCAGGGAGCCGGCAGCGCCTGGATCAGCGTCTGCCTGGCTTCCTCCCTGAAACCCGACAGGCTCCATCTGGGCCCCAGAAAATGGCCCTGATGCTGCTGACAAGAAGCAAATCGTTGCAAAGCACCTTTGAAAATGCCGGTCTCTAAAACCAGCTACCTAGACTGCAACGGTTAGGGAACAGTGACAGGTTCCTGTTTGTCTACACCCCAGTCTCGTGTTCCTCTGTTTCAGCGGGGCAGTCGTGTCTCCAGACAGAAGACACACATAGCCACCTCAAGCAGGTGGTCCTTTGGCGAGCTCAAGGGGACGCACACCTGGAAGATGGGGTCTTAAATAACCATACCCAGCTCTCACTGTTGTTGTGAGAAGTAAATGGAATAATATAAGTAAAAGTTTCACACGGTGCTGGGCGCCTGACACACCCTCACAAACATGAGCTGACATGACTGTGATGACACGGTACCCATTATAGTCCTCACCACTCTGGCTGATAGACCGTGAACCACTTTAGAGAGGAAGGGAGGGAAGGAGGAAGGAAGAACGAGACGAATCATTCTACCTGGAATAGAACCACATAACCAACAGACAGTGCCCTAAAGGGCAGCAAAAAAAAGCCAAATTTCTTTGAATTCTGGCCATGACACCCCACAGCTGCTCTGATGAACTATCCCAAGCCTGATGGCTGAGGGTAAAGAATCTGCTTGCAATGCAAGAGACACGAGAGCCGTGGGTTCGATCCCTAGGTCAGGAAGATCTCCTAGAGGAAGAAATGGCAACCCACTCCAGTATTCTTGCCTGGAGAATCCCAGGGACAGAGGAGCCTGGCGGGTTACAGTCCATGGGGTCACACAGAGTCAGACACAACTGAGTGACTAAGCACACACACACAACTTATCCGAGCCTGACTTTCATCCTCCTTGGTGAAAGCTGCATTACCTGAGCCTGGAGCCTCTGTTCTCAGTGCCCTCCCTCCCCCGGACCCACCCTCCCTCTAACCTGCTGAGGAATCTCACAGCTGCTCTGTGTGCCATGAATGAAAAGATAAGACCAGGCCCCGGAGGAGCTGGGTCAGACCTCAAAACGCAGGAGGTCAACAAGAGAGTCATAACATCTGAGACCTGACAGTGTTTACGTGACGTTTTAACTCCCAAGTTAATCTAAACTCTGGTTCTTTGACCTTCACTCTTGCCATGGGGATGTCTTCAGAATCTTCTTCAAGAAGTGGTTATTCCTAAGCAACTCTAATAACCCACGCCACCGACCTGCTCATCTGAGGACCATCTGTTTTGCTGTAACCAGCCACACCCAGGCACATCCACCACTCCCGCCCTCCTTGACAAATAAGCAGGCAAATGCAGCCACCAGGTCTCAAACACGAGCCCCACCCAGAAAGTTGTGCACCTGGCCCAGACACCTGCTCCACGTCCCCAGCACTGAGGTTCCCCCACCAGGGCAGCCTCCACTCCGGACCTTGCTGCACTCCAGCTTCCTGTTACACAGACCTTGGAGGCAGGGTGGATCTGGGGTGAGAAAGGGCGCCTCTGAGCTGACTGCCATCAGCCCTGGGTTTTGATAACCATTCTTTCCTCATAGGCCTCTGGTGGCTCGGACAGTAAAGAATCTGCCCGCAATGCAGGAAGACCTGGGTTTAGTCCCTAGATTGGGAAGATCCCCTGGAGAAGGGCATGGCAACCCAGTCTGGTATTCTTGCCTGGAGAATTCCACAGACAGAGGAGCCTGGTGAGCTACAGTCCATGGGGCCACAAAGAGTCAGACACAACTGAGCAACTTACACTTCCTTCAAAGTGCTGTGTGACCTTGGGCCATGAATCGCCTCTCTCTGGGCCTCAATTTCATCCTTTGAAAAATGCACATTTGGGCTGGACATTGTTTCAAGTCGTCCAGTTGCAGCTGCTGTAATTTTTGCATAAAACACATACAACATGTACTACTTTTTAAAACTCAGCTTTAAGTGGATAACTCAGAGGGCATTTGCAATTGAGATACAGAATATTTGGAGGAACCTCTGCCAAAATTCCCTCATGCCCCTTTGCAACTTCCCTTTAACTGCTTAATATTTTTCTTTAAAATGACTAACGTTTTAAAAACATAACACTGTTTCAGCTTGATTCTAAGCAATAATATCCACAAAATCACAAGCTTGATGGGCTAGGCATATTTTCTCTTATACACACAAAAATAATTCCTACTAAAATAAAATGCCAGGACTCCCCTGGCAGCCAGGTGGTTAAGACTTCACCTTCCAATACAGGGGCTGCAGGTTCGATCCCTGGTTGGGGAGCTAAGATCCTACCTGTCTCTTGGCCAAAACATACAGCAGAAGCAATACTGTAACAAAGTCAATAAAGACTTTAAAAATGGTCCAGCCAAAAAAAAATCTTAAAAAAAAAAAATAGTGCTACCTAAAATCTTCTCTCATACCTACGGAGCCATGTGTGTCCCACGGAGAAATACTCAATGAGATGACCACTCCCTCCCGAGGCCTCTTTAGCTCTGAAAGTCTGGATTCCATCTCTTGTCACCAAGTCTGGCTTCGTGTCCTGTATACAGAATGCATGCGTGCATGCATGCTCAGTTGTTCAGTCATGTTCGACTCTTTGCCACTCCATGGACTGGGGGCCACCAGTCTCCTCTGTCCATGGAATTTCCCAGGCAAAAATAGTCGAGTGGGTTGCCATTTCCTTCTCCGGGGGATCTTTCCAACCCAGGATCAAACCCGAGTCTCTTGCGTCTCCTGCATTGGCAGGTAGATTCTTTACCACTAGTTCCACAGCATGCGTGCATGCATGCTAAGTCACAGCAGGACAGTGGACAGGGACAGTGAAGTCGCTCAGTCGTGTCCAACTCTTTGCAACCCCATGGACTGTAGCCCACCAGGCTCCTCCATCCATGGGATTCTCCAGGCAAGAGTACTGGAGTGGGTTGCCATTTCCTTCTCCAGGGGATCTTCCCAACCCAGGGATTGAACCCAGGTCTCCTGCATTGCAGGCAGACGCTTTAACCTCTGAGCCACCAGAGAGACAAGTCACAGCAAGTGCTTGCTAAACACTGGCTGCTCAACACGAGGGACAATCCACGGCCTATCTCTTTTCCATCTCTGACCGACGTGACCGACATCCACCACCCCCGGTGGGAGGCAGCAGCTGGCATTCCTCAGAGCTGATAAACGCTGCATTCAGAGAGATGGCCACCCCAGAGAGAGAGCGGGGCAGATGCAGAGCCAGGCAGGAAACCAGGTGGGTGAGGAAGAGAAGCAGATCAGTGAAAGCGCCAAGGCTGAGTTCGGGGAAGCTGCTCCTAAGTCTCCACCCTCTGCTTGCATGTTTTTAGCCCACGAAGTTATTTTAATAACTCAGTTGCTTTCACGGCAAAACCTTTTGCTAGAAAAGCCCTCCAAGATGTCGCATCTGCATTCCCAGAAGGGATTTACCACAAAGAGCGCAAAGAGAGACTGGTCGCCTTCCAAAGCCCCAGTTTCGCGACGAGCTAAATAATTGAAGGGAAGCCTTCTGTGTCCTTAGCAACTGAGCAAGGAGTTTGTCAGATGTTTACAGCCCTTTAAATACTAGAAACAGAAGATGAATGGAGAGGTGAATCGCAGCTCAGAAAAAGGCACTAATGAAAAGGTAGGCAGGGAAACAGCATGATTTCAAGAGCCCTGGCATGGCGGGTCCACTGCGTGTAGGAACCATGCCCCAACTCTGCAACCCAGCAACTGGAGCGCCTTCCGATCCAGCTCACAGCTGCAACCTTCTCAATATACTGACTACCCAGCCCCATCCCAACACCCCACACCAGGACGCAATGATCTACTGACATCACCCCAAACATTCAGCTACACCTTTGCATGTGCTGGTTCAGCAGTCAGGATAGCCCTTCTTCCTTTCTCCACCTGGAAAACTCCTATTCATTCCTCAAAGGCCCAGGAATAATGGCCAAGTTCAACCATCACCTCCCACAGGAAGTCTCCCCTCAGAGAGTCTCTCCCTCCACAGAACAGCACAGAGTATATGGGACGGGGTAGGGTGGGGGTGCTCTTTGGGGCTGGGGCCAAGTTCTAAAGGGCCTTCCATCCTTGTCCAGTGTGCAAGGAATTTACAGTTCATTCTCACGCAGGGTGGGAAGTCAGGGAGGAGCCATGAGCAGAAAAACACATCCAGACCAAAGTGGTAGGAAATTTCTGGTGACAATGTGGGAGACAGAATGAAGTTGGATCCATGATGACAAAGTGAGTCTCTAGCATCAAATCGTAGCTGCTTGGCTGCTGGTATCCAGAGCTCCCTTTCAGAGTCACTGCTGTGCACAGACAGGGGCAGAGAAAGCAGGACCCCTCCCTCACTCCAACGTGGTACCACCACCACCACCATAGCTCACGTGCACATAACACAGCCTTTCCACTTATCAGCCCTGCTCTAAGCACCTACACTGACTCCTTACAATAGCCCTAAAATGTAGCTACTATTATTGCCCTGTTTTAGGGATGAGAAAATCAGGGGAAGATTCAGGAAGCTGCTCAGAAGTGTCCAGCTAACAAGTGGGACAGGAAGCCGGACAGTCAGGCCAGAGCCAGATATGGTGGCTGGGAGAACTACAGCGGATCCATACCTCACCCTTAGAAAGTCAGCCAAAGTACCCAATGTACCCGAAAGAAACTACGGGGGATTTAGCTGCAAGGACATTCACGGATGTTTTGTTCACCAGAGGAAAACCAAAAACAAAGTATCTGCCAAACATCCAAATATTAGCAAATACCCTGAACTACTGTGGAGCATTTACGCAGTGGGCTGCTATGATGTCCTTAATGTGCTAATAGAGCTGTAAACTCTATTTCTCACATTTCGATTTGAAGTCCTCCTGTTCCTGGATCTCCCAGGGTGCCTCTGAAAATGCAATTCCTGGGTCTCTCCTGGACCTGAGGGCCCCCCCCGGTGGCTTAGTGGTAAAGAACCCGCCTGCCAATTCAGGAGACACAAGAGATGTTGAGTTCGATCTCTGGGTCGGGGAAGATACCCTGGAGAAGGAAATGGCAACCTCCTCCAGCAGATTCTTGCCTGGAAAATCCCCTGGATACAAGAAGCCTGGCAGGCTATAGTCCATGGGGTCACACAGAGCCAGACACGACTGAATGCACACACACCCTGGACCTCGTGACAGACCATGTCTGGAAGTGGGGCCTGGCAATCAGAATCTTTGTGTGCAGGCTTTTCTGCATGGTAACATTTGAGAACCACTGCTGGAGATGAATATCCAATGCCATGGAAAGGGTCAGCTCCGTGAGCAGTTTTGTTCACCTCAGGGTCTCCGATGGCTAGAACAGTGTCTGGCACACAGCAGATGCTCACGAAATCTTTGGTGACTGAATGAACCCATCAATCAATAAACAATTCTGCCATGAGCTGTTGGCAGATCTAAGTATCTGACCAGTCTGTGTGCCTCAGAGAAGCAGGGCCTGTGCACGTAATTTCACCTTGCTGTACCCAGCACAAAGTCAGCCCTCCGACACGATCCACAAGCATGTGAACACATGAACACTGCTGTGTGCCTTGCTTCCGAGCTGCATGCTCTCTCACTCTAGACACGGAATGTGTCTTACAACCTAGCCCTGTAGCGGTTTAGCTGGCAGCATTGTTCTTCCCTTTCCTTAGTGGTACAAAAAAACAATAAAACACCTCTCAACTGGTGTCATCTTAGATTTATTCAAATACAGGAACTGAGTACATCATTCTGATTTCAAAAAAAATTCAAGTCATATGCCAATACAGCTAACAGATTGCTGTGCATTCCCTCTCTTATGATTTGCAAAAATCAACCCAATGCCATCTGTCCTGAGCTTTCAGCTGCAGGAGGCCCCATTAGTCCTGGTCATCCAACCCTTTGCTGCTGAGGTTCCAACCCATGATCTGATGTGAATGACCGGCTCTCACCTGTCTTCACCTGGGAAACTTCTGACAGCATCATTTGGAAGGCTTCTCTACATACCTGGAGGCCGCAGGATGTGCCAGAGGATGGTTCTGGCCCATACTTGTGTTCATCCCAGCCCCACCACTCCCCGGAGATTCATCCTGGCACATGGTCTGGTGCAACAGTTACTGGTCCTCTTGTGACTTCTCAGCACTCGAAAGACTGACGCCCCTTGGCCAATGCTCTACAGCCCTGCACGTGCTGTAACCGGTCCCACGGTTAGAAGAGAGCCAGATGCCGTAGGCTGGTGACCCTCATGCGCAAAAAGAGGGATGGGGATGTGAATCTGGCCCATTGCACAGGGTCATTCTGAGAACCAAATGAGGTTCATTTGAAAGTTATCTGGAGAGTAGCAATTTCTATACCAGGTGATTTGTGACATTTAGAAAGATACAAATGTGTAGAACATCTCAAACTTAGAGATGAAACTTTAGCACCTACTTTCCATTGTAACACCTGCCTTCTTTTGACTAAAATCTACCATTATCTAGACCTTTTTAATGAGCCAGTGGCACAAACTGTCAGAGCAGCGAAGGGCCAGGAACTCGAACCAGAATGCCATACTGTCCCCCTGGGCTGCCCTGGACACGTCACTTAAGCTCCCTGAGGCGTCACCTCCTCGTGCATAGACTGGGGCTCACTGTCTGCGTTATCCCTTTCCCTGTGCAGTTAGAGCTGTCTCTCTGGAAAGCACCCGGCATGGAGCCTCCCACAGCGCGTCTGCATGAGGGAATCCACTCCCGGGATGTCCTCACTTAAAGCAACAGCACTAGGTTGGCACAGTTTTTCTTCTATGGAGCATTTTATTCCCCCAAAGAACAAAGCTCAGTCGGTAAAGAATCTGCCTGCAATGCAGGAGACCCAGGTTCGATCCCTGGGTCAGGAAGATCCCCTGGAGAAGGAAATGGCAAACCACTCCAGTATCCTTGCGTGGAAAATCCCATGGACAGAGGAGCCTGGTGGGCTGCAGTCCATGGGTTGCAAAGAGTCAAACACAACTGAGCGACAACACTTTCTTTCAACCCAAAGAACAAGAGCTAACTAAGCTTCTACAGCTTCGAAAGTTATTTGGGCCACATTTCCAGGGTTAAGGCAACAGAGAACAGCGCTACGAGGCAGGGCCCCAGTTGGAGGCTGGCTCCACCCCTTTCTCTGGCCGGGTTCCTCTGCCCTCACCTCATGGTCTCCAGCCCGCAACCTGGGAAGTGAGGATGATGAGGGTGCAACACCTCCCAGGGATGCTGTCAGGACTGTGGACAGACAAGGGTAGCACAGAGGGAGTGCTCCAGACATCCAGCTTCCCCCAACCTCAAACACGAAGCACTTGAAGGCCAAAAACCTTCCAGCATGGGGACAGCAGTGGAGCGGTGGTGTCTACCTGCCCACCGGCTGCCAGGCAGGAAATGTCACAGGTGCTGCGAGTGAACACAGGTCCACAGAGGCTTTGTGCTGGGTGAAGAAAGCAAGCAGGGGCCATGGCTTCGGAAGCCCCTGCTTAATTCATGTGGCTAACCCAGTAAGGGTCTGGCGGAAGAGGTGGCAAGTCAGTGTTTGTAAGTTAAATAAAAATTTACTTTTGGAGCCACTGCTGAGATATGATTAGGCAGAGAGAAGGGATGAGAACATTTCAGAGGATTGGAGGTGTAGGGGTGATCACCCTACAGGGTTTTCTGTGCTCCTCCAGATTGGCTCAGTCAGTAAAGAATCTGCCTGCAGTGCAGGAGACCTGGGTTTGATCCCCGGGTCAGGAAGATCCCCTGGAGAAGGGAATGGCAACTCACTTCAGTAATCTTGCCTGGAGCATTTCATGGACAGAGGAGCCTGGAGGGCTATAGTCCATGGGGTTGCAAAGAGTCGGACACGACTGAGGGACTTTCACACACACATCCACAGAGTTGCCATCTTCAGACAGGAAATCTATCTTTTTTGAAGGAAAGGAAAACTGGTTTGAAAACTTCAAGCTGGGTGTCTGTGCCTCTTTCCTGAGGGATACCATGTGGGCTGATCGACAGATCAGTGAGATGGGAGAGAAAGTTCAAAAAACGGATCCAAGGACAGACACAGGAATTTAACCCACATAAATGGGGAGAGAGAGAATAGCTCATGCCCTACCACTGGACTGGGACAGAGGACAAGCTATTTGGGAACAAATAAAACCACATATCTATCTAGATCCTTAAACAACTTTCATGTGGATTACACACTGAGATAAAAACAAGGCTTCACTAACAGATGAATGGATGAAGAAGATGTGGTATAAACAGATGTATACATATACATATGTGTATATGCACATCCCCATGTATGTATACCACACCATATACATGTCTATATATGCACATGCATATACGCATGTATACACAGTGAATACTACTCAGCCATAAAAAAGCATGAAGTAATGTCATTTACAGCAACATGGATGGGCCTAGAGATTATCATACTAAGTGAAGTAAGGTGGACAGAGAAAGACAAATATCATATGACATCACTTACATGTGGAATCTAAAAAATTAATACAAATTAACTTATTTACAAAACAGGAACAGACTTACAGACTTAGAAAACAAACTTATGGTTACCAGTGGGGAAAGGTGGAAGGGAGAAGGATAAATTAGGAATTAACAGATATTTACACTACTATGTATAAAATAGATAAACAGCAAGGTCCTATTGTATAGCACAGGAAACTATATTCAGTATCTTATAACAATCTATAATGGAAAAGAATCTGAAAGAATAGATCTGTGTGTGTGTGTGTGTGTGTGTGTATGAATCACTTTGTTTCACACTGGAAACATTGTAAATCAACTTTTTTTTTTTAAAGAAACCACAGAACAAAGAAATCTCCTAAAAACAAGTATTAGAGGAGGCCAACAGTTTAAGCGTCCACAGAGGGCACTAAGGCTAAACTTCTGGTGGGGAAAAGCATCCCAGAGCGAAAACACCAGAGCCCAAGATGGGAAAAAAATTATTGCAACATATTAAAGACCAGGAGTTAATATCCCCTTTAGGTTACGAAGCTTTACAAATCAAATCTGCTTTAAGTGACGTGCCAACAGAGAACTAAGCATAAATAATGAAGAAGCAATTCTCCAAAAAGAAAAGCACGTGGCCAGTACACAGGCGACAAGATGCTCAGCCTCACTGAAATCCAAAAACGAGACTAGGGATGAGAATTCTCACTTGTCACGCTGGCACAGGTCTGCACTGTTGGCAGGGTCCTGGGACATGGCTATTCCCGCTCACTCCTGGTGGGTACAAATTGGCACAGCTCTTCTAGAGTGCCACTTGGCAACTCCTGTGAAAAATTTTAAATGCGGATTGCTTTCGCTTAGTAGCTTCACTTCTAGAATCTTTCCTAAGGGAACAATCAGACAGGGAGATAATCCATAAAGATGGGAATAAAAAGGCACTCGTTAAATAAAGCCAAGCAGAGGCCATGGCAAGATTTCTGTGTATGAAAAGCTGGTCACAAATCGAGTGATCCCTTTTCTCAGGGGAAAAGCCCCAAGTCGAGACACTCACTGGCATCACAGCTCTAATGAGCAGGATAAGCCAAGAAAGTATTTCCATTTAGGGGCAGGGGAAGGCGGCTGTGTGAACAAAGAGGATTCTTAGAAAGAAAAGGTGGAAGGCTGCTGTCAACAGTGGGGAGGGAGAGAAGAACCAGGAAATGGAGTGGGGGTAGGTAGGTTTGGGCCAAGAAAAAGAGAGGGAGAAGAAATTAGCCTGCAGAGAAGTGACAATGGCACCAAGAAGATGAAATATACTAAACATCCAATTGGGACTAAATATACTAATGGGACTTTTAGACTCTCCCAGAGTAGATGAATAAGTCTAACTGACAAAAATAATAGCTTTCTTTCCTATATACTAGCAATAACCAATTCGCGGATAAAACTGGAAGATGATTCCGTTTGTAACTGAATCAAAATGAGCTAGGAATGAACAGCACAGACTGTTCAGGAGAGAGGAGAAAATGGTATTTTTCTATAAGGGACAGAGCAAGCTGAACCGAGAAGCAGTTACTCACTTTCAAGCTTGCACTCCCAAAATCAACACCTGCTTCTTCTCTGGCCTTGGACCCCTTCTCATTCCCATCTTCTCTCAAACCTCCCTCCTTTGTCCCAGCTACTGCAGTGTCACCTCCCTCCAGGGCTCCTCACCGTCAACTTTATCTACTCCAGTCAATTCCATTAAAATAAACAGACTTCTCTCTGTCCCCAACACCCCTAACCTCTGCCTCTCCATCTTTGAGGCTGGCATCTAGGCTGCCTCCTCATTTCCTGCGGGCTATGAGCTTCCTGGGGGCAGGGACTGGGTCTAAGTCACCCCAGTCTCTATCCCTCAGCGCAGAGTGCCATGTGGGATACCCTGGTGGTGGGGTTAAAGAGGCGGGAGGGGGAATGGATGGAAGGACAGATGAACACAGAAATAAAGAAAAAAATGACTCCATTCAACTCAGAACTTCAATATAGCCCAAGCAGAGTTTGGTGCCAGGGTCCCTAAGACTCCTTCCAACCTGAGTTTCTAAGACTTTATGGTGCAGTCCCCCTGACGCCTGGGGTCTGGACCTCAATTCCTAGGCTCAGCTTAAAAAGAAAATCTTCAGAAGAAACAGCACTCAAAGGAGGGAAACAATCATTTCTCAAACAGGAGGAGTCTCTTCCAGTGGGGAATTTTGTTTTGGGGACAACCTCTAAAAATAAATAATATTTAAAAGAATAAAATGGATCATATGGCAGTTTTAATCCTAGTTTTTAAAGGAATCTCCATACTGCTCTCCATAGTGGCTGTATCAGTGGGAGGAGGGAGGGAGGTTCAAGAGGGAGGGGACCGTATGTATACCTACGGCTGATTCATGTTGATGTGTGGCAGAAACCAACACAGTATTGTAAAGAAACTATCCTCCAATTAAAAATGTAACTTAAAAAGAATAAAACGGATTTAGTAAAAGACTGAAAAATATAAAATACTGTGGAGAGAAATTAAAGATGACCTTAATAAATGGAGAGGCATCCTATGTTCATGGATCATAAGACTTAATATAGTTAAGACCAGATTTACCTACTGATTCTACACAATTCCTATCAAAATCTCAGCTGACTTCTTCAAGAAGATAGTCCTGAAATTTCAACATGAATAACCTTTAAAACAAACAACAACCAAAGATTGAGGACACAAATTTCCTGATTTCAAAACTCACCACAAAGCCACAGCGATCAAGACAATGTGATGCTTGTATGAGGACAGACATAGAGATAAACAGAACAGAGCTGAAAATTCAAATACACACCTTTACATGTATGGTCATTTCTATTTTTGACAAGAATATCAAGATAAATTGATAGAAATAATAGCCGTTTTAACTAATGGTGCTGGGACAACTAGATATTCACAAGCAAAGGAGTGAAGCTAATACCCACTTCATGTCATATACAAAAGAAAAAAACCCTTAGAAGGAAACACAGGAATAAATCTTCATGACCTTGAACTGGGCAATGAATTCTTAGATAAGATATGCAAAGCACAAATGGAAAAAAAAAAAGATAAACTGAACTTGACCAATATTTTAAAATTTGAAGGACACTGCAGTGGTTTGAATAGTGTCCTTCAAAAATTCATGTCCACCGGGAACCTCAGAATGTGACCTTATTTGGGAATGGGGTATGTGCAGACATAATAAGTTAAGGATCTTGAGAGGAGATCATTCTGGAACTGGAGTCTATAACAGACAGCAGAAAGGCACACAGGGAAGAAGACCACGTGAAAACAGTGGTGAAGGTTTGGAGTGATGTGGCCACAAGCCGAGGAATGCTTGGGGCCACCAGAAACTTGGAAGAGGCATGAGACTCACAGGGAGTGTGACCCTGCTGACACCCTGACTTCAGACTTCTGGCCTCCAGCACTGGGCAAGGATAGATTTCTGTTGTTTTAGGACCACACCACCCAGTTTGTGGCCATTTGTTATAGCAGCCCCAGGAAACTAACCCAGATGGCACAAAGAAAATGAAAAGAAAATCCACAGGAGAAAATATTTGCAAGTCATATACCCAATAGTGAAGTCGCTCAGTCGTGTCCGACTCTTTGTGACCCCATGGACTGTAGCTTACAAGGCTCCTCTATCCATGGAATTTTCCAGGCAAGAGTACTGGAGTGGGTTACCATTTCCTTCTCCAGGGGATCTTCCCGACCCAGGGATCGAACCTGGGTCTCCCGCATTGCAGACAGACACTTTACCATCTGAGCCACCAGGGAAGCCTCCCATATATCCAATAAGAGGCTGTCAACTACAAATTGGCACTTATCAAGGGCGCTGCCAATGAGTGAACAACAAAGGCATTTGCCATCTGCCTCTAAGAAGATTGAACCCCATGCTGTTGACCTTCAACAACCCCTGAGGGAGTTCAAAGCAGGGTGAGGCACTCTGTGCTACAGGGAACCTGGTGGACAGGTCTTTAGATATTGGATGTTTTTAGGAACAAATTTCATGATCTCAACCCTTGCATCTCATATCTGGAGAAGCGCTATATCCCTTCATGGTGACATCAGATCCTCATGACTAACAAAAAACCTTTTGTAAAGTGAGTGCTTCATGGTACTCCCCCTTCACCCAAACCTTATATATGGACTTTCCCCCACTGCCGCTTTGGAGCAGCCTCTCAGAGCTGTCTGAGATGCTGCCTCCCGGGCTGCAGTCCTCACTTTGCCCCATATAAAACTTAACTCGCAATTCTCAAGTTGTACATCTTTTTTTAGTCGACAGGGCCTATATCCAGAATATAGAAAGAACTCTTACAACTCAACAATCGAGACAAACAACCTCATTTTTAAATAGGCAAAGGATTTAAATAGGTATTTTTCCAAAGAAGATATATACCAACAGCCAATAGACAGATGAAAATGTGCTCAACATCACTAGTCATTAATGAAAATCAAAACCACAATGAGACAGCACTTCACATCCACTAGAGGAAAAAGCACCTGTTTTAAGCCTCCCAGCTTGTGGTATTTTGTTATAGCAGCCCTGGGAAACTGTGTGTATGTGTGCACACACATATACATGATTTTTTCTTTTTTTTTTATATTGAAGTAAAATTGATTTTCAATATTGTGTTAGTTTCAGGTATATAGCAAAGTGATTCACGTATACATACATATATATATATATACTTCAGATTCTTATCTTATACAGGTTATTACAACATATTGAATATAGTTCTCTGTGCTATACAGTAAATCCTTGCTGTTTATTTATTTTATATATAGAATATATAGTGTGTATCTGTTAATCCCGTACTAATTTATCCCTCCCCCTTTCCCCTTTAGTAACTGTTTTTTTTTCTATGTCTGTGAGTCTATTTCTGTCTTGTAAATAAATCATTTGTATTGAATATTATTTTTTAGATTCCACATATAAGTGATACCATATAATATCTGCCTTTCCCCTTGTGGCTCACCTGGTAAAGAATCCACCTGCAATGCAAGAGACCTGGGTTCAATCCCTGGATTGGGAAGATCCCATGGAGAAGGGAAAGTCTTCCCACTCCAGTATTCTGACCTAGAGAATTCCATGGACTATATAGTCCATGGGTCGCAAGGAGTCGGACATGACTGAGCAATCTTCACTCACTTCATCTAACTTCACTCAGAATTAACAGTCTTCCATGTTTCTGCAAATGGCAATATTTCATTCTTTTTTATGGCAATATTTCATTCTTTTTTATGGCAATATTTCATTCTTTTGGGGGAGTGAGTAGTATTCCATTGTTCATATGGACCACATCTTTATGCATTCAGTAAAGGGACAAACAGTTTGTCTCCATGTCTTGCCTATTGTAAACAGGGCTGCAAAGAACTTTGGGGTGCATGTATCTTTTTGATTCTGGTTTTCTCCAGATATATACCCAAAGGTGGGATTGATGGATAATATGGTAACTTTATTTTTAGTTTTCTATGGAACCTCCATACTGTTCTTCATAGTGGCAGCATCAATTTATACTCCCATCAACAGTGTAGGAGGGTTTCTTTTCTCCACACCCTCTCCATAATTTATTTGTAGACATTTTGATAATGGCCATTCTGACCAGTGTGAGATGGGACCTCATGGTAGTTTTGGTCTGCACTTCTCTAATAATTATCAATGTTGAATATATATGATTTATTTTTAAATTGACTTTTAACCATTAGGCAAGGGAACTAAACAAAACCCTCAAGGCTGAGAGGAGCCATGTCCATGCCCACAAACTACCAAGGACAGCTGTAACCAGGCCTGACCCAAGACATTAAACCATTAACTATGGCCTCCAAGAGGCAGCCTCAGAGCAGGTGTCAGGAGGGAAGGGCAGAGAAAGTGAGGCAAGGGGTTGACAACACACAGGGGGAGCAACGGTCAAAGTGTTGCCTGAGGGCCAAAGCAGACCATAAGCAAGACCCAGAGCCAGTTCATGGCACACAGTATCCTTCAGATGCTGCAAATGGATCTCACTCACACGACCAGATGTCAATGTCACAGCGCAACACAAGAAGCTCTAAGTGCTGAAGAACCAGAGCCTTTCCTCAGAGATGGTGGGAATACAGCCCAGGACTGTCTCATGTGTTTCAGATGCATGTCTCCAAGTGCCATCCATACCTTCCTGCTAACCCACAGACATCTCATAATACGCAGCCCAGAACTGGGCTCCCCACTTCCCATCCTTACATCTGTGTTTCTCTCAAGTTCCTCACCCCAGGAAATACCCCATCAGCCCCCTAGGCCAGAAATCTGGGTGCCTTGGGCTTCCCTGGTGGCTCAGATGGTAAAGAATCTGCCTGAAATGCAGGAGACCTGGATTTGACCCCTGGGTCAGGAAGATCCCTTGGAGAAGGACATGGCAACCCACTCTAGTATTCTTGCCTGGAAAAATCCCATGCACAGAGGAGACCGGCAGGCTACAGTCCATGGGGTCGCAGAGTCCAAGACCACTGAGTGAGTCCTTCTAAGCTACTAGCTAATAACAACCACCAGATTATTCTAACATCAGTGATTTTCAAACTGCTGTGCACCAGAAGCCCTGGAGCCTAATGAATCTCACAGAAGCCTAAAGTTCCCCCATGATTCTCCTGCTCCTCATGTTTCAGAGCCGCTCCATTTGATTTATCAGTAATAAATAAATAATAAATAAATAAAACGCAGCTACTGATCTTGAGGGGCACTCCTGAGTGTCGGGGTACGGTGCAAGCCATTTATAAACATTATTTCTCAGGCAACTCCTTGGAGCAAATAGTTTATTTCCCTCACTTTATAGATGAAGGCAGAGCTCAGGAAGGTTAACTAAGTTCCAGGAGGTCACACAGCCCAGTGGGGAGCAGCAGAAGCGGAATCTCTTCAGAGTCTCTTTGAGCACAAGGCGCTTCACCTCGCCAAGGGCAGGAATTAGAGGCTTGGAGCACGAGGCCGGTCCTCAGGACCTACGGCCAGCAGCACAGGAGCCTCAAGGGGCCAGGCACAAGCTCTCAGTCCAGGGCAACTGTTCCTAGCCCTGCTGACCACTGGAAAAGCCCAGAGAATTGATTGTTCATACCCGTGCCCAGCTCCACCTGGCCACTGAATCAGAACTCTCCAGGGGCCAAGATGGTATCATATTCTCAACTACCTGGGCAACTAGAGTTAAAAAAAAAAAACTGGCTCCAGCAGCGGTTCTCAACCTTGGCTGAAAATTCCTGATGCCCAGGCCCTGCTCCGTCTCAGTGACTCAGCATCCTGGAGTGAGGTACAGGTCTCAGTGGTTTTTTAAGGTCCTCAGGTGATTCCAACGTGCAGCCAAAGCTGCAGCCGCTGGTTTCGGGCCTTGCCTGTTCCAGGTGTGGCCTCCAGGTGTGGAGCACTGGCACAGCCAGGGAGCTTGCTAGAAATGCAAGATTTCAGGCCCAACCCAGACCTGCTGAATCGGAAATGTGGGGGTAAGTTCAGCCAGTCCTTCAGGTGCCGCTGATGCAAGTTCAAGGATGAGAATCTCTTGCAACTCAAAAATGGGTCCACAGACCAGTAGCGTCAGCATCCCTGGGATCGCATGAGAGATACAGGGTCTCAGGCCCCATCCCCAGACCCACTGACTCAGAACCTGCATTTTAACTAGATGCCCAGGTGAGTCAAGCACACAGTGAAGAGAGGATCTGCCCTTCTTCCCCTTTCCCTGCTCCCTTCTGCTCTGGATTAGCTCTCATCTCACCAGGAAGGAGGCCACGGTCCTGATGCTCTGGTGCACACAGGCCACTGGAAGGAACAAGGCTAGAGACACGCAAGCCTGGGTTACATGCTGACTGACTCAGCAACTGAGAGCAGGCCAGGGTGACAGCTTAATGTAGTGCTTCTCAAACTTTAATGCGCTTGAGTACGACAAGCTCCTTGAATGCCCCTTAGCTGGCCCATCCCCAGTAATGCTGATCAAATGGGTTGGGCCCATGAGTCAGCATTTCCACAGGTGATGTCATGCCGGAGGTCCCAGGATCACACTTGGCTAACCCTGATTTAGTGTGGATGGAGGAGGCTGGTAGGCTACAGTCCAGGGGGTCACAAAGAGTCAGACACAACTGAGCGACTTCACTTTCTTTCCTTCTTTCTTTTCTGCAGCCAATCTATCAGGGTTCGAATCCAACTTTAGCATGCACTGACTGTGCAGCCCTGTGTCCCACCTGGCAAAGGAGCCTAGCGGTGATTCCAACTTCATAACTTGTTATGAAGAGGCAGTAGACTGAGAACTAAAGTGCTTACGTGAGTACAAGTGGACCCATAGTTTTAAGTTTTACTACACACACAGGGATTCTCTAGTAGCTCAGCTGGTGAAGAATCTGCCTGCAATATGGGAGACCTGGGTTCGATTCCTGGGTCAGGAAGATCCCCTGGAGAAGGAAACAGCTACCCACTTCAATATTCTGGCCAGGAGAATTTCATGGACCATCTAATATAGTCCATGGGTCGCAAAGAGTCGGACACGACTGAGCGACTTTCACTTTCACACTACCACCGAAACCGCAGCCACCACCATCCCTACCATCGGCACCTCCCACCACCAGCCCTACTATATCACCCACACCACCACCATCCTCACAACCATCATCAATACCATCACCATCACCATTGTCTCCACCACCAACACAATATTACCATCACCTGCAACACCACTGCCTCTCTCACCACCACCATCACGTGTAAATCCTGTGCTGCTCCAGCCCTGGCCTGGGCTTCTTCCTCACCCCAAAGACCCCCAGGGGGCCAGCCTGTACTGGGCCTGGGGAAAAAGAGGGGACCCAGCCCCGGCCCCACCCTTGGTCACTCATGACCCATTCCACAAGCCTGTCCCACACAGGGCATTAATGTGAGGACAGCCAGGGTGCATGGGAGCCTCAGGGTGGCCTTGGCCATGTTCTCCAAAGTGACTTTCTGTCCCCGGATGCCCAGGGCCCTGGGACTCTCTTCCTCAGGGCTAGAAGGAATGTGTGAAGGAGGAGGCGTCTCTTCCCTTATCAGTAACCAATACCCATCACCATAACCACCCTCACACCACCACCACCAATACCAGCACCATCACCAATATCATCACCATCACCACTCTCCCCAGTACCCCACCACCCCACCACTCTATCAGCATCATTTCCACCATCACTACCATCACCACCGCCACCAAATTATCATGATCACCAACACCCATCACCAAAACTACCCTCAAACCACCACCAATACCATCACCACTGCCAGCACCAAAGTCACTTTCACCGCCACCTCCATCATCAGCATCACCATAATTACCACCAGCTCCATCACCCACACCACCACCACCCTTCTTACCACAACACCATCACCATCACCACCCTCCCCACCACCCTCCCAGCACCACCACGACCCCCACCACTGGGTATTCACAATACAGCCCCAGTCATCAAAGACTGTTAGCCTAGGTGGACAGGCAGACAAGAGACTGGGAGAGAGAGAGAATACAGAACCTCCTGTCGTGTAGACCAGCGGCCCCCAACCATTTTGGCACCAGGGAGTGGTTTCATGGAAGACAATTTTCCCATGGACCTGCAGGGGGATGGCCTGGGATGATCCGAGCACACTGCATGTACTGTGCACTCTATCTCTATCATTATTACACCAGCTCCACCTCAGATCATCAGGTGTTAGATCCTGGGGGGGGGGACCCCTGCTTGGTTAGACCAACTCAGTTCAGCGTTTGTTCAGAGACAAATGCCAAGGAAATGAATGCAAAATAGTGATGGGTGTGGGAAGGTGGAAGAGGGATCTTTACATGTCCTGCATGTTGGTGGTCCAATCTCAGAAACCACCTAGACCAGGTGAGACTAGGGCTGTGCTTCTTTCATCTCCAGATGTCAACTCCGGGTACAGGGCCTGGCCATGGAATCAGGAATGAGTCCACAGACTTGACTTTTCAAAGTCACTTTCCTACTCAGTTTATGCTTCCATTAAATAGGGAAAATGCTAATTTCAAAGTTGCTGAAGTATATATTCTTACAGAGCTATGAAGATATCTAATAGTTAAGCATTACTGATATTCATCATTAATAACTGAAACTAACAGAAAAGCTGAACTTCTCACTTCTCCACAGGCTCCTCAATTGACGCTGACCACTCTTCCCAGGACACACATCACACCACTAGAGAATTCTCAGCCCACTCTCTTCCAGTAACAAAAATCCTCTGAAATCTCAGTCCAATGTTCTAGTATCTACAGTCCTGCCTTCAGGCGAGTTGCGACCCCCTCAGCCTGAACCGGCAGGCGAGCTCAGGACAGCTGCCCAGAGCAAGTGATGCTCCTGTCTACACTCCCCAGCACACTAGCTGAGATGCCAGCCCCTCAGCTTTACATCCTGCTGATCTTTCAACTTCCTCCAGCTGGCTATGCCCTGGTCCCTTGGCACCAACCGAGCAATCTGCAGACAAGATTAATAAATCCCAGCTGCAGAAAGCAGTGCCTCTAATGAGGACGGAGCCAGGACAGGACAAGATAACGAGACCCAGGCCAGTCCCATGTCTAAATCCTGTGCTTCTCCAGCCTTAGCCTGGACTTCTTCCTTGCACCCAAGACCACCAGCGGGCCAGCCTGTACTGGGCCTGGGGGAAAAGAGAGAACCCAGCCCCGGCCCCACCCTTGGTCATTCATGACCCATCCCACCAGCTTGGCCCACACAGGGCATTATTGTTAGGACAGCCAGCCAGGGCACGGGAGCCTCAGGGTGGCAGTGGCCATGTTCCCCAAACTGACTTTCTATCCCAGATGCCCAGGGCCTTAGAACTCTCTTCTTCAGGGCTAGAAGGAATGTTTGAAAGAGGAGGCATCTCTTACCTGCAAGGTTCTGCTCAGGCAACATCCTTGCCCAGGATGTTGGCCCTGCCCATCTGTTCACTCCACAAACACTGACTGTACATCTCCTGGGCTCCCGGCTTGAGTACAGACGATGAAATGGGAACAGCTGCTGCCCCTGCATTACCCACGATCTGGCAGGGGTGGTGGCTTATAATCAGATGACTGCAATGAAATAAGGTCAGTGCTCAGAGCCTGGAGGGCTTCCTGGAGAAGGGAGCCCTTAAGTCATGTCTTCATGGAGAGGTAGGGATCCCAGATTAGCAAAGGATAAAAAAAACAAAGACACCAAGCCCTACTATGCTTGTGTGAATTTCTATATGTTCCCACAAGCATGGAGAGAATGTAGTTCTTTCTTTATTCTCCTCTTGGTTTGAATAGTTACAATAAAAATAGGATTTTAGTAATTTTAGAAGGCAACACAATAAACATGTAAAGCAAGAAGAGAAATGAAAAATTTAAGGAAAGTTGACCCAAAAGGAAAGATTCTGAAAATGAAATGATTTCTCTAAAGAAGGTAGAATGAATTCTGTCAAAAGTCTGTGTCTCTGATTCAAGACTGGTCCCCAGGAGGCTGATCAGAATGGAACTGTGGAGTGAGTAGTTCTCTCCACCTAGAGGTGATGGAGATGCCGAAGAGGCCAGAGACCCAAGGGTGGATGGTGAACAGAGCCGAGCCTCACCAAGCCTCTCCTGCTAGGAGTACAAATTGAAAAGTACAAACTTTTCAATTTGCAAAGTTTCAAAACTGCAGAAAAGTCCCAAGAATAGTATAGTGAACTCTCCACATCTTCCTTAGACTCACCAATAGTTCACAGTTTCCCTCTGCTACTTTATCGATGTTTCTATACATCGATAGAATCTATACAATCTATAGATCTATAGCGATAGAATTGATACATCTATAAAAGTCTATTTTTATGAACCACTTGAAAATAAACTGCAGACACCACAACAGCTCACCCTCAGTGCTGTGGCTTTCATCTCTTAACATCAAAGACATGATGAGATCACAACACAATTATCAAAACCAGGAGATTTTACCACTGATACGTTTCCCACTCCAATGTATGTCACCAATTGTTGCAGTGATGTCCTACTTAGCAAAATGACTCTTTTTCTTGACCCAGCACTTTAATTAAAGAGCAGTTGTATGCAGGGTGAGGTCATGTCTCTGTCAGAGGTACTCCAAACCACAAACTTACCCAAATAATCAAGTGGAAAAGTAAAACATAAAGACAATCAGAATAATATGCCTCATTAGAATAATCTTTGACAAGTAGTAGGACAGGGCAGCTGGAAAGGGTTCTAGGCACCATGATCGAGGATGATGAACCCTCAGGTGATACCAGCCTTGGTCTTCGGCTCTGTGTCTAAGAAAAACACAAACCACATGCCCGCGGGCATGACAGTGGGGTCCTTCTGTCCTTGGGAGCTGGCAGCCTGGGTCAGGTGGGCCACAGCGCATAAGAGCAGGGGATCTGGGCTCCCACCTCGCAACTGCTGAGTCTACCTGGAGAAGTCACATAGACACTGTGGGCCTCGGTTTCCCCATCTGTAGGGGTGGAGTCTGGCCACTTCCTCACCCTCTGCCCCCTCATTCATGGCCACCCTGAGCCCTGCTGAGTTCTAATCCAGGGTCCCTGATCTGGGTGTCTACCACTACGTTTCTGAGAATCTGAAACAGTAAAATATATTCACAGACTGTCGCTGGTGCCTCACTGCCCTCAGGGTGCAAACCAAACTCCTTGGCTTGGATAAAGCCCTTCCTCATCTGTCCCCTCCTCCTCCTTCCCATGAATCCCCTGAGACTCTCCTCACCAGTATCCCAACCAATGTCAGAAAGCAGCAGCCCTAACCAGCAGTGGTGTTTTCTCCAGAGCATTGATTGCTAAAGCCATGGAGGCCCAGAGAAGTTGAGGAACCGGCCCAAGTCCAGCAGCTCAGGAGTAACAGAACTGAGGCACCAAGAAATACGCTCCAAACCAGAGCCCTTCAGCCCACATGAGAAGCAAAGTGTTTCATTGACACAGGTCTCGACCTGCATGCTGCCTCTGGACAATGCTGGAAAAGATACTACAACAGTGGTTCAGAAGGTGCTGGGAATAAAGATGAAAGCTGGTGGCTTTTTCTTTATGAAATGCTTTCTTACTTCTGTATAGCTTTAAATTTCACAGTGGAACAATAATAGTAACTAAAATTCCACAAGCACTAAGTGATGAAGAGTCCCACAAACATCTCACTATCACTACATCACTGATACACTATGCACAGGAAACAGAACTGGTGGCCTGATTTCAACTGGGAGCTCATCCCAGCATGGCGGGCATCGGCAGGATTTCCCACTCAGCTCTGCCCAGGCCGGTGGATGCTGCCTTAGACCAGGACCCTGCCCACAACTGGAGCATGCCTACCAATCCTGGACTCCCTCTGCACCTGGAAAAGATTTCCGATTTTTTTCCTTCCAATTGAAGTAACAGATGCCTTATGTGTGTGTGTGTGCTCAGTTGCGTCTGACTCCTTGTGACCCCATGAACTCTAGCCCCCCAGGCTCCTGTGTCCATGGAATTTTCCAGGAAAGAATATTTCAGTGGGTTGTCATTTCCTACTCCAGGGGATCTTCCCAACCCAGGAATCAAACCCACATCTCTTGTGTCTCCTGTATTGGCAGGTGGATTCTTTATCACTGTGTCTCCTGGGAAGCCCCAATAGATGACTCATGGCTCCCTTTAAAGAGCTTAAGAGACTAACTCTATATTTATTTAATGATTATTTTTAATTCTGTCAAGACCCATTATCCTCTCTGAACCCCAGGTTCTTCATCTGTATAAGAAATAGGAACACTGGCATCCAAAGGGCTATAAGTGAAACTCCTAATAGCAGAGGATGTGTTCTGCTCAGTAGATACAGTGACAGACAGCATCATTACCACTTCCTGACAATCTACTCAGTGTCAGATACCAGGTACTAAAGCTACATAGATGAAGAAGGCACAGTGCTACCCTGGAGTGATTAGAGGCCTAATGTTGGGGGGTAGGAGGCGGGGGGAGGACAATAAATTCCTAAAGGGCTAGTACTTGACCCTGAGCACAGCAGGAAGCCACTGGAGAGGTTTATGGCCAGGACAAGGTCAAACACCCATGCATTTCTGACTGCTTGCTCAGGGTCAACACGGAGGGCTGCCTGGAGGGGGCCCCCAGGGGCAGAGACAGCGTCCTGAGGCTGTGTGTCTCTCCCTGATAGGGGATGAAGGAGCCTGAGGTGACATTATGGATGTGAATAGTTCAAGAGGCAAAACCATAGGAGTATAGTCCAAGTGAATGACGACAAAGAATTTCTAAAGCTTGAATTGAGCTGTATTTCACATTTTGAAAAGTGAAAAGAAAAGTGAAAGTTGCTCAGTTGTGTCTAACTCTTTGCAACCAACCGACCCCATGGACTGTAGCCCACCAGGCTCCTCTGTCCATGAGATTCTCTAGGCAAGAACATTGGAGTACGTTGCCATTCCCTTCTCCAGGGTATCTTCCTGACCCAGGAATCAAACCTGGGTCACCAGCACTGCAGGCAGATTCTATACCATCTGAGCCACCAAGGAAGCCCTGTATTTTACATTTTAATCTAATTTTAAATCTCTTCAAACATTTACCAAGCTCCTTATCACTCCTACCCCAGGCTTATCACTCCTACCCCAGGGCTACTTTTCTACAGAAATGGGAAGCAGCACAGTTTCAAGAAAACCAAGAGGATTGGGGCAGGGGTAGGGGGTGGCAGGTGGGGGTCGGGGGTGGGGAGGTTAGGGGATTAGGTGAGATAACACTTCCCTGTTAAAAAATACGGAAATGGAGGTTCTCTGAGTCAAAGGACTGGCACTGAACATGCAGGAAGACTGGGATCTGAACACAGATCTGTCAGGCCCCAGGGCTTACTCCATAATATCATCCAGTGGGTGACTCTCCTAGCATCACTGACAGCCTGGGTGGCCAACAAGAGTTAGAGTCTTTCAAAATGGCGGACACAGTCTTGTTGTCATGAACAGGGACACCTACCTGGACACCCACTGTCATCCAGCAATCAGGAACGGAGTTCAGGAAGGGAGGCTGTGTTGGCAGTCAGACATCAGTCTTCCTCAAGAGAAAAATATTTAGCAAACACTTATGTAGAGAAGGAGTGAGCCCCACACTCGGACGGGATGTTGAGAAAGGCCACCTGGTCCTACTTCCCCATTGTACTGATGGGGCATGGAGCCCAGAGAGGGTGTGTCTAATGCAAACATACACAAGGAGGCGGGATTTGAACCCAATCCTCTGCTCTCCTTACCCTGGCCTCATGCTTAACCAAGTAAAGGTGTATAAGCAACATTACTGCCTGCTTCAGCAAGTCCTCCATGACTGCCAATGCTCCTGCCCCTGAAAACCTGGGCCTCCCTAAAAAACCCTGGACTTCCCTGTCAGACCCCAGGTTGAATCCTGGCTCCATTTCTTACAGCCTGTAGGACCAACATCAAGTCCTGTTACCTGAGCCAGAGAAAATTCTGTCTCCGGAGAATGCTCCATGGATTACGAGAATTTAGGCCACCCCTGTAGGGTCTGCTAAGAAAAGCAGCCCCTTCCATGGATGGACCCAGAGAGCAGTCAAACAATAACGGCTGCCTTTCCCTGAATGTCAATGCGAAGCCCACTGCTCTCCTCCAATGCCACTACCTACATCAGAGCCACCATCTTATTTTCTTATTGGCTTGGGAAGCACTCGGCTCTGTCCTAACTGAGTGACTCGCATGCTGCAGGTCATCCCTCTGTCTAGACTCCTCTGTTCCGCCCCTTTCAAGCCTCCTCAACTCCAAAAGCAAATATGTGCACTAAAGCACTGAAGTTACCCCAAACACCTCAACTCCGACTCACGTCTCCCCAACTTCCAGCCAGTCAGGAATCACTTCCTGCCACTGACTTTTAAAGTTGAGCCTGACTCCTCCCCTTCCGCTTCCATCACCACCCCGCCTCCTTGGCCACGCCCACCACCTGCTTCCTGTCCCTGTTCCAAAGGAACAATATGATGGGGAAATCTTCAGCAGGGATTTCTGCACTTAAAAAGAAGGGCAGGCTACAAATTTGGTGCAGTATGAACTCCAGTAAAATATAAAGCTAGCACATGTGTTGAGAGGACAAAAAAAAAAAAAATATATATATATATATATAAAAATAAAGATTAGAGGTGCTTTTCAAATTCTTTTTCCCCCAGGAAATGAAATCTTGTTGTGCAGTCCACATGAATCTGCTCTTGGAAGGACCCACTCCCAAACCTCAGCCTGTTATAATCCCCTTGCTGAGCCCACCCAGAAAGGTGCAGCATGGGTGCAGAGAAGGCAAAGCTCTCCTGCTTAGGGTCCACCGTTCACTAACTCTGACTGTTAAAGACTTATGTAACCTCCTGCAGCACCTGTTTCTTCCTACCTTCTCTGAATGGTGGTTCAGAGACCCAGAGAGGAGCATAAAGCATCCATCCAGGGGTTACTCAATAAATATCACAGTGAAAAGGCAGACTGGATGGATCGGGACAAGATAGTCCAGACCATGTCCGGGGTGGCTGGCTTGGAGACCTCATCCCATCTACCACCACCTGCCTCCTCCACCTTCCAGAAACCCGCAGGTGCCATCAACAGGACAATGCTGCAAAGCCACAAACCCACAGGAAACCAGGCCTCTTGCCCCACACACAGCTACCTCCTCTGGAAAAGGTGACCCTACCCATCCTGCCAGCCAGAGAACAAGAGGAAAGTGGCTGAGGGTGGCCCAGAGTCAGTCTGCATGGGTCTCTTGAGGCCTGACTCCTTTCCCTGAACGCTAAAAGCAGCAGTTACACCAAGAGCCGCCATATATGAGAGCCTACTCTATGCCAGGCAATGTGTTGGGGATACCCATCTCAATCCATCCTCAAAACCTCCTTGTGAAACAAGTAACAATATTATCCCCATTTGACATATAAGGAAACTCAGGCTCAAAGAGGTGAAGTCGCCTGCCCAAGGTCCACAGCTTGTTTAAGTGGCAAAGCCAGGACTGAACCCAGGTGTATCTGACTCTAAGGCCACTTTTTAGGTGCCTAAAGAATTGTCAGTTTTGTCTTCTTTCCCCAGGACCCAGCACTATGCCAGGCATGTTCTTAGAAGGCATCCAGGAACATTTTTAGGAAGGAAGAGCAAGGCTCCTTCCTGCAAATTGTGCCATCACCTCCAAGAACAAAGAATACTGACAGGATATATCAAACGTCACCAAATTAATAGCAACGCTTATATAAAACAGTACAACTTTTTCAATCATGAGAAACTTTCAATATCATCAGAAAACCACCTACTTCAGTTCCCTACTAAACATAAACACAATTATTGATAAAATTGCTACTCGTATTCAGGACCCACGTAACAAAATTCTCATCAACTAGAGGAATGAGAAATAGGAAAAGAAGTTCGTCAAGGCTGTATATTGTCACCCTGTTTATTTAACTTCTATGCAGAGTACATCATGAGCAACGCTGGACTGGAAGAAGCACAAGCTGGAATCATGATTGCCGAGAGAAATATCAATAACCTCAGATATGCAGATGACACCACCCTTATGGCAGAAAGTGAAGAGGAACTGAAAAGCCTCTTAATGAAAGTGAAAGTGGAGAGTGAAAAAGTTGGCTTAAAGCTCAACATTCAGAAAACAAAGATCATGGCATCCGGTCCCACCACTTCATGGGAAATAGATGGGGAAACAGTGGAAACAGTGTCAGACTTTATTTTTCTGGGCTCCAAAATCACTGCAGACGGTGACTGCAGCCATGAAATTAAAAGACGCTTACTCCTTGGAAGGAAAGTTATGAACAACCTAGATAGCATATTGAAAAGCAGAGACATTACTTTGCCAACAAAGGTTCGTCTAGTCAAGGCTATGGTTTTTCCTGTGGTCATGTATGGATGTGAGAGTTGGACTGTGAAGAAGGCTGAGCACCGAAGAATTGATGCTTTTGAACTGTGGTGTTGGAGAAGATTCTTGAGAGTCCCTTGGACTGCAAGGAGATCCAACCAGTCCATTCTGAGGAGATCAGCCCTGGGATTTCTTTGGAAGGAATGATACTGAAGCTGAAACTCCAGTACTTTGGCCACCTCATGCGAAGAGTTGACTCATTGGAAAAGACTCTGATGCTGGGAGGGATTGGGGGCAGGAGGAGAAGGGGACGACAGAGGATGAGATGGCTGGATGGCATCACTGACTCGATGGACGTGAGTCTGAGTGAACTCCGGGAGTTGGTGATGGACAGGGAGGCCTGGCGTGCTGCGATTCATGGGGTCGCAAAGAGTCGGACACGACTCAGTGACTAATCTGATCTGATCTGATGAGAACATGGTGAAACTTCCTTTAGAACATTCTGTGCATGTGAGGTTTTCCTTTTTCTTTAGCTTTTCACTGTAAAATCTTCCCAGATCCTGAATGAGAGAGAAACTTCGAGGTGGGAAAGAGCAATGGAAACCAATAACTGTGCTGCAAGGGAAATAAAGCATCATGGCAGCACCAACGCTCCTCTCCCATCAAATAGAATTTGATACAATTCAACAAATATGCACCCAGTAGTACTAATCGTAACAGTCGCTGATTATGTAACAGTCTATACTAGAAATTCTTCCAAATGCTCCAAATTCTCTATAATTCCACAACCCCATGACATGGGTATTATTAGTGCCCCGATTTAGTGTTCAGGCAGAAAAGACAGAAGTACTTTGACTGGGTGACATAGCTAGCAAGTAGGTGTGGGAGGCTGTGCCCAAGTGGTCTGGTTCCAATGTCCACATTTTTACCGGCTCTGCTATGTAGCTTCCAGGTGTCAGATATTGTGCTAGGTTGTAAAGATAGAGCCACAGGCAAGCCCAGGCACTGCCTCATCCAGAAAAAGTCAAAGAAACTATGTTTATAATAAGAAGCCACAGCCATTCTGCATACCTGGGGATAGATGGGTGCCACTCCTTAGGCAGCAAGAAGGCATCAGGTCTTTACATCCATAATCCTGGTTCTCACGAGGTCCTGGAGAAGCACAGGTTGTTTTCCTCATTTAATAGGGACACAATTTCAACTGCATGCAAGTAAAGGACTTGCTCAAATCCTCACCTGAATACAAAGTGTTTGCTCTTTCTGCTGCTATTTCTTGCTGACTCTTCACAAACTCCCTGCACCATTTTGGAATCTCCCCTTTGTTAATGTACAAGGGCCCCTTAACAAGTCCCAGAAAAGGCCCCAGCCATCAGGCCATTTCTCTCTCACCTCTCTTGAAATGAGTCACATAATCACACCGCTGAGAAGAAGCAGGGTGACTGGTGACTTTCAAGCTAAGAACAACTTCTTTTGTGGTTTCCACATCCTTTGTACACCAGCCACTCAATGGGGCTCGATATGCTTAGGGCACTCCTCGCCAGACAACTACAGAGCACCTGCTGTGTGCACAGTTGGAGGAGGGGCACACAGAGCTCATCTACATCCTGGCTTCTCTCAAGAGAATGACTCCAGAGCTGCACAGGGCTGAGCTGAAACAAGCGGGGTGAGACCGGGGGTTTGCTACAGGGCTGGGGTGCCTGGACCAAGAAGAACGTATGGCCAGATTACTCACTGCCAGGTTACTACCATCACAGGGAAGGAAGAGGCTTAAGGATGACGTCATCTGGTGCAGACATTTGCCCAGTCCCTTGAATGTGATGGCTCAGGGCTGTGTGTCCCAGTGGTGACCCCACCCGCATGAGGAGTTCAGCTGAGTCAGGGAGGCAGGCGAGGAAATGAATGTAACAAGCCCAGGTGATAACTGCAGACCTGGGGCTGTGGCTCCCAGGAGAGTGTGAAGAAAGAGACATCTGACATGGACCCTGGCAGGAGTGAAATGCAGACATGCAGACAAGGCAGCAGGGGTCTAAAGAAGGTTGAATGGCATTGAGGCAGGAAGGGCAGGAGCATGCACTCCATTCATTCATTAATTCATTTGTTTATTCACTCATTCACTCAACATTCCAGTGGCTGCCCATTTCCAGGCCCTGTCCTGGGCACAGAAGCCTCAGACACAAATCCCACCCAGGTCCTGGACTCCCACCAGTGCGGAAGAAAAACTATGAAAGACAATAGCCTCACAGTTTGGCCAAGTTTGGGACAGAAAGATATGCAGGGCCTAGGGAGTCAGGAAGTACCCGAGGGTATGAGCCTGAGCCACCTTTAGAGGGGGCAGAAAGGGTGTGCTATGGCAAGAAAACAGATGTACAGAGACAGGAGGAACGAGGGCAAACTCAAGGAAGACAGATTGTTACATAAGGCAAGGGGCAGTGTTATGGACTGAATGTTTGTGTCCCCCAGAAATTCATATGTTGAAACCCTAATCCCCAATGTGATGGTATTTGGAGATGAAGCCTTTGGGAAGTGATTAGGCTCACATGACAGGATCAGTGTCCTAATAAGCAGACACACAAGAAAGCTTACTTCCTCTCTCTCTGTCCACTTAACGAATGCACAGTGAGAAGGCAGCCACCTACAAGTCAGAAGAGAACTCTCACCAGAATCAGCCAGCACCTTGATCAGCCCCAGAATTGTGAGAAATAAACTTCTGTTGTTTAAGCTGCCCAGTCAATGGTATTTTTTCTTATAGTAGCCAGAGCAGATGAAGATAAAGGATGAAAGCAAGAGCATCAAGAGATGAGGCCACAGATGTCTTGACAGGGGGTGTGGGCTTCATCCTAGGACACAGGGAGCCCACTGAACAGAGGGGTGACACAGCCAGGTGTATGGTTTCTGAAAGACATCAGCCTTTCTCGGTATGACTGATCATCCTTCCAAACACTCCCAGTAACCCAGTAACCCAAGGTCCGTTTTGAGGAAGAAGTGAGTGGGCAGCATCCTTAGATTATCCTTGGAGAGCACTGGACACTCAAGGTCTGCTCACAGAGACCTGGGAAGTGAGTGTGGTTCTAATGTGGCTCTTCTTCCAGCCTGGGTCAGCTCCATCAATGACATTCCTGGAGGTGCTTCCTTCCCAGAACATGGTCCTAGGGATGTGAGGACATTTGGAGGCTAAGACGGAACAAACAACCCAATGTGATATACTGAGGAGCAGATGGCAACACAGAGACACAGGTGTCTGCGAAGAGATGGCGGCCAGTACTGATGCTTTTGAACTGTGGTGCTGAAAAAGACTCTTGAGAGGCCCTTGGACTTCAAGGAGATCCAACCAGCCCATCCTAAAGGAAATCAGTCCTGAATATTCATGGGAAGGACTGATGCTGAGGCTGAAGCTCAATACTTTGGCCATCTGATGTGAAGAGCTGACTCACTAGAAAAGACCCTGATGATGAGAAAGAGTGAGGGCAAGAGGAGAAGGGGGTGACAGAGGATGAGATGGTTGGATGGCATCACCGACTCAATAGACATGAGTTTGAGTAAACTCCAGGACCTGGTGATGGACAGGGAGGCCTGGCGTGCTGCAGTCCACAGGGACAAAGAATTGGACAGGACTGAGTGAGTGAACAACAACAACAAGAAGCACCTAAGAGAGCAGACCATCAGGACTGCGGGGCACTGGGAGAGGGCGACCAGGCCTGGGTACCAAACCACATTCCATGGAGCCCTGGTCCTCCCTGAAGGTGCTTAGGGATCTTAAAGATCAGGGTGTTGGAGCAACAATGTTTGATTCTATTTTTCTTTTCTGGTGCAATAATTTTAAACTACAGACAGAGCATGCAAACTCAAATGAGATGCACACCAAAAGACTCCAGCACATGGACCTGGCTACTAGGTGAACGCTCAGCTTTGTTTATTTCTTGGTGTTGAGACTTTCCTATCATGTCCAGGAAAATGGATCCCCAAAAGGCAAGACAAGTTGTTGACAAAAACGCTACCATTTGCAAATGTGGTGGGTAAAAGATTCTCAAACCAGAATAGTTTCACACCCACAATAAAGCCCAAGTAACACTCCAAACTTAATTTTGAAAGTTGTATTCATCAGACCAACCTCACTGTTCTCACGGGCTGACTCATAATTTGAAACGCTGTAAGTTTAAAGTCATAAAATAAATGTGATGGTAAATTAGTTCCTCCCTGTTTTGTATATTGGGGGAGGAGATCAGCTGTTAAAACAATTAAAAAAAAAAAAAAACCCGCTTCATTATTACAGATGGGGAAACAGACCCAGACAGAGGGAAGGGTATTGTGTCATTCTACTATTATCTTTGATTATCACCCTTGCTCAATGGGCTTCAGGAGAGCAGAAAGCAAGTGTCCAGCACACAGCAGGCACTCCACAAACAACTGTGTAGAGGAAGGACCCCTGCAGAGCATTACAGGCAGGGGGTGGGCAGAACTCAAACCCAAGCCTGTGACTCCTGGCTCAGGGTTGGTTTCACACTCCACTGCCTTCACTCCTTTCCTAGAAATGATGAAGCAGTCCACGCCCAGCACCCTGAGGGACAGAGTATAGAGTAACAGGGCCAGGCCTCCTTCTGCAGGAAGCCACTGACAGCTGACACACCCTTCACCCTGAGCACCAATTTGAAATGTGTGCTTGCTTAGGTGGTTTGTTATTATTCAGTCGTCAAGTCACCTCTGAACAGACTGCAGCACACCAGGCTTCCCTGTCCTCCACTATCTCTCAGAGTTTTCTCAAACTCACGTGCACTGAGACTGTGATGCCATCCAACCATCTCATCCTGTCACCCCCTTCTCCTCCTGCCATCAATCTTTCTCAGCATCAGAGTCTTTACCAATGAGTCGGCTCTTCCCATCAGGTAAAGTATTGGAACTTTAGCTTCAGCATCAATCCTTCCAATGAGTATTCAGGGTTGATTTCCTTTAGGATAGCTTCCCTAGTAGCTCAGTTAGTAAAGAATCCGCCTGCAATGCAGGAGACCTCAGTTTGATTCCTGGGTTGGCAAGATCCCCGGAGAAGGGATAAGCTACCCACTCCAGTATTCTTGGGCTTCCCTTGTGGCTAAGCTGGTAAAGAATCCGCCTGCAGTGTGGGAGACCTGGGTGCGATCACTGGGTTGGGAAGATTCCCTGGAGAAGGGAAAGGCTACCCACTCCAGTATTCTGGCCTAGAGAATTCCATGGACTGTATAGTCCATGGGGTCGCAAGAGACGGACACAACTGAGCAACTTTCATTTCATTTCCTTTAGGATTGACTGGCTTGACCTCCTTGCAGTCCAAGGGACTCTCAAGAGTCTTCTCCAGAACCACAGTTCAAAAGCATCAATTCTTCAGCACTCAACCTTCTTTATGGTCCAACTCTCACATCTGTACATGTTTGGGTGGAGAACTACCCTTTACATGCTATGAATTAAGGTCCCCTAGTCTTACCTACTGGAGAAGGCAATGGCACCCCACTCCAGTACTCTTGCCTGGAAAATCCCATGGATGGAGGAGCCTGGTGGGCTGCAGTCCATGGGGTCGCTAAGAGTCAGACACGACTGAGCGACTTCACTTTCACCTTTCACTTTCATGCATTGGAGAAGGAAATGGCAACCCACTCCAGTGTTCTTGCCTGGAGAATCCCAAGGATGGCTGAGCCTGGCGGGCTGCCGTCTATGGGGTCGCACAGAGTCGGACACAACTGAAGCGACTTAGCAGCAGCAGCAGCAGCAGTCTCACCTACAGATCCAGCAAGATGGTAAATGTGATTCATCCTTATTGGAGGGAATCAGCCAGTTGCCAGCTATTTTAGAAACAACCCGACTGTGTAACTACAAGAGAAGTGGGGGACCAGTTCTGCCTACTCTGATTCTGAAACTGGAGGGAGGGCGGGTATCAGAACTCCCCAGACAGATTTAGTTAAAACCCAGATTTCTGACTTTTAACCCAGTGTTTCTGATCCAGCAGCTCAGGGTGGGGCCTGAGACAGCGCATTTCTGAAACGTTCCCAAGCGAGGATGCTACTGCTGGTCCAGGACCCTCCTTGAAGAACCACTGCTGTAATCTATTCATTACAAAATCTCCTTAGTGTGACTCATTAAGGCAGGTCATGGAAGCCTGGACAGGTAGGTCCTCCTAAGACGGGGAGGGTGGAGAAGGCAGAGGACTAGGCATTCTAAGAAGTGAGCAGTGTGAGCAAACACGCTGGAAACGGCGGGTAAGGAAGTCCGTAGTTCACTGCGGTCCAAGGGGTAACGAGGAGCAATGGAGGATGAGGAGGGAGAAAAAAGCAGGGGCTGGAGATGACAGCCTGACAAGGGTGAAACTGAGCATCAGCTGTGGACCAGGCCCTGTGTTTGCTGCTATTGATTTCCAATTTCATTGCACTGTGGTCAGGGAACACACTTTGTATTATACCTATCCTTTGAAGTCTATTGAGTTATTTGACAGCAAAGCATATGGTCTATCCTGGAGATTGATCCATGGGCACTTGAGAAGTATATTCTTGGTGAAGAACTGGAGAAAAGGGCAACTGTGTGCACTCTTGGTGGGAATGTAAATTGGTGTAGCCACTATGGACGACAGTATGGAGGCTCCTCAAAACCTTAAAGGTAGAACTATCACATGATCTGGCATTTTCTGCTTCTGGATATTTATCCAGAGAAAATGAAAGTACTAACTTGAAAACATATATGCACCTCTATGTTCACCGAGGCATTATTTATAATGCCCAAGAGATTGAAAAATCCTAAGTACCCACTAGGTTGTCCACTGGCGGCTAGTTCCCTGGTTGTTCCCTGGTGGCTCAGACGGTAAAGAATCTGCCTGCAGTGTGGAAGACCCGGGTTTGACCCCTGGGTCAGGAAGATCCCCTGGAGAAAGGGAAAGGCTACCCCCTCCAGTGTTCTTACCTAGAGAATCTCATGGACAGAGGAGCCTGGCGGGCTACAGTCCATGTGGTTGCAAAGAGTTGGACACGACTGAGCAACTAACACTTTGACTTTCAAGTGTCCATTAGTGGATGAATGGATAAATAAAATGTAAAATAGATAGATATAAAATGGAATATTATTTAGCCACAGAAAAGAATGGAATCTTGCCATTTGTGAGACATGGATGGACCTTGAGGGCATTATGCTAAGTGAAATGAGTTACACAGAGAAAGAAAAATACCACATGAACCTCACTTATATGTGGAATCTTAAAATAACAACAACAAAACCAAACTTACAGACACAGAGAACAGACTGGTGGTTGCCAGAGGCTGGGGGTGGGGGGTGGGTACGAGAGTGGACAAAATGGGCTAAGGAGGTCAGCAAGCACAAAGTTCCAGTTACAAAATACAAAAGTCATGGGGATGTAACATACAGCATGGTGACTACAGTTAATAATACTGTTTTGTATATCTGAAACTTGCTAACTATAGTTCGTAATACTGTGTTGCATATTGGAAACTTGCTAAGAGAGAATATCTTAAAAGTTCTTGTCACAAGAAAAAAAAATTTAAGTAACTATATATAGTGACAGATGTTCACTAGACATTGCAGTTATCATTCCATAATGTATACAAATATCAAATCATTATGTTATACACCTGAAACTAATGTATTATGCCTCAATTATACCTCAATTAAAAATATGTTATTTACACACACACACACACAGATCTCCTGGTGGCTCAGATGGTAAAGAATCCGCCTGCAATGTGGGATTGATAAGTTCGATCCCTTGGTTGGGAAGATCCCCTAGAGGGCATGGCAACTCACTCTTGTATTCTTGCTGGGAAAATCCCACAGAGAGGAGCCTGGTGGGCTACAGTCCATAGGGTCGCAAAAAGTTGGACGTGACTGAATGACTGAGCACAACACATATATACACATACGTATTCTGATGTTGTTGGTGGAGTATTCTATTGCTATCTGTTAAGTCCGATTGGTTTATAGTGTAGTTTATAGTGTAGTTCAAGTTTTCTACTTCCTTACTGTCTTCCTTACTAGACAGCTAGTTGTTCTATCCATTACTGAAAGTAGGATATTGAAATATCCAACTATTACTGCTGAATTATCTACTTCTCCGTTCTTTTCAATTAGTGTTTGCTCCATATATTTGGGTGTTGTGCTGTTAGGTGCGTATGTGTTTATAATTGTTATATCTTCTTGTTGAATTTACCCTTTTATCATTCAGTATCAGTATCAGTTCAGTTGCTCAGTCGTGTCCAACTCTTTGCGACCCCATGAACTGCAGCATGCCAGGCCTCCCTGTCTACCACCAACTCCCGGAGTCTACCCAAACCCATGTCCATCGAGTCGGTGATGCCATCCAACCATCTCATCCTCTGGCATCCCCTTCTCCTCCTGCCTTCAATCTTTCCCAGCATCAGGGTCTTTTCAAATGAGTCAGCTCTTCGCATCAGCTGGCCAAAGTATTAGAGTTTCAGCTTCAACATAAGCCCTTCCAATGAACACCCAGGACCGATCTCCTTTTGGATGGACTGGTTGGATCTCCTTGCAGTCCAAGGGACTCTCAAGAGTCTTCTCCAACACCACAGTTCAAAAGCATCAATTCTTCGGCGCTCAGCTTTTTTTGTAGTCCAACTCTCACATCCATACATGACCACTGGAAAAACCATAGCCTTGACGAGACGGACCTTTGTTGGCAAACTTATGTCTCTGTTTTTTAATATGCTGTCTAGGTTGTGTAATTAAATGTAAGTATAAAATATCCCTCTTTATCTCTGCTTTTTTATTTTAAATCTATCTGGTATGATAGCAGTGAGTAGGGCATGGCAACCTAATCCAGTATTCTTACCTGGAGAATCCCCATGAACAGAGGAGCCTGGTGGGCAACAGTCCCTGGGGTTGCAAAGAGTTGGACATGACTGAGCGACTAAGCCCACACATGGTACCAGTATAGTCACTGTCGCTTTCGTATAGTTGCTCTTCGAATGGTGTATATTTTCCCGTACTTTTATTTCCAATCTATTTGTATATCTGAGTCTAAAGAGGTATACACCTGTAGACACCATAAAGTTAAGTCATTTTAATACAGTCTAACAATCTCTGCCTTTTGATTGGTTTGTTGAATCCATTCACATTTAATGTTATTAATATTACTGATATAGTTGAGTTTACATCCTCCACATTACTTTTTGTTTTCTATATGTCCCATGTCATTTTAGTTCCTCTATTCCTCCTTTACTATGTTATTTTGCATTAGATGAATCAAACCAATGTCACAGCAAGAACTTCAAAGAGCTAACTCTTTTTAATTCAGATACAAAATTACCTCTCCCACAATTTTTAGGTTCTTAAATGGTTCACTTTCTAATCCATCCTGATTTTTTCTCTCTGGTTCCGGTAAACAGAAGCAAATCAATTACTCACCCAGTAGTCATGGAACACCAACTATAATAATGTCCATTACCAGCTTCCTGGGGTGGAGAATTTGAGGCTACAGTTTGACCTTCCCACACAGAGGAGAGATAGAGCCATTCACAACATTTTGAGGATCCTGTTCATGACATGTGATGATGAGAAGTGTTATAACAATTCAGTGCTTCAGACCAAGGTGGAAAAGGATGGTTCCACAGGTATTTTCAAGTGCCATGGCATTGCTTTCACAGACCTGGCACAGATGCTAACAAAGATCTAATGAGCAAGAGACTGTTCTACAGCTGCAACAATGAACAGGTAAGACACCACAAAATGATCAGCGCACATGCCTGCCTGGGAGTGTTAACACCCCTCCCCACCACCTCTTAGTTTACCTACAAAGCCCTCTGCTCCAGAAAGTGAAACTACAATCCAGGAGCTTATGAATTATGAAATCCAAAATTTACAATGTATGTTGTAAACACCTGAGGTTTGGGGCACCCAGAACTCCTCCCCCATCTTCTAGCTGGGGCACTCCCAATTTCTGATATCCTCTCCAGCTACAGGATTATTTATGTATTTTGGTATGAAGTATCTTGCATCCATCTTGCTAGTGGTAAAGAACCCACTTGCCAATGCAGAAAACATAATGAGATGTGGGTGCCATCCCTGGTCAGGAAGACCCCCTTGAGGAGGGCACAGCACCCCACTCTAGTATTCTTGCCTGGAGAATCCCATGGACAGCTATAGTCCATAGGGTCACTAAGAGTGGGGAATCAACTGAATGGACTTAGCATGCATGCATGAATGTCTTGCATGCACCTTTAGCCATGTCTATAGAAAACTCAGGGGATCTGTAATGCCCAAGCCCTCATAAACTGGACTCGTCCTGGGTATCTGGAAAATTTCTAGGGAGAGACAGATCATGCAAGTAAAACACCCATTTGCCCAATAGTTTAAACAGATTAGGCAGAATCCGGGGGGCATCCAGGCCTTTGTTCAAAATAAGGTGTCTGGTGGGCAAAAGAACCTCTTCTGGCCCTGATTCTGAAAGGCTCCAAGACTTGCCACAGAAACTTAATTGCTGCCAGGCTTAATGAGCTCACTTGCCCAGCTGCCCTGGCACACGACGCAGCCCTGCCAATTTCCAAAGAGAGATGTGCCTTCCAGAGCATGTTCTGAGGTGCAGCTTTGGAGAAATGGAAAAATCAGACCACTTTAACAAGAAGTATGACCTGTGAACACAAGAACATGGTTTGGATTCTGAAGAACAGCTTTCCAACATTTTTTTTTCTGCCCTAAAGTAAAAGCAGGCTGCACGGTAAGGCAGTGAAACCCCCCTGTGCAGAAGGAAAACCTTATTAAGTTTCATAGAAGCTTCACTCGTGAAGGTAATGGCAACCCACTCCAGTATTCCTGTCTGGGAATTCCCATGGACAGAGGAACCTGGCAGGCTACAGTCCATGGGGTCACAATGAGTCAGACGTAACTTACAGACTAAACAACAACAGAAGATGCCTCACAACTGTCATCTCGGGACTGACGGAACAACCAGGGATGTTTCAGTCGCAAGTACTGAGGCATCCAAGGTTTGGAGAGTTGATGTCACTAGAGGTGGCCGCTGCCATGAAGGAGTGGGGCTTATTAAGGGCAGAATGGACTCGATGCAAACAACAGAGAGAAGAACCAACGGCACTCGGTTAAGGTCCCTCCCAACACTGACATTATAGGCAGATGAAACATACTCATTTTTCATTTCCTGGCTCAGACGTGAAGACAAATCAGTCATCATACTATCAACACCAAACACTGAGGCTAAAGGCCAAAAGCTATTGACCACCCACGGTGGCCCGACCCTGTGCCGGGCTATGGGAGGCCCCCTGTGGACCAGGCAGCATCTCCACTTCCTGGAACCTTCTGTCTAGCAGGAAAGTCCGGCAAATCACTGGCAGCTGGAATACAGAATCCAGGGCAGCAGGAGCCCCAGGGACACATGCAACGTGGCCTGCAAATGTGGAAGTACTGTCAAGGAAGGTTTTCTGGAGGAAATAAGGCTGATGATGGACGCTCAGCACATGCAGAGGATGTTCATCAAGTGAATGGGGTAGGGAAGACTAATGGGCAGATCTGCCAGAGGGACCGGCATGTGCAAAGGCTGGACCCCCTCAGGAACGGCAGGCAGACAGTATGGCTGGATGCATGCTCTGGTGAAGGCCTGGGAGGACAGACGCAGGGGCAGGCCCTGACACCCTGCGCAGAGCAGGAGGAAGCCTCTTTAGTCTGTTCCTCTGCCTCCAGGCTCTTCCTGTCTTAATCCAGCCCCACTGACTTCATTCACTGTATCTTCACTTGAAGATCAAGCTGATAGGTCCCTCCTGGGGCCCCACCATCCAAGCTGGGCTTTGGAGCCTGCAGGGTTTCACAAGCGGGGGTGGGTGAGGGAGCTGTTGTAGGCAGAGGCAGCTGGCAAGCAAGGGTCTAGGAGAAGGGACAGTGCTTAGGAGAGGGGTACCATTCACTGGGGGAGATACAGGAAATGAGCTGGAAGCAGGCCACGGGGGCCTTGAACACAGGTGAAGGTGGCTGCACTCTTTTCAGAAGTAATCAGCAACTGTCAGAGTAGCCAGAGATCTGACCCCCCATCCCCACCACTTCGACTTCCACGTGGGCAACCTCAGGTAAGTCACTCGTTCTCCAGCAATAAGTGCGGCCCAATGAGGGTTGGAGAGGAAGACTCACTGTCGCCCGCAATAACCCATTTTCACTTACACGTGTGCAAGGCCCACCCCTAAGCCCCCACCCAGCAGGCGCACAAGGTCAGGCACCTGCTGGCAGGTGTGTGTGTGTGGAAGATGAGAATGCCCCTGACCCGTGAAAAACTGGGACAAAGCCTCCCTCGGCATTTCTCCACGTGAAGCACACGCACCTGGCCGGGGTCCGGGTGCGGCCCTCACCACCAGAGCTCCCAACGGTGAAGTGATTTGTCTCCCTCGTGGCTTCTGGCAAGATCAAGAGGAGCTCAATACAGCCTCCCTCCCAAATGCAGAAAGCAGAGAAGATGCGGTCTCCAGCAGTGAAGGCGCACAACACCAGAAGACAGGCTTGCCACGACCAGAGCATCAGTGGCCCTCATCCAATCAGCGCTGACCATGGCGCAGCCCCGCCCACGAGATGCTCAGAAGCGAGATCTCCGTATTCCTGGGCGAGTGAAAGTCGCTCAGTCGTGTCGGACTCTTTGCGACCCCATGGACTATACAGTCCATGGAATTCTCCAGGCCAGAATACTGGAGTGGGTAGCCTTTCCCTTCTCCAGGGGATGGTCCCAACCCAGGGATCAAACCCAGGTCTCCCGCGCTGCAGGCGGATTCTTTACCAGCAGAGCCACAGGGGAAGCCCACATTCCCCGGGGGGCCTCTGAGAAATGAACTGAAAATTCTTCACAGAACATAAAAATTCTGGTACAGTTATTATATGCAGAGGGATGAAAAACGCCAGAACCGCTGAGTGGAGGCGACTTTGAGTAGAGTGGCCCAATGTTTCAGCGCTCTCGGGTCATCCCAAAGTGTTCATCTTGGCTGCCAGTTAGAGCTTATCATGCCCCAGGCTGTAGGTGGATTCACCCCAGCTCTCCTCACAGTTCAGTTCAGTTCAGCCACTCAGTCGTGTCCGACTCTTTGCGACCCCATGGACTGCAACACCCCAGGCTTCCCTGTCCATCACCAACTCCCAGAATTTACTCAAACTCATGTCCATTGAGTCGGTGATGCCATCCAACCATCTCATCCTCTGTCGTCCCCTTCTCCTCCCGCCTTCAATCTTTCCCAGCATCAGGGTCTTTTCCAATGAGTCAGCTCTTCGAATCAGGTGGCCAAGGTTTTGAAGTTTCAGCCCTGACCTCTCCGAGCTAGAGACCCAGCCCTCTTCACTCTACCATTATTTGTCAGGTATCCTTACTTACACCCTTCAGAGAGTAATCACAGTCTTAGTGGCGGGGTTTGTGTTTTATTTGGGTCTCCCCTCTCTCAGACTGAAAGCTGCCATGGGCAGGGACCCAGCCACTCGTGTTCATGGGGCTATGGGTCCTTTCAGGGGCACACAGGAGGCCCTCAAATGTGCAGTGTCATTGTTCGTCATCAGATCGAGCTTCTTGTTTACAGAGGAGGAAACTGAAGCACGGAAGAAATGTGACTCACTTACCCAGGGCCACACACTTCACAAAGGCAAAGCCACCAACCTCTGGAGCAGCACTGTCCCCCCAAATACAATGTGAACCCCAAATGCAATTTTAAATTTCTAGTACCCACGTTAAAAAACATAAACATAAACCAGTGACACTAATTTTAATAATACATTTCACGTAGCCAATATATCCAAAATGGTTCCGTTGTAACAAGTAATCAATGTTCAAGTTATTACTGAGATCTTCCTCATTCTCTTTTTCCCACAAAGTCTTTGAAATTCAGAGTACATTTTCCACTCTCCAGGGCACACGAGCACATGACTTAGGAGACTCATTCACAAGTATTCTGAGCACTACTTTTGGAACCACCAGCAGCAGCAGCGCTAACTAACATCTACTGTATACCGACAGGCTCTGGGCCATCTACACAGTTATTTCTGACCTCCACACTGACCCCAAGGGCTCAGGACACTGGACTTTCTCCATACTGAACAGAAGAAAAAAGTGAAGCTGGGAAAGATTAAGTAACAGGCTCAAGATCATCAAGCTAGCAAGGTGAAGTTAGGAAATTAACTCACATCTGACTCCAAGCGGTAGCAACACATTTCTTGGGCACCTACTGCATGCCTACGTCCTGTGCTAGGAGACAGAAAATATGACAGATTAGGTTCCTGCCCTCACGGTGCTTTCAGTCTAGTTTATGAGGACCAGGGCCATGATCACAAATGGGGAAACAAACCCACTTCAGATCTTCATGTCAGAAGCAACAAGGGGACAAAGGGGACAGTAACAGTGGACGGGGCAGGTGGGCATCTCCCAGGGAAGGGCAGGGAAGACCTCTCCAAAGAGGGGAAATTTAAGCTGATATCAAGGGTGAGAAGAAGCCAGTTCTGGAGCGGGCAGGAGATGAAGAGGCCAGGAAGCAAGGGGCAGACCTAACTGCAAAGCATCTGGCACATTCCAGGAACACACAGAAAGGTGGCTGGGCTCCCTGACTGTGCCAGCTGCCTCTCTGGGCCACTCGGGTGCCCCGTGCCGGCCCTCCTGCCTCTGGGTACTCCCACACTCTGGCTTGGAAAGTGAGAAATCAATAAACCGTTCTCCAGATATCAAGAGCAAGTCAAGGCTGGAGGTCCCCAGCATAGAACTGGGCAGGGAGGACACATCCACAGCTATCTGATGAGTGTCTGAACAGATGAATTAGTGAGTACTGGGAAGAGAGAGTGGAAACACCAGAACAGAACCTTGGCAGCTAGGGCCCCAGGAAGAAAGTTTTAACACTTTAAGCCATGCTTCAAACAGTCTGCACAATAGCCAAAAGGTGAAAACCTCCTAAGCGTCCATCCTTGAAATGGAAATAATGAATAGGTCACAAAATGTAGCCAATCCTTACAATGGAACATTACTCAGCCTTAAAAAGGACTGAAGTATGGATGCATGCTATGATCTGGATGAATCTTGAGGGCATTATGCTCAGTGAAAGAAGACACAAAAGGCCACACATTATATATGAGTCCGTGTATATGAAATTCCACAACAGGGGAATCACAAAGACAGAAGGCAGGTGGGTGGCTGCCAAAGGCTGGGGGAGGGGGAAGGGGTTTTCCTTGGGGGTGATGAAACTGTTTTTAAACCCAGAGGTATTGGCTGTACAACATTGTGAATATATTAATACTAAATGCCACTAATTTGTATATTTTAAAATGGCTAATCTTGAATTCCAGCTCAGCTTTAAAAAGTACAGGGGAAAGGAGGAAAAAAAAGAATTGTTTCGACAGAAGAGTCAGGTGGTGATTCTGCTAAATAAAATAAAACCCCATGTCTCAGAAAGCAGGTAGGAGGGATCAGCCTCCAGAAGTACCAGAATAGAAATGGAAAAGAGAGAAGATGGACTTTCCAAAGCTAGAAGAAGTAGAAAGCGACTTTACCAGATCACTCTCACCTCCACCATTTGATGCCGTTCAGTCGCTAAGTTGTGTCCGACTCTTCGCGACCCCATGGACGGCAGCACGCCTCCACTGCAGATGCCTGGAATCCTCAGGGTCTGTCCCACAAGGGCAGCAGGACACTCCTCGGTGGTGTGTCCCACTCCCCCCAGGCCTGGGGAAGGGGCCAGGGGCCAGTCCAGGGCTCCTGTATCAAAATACAGCCGAGATGGAGGCTTGGGGGCCAGCAGGCCGAGCCAGCGCATCCCCTGACCTGGCACATACAAGGGCATTACTGCCACGATGGGCGGCCCTTGGCAGCCCCAGGATGGCCGCAACAGAACCTCCTTTCATTCCCTAGAGTGGCCCTTCAGCCAAGTCTGGGCCGCAGGGGAGAAAGGACGGCAGGAAAGCGGCATCCACACAGCACACGGGTCCCCTGGGGTCTAGCTGGGGCTTTAGGATACACGACGGGGCCTGTGGATGATTCCAGGACCTGGAAAGGATAAAGGGACACACGAGCCACACAGAGAGGACAGACCGACCTCACAGCTGTTTCAGGTGTGGCTGTTCCAGGGACAGCATCACAGATACTACCTAGCACACGAGGCTGGGCCTTCCCCTCTGTTCTGCATCTCATCCTCACACCCACGTGGTCTGCAGGGACAGGGCCTGGGGCTATGCCCATTTCACAAATGAAGCCACTGAGCTCCAGAGGGTTCAAAGGGAACAGACCATCATCCACGGTCAGTATGTTGCAGAACCAGCATCCAGTCCCAAGGCTTCCACCAAAGCCTCCTGTGCTAAATTATAATGCTGCTGATGCTTGCTTTTTTCTACAAAACACCCACAAGGCAGGATGGGGTCATGGTTAAGAATGTGACCTGCCAGTTTGGGAAGACGGAAAAGTGCTGAAGATGGATGCAGATGGTGGTTACACAACACCATGAAATACTCAATGCCACTGAACTATATGTATATATTTAAAAGATATTTTAAGAAGTCATCAGGTACCGGGACATTAAGAAACTGTGGAATCGAAATTTTTAACAATAGGTATCATACGGAACCACATTCTCTGAACATGTATAAGATTCAATTAGAAGCTAACAAAAAATATAAATTCTTCCCCTTCTCAAAAAAAAAAAAACATGGGCTGCCAGTTTTGTGACCCCGGGTAGACTTCAGAGCCTCTATGTGCCCACCAATAAAATGAGAAATGCAAGCATCTTCCTCCGGGGTTGTATCCAAGTGAAAATCACTCAGTCGCGTCTGACTGTGTGGCCCCATGGACTATACAGTCCATGGAATTCTCCAGGCCAGAATACTGGAGTGGGTAGCCTTTCCCTTCTCCGGGGGCTCTTTCCAACCCAGGGATGGAACCCAGGTCTCCCGTATTGCAGGCAGATTCTTTACCAGCTTAGCCACAAGGGAAGCCCAAGAATACTGGAGCAGGTAGCCTATCCCTTCTCCAGGGGGATCTTCCCCGACCCAGGAATTGAACCAGGGTCTCCTGCATTGCAGGAAGATTCTTTACCAACTGAGCTATCAGGGAAGCCCCTGGGGTTGTGTTCAGGACTGGGTGAACTCAAACCAGGGAGAGAGCACAGACCAGGGGGCAGCAAACTTCTGCAAAGGGCCAGGTAGTAAATGTTTCTGACTTGACAGATGTCTGCGCCAACTGCCCAACTCTGCCAGTATAGGGCAGAAGCAGCCATAGACAGCAGGTACACAAATGGGCATGACTGGGTGCCAATAAAACTTTATTTACAACATCAAGCACCGGGTGGATGAGCCATAGCTTGTAGATAGTCTGGCCTTTGGTATGTACTCAGGCAATGTTTCCATTAAGGAAAACAGCATTTGTCTCAATTCATTTCCATAGATCTCAGTGAGAGGAACAGTATTCCTTGTGGTTCTGAAAATAAATACTATCACCAAAGACAAGAGCAGAGGCCCCCTCCCCACTGGGGAGCTGGCTCCTCCCTCACTCTGAGAACCCCAGTGCCCTCTCTCTGCTGCCCCATGCAAGCTAAATGGTGTCAGTCGTGTCTGACTCTTTGAAACTCTATGGACCGTAGCCAGTCAGGCTCCTCTGTCCATGCGATCCTCCAGACAAGAATACTGGAGAGGGTTGCCACGCCCTCCTCCAGGGGATCAGGGGATCTTCCCAATTCAGGGATCCAACCCACCTCTATGTCTCCTGCATTGGCAGGCAGGTTCTTTACCACTGGCGCCACCTGGGAAGCCCCACTGCTGGGTACCAGCATGTTAATTACACCCTGGTAATTAAGACCTCCTGGACCACTCCCTCAAGCACTAGTGCCCCTTCCCACTCCCTACAGGTGAGGCTCCTGACCCCTGCCCTTCACACCGTGAGGACCCCAGGACCCCCTTCCTGGCCCTTGCTCCTCACTGCTGACCCACGGTGCCCGGGCTGTCCCTCTGGCTTTGGAAAGGCACAAGAAAAGAAAACATTTTCCGAAGGCATTCAGGGCTAGAGTGACAAGCCAAGGTCCCTCTGGTGGCCAGCCTGCAGGCCTTTTTCTGAGCCTCAGGCTACAGCAACACCAACAGCTACTACTGGCTTTAAGGTAACATGTTTCTATTAAAAGCACTAAGAAGGCTCTTCTGATTGATTTCTCACACCAGTCCTGCAGGAAAGTTGTCTTTCCGTTACAGGAATCGGCGTGCTTCATGGAGCAACACCTAAGCTCTGGACGGAGACCATCCCCCGCCTCCACCACTGCTTAGTTCTTCCAGCTCCATCTCGAGACACAGCCCCTAACAAGGGGGTTCATGCAATCCTTACCCTGCCGGCTGCTAGGCAGTTTAAATTAAGATAATTCATGGCAAGAGTGGGAGTTTAAGCAACCATAGAAAGCTGTTTTCCTTCAGTGAACATCACGAGAAAGGAACTGGGCACAGAGAGGTTAAGTGACTTGCCCAAGGTCACACAGCCAGTAGGGTCTGAGCTGGTTCCTCGGCACACGTCCTGTAACCCAGCCCTGTTCCTTCACAGCCCACCTCACCTAGCTGGTAGCTTCAGCCTATGATCATTATTTTCATTAAGGGTTTTCCCTAAAACAGGGAACCAACCAACAAGGACTTACTATACAGCACAGAGAACTAGGCTCAAAACCTCGTAATAACCTATAATGGAAAAGAATCTGAAATATATATATAACTGAATCATGTTGCTGCACACTTGAAACTAACATAACAATGTAAATCAACTGTATTTCAATAATTTTTTAAAGAGTTTTCCTAAGAAATGGATGGAGATGACTCCAGCAGTGAGCAGGAAAAAGTCCAGACAAAAGAGGCATCAGAGGATCTGCTCTGGGGCCAGTGGACTCTGAGTTCAGGATTCTGGCACCGTTCTCAGCACCTTCTCACACAAGTCTGCACAGTTGGAATTAGTCAACATGGCACCCATCTCTTTCATCGTTCATTCTTGCTTATTGAATATTTAGCTTATTGGCCTGACGATGTTAGCTTGGGAAGGACAAAGAAGGTGAGGGCCTCTAACCTGGGCGTTTACTCTGTGACAAAGCTAAAGGGTTTATTTTTCCAAATCACGTATCACACACTCCTTCATCATCCTGTTGTTGCTGTTCAGTCGCTAAGTCGTGTCCAACTCTTTGGGACTGCATGGACTGCAGCATGCCAGGCCTCCCTGTCTCTCACCATCTCCCAGAGTTTGCCCAAGTTCATGTCCATTGAATCATCATCATCACCACTTATTTAAGTGCCTCGGATGCCCAGAGGCCACACTTCTGATCCCCACACCAATTAAGCCAAAGTCGGACCACTGCCCTTATTTGTACAGGAAATAGAGGCTCAGAGAGGTTAATCCTCTTGCCCAAGATCACACAGCTGTCAAGAACAGGACACCAGTGAGCGCAGCTTCAGGAGCCCTGCAGGTTGGTCCAACCACAGAGGGGAAGGAGGCAGAGAGAGAAGAACCAGGATTCACCCCAGCCTCTTGTCTCCTGCATTGGCAAGAGGGTCCCTTAACACTTAGGGAGATAAACAAACCACAGCACACAGGGGCAACTGCTGTTGGTTAATGCCTTCCTCAGAAACTGTTCCTTCTGCCACTCATCTCCCAGCCTCAACGTGCTCTGTGCACTAAGAAATCGGGCTCCGGGGGCCTCCCTGGTGGCTCAGTGGCAAAGAATCCACCTGCCAATGCCAGAGACATGAGTTCGATCCCTGGCCCTGGAAGATTTCACATGCAGCGGAACAGCTAGGCCAGGGCGCTACAGCTATTGAGCCTGTGCTCTTGAGCCCAGGAAGGAACCGCAACTACTGAGCCCTCGTGCTGCAAATACTGAAACCCAAGCACCCTAGAGTCTGTGCTCCACAAATGAAGCCTCTACAATGAGAAGCCCATGCACCGCAACTCGAGAGTAGTCCCCACTCTCTTCAACTCGAGAAAAGCCCTCACAGCAATGAAGACCCAGCATGGCCAAAAATAAATTTAAAAAGGAAAAAAAAGGGAGGGGGGCTCCATCCTGCCCCCTCCTCGTGAAGCCTTCAAGTTGGAGGAAGGGAGCTGTCATGCTCTCTCTCTCTGCACGTGTCTCTCTTATAGCGCTGACAGTACAGGTGCCTCCCCAGGAAGACAGAGCCCCACCAATCACGTGCTGCCTCTCAGATCTCACTGTGCCTCTCATCTCTGGTGGGCAAGGTCTTCTTAAGGAAAAATGACATAAATATTATACAATGTACGGATATAAGGTTCTGCGAGAGCTAAGTGTGTGTTAGTCGCTCAGTGGTGTCCGGCTCTTTACAACCCCATGGACTGTAGCCAGCCAGGCTTCTCTGTCCATGAAGTTCTCCAGGCAAGATTACTGGAGTGGGTTGCCATTCCCTTCTCCAGGGGATCTTCCCAACCCAGGGATCGAACCCAGGTCTCCTGCACTGCAGGCGGATTCTTTCACCGTCTGAGCCAGCAGAGACGTGAGAGATAAGAGAACCACACAATCTGTTTGAGCAGAATCAAGGAACACCACAAGACTCTCCACCACAGAATCTCCCACCACGAGAGCTGGGATGTCATATGAATAGGAGTTCTCCAGACACACAAAGGAGGGGAAACTTTTGGGGAGGAAACACAGCCTGTGGGGAACCCCTAAATGTGAAGACAATCTGGGGACACAGGGGTGGCGTGTCTGCCTCAGACTTTGTGGCAGGGAGAGGGAGAGGTGGTCCAGGGAAGCCGGGATGGGAAGAACTTGTGAGGAGGTCATGGAGGCAGGGGGAGCTGTAGGTGATTTGTGAAGGAGAAAAAATGGCAATGAATTCATTTGCTGGAACCATATTCTGACCCTTTTGAGGGGCTTCTCGCTAGGACAAGACTCAAGGCAAGAGTGAACACCTCCACCCCAGACTGAACAGGGATGTTTAGCATTACAAACCACAGGCAGGCGTCTCAACAACAAAAGCTTTGCAATCATCCATTAGCCTCCACCGAGTTGTACAAAACAAAGATTGCTCAGAGCAGCAAGTTAACAAATGTCCTGCTGGACAAGCATCCTAGGGGCAGGAAAGAAGGGGGGCTCCTAACCACCCCATCCCATCTCCAAATCTGCCCCTCCTCCTCATCCATTCCGGCTCATGGGAGAGCCACCCACCTGCTCAAGGCCCTGGAAAAGAAGCGGGCCCCTCCTATAGCCTTGGCCCCCACCAGTGGGTCACCCTGAGATGGGAGGCGGTATACCCTTAGACCAGATATTTACTCTGGGTGACTCCCCCTGTGAGGAGCTGAGGCTACCTGCACCCTACTCCAGGACCTCTTAGTCTGATCAGGGAGGCGGAGGCTATTGGATAGGATGGCAGTGTGTCCAGCTCTGTCATACAGGGACACTCAGGTGGGGGGCAGGGGAGGGTGGCCCGCCGTGCTCTCCCTGCCTTCTTCTAGATGGAGCTATCCAATTGAAGTAGGGATGTTCCAAGAGGGGGAACAGCACAAGCAAAGGCCAAGGACAGTGTGCCTGTGAGTGTGCAAGGAAGGGGTGGGGGTGGCGGAGGAGGACCAGGGTTAGATACAGTATCTCTGGAGCTTACAGAGCTGGGCAGAGGCTGGCGCAGAGCCCAGGCCGCCCCAGACGTCCGGAGAAGGGCAGACCAGAGTGTGTGGGGAGGGATGGTGCTGGTGGTGTGTACGCGGGAGGTGGGGGTGGAGGGTGGGTGGTGGCTGCTTTTAGGTAAACGGCTCCAGCGTGGGAAGCAGCCTCTATCAGGGATGACAAGACCGGATCCGCAGGAGCCTGAAGCCAGGAGGGTGGAGTGATGGAGCGAAGGGGCCGGGGGGCGAAGGCGCGGGAGGCCCGAGAGGTGGCTGGCCTGAACGCAGGGCATCCGGCAAGGTGCCGGGCCCCGCGGGAACCAATCCCTGTGCGCCATCTCCGGAGGCCGAGTGCGCCCAGGACGCGCCGGCCAGGCAGGAGGGTGGGTACCAGCCTTTCTTCGCGTTTCTCTAGCCTCCTCCCCGGCGCCCACGTGGGCGGAGCAGCGTGGGGGTGTGCAATGCGTGGGGTGGGGCGGCCTCGCCCTCCCGGCCCCCAGCCTCCAAGGCGCGGCCCTGGGGCTCCATCCTCTGGGCCATCTCGCCCGGCCGAGATCCGGGGGACCCAGACCTACTCAGTGGGTGGGACATCCAGGGAACCGGCCGACCACGCCCCCCCATCCCCCGCGCCACTCCCGGGAGGCACCCGGTGGGTCCCCATCCCCCTCCACAGATTGGGGGCGGAATGGGGAGAGGAGTGGAAATGGGGGTGGCGTGAGGAAGAGAGGCGGGGGAAGCGTCTGTAGGGAGGCGACGCGGAGTCCTCCGGACGGGATACGCCGCAGGGGGATTTGGAAGGGAGTGGGGGATGGGAACGGAAGGGTGGGGAACCTCGGAGGTGAGATGCGAAGGTGGCAGCGGTATTAAAGGGGGCGCGAAAGGCTGGAGGAGGGTAGAGGCAGGTGGGCGATGGGGCGGGGCGGCACCGGTCACTGCCTCCCTTGCCACTGTGCCAGCCCCATCGATCGCAGGGTCCGCGGGTTCCCTTTGACCAGCGCGCGCCTCCCGCCCCCCCGCGCACCTGTACCCACCTGCTCGGTGCTCAGGCCCGAGCCGGGCAGCAGCAGCAGCAGCAGCAGCGGGCGTAGCGAGTGCAGCCCCGCACCGCATCCTCCGGCCGCCCCCTCCCCGCCCCGAGCTACGCTGCCACCGCCCCCGCCTTAAAAAGGACAAAACGGAACGGAAGAAGGATTCATGCAAAATTTAAAAAAAAAAAAAAAAATCGAAAGAAGCAAATGAGAAAGACGGGCTGATGCGCGCGTAGCTCGGCTGGGCGAGGGGCGAGGTGCAGCGACGCCGGGTGACCGTGCTCCGGGCAGCCGGCCGGCGCGTGCCGCACACTCCCGGCTGCAGCTCGCTCAGCCGCCCGCCGCCCCGCTCGCAGCGCGGCCCCGCCCCTCACCCGGGGCGCCCCTCCGGTTGGCCCGTCCTCCTGCCAGTCAGAGGGTAGGGCCGGACGCTTGCCCCGCCCCAGCCCGGGGACGTTGCCGGGAGCTGTTCTGCCGCCAGGAGGAGAGTTTCGAGGAGGCCTGAGTTTGCGCAGTGGACCCGGCGACTTGTGCCCAGGAGGAGCGGGGGTCCCGCTGCTGAGCTCCTCCAAGCTAGCAGCTCTGCCGCCGGCTTAGTCGAAGCTGCTGTTGCAGGCAGACGGCCCCACCTAGAGCTAAGGGCCCCAGGAAACTTCACCTCCATTTTGGAGGGGGTGTATATCACCTGGAACTGTGGCTGTCCGGGGCCACCCATGGTCTAGAAGACACAACCAGAGATAGCGATCTGAAGGTCAGGGGTTAAAGGAAAATACTGAATGTGTCACAGCCAGCAGGTGGCACAGACCTGGTGACTAGGCAAAAGAGCGTCACCCAACAGTAGTAAAATGGACCACGTGATGTCCACCTGAGGCTTGAAGGAAGGGTAGGATTTAGTTAGGCAAAGATTCATTCATTTGCTTTCATTTTATCTCCTTTCGTTTGATCTCCTTGCAGTCCAAGGGACTCTCAAGGGTCTTTTCCAATACCAGGATTTGAAAGCGTCAGTTCTTCAGTGCTCAGCCTTCTTTATGGTTCAATTCTCACATAATGTTACATATTTGAGAATCCAAAGTGTAAGATGGGAAGATGGGCAGAAGCCAGCACATGCAGGCTACAAGAAAGAATTTGTTTATCCTGAGACTGTCTCACCAGGTAAGGGGGTCTGTAGGACCCCTGTCAGATTTGTCTAAGTGTATACATCAGGATAAGCTATGTGGAGCCCAAGTAACAAATGAACCCAAATATCACCATCTTGTTTTTTGCTCACATCCTACCTGAACCAGCAGGGCGCTCTGCTGGCTCTAGTCAGTCAGGAGCCCAAGCTGAAACCATGTACGCATAATATTTTTGGCACTTTGAATGAAAGGTGGCAAATTTTACCAGCTTTTAAAGTTTCCACTTGGAAGAGACATATCACTTGGCTTTATGGCTCATTGGCTAAAACAAGTCATCGGCCATGCCTGACCTGAATCAGGGCGGGAAGGGCAGACCTCCCATGTTCCCAGTAGAAATATCTGTGAACAGATCTAAGACTCTCATTAACAGATACACTGGCTGTCTTTGAATCTCAGACTGAAAAGGCAAGTGGAGATCAAAGAGGTGCGTGCGCATAGCTTCGGTGACAAGGGAAGAGGAGCATCAGAGAGGGTCAGGTAGTTGATTTGGCAGGACTTACTCAATGCTTTATAGAAGGCAATGGCACCCCACTCCACTACTCTTGCCTGGAAAATCCCATGGACAGAGGAACCTGGTAGGCTGCCATCCATGGGGTCGAGAAGAGTCGGACATGACTGAGCAACTTCACTTTCACTTTTCACTTTCATGCATTGGAGAAGGAAATGGCAACCCACTCCAGTGTTCTTGCTTGGAGAATCCCGGGGATGGGGGAGCCTGGTGGACTGTCGTCTATGGGGTCCTACAGAGTCGGACACAACTAAAGCGATTTAGCAGCAGCAGCAGCAGCAGCACTCAATGCTTGGTCAAGAGGCACCCAGAGAATGGAGGCACTGGGGACAGGCCTTGGTGTTACGAGTTGAATTGAGTTCCAAAAAAACCAAACGTTGAGGTTCTAACTCCCAGTGTCTCAAAATGTGACCTTTTTTGGAAATAAGGTCATACAGATTAATTAGTTAAACTGAGGTTGTACTGGACTTTCCTGGTTGTCCAGTGGTTTGGGAATCCATCTACCAGTTCAGGCTACACGGGTTCAGTCGCCTGATCCAAGAAGATTCCACATGCCAAGGGGCAGTTGAGCCCGTGTGCCACAACTGCTGAAGCCTGCACACTCTAGAACCCGTGCTCCACAGCAAGAGAAGCCACTGCAATGAGAAGCCTGTGCATCCGGACCAGGTAAAGAATCTGGCTGCAATGCAGGAGACCCTAGTTCAATTCCTGGGTCAGGAAGATCTGCTGGAGAAGGGATAGGCTACCCACTCCAGTATTCTTGGGCTTCCCTGGTGGCTCAGGTGGTAAAGAATCTGCCTGCAATGCAGGAGACCTGGGTTCGATTCCTGAGTTGGGAAGATCCCCTGGAGAAGGGAATGGCTACCCACTCCAGTATTTTGGCCTGGAGAATTCCATGGTCCTTATAGTCCATGGGGTCGAAAAGAGTCGGACACAACTGAGTGACTTTCACTTTCTTACCTGCTCACTGCAGCTAGAGAAAGCCCGTACACAGCAAAGAAGACCTAGCACAGCCATAAATAAATAAATAATATTTTTTTAATGAGGTTGTATTGAGGTGGGGTGGTCCTTAATCCAATATGACTGGAATCCTTATTAAAAGGAGATTTAGATGCAGCCCTGGGATTTCTTTGGAAGGAATGATGCTAAAGCTGAAACTCCAGTACTTTGGCCACCTCATGCAAAGAGTTGACTCATTGGAAAAGAATCTGATGCTGGGAGGGATTGGGGGCAGGAGGAAAAGGGGACGACAGAGGATGAGATGGCTGGATAGCATCACTGACTCGATGGACGTGACTTTGGGTGAACTCTGGGAGTTGGTGATGGACAGGGAGGCCTGCTGCTGCTGCTGCTGCTAAGTCACTTCAGTTGTGTCCAACTCTGTGCGACCCCATAGACGGCAGCCTACGAGGCTCCCCTGTCCCTGGGATTCTCCAGGCAAGAACACTGGAGTGGGTTGCCATTTCCTTCTCCAGTGCATGAAAGTGAAAAGTGAAAGTGAAGTCACTCAGTCATGTCCGACTCTTCACAACCCCACGGATTGCAGCCCACCAGGCTCCTCTGCCCATGGGATTTTCCAGGCAAGAGTACTGGAGTGGGGTGCCATTGCCTTCTCCAGGGAGGCCTGACGTGCTGCGATTCATGGGGTCGCAGAGTCGGACACGACTGAGCAACTGAACTGAACTGAACTAGATGCAGAGACACACACAGGGAGAACACCATGTGAATGCGAAGGCCGAAAATGGGGTGATGCATCAGTGCCAAGGAATGCCAAAGATTAACAGCAAGCCCCCAGAGCTAGGAAAGATCCCTGGACTAGACCTTTCCCTGGCACCTCCAGAGGGTGCGTAGCCGTGCTGCCACCTTGATCTCAGACTTCTAGCTTCCAGAACTGAAAAACAATCAATTTCTCTTGTTTAAGCCATTGAGTTGGGGTACACTGATACATGTATATTAGTTAGGGGTTATGTTTGACTGTTGGAGAAGGCAATGGAACCCCACTCCAGTACTCTTGCCTGGAAAATCCCATGGACGGAGGAGCCTGATAGGCTGCAGTCCATGGGGTCGCTAAGAGTCAGACACAATTGAGTGACTTCACTTTCACTTTTCACTTTCATGCATTGGAGAAGAAAATGGCAACCCACTCCAGTGTTCTTGCCTGGAGAATCCCAGGGACGGGGGAGCCTGGTGGGCTGCTGTCTATGGGGTCGCACAGAGTCGGACACGACTGAAGTGACTTGGCATAAGCAAACTAAGCATTTTTTTCTCATTCAGGAAGAAACCCAAAGGTAAACCTCCCCGATTTTATCCCCTTTCACTCCTTCATCCTCAACACAGACTTTTCTTCCTCAGAGTATCTTCATGGTGGCAAGATGGACACCCTTCCCCTAGGATCCCAACACTACTCCAGTCAAGATGAAAGGGAAGGGCAAAAGGCATACCTCAGCTGAGTTGGCTCCCTTTAACCACTTTCCTGGAAACTCTTCTCAGAGACTTCTATTCTTTTTTCAATTAATTTTTTAATTGAAGTATAATTGCTTTACAATGTTGTATTAGTTTCTGCTGTACAATAAAGTGAGTCAGTTATATGTATGTATATATATATCCCCTCCCTCTTGGACCTCCCTTCCACCCCTCCAATTCCACCCCTCTAGATTATCACAGAGCACCGAGCTGAGCTCCTTGCACTGTATAGTAACTTTCCACCAGCTATCTATTTTACACTTGTGTGTTAGTTGCTCAGTCATGTCCAACTCTCAGCAACCCCATGGACTGTAGCCTGCCAAATCTCCTCTGCCCGTGGAATTCTCCAGGAAAGAATACTGGAGTGGGTTGCCATTTCCTTCTCCAGGGAATCTTCCCGACCCAGGGATTGAACCCGGGTATCCTGCATTACAGACAAATGCTTTACCGTCTGAGCTACTGCTGCTGCTGCTGCTGCTGCTGCTAAGTCGCTTCAGTCGTGTCCCACTCTGTGCGACCCCATAGACAGCAGCCCACCAGGCTCCCCCATCCCCAGGATTCTCCAGGCAAGAACACTGGGGTGGGTTGCCATTTCCTTCTCCAATGCATGAAAGTGAAAGTGAAATCGCTGAGTCATGTCTGACTGTTCGAGACCCCATGGACTACAGCCTACCAGGCTCCTCCATCCATGGGATTTTCCAGGCAAGAGTACTGGAGTGGGGTACTGCTGCTAAGTCACTTCAGTCGTGTCCGACTCTGTGCGACCCCATAGACCGCAGCCCACCAGGCTCCCCCATCCCTGGGATTCTCCAGGCAAGAACACTGGAGTGGGTTGCCATTTCCTTCTCCAGTGCATGAAAGTGAAAAGTGAAAGTGAAGTCGCTCAGTCGTGTCTGACTCTTAGCGACCCCATGAACTGCAGCCCACCAGGCTCCTCCATCCATGGGATTTTCCAGGCAAGAGTACTGGAGTGGGGCGCCACTGCCTTCTAATGTCAGTGCTACCCCGTCAATTCATCCCCCTCTCTCCTTCCTCACTGTGTCCACAGTCCACTCTCTATGTCTGCGTCCCTATTCCTATCCTGCAAACAGGTTCATCGGCACCATTTTTCTGGATTCCAAATATATGCAATAATATATTTGTTTTTCTCTTTCTGACTTGCTTCACTCTATAGGACAGACTCTAGGGTCATCCACATCACTACAGTGCCCCAAATTTCATTCCTTTTTATGGCTGAGTAATGTTCCATTGTTTATATGTACCACCAGGTCAGTATCACATGGCCACCTCTGGCTTCTTGAAAATTATTTTTAAAAATGAAAGAGGGTTCATTGTTGCCTGAAACAAAATCAGGGTTCTGTTGGTAAGGAACTGGGGAGAGGATTTTGAGTGGGCGTGGACCAGGTTTCATAGCACCTGGAGCTTTCACAATTTTGGAGGTTCTCTTTAAGAAAAAGAAATTTTAAAATTATATGACAAAACCAGGTACAAAAGTGAACGTTTGTTTAGAATAATTTAAAAAATCAGAACAAACGTTTAAATGTTTTAAGTTGTCAGCTATCACAAGCAGTATAAAATCCAGGAAATAAGATAATATTTTTTTATAAATTTATTTATTTTTAATTGAGGATAGTTGCTTTACATATCGTGTTGCTCTCTGCCACACATCAACATGAATCAGCCATAGGTATACATATGTTCCCTTTTTCTTGAACCTCCTTCCCATCTTCCACCCCTTCCAAACCCTCTAGGTTGTTACAGAGCCCTGGTTTGAGTTCCCTGAGTCATATAGCAAATTCCCATTAACTGTTTTACATATGTTAGTGTATATGTTTCCATGTTACATTCTCCATATGTCCCACCCTCTCCTTCCTCCCCTCTGTAAGTTATAATAATTTTTAATTAACTAATACTGACCTTTATAATCTTTCTCTACATTTTTTTTTCATCCTTTTGGATTGTGTCTCCATAAGACAATTTTGCAATATTTTTTTCTACAGAGAAAAGATAATTCAGAGTACTCCTCTGATGATGGATTTTTTTTTTTAAGTGTTAATTAGGAAATTTTCTTTTGGCTTCATAATTCATCACTAGTAGTCATGGACATTTTTAGGATTGTTGTCAAATTTGGGACAACCTTTATCATTCTTTCATAAGTGAACACTAGGATTTGGAAGAATTGCTTCTTCTCTTTTTTTCAGTTTCTCCTTGCGATTTTATTAATTTGGGGGATAAAAGGCAGTTGTCCAAATTCAAATAAATCTTCCAGAAATTGTATAAATCTTCCAGAAGATGACTCTGCCAGTTCTTCCAAAACCTCAGTGCCCCTCACAGGCACACAGGGAAGCGTATAAAACTGCAGATGCCCAGTTCCTGTGCTCCACTCTGAAGTGGGGCCTCGGAATAGCAGGGCCCAGGAATCGGAATTTTATTAAGTGCCTCTGGTGATTCCAGTGTCTGCTGAAGCCTGAGAGGCCCTGGATCAGGTGATTCCAAAGTTGTCTTGTGACTCAAGTTCTGCAAATCCAGGCCACCCCACGGGAAGGACTCCCTTTTAAACTTCATTCCTCCTTTACCCATATTCTCAGGCAAGGTGCCCCTGGGTTGGCACAGCGTAGGGGAGGTCACACTCGGCAGTCATCAGAGTCGCTCAGGGAGCAAGAACTCAACCTACACAGATCAGCTAAGGATATAAACATTGCCCACGAAACACATGTCAAGTCATCCTCCAGTCAACTTCCCTTCAGCTACATCCCCAAAATGCCTTCAGCCACCCCAGCACTTCCCGATAGGAGAAGTATGATGATGTGAAATTGGTGGGAAAGGGGGGGAGCTGTGGGCTGAACTGGTCTCCCCGCAGATTCGAACGTTGTAGTCCTAGCCCCCAGCACCTCAGACTCTGACTATATTTAAAGATAAGGTCTTTAATGAGCTAATTAAGGTAAATGAGGTCTTTAGGGTGGCTCCTAATCTGTATGACTGGTGTCCTTATAAGAAGAGGAGATTAGAGACACAAACACGCACAACAGGAAGGCCACATGAGGACACAGGGAGAAGATGGCCATGTGCAAACCAAGGGGAGAGGCCTCGGAAGGGACCAACCCTGCGGACACCTTGACCTTGGACTTGTAACCTCCAGAATTGTGAGAAAATGTTTCTGTGCTGTCCGGTCTATGGTACCTTGTTATGGCAGCCCTAGCGGTGGTCTTGACCAATTGCAGCTAAAATATCTCACTTTTGCAAAATTTCTAAGACTGTATGACCGCCTGAACCCATAGCTCAGGCCCCTTAGAGCTTGGAGGCACCTGCAACTTCACCATCCTTAGCTTTGCAGTACATCCACGCCCCTCTGCCACCCTGTGCTCACTCCACATCCTCAGGACAAGCTGATGAGGCAGGTATGGTCACTTCCTTCTCACTAGTGCCGAGGGTCCCCAGGACATAGCAAGCAGCCACGTGGGGGCCAGGAACCCATCCTCTCCTCCAAAAAGTGGCCTCCCTGGCACATGGGCTTGTGGTGTGCGACCCAGGCCAGGATGTCACGGGGGTGTAGGTCTCAGCTCAGCATCATGAGGACATCATGCCTATGATGGCCATGAACTTTGGAGAGTGTTGGAGAGGGGATTCTGCCAGGGCGAACTTGAAGCTCTTGCTCATCTCTGCAGGAGCCAGGCTGCCTGCCCTGGATCCTGCCTCTGCCCCTTCCTAGCTGATGACCTTAAGCAAGCCATTGCCCTTTGACTTTCCTTGGTTTCCCCATCTGTAAAGTGGAGCTTATAATGGTAATAACCTCCTAGCTTTGAGTGGAGATTAAATCAGTTCAGTTCAGTTCAGTTCACTTGCTCAGTCATGTCCAACTCCTTGTGACCCCATGAATCACAGCACGCCAGGCCTCCCTGTCCATCACCATCTCCCGGAGTTCACTCAAACTCACATCCATCGAGTCAGTGATGCCATCCAGCCATCTCATCCTCTGTCGTCCCCTTCTCCTCCTGCCCCCAATCCCTCCCAGCATCAGAGTCTTTTCCAATGAGTCAACTCTTCGCATGAGGTTGTCAAAGTACTGTAGTTTCAGCTTTAGCATCAAAGAATACCTTCCTTCCAAAGAACACCCAGGGCTGATCTCCTTTAGAATGGACTGGCTGGATCTCCTTGCAGTCCAAGGGACTCTCAAGAGTCTTTTCCAACACCACAGTTCAAAAGCATCAATTCTTCAGTGCTCAGCTTTCTTCACAGTCCAACTCTCATGTCCATACATGACCACAGGAAAAACCATAGCCTTGAGTAGACGGACCTTTGTTGGTAAAGTAATGTCTCTGCTTTTGAATATGCTATCTAGGTTGGTCATAACTTTTCTTCCAAGGAGTAAGCGTCTTTTAATTTCATGGCTGCAGTCACCATCTGCAGTGATTTTGGAGCCCAAAAAATAAGTCTGACACTGTTTCCACTGTTTCCCCATCTATTTCCCATGAAGTGATGGGACCAGATGCCATGATCTTTGTTTTCTGAATGTTGAGCTTTAAGCCAACCTTTTCACTCTCCTCTTTCACTTTCATCAAGAGGCTTTTGAGTTCCTCTTCACTTTCTGCCATAAGGGTGGTGTCATCTGCATATCTGAGGTTATTGATATCTCTCCGGGCAACCTTGATTCCAGCTTGTGCTTCTTCCAGCCCAGCATTTCTCATGATGTACTCTGCCTATAAGTTAAATAAGCAGGGTGACAATATAGAGCCTTGACGTACTCCTTTTCCTATTTGGAACCAGTCTGTTGTTCCATGTCCAGTTCTAAGTGTTGCTTCCTGAACTGCATACAGGTTTCTCAAGAGGCAGGTCAGGTGGTCTGGTATTCCCATCTCTTTCAGAATTTTATCGTGATCCACACAGTTTATCCACAGTTTATCGTGATCCACACAGTCAAAGGCTTTGGCATAGTCAATAAAGCAGAAATAGATGTTTTTCTGGAACTCTCTTGCTTTTTCCATGATCCAGCAGATGTTGGCAATTTGATCTCTGGTTCTTCTGCCTTTTCTGAAACCAGCTTGAACATCTGGAAGTTCATGGTTCACGTATATAAATCTCTGTTGGTTTCCTAGGGCTGCCATAAAGTGGGGGGGGTGGGGAGCTTAAAACTGTAGAATTGCCACAAACTGGGAGGCTTAAAACAACAGAAATGATATACATTTCTGTTGTTTTAAGCCTCCCAGTTTATGGTAATTGATTATGGCAGCCCTGGGAAACCAATAGATGTGTAGATGTAGGGGGTAGGGGGAATGGGATGAATCACGAGGTTGGGATTGACATATATATACTACCATACATAAAACAAATAACTAGTGGGAACCTGCTAAATAGCACAGGGGGCTCGGCTCAGTGCTCTGTGATGATCTAAAGGTCATCAGGAGTGGGATGGGGTGGGAGAGAGGGAGGAGATATGTGTATACATAGAGTTGAGTCATTTCATCATTGTACAACAGAAACTAGCAGCATCCCAAAGCAACTATACCTCAATAAAAAAACAAGTACAAAACAACAGAAATGGGGGCTTCCCAAGTGCCACTAGTGGTAAAGAACCCGCTTGCCAATGCAGGAGATATAAGAGATGCGGTTTCGATCCCTGGGTCAGAAAGATCCCCTGGAGGAGGGCACGACAACCCACTTCAGTATTCTTGCCTGGAGAATCCCATGGACAGAGGAGTCTGGTGGGCTACAGTCCACAGGGTTACAGAAGACCCCGGTTTGATTCAAGGGTCAGAAAGATCTGCTGGAGAAGGGATAGGTTACCCACTCCAGTATTCTTGGGCTTCCCTGATGACTCAGCTGATAAAGAATCCTCCTGCAATGTGGAAAACCTGCGTTTGATCCCTGGGTTGGGAAGATCTCCTGGAGAAAAGAACAGCTACCCACTCCAGTATTCTGGCCTGGAGAATTCCATGCTCTGTATAGTCCATGGGGTCACAAAGAGTCAGACACGAGTGAGTAAACTTCACTTCCATCCCTGCAGGGCAGGTGCTGTGATTCCCATTTTCTAGATGAGACAATGGAGACTCAGAGAGGCCAAGTCACTCTAACAAAAAGGATCTGGAAACTACAGCCAGGTCTCTGCAATCCCAAGGTCATGCTCTCCATCAATTCATTTTAAAATCCAAAGGATGGTGATGAGAACTATGCTGAGTGAAAGCAGCTGTATGATTCCATATATATAATTGTATCAAAATAACAAAATTCTAGAAATAGAGAACTGGTTAGTGGTTGCCAGGAGTTGGGGAAGTGGCTGTGACTATAAAGGTTTAGCAATAGGGATCTTTGTCTTGAACTGCTCTGTATCTTGACCGTGGTAGCCACACATGGAGCTGCATACATAAAATTACATAGAACTAAACATACATACATGAGTTCATATAAACCCAGGGAAATCTGAATAAGGTGCATGGTTGGTACCAAGGTTAATTGTGATACTGTGTTATATGTTGGCGCGATATTACCATGGGGGAAACTAAATGAAAAGTACAGTGAGTTGCTCTGTATTTTTTCTTACAACTGCATGTGAATCTACAATTGTCTCAAAACTAAAAGTTTGCAAAAAAGGACAATGGTGACCATTAAAGTAGCTGATTAAGGCTCTTGCATTGGACAGGGCTCTTCCCTTTGGCAGGCATATGGCGCGGGGTGGGGGGATTCTCCTCCAGAAACAGGGTGGAGCAGCCTTGAGGGAGGCAAGGCAGGAAAGCACCCTAGTTCTCTACCACCGTCAGTGTGGGGGCTCCAGCCTTCTCAGCCACAAGGTCCCTGGGCCAGAACAGGCTTCCTTTATCTCTTTTCCCCTTTCAATGAAAACAGCTTTCTGTGGACTATTTCTGGTTCTATGAATAATACATGCTTATGTAAAAAGTTCAAACAGTACAGGCAGATATAAAGAGGAAAACAAAGTTCACCTTGAATCTCAATGCACAGGGTTACCCTCATGGGCCCCCGGGTGACTGGTCTTCATGCAGCTCCTCCAGTGCAGATACATGTGACTAATTTACATGAACGGACTACTTTTATGCAGCATATTTTATTATGGAGGCTTGTAATTATATGCTATATACCTGCAGATGTACACACAAGCACACACACACGCAGGGATTTGGGGAGTCATTGAACCCATCGTAATTACATTTGTCTGCTTCTAACTTGTCATGCTCATCAACACCTGGTGAAAATCCCTGCCAGCATCCAGAGGGAACGAGACTCACCCTTTTGAAAGGTTGAAAGGATGGCTCCCATGATTGCGGCGTCCTTTTGTCCTTGCCAGCTGAGAACTGTGGACAATAAACACCCTTGCATGTGCGTCCTCACATAGCTTTCTACAGGTGGATTCCCAGGCACGGAATTGCTGGTTTGAGGTTTAAACTTTTAGTAGACGTTGAGAGGTCACCTTACCAAGATTCTGTGACACCTTACCCGTCTATGTCAAAGTATTTATTTCCCATCATCAACCAATGCTGATGCTACAGCATACTATAATTGTTGCCATTATGATGAGTGTAAAGTGATATGTCTTTCTTATTTTAGTTTTCATTTCTCTGCCTATTGGGAAATTTGGCAGAATTTGAATATATACATAACTTAGGATTTGCTCTTTTGTGAATTGTCTGTTCAACTCTTTTTAGTTGGGGCTTTTTTCTTTCTTTTTTTTTTTTTTTTGAGGGGGGGCGCTTTTTTCTTTTTTCAGTTTTTAACATGACATCTTTGCCTGTCATGACTATTCAGGCACTTTTTCCAAATCCAGTCTTCATTGCTGGATGAACTGTGAATTTTCCTCCACCTGTGGCATCTTTGTCACATAATAACAAACTTTTATATAATCAAGTATATAAATGTTTCTCACTTTATATTTCTTATTAAATATAGTTTCTGAGTTTTATTCATGGTAAGAAAGTCTCCAAGATTTCTAGACTGTACATGCAGCCTCTTAGATTTTCCTGCAAGAAAAAAATTGGTTTCATTAACAGTTATTAGGTAGTGTTTACTCCCAGTATAGCAAATTGAAAAGTGGCTTGACTGGCAAATGTGACCCTATAAAATACTGAAATAGAAGTTTTATATTATTACAAAAATATTTTCAATCTGAAATATTGCAAGAATGCCAAATAATATATATAAGGTATGTATTCTCCAAAGCTCAATAGAAAATTTCAGGAAAAGTCAGTTGCATTATATACCGCCTTAGAAAGAAAGATTTCTTGAAAGAAAGATTGAGAAGAAAAATGAGGAAAGAAAGAAAAGGGGAAAAGGTACACACAAAATCCGTGATGATATATGTATATGCATGTATAAAAGAATATATACGCATATAAAAGGAGAAGGAGGCAGCAGAGGATAAGATGGTTAGATAGCATCACCTACTCAATGGACATGAATTTGTGTAAACTCTGGGAGGTAGTGGAGGACAGAGGAGCCTGGTGTCCATGGGATCCCAAAGAGTCAGACACAACTTAGCGAGTGAACAACAACATATATATATACATATATATATGTATATATATTTGGAGAATAGATACCTTATATATATTATTTGGCATTCTTGCAATATTTCAGATTGAAAATATTTTTGTAATAATATAAAACTTCTATTTTAGTATTTTATAGGGTCACATTTGCCGGTCAAGCCACTTTTCAATTTGCTATACTGGGAGTAAACACTACCTAATAACTGTTAATGAAACCAATTTTTTTCTTGCAGGAAAATCTAAGAGGCTGCATGTACAGTCTAGAAGTCTTGGAGACTTTCTTATCATATATGTATCATATATATACATATATGTGTGTGTGTATATATATATACATACACACACACGCAATGTAATATTACTTAGTCATAAAGAAGAACAAATTTTGCCATTTGCAGCAACATGCATGGAATTAGAGGATACTATGCTAGGTGAAATAAGTCAGGCAGAGAAAGACAAATACCATATAATTTCACTTATATGTGGAATCTAAAAAATAAACTAGTGAAAATAACAAAAAAGAAGCAGACTCAGATCTAGAGAACAAACTTGTGGCTACTGGTGGGGACTGCAATATAGGGGTAAGAGAGTGAGAGATACTAACTTTTGGGTGTAAGACAGGCTGCAGGGATGTATTGAATAACACAGGCAATAGAGCCAATATTTTGTAACAACTGTAAGTGATGTGCAACCTTTAAAAATTATATTGAATTTTTTTATTTAAAAGAAAACTTGCGATTAAAAAAAAAGCAGTGAAATTATACTACACATAAGCAGTATAGCCCCACAAGGACTTGAGAGAGCTTCAGGTGATTGTAGTCTTTCAAACAGTAAGAAATTTTGATTGCCCCTTCTGGGAATAAAAGATGAACAGAAGATTCAATCCACAACTATTAAGCAGAAACTGGTGTGATCATAGGATTCATTACTCTAAGATTTTACTACAGTCAAGGAATAAAAATATTAAAAAATAATTGTCATTTTACCCACCATTCAACTTAAGAAATAGAATGTTACCATATCACATAAGCCCTTACACAGTTGGTAACCATTCTTTTATATCAGTATATATATTAATATAGTGTTTCCCAGGTAGCTATAGTGCTAAAGAACCCACCTCCCAGTGATGGGAGACATAAGAGACTCGGGTTTGATCCCTGGGTCAGGAAGATCCCATGGAGGAGGGCATGGCAACCCACTGCAGCATTCTTGCCTGGAGGATCTCATGGACAGAGGAGCCTGGTGGGCTACAGTCCATAGGGTTGCAAAGAGTCGACCTAAGTTGTGCTGAAACAACTTAGCACACATTTATTAATATATATTCTACAAAGTTTTACTTTTTACAGGACACTGAGGTTTTAAAATTCATCCATTTTGACACATGTGAATGAACTGTAAATAGAGAGTCTGGTGATTTTTTTTTCCTATTTAAACAGTACAGCAATGGACACAAGGATTCATATCTCCTGAGGCACAAAGATAGATTTCTAGAGCAGGGTTTCTCAACAGCAGAACTATTGCCATTTGGGGTAGGATAATCTTTGGGAGGAGTTGTCCCTGGCCTCTAACCACTAAATGCCAGCAGCATCCTCCCACCTACCTGTGACAACCAAAAATGCCTCCAGATGGTGACAAATGTCCCCCTAGACAGCAAAGTCACCCCAGGTTGAGAAGCGCTATTACAGAGTATGTACCATAGGAATGGAATTGCTAGATCATGGCCATGAACATCTTCAACTTTACAAGATAACCACCAAATAGTTTTCCTAAATGTTCATGCCAATTAATTTTCCAACCAACCTTCTCCAAAAAATCCAGTTCCTCCTCATCTTTGCCAGCACATACTCCTGGCTAAATGTTAGGTTGTTGCTGATCTGGTGAGAGTACAGTGGTGTCTCAGAGCCATTTAATTGTGAATTTCTCTGACAGCAACTCTTGCTGTGTTTCTGGCTACGCATACTTTGTCTCAGTGAACGTGCCTTTCCATGTATCGTGCCTATTGTTCTACGAGGTAGTCTTTTTCATATTATTTCAAGGATTATTTATTCTTTCTATATACTAATGTCTTGTTGAGCATATGTTTTACATATATCTTCTTTCAGTTATGAGTTTGTCATTTCATATTAATATACTTTACTTGGGGTGAATAAAAACATTACTTTTAATACAGTCCATTTTTCAATCTTTTCATTTATGATTTGTGCTTTTTGCATTTTAAGAAGTTCTTCCATATCTTGAAGCACTAAAAATATTCTCCCATATTCCCTTCTAAATGTTTTAAAGTTTTACTTTGTCATTTTAAGAATTAATGCCCTTGGAATTGGGTTTTGTGTGCACTGTGAGCTAGAGATCCTATTTCAATTTCTTCCCTGATAGGAATAGCCAGTTGTCACATCATCACTTATTTAAAACTCCATCCTTCCTCACAGTGAACTGCAGTGCAACCTGTGATACATATCAAATTTCCATGTATTCATGGTCTGCTCTTTTTATCCCATTTGTCTACCTCTGTGTCAATATCACACTGTCATAATTACTTTAACATTATAGTAAGTATTAATATCTGTCAAAGTTTATCCCGCCTCATTTGAACATCTTTTAAAGGAGCATTTGAGCTATTTTTAGCCCTTTGCACTTCCATATACATCTTGGAATTAGCTTGGCAAATTTTGCAAAGATCCTTATTTGGATTTTGATCAGAACTGCTTGAAACCACACAATTTGGAGAGCTGCGACACTATATCAAGTCCTTATATTGATAAATACCTCTATTTACTTGGGTCTTCCTAAAAATCTTTCTGTATGAAATTATAATTTTCCACGTTAAAGTCTTACATATCTGTCAGTAAATGTATTTCTCATTTTGTTTTGCTACTGTAAATGGTATTTTTCTTAAAATGAAAAATGTTCTTTATATAATAAGTTTATGTGTTCATTAAATAAAGCTGATTATAAATGTGCTGTTCAGATCTTATTTTTTACCTGCTCTTTTTTCCTCTTTGGCTTACAAATTATCAAGAGGTACATTGACAATTCACACTCATTTTGGATAGCTACTATCAAGAAAGCCCAGAAAACAACAGGTGTTGAGAGGATGTAGAGAAACTGGAATTCTTATGCACTGTTGCTGCGAATGTAAAAATGGCACAGCCACATGGGAAATGGTGATTCCTCAAAATGTTAAATACGGAATTACCACGATGGTGGTTTAGTCACTAAGTCATGTCGGACCCTTGCAACCCCACGTACTGGAGCCTGCCAGGCTCCTCTGTCCATGGAATTTCTTCAGGCAAGAATACTGGAATCGGTTGCCATTTCCTTCTCCAGTGGACATTTGGACCCAGGGACTGAATCTGCGTCTCCTGCATTGTAGGCTGATTCTTTACTGCTGAGCCACAGAATTACCACAAGAACCAGAAACTTCACATTTATACACAAAAGAAGTGAAAGTAGGGCCTTGAACAGATATCGGTACACTCATATTCACACCAGCATTAATTACAATAGCCAAAAGGGGGTTGTTGTTCAGTCACTCAGTTGTGTCTGACTCTTTGCAACCCCATGGACTACAGCATGCCAGGCTTCCTGTTCATCACCATCTCCTGGAACTTACTCAAACTCATGTCGATCGAGTTGGTGATGCCATCCAACCATCCCATCCTCTGTTGTCCCCTTCTCCTCCTGCCCTCAATCTTTCTCAGCATCAGGGTCTTTTCCAATGAGTCGGCTCTTTGCATCCGGTGGTCAAAGTATTGGAGCTTCAGCTTCACCATCAGTCCTTCCAATGAATATTCAGGATTGATTTCCTTTAGGATTAATTGGTTGGATCTCCTTGCAGTCCAAGGGACTCTCAAGAGTCTTCTCCAAAACCACAGTTCAAAAGCATCAATTCTTTGGCACTCAGCTTTCTTTATGGTCCAACTCTCACATCCATACATGACTACTGGAAAAACCATAGCTTTGATAGATGGAACCTTTGTTGGCAAAGTAATGTCTCTGCTTTTCAATATGCTGTCTAGGTTGGTCATAGCTTTTCTTCCAAGGAGCAAGTGTCTTTTAATTTCATGGCTTCATTCACCATCTGCAGTGATTTTGGAGCCCCCTCAAAATAAAGTTTGTCACTGTTCTCATTCTTTCCCCATATATTTGCCATGAAGTAATGGGACCAGATGCCATAACCTTATTTTTTGAATGTTGAGTTTAAGCCAGTTTTTTTCACTCTCCTCTTTCACTTTCATCAAGAGGCTCCTCAGTTCCTCTTCAATTTCTGCCATGAGGGTGGTGTCATCTGCATATCTGATATTTCTCCTGACAATCTTGATTCCAGCTTGTGCTTCTTCCAGCCCAGCGTTTCTCATGATGTACTCTGAATAGAAGTTAAATAAGCAGAGTGACAATATACAGCCTTTTCATGCTCCTTTCCCAATTTTGAACCAGTCAGTCATTCCATGTTTGGTTCTAACTGTTGCTTCTTGACCAGCATACAGGTTTTTCAGGAGGTGGTAAGGTGGTCTGGTATTCCCATCTCAATTTTCCACAGTTTGTAATGAGCCACTCAGTCAAAGGCTTTAGCCTAGTCAATTAAGCAGAAGTAGATGTTTTTCTGGCATTCTCTTGCTTTTTCTATAACCCAATGGATGTTGGCAATTTGATCTCTGGTTCCTCTGCCTTTTCTAAATCCAGCTTGAACATCTGGAAGTTCATAGTTCATGTACTGTTGAAGCCTAGCTTGGAGAATTTTGAGCATTACTTTGCTACTGTGTGAAATGAGTTCAATTGTGTGGTAGTCTGAACATTCTTTGTCATTGCCCTTCTTTGGGATTGGGATGAAAATGAATCTTTTCCAGTCCTGTGGCCACTGCTGAGTTTTTCAAATTTGCTGGCATATTGAGTGCAGCACTTTCACAGCATCATCTTTTAGAATTTGAAATAGTTCAGCTGAAATTCCATCACCTCCACTAGCTTTGTTCGTAGTGATGCTTCCTAAGGCCCACGTGACTTGCACTCCAGGATGTCTGGCTCTAGGTGAGTGATCACACCGTTGTGGTTATCTGGGACATTAAGATCTTTTTTGTACAGTTCTTCTGTGTATTCTTGCCCCCTCTTATTAATATCTTCTGCTTCTGTTAGGTCCATACCATTTCTGTCCTTTATTGTGCCCATCTTTGCATGAACTGTTCCCTTGGGATCTCTAATTTTCTTGAAGAGATCTCTAGTCTTTCCCGTTCTATTGTTTTCCTCTATTTCTTTGCATTGTTCACGTAGGAAAGCTTTCTTATCTCTCCTTGCTATTCTTTGGAACTCTGCATTCAGATAGATGTATCTTTCCTTTTCTCCTTTGCCTTTCACTTCTTTCCTTTTCTCAGTTATTTGTAAGGCCTCCTCAGAAAACAATTTTGCCTTTTTGCATTTCATTTTCTTGAGGATGGTTTTGATTGTCACCTCCTGTACAATGTTATGAACCTCCATCCATAGTTCTTCCAGCACTCTGTCAGATCTAATCCCTTGAATCTACTTGTCACTTCCACGGCATAATCATAAGGGATTTGACTTAGGTTATAGCTGAATAGCCTAGTGGTGGTAGCAACCACGTGTTGAGGTCACACCTGAATGGGCAAGTGGTGGCAGCAACCCAAGTATCCATCCACGGACAAATGGATAAATCATATGTGATTGATACACATAGACACACATACCAGGATATTATTCACTCTTAAAAAGGAGGAAAATTTGACACGTGACAACATGGATGACATTATGCTCAATGAGATAAGACAATCATGAAAGGAAGAATACTGTGTGATTACATTTATATGTGGTCCCTACAGTAGACTCATTGGAAAAGACGGCTGGGAAAGATTGAAGGAGGCGACAGAGGATGAGTTGGTTGGGTGGCATTACCAATTCAATGAACATGAGTTTGAGCAAACGTCAGGAGATAGTGAGGGACAGGGAAGCCCGGTGTGCTGCAGTCCATGGGGGTGCAAAGAGTCATACACGACTTAGTGACTGAACAACAACAACAAGAGTAGTCAAATCCATAGACTCAGAAAGTAGAATGGCTTAGGGAGAATGAAAAATGGGAAGTTGTTGTTTAATGGGTATAGAGCTTCAGTTTGGGATGATGGAAAAGTTCTGGACATGGGTGGTGATGATGGCTGCACAGTGTCAATGTGAATATTCTCAGTACCACTGAACTGTACTCTTAAAATGGTTCAAGTGGTAAACTTTATATTTCACCACAATAAATAAAATTTTAAAAAGAGGTATGGTGAACTGCCCCACTAAGTGGATTTGCCAATTTCCTGTTTAGTTCTCTCCATCTTTGTTTCATATACCATGCATGTAATTCTAGCTTGTGTCCTCCTGCTGCTAAATTCATTATGTGGTAGTAATCTTCTTTATCCTAATGATTGCTTAATTTAAGGTTTATTTTGTTCAATAGTAAAAGCTACCACAGCTTTCTTTTACTTCATAAATTTTGTTTCATCCTTTGACTTCCAACCTTCCTATGTCCTTCTCACACTTCAGGTGCGGCTTGAATACTTGGGTTTTGAATTTTTACAACAATAACACTTCAGCCTAAGCCAATCAGCTTGTTCACCTAAGCAGATCATAAGTGTAGGTCTCTTTGGAGCTATTTCTACCCATCTGATTTTGTCTTGCTTTTTTCTCCTTCTCCTTTTTCTTCTTTTAGATTACATGAACTTTTTTCTTATTCTATTTTCCTCTCTTTGAAAGGTTTAATTTATTTTCATCTTTTCAGTTATTAACCTGAAAGTTCTACCATATTTATTTTGCAAAGCCTAAATTAATCAAACTCTCAGTTGCCATCTCAAACGACAAGGACTTTAAACTCAATCACTTCCCTTTCAGGTTACATGGTTTTTATCCAGTATTTTAATTATGGCTTCTATTCTTTTAAGCTCAATTAAGTAGCTCACTAATTTTATATACATAATATGTATGATTCAAATTTAAGTATTTTGTTTCCCCCTGTTTCCAGTCAATCCCTTAATTTCTTCTTTGACCCACATATCAATTACAAATGTGTTGCTTAATTTCCTAATACTTGGGGGATTTTACATACATCTTCTTGTTATTGAATTCTAATTTAATCCTACCATTGGTGAAGATCATACTCTGTATAGCTTTGCGCCTTTTAAATTTATTGAGATGTATTTTATGGTCTGGCACAGGATCTATCTTGGTGAATTTTCCATTTGTACTTGAAAAGATGCAATAGCTGCTTTCAGTGGGTAGAGAAGTCTGTGAATGTCGATGAGGTCACGTTGGTTGATAAGGCTGTTCAGATCTTATGAACCTACTGATTTTTGTCAATAACCAAGAGAGTGAGTAGTGTCAAAAAGTCTACAACAATAATTGTGAATGTGTCCATTTCTCCTTTCAGTCCTGTCACGTTCATTCATGTGTTTTGAAGCCTTATTATTACAAATGTATATAACTAAGGCTGTCATGTCTGCTTCACGAACTGATCCTTTTATCATTGTGAAACCTCTCTGGTAACAGTCTTGGCTGTAAAGCCTGTTTTTTTTCCTGATATTTGTATAGCATTATGAAATTTCTTATCCTTAATATTGAATGGTCTATTTTTCGAAAGACTTACTTTCAGCCCATCTTTCTTCATATTTAAAGAGGATTTCTTGTAAACAGCATATCATTGGGTCTTCCTGTTTATTCCTCTTCCATGGAGTGGTAAATCCATCCATTTTTAATGTTATTGTTAATACATGTGGGCTAAAGTCTGCCTTCTTGGTATATGCTTTCTGTTTTTCCCACTTATTTATTCATTTTTCCCCCTTTTACCCTTTTATAAATTTAAATTAAGTACTTTTAGTATCCCATTTTCTATCCTCTAGTAACTTTTCAGTTATATCTTTATTTCTTTTTACTGGCTGACTTAGGATTCATAATATGCATCTTTTATTTATCACAATCTAGTTCAAATAGCACATATAACTTCCCATGTAATGTGAACCTTATATTTCAGTCTTCTCCCATCCTTTCCTTTGTGCTAATGTCCATTATTTTACTTCGATATTTCTTACAAACTGAAAAAAATGAAAGTCACTTAGTTGTGTCTGACTCTTTGTGATCCCATGGACTGTAGCCTGCCAGGCTCCTCCGTCCATGGCATTCTCCAGGCCATAGAGAATAGTGGAGTGGGTAGCTGTTTCCTTCTCCAGGGAATCTTCCCAATCCAGGGATCAAACCCAGGTCTCCCGCATTGCAGGTGTGGTGTAATTATATTTGCTCAAAAGTGTCAATTATAATTTTTGTAACAGCTTTATCAAAGGAAAATTAGTAAGGATAAGCTGCACATATATAAAGTGCTGATGAACATTGACACGTGTAGACACCTATGTAGCCATCGCCACAAATCAAGATAATGAACATGTTCATCCTTTGAAGGCTTCCTGGAGCCGTTCTATGAGCCCTCCTTCCTGCCTCTATCCCTTCCCCACACCCACCTCTCATTCCTGGTGTTTTCCTGGTCTTCTTTCACTAGGCAGTTATTCTGAGACCCATCCAGATTGTTGCACCAGTTACTAGTTCACTCCTTGTCTTGCTCAGAAGTATTCTGTTGGATGGATACACCACCATTTGCTTGTCCATTCACATGTTAATATTTGGATTGTTTCCAGTTTTCAGCTGTTACACATAAAGCCGCTGAGAATACTTCTGTGTAAGTTTTTGTGTAAATTATGCCCTCATTTCTTTTGGATATGCATCTAAGAGTGTAAAATCCAGGTCAGGTAACAAATGGGGCTTCCCTGGTGGCTCAGTGGTAAAGAACTCGCCTGCCAAAGCAGGAGACATAGGTTTGATCCTTGGGGTCAGGAAGATCCCCTGGAGAAGGAAATGACAACCCACTCCAGTATTCTTGCCTAGGAAATCCCAAGGGCAGAGGAGCTTGGCCAGTTGTAGTCCACAGGGTCACAAGAGTCAGACATGACTGAGCGGCTGAACAACAACAACAGAAATGAATGTATATTTAACAGTTCTAAGAGCTGACAAACTGTTTTCTAAAGTGGTTGTACCATTTTACATTCCCACCAGCAGTATATGAGAGCTCCAGCCAAAACCTGGCATGGTCTGCCTTTTTAATTTTAGAATTCTCATAAGTGTGTAGTGGTAGGGCATTGTACCTTTAATTTTCATTTTTATTTGCATGATTAATACTGTGACATGATTAATGCTTTTCATGTGCTTACTTGCTGTCTGTATGTCTTCTTATAAAGTGTCTATTCAAATCTTTTGATATTTTAAAATGGGTTTGTTTTGCTGCAAGAGTTGATACACATTTATTTATATAATCATACAGTTTCTCCTAGTATATCATTTATCTTTTCCCTATTTTATCAATGTCATATGCATTTGGTATTGGGCTTCCCTGGTGGCTCAGTGGTAAAGAATCCGCCTGCCAATGCAGAAGACTCAAGATGCCGGTTTGATCCCTGGGTTGGGAAGATCCCTTGGGGTACAAAATGGCAACCAACTCCAGAATTCTTGTCTGAAAGACTCCATGGACAGAGGAGCTTGCTGGACTACAGTTCATGGGATCTCAAAGAGCCAGACACGACTGAGCACACCACCTCTCATGCATTTGGTGTTGTACCTAAGATCCAGACCCAAGCCCAAATCACAGCAATTTTCTCTGATGTTTTCTCCTGGAATTTTTATAATGTTTATTTTTACATAAGTCTATGGTCTATTTTGAGGTAATTTGCACATGTGGTTCAAAGTATGGATCACAGTTCATTTTTATATAGATATCCAATTCTTCTGGTACCATTTGTTGAAAAGCCTGTCTTCTCTACAGAATTTTCTTTGCACCTTTGTCAAAAATCAATTGACCACATAATGTGTGAGTCTATTTCTGGAGTCTATTCTGTTCCATTGACCTATTTGTCTGTCTTTGATGCCAATACCACAGACTTCACACTGAATCTTGAAAATTCAGGTAGTGTAGATCTTCGACCTTTGCTTTCCTTTTGATGTGATATTTTCTCTGACTGCTTTTAAGATTATCTTTTTTTATTAGTGATTTTCAGCAATGTCAGACATGAATTGGTATGTGTGTGGGGTGTGTGTGTGTGTGTGGTGTGCACGCTTCTTGACGTTTGTTGATACTTTTGGATCTTTGTGTTTGTAATTTTCATCAAATTTAAATTTTAAAAATTTCTTATTGTTATTTCTTTACATATTATTTCCTGCTGTACTTCTTCCAATACTCTAATTATATAGCCATCTGATAGCTCACAAGTCACCGAGGCGTTTTGATTTTTTTCAGCTTAGACTTCTACATTCTATCATGTGTGTCCTCAGAACTCCCTCTCCTATTTGTCACTTCCTTGTCACTTTGAGTGGCATTTGGGTAACATCCTGAAATCTGGCCTTGAGTTAACTAATTGTATCAAGCAACCTGCTTGATCCACCAATTGAGGTTTTTATTCTTGTGATTATACTTCTTGTTTCAAGTTGCTTTAGTTGGTTCTTTTTCAAATGTTCCTGACCACTTTGTTTGATGTTTGTTCTTTGAACTCTTTTTATTTTGTTTTTATTTCTTTTAAATTTTTATGTTTATACTTGATTAATTTTAGTCTGTGATTTAATTGTCCACTCTCAGAAATACTTGAGGATCCTAAATTAATGTTAACTGCAGACTCTCTAAGATCATGGCATCTGGTCCCATCACTTCATGGCAAATAGATGGGGAAACAATGGAAACAGCGAGAGACTTTATTTTCCTCGGTTCCAAAATCACTGCAGATGATGACTGCAGCTATGAAATTAAAAGATGCTTGCTCCTTGGAAGAAAAGCTATGACCAACCTAGAGACCATATTAAAAAGCAGAGACGAGTGTGGAATTTCCCTGCGCTTTCGAATGAAAGGGAGCTGGCCCTCTCTTCAAATCTCCATCCTGATGGAAAGATGAGGGAGCCTACTAACTGCCATCTCGAGCAGCTTCTCCAGCCCCACAACGTGAGGACAGGGTAAAAAAAATAAATAAATAAAAATAAAAAAATAAAAAGCAGAGACATTACTTTGCCGACAAAGGTCCATCTAGTCAAAGCTATGGTTTTTCCAGTAGTCATGTACGGATGTGAGAGTTGGACCATAAAGCAAGCTGAGTGCCAAAGAATTGATGCTTTCCAACTGCAGTGTTGGAGAAGACACTTGAGAGCCCTTTGGACTGCAAGGAGATCGAACCAGTCAATCCTAAAGGAAATCAGTCCTGAATATTCATTGGAAGGACCAATGGTGAAGCTGAAGCTCCAGTACTTTGGCCACCTGATGAGAACTGACTCATTGGGAAAGACCCTGCTGCTGGGAAAGATTGAAGGCAGGAGGAGAAGAGGATAACAGAGAACAAGATGGTTGGATGGCATCAGTGACTCAGTGGACATGAATTTGAGCAAGCTCTGAGAGACTGATAGATAGGGAAGCCTGGCATGCAGCAATCCATGGGGTCGCAAAGAGACAGACATGACTGAGCTGAACTGAACTGCAGACTCTCACTTATACTGCATTATTTTTTTGTGTCTGGTAATTTTTATTATGAGCTCATATATGGTATATGGTGAAGGGCCCGGACTGGAGATGCCTTTTCTCCAGAAAGCATTTGTATCTGCTTATTTTGTGCTCCAGGGGGTGATGTGTGCTGTGCTAAGTCACTCAGTGGTGTCCGACTCTGCGACCCCACGGACTGTAGCCTTCCAGGCTCATCTGTCCATGGGGTTCTCCAAGCAAGAATACTGGAGTGGGTTGCCATGCCCTCCTTCAGGGGTCATCCCCACCCAGGGATCAAACCTGCATGTCTTACATCTCTTGCATTGTCAGGCGAGTTCTTACCACTAGCGCCACCAAGGGGCAATACTAACTCACAACTATTTTAATTTAGTTTGATGGGTGTTTACCCTGGGAGCAGGGCAAGTTTGAAACTCAGACACACATGGGAGCTGTCCTCCAGCTTTAAATATCAGGAGAGACTATCATTTGTATCATTTGTGGTTTTTCCTCCCAGACGCAGCAGATATGAGCAGATTTTTTTCATTGGTCCACCATACCAGCATGAGTCCCTAAAACTTGAAGTTCATGTTGTAGGTGGTTGGACTCAGTGGAGCTCAGACGTCTGTGTTAATAACCACTCTGTCCTGGGCTGATTATTCTTTTTTTGTGTGGGAGATGTGGTTCTTGGGTATTTCTCTGTGAGTTCAGCAGAGCCTTTTGTTATAAATAATCCTCCATCTCAGTACTTTCATCTGGGAGGGTGTTCCAGGTGAGCTGTCTAGCTGAGCATGCTATTGGGATCCTAATGTCTTGTATTATTTTTATTGTTCACTTTATTAATTTAGGTCTATAATCCATCTCAGAGAAGGCAATGGCACCCCACTCCAGTACTCTTGCCTGGAAAATCCCGTGGACAGAGGAGCCTGGTAGGCTGCAGTCCATGCGGTCGCTAAGAGTCGGACACGACTGAGTGACTTCACTTTCACTTTTCACTTTCATGCATTGGAGAAGGAAATGGCAACCCACTCCAGTGTTCTTGCCTGGAGAATCCCAGGGACGGCGGAGCCTGGTGGGCTGCCGTCTATGGGGTCGCACAGAGTCAGACACGACTGAAGCTACTTAGCAGCAGCAGCAGCAGCATAATCCATCTAGAATTTACTTTTGTATTTGAAATTAGATTGAAGTCCATCCTTTTTTCTTCTCAGATAGCTAGCCAATTAATAGTATTGATTAATAATTGTATTTTTCTGAATTAATTATGTTTGTCATAAATTAACCTAACATGTATTCTGGGATTTCATTTTGGTTCTGTCTTCTGTTCCACTCACATATTTAACCATTCCTTTATCAACACTTTACTGATTAGATTCCAGAAGCTTTATGTAGTCTAATGTATGAAAATATAAATCTCATTGGAATGTTCTTCTGTTTCATAGTTTTCTTAGCTAATCGCAAGGATTTAAGAGAATATTCTTAACTCAGTTTTGCAAGGAGGGGAATCTCATCCTGCATTTACTGCATTTAATTAGATTGAATTGAGAAGATGCATGGGGAGGTGGAAGGACCATCACTTGGGGAAGCCACGTTCCCTGTCCAGGACTAAGCTTCCTCCACTGGTGAAAGAAGGACTGGCACTCTAGATTCCTGGACTCCTTTCCTGCTCTGGAGTCCCAGCCCAGGTTGACTCAGCCCTGGGGCTTCCCTGTGGACATGGACAACACCAGCTAAGAGTAGCTATTTATGTCATTAGCTAGGAAATATACACCAGACTTAGTACTCAGCGAGTCTATATACTCCTCACAGCATCTCATTTAATCCTCAAACATCCTTGTGATGCTATTGATACTATTATTCTCCATAGGAAGAAACTGAGGAACAGAGAGCTTTAGTGGCTTATTTGTTGAAGCCACTGGTTGATTAAAAATAAAAATAAGGGAATGGAGTGGGGAGCTGTGCAGAGTATGAAAAGACCAAATTATGTTTTTACACAGTTATTGCTCATTACCCTTGATACATGCAGAGGAAGGACCTCAGAAACAATTAACACATTCATTGAGTGCCTCTGATGTACTTTAGGAATATTAACTCATTGATCCCTACAACCATCCTATATAATGGGCACTATTTATTATCCCCATGTCTCAGATGAAGAGAGTGAGGCCCAGAGAGGTGAAGTAACCAGCCCAAGATCACCCAGCCAGAGGTAGGCTGGTGGACACACATCCTCCGACTCCAGGGATCGTGCATTCATATAGGCAACCTCAAAATTACACACAGAGAGTGTGTTGAACTCATGACTGCCTTTAGGTCACCTGCCACAAGCTGGATGGAGACATGTGAATGTGGAAGTGTTGCCACTGAAGGGGTGGAGCAGCTCGTGGCCATCTCTAAATGTTTAGAATTATCTGTGAAAATGTATTTTGATTTTTTTTTTTTTAACGTAAAGGAGGCACTCCAGTGGATTAACAGGTTGTTGGCTTTGAGGGGCAGGATTCAGGGAGAGGGGGCTGGCTGCTTTGAGTTTTCTAATTACGCCACAGTGCTAATACAGTATGTATTCCTGTGTGACTTGAAAATACTCAGAGACGTATAAATAGGGGCACTTATGTAACTGAGGGGGCGGGTGGAGGGACCCGCAGCAACCAAGGTGGGGGTTCGGTAGCGGGGCGGGGCTGCCCACTTCTCCGCCCCGCCCACTCCCCGCCCCTTCCACCCTGGCCCCGCCCAGTCCCCGGCTACTCTGAAACGCCGGAGCCCGGAGCACCCTGCGCAGCTGTAACTCTTGCCCTACGCGCCCGCCCACGTCCAGGCGGCGCGACGCGGTCCAGGGTGGACAAAGCCCGCACCCCGGGCACTCGCAGCGGCTCAGCGAGTGACGCCTCCAGAGGACCCGCCTACGGCGCACGGGGCGGGGCGGAAACGGAGCCCAGGGCGCGGGGCGGAGCGGCAGGCGCTGGGCGGGCGTACCTGGTGGGCCGAGGCCAGGCGGCGGCCCGGGCGGGCGGGCGACATGCAGCGGGACAGCGGCCAGGCTGCGGGTCAGTGGCTGGACTTGCGGCCCCTCCCCTCGGTCGCGCGCGCCCCGCTCCTTGGGAGTTTGGGGGGTCTTCCCCGGGACGGGGTGGGCGCGTCCCGGTGCAACCCGGCCACGCGGCGCGGGTGTGGATGCCCGGGGTGGTGCCCAGGGCCTGGCACGTGACTCGGGCCTGCGTCCGGCCGGTCCGCTCCCCGCGCGTCCCTAAGCTCAGGTGCCCATCTGTCAGCCCCCTGCCGCCGCCCCAGTCGGCCCTGCGCCGATGACCTCCTCCCCTCACCAGCGCGGCCCCAGAGCCGGTCCGGCGCTGTCTGCGCCCAACGGTGCTGATGGAGGGGTGACCCCTGATCCGGTGACAGCCTGAGATCCCGGGCCCCTGCGCTGGGGCCGGACGCGCGCGCACGTCAGCCGGCGACTCTGCTCATAAGAGCTGTTGCGTTGTGCGGCGTTCGGGCAGCTCTCGGCTCAGCGAATCTGTTCTCACCTGTCCCGCGTAAAGACCTGGCGACCTGGGGGCGGGGACTGTGCTCCACAGTGAAAAATAGAGGACATTCGGTGACTCGAACGCGGCCCCGCGGGTCCTTACGTAACCAGGATTCGAGCCCAGGTGGTGGGTGTCAAAGCTTTGGCGTCTACAGCGCAAATGTTGACACTGATGCTGGAAAGATCCAGGTCTCAGTCCAGAACCTTCCTTTATGCAGAAAAAGCCCTTTCCTGCCCTTCATGATAAGCCCTATGATTTTGCTCCTGGCTAATGTGTTTCTGTCACCTGCGGGCAGGTGGCATTTGAACTTAAAGTTGAACTTGCAGACTGGATTATCATGTTCCAATAAGGACTTTGAGGAGGCTTAGGCTACCAGCAGTTCTTAACGATAGCCTGCTTCCTGGGTGCCAGGCACTATAATAACCAGTGCCTCTTAGTAGCCCAGTCCTGCAACTGAGAAAACTTGAGGAACAAGAGACCATGTGGTTAATAGGTGGCTGAGCTGAGTCTGGGATCAAAAGTTCTAGCTGAGGTATAGGTGTGACCACTGTACTGTCCAGCCAGTGAGGAGGCCAAGGCCCCAGGACAAGCACCACTTGTCTCTGGATTGGAGATCTTGAGCAGGTCACAGAACATTCTAGAGCCTCAGTATTAGGCAAAGCAATCACCGTTGCAACCCCTTTGCCCACTTAGGAGCTGGGACTTAATATGGACCTAGAGCTCCCTGAAGTCTGCATTGTCAGCCACTGCTGTTTCTGCAGCTGCTGCCTGTGGCCTGGCAACCCAAGGTTGTTGGGGGGAGGTCCTATCTGCCCTGCCCTGCTCTGGGCACTTGGGAGAGTCACTGACCTGAACTTCTTTCCCTACCTGTGGGTGTTGCCATGGCAACTAGAGTCATGCTGAAGATTAAATAGGATAACATGAACAAAGGGTCTGATTATCACCCATTTTTATCACCACCTTTTGGAGTCAGTTATATCATTTGGATGGGTGTGAGACTAGTTGAGACATTAGGGCCCAGCTTCCTGGAGCTTTGAATACCAGGCTAAGGGGTCTGGACTTCATGCCAAAGTCAGGGGGAGCCATAAACAGATGTGAGCAGAGAGGGAGGTGGTGGGATTCTCACCTGTGGGTCCAACGGCAGGGATCCTCGAGAGGAAGTTGAGTCCTTCACTGCTGATGGGTGTAAAATGGATCCAGCCCTGTGGAGGGGTATGTGACATCCAGAGTCTATCTGAATTAGAAACACATATGCCCTTTGACCCAGCAACCCAGTTTTCTAGAGAGCCCACTGCATGCATGAAATGCTATGTGTGCAAGGCCAGGAGGAACATGCATTTCTTACTGGGTCTGCTAACTGCTCTAAGACCCCTCCTCACAGCAGAATTCCAGGCCCCCTTCACCAGAAAATGCAGCAGCTCTAAATAGGCTGGTGCGGAAAGTACTCAAAGACGTAGTCAACAAAAGAAGTAAAGTTCAGTGTGCCCTCTCGCCATTATGCAGGGTACAGAAGTGTTTGTAAATGCACAGACTAACTCTGGAAGGGCCCATGAAGAGCCCCCTAATGTGGCCTCCAGGGAGGGGACTGGGCGCTGAAGGACCGGGTACTGAAGGACCAGGGAGGGGTGCTGTCTGCCTTTTACCATAACCCATGGGAGTGCCCCCCTAGTTCTGAGTCATACCCACAAGTTATGATTCAAAACAAAAATACCATTAAAAAAACAAAAATAGTCCTAGTGATGGATTGCAAGACTGGATCAGGCTTGGCCATGTGGATACAAGCCAAGGAAAGTTCCAGAATGCTGGGTTTTGTCATCACTCTTGGCTGTATTTCCCCTTCCCAGGAAGCTGAGAGGGAAGTCAGTGGATACCTTCTTGTCTTTCCTCAACCCCAGACAAGTCAGCATCCAGAACTGTCTGGCAGGATCTGTTTCCTGCATTGTGGTTGTTAAGTAATACTTACCAGGACAGAGGATGAGATGGTTGGATGGCATCACCGAATCAGTGGACATGAGTTTGAGTAAACTCCAAGAGTTGGTGATAGATAGGAAGGCCTGGCATGCTGCAGTCCATTGGGTCGCAAAGAGTCAGACACAACTGAGCGACTGAACTGAACTGAACTGAACCAGGATACCACTTCAGAATGGTAACTTGAAAGTTGTTACCTTCCCCTCCCCATGAGGAAGCACATGGGGTGCAGGTTGAAGGCAGAGGACAAACCTCGGACTGGTAGCCAGGAGGCTTGGGTTCAGTCACACCTGCCTTTCCCACCTGTGTGATTCTAGGCATCTTTCTGGAATCAATCTGCTTCCGGGTACTTCATCTACAGTCACAGCGATAGTTAAGTGTGTGTGGGGGGAGGGGGGATTGTGCATACATCTAACAGATTTGAGCTATTTGTTGTTCAGTTGTTCAGTCTTGTCTGACTCTTTGCGATCCCATGGACTGCAGCACACCAGGCTTCCCTCTCCTTCACCATCTCCCGGAGCTTGCTCAAACTCATGTTCATTGAGTCGGTGATGCCATCCAACCATCTCGTCCTCTGGCGTTCCCTTCTCCTCCTGCCTTCAATCTCTCCCAGCATCAGGGTCTTTTCTAGTGAGTCGGCTCTTCTCATCAGGTGGCCAAAATATTGGAGTTGCAGCCTCAGATCTGAGCTATCAAGTGTCCCATTCCCACCTCCCTCCCATCTGTAAAATGGGATCATAATTACCATTCTGCCTCATTCACAGGAGGTCAGGAGTTTATTTGACTGCAGACAATATCCTCAACATTCTCAGAGGATAGATTTCTGTAAATGCACCAATTTAAAATGTCAGGAAAATAAGTGACATTACTGAGAGCCTACCAAGGACCATGTGGTGCTCTGAGGACTCTGTGTGTTTGGGTTTAACCCCCTACCCTCACAATGTAAACTCCAGGGGGACTGTTTGTCAGTTCTACATGGTTGTCTGCCACACCCAGCATGCACTTGGCATCCTGTAAGTACCTGTGGTGTGAATAGACCTTTCAACAACTCTTGTCAAGTTGGTCTGAAGTTTGCCCTGACTTTGTGAAGAGGAACCCATGGTTCCACAGGGGATTGTGTTGCTGATGGTGTGAAGCTAACTCAAGGGACTTGGGGGCTGAGCCAAGAGAAATGACCGTCAACTCAGGTTGTAGGCATTTGCCATGGATGGAGGAGCCTGGTAGGCTGCAGTCCATGGGGTCACTAAGAGTCGGATACGACTGAGCGACTTCACTTTCACTTTTCACTTTCATGCATTGGAGGAGGAAATGGCAACCCACTCCAGTGTTCTTGCCTGGAGAATCCCAGGGACGGCGGAGCCTGGTGGGCTGCCGTCTATGGGGGTCGCACAGAGTCGGACACGACTGAAGCGACTTAGCAGCAGCAGCAGCAGCAGTGGGCATTTCAAACACAAATGTTCACATCACAGAGTCCCTGTGCTGGACAGACTCTAGGCGGGATGGTGATTTCAGTATCTCAGACCTTATGTGGCTGTTTTTTGCTGTTTTAATGCCCACAGAATTCCTTTTCCCACCTCCAAATGGGACGGGCAGCCTACTACCCGGGAGCTCTGTGATCCAGACCTACTGCCGGGACCTGGCATCTCTGCCCATGCAGCACATTAGGCTGACTGACCCGGGGGACCCAAAGGAGCAGGACTTAGAGGAACCAAAGGCAAGTGCGGTCCAGGCCAGGCTTGGAGGGCCTCCCATGCTGCAATGTCATGGCGTCATAACACGAGTGATAACACCTGCATCTTAAACATGTTCTGTGCTCCAGGTTCTGGGCTGGCACTCCTGGGCATTATTTTTTCAAACCTTCATGACACTGCGAAGCACAGAGAAGTCAAGGAACTTGCTCAAGGTCACACAATAATTGGCAGAGCAGGATTTGATCTTAAAGAGTTTGGCTCCTGAGCCTGACTACTCCAGGAAACTTGGGGTTTGGGTGAAAGTTCTGGGGTGAGGTGAGCAGTTCTTAGCTGGGGGATGACCTAGTCCATTTTCTGTGCAGGAAAGGGAGTTGGTGAGGGCTGGCATGGAGGGCACCGTGGTAGTTGAGTGGTGGCTAAGTGGGAAGAAGGTGGTCTTGGAAGGCAGACAGATGGGTATTGGAAGTGCGGCTCTGCCATCTTCTAGCTGTGACACTTTGCACAAGGTGTGTTAATCTTCAAGACTCAGTTACTTCTTGGTGAAACAGGGATAACATTATTTGTGTGTACTCTCAGTCATGTCTGACTCTTTGCAACCCATGGACTGTAACCTGCCCCTCTGTCCATGGGATTCTCCAGGCAAGAACACTAGAGTGGGTTGCCATGCCCTCTTCCAAGGGATCTTCTTGATCCAGGGATTGAACCCGTATCTCCTGCATTGCAGGTGGATTCTTTACCCCTGGGCCACTGGGAAAGCCTTATAACATTATCTACTGAGAGGGTAACAGGCAGGAAGGCCAAGGGTCTCCAAATAGAGGAAATAGCCTGCAAGTGTCAGACATTTTTATCTCTCTTAAGTGGCAGGAGGAAACAAACTAGCAATATTTTTTCCTTCTCTATACAAATTTAAAGGGAGGTTTCTCTTAAAATATTGTGTTGCCATAATGACACCCGGCTTCACCTGAAGTTAGCTATTCTCGAGTCTAGAGATAACCAATGCCTTTTTCTTATGGAAATGTTTGTCTTAAGCTATGCTAATGTGCTATGCCTTTACCCCAAACTCTGTCTCCAAGTCGGTTCTGCCTCTTGGCCCAGAACCTACTTGACAAACCAGGATGGATGTTGTTCCCCTAATCTATGTAAATGAAACTATTTGTATGGTGGTCTGCCCTTCTTCAAGATTCAAGTTAATCATTTTATGGCCCAGGATAAACCATTTGGTGCCAAGATTATCCCAAAATGCATCTTATGGGTGAGGGGCCTGGTGCCATTCTGAATTTTAAGACACTCCTTTCTTTCATTAACAGACTGCTAGTGACTATATAACATCCAGCTAAAGACTAGCAGAGGGGTACTCTTTCTGCCCCCTTCTGATGCCTATGTCAGAAGCTTTCTCTATCTCCTTTATACTTTAATAAAACTTTATTACACAAAAGCTCTGAGCGATCAAGCCTCGTCTCTGGCTCCGGATTGAATTCTTCTCCTCCGGGGGCCAAGAATCCTGGTGTATTCGCGTGATTCAACAACAACCTTTCACTACTTTAAAGGAATTTCTCAAGACTAAACAAGTATTGCATACTGAAAGGTCTGGTCCATAATAGGTGCACAAAAAAACTTTTTTTCTTTTTACTTTATTATTGTGAAACTACAGCGAGACATAACCAGGTCTGCTGAGAAATACCAAAAAGAAGCAGTACTCTGCACCAGTTGGGATTAGGCTCAGCTTCACATAACTAAAAACTCCCCAGATAATAGTAATTTGGGCTTTCCAGGTAGCTCAGTAGTAAAGAATCCGCCTGCCAGTTCAGGAGATACAAAAGACATGGGTCCGATCTCTGGGTCAGGAAGATCCCCTGGAGAGGTAAATGGCAACCCCACTCCAGTATTCTTGCCTGGAAAATTCCGTGAACAGAAGAGTCTGGTGGGCTACAGTCCATGGGATTGCAGAGGTGGACATGACTGAGTGACTGAGCACACACACACACACACACACACACACACACACAAGCACACTGATACCACAGTCAGAAGAGACCCAGACCCAGAGCCACCTCACTGCTCCACCATCCTTAGCATAATGCTTCACCGTCCTTATCGTGATGCCTTATGATCCATGGTGGCTGCTTGAGCACTAGCCCTCATGTCTGCATTCCAGCCAGCAGGTAGGAGGAAGAGGTTAAAAAAAAAATAGGTTCCTTCCTTGAATGATATGTTCCAGAAGTTCCATACTATACTTCAGTTTACTTTGAATGGACAGAACTTAGTCACATGGCTGCCAGTTGCATGGGAGGCTTTATTCCAGGTGGTCTTGCCCAGCTGAAAATCAAATTTCAATTCCTAACGGAGGAGGCCAGAATAGATACTAGGAAGATGACTGGCAGTGTCTGTCATGCCCCCAGAGAAATGTGCAATGAGCTTAACTCAGGACCTTTTCATCTCTTAGAGACAAGGCTTAATCCCAAATCATGGCATTGATTTGGGAAAGTACTTTCCTTTGCAGAGATCTTCCCTAATGACCTTCTCAACAAGCCAGTTCCACTTACCAGGTGGAGGGGGACTCAGAAAGGACTAATGACTTTCCTGAGGTAAGAGATGCAGAAGGTGGTAGAGCAGATTTAGAATGCAAGAGGGCTGACTGTAATAACAATAACAGCTACCCTAACAGCTGGGTGCCTGACCCCACGCATTTAATCTTTGAAGATACTGGGGTAGGAGCTGGTATCTCCACTGCACAGAGGAAGATACTGGTGCACAGAGAGGTTAGGTAATGTGCTCAAGATTTCAGGGCCAGCACACGGAGTCACTGGGACTTGAATCTGGACAGTCTTACTCCTGAATTCATGCTTTCACCACTACCCTCCACTGTGCTTAGAATCATTACCTCTCTGGTTTTAGTCTGCAAACCTGGTTAAAACTGAGATAAGAAACTAGGCAACAGGATGCTGTAATGTCTAATAACCCTCCTTTTAGAAAAACAGAGAAGTATTGGGTTGGCCAAAATGTTTACTTGGGTTTTTCCATAAGAACATAAAAAAAAAACAAAAACAAAACAAAAAACCCAAATGAATCTTTTGGTCAGCTCAATATTTCTTTTGCAGTGTGTGTATTTCAGAAACAAATGAACTAGAATTTTGTTTTAAGCTAGGACCATAATATCTAAAGGTGGGAAGCCAGCCTTTGACAGTGTCTAAACGTGTGATGCAGATAACATCTTGCAATAAACATCTTCAGTATTCAGGTGGGGGTGGGGGATGGTGCATGCCCCTCAACAAAGCTCTGCCCACATGAAAATCACCAGGACTTTTCTGGGCGAGTTGTAAAACCACTGGAGCCAAGATCCTTTTCCTAACTGTGATTATAATCATCAATCGAGCTTTGGTCTGGTTCCCAAATGGTTGATATGATTGTTACATACAGGAAAATGTTCTTCTCCTTGAGACCTGCTCGATTGCCTTGTAGAATCCTGTTCATTGATATGTTCTGGAGTTTCTTCTCCCTTATCGATAAAAAGAACACATGCACTGAACGCTGCTGTATGCCGAGACGTCCTGGCCCTTTACAAACGTCAGCTCACCTACTGCAGTGCTACCTCTTGTTGTGTCTGTTAGGAGCTGCAGAGGTACAGGGGGCTCAGGTTCATGGTGCGTCCGATCCAGGGACTCAGCCCATACCTGTCACTCAAGCCCCCACACTGTACCTTCTGCTACACCCTGCTGACTCCCAGTGGACATTTTCTTTGTAAAAGAAAATTTGGTGTATAAAACCAAATATCAAAAATTCCCTGTCTGTTGCAATCTGAACATGAAAGGTCCATGCTGGTCAAGAATCCTATTGAGATGGATTTTATTTCCCCCTTGAATTTTGCCCATCCATTGATCTTCTGCGCGCCTGCTGATTGCACTTTTTTGCAATGTCTTTCCTTGCTCAGCCATGTTCTACTTCTGCTTTTCCTTTTAAACTAACGTACTCAAGTGTGTGGGAAATATTCTCCATGTAGTAACACCCAGTGCTAATTAATGATCAGCTCACTGTGGACGTGGCTCTATTTAGGGCAGAGTCAATTTGGTTTAAATCCTGTGTGAGAAATTCAGCGAGAACAAAAAAGCTTCAGAGAAAAACATCCCTGCAGCCTTTCCAAGTGTCTTTGTCTCTGTAACTATGGTTTCTGGACAAACGCAGAAAACGCTCAGGAAGGATTTTCTTTGGATAAAGAAGCTGAAACAAAGGGCCAGGGATGGCAGTAAAATGATAAGCACTTTTATTTTGATTTCTGATTTATAAAACTAGAATATAGAGAAATAACAATAAATATATGAAAGTGTTTCCTCCAGTTAAAAACAAGCAACTTTCCCTGTGTGCTTCAGCAGAGGAGCTGAACAGGCAGACGGGAGGAGGCCGCTGTGATGCAGGGCGCAGGTGACCTGGTCTACCTCCATGTGACTCCAGGCAGCTGTGGAGTCTCCCTCAGAAGGCACAGCTCTAACAGAAGCCACGGTGTGCTCTGACTCTCAGCCTGGCCATTCGGTGGCCAAGTCACGTCATCTATCTGAGTGTCTTGCTGTGTTGTGGGGTGATTAAAAGAGTTCCTTTGAGCAGGGAATGTGAGACTCAAATTCAGGAACATGTGTGTTGGAAAGTTCTTGGTGAACCGGACTGTAGCGATGGTTTCAGCTTTTATTACCAGAAATCAGAGCTGACCACAGGACCCAGGAGCTCTCCAGGGTCCTGAAAGGCTTGTCATTCCCTTTCTGACTCCGGGAATCAATCACATAGGAGTGAGAAAGAAAGAGAGTTGTTTACTGTGCACCTGCTGCATGCCTGGTGCCTTGCTAGATGCTCTGCAGAATTCTCTCTCTAACACGTGTGATTACTAGCCTGGCTTTTTGCCTCTGCATGGCCTGAGCTCTATGTTCTTGTTCCTTAAGTCCCCAGTGCCAGGCGCTGCCCTGACCGCCTCTGTCCTGAGGCCCTCAGCACATGTGGCCTGGCTGTGATGGTATCAGATCCTCTCCCAGCCAGCCTGCTGGGCTGCTGACCAGCTGTGTATCTCCTGGCCTTGGGAAAGCTGAAATGGGCATGTCTTGGAGGGAGTTTTGAAAACTGGAAAACTGGAAAGCTGAAACAGAGGTTTTTAGGCCACATTTGGATTATTTGCCACCATTTTTGGCACCTGTGTGTGTTTGGTTTAGGAAAAATATGAAACTGAGCCCTGAATGCAAGGGTGTCCAGGCTATCATTTTGTAACCCTTAGTCCCTGAAATAAGTTGTTGCCATTATTTATATGCCCCAGACCTCCTCCATTAGACTGAGCCACTTGAGGGCCAAGCCTGCATCTTATTCAGCCCTCTAGGCTCTGAGCATGGCCCAGGATCCCAGTGGCAGCAAGGGTGCAGGCACCATTGATGAACCAAGAAACACACTCAACAGAAGAGAGAGCTGCAGCTTGGGTCTCCTTCCTGAGAACTGGCTGCCACAGGAGGGGGTCTGCATGTGGCCATGGCAGCCTGCATTTAGAGAGCACCTACTGCTTGCCTGGCTCTGTTGTAAGAACCACATGATTGTTTCCATATTTAATCATCATTACAACCCACAAGGTTCAGGCTATTATGATTCCCATTTTACAAGTGGGGAAACAGAGGCACAGGGATGTTACTAATTTGCCTGTGGTCACATGACACAAGTGGAGCTGAGATGGGAACCTAGGCTGAGCTAGTCAAGCTCAGAGGTTAACACCCTGCCTCCAGGACCAAGGCCTGGCCCCATCCCCACCCCCTCACCTTGTACCTAGTCACCCAAATCTCATGTTGCTTTCTTGTTTGTGCCCAATCATATGACCATATGCTTCCTGGTGATTGGGCTTCCCTGGTGGCTCAGATGGTAAAGAATCTGCCTGCAATGTGGGAGACCTGGATTCGATCCCTGGGTTGGAAAGATCCCCCGAAAGAGGGCATGGCAACCCACTCCAGTATTCTTGCCTGGAGAATCCCCATGGGCACAGGAGCGTGGTGGGTCTATGGGGTCGCAAGGAGTTGGGCACGACTGAGTGACTAAGCACATACAGTCATAACACGATGGGAGGGAACATCCCTGGCTCTCGCACCTGCTGGGGACACCCAGGTAATGATTGCATTCCTCCAAGCCTTGGTTCCCTCATCTTCAGGACACGACCATCTCTACTCTGCAGAGCTGCCAGGACATCAGAGGTCACGTGAGTAGAGTGTGGCGAGGACTCTTTAGTGTGTTGCCTATTATGGGCTGTGACTCAAATATGGTCAATCATTGTTGACAATCCTGAGGTCTTCCTGCGTATTACTCTTTCAGAAAAGGAAAGGAGGCTGGCCTAAAGGCAAGAAAAGGAAACCCCCGAGGGATCTTGCTGTTCCCCGTGCTCCTACGACAGGGTAAGATGTACTATGTGCCGAGCCTGGATGGCCTCTGTCCCATCTCAGCCTTTATCTGTTCTTCAGGACCCTTGATTGTTACGGAGTCTCACACCACAGGGAGTGAGAGAGGGTTGTTTAGTTCTTTAAGCTGGAATAAGTTTGTGATACTCAAAGGAGAGCTGGGCTTGAGTCACAGACAGGAAAGTGGGTGGCCGTGGGGCCAGTGTGTCTGGTTTCCCTTCCAGGCTTGTGATACCTGGGGCTCCATGGCCTTGGATGATCTAGTGAACCTTCATCAAGGCTCAAAATGCAACCCCCGAGGGCCCTGAGACCTGTGCCTCATCCCCTGGCATCTTGGGCTGCAGAAAAGAGGCCCCAGGCCAGTCACTTCCCGCTGCTCTGAGGGTCACCTGATTCTTTTGGAAGCTTGAGTGTTTTTCTCTTTATCCTCAAGGTTCACATGTTTCGAAGGGTGAAGGTCTTTTCTCAGTTTTCCCATAACTCCAGTGCACATGGCCTTTGGTCCAAAGACTGGTTTGTCTCATTCCAACACCTGCAGACTTTCTCCCTGTGCCTTGACACAGATCCCTCATCAGGAGGGTGGGAGGGCTTGTACCTGGAGCATTTGAGCCATAGAACCACCCCATGAACAGGTATATTATGTCCATAACACAGAGGGGGAAACTGAGGCTCAAGTAGGCTTGAGCAAGTTGCCCACCCAGTCTTCATGCCCCTCCTGTGGGAGGGGGCGAAATTCCTCTTAAGTCTTCCATCAGTCTCCGGATAAGCCAGCCATTCATGTATTTCGCCACCTTCAAATAGCCCCCATTTCACCAGTTTGAGTGAAAAATACGGACAAACTCTTGACTGTTGGTTTTCATGAAACCCTGAAAGCGGGAGTGGCTGCGGCAGGCCTCCCCTCCAACAGCAGCTCAGCACTGTTGTGTGTATTCCATTCCCGGCGCAGTTACACGATATTCCTGAACGAACAGAGGAGCCAGCTGAGGGCCCAGCACCCCAGTCTGCCTTTCCCGGAAATCACGAAGATGCTGGCTGCTCAATGGGCTCACTTGCCACAAGAGAAAAAGCAAGTAAGTCTTCTTCTGCGAGGAGTGAACAGAGAACGGGGTCTGGCTGTCTGCAGCCTTGATTAGGGGCTGCTCCCCCCAGGCCATCTTTTCATACTGGAGCGAGAGGGAATGTTCCACAAGACAGGCACGAGGTGCCTCCCACCTCACCCCTTAAAAGCAATTACTGGTCTCTGCGGCTTTGGCATCCACTATCTCCCAAACTGTCAGGCAGAATGCTGAATCTGTGAAAAATGGCAAAATTGTCCAATAAGTTTAGGAAATCCTGGAGCAGACCAAGGGAAATAGATTTTTTTTCCTTCTGCGGGGCTTTTTTTGGAGCCTTTTGCTATAATTTGATTCACTTAAAATAGTTCAGATGAAGCCCATGCTCTCCTGGAATGAGGTGTGAAGGGCGAGATGGAGCACAGCACGCTAGGGCACGAGAATCTCTGCCACCTCTCGTGAAAGGCTTCTCAGAGTAATCCACCATGGAACCCCTTATGCACAGAGCTCCTGTTAACCTCCTGTGGAAGTATGTTCTGGGGTCACAGAAGAAGCAGCCGTAAGTTAGATGACAGTCATGCTTTTATCACGGCATTTATGTCCAATGTCAACTTCTGCCACCTCGTCCCCCACTACTTTCCAGCCACCCTGATCAAGCCATGCCTGCTGTGGCGTCACCTCCTACAAGAAGCCCTCCCAAACTCCTTCTGAGTATGTCTGACCTCAAAGCCCCCATACTCTTCCCAGAAAAGCCTGCTGCCTCCAAAGTGTCATTTCTTTGGGTCAAATGCAAAAACTCTGAGATGAGCTTCTTTAACCCCTGCACTTCCAACTTTTTTTTGCCATAGAAAACCTTTGGTTCAAATGAACTATCACAGAGAAATCCTAATTTGAGAGCATGGTGTCAATTAATAGAGTCCCTCCCTTTGCTACTCAGATCTGCGACCACTCAGGAAGTAGATCCAGTAGCCAGTCAGACAAGTGGACAAACCCTGGTCATCACAGTCAGGGCAGGCCCCTGACTCTGGCCAAGAGCAGCCTGGGACCCTTGCTGTCCGTCTCCATCAGGTCTCAGGGGAGGAAACAGGAGGGGCCTCACGGAGCATGTCTGGTTCTGGCTCCCAATTTACCCTCGATAAGCCCCTCCTCCCACATGGAGGGGAGGGTGATCCTGGAGAGGCCAGCAGGATTAAGCTCCCCCCTTACAGAAGGAAACATCAGGAGTGGGGAAGAAATGTTCCCACCACACACCCTTGCTAACGTGTAAAAGAGATCAAAGCAAAATTACGGTGACTAAGTTGGGTGAAGATGGTTAGGGTTAGTCCTCACCTGAGACAAAAATGACAATTGTCTTTGGAATAAGCATGGTGATTACAAAGCACAGGACAGCTCTTAGGAGTCAGGGAGAGGCAGAACCTCTGATCCAAGATTTTAGGGAGTCTCTGAGCTACTTTCACAATTTCAGAAATCCTTCCCTCTCTCCCTGCCCCAGCTGCTGTGTCTGGAGCGCCTCCAAGTCGTAGTTTCAAAAGCCCTGCTACAGCATTGTCAGCTGTCTCCTTGGTAGAGTCAAGTCCCTGCAGGAATGGGACAGAGGCCATGCACCACGTGCCTGGTGGAAAGAGGCTCCAGAAGCCCAGGGAAAGAGGCCATGCTCAGCTCCATACTTTGTTAGGACCAGTTCAACACATGCATGCTAAGTCGCTTCAGTCATGCCCAGCTCTTTGCGACCCTATGGACCATAGCCTCCCAGGCTCTTCTGTGCATGGGGTTCCCCAGACAAGAATATTGCCATGCCCTCCCCGAAGGGATCTTCCAGACCCAGGGATTGAACCCACATCTCTTACATCTCCTGCACTGGCAGGTGGGTTCTTTACCACTAGTGCCACCTGGGAAGCCCCCAGTTCAACACATCAGTGCTTTAAAAGTTTTTTGCTTAACATGATAATTTATTTCAAATTACCAGGTGCATAAAATAGTCACTGTGAATAATAACTACTTGACAAGCATTCTTAGAGCAAATTTTGGCTACACACACACACACAAACACACACACACACACACACCCCATACCCTGGGTTACACCAGTTGGTGCCAGCCTCTGTGACTGAAGGTGAGTCCAAGTCCCTGCTTTCAAGGAGTTCATAGTGTAGGGGGTCGGGACCCCCAAAGTGGACACATACAATCCAGTATGAGGAGTGCCTGGGACAGAGGTTTCTACCAGGTCCGGGGGGTGGTATCCAGGAGGCATCTAATCCAATGTAGGGGTGCCCAAGCCAACCTGGGGGCATCAGAGAAATTCTCCAGGAGGTGAATGTTCTGTGATAGATCTTGAAGGATAAGTAAGATTTGGCCAGGGGAGGGAAGCTGAGACAAGTGTTCCAAATGGAGGGAAAACAATAGCAGATGAGGTAGCCTGGGGCTGGATCTGATTCATCTCTTTATCACCTGTTCTGCATCCAGCGCCCTGCACAAAGTTATGCGCTGATGTCTTAAGCACTGCCATAATTGAATAGAAGTGTAAGGTCCCAGAGTTGGGGTGGGGGCACTGATAGCGCTACCCTCCTCTGCAGTCATCAGACCACACCTGGCAGTTGTGGTGAAAGCAGAGGGAGGCAGGTTCTAGTTGATTGGAAGGAAGACCTTTCCTATGGTCTGCATCATTTGAACAATGAGTGAACTTGCTGTTAGGTAGTGAGGTTTCCATCCCTGTAGGTATGTAAGTAGAAGATGAGCAATAGCTTCTTGGTAGCATCCTAGAGAGACAGAGGCAAGTTAGACAAGGGGACCCCACCAGCCCCCTCCAGATGAGGGGAGTCTCACAGGATCTCTGTGCTCCTTCTTGCAGAGGTACGTTTGTGAGGCGGATGAAGACAAGCAGCGCTACATCCGCGAGCTGCAGGCCTACCAGAACTCTGAGGCTTACCGAGCCTTCCTGCGGAGGCGGGCAGCGCTCAAGGTGCAGGCGCGGTGCGGTGAGTGAGCCTGGCCGGGGTGGACTGCAGCTGCTGTCTTCCAGGCTTGGGGCTATGCGATGCTCTACAGCAGATGGAGGGTTTGGAGAGCTCTCTTTTAGTCCTAGCCTCTATCAATATTCACATCTTTATGTATTTGGGGTATTAACCCCTTGTGAGATGTACGGTTTGCAGGTGTCTTCTCCCATTTCGTAGGCTGCCTTTTCATTGTAGTCTGCAGCGCAGAAGCTTTTTAGTTTGATATAGTCCTACTTGTTTATTTTTTGGTTTTGTCACTGAGCTTTTGGTGTGCTATCCAAAACACCACTGCCAAGACTGGTGTCTGGGAGCTTTTTCCTGATGTTTTCTGCTAGGAGTGTTTTTCAGTTTCAGTCTTTAATCCATTTCAAGTTCATTTTTGTGTGTGGTGTAAGATGTGTCCAATTTCATTCTTTTGCATGTGGTTATCCAGTTTTCCCAACATCATTTATTGAAGAGACTGTCCTTTCCCCATTGTGTATTGGATTTGCTGAGAGTAGATCGTAAGTACCCACTCAGGAGACACACGTTTGACCCCTGGATCAGGAAGATCCCCTGGAGGAGGAAATGGCAACCCACTCCAGTATTCTTGCCTGGAGAATTCCATGGACAGAGGAGCCTGGTGGGCTACAGTCCATGGGGTCACAAAAGAGACTTGACTTAGTGATTAAACAAGATCACAAGTGCTCTCACCACAGATACAGAAAAGAAGACTATGTGAAATGAAGGATGTGTTAATTAACTTGATTGTGGTAAGGTATACTATAGCCAGTCATCTGCTTTGAACACTTGAAGTATACACATTTTTTAATTTGTCAATTAAACCTGAGCAAAACTGGAGGAGGGGAAGGAGCCACGCCCCTACACAAAGCAGCTGGCGTAATCCCTTTGTGGCTCTTTTTTTTGGGGTTGAGACACCTTGTACCTGATTACGGAGGAGGCACCCCCTCCCTCCCCCTTCTGGGGAATGTCAGAGTGGTGCTGGGCCACCGATTCCATTTTAATCCTTAGAAGGAGAAAAGGAACTGGCAGTTATGGAACTCAGTTATGCAAAGTGCCCTGGATCACCCTGAAGCCTTTTAAAATGCAGGTTCTGACCCAGCAGGTCTGGGGTCTGCATTTCCAACACACCCCTGATTCAGTCCATGCTGCTGGTGTAGGGACTCCGCCTTGCCCAGCCTGAGTCGTGCCTGATGTGCCAGGAAGTTAAGACACGAAACATCCCTAAACCAGTGCACACAAGAAGGGCAACAATGGCGGATAAAGACCTCAAGTCGCCCCTACCCGCCTTGCTGAAGTGTGTCCCATGCGCCCTCTAGAGGCTTCTGATGGGACTGCACCCTGTTGACTGCGGGCTTCTGCTCAGCGAGCGCCAGCTCCACCCCACCCCTGCACTACTGGCTTTCCCCTCTCCCTTGACCCACTTCCCCTCTCCTCTACCAGCATTTCCTGGGATCACTGTGCAAAAAAAAAAAAAAATGCTTGCAACAAAATCCTTGTAGTGTGCCTCTGGGGGCTGCAGGCTTAAGGCAGAGACAGGAACTCCACCCTACTTGTGGCATGTTCCCCACCAAGGGGCACATGACCTAGAACAGCACTGGGCATTCTCACCAGGGCTCATCACTGTCCATCCTAAGGGTTCTTCCTGCATTCCCCATGCTGGGGCTGACCAGCATCCCAACAGAGCCCGTCAGTTCTCCACTTTGGTGCTTCTCTTTCCCACCTGAGCCTGGCAGAGAACCGTCTCCATAGTGGTCAGGAAAACCGTCTCCATAGTGATCAGGTGTCGGCTCAGTGGGCCAAATGCCTGGGGTCAAATCCTGGCTCTGTCACCTTGCACAAATCATTAAAACATTCAGGGCCTCAGTTTCCTCATATGGAAAGTGGGGCTTTAATAGGACCTCCCTGCATTGGGTCGGACACGACTGAAGCGACTTAGCAGCAGCAGCAGCATTGGGTCTGGTGCTGATCGAGCAAGTTAAACCATAGGAGCTTGGAACTCAGTGCCTGGCATATAGTGAGTCCAGCAAATATTCATACTTTGTACCCTTAGTTCTGGGGCACGAGCCCCTCACCGTAGCTTCATCCAGATCAGGGATCTGTAAACTTCGTAAAGGACTAGATAGTAAATGCTTTACTCTTTATGGGTACCGTGGTCTCTGTTGTAACCACTGAACTCTATGGTTGTAGCAGGAAAGCAACCATAGACAATATGTTAACAAATGGGTGAGACTGTGTGCCAATAAAACTTTATTTATAAAAACAACCAGAGGGACAGGTTGGTCCACAGACAGTTCCACTCTGGTCCATTGTACTTCTTGGGTTTCCACTTAATATTTGTTTTCAGTGAAGTACCTCCAGATAAAAATAATCCTCTGAAAACTACTGGTCTAGCTTATAATTGGCATTAACAAAGTGGAGTGTCAGATGGTTCCGAGGGAGTTGTGAGGCCTCTGGTCCTCATGTGCAAAGTTAAGCAGATCATGCCCTGAGACCTCTGGCTAAGGGTCCCCAGAGAGCAGTTGTCATTTTCTGTTCATGTATTTCTCCCTAAAAATGCCATTTGTCAGACTTAGCAGAGAACACCTCATCTTGTTTAATTCTTCAGCCATGTTGGTCTCCTATTGCCTTCTTATTTTTGTGATTATTTGTAGATTGTCATCACACGACAAGTTGCCGTATTACAAGGAAAGGCTAGTCCAAGAGAACTTGGCTTTTAAACAAGATGTATTTCTGCCTAATTGAAAGCAGTAAATTTAAAAGTTTACTATATAAATATAATCATAATGAATATTTTTTAAAAGACCACCTAGATTCTGCCATGCTAATAAAAACTGAATTGTTTATATTTTTCCTTGTTTCTCTCTAATCTTCATTTCATACCTGGCTAGATGTTTATTATAAATTGAAGTCAGAGGTATCTGGTGTTTCTTCTTGGTTTATAATAAGGGATTTTAAGACCTCTTTTTAAAAAATTTATGCATTTTCCCTGAGGTTTTTAATTAATTGATTTTTAATTGAAGGATAATTGCTTTACAATATTGTATTGGTTTCTGTCATATATCAACATGAATCAGCCAGAAATTGAGCAACTGAAGTCAAGACCTGATCCTCCAGCAGGAAACATGGAGACCTCTTAGGATAAGTGTTTTCATCCTCAGAAGGCATCTCTGACCCTTGAATTGATTCTCTCCTGACACGGCTGAGGCCTTTTCTGACACAGGTGCTTTGTAAAGTGATGCCGTTTGTTTGTCTATCAGGAACAAGTGCACCAGGATATGAATTTGAGGGCAAGGGCCTTGACTTCTCAGCAGTGGATGTAAGTACTGGGGGACTGTGGTTTTAAACTAATCAGCCTCATTTGGTGTGGGCACCTGAGAAATGGTGCCTCCCAAAGGATAGCTGCATTCTAATCCCTGGGGCCTGTGAATGTTACCTTATATAACAAAAACCAGGGAAGTCCTTGAAGTTGTGATTAAGTTAAGGATCTTAAGAGAGGGGCATTAGGCAGAAGATAAGATGGATAGATAGCATCACTGACTCAATGGACATGAATTTGAGCAAACTCTGGAAGATAATGAAGGACAGGGAAGCCTGGCATGCCGCAGTGCATGGGGTCACAAAGGGTAGGACATGACTTAGCAACTGAAAAACAATTACGTAATCATAAGTGTCCTTACAAGAAGGAGATGAAGGGAGATTTGACACCAAAGAGGAGGAGGCCACATGACCACTGGCAGAGATTGGAGTGATGTGGCCCCAAGGTAAGGAAGGCATCAGCCACCCCAAGAGGCTGGAAGAGGTAAGAACAGCTTCTCCCAGAACCTCCAGAGGGAACTAGGCCCTGCCCACATCATAATGTTGGACCAGTCAGGTTGATTTCAGACTGCTGGCCTCTGAGACTGTGAGAGAGTGAACTTCTGTTATTCTAAGCCACTCATTTGGTGGTATTTGGTTATGGCAGCCCAGGAAATGAAACATCTGGGCGCAGGGGTTCATGCATCGCTGGAGCGTGCCTCACACATCAGTCCCTCATGGAGGCCTTTCTTTGCGGGTTCCTTGGGCAAGTATGTATGAAGTCCAGCTCAGTGGGAGGCAGGGCACCAGATTCCGGTTGCAGAAGTGGGTGAAGTGAAGCGCAGCCCCACGGCTCCTGTCCAGGGCGAACTGGCAAGTGTGCAACCCATGACACTAGGCTCTGCTGTGATAGAGACGCATGCACAGTGAGAGGGACCCCACCCGAGGCTGTCCGGGCCAGTCTCAGGGCAGGTGGTTCTGCGATGATGCTCATGAAGAAGAAATGGGAAATTCCCGGAGAAAATGCTGGCCAGATGGAAATGAAGCAAAGAGGGAGCTCTAGGCTAGGGAACAGGACGTGCAAAGGCCTGGGGGTGGGAAGCAGCACAGGGTGTGTGGGGGCCGTGAACAGTTCTGGACGCCTGGAGCAGACAGTGTGCGTATAGGGTCAAGGACAGGGTGGTGGGGACCTGGGTTGTCAGATGTCCAAGCTAAGTTGTAATTCATAGGCGCTTCCTCTTTGAGTTTTGAGTAATGATGAAATAGATATTTAACAAATGAAGAACACCTGCAAGTAAATCTTAGGGGCCAGACAGATGCATTTATGGGGCTTCCCAGGTAGGGCCATGGTAAATAATCCACCTGCCAATGCAGAAGATGCAAGAGATGTGGGTTCCATCCCTGGGTCAGGAAGATCCCCTGGAGTAGGGATTGGCAACCCACTCCAGTATTCTTGCCTGGAAAATTCCTTGGATAGGGGAGCCTGGTGGGCTACAGTCCATAGCGTCACAAAGAGTCAGACATGACTGAGCGACTAAGCACGCATACACACACATGTGTTTATACCAAAACTTTCTGGAAGGCTACACAAGAAGCTCTTGCCCACAGTGAGTAGAAACGGGATGTTGGATACCTGTAACTTTTTACGCATCCCTTTTCTATTACTTTCAACATGCATTCATAATAACTTTAAACATTGTTTTAAGTATAACATTCTTTATCATTAGACAATGATTCGAGACTTAGAAGGCAAAGGACTTCCTGAGTTAATTGTCCACCTGGGATGGTCAGCCCCTCTGTGACCCAGGCTGGAGCCACTATGGCAGGGGCCACGTGAGTGGAGTTTGCCCCCCAGCAGCCCCTCCTCCTGGAGGGGCCTGCTCTGTGCATCCAACTGCTCTCCCACCAGCCCAACCATCCTCTCCCTGGAGCCTACACTGGCTCCCAGTGCCTGCCGGGACTTGGTCTCCATCTCCCTGCCAGGCTTATGTCTCCACCAGCAGGGACCATGCTGTTCCAGAACCTCATTTTTTTTCCTTCCCCCCTCTATGACCTTAGTCCAGCACCTGGTAGTCTGAGGCTGGCCTTCCTCATAACCTTATGTAGCTCAAAGCTTGATTATGAGAGGATATTAAGAGCTGACACTTCAGGCCTGTGCTAGGACCCATCTCTTGTCAGATATTGGCAAGTTTTTATATCTCTGAATTAATACATGAAATCAAATATATATATACCTCTTTTAAAGTTATTTTTCTGTTAAAAATAATACATGTGCCTGGTTTTAAAAATGGAAACAGTGCACAAAGGTTACAGTGCAAGGTGGGTTCTGCTCAGCCAGAGACCCAGTCCCTCCCTCACCCACCCTGTCCCTGCATCCCCTGGTGTCCACTATGACCAGTTTCTGGTGCATCTTCCAGAACTGGCCCATGGATAGGCAAGCACCTACAGGTTGGTGCACATGTGTCTGATAAGAAGACACATCTTTGTCATTTAGTCATAGAGTTTGTTCAGCATTGCAAAGCAAACCCTTTGAACATAAGAAAAACTCAGAATTGGTCATGGACTCAGATAATACCACTGTCTCACTAATCGATGAACCCAGGGTAGGCAAGACGTGTGCAGGGAAGCTGGAAGAAAATTCAAGGAACTGTGGGAACTGCAGACAGGCTCTGTTCACTCATGGCTGATGCAGCAGCAAGGGACGTTTTGGGTGGTGCTCATATAAGTATGCATGAACAAAGGCAGTGCGTGGCCAAGCAGTTATATCATGATGCGTGTGCCCAGTAATGTGGATGGTCTCAGCCGTTACGTAACCCTACAGAGTCATTGTTTACAGGATGTAGGGTGAAAGGGAAAGGGCATGGGGCGAGAGGGCCTGGCCACCACTGTCCTGGCTAATTGCTCTCCCTCTATAACCACCAATTCTCAAACACTCCCTGTTGTACCCTCTTTGCCACATTCCTAATATTCTGTCCCACCCTGTGACACAGACCTTGGGATGAATTGAAATTCTCAGCTGTGCTTGGAAAAGCCTCAAACCGGCCAGTGATTTCCAGGTGGAAAAGGGACTAGCTGGACCCGGTTGGACCCACCTAAAGCCCATCTGCCATTTTAAGCTAATTTTATATTCCAAGAAGGGGCTTCCCTTGTGGCTCAGATGATAAAGAGTCTGCCTGCAATGCATGAGACCTGGATTCGATGCCTGGGTTGGGAAGATCCCCTGGGAAGGGATTAGCAACCCACTCCAGTATTCTTGGCTGGAGAATCCCATGGACAGAGGAACCTGGCGGGCTACACAGGGTCCCAAAGAGTCAAACACAACTGAGCAACTAACACTTTAACACTTATGTTCGGAGAAGGCGGGATCCCTGTGCCTCCTCCCTGCTCACCAGGAGCTACCTCTGTCCACAGGCCGATGAGAACAATGACCTGTACTGTCGGACCTGCAGGCAGTTCTTCAGTTCCCTGCATAACAAGAGGGAGCACCTGCTGGGGAAGCAGCACCTGCAGAACCTCACAGGTAACCAGCTCAGCTGTTGTTGTTTAATTGCTCAGCTGTGTCCCACTCTTTGCCACCCCATGGACTGTAGCCTGGCAGGCTCCTCTGTCCATGGGATTTCCCAGGCAAGAATACTGGAGTGGGTAGCCATTTCTTTGGCCATCTGATGCCAATACTTTGGCCTCCTGATGCGAAGAGCTGACTCATTTAAAAAGACCCTGATGCTGGGAAAGATTGAGGCAGGAGGAGAAGGGGACAGCAGAGGATGAGATAGTTGGATGGCATCATGAGTTTGAGTATGCTCTGGGAGTTGGGGATGGACAGGGAAGCCTGGTGTGCTGCAGTCCATGGTGTCTCAAAGAGTCGGATACGACTGAGCAACTGAACTGAACTGAAGCTATTTTCTTCTCCAGGGGATCTTCCCCACCCAGGGATCAAACCCACACCTCCCGCACTGGCAGGCAGATTCTTTACCGCTGAGTCACTGAGGAAGCTCAACCAGCTTGATGCGGCAAGGCAAACGCACACCTTGACTCCATCTATGCTGGGGTTCACCAACCCACAGCCCAGAGACTCCTTGTCGTTTAAATTTAATTTTAAGGCAGGGTCTATTCAAACACTCTTAATGCTAGGTGGGTATGTGGGAGGGGAGTGGGTCTTCCAAGGAAGTACAAATAGACTTGCCTCTTAGTTGACAAGGGCCCCCCTGCTCTGGCCCCACCCCTCAGGGGCCTTAGAACCTCCTGGAGCCCCGCTGCCTCCTTAATGGCTCCCAGACCTTGCCACCGTCCTGTGCGGCCTCCAGGCCTAAGCACAGCATCCTCTCTTCCCGTAGCACTCAGCCTGTCCCTGCAAGGCTCGCCTCCCCCCTTCACCTTCGTCTTGTTTAACTGACCTCTTCCCCAGGAGGCCAGCCCTGGCCGTGCTGCACACATCCTGCCCCTCCCAGGGCCCCTCTCCAACTTTATCTCTCTCCCTGCTTCCATCATCTCCTGTTGGCCTCTTTCATTTGTCCATCTTTGTTATTGCTTGCCGTCTCCCACCAGCATACAAGCCCCTCATGTTTGGGGATTAATTGCCCGTTTCAGTCACTGCATTATCCCCTGGATCTAGAGCCATGCCTGATGCTCATAGTCAGTACTCACTGTGTGTCTGTAGAATGAATGAATGAGTATGTTCAACAAATAACTCCTGGGTACTTATTCCTTCCTGGCACTGAGCCAGGTGCTAGGGACACAGCAAGAATAAGGCAGAGCTCTGTCCCAAAGAAACTGAAGTATATGGATTAGTACAACATCTTTCCATTAAAACATCTTGCACTGAAGTGAAAGGAGACTCACAGAAGACAGAGACCCTGCGATGACTGGAACTGCGTAAGTCAGAGGCGTGCTCTGGGACTAGGGAAGATCCTCAAAGAATGAAAGCCATCGTGTCAGGGGCAGAACTAGGGGGTGACATTTTTTCCCACCTATTCCTTAATGTTATTAAAACAGAAATAGGTCTGACTTAAGCCTCTCTTCTGCACCCTGCTTGCTGAGTGGCCTGGGGCCAATTACTTAACCTCTCTCTGCTTCCACTACTGCCTCTGTAACATAAGGATGAGCTGCTCGCCTCACAGGGCTCTTCCGAGGATGGACATCAGAGCCTTGTGCCTTCTTGGTGCAGCTGAGATGCCACCTCCCCTAGGAAGGTTGTTCCTGGTCCCAAACTTGGGGGTGGGGGCGCTCCTGAGCCTCCAGCATGTACCCTTCAGTTAGAAATTATCTTCCTCTTCTACTGTTACCATCAGCCTGTGACACATGTGTGCACATGCATGCAGACACAAGACACGCTTACACACAGACATGCCAACAGACACACCCACATAGACACACACACGTCTACTGTCCTGGAAGGAAGGAGCTATGTGGTTTAGGACATATCTCTTGCTAGATTCTCGATAGACATTTGATGAAGGAATGCACAGATCTACAGGAGGCTGACCTTCGTCTGGGGTTTGTAAGGCAATAAACCGTCTTCAGTAATGTCTTGTTGAAGGTGAGTAATGGCAGTGAAGGTGAGAATGCATCGCATTACTTGCAACTGAGTATAACACGTGAGCTCAGATACCTAGAGTTATACTGTGTAAATTACTCACTGGAGAGGTTTACAGCTCATTTCAAAATCTATAAAATCATGTGCTGGGAGACGTGAGGCTGTACATACATGTGGCTCTGATTCCGTGTAACTCTCTGAGGACCTCTAAAGTTATTTAAAGGGAAACGGACGTGGGCACACCTCACTTAGTGTTCCCCCTAAACAGCCTACAAGTTTTATGTTAGCGGTCAAGCTCTTGAGAGCGTTTCCACATCTGCCTTTACTGCTGTGATATTGCTGGAAAGCAGGGCCTCGGGTAGCCGCACTGTGAGTCTCTGGGTCTCTGAGTCTCAGTGCTGATGGGAGGGGGTGTTAGCCATGCGTCCCTTTGGAGCTGGATCTCACGTGGTTCACAGTGCCCTTTGAGGCGAGTGTGAGCCCAGGGATCGCCTGTTCCAGCCCTAGAAGAAGCTGACTCCTGCCCAGCTCTCTGTTTCTGCTCACCAAAACCCGGGTGTGGCACAGATGGGAAGCCAGGGCCCAGAGCTCATTGTTTTAACCGTGTTCCTGGGATCTAATTCACACACCATAAAACGCACCCACTGAGAGTGGTTTTCCGTATATCCCCAGATATGTGCAACCACTACTGCAGTTCAGTTTAGAACATTTCCATCAGCCCAGACAGCACCGTACCCATGAGCAGTCACACCCCATTTCTGGGCAACCGCTAGAGTGCCTTCTGCCTCCACAGGGGGCTCTGGGGGTTTAATACTTGGTGTCTCCTTTCTGTGATAACAGTAGGCATCCCCGCCTTTGTGCTATCTTAGGTGGGCAGAGCCCTGTCGCCACGAATGACCTGAGTTTGCCTCCCTCCTCCGCCACTTATGGCCTTTATCACCTTGGTTGAATTTTCTACCCACTGCCTTTTCTTTTTCAAGTGCAAAATTGGGGATAATGATAATAATACTGACCTCACGGGGCTGCTGTAAGGAAACAAGATAATTCTGTGATGCTCGGCACACTCTGGGGCCTACTATTATTATTATGAGCTTGGGGGCTGTAGCAGATAAGCAGACCAGTTCCCTACCCCGCTTACCTTCCAGGAATCTCACACTGCTAATGGTCCCCATAGCTCTGTACTCTCCAGTTTCTTTGTCTCTCCCCTCAAGCTGCTTTTCTCTAGGAATGGCTTTCCCACCTCTGTGCACCTGGTCTCCCTCCTGTTCATCCCCCAAAGTCCTAACAAAAAGGTGAATAATAGTAAGTTTTGGAGATGGAGAGGAATCGTAGCCCTGATTCACTGCCAGTGGGAACATCAAGTGGGGCAGCCACGTTGGAATATAGTCTGACAGTTCCTTAAAAGGTTAAGCATAAAGTTACTATTGAGTTGGAAAAAAAGTTTGTTCAGTTTTTTCCATGAGATGTTACTGAAAAACCCGAATGGACTTTTGGCGCACCCAATATAGGATCCAGCAATTCCACGCCTAGGTATGTACCTAAGAGAACCGAAAATGTATGTTCACACAACACTATGAATGTGCGTAACAACATTATTCATAGTAGCCCCAAGGGGGAAGCAACCCAAACGTCCATCAACTGATGAATGCATAAAGAAAATGTGGCCCCTCCACGCAGTGGAAAATATCATTCAGCCATGAAAAGGAGTTAGGTACTGATAGGTACCATAACGTAGATGGACCTTGAAAACATGGTAAGTTAAAAATCCAGTCACAAAGGACCACATGTTGTAGGATTTCCTGAATATGAATTGTCCAGAATAGGGAAATTTGTAGAGGCCTAGGGTTGGGGCTTCCCAGGTGATGCTAGTGGTAAAGAACCCGCCTGCCTAATGAAGGAGACAAAAGAGATGCGGATTCGATTCCTGGATTGGGAAGACCCCCCAGAGGAAGGCATGGCAACCCACTCCAGTATTCTTGCCTGGAAAATTCCATGGACAGAGGAGTCTGGCGGGCCACAGTCCATGGGTCACAAAGAGTCAGACACAACTGAAATGACTTAGCACGCAGGGTTGAGGGAGTGGTGGGGGATGGGAGGTAATGGCTAAAAGGAACCAGGATTTTCTTGGGGTGGTGATGAATATATTCTAAAAATGATTGTTGTGATGATTTCATGTACCAGAATATACTAAAACCCATTGAATTATACCCTTTTAATGGGTAAATTGTATGGTACGTGAATTAGATCTCAAAATTGTTTGGAAAAAAGATACCGATCTCAGTCAAGGACTCCTTTCTCCAGGAAGCCTCCCCTGCTAGCCTCCACTCGGCACCAGTCCCAGTGCATTCTTCTTTTACATCTGGGGACCTGGTACTCAGGGATGGGGGCTCAGGACGGACGGGCTTGCCCACATCTGGAGAGAGGGCCAGGTCCAGAAGAGCCGCTCATCTTGTGCTCAGGGGCTGACCTTTGACATGGAGTTTCTTTGCTTTTTTAGGGGAATTTGAAAAAGACTCTGCTGAGTGCTTGAAGCATCTGGAGCTTCTGGAGGGAGAGGAAGGTCAGAATTTGAACAAAGGGGACTCAGAGAAGGAAGCCGAGTATCCTGACCCGCTTCTTCTCGGAGGCCTGATTCCAGAGAAGGGTTTTGCTTCATTTGACTTGTGTTTCTTGCAAGAGTTCATCTTTAAACTTCTGCAAAGTGAGTAATCAAGTTCTACCGCTTGCTAGTAACTTTGGTGACCAAAGATTTTATAATCCTAGTAAGAGTAACCTACCTAATAGGTTGTATTATAATATTAAGTGGGAAAAATGAAAGGTTGTTATTAATATTAGGAGAATAACAATAAATAAAGATAATCAGGTGGGAAATAGCTGAAGGCTTCTGACACACCAGGCACAGGTCTAAGACGTTTATAATAACTACCTTTTAATTGTCATAAAGGTACTGTGAGGTCGGTTATAGTATCACCTCCTTTTAAAGATGAGACAAGTGCAGCACAGAGAGGTTAAGTAACTTCCCATGGTTGCACAGATAGTGAGCTGAGATGTAAACCCAAGTGCTTGGGATCCAAGACCCATGCTCTTCATAACTTCCTTATGATCTCAACTATATAAAACTACGCATATGTGAATCCATGCAAATGTTAACCATGATTATCTCTGGCAGGCAAGAGGAGGGTGTTTTTCTTTATTCCTTTTTATATCTGCCACATTTCCCTCGATGACTTGATGTCCTTTCTATTATCAAAGCACAAAATTAACTCTATTTTAAAGGGTTTTGAGGTCACCTGCACATATCAGGGTCCCAAATGTTGCCTATGTGAAGTAAGTGAAAGTCGCTTAGTCGTGGCTGACTCTCTGCCACGCCATGGTCTATACAGTCCATGGAATTCTCCAGACCAGAATACTGGAGTGGGTAGCCTTTCCCTTCTCCAGGGGATCTTCCCAACCCAGGGATTGAACTCAGGTCTCCTGCATTGCAGGCAGATTCTTTATCAGTTGAGCCACAAGGGAAGCCCAAGAACATCGGAGTGGGTAGCCCATCCCTTCTCCAGGGAATCCCCCCGACCCAGGAATCAAAGCAGGGTCTCCCACATTGCAGGAGGATTCTTTACCAACTGAGCTGTCAGGGAAGCCTATGCCTATGTGAGGTGTGGTTCAAAGAGAAGGGGAGGTTTTGGATGGAAAGGAACAGATAAAGACAGCCTTCTCTCCGCCTTCCTTCCAGTCAAAGAATCTGAGCTCAGAGAGCTGAGGAAGACTCTAGAAAGAGCGCAAGCAGAGCAGGAGGCCCTGCAGAGGCAGCTGCTGGAGTTCCAGGTAAGGTGCTCCAGAGGGAAGCAGCCAGTCCCCATCTCTGTAGCCCATTGCTCAGCTCAGGGCCCGGCCTGGTGGGTCAGGAAGCTGGAGAGGAAGACCACGTGGTCCGATTAAAAGAACACATTGCAATCTGCAGTGCCACTTCCCTCTGCACGGTTCCTGCTAGAGTACACTTGTTGCATATTCTTGTAAAATACGGAGTGTCTGTCTGTAAAATACAGAGTGTTTCCAAGGTACAGAAATCGTGCCATGGGCCTTCTTGTGCTGCCTGCTGGCTTCACTCAAGGCTCCGTGGTCATCTACACTGCCCCGTGGCATTTGGCCTGCTATTTCTGCATGTCCCTGGCCCGCTACCCATGTTGTGGCCTCTAGTTTGCCACACTCCTTTGAGTGTAGTTTATTAAAGAACAGTGAATGTTAAAAACAAACAAAAAAAAAAACCAAAGGAAACACCCCAGTTATTGTGCAATGGCCCACCTGACACAGGTCCCTGGATGTCAGCCCAGCCAGGGCCCCTGGCTCAGCAGCCTGGCTGGTGGAGAGGGTGTGAACTGTGGAGCTGGGAGGGGGTGTCCTTTACGGTCCGGGACCTTCTTAGCAGAGTGGCTCACTGAGCTCCCAGCCCATATCTTAGAGGAGGACAACCACATCTGCCTCGCCAGGGATGTTGGGAGGGGCCAAAGGCCTGGCACACAGTCACACTTTATCTGCAAATCCTGCCCTCGCCCTGGGGCTGCCCCATCGTGGGGCATCCTGGCTGGGGGCCCCGCAGATGGGAGCCCGAGAAGGACCGACTCGGAAATCAGGCCCAGCTGTGGGTCTGGGCTCCTCTCCCTGGCTGTGGGGCTAGGGAAGCTCCCTGACCCTCAGGGAGCTCACTCCCCAGGCCTATTTATATATAGGAGGCAGGGATACCACCTGGGCAGGAGGGCAGGTGAGATACTGAGAGATATAAAGAGTCTAGCACCAAGATATAAAGAGTCTAATACCAAGTAGTATTTTTAACAAGGCGGGGTGGTGGTGCTCTGTCAGTGGGACAGCTGTTTTATTCCTTGGACTCAGGGAGGGGAGATTGACTATGTTCATGGCTTCTGTGTGTGCCCTACAAGAGCAGCTGCAAGACCCTTTTTGTCTAATTGTTTGCTTATTTGATTACTTATTCATTTGGTGCCTATTTATTTACATGTATCCTTACTTCCTTATAATTATGTACTTATTTACTGGTTCATTTATTTACTTCCTCACTTATGTGCATAGTTATGTATTTATTTATTCACTTGCTTATTTACTCATTCATTCAGCTATTCATTCATTTGGAAAGTTTTGGGGCTAGCCACATGAACACCTTGGTGTTCCTTTCAGAACCGACAGCAGTGGCTGGAGGTGGAGCTGGCCAGCCTGAAGACCTATGGGGTCATCCTGGAGAAGGAGTTTGAGAACCTGAACACAGTCATCATGCTGCCCCACTTTGGCCTGCGAGTAATGGACATGGGTGAGTCCCTCTCCCCATCCTCTGGCCTCACACATGCTTCCTCCAGGTCCTCACTGGTCTGTGAAACTGAGGCCCAGAAATTCCTGTCCATTCACTTAGTCGTGCCTTCATCCCTCACTTCTTCACTTAGCCTACTTCTTGCATGGCCAGTGCATCCAAGCTTGGTGCCCGGTGCGAGGGATGTGGAGATGAATGGTCACCCTAAATCCAGCACCCACTGGCATCAGTCCCTGATCTGGGTGCTGCCAGGGGATGAAGATACGGAGAAGCCCCTGGCCTCAAGCTCTAACTGCCTGGACCCTCGGTCACTAGACTGTTGGGGTGCAATGTGTTCCAGAGGAGAGCTGCCCCCCATGGACAAGATGCTGTGGGCACTCAGGTGCGAGGCAGTTCCCTATCTCTGCGAGGTGGGCTTCTAGAAGGACTTGACAGAGGAAGGACCCAAGAGGACAGTCCCAAACTCCTGAGACAAAGAAGGGCCCAGAGGTCTGCCAGTGGGGAGAGGTGAGCGAGGGCGCAGAGCATGTTCATGCTGCGTCTCACGCAGGCCTGGTGCCAACACCCTTCTCTGAAGAAAATGTCATGAGTACCACTTCATTGTAAATATTTAAACATGACTGCTTGGGGGAATGTAAAACGTGAACATTCCTCTTCACTCCCCACACCCCTGCCCAGTCCCTTCCCTAGAAGTTTTTACTGTTCACATCTTGCCATTTCCTGTTTATGAATGAGGTGGCGGTGAGTGCATGTGTCCTAAGTCACTTTAGTCGTGTCCAGCTCTGCAGCCCCATGGACTGTAGCCCGCCAGGCTCCTCTGTTCATGTGGTTCTCCAGGCAAGAATACTGGAGTGGGTTGCCATGCCCTCCTCCAGGAGATCTTCTGGACCCAGGGATTGAACCTGCATCTCTTATGTCTCCTGCATTGGCAGGTGGGTTCTTTACCACTAGCGCCACCTGGGAAGCCCAAGGTGGTGGCCAAAGTCATTAACAAGAGGGAACTTCTCCGGACATGGCTGCCGTGTTGCTTTATTGAGGCAAGGGGAAGGGGGCAGTTCCTAGGCAGTTAGGGGCCCTAGGACAGTGGGTTTGTACCAATCAGTCTGGCAGATTTCAATACTTTCAAACCTGGTACCACCTCACTGGTGCATTACTGGCTAACCATCAGCACGGTGCTGGCGAGAAACAGCTGGACTTGTTCATCGACAGCTTATCTGTTTCCTACAGATGGGACAGCACCCCAGTGCCCGGCTAATTCACACTGAGGTGGGGGACCCCTGGGGTTTCACCATCACGGTGGAGCAGTGACTCCAGAACACAGCACATCGGGTACAAGGTGTAGCATCCCTGCTCTATAAATAGCTAAGCCTCAAGGCCAAGGGTCCTGGCAATGAGAGGAATGGAGCTTGCAGGCCCCTCCCCTTCTTCCTTCCGTTCTCCTCTCCTCCCCATCCTTGCTTGAGAGCATTTGCCCTGGCCTGCGGAGTCGGACATGACTGAGCGACTGAACAACAACAACACGTTAAGTATCAAAATTCACATGGAATCAGGCCAGGGCAAATGCTCTCAAGCAAGGATAGGGAGGAGAGGAGGAGAGAAGGAAGAAGAGAAGGTGCACAGCCACTGTCCAAGAGCCCCTCACTGCCTAGGAACTGCCCCACTCTCCTTGTCCCAAGCCAGCAACCTGGCAGCCATGTCCCAAGAATCAATTAGACAAGTGAGATTTAGGGAGAGGTGCCAGGTGGTGAGTGCTCCTAAGGGAGAAGGGTTACCCAGGCTTGGGTTCCTGTTGGATGAGGGAAGCAGGTGGGAGGCATGTTCTCCAGTCTTGATAAGCCCATGGGCCCCTACTCTTTCTCCCTTCCTGTGGCTTCTTCCTTACCTGGTGAATTGGATCCTTTTACTGCAGTCATGACACTGGCAACTCTGGGGAGCAGACAAAAGATGCTGTGGGGTTTGGTTAATGTCCAGATGTGTTCACGTGGGTGTCCTTCCCAGGGAAGGCATGATGGAAGGCATGGCATGTGGTGCCTGTGTAATGTGTATACAGGATACAGTATAATGTGAAAGGTCAGCTTTCAGAAAGCATTTCTTGATTATTGGCTCCAAATTTGTCAATGCACCTGGTGTCAGGTAATGTCCAGGAAGCAGTTTTGCAGGTTCAGCTGCTTCTCTGCTCCTGCCACTCACTCTCTGCTTCCTGAAGTTCCCCTCAGCCCACTCAGTTCACTCCATCCCCAGACGTCCTTTGAGCCCAGGGCTCAGTGCTGGGAAGCCAGAAATTCAAGATGTTTTATGACCTCACGGAACTCTGGATCTCAGAGGGTGACACTGGGAAGTAAATCAAGGCTCATGGTGTGACCTGCTTCCCAGGTGGCACAGTGCGAAAGAATCTGCCTGCCAGTACAGGAGACATGGGGGATAGGGGTTCGATCCCTGGGTTGGGATGATCCCCTGGAGAAGGAAATGGCAACCCACTCCAGTGGATTCTTGTTTGGAAAATTCCATGGACAGAGGAGCCTGGCGGGCTAAGTCCATGAGTTCACAAAGAGTTGGACGTGACTGAACACACACGTGCCATGATGTGACTCAGCCATCCTATCTGAACCTGAGCTGTGTGCATGGGGTACCAAGCAGGCCCTCCTCTCAGGGCCCCCTCTTCCAGGACCCTGTCCCACTTCTCTGTCTAGGACACAGTTGTCTCTCCGGGAGCATCTGGGATAAGCAGAGCAGACGTGGACTGGGCTCCATCTGAAGCAGCCCTTGGGCTCCACAACTTTTTCCTGATACTAAACTGTCTTCTCTCCCTTCCCAACTCTGCAGCATAAAGCAGTGCACACCTTTCACCAGTGGGGACCCCAGGATGCATCCCGGGCACATTAGAGGTCAGCTTCCAAAGGGCCATCTCCCTCGGTGGAAGAAGAGTGGGGATCCTGGGCCCCTGAGGATGGGGTAGCAAGGATGAGTCGGAGAGCTGTCTACTCTACTGATCCAGGAGAAAATAAATCATGTGTGTGTGTGTCTTTGCACAACAGACTCAGTCTATCTTTTGTCTCGGGCTTGGCAGTGTCTGCTCCCAGGAACTGTAAGTTGAGCAGCTTTGATCTGGAAAGATGTTGGTGGAGCGTGTCTGCCTCTGCAAGCAGAGAGAGTAAGTGCCGCACACACCTGCTCTTGGAGCCCTTGTGCCCAGCGTCCCTGAGCCTATGCCCGCCTCTCCCTCTCACAGTCAGTCTCCGTGAGTGGTACAGAAGCACTTCGGTTTCCTCTACTGAATTATAAGGTTTCTTTCTGCTTCAGTTTCCTCTACTGAATTATAAGGACACCAGCGCTGCCCACCAACCACAAGAGGTAGGGTGAAGATGAAGTAATACAGCCAGACCCCAGAAGCTGACCTACAGGCAAGCAGGTTGTTTGGGAGGTAACCCCAGGTAGAGGAGTGGGGAAGTGAAACAGGGAGGGGAGGACAGACATGAGAGGGCACATTGTCCAGGCAAGATACTGTGGCTGGGCCCTGGGGAAATTCCGGGAGCCAGGGTGGGACACACACCTGAGAGCATCCCACTCAGTGGCCTGGGAAATGGGGTAGTTATCCACCAACTCCCTTCAGACTCTGCTAGGGGATGACTTCTAGGAGGGGTTAATTCCTTTTTCTTCCTGCTTGCTATGCAGATAACATGGGGAACCCAAGAGACCGGAAGAGCCTTGGGCAGGGAAGGCTAAGGTTGGAAGGCTGGCCAGTGTGCCCCTTGGGGTGGAAAGGACAAGGGATGAGAGTGGGACCCAACAGTGTTTGTTATGGGGCTGCTATGGGGCTTTATAGGCTATTAATCAAGATACAGCTACAAAATAGGGGAGATCACGGTGGTTCCTGCACACAGGGGTGTAGACATCAGGGATTAGGTCTGCCTCCCTGCAACAAAGATGTGACCACAATGGCCTCACCACATAAGAAATGGTTGAGTGGTGAGCAGTGGGGACTAAGACAGCAGTTCTTGTGTGTACATGCATTGCCCACAAGGTAGCTCCCCAACCTCCAGCACTGGTTCTGTGCTCCAGGCAGGATGAGGGCAAAGGGGGGAGGGTGACAGCTGGTCTGCCTCTTTTCACAAAGAGCTTCCAGAAAGTCCCAATTTCTAGAAAGAATTTCCAGAAAGCAACTTCTATTTGCATCTCAGGGACCAAGGTGGCAGCATTTGGTCAAGATAGCTGCAAGGGAGTCAGAAAAATGTAGTTTTAGCTGAAAACAGGGGTGTCCAGAGCAAAGCTGGGTTGGGTTAGTGAGGAAGAAGCGGGTAGAGAAAAATTGAGGGGCGGGGTGGGACAGAGGGCAGTATCTGCCCCAGTGGACACTGTTTCTAGAGGAGAAAGCCAGCTTGTGACCCTGCAGAGGTCTCTGTGCAGTCTGGCTGGAGTCCTGGCAGAGGACCCCAGCATCTTTCTCTCTGCTCAGCAAACATTGGTGGGGTGTCTCTGAGCATTTTTATGGCAGGTGTTCAGCCAGCGTGATAGCTACTACACTAGTGCTGCTGAAGGCCTGGTCTGTACTTGGTCTTTGTACACACTTGATGCTTGGCAACTCACTCAATATTCTTGCCTGGGAAATCCTATGGACAGAGAAGCCTGGTGGGCTACAGTCCATGGGTTTGCAAGAGTCAGACACAACTTGAGAACTAAGCTATCACCACCACACACATCCGATCTCATTGTGAGGCAGGTCCGCTTGAGCCACTTACAGATGGAACGAAAGAAGCTCAGTAATTGGCCAGAGATGCCATCAGCAAGGAGATCAGATTTGGTTTCCATGACAACTGTAACCTATGGAGATTCAGCTATTTGCTTTGACCACACAGGCCTACAGGACGGGTAGCTGCTTTGCAGGAAGACAGTCGTCTTTCTCTTTCAAACCAACTCAGCCTCTCCCTCCCTATAGTGACTCTGTCTGCACTAACCTACAGCCAAGGTTACACTCAACAAATTTTGCTGAATAAGAATACCTGGATTATCCAAATTAGACCATGAAGAGGACTTCCAGATTTAGCAAATGAAAATACAGAACACTAGTTAAATTTGAATCCAGATAAACAAAAACTTTAGTGTAAGTATGTCCCATGCAGTATTTAAGAAACACTGAAAAATGGTTTAAAAAATTTTAACTGGACACCGCATATTTTATCTGGCAGCCCTAAACATGAATGCCTCAATGGTTGTGTAACTCATCAAACTCAGCCCTTTATTTCATCACAGGAAAACCTGGATTTCTCCTGGAAGGGTGTTCAGTCACTGATAGTGACCCCTGAGCTGTATCCAGGTCCCAGGGTCTCAGGCCCTGACCTTTGGACCAAACAAACAAGAGAAGCAGGTAGTGGCAGGTTCTAAGTGAGGCAGAGTGGGCCCAGGTGTCTCAGAGTTGAGGGCGACTCTTCTCGGGTGCAGGTGGAAGGCTTAACCATGGATGGTGAGCAGGGTTGATCCTCGCCTCAGCTTTGCTTCCCAAAACCTGCAGGGCCTGGAATTCATCCCTTCATCTGTTTCCTCACTTGCCACAACGGAGCTGGACAAGCCTGCATCTGATAAAGTGAAGTCGCTCAGTCGTGTCCAACATTTTGTGACCCTGTGGACTGTGTCCATGGGATTTTCCAGGCAAGAGTACTGGAGTGGGTTGCCATTTCTGCATCTAATAAGTTGAGTCTGAATGCCCAAACATACCGAGACAGGTTATCTCGACTTAGCAGCTGTGGGACTCTGAGCAAGGCGCTGCCTCCATGAGCCTCAGTTTTCTGCTCTGTAAAATGGGGATGTTGACACCTAGTGGGGTCACTGTTGGGACTGAGGAGTTGTGCCTTCTAAATCACCCTGCACAGGACTGCATGCTGCGGGGACACTTGATGTGGGTGTGCCTGTTGTCCCTGACAACCGTCCTGCCAGGATCCATCCCATGGCGACAATAACACCCGGATCACCTGACAGGTGTTGAGCGGATGTCTGTCTCATGCTCATCCCCACGGCCGAGCCTCTTTGCTGGAGTGACTCCATTCCCCAGGCACCGTGGGGACCGGCTTGGGTTTAGGTTCCTTATGCCCCTCATGGGAGCTGAACCCCCTGCCACTGTCCTAGATGGGATGTGGGACTGGGGTGGGAGATGATGCTGTTGGGGCGGTCCTGATGCAAAGAGACCAGGTCTCGGAGCTCAGTGTTGCCTCCTTCAAGAAGCCCTGCCCTCCACAGCTGAAGCCTCATCTGTGAAATCTGACTCCCTCCAGATCCAGTTACCTATGCTTCCGGGCAGTGCCTCCATAGCTCCTGGCCCAGCCTTTGCAGGACACACCCCAGGGAAACCAAATCGCTGGGGGTGCTGGGGCTCACAAGGGGGCCACGGTGCCCTCAGATGGCAGGAGTGGCCATTGCACTTCTGTAGCATGCCTGGGTGTGCCCCTGGCCAGAGGAGCTGAAACATAATTATCTGAGATGGACTTGTTCAAGGAGGCACAGAAAGAAATAGAATTGCTGTGTGACCCAGCGCATACAAACAGAATTAAAACCAAACTCATGCCAAGTAATAGTCACCCTACTTCAGAGGTGCACTCTGACACTTTGTCTTCTATTTTATATTTTAAAACTACTGGGCACAGCCCCCTAAATTGATTTCAGGGCTTTCTAATAGGTGATGCCTATCATAGTTCAATAGATGACTATTAATAATTGAATAAATCTCGGGCATCCTCATTACAGACCCCTTACATTTGATTATCAGAGTCTATGACTGAGCAGGTCGGAGTTCTGGCCTGAACTGCTTCCTCTCTTCATGCTGGGAGATAAGAAATCTGGGCATCTAGCTCTGCCTGCCCACAGAGATGGGCCAAAGTGGGTGAGATGCTGAGGACTCTGAGAGTACAAATGGTGGATAGTCCTCCTGCCCTAGAATGAAGTAGAGTAAACCATACAGCTGGTATGTTAGGAGCACTGGCTCTGGGGCCAGACTAGGTGCCCAGACACTGCCACTTGCTAGCTCTGTGACCCTGCATAAATCACTTTACCTCTAGGATGCTCAGTTTCCCCATCTGTAAAATGGGGATGATGATAGCAAGACCTCATCAGATTGTTGTGAGAACTACATGGGTTCCTAGACCAGGTCTGGCATGTGGGGAGTTCAGTAAACATCAGCCAGGATGGTCAGCAGGGCTGGCTTCACAGATATGCATCCTCTCAAGTCTCACAGAGCCCTGCTCCCAGAAAGACTGAGTTTAATGCTTTTCGGTCGCCATCTTGAAAGTCTTAATCAGTTTTTCTTTGAACCTGTGCTTTATAATTGATGTCTGACAGGGCGACAGAGCCTGATCAGGGGATGTGCCGGGTGGCAGTGCTGTGCTCCAAGCAGTTAGCTTGGTTGCTGGGCTACAAACATACACACATGCCTGGCATGGCCTGGGGCACTGTGGGGTCCTGGGGAGCTTGTGACCGGGGCTGGGACCTAAGCTGCTGGTGGTGATCATGGTGGCCAGTAGGAAACCCTGGAAGAGAGGAGGAACTTCCTGCCAGGAGTCTGTCCTGGGGGGACCTATATAAATATCAACTCTCAGGCCTGAGGGCTGGGGTAGGAACTGCTGAAACTCCGGCAGTAAACTTTGTCAGTAAATTATTACAAAATTGTACACATGGACATTGCAATACAGCATGCCAAGAATTATTAGAACTCTTCAGGGAGCTTAGAATCTCTGGCTTTGACAGCTATTGCAATGCTGCAAACGTTCAAGGGCTTATAAATAGAAATTAAGTGTAAAGATTGTCACTTTTGATGGAAAAAAAAAGCATTATCTCCATATCAAGCTTTGATGAACCAGTGATTAAAGAGGAAGACAATTTTAAAGTAAATTTTCCTTATAATTAAGATATAGTGAAAGAATGCATAAATAGGTGATCGAACTATATACAAGTCATGAAGTCATTTTTGGTTTCTGTTATAACCTCCACAAATTGGGAAATGAGTATGTCAAGGCTGTATATTGTCACACTGCTTATTTAACTTATATGCGGAGTACATCATGTGAAATGCCGGGCTGGATGAGGCACAAGCTGGAATCAAGATTGCTGGGAGAAATATCAATAATCTCAGATACACAGATGACACCACCCTTATGGCAGAAAGCAAAGAAGAACTAAAGAACCTCTTGATGAGAGTGAAAGAGGAGAGTGAAAAAGTTGGCTTAAAACTCAACATTCAGAAAACTAAGATCATGGCATCTGGTCCCATCACTTCATGGCAAATAGATAGGGAAACATTGGAAACAGTGAGAGACTTTATTTTCTTGGGCTCCAAAACCACTGCAGATGGTGACTGCAGTCATGAAGTTAAAAGACGCTTACTCCTTGGAAGAAAAGCTATGACCAACCTAGACAGCATATTAAAAAGCAGAGATATTACTTTGTCAACAAAGGTCTGTCTAGTCAAAGCCATGGTTTTTCCAGTAGTCATGTATGGATGTGAGAGTTGGACTATAAAGAAAGCTGAGCACCGAAGAATTGATGCTTTTTAACTGTGGTGTCAGAGAGGACTCTTCAGAGTCCCTTGGACTGCAAGGAGACCCAACCAGTCAATCCTAAAGGAAATCAGTCTTGAATATTCATTGGAAGGACTGATGCTGAGGTTGAAACTCCAATACTTTGGCCACTTGATGCAAAGAACTGACTCATTTGGGAAAGACCCTGATGCTGGAAAAGATTGAAGGTGGGAAGATAAGGGGATGACAGAGGATGAGATGGCTGGATGGCATCACCGACTCAATGGACATGAGTTTGAGTAAGCTCCAGGAGTTGGTGATGGACAGGGAGGTCTGGCGTGCTGCAGTCCAGGGGGCCACAAAGAATCAGACATGACTGAGTGACTGAACTGAACTGAAATGAACTCCACAAGTTACAGGAAATGTCAGACAGTAAACATTAAAATACCACTGTATACAATTACATTCAAAACTAGATTCAGGCTTACAACAAACCAATGGATATGGGGCCGCTGGCTTTCCAAGGTCCTCAGTATAAGTCCCACGCTCACCAGCTGTGTGTCCTCAGGGGAATCACATCTCTGCCTCTTCTCTAATATCAGGGTGGTGAGGTAGCACATGGAAGCGCCTCTGTACTCAGAGGTGGGTAAATCAAAGTTCCCCATCTCGTTCCTCCTCAAAACTTTGCCTTAGGTACCAGCTGCATAAACGTCACCCGAGAGCTTGTCACAAACACAGAATCTACAGGCATGTGAGAGTCTTAGTGTCACAACCTTAGATAAACTGCTTGGGGAAGTTGTCTGAGTTCTTTGTCTCTTGAGTTTAGTCCTTTTGTTGTTGTTGACTTATACTGAGGATCTTGGAAAGCCAGCAGCCCCCACATCCATAGCAACATGTTAGAAAATACTAACTAAGCACACTACAGTTTATACAGTGCTTTTCACCTGCATTCCCATCACTCGACTAAAAATTTTGGACCCAGTGAAAAATAAAAATATTCCAAAAGCAGGCGGAAAATGCAGTTGTTGTTGTTTTTGTTGTTCAGTCACTCAGTCGTGTCCAGCTCTTTGTGACCCCGTGGACTGCGGCATGCCAGGCTTCCTTGTCCCTCACCATATCTTGGAGTTTACTCGTGTCCATTGAGTCGGTGTTTCCATCCAACCATCTCATCTTCTGTGGTCCCTTTCTCCACCCGCCTTCAATCTTTCCCAACAACAGCTTTTAGGAATATAGTCCTAAACATTGCTATTAAAAGTGTGCCCAGTAGAGGTCACCAGAATCAAGTGGTTAATTGATTTGCCTACCATTTGCTGGGAAAGATTGACGGCAAAAGGAGAAGGGGGCAACAGAGGATGAGATGGTTAGACAGCATCACCAACTCAATAGACATGAATTTGAGCAAACTCCAGGAAATAGTAGAGGACAAAAGGGCCTGGTGTGCTGCAGTCCATGGGGTCACAAAGAGCTGGACACGACTTCGCAACAGAACAACAACAACCATTTCCTTGGAAAAAGAAAAAAAATGTCAGTAACAAGGCTGGGAGTAACCAAGAAGAGTCAAATCCTCCTGCACTCCCACCTCCCTCATACAGAAACTTTCTGCCCACCTCCTCAAAGGCAAGTTTAATCAGAAATCTGCATTTGTAGGGAGCCTGCCATCAGAGGTCAGAGCACTGGTCTTCAGGGGAAAACCCTTCAGTAGGGGCTGGCCTGGTGGGATGGTGGGGCCGAGGGCTGTGGTGCTGAGTGCTTATGCTGCCCCCACTGCCATGGGGTGACCTCAGGCAAGTTGCTGCTGCTCTCAGTCCACAGGACTCCATCCATAAAGTGTAGGCAGTCAGACTGTGAGATTCCCAGGGTCCCCTGAGCTTGGATGGTGTGGGTCTTTTCCTGATCCAGCTTTCTATATTGTGCCCCAGAATTTTCCAAGGCTCCAAACTCCTGTGTCTACCCCTAAGCTGCCTTTCTGGCTGTCACAGCTGTGCCATCCAGGTTATCTGGCTGGCCCGGAGGTTTAAGGCACCCAGCACTCTAGAGGTAAAGACACATTCTTCTCTGTGATGAGTGGAGTGGATTCTGAGTGTGGAGAGAGACGTGTAAGATGATGGAGGGACAGAGCTGGAGGCTCCAACCATTTCACAGATGGCGACTCTGAGGTCCAGGGAAGCAAGTGACTCCATCCCAGGTCCCAGGAGCTCAGAGTCAGTGGTGGAGCTGGGACTGGAACACAGGAACTGCTGGTTGAGAGGGCTGGAGGGTGCTTATTTTCATGGCTCACTTCTGTCTTCCTGGTCTTCTCTCAATAACTATAAGCACTCCTTTTGGTTTGTTTTTAGAGGTTTAGTTACTCAAGTGATGTGCTAGTCTGCCCAGGAAAACTCCTATGAGGGCATGTGTAGTCTTGTCTGGCCCAGAGCAGGAAAGTGACAAAGATTTGTTAGGTGACCTGAGAAAGGTATTGGGTTTGGCAGGGGAGGGAGTTGACTTTGATTACGGCTACTTAATGGCTGCCAGGTTTTGTGAAAATCACTTTACATGGTTTAGTAACCTTTTACACTCTTCACAACAACCTCTGAAGACACGTATTACTCCTGTGTCATAACCGAGGCTAGAAGAACAAGAGTTACTTGCGCAAGGCTAGGTGGCCAGTGGAGCAGTAGAATCAGGTTTGTCTGTATGTCAATTAAACAATGCTAACTGCTGTAGCAAATAATCCTCAGACCTCAGTAGTTCAACCAGTAGAAGGTAGTTTTTGTTCTCTGACAGTGGAATCTGGTGACCCTGATTGGTGGACAGCCTTCCTGCACATGGTGATTCAGGGACCCAGGCTCTACCAGTCAGTGACTTCACTGTTTCCCTGGCTTCAGGAACCTCCTGCCTGGCTGGCAGTTGGAGAATAAGTGTGTATAGAAGGCACATGCTTCTTTATACCCACAGCCTGGAAGTGACATCACTTCTCATGCATTTCATTGGTGAGAAGTAGTCATATGACCACACACAGAACCAGGGGTGCTGGGAAATACAGTCCTTGCCTGAGCAGCGGCACTATGGAAAGAGGGGTACATGTTTTTGGAGGATAGTTTATCATTGCTGCCAGAGTGTGACACCAAAGGCCATGCCCCACCCCTGCCTCCCCAGGCCACCATGCACTGGGCTGGAAGAAGCGTGAGCACTGCCCTCTGGGTGTGACTGGCCCTGCAGTGTTGGCTGTGATAATAAATCACACAGCCTCAGGATTAGAAAGGCTCTTAGATTCTGCTCATCCATCTGAAGCTCCTCAATAGAGTCCTTGGCAAGATGGTGACACAGCTGTTGCTGGGCACAAGGCACAGATGCCCAGTGACCTGGAGCTCCCTGCTGATGAGGCAGCCACCCATGACCAATGTTCCTGGGACACTCCTGTCCTCTCTCCACCAGCTGAACCGAGGCCTGACTGCCAAGCCCACTGGGTCAGTGAAATGAGGAAATGTGGGAGCACGCTGGCCCCTCTCAGTCACCACTAGTCCTTCCACCTTTTGAGTTGAAATCTTCCTCCTTGACTCTTGCCCCATGTCCTGTCCTCTAGAACATTCCAGAACATATATGCTCACTCTCCATCTGGAGAAAATGGTCATCTGGATAATTAATTGATTGAGTCATTCATTTAACAAATACAGTAGACTGCTTGCCAGGGATAGGGGGTGTAGAGGATTGAATAGCATTGCCCCCTTCAAAATTTATGTCCACTTGGGACCTCAGAATGTGACCTTATTTGGAAACAGAGTCTTTGCAGATGTAATCCAGTTAAGTTGAGGTCATCCTGGAATAGGATGGGCCCTAATCCAAGGATTTATGTTCTATTATAAGGAGGGAGAAATCTGGACACAGACACACAGAAAAGAACACCATGTGAAGATAGAGATACCCGGGGAGAAGGACATGTGGTAACAGAGGTGAGGATTGGTTGATGCCACCACAAGCCATGGTCACTGAGGACTGCAGGCCGCCACCAGAAGCTGGGAGGAGGGGAGGGTGGGTGGACGATGCCTGGAAGGATCCTGCCACTGAGCCCCCAGGAAGACACCTCCCTGCCAATACCTCGATTTTAAACTTCTGGTCTCCAGAACTGTGAAAGAAGAAAATTCTGTGTTTTAAGGCCCCTTGCCCCAGCCTTTTGAGGGACTTTATTAGGCAGACACAGTGGAGTAACTAAAGCTCAGCTCTGACCATCAATCTACCTACAGGCTAGTAAAGAAGAAAGAAATACAAAATACAGTATAAAAATACAGTTCACAAACAAATAAGGGACACTTAGAAGACCCTGCAGCGGAGTCAGTAATGGGTGGTGTTGGTGGAAGAAGCATGCTGTGAATAAAATGGTCTGGGAAGAAGGAGGGCATGGGGCAACTGCATGAAGAGTAGGTCAGGGAGGGGAGTGTGGGTGGAGGGAACAGCATGCGCAAAGGCCCTGGGGTGGGAAGAGCTTGGTACCCTCTCAGAACAGAAGAGAAGCCGAGTGGCTGAACAGGTGGGAACAAAGGAGATGGGTGTGAATTCAGTGGGGCAGTATCACCTGGGGGGTGGGCAGGAAAAGGAGTGAGTTTTTTCTTCTAAGTGCAGGGGCAAGGAGGTCTGTGGACAGTTTTTAAGGAAGAGGATGATATGACCAAATGTCATTTTGACTGCTCTGTGGAGGATTTGAAAACATTTCTCACTCCATTCATTTATTCATTCAATGATTAATAATACAAATAAATAATCTGGAACCATTTCATCTTCAGGCTTGCAGATGAAATGAGACGGCCAAGACAGTACCCTGGGTGGTCAAGGTGGCCAGAGATTCCCACAATGGTGTAGACTTAAAAAAATATTCACAACGTAAAAGTTGAGAGTGGTGTCTTATTCATTGGGAATTTGGGGGACTTCAAGCGGGACAGGCAGCATCTCAAGTAACTCTGAGAGAACTGCTCCAAGGAAGGGAGGGGAGGAGCCAGGTTATACAGAAGTTTTGTAACAGAGGACAGGTAACATGAACATCAAAAGATTACTGTGAATTAAAGGAAAACCAGATATCTCAAGTTAAGGAATTTAGTGCTTTTCTATTATGGGAAGATGCAAATGGGTTCAAAGAAATCATTCCTTTGCTATGCACCTCAGCTACCTAGGGCCAGTATCTGGTGTTTTCACATCCTGAGTTTCCTTAGGGCTCACCGTGTGAAGTGGCTGCAGTCTGATGGCTGCTAGACTGCAGGTGTTATTTTCCTTCCCGAGTTTCCTCTGAGCTCACCGGCTCATATGGAAGGCTGCAATTGTTGATGACTGTGACATTCTTTGTTACTGATACGGCAGGAAAGATTCCATTTCTTGATGGCGAGATGAGCTTCAAGCAGAGACCTGCTCTGCCAGGAGAGGGTCAGGGGATGGTGGCCCTGGCAGCAGGCACAGTGGGTGCAAAGTCTGCACAACCTGCTCTTGCTTCCACAAGCCATCTCTTTTCCAGGCTGGATGTGGCAATTCTTGCAATTATTTCTCATAATACCTTTTTCATGTTGTAATAAATTCCTGAAATGACGCTGTCAGCTTGCTATCCAAGAACTCAATTGTTCCACAGGCCTTACTAATCAGAAAGTTTATCATAACAAGTTTTTATAAACACTCTATAATTTGCATAGCTCTTTTGCAATTCTGATCAACACATCCTCCTGTGGCCTAAGATGTGGGGAGAAGGAAGACATGCAAACAGATCTTATTTCACCTCCAGAGAAGTCTCATTCCATTCAGTCATGCAAGATAACTGCCTGCAAGCTCCGAGAGAGGCATAGATAAAGACACACATCCAGGGGCTCTAACAGGAGGGTTCAATTGTCTTTGAGTGCTAACAGCCATAGTAACTAGAAGGCAGCAGTCTTTGAAGACCATAAAATCTGGCAGGCTGGATAAAGATCTGGCTCTCAGGGTGTGGACTCAGGCACAGAGCCCCCAGCCAGGAGGAAAAGACAAGATCTGGTCCCTGGCTCAGTGGCTGGGAGCAAGTCTCTTAACCATTCTGAGCCTCTGCTGTAAAAGCAGGATGCCACTTGGATTTCACAGGAGGACCAAGAGGAAAGCACTCAGTGGTTGAGAGTGAGTCAGGCTTGCCTCTGCCACCAGGATCTACATGACCCTGGACATATTGCTTAAAGACTCTCCTCCTCTGATCATAAAATGGGGGTGGGGGTGGGGCAGAGAACAGCCCTTGTTCCATGCGGCTGTTGAGAGGATCAAATGAGACAATACATAGTAAGTGCTCAGTGAATGCTAACTAGCACTATCCTGGTTTCGAGATGAGGAAGAGAGGTGAAGTCCCTAAGTTACTTGGGTATTTTTCTGCTCTATTTCCTTGTTGATGATTATGGTGATGAAAATGGTGGTGGTGGTGATGATGGTGATGGTGGTGGTGATGATGGGATGGTTGTGGAGGTGGTGATGATGGTGGGATGGTGGTGGTGATGGTGGGATGGTTGTGGGAATGATGGGATGGTAGTGGTGATGGGATGGTGGTGGTGATGGTGGGATGGTGGTGGTGATGGTGGAATGGTGGTGACAGTGATAGTGGTGGTAATGTTGATGATGGTGGTGGTGGTGATGATAGTGATGGGATGGTGGTGATGATGGGATGGTGGTGGTGATGATGGAATGGTTGTGGAGATGGTGATGATGGTGGGATGGTGGTGGTGATGATGGGATGGTGGTGGTGATGGGATGGTGGTGGTGGTGGTGGTGGTGATTGTGGGATGGTGGTGGTGATGGTGATAGAGATGGTGGTGGTGGTGGTGATGGTGGTGGTGATGGTGATGATGGTGGTGGTAGTGGGGATGATGATGGTGGGGTAGTGGTGACAGTGGTGATGGTGGTGGTGGTAGTCGTGGTGGTGGTAATGATGACAGTGGTGGTGATAGAGATGGTGGTGATAGTGGTGATGGTAGTGATGGTGGGATGGTGGTGGTGATAGTGGTCATGGTGGTAATGATGATAGTGGTGGTGATAGAGATGGTGGTGATGTTGGTGGTGGTAGTGGTGATGACGATGGTTGTGGTACTGGTGATGGTGGTAATAACAGTGATAACAAATGGGTTCCTGTGTGCTGGAATAGTGATATCCTCTGCACTAGGATCCACTACTGCCTGTGATGCCTGGAGCCTTTGGGTCCAGTGAGCTCCCTATAGGAGTAGCCTCACCCCTTTGCTCTAATCTGTACAAGTACCATTTTTCTCTGTGAGCTGTGACTTCAGAAAGGCTTGGAAGCCCTGTTTAATTTGATGCTGTTCATATCATTCTGCCTTATATTTGTTGCTTGGTAACACTGACTCCCACTTCTTTTCTTTTCTTTTTTTTCTCTAAAGACAAAGGCTTCCCACTTTGCTCTTTTCATTCATTTCTGCAGACTCTTTAAAAGGTCTCTGGACAATTGGTGGAAGGAGAAAATCAAAGCCCTGATCCCAACAGCTTGTCTTTTTAGATGAAATATTTTCCTTTTTTGATAAGTGGCTTTAAAGCCTGTGTGTTGAGGAAAGACCTCTGGCCAGGAGCCAAGGACTTGAACCTGAGTTCTGATTCTCCACTATGTCAGCCTGACACTGAACTGGTTACTTAACTCCCTGGGGGTCCCATGCTGCAGCAGATGTAAAATGGCTGCAAACTCTTCATCACCCATCATGTAGAATGTGGGCTGGCTCCCCTGTGACTCATTTTGAACAATAGCTTGTGAACATATGATGCAAAGAGATGTTCTTCTCTGAGGCTGGGTCTTAAGGGAGGTTCAGCTTTCGTGCCCCTCTTGGACCCTCCCTCGTGTAAACCAGCTGCCACATAAGAAGCCTGACTGCCCTCGGCCACCATGCCAGGAGGAAGCCCAAGCAGCCACATGAAGAGACAGAGGCCACGTGCAGGAGCCCAATGTCCACTTTATGTGAGTGAAGCTGAGGTAGGAGATCAATGGGTTCCAGGTTAGACATTTACAACTGGGCCTCCTGTTTGCATTTCATGGGGCACGAAGAAGTAGGCTTCAGGCTGGATCCTTAAAATTGTTAGCACTTCCTGAGACAGTGTTCTCCAGTTAAAGCATTTACAATTAGCCTCCTGCTTGCCCTCTGAAACAGAAGTAACAACAGAAACAGGATGAATAGCCAGTCTTTGTCTCTTATAAGTACCTTAAGGTAGTAATCTTGGCAAGGACAAAGAGGGGCAAGATTCTGTTTGAGTAAAGGATTAAGAGACCTCTGCTTCCCCTCTTTTTGAAATAAGGAAGACACTACACGTGTGCAGAAAGGCTCCTTGGGGGTCAAAATTTAGTGGATAATGCCAGGCCATAATGAGTCTTGCTCCTCCCAGAAGCCTTCCCTTCGAGATCTGTCTTGGCTGGGGTGTGCAGGCGCAACCAGGGAAGGGTCCCAGGATGGGTCAGGTGTGGAAAAAGAAACCAGATAACTGGCTAAAGGTAAACAAAGACCCGGAAGAACTGACCTATATAAATGACTTAACTGTCTGTTTACCGCTCTCCTCCTCACTAGGGGGGACACCCATACCCTTTCTCTTTGGGTGTGCATCTCTGCCTTCCATCTTAGCTAAGCAAACCATTTCACTGCGTGTTCTCCTACTTCTTGTTGTGCTATATCTCTGATAAACTTTGTATCTGCATTCACAGTTTCTGCCTCCATGATAAATCCATTTTTCACCAGGGGCAAAGATCCAGGAGAAAAGAGCTTCTAGCCTCTAGCCCTTGCTGGTCGGGTGACTAGGATTCCTGGTTTTCATCCAGGCTCCCCAGGTTCACTTCCTGGGCAGGGAATGAAGATCTTGCTTCACGTCATGGCTCACTACTGCCTCGCCGAGATCAAAGCCTTCTTGGACCTTCCAGCCCTGCTCAGCCCCCAGCAGAATGCTGCCAAATGGAGGACCCCAGCTGACCGCTCACTGCCCCCTGCAATGAAAGAACCACCCAGCTGATTCCTGCCCAAATCCCTGACCCAAAATGAAGGGCAGGTGAACTGGTTGTTTTCAGCCACTGAGTTTGGGCATAGATTCTTACCTAGCAGTAGATAACTGATTATCATGAAACATGCCTTCTTCCTCTCCAGGGGACCACTTTGGAACATTGGGTGTTGGGGATGGGGTTGCTATTCCTTCACCAGTGGGTAATCTGCAAACTCTGAACTCTTCACCATCCAGCCCTCTACGGCCTCCTGGGCTGCTGCTCCCACCCCCTTAGCTCTCATCAGCCCAGATCTCTGCCTGGCTCTGCTCTGTCTCTTCTCCATGCCTTTGCATCCATCCTGACTTCTTCCTGAGGAGTCTTTTCCTCCTCCTCTCCTACAGCACAACTCTGTCCCTCCTTTGGGATCTAGCTCAAATGTCATCCTTTCTCTAGCTGCCCCTAGGCTACCTCTGGACCCCACAGGCCCTCATGAAGTCTGAATCTTATTCTGAAAATAACACTGCTGCCCTTGGTGGGGCACATCCTGGATCCTGGTGTGTCTCCAGGCAGACTGTACATGCTGACATCAGGCCAGACCGTCCCCTTTGGCTCAGGGACCAAGATGGATGTGCTCTGGGATGGCAGCTCGTGGTCCCTGCATCGGGGCAACACAAAGACCACCTGAACCGTGGCTAACCACTCTTATTTTCCCCAGGAAAGAAATTTCAGTTCAACACATTCGTGCAGCATTTCGTGTACCACACAGTCTCAAACAGCCAAGAGGATCTCCTGTACCCAGGCTCCTTCTCCTTTCTTGTTCTCAAAGTTCTTTTGCAAGTTACAGAGCAAGTTGCAGCCACAGTCTGACAGCTTCCATTGTGTCAAAAACTTCGGGAAAACAATTATATGCGATCACAGTAAGCTCTCTGGGTAACTTATATTTCTAACAATTGTCAAAAACAATATCTCTTTTTCTAAACTGTCCAAATTGCTCCCACAAATATCAAAAGTGATTTTTTTCTTCCGCCCAGCGTTCTCTGCCAGTCTCTGCATTGACACCTATCTATGGTGTTCCTATCGCTGCTGCTAAGTGGGTGTCTGGAAAGTTTCGGGGAGGATTTTGAATTGGGTAATGTTCAGCACTTCTTGACATTGTTTGAGTGCTGTGTGCCCAAGTTTTCTTCTATTGTTTCATGCTAAAGTGAGCGATAAGTTCCCTCTCCCACTAACTCTGGGTTTTGTAAAGATGACAGCAGGGACTCAGACTGAGAACTTGTCACTTCCGAAGGGAGGGAGGAAAAGCCGCACCCCCTCCCCCGGGAAGGTACACGAGGAAGTTGGGAACTTACAGACTGGGGGTGTTTGTTTAAAAGAGCGCTTTTGGTGACACATTTTATCTTCCCTAAAGCCACCTGACCCTCTGCCCAGGTGAGCTTGTTAGGGTTCAGACAGGGGGTCTGGGGGTGGCGTGGCATCACAGCAGGGACTGGGGACAATCAGACCAAAGAGGTGTCATGGCGTGACCTTGGGCAGGTCCCTCCACCTCTCAGAGCTTCTGACTCTCTGTCTATAGCCTGGGGATAATACAAACTCTCAGGGTCAAGTGTGGACTTAATGAGCCCCCAGGTGTAGTGACCCTTTGCAAGGGGTACTGATCATTTCTGTGATGATGTGCAGGAACCAGAATCCACTGGTCCTGCTGTGCTCTGGCCCTGTACTGGCCACTTCCCGCAAGTTAGTTCATGGACCTTCCCAGCAACCTGTGGGGTAAAGTGTGTGCTGAGCTGATGCTCAGGGAGATCCCTGAATCTCCTGGGCCAGGCTTACCTAAGGACCCTCTCTGCTCTGTTCTCTGATGCCAGGTCTGCACCTCTCGGGAGCAGCCATGATGTCCTTCAGTAGGTGATGGATGGATCAACGGACACATCCCCACCTGGAATACCATACCGTGCTGAAAAGAGATGAGCTATCAGGGGAGGAAGGACATGGAGGGACCCGATATGCATATTACTAAGTGAAAGAAACCAATCTTATAAAAACTCCCTACTATGCGTTTCCAATTATATGACCTTCTGGAAAAGGCAAAACTATGGAAAGTGAAAAATCAGTGATTTCCAGGCTGATGACGGGGGCCGGGGATGAATGTATGGGGTACAGAGGATTCTGAGGGCTGTGAAACCGCTCTGTGTGATGCTATAATCATGGATACATGTATTTTAAATTTGTCTAAATCCACAGAAGGTATAAGACCAAGAGTGAACCCTCGTTAAACTATATGCTTTAAACAATATAATGACGTCATACTACAGGTTCCCATGTGGCACTAGTGGTAAAGAACCCACCTACCAAAGCAGGAGATACTAGAGACATGGGTTGGAGCCCTGGATTGGGAAAATCCCCTGGAGAAGGACGTGGCTACCCACTCCAGTATTCTTGCCTGGAGAATTCCATGGACAGAGGAGCCTAGGTCGCAAAGGGTTGAACATGACTGAAGTGACTTAGCACAATGCAAGTTCATTGATTATAACAAGTGTACCACTCTGCGGGGTGGGGGTGAGGGGGCTGTTGACAGTGGAGGGGGCTCTGGGTGTTAAGGAGTAGGGGGTATATGTTAAAAGTATCTGTACTTTCCGCTCAGTTTTACTGTGAACCTGAAACTGCTTTAAAAAATAAAGTCTACTTTTTAGAAAAAAGAACAACAAAAAAAGTCAAGTCAGCACCTCCTCCAGGGAGGCCTTCCCTGACTGCTGCAGCTGGTGGCAATTTCTTTGCGTGCTGGGAATCTGTAAGCCAGCACCACTTCTTCCTAGTTATCTCCTCATTTCTGTTCTCTAACAGGTGGCTGGTATTTTCCAGCTTCTGGACCAAACCAGTCCATAAGCCCCTCCAGAACAAGGAAGTGGATACACCTTAGACTCTTCCATCTCATGCCGCAGTGCTCAGGAAGGAAATAAGCAGGAGGTTCTTGGCAGATGTGGCCCCTGTTGCTGGTGACACAGAGCCCTGTGGCTTGTTCTTGTTGACTGAACCATCAGTGGCCCCTGAGCTGCCCTCAGTGATGCCACGGGCAGGCCCCACGTTGGTGGCTTTTGCGGTCACCTCTCCCCACCCATCCCAGGCCAGCAGGCTGGGCCCATTTCTCAGGTGAAGGAGCCAACGCTGGGGGAGTGGGTGCCCCCCCAACCCCGGCGCTGCAGTGGCTGTGACTGGTTAAGTTTATGTGCCTACCTGCCTGGACCAAGGGGTGTGCAGAGAGCTGGTTAGGCCTTCTTTCTGAGCGTGTACATGAGAGTGCTTGAGTTGGGACTGAGAAGGCAGATCACCCTCCCCAGTGTGGGTGGACACCCTCCATCTGTTCAGGGCCTGGATAGAACAGAAAAGGCAGAGGAAGGGCGGATCCACACTGCCTGAGCTGGGCCGTCCACCTTCTGTCCTTGGACCTTGGCTCAGGTGCTCTGACTTGGGTTGGAACTACCACCAGCCTTCCTGGGCCTCCAGCTTTACAAAAGGCAAATGGTAAGCTTCCGTAATTGCATGAGAATCTCTCTAAGGCATTTCTCTCTATATATCCATATAGGTCCTGTTGGTTCCGTCCCTCTAGAGAACCCACCTAATGACCTAGTGGGGTGACGGGGACCCGGGGGGATGCCTGGGCCTTGCTTCTCCCCTGAGCAGGCATTTGTCTGTCTTCTGCCCCAAAGCTGCCTTGGCATGTTGGGAGGTCTTTTTTCCAGTATGAAACTTCTTGATGTGTTCGGTGACTCATCCATTGGAAGGCCCTTAAGAGTGGCAGTCACACTGCCTTCAGAGATGAGTAAATCACGACTCAGACTCGTGGGGGCTCAGAGTTCCCCAGCAACAATGCAGTGTAGGGGGGTGGAAGTGCAGGTCAGCGTGGGTAGGTGAGGTGTGTGGGGGGCGGCCCTCATGTAGCACCCGGCGCTGGTGACACAGAGCCATGTGACTGGTGCCAGGCCCTCTGTCACAACTCTGGACACTTCTGTTGCAGTTTTAAGGATTCTGCAGAGTGGACTGTGAGCTTGGGTTGATAAAGGCACATAGGGAAGGAGGGTATTGGGGGATGGTTAGAGAAGTGGGGATAGAGGAAGCGGAGCTTGGGAGCCCAGAGATTCTGCCACTGACCCGCCCTGTGATGTGTGATCCTGGGGAGTCTCCACTTCCTTGGGGACAGAGGGAGGCCACCCGGTCATGGTGTCAGGAAGATCCATGGAGATGTAACACTAAGAGAGTTTCCTGTCTTAGACATGGTCAAGGGCAGGGAGAATGGCCTCCAGCAGGGAGGCTGGGAAGGGGTTGGAGGGAGCACGGCTGGAGTGCGCTCCTGAACTTGCTGAATGACGAGCACGGCCCCTCTGCTTCCAGCTATCCAGGACTCCCCATAAATCCAAATTTCTGACTCCTTTGGCCTGGGCAAGTTAGGCTTTCCAGGTGGTTCTTAGACGCATGCAACCTGGTCTGGGAAGCTGCAGCCCAAAGCAGGGCACCTCCTACTTTACCATCCACACAAATCACAGGCGTCTCTCTCTGAAATGAAGACTCTGACTCAGGAGGTCTCAGGTGGAGTGGGTTTCTTCATCTCTAACAGGTGCCCAGGTGAAGGACAAAGATCACACTTTCAATGACGCACCTTTACAGTCATGGGTCTCAAATTTCCCTGCACATCAGAATCCCTCATGGGAGTCTGTGAAGCAGGGCACTCAAAGCCGGTGCTCTGGGGCAACCCAGAGGGATGGAGTGGGGAGGAAGGTGGGAGGTGGGTTCAGGATGTGGGGACACATGTGCACCCGTGGCTGATTCATGTCAATGTATGGCAAAAACCACCACAATTATTAATAAAGGAATTATCCTCCAATTAAAATAAATAAATTAATTAAAAGAAATGTGGATACATGAGTGGTCCTAGGGTCTCACAGTCCTGGACACCCAGTGCGTGTCTGACATGCCCAAATGTTGTTCTGGTCTCACTAGCCCAGGGGGCTACACACTCAGGACCTAGGTCACTGGGTCTGTGGAATTCTCAGCCTGGTCATTCAAAGGCACTACCCACCTCTCAATACAGCTTCTTTATTTTCCTGGTCCCTTGATTTCTTGATTTTGATGAGTACGGATTTGAATGCCAAGGGGTTGGTTCAGTGCTCTGGTTATGTTTATCCCAAGGCTGTGCTCGCAAAGGTTGGAATCTCCATGCCTCACTCCAGTTCATCTGCAGGACCCTGGTGGACAGCAGGTGACAGCAAGACCATAGAAACAACATAACGTCAGGATTACCTTAGTTTCCTGAGGCTGCTGTGAAAAACTGCCACAAACTCAGTGCCTTTAAACAACAGTTCTGGAGCCAAAGGCCTGAAATTAGTGTCACTGCACTGAAATCAAGGAGGATCCATTTCTTGCTTCTTCCAGCATCAGTGGCTGCTGGCATTTGACGGCTTGTGGCTGCATCACTCCAATCTCTGTCTGCTCCATCTCCGCATCACTTTCTCTGTGTGGGTGTGTGTGTGTGATCTCCCTTTGCCTCTCTCCTTCAAGGGTATCTGTGACAGTCTTTGGTGCCTACCTGGACAATCCAGGATAATCACCCCATCTCATGTAATGACATTACATGTCATTTGGTCACATCTACAAAGACATTTTTTTCCAGATAAGGTAACATTCACAGATTCCAGGAGGTAGGGCCTGATATCTAGGGGACTATTTATGGCCTAATAATAATCTAAAACAGGCCCCAACTCTGTTATCCTTCAGATGATAACTCAAGGCCTGGAGCTGGTGGGACATCGCTGAATGCTTGTGGAGTAAACTGAAGTGGTCTTCCCTGGTGACTCATCAGTAAAGAATCTGCCTGCAATGCAGGAAAACCGAGTTCGCTCCCTGGGTCAATAAGATCCCCTGGAGAAGGGAATGGAAACCCACTCTAGTATTCTTGTCTGGAAAATTTCACGGACAGAGGAGCCTGGCAGGCTACAGTCCACGGGGTCTCAAAGAGTCAGACATGACTGAACAACTAACAATATCTCAATATCTTAAATAGGAAGGAAGTGGGCAAGCACATGAATTCAGAATCTGAAAACAGTGAGGCATCAGAGAACTGCAGTGGGAAAGTAAGAATGAAGTGTGGGAGGTATTTTTTTTTTTTTTTTTTTGGCCACACCGTGTGGCATGTGGGATCTTAGTTCCCTAACCAGGGATCAAACCCACGCCCCATGAGGCAGAAGCATGGAGTCTTAACCACTGGATCACCAGGGAAGCCTGTGGGAGACTTTTTTAGATGTTCCATTAAAGAGTCTGGACACTGACCTGAATGCAAGAAAGAGCTCCTTATGAAGCCATTCATTCATTTAATACTCAACAATAAAGCACAGGGTTATTTCGACTTTGTGCAGAAGTGAAGACAGGCCTCCTAGAGAGATGGCATTGAATTAGGACAAGAGCTGTGTTTCAGTAGGTTCTCTTAGTAGGTCTAAGTTAGTGCCCTATGAGTTTGGGTGCTGCATCAGTCAGGGTTCACTAGAAAAACAGAACCAATGGGAGATATCTATACCTATATCTGTATCAACATCTGCATCTGTGTCTAATATATGTATGTTGTTTAGTCACTAAGTCTTGTCTGACTCTTTGTGACCCATGGACTACAGTACACCAGGCCTCCCTGTCCCTTACCATCTCCTGGAATTTGCTCAAATGTATGTCCATTGAATGGTGATGCTATCCAACCATCTCATCCTCTGCCACCCTCTTCTGTTTTTGCCTTTAATCTTTTCCAGCACCAAGTTCATTTCCAGTGAATTGGCCGTTTGCATCAGGTGGTCAAAGCATTGGAGCTTCACTTCAGCGTCGATCCTTCCAATGAGTATTCAGGGTTGATTTCCTTTAGGATTGACTGGTTTGATCTCCTTACTGTCCAAGAGACTCTCAAGAGTCTTCTCCAGCACCACAATTCGAAAGCACATATATATATAAGAGAGAGAGACAGACAGAAAGACAGAGAGAGACAGATGTAGAGATTTCAAGGAATTGGCTTATGTGATTGTGGGGGCTGACAGGTCCAAAATAAGTAGGGAAAACTGGAGACCCAATGAAAGGTTGATGTTGCAACTCAAATCTGAAGGCAATCTGATGACAGAGTTCGCTTTTCCTCAGGGGACCTCAGTCATTACCTCTTAAGATCTTCAACTGATTGGGTGAGGCCCACCCACATTACAGAGGGTCATCTTCTTTCCTCAGAGTCTACTGGTATAAAATGTTACTCTCATCTAAAAAATATCTTCACAGCAACACCTAGACTGATGTTTGACCAAATCTTGGCCCTGTCAAATTGATGCATAAAAGTAACCATCACAGCTGCTATATTTTCTGGTGAATTAAGATTTATAACTATTGAATCTCAGCAGATTGTATCTTGCTCCATTACATAATAGCCCTCTTTGTTCCTGTGAATGCTTTATGCCTTGAGTTCTTTATGCAACATTAATTTGTCACTCTTGTTACATTTTAAATTTCAGTTTTCAAATGTAGTCCCCTTTGGACCTCTGTTTGTTAGCATTTTGGGTGCAGTTCTTGGAAACAGCACTTAAACTGGATTTGTATTTATCTCCCTGGTCTAATGGACTTTAGATAGGAAATGCAGCCCATTCATATTTCTTATGAAAGTTGATGTCCATGGTTTTAAATTTTTCATCCTTTATTATGTTTTGTTGTTCCTGCTGTTTCTTTTTTCCCCTTTCTTTTTGTCTCTTATGCATAATCTCCCAATCCTCCCAACTTCCACACTACTCAGCTCCTTGAACTTTTCCACTCCACCCCTTGCTCCCTCTTCTCCTGGGTTTTGCTAAGATCAATTCTATTTTTCCACTTCCAGGCTACACAGGTTTCCCTTACAGTATGTGGCTTATGTTTCAAGAATCCCTGCTTAGCAATTATGGTACAGAATCCCAGGTATATTTAGATTAAACCATCAATTTTGCAAAGGTCACTGCTCACCACCATTTTCTGAGTTCTATCTTGGGTTATCGACTCTGACTGAACTGTGTTGGTGAGAAAGAAACTTCTGTGGGTAAAAGGAAACTTCTCTGTGTCTGGCCATGTCAGATATTTCCCTTCTTTTGCCCTGACATGTGAATTTCATCACAGGAGGGGAAAGTCTCAGTGTCTGACATTCAGAATCCCTATATATTATCCCAAAGTCACCAAGGAATATGACTCTGCTCTGAGTCTCCTTCTCTTGGATGTGACTGGCTTTTTCTGGAATTCTGCAAGACTTTCTCCTTATCCTTGGAGTTGGGGACTTTATGGCATAGCTTCAGCCCCCGAGACATTTTCTATTAGCATTTCTTTCATTTCTGCTTCCCCTCAAGCTCCTTTTGGAGTGCCTGTTCTTTAAATGCTGTACCTCTTAGAACTGCCTGCAAGCCTCCCATTTTCTCCCTGATGATTTTCATGTTTTCCCTCCACATTATCTCCCAGTTTTTTTTTTCCTTTTATTTCCACCTTGACTGTTTTCTTTCTGAATTTACCTATGACTTTTAAAGTTTTTTCATTCCATGCGCTGTGCTGTGCTTAGTTGCTCAGTCATGTCCAACTCTTTGCGACCCCATAGACTGTAGCCTGCCAGACTCTTCTGTCCATGGGGACCCCCACGCCAGAATGCTAGAGTGGGTTGCCATGCCTTTCTCCAGGAAATCTTCCCAACCCAGGGATTGAACCCAGGTCTCCCGCATTACAGGGGGATCCTTTACTGTCTGAGCCACTAGGGAAGCCCACAGCATATGTTAAATGTTTCTGTGCTCTGACTGTGATTCATTTTCTCTCTTTCTTTCCCAGGAGGAACTGTTTACCCTGTCTTCTTCCCTCTATTTATTGGGTCCTTTCAAAGGTTTTGTCCTCTACTTGATGGTGGTCTCCTAGGCAGTGGCCAGCCAGTGGGAGTGGATGACAAGCCTCTTATGTTCTTGTGGACGGTGACGAATGAATTGGAAAAGTCCTGTCGAGATGCTGGAGGAGGCGTCTCTGCTCCCAGGCTTGCAGGTGCAAGGAGGGCTGCTGGTTCTCAAGGGTGGGCTGCAGGAGCCATTCGGGTCAGCCTCCAGCCCTCTGAGCTGAAGGAGAGGGTGGGCAGTAAGGACGAGGGCACGTGTGTGCGCGCGCTCAGTCATTTCCAACTCTTTACAACCCCACAGGAAGCAGCCCGCCAGGCTCCTCTGTCCATGGCATTTTCCCAGCAAGAATTCCAAAGCAGCTTGCCTTTTCCTCCTTCAAAGATACCCATCTTTGGGTTAGAAATAAAAGAAACTCATCTGATTCATTTTCAAAGAGCCTCTAAGCTCCCAATAGATAAATGAGAGAGTGAATTCTTCTCAAAATTAAGAAATATATAATGTCCAGCCTCTGAGTTACCATGGAAATGCAGATTGCAATTGCAAAGAAACTATTTTCCACTTACCATATTAGGCAAGAGTAAAAAATAAATAATTCCCCAAGCTAGTGTGTGCCCCTTGGAGATACACTGGAAGTAACTTTGAGAAGCCTGTTTCAGAAAAAATGTATCTATAGATGTGAAGAATCCTCTCAGAATCTAGGGATTCTGCTTCTAGGGCTTTGCCCTAGTGCCTTGGCCCCCAGCCTTTTTGGAACCAGGGACCAGTTTCTTAGAAGACAATTTTTCCATGGATGGGTGGTTGGGGGGATGGTTCAGGCAGTGACACGAATGATGCGGAGCAATGATAGGTGGTAGATGAAGCTTTGCTTGGTCGCCCACCACTCACCTCCTGTTGTGCAACCTGATTCCTAACGGGCCATTGACCGGTATTGGTCCCCTGAGGGTTGGGGACCCCTGCCCGGGGCTGGGGACCCCTGCCCTAAGGCACACACACATGCACCAACACGCGCAGTGTAATCACAGTGATTTCTGGAAACCCTTCCTTAAATATGCATAAACCATTACAAAATGTGAACAGTAACAGCCTGTGGTTCTTTTCTTTTTTCTATTTTGTGTGATCCTCCAAGTTTTCTGTAATTAGTATACTGTATGGGGGAAAGAATTCTGTATGACTCTGGACAAATAAACCTTCTATGCCTGAGCCTCAATCTTCTCATCAAGAAAGATGAACCCAAAGCTACCTGCCTCACAGGGTTATTGGGGGTGAAATGAAAAACATGTGAAAGCCCCCCAAACTGAGCCTGGAGCAAAGCTAGTGCTGCTGGATGCCTGGCTCCTTCGTTCTTCTGTGGGCCTCACAGGGTCACACAAGAAGATAGCGATGGGACAGAGGTGGGGCACCTGGGAATAAAGTGAGGGAACTGATATGAATCACAAGGCTTTAAAAATTCCCTGAGCTAGTGCGTTCAGCAGATAGACCTTATCTCCGGAACCATCTGGAATCTTTGCTCCCAACCTGTTGGTAACATGTTTCCAGCGGCCATTCTGAGCCGCAGTCTGCAATGATAACCCAGGACAGGCATCTCAGGTTGTCTGTGAGGATCAGACATAGAGCAGACACAGCCCAAGAGGTGCCCCTGCTGCCAACCCGGGCCTCTCAGCCCCAAGGCCTGGCTTAAGAATAGACCTTTGCCCTCATCTCCAAACCACCCCTCTCAGACCTCAGGGGTAGTGTTAGTCGCTCAGTCCTGTCCATCTCTTTGCTATCCCAGAGACTGTAGCTCACCAGGCTCCTTTGTCCACGGAATTCTCCTGGCAAGAATACTGAAGTGGGTTATCATTTCCTTCTTCAGGCTCAGACCCCAGAGAAGGACCCAAAGAAGAGGGTTTCCAGACTGCCTCATCCTTGCCCCACTCCCTGGGTTGGTAATAGATATTTTTAAACGAATTTCACAATTACTCTGTGAACGCATGCTATATTGCATTTGACCTTGTGCTTTTAAAGCAGTCCTTGGTTAAATGAGTCACATTAAATGGGATTTCCAATTCGTGCTCCATTAGGGCAGCCCTCTCCATCTTTGATGGGGCCGAAAATTAAGGCGTCTGGTGCATAGTAGGCACTCACCGTGTCAGTTAATATTGCAAGAGCAGTGATAATAAATCTGAAGTTGGGGAGCCTGGGGCCAGAGTAGTGGGTGAAAGGTCGTCTTGAGCCTCGCCCGTGGGCTTGCAGCCGGGCACAGCAACCCAGACGCCTTGTGGGTGTGGCGTGGCATGCAAGGGTTCAGTCTGGGCAGCACGGCCCGAGTTAGCTCGGAAACTTTCGCAGTGGGCGGGCCAGACCCGCCCTCCCGGCGTCCTCAAGCTTGGCAGCGCCATGGGCCCGTAGGCTGTAGCCGCCGAGGCGCTCTGTGATTGGCGGAGGTGCGGCGTGATTGGCAGGCAGACCGGCCGCTCAGCGGGCCGAGTCGGCGCCGCGTCCTCCGGGCCGCGTCGGGAGTGGAGGACGGCCTGGGGCCCCGCCCCGGCCCCGCCCAGGCCCCGCCCCTCCCCGCGCTGCTAGTTGCGCTCATCGGCTTCCACAGAAACCAGTACAGCCCGCTTGGTCCCGGCTGCTTTCCTTCGGCCCTGGTCCCTCCAGCTGCTGCCGATCAACTTTGTGGCGAGCTCGGAGGCCCAAGGGCGTCGCAGCGCCGCGTGAGGCCCTCTCGCGGGCCGGTGAGTACTTCGGGGCGAGGGGCGGTCGCAGCGGCACCTGGAAAGCGAACCGAGAGCGCCTGGACTGGCCGCCCGCCTCGGCCTCAGTTTCCCCATCTGAGCGGTGGGCGGCTGGTACCAATGTCCCCTGCAAGTTCCCCAGAAGTTGGAGGGCCAGGGTCCCGTCCTCTCCGCGACACTCAGGGCTCCCCCTGCCCGGGCCTGTATCGCGGCTTCCTCCCGGGGATGCGCGCCCCCTCAACCCTAAGCCTGGGCTCCCCGGGCATCGTGGGGGCACCGCGCGCTCTGAGCACCGTCACGCCCGCGAGTCTGGCTTCGAACCCGCCCCCCCCCCAGCCCCACCGCCAGCGGGAAAACCGGCCTCAGAGGAAGGCGGCTCTTGGCGCTGGGGACCCGGTGGGTGGAAGGGGGCGCCCCTGTCCCCTGCGCCCCACAGCATGGGTCTCGAGTTGCCCCGTCATGATGGCCCTTCCCCCTCGGCCTGCTCGGTGAGACCCTGAGCTGCCCTCAGTGCCCCTGGGGCCGCTGGAAGGCGCATGTCACCCCCCACCCCCTCTTGAGGGCTGCTGGTTGTGTGTGTGTGTGTGTGTGTGTGTGTGTTGAGGGTCCTGGTGATCCCAGCCCCCGGGGGAACATCAGTTTCTGCTTTGACAGATGGAAACTTTCTGGGAAATCTGACCCACCTCTTCGGGGTGTGATGGATCTGGGACCTCTCACACCAGTGGTTGTAGTTGATGTTAAGAAATTCTGAGGAGCTAACACTTCCACAGTATTTGACTGTCCAGTAGTCTTAGGGGTATGGGATTATTGGCCCATTTGACAAATGAGGAAACCAAGGCTCATTAGGGCTTGATGACCCACCCAGGACCCCACAGTGGATCGGGCAGAGCCTGGTGGAAACCTGTGCCCCTCCTGGGCAGTCGCTGAGAACAAATGCCTGCCTCTCGTCACCTTGGACAGTGACCCCTGGCACAGGGCCCATTTGTAAAGGGCTTTCCCTTCTTCTGGGATCCATCACTCAGGGAGCAGTGCCCCGGGTACCTGGTGTGCGGGCTGCCTCCCTCACTGCAGCCCCAGTGAGGAAGCCACGCCGAGAAGCCCAGAGGTCATTCTTCCCCACTGCCTGTCTCCAAGGGGCTGTGATTCTCACCGGTGCCCCCTTGGCATCTGATGGGGATTTGGAGGAAGGTTCCTTTATATTCTTGCTCCCCCCAGCAGCTGGGCCTTGACTAGACACAGGAAAGGTTGCCCGGAGACCACATCTCATCTTCTTTCCCAGGATAGAAGGAATCTGGAGGGCTCCCCACTCAGGCCACCCCTGCCCCTCCCAGGCCAAGGCTGGATAGGCCTTTGGGGGCTGGTCGCCAAGGGGGACCTAGTTCAGTCCCCAAAGTGCCTGGACAGAGACCAAACCCTGGTCCATGATGCTGGTGATGAGAGGGGTCTGGTAGAGAGGTTGCTCCATTCTTCAGACGACTCCGTCCCCTCCCTCAGGTCCCCTCCCCAGAAAGTGGCACCACCACCATGGCCTGCACCACCAGTCAGACCACATCCTGCTTCCACACCCTCTCGTTCAGTTGGGGATGCTCTTGTCTCTCCTGGTCCAGGAGTTGTCCTCAGATGCCTGCCCCGGGCCAGGCCTCCTCACTTTCCCTGGAAGGCTGCCCGGCTCCCTCCTTGGTCTCCCTGGCCTGTCTCCGCACAGCCTGGATGGGTCTCAAACTGCCGCTGCCCTGCAGCCCGGCCCTCAATTCTCCTTCTGCCCGGGGCTCAACCCCAGCACCAAGCCTGGCACTTGTTTTAGGGCCTGCCCCAGCTTCCCAGCTGTCCACTCAGCCTCTTTTCTCCTTCCCGTGTCCTCTGCCCAGACTCAGTTCTGCGCCACGTACACCTTCCCCACCGTGTTGCCAGCTCCTTCTCTGTCCACTGCCTTTTCTCCTGGGCAGTCCCCCACTGAAATGCCCACACACCGCTGTTCCTCCCCCTCCTTCACCCTTGCCTGGCTTGTACTGGCTTGTCCTGAAGGCTTGGTCTGGGCCTCTCATGGAGAATCCCCGCCCTGCTCCTTTCCCACGGCTGAGGGTGGCCCCCTTCTGTGCCTGCTGCCCCCCGCAAGTGCGCCATCCTGGTGGCTGTTTGTTTGGGTGTCATCCTTCCCATCCGGACAAGTTTGCGAGTTCGCAAAGGCTGGCCCTGTGGGATCCTCAGTGGGGTGGGGAGGCCCAGCACAGGCCGGGCACAGAATCAGCCCACAGTCCATGCCCACTGACCCACCCTGGCCAGGCGGGAGTATCCCCAGCCTGATTCCCCCTTAGTCCTGTGAACTTGGCACATTGGTAGAGCTGGAATGTTCCTTGGTTTGGCCCTTAAGACTCTGGGACAAAAATAGGTACCTGGGAGTCTCCAAGGGCTTTGTGCCCTTGTCTTGAGCAGCCTCGTGCCAGGCGGCTGGGCTGTGCAGGCCAGAGCAGACATCCCAGACCCTGAGAACCCCTGGACCCTCTAGCTTTGGGCTCAGTCACAGATGGGTTTCAGAATTAACATTTTGTTGTAATTCCAGAAACCTTCACATTCATTATAGAAAATTAGGGGAGCATATTTAGAAAAAAGAATAAAATAAAACTACTTCAGTGGCTCAGTGGTATAAAGAATCTGCCTGCCAATGCAGGAGACACAGGAGACAGGTTCGATCCCTGGATTGGGAAGATCTCCCGGAGGAGGAAATGACAACCCACTCCAGTATTCTTGCCTGGGATATCCCATGGACAAAGGAGCGTGGCAAGCTGCAGTCCGTGAGGTCACAAAGAGCCGGACGTGACTGAACGCCTGAGCACACACCTACCCTCTTCACCCAGACGTAGACACTATTGCTGTCTGTTGGAGGGGGGGCATTTTCTTCCATCTTTTTCTGCAGATGCATTTTGTTTTCATCTAAATAGACTCAGGGCAGTATCTCAATGTTGCTATAAATCCTGCTCAACAGAGTTATACAAACACGTCCTTACCTTTAAATATTCTTACACAAGTTGTGGCTAATGGCTGTGTAGTGTAGCAGCATCTAGAGGGGCTGTGAGTTTCACACCTGCCCTCTCTGGATGGCGCTGGAATGTATGATGGACACACCTGAGAGGCGTCCTGTAGGAGCAGAGACATGGAGGTCCGCAGATGGGTGTGGATGTGGGGTGGGTGTGAAACAGTGGGCATCCCAGGTTATTCCCCTGTAGCTGGCATCAGAGTACGTGAATGTCTTTGAGTCTTCCCCTGAGGGCTTGTTTCAGAGGTGGGTGGTCCCCTGGGGGTCGAGAGCCAAGTGGGCTTGGCCCTTATAAGCAAGGGTTAGAGAGCTTGGGAGAGGGCAATGGCAACCCACTCCCCATACTCTTGCCTGGAGAATCCCATGGACGGAGGAGCCTGGTGGGCTGCCGTCTATGGGATCGCACAGAGCCAGACACGACTGAAGCGACTTAGAAGCAGCAGCAGAGAGCTTGGGCTGAAGTCCACATGCTGCCATTCTCCACCTGTCGGTAGTTATGTGGTCCCAGCAGCCCCCTTGCAGGGGTGGCAGACCCTCAACCGAGCTCTGTGGTTGCTGGCGTTTTTGTGTTTTGCTGGGGTAAAATTATGCCTGGGTGCTCATGTGGAAAGAATGCCAGCCACTCTGGATCTGACACAATGACAGGTTCCAAGCCTCCGCTCTGCTCTGACCGTGGGGTGGCGGTCAGGATTGACCGCCCCTCCTTGTAGGCATTGGAGGAGCCTTGGAGGCGGGGCGGAGTGCAATGCTGATGCTCTGTTCTGTGGTTGAGATTCAGGATGCCGGGCTGGGCCGGAGGGAGGGACCTGCTTTCTTTGGTCACAGAGCGAGATGGGGCCAGCTCTTCTCCAGCCAGGGCTCCTTCCCCCAGGCCAGACTGCCTCAGATGTACCTTGCAAAGCACGGAAGCAGGGATTCTGAGTGAATGAGATGCCGGAAAGAAGACTGTCAGAGAAGGAAGGACCAGACACCACTGTGGGTCCCTCCACCAGGAGAGCATCTGTAGTCTTCTCTGTGACCCATCCATGGCAATGGGTCATTTTGTTTGTTTTTAAGTAACAAGGCCTTTGATCCATAAAGGGTTTGGCCGACTCTCAGGAAATCTGAAAATTAATCCTCCTCTGTTCGTCCATTCTCACTAACTAGAGATTTCACTTTAAAAGTTTCGTTGTGATTGTAATGTGACATGCATGATACTTAGCCCAAGAGGCCAGCCAGAAGCTACCTGTTCTGAAATTTCTATTATAAGGTGTCTCTCAACTGAATGTGCCTTTGTTTTGCACTTGAGAGAAATGGCTTTTTTTTTTTTTAATGATTGATAGTTTGCAGACTGCTTTCTCTTTCTTCACACCCTTACACCCCAGAGCACCCCTTCACTGGAGGCATTATTCCCTCTTTACAGATGGGGAAACTGAGGCCTTGTGAGGTTACGTGCTCAGTCGCTCAGTTGTCCGCCTCTCTTCAACCCCATACACTGTAGCCCGCTAAGCTCCTCTTTTCTATCAGATTTTTCAGGCAAGAATACTGGAGTGGGTTTTCATTTTCTCTTCTAGGGGATCTTCCCAAACCAGGGATTGAACCCGCATCTCTTGGGTCTCTCGCATTGGCAGGTGGGTTCTTTACCACTAAGCCACCAGGGAAGCCCTGCTGCTGCTGCTAAGTCACTTCAGTCATGCCTGACTCTGTGTGACCCCATAGATGGCAGCCCACCAGGCTCCCCCGTCCCTGGGATTCTCCAGGCAAGAGTACTGGAGTGGGGTGCCATTGCCTTCTCTGAGAGAAGCCCTAAGTAGCTACTAAAGAAAGGTAGAACGGACATTCACTCCCTGTGTTGGCTTTTGGTGGAAAAATTGTGTCCTGCTGGTGAGGGATGGTGCTGTCCCTCCTGACCCATCCTTCCTCATAGATGGGGAGACAGACAGGTGTGAGTCCTTCTTGTCCACCTGGCAGAGAGGGCTCTCCAGGAGACATGCCTTGGGTGCTGTGTGGTTCCCTGAGAGCAGGTGATGGAGACAGGACTCGGGGCAGAGGCAGCTGGGAAACTCCCAGAAGGGGGCAAGTTGGGCCCTTGACTTGAACGACGTGTTGGATTGGTCCCGGCGGAGAGGGCACTTCCAGGTCTTGGGGGCACTTTGAGAGCGTGGGGGTCACAGAACTGCAGGTTTGGGAGTGAGTGACAGAGGAAGAGAAAGCATGGTGGGGATTGGATAGCAGAGGCAGGTGGACAGATTTTGAGAGGCCTCTTTTTCAGAAACAAGGTCTTTCTGAATGAGAGGCTCTGTGGTTTTGAATTCTAGCTCCAAGACTCTGAGCTACGAGGCCTTGGGTAGGGATCTCACCTTTCTGGAGCCGAGGTTGCTGTCTGTGAAAGTGGGTGAGCATGGAAGGACAGGTTATCTCACCATCCACCACAGCCGGGTAACACCAGGACGCTCCTCCCGGGCCAGCCACCCCCACCCGCACCCCTAGGAGAAATCGGTGGAAATTGCTGAGAAGGGCACGTTCCAGACATGCTTGTTGCGTTGTTAGTAGTGACAGAGGATCCCTGGTATAAGTCAGCTCTCCGAAGGCCAGCTGCCCTCTGCCACTCCAGGAAGGTAGCACTTGATTCCTGGGCAGTGGGAGCCACAGGAGATGGTGAGGTCAGACGTGACTCCTGTGGTTTGTCTCGGATCAGCCGGGGACCTGCACAGCTGGGTTCTGTCTGCCGAATCCGCGGCTGACTTTCCCCGTGCCCCCCCCACCCCAGCTGGCCGCCCGCCCACGGGGCCTGCCTGCCTGTCTACCCAGATGATGGATTTCACAAAAGTTGCCTCTTAGTTTGGTTCCCGGAAGCCTGGCGTTTGGGAACAGCATTGAGCACTGCGTTGGTTTCCAAGCAGAGATCTGTGTGGCTTGACAAGCTTTTGGTTCACAGCCAAGGGGATGTTTTAAAATAAGGGCTCGGTCCCTCCAAGGGAGTCGTGCCCAGATTGAAATCTCCAGGGTCCTTTGGCGAATGCAGGTCTGATCTCTGGAGCCTCCTCTGACTCTTCTGGTGACGGCGGTCTCCAGGCACGCTTCAGGTACCCACTCCTGCAGGCTTGGGGGAGCCGGAGCTGGACACTTTGGATACCTGGGAGCCTGGCCCTTTTGGTCTCTGATCTCATGTAGTCCTCACAGTACCCCCATTTACAGTCGAGGAAACTGAGGGGCAGAGAGGAATGTGACCCGCTCAGGACCCCAGAACTGGCAGCACAGTGGCTGTGGTGGGTTAGTTTGGGAGCCGGATTCCTCACCCCTGGCCTTGCCCTGCTCTGCTCTCATTTCCTCATCTCAATGAAGAGGGTGGACGTGGCCTTGAGCCTGGGGTGGGGGCCGTGGGATCCTTGGGGACAGCCCGCTCGGTGCACGCGGTCCTATCTGCTTCAGTGTCTGTGTCCACGGAAGCCCGTCCCCGCTCCCCAGGGCCCCGGCCTGGGGTCCCGGGGCTGGGGAAGGCCTGGAGCTCTCGGCCCCGCAGTCTGGGGCTCGTGGTCTCCCTCAGTTGTGTCAGTGGTGATTTTCGCCTTGTTGCTAAACAACAGTATTGACTAATCGAGCCCTTTGCCCCTGTTGGTCATCGGATCTCTTTGCTTGCCAGTCTGTTCCAGTCATCGGTTCCGACACACCAGCCCCCCGGTTTCCATCACCCACGTCTAGCGTGGGCTCATATCCGGTGCCGTCAGGCTCGCCGAGTTGTGTCCTGGGGTTCAAGCCTGGTGTGGGGGCTTTGGAGTTGGCCAGGCCTGACCACATCCTGCTCCAGGGGCTGTGTTCCCCCCACACCTGTCTTCCACCCCTCTTCCTCTCCCCCTTTCCCTCCCTCCCTCTGCTTCTCATGTTTATTTTTTTTTAATATTTTATTATTCATTTATTTAGCTGTACCAGGTCTTCACTGAGGCATGCAGGATAATTTCGTTGCGGAATGTAGGATCGAATTCCCTGACCAGGGATCGAACCTGGACCCCTGCATTGGGAGCTCAAGAGTTTTAGCCACTGGACCACCAGGGAAGCCCCTCTCAAGTTTATTTTAAACTTCCACTTTGTGCCAGTGTATTCGTTTCCTAGGGCTCTAAGGAGAAATTGACAGAAACTTGGTGGCTTTAAACAGCAGAAACTTTGTCTCACAGCTCTGGAGGCACAGGTCCACGATCAGGATGTTGGCGGGGTTGGTTGTCCCGGGGGGCTCTGCGGGAGAGTCCTGCCTTGTCTTTCCTGACTTCGGGTGTTGTTGGTGTCTCTGGGCCTGCAGCCACGTCTCCCATCTCTGCCCCTCCTCTACGTGGCATCCTCTTCTCTGTCTGTGCGTTACCCTCTTATAAGGACCCCAGTCCTTGATTAGGGCCCACCCTAAGCCAGGATGCTCTCTTGTCAAGATTCTTGATTACATCTGCAAAGTACCCTGTCTTCCAAATAAGGTCCCCTGCACAGATTTTGGGTGGACAGACTGGGAGACCAGCTTCATTCCAGTGCAGCCAGATGCTGTCCCCAGGGCTCCATGTGGACCATCTCACTGAATCCTCCCGACCTGCCGCATCTCCATTTCTCAGATGAGCACACCCGAGGCCCGGGACTCAAGTCCTGGAGACTGAGGGTCCAGCTCATGGCTGCTGTGGGACCTGCCAGGCCAGCGGGCCTTGAGCAAGTTTCCTCCCTCAACTTCCTCATCTGTAAAATGGGAGTGTCTTTGCGGGGGCTATCGTGAGATTGAGTGAGATCACGTGGAATGCTGGGCAGCGCCCTTCCATTTCCCTTTGCCGTCCCGTCTCTCAACCAAAAGCTAGGGGCCAGGGCAGCCTGGGCCTGGCTGGCCTCGTGTATTTGACCCCCTGGTTTTTCTCGCATCAGGATGGCTTCCAGCGCCTCTCCTCCGAGCTCCTCTGGCCCCCAGCTTCCGCCGCCACCGCAGCCCCAGGCCCGCTCACGGCTCAACGCCACCACCTCGGTGGAGCAGGAGTTCAGCGGGGCGCCCCCCGCTCCTGGACCCCAAGTTGGACCTGGATCAGATGTGAGAGACCCAGCTGCCCCGGCCATGCCCCAGGCCTCGCGGGCCAGGAGCCGAGAGAGGATGGATGGAACAGGTAAGGGGTGGGCCCGGGATGCCGGACTGTCCTCCCCGGGGGGTGTTCTGTGGGCAGCGTGGACACCCAGGTCTTGGCATGTGGGCCACATGCCCCTGCAAGGTTCCTTCCACGGGCGGCTGTCCCCTGAAGTCGGGCCCAACCACTCCACCCAGGCCTGTCGACTCCCACCTCCCAGCAGGATCTGCTCCCAAGTTCATAGACTTGGGCTGCAGCAGATGTCATGTTTCCTTCCATTATTTATCATCGAATGCACTAGCTCCCACCTGCTCAGGGACTTGGCAGGTGGTCTGCACCAGGCGCTGTGTGGTGGGAGGTGGCGGGAGGCAGGCTCCCCTCTGGTCCCCCCCAGCACTCGGGGCGGCCCACGTCATCATCCCTTGTCCACCATGGCCACTCCTCAAGTGGCCATTTGGTCAGGTTGCTGTGCCTGGTCTGGGGGCCCCCCGTGGCCACTCCCCTTGGAGGCCAGCTGACACCCTGGAATTCACCTGGGCCCCTGGCCCAGGTCCCCACTGCCCTCTGGACCACCATCCTCCATACCCAGGCCCGGCGGCCAAGGATGGCCCCAAACCCCAGTCCACTCTTGGGCGCCCCCCTCAGGTTTCCAGTCTGTCCCAGGAAGCACTTCTCAGGGGCCGAGATGAGATAGTGTGAGGCCCCGGGTGGGCTGGGACCACTGGTTGTTGTGCCATTGACATTGGGGGAGGGTCACCAGGGTTTGGTCAGTCCACCTGCTGCTCACTGAGCACGGCCTGGTGCCAGCCCTGAGTGGCCATCGGTGGCATAGGTGAGCCCTGCCTCTGAAGAGTCCACAATCTCCTGGAAACACGGGACCTGGGGAGCACAGAGGTGGCCCTGGTACTGGGCTAGGGAGGGAGCTGGAGGCCTGCCTTGGGAAGAGAGGATGCCTGAGCAAGTTGGAGCCTGTGAGGGGAGAGAGCACAGCACGGGCAAGGGCCAGAGGGAAGAACTGACCTTCCCTTGGGTGGGCTTGGCCTGGAGAGAGCCCTGGACCTCCCAGGTGATGGGGTGGAAGGAAGGATGGAAGGATCGGAGTGGTTATGCTTGTGTGTCAGGCTTGTGATTGAGCTACAGCAGGAGTGAGCAGGACCGGGCAGCGGGCTGTAACAGGAGCTGCCATGAAAGGCTCCTTTGCGCTTCGGGGGCTGTTGTAGGTGAAAAAAGCCTCAAGCCTTGCTGTGAGTTTCATAAAAGCAAGGATCCCTGGGTCTCCGGCTGTGATGTTTGGGGAGAACATAGCTGGCATCAATGTTGCTTTTTCTAATAACTCACGCGGTGCTTCTCAGTATGTCTGTCTTATACTCACAGTGACCAACCCTGTGAAATAGGGGCCTTGGCTTTCACTGTAGGTACAGCGATCAAAACAGAGCCCACTGGGGACACGAGCTCCAGGGGTGGTGAAAGCCCCGCGGCTTCTCTTCGTGGCTCACCGCCTGTTGGGCTTTCTGACCTCTGCCCACAGTAAGAAATACATGTACCGTAGTCATAACCTGGCCCACGCCCACGTGCCTGCATGCACACACACACGCACACGCACACGCAGTGGGGATGGAAATTTCCAAAACAATACTTGCCTTTACAGTGTGCCTGGCTGTCTGGTAAGTCTCCACGCTCTTGCTTTTATGTGCAAACAAATGCTGCTTTGGGCAGGTCAGTTGGTTCTGTGACCTTCTGGGTCGACGTCTGCAGTTTGAAAACCGCTGTCTGGTTTGGCGCCAGTGCTGATTTCCTGCCCACCCCAGCCGGGACGCCAGAGCATGCGTCTCTCCATACGAGCTGTTTATGTATGGAGCATCCGGAGCACGAGGTGGTACAGAAAGGGCCGAGACAGCCGGGGTGGGATGCTTGGCTGGGCTATTGACCTTGAGCTGTGTGCCCTCTCCAGGGAGTCGGGATGCCTCTTTGAGACTGTTTCTGTGAAGTCAGAGCAGCCACGTGGAGCCTGCGTGCTGGGACCTCGTGCTCATCAGCCCGGCACGTGGGATGTGGTGCTGAGTCAAGGCCCCTGGTCCCTTAGGTACCTGTGTGGTGCTGTGGGGGAAGGGGTCCGTGCCCTGAGCTACAGAACCCGATGTGCTGCGTGGGTGTCATCAAGCCTCCTCCCCTCCTCCCCTTCCTCTTCAGGACCCTCCTGGGGGGTCGCCATGTGCGTTGAGGCATCCGTCCAGTTTTAGGGCCCCACCCAGTCCCTCTTGGGTGACCGGCCTTAACCTAGGCTTCGGGCCCCGTGTGTCCGCATGCAGCGACTTCGTGTGAGTGTCAGGCTCTTTTCTCCTCCTGGGAGGCTTGTGCTGCAGACTGTGCGTGTGTGTGTGTGTGTGCACGTGTGTGTGTGCACGTGTGCATGTGCTTTCTCGCGTCTTGCACCACCACAAGGCAAGATGCCGTGACTTTTGTGGTCACAGGGTCCTCTCCCCCAGGTGCTCCGTATGAGTTAACGGGGTCTCAGCCCCCACCCCACCCTTCTCCTGCTCACCCAGCCTTGTTGTTTTGTTTTCCCCTTGAGAAGCTGGCTGCCTGAGGTGACCACCCCCAGCTCAGCACCACCCCTACTCTGTGCAGAGGCCCCTGCCAGGTGCCCTGTGGACCCAGAGGCTTTACGTGACCCCTTACGGCAGCCCGAGAGAAAGGCTCTGTCCCTGTCTCCATTTAGAGACCAGGAAACCAAGCCCCTGACTTGCCAGAGTGACCAGCACTGAGTGATGATGGGTGCAGGGATCTCCCCCAGTCTCCTGTCCCATAAGGCCCCCTGCCCCCAGCAGAGCTACAGGGATCTCCCCCAGTCTCCTGTCCCATAAGGCCCCCTGCCCCCAGCAGAGCTGCAGGGATCTCCGGACTCTGGAGGGTGAACCAAGCCTGTGCTCTCCTGTGTAATTGTGCTGGACTAATGCCTACCTTACCCCAGAAACATACCCATTGGGCCCTTCTGAGCTCCACATCTCCTTCAGAGATCTCTGCTTTGTCTCCAAGGCCTTTGGGCAGACCCAGGCCTGATCCGGAATCTTGGTCCAGCCACAAACACCACCCCGCAGCCGCAGGGCGCGGAGACCAGGGCTGGAAACATGCTTGGTTTCAACCTGGGTGAAGCGAAACAGCCTCCGGGGACAGACCGAGTCAAGACTGCCAGTTTCAGATAAGGAGAGTCGGGAAACAGATGTGGTCTCCATTGGCTTCTGTCCCCGAGGGGAGGGGCGGAGAGTACTGAGCAAGTTCTGGGCAGGTTGGCGGCCTCGGGCTCCCAACCCCACATATCTGGGCTGTGCTGCGTCCCTTTCCTTTGTGCTGTCACCATTGCTGAATGGAACACAGCAGACCCCGCCCTGCCAGCCCTGCACAGCTCAGAGATCATCCACCCAGGGAGGGATTGGGGTTAGTTTTCATTAACTCCTCTGTCCATCTAGCAAAGTTCTGCTGAGCATCAGTCAAGTACCAGTAAGTACTTCCAAGAGGAAGATGGCATAGCACCTTCCAGGCTAGGCCTCACTTGTGGTCCTTGTCTATGTTAACTCACTTCTCCAGCCACGTCCAGTTCAGTTCAGTTCAGTCGCTCAGTTGTGTCCGACTCTTTGTGACCCCACAGGCTGCAGCACGCCAGGCCTCCCTGTCCATCACCAACTCCTGGAGTCTACTCATGTCCATTGAGTCAGTGATGCCATCCAACCATCTCATCCTCTGTCGTCCCCTTCTCCTCTGGCCTTCAATCTTTCCCAGCATCAGGGTCTTTTCAAATGAGTCAGTTCTTCGCATCAGATGGCCGAAGTATTGGAGTTTCAGATTCATCATCAGTCCTTCCGATGAATATTTGGGACTGATTCCCTTTAGGATGGACTGGTTGGATCTCCTTGCAGTCCAAGAGACTCTCAGGAGTCTTCTCCCAACACCACAGTTCAAAAGCATCAATTCTTCAGTGCTTAGTTTTCTTTATAGTCCAACTCTCACATTCATACATGACTACTTGAAAAAATATAGCCTTGACTAGATGGACTTTTGTTGACAAAGTAATGTCTCTGCTTTTTAATATGCTGTCTAGGTTGGTCATAGCTTTTCTTCCAAGGAGCATGCATCAGGGGTTAAGTAGAGGACCCCAGGCCACCAGCTGGTGAGAGGTCAAGTTGAGATGGAACACAGTCTGCGAGTCTGTGCTCAGCCACCGTGATGGCCTCTGGTGGCAGCGGTGACCACAGATGGAGCTCTGGAGTGCCCCAGGGCCCTGGGCCTGCCTCCTGCATTGCGGCTCAGAGCAGCACCCTGTGTACCAGCACAGCAGGGATGGCCCAGGCTGGTCTTCAGACTCGGGGGGGGTGAAGGCTCAAGGGAAGGGGGAGACAGAAGAACCAAGTAACTCTGTCCTCTGTGGGGGGCACCAGGCAGGGGCCATGGAGGACGAGGCGCCCTGTCTGCTAACCTCGCAGGGTTCACAGGCCCTCAGGAGTGCCAAGTCCACAAGGCCTCCAGTTCTGAGTGTGGGGCTGGCACTCGCTTAGGTGGCCACAGGGCTGCAGACAGGAATGGTGTCTGGAACCCCTGGTGGGTTCCGTTTGCCAGGAGGCATTCACCCTGGTGTTATCTGAGGGCCTGCCCAGTGGGTGCAGGAGATGGTGGGCAGGGCAGGCAGGGCCCACCTCTAGGAGGGAGACCCCGGGTCAGTGAGGGGAGGCCCAAACAGTGCAAGACACACAGGGCATGAGGGGCTCCACGGGTGATGGCTCTGGGCAGCGGTTGGACGTGGGGTCAAGAGGTCAGACAGTCTCAGGTAGGGCCTCGAGGGTCAGGGTATGGAGAATGGGTGTTCTGGGGAGCATTAAAGCCTTTAAATGAGATGAGCAGCGTGATTTCTGTTACATGGAGATGACCTTGGACAACCGTGGGAGCTGAGGCCAGCGGTGATGCAGGGCGGTGGGTGGACTGGGCTTCAGGAGAGCTAGACTGATTCCAGGCCTCTGGCTGGAGTCATCAGGTGGGCCTGGGGGGTGGGCAGGCAGTTTCACAGTGGGATTCAGAGCTGGACAGAGGGAATGGGCCCCGAGGAAGGCCGGGAGGTGAGAGGAAGGCCGGGATATGATGGGGTGAGGGGGTGGATGCAAAGCGCTGAGTCCCTGCTGCCCTGGGGACAAGTCACAGCCATAAACACTCAGTTTCTCCTTGTCCAGTGGAGGTGCTGGCTCGACGATCTCAGGAGCTCTGTACCCGGATTATTTATCCTGACTCTGATGGAAGCCCTGATCTGTCTGGTTGCTGTAGCATCCCTGTGACCCCCTCACTCTAGGATGACCTGTTGTGAGGACAGATGGCTGGGGCAGTGAGGCTCTCTCAGGTCTGGTGGCTTCCTCAGATCTCAGGACACTCGACAATATGCCCTTCATCCCTCACCTTTCCCCTCCTCTTTGCATTTCAAGTCTTGGGCGTCACCTCCTCCAAAAAGCCTCTCCCATCAGGATTGATGACTCCTGGCACCTCCATAGATTCCACTTGTGGACTGTGGCTGTCATCGCTGGCACCCTGGGTGGGTAGAGAGAGCTGGGGTTCCTACCTCTTTCTGCTCAGTGCCCTTGGCTCCCGGCATCCAGACCGGTCCAGGGCGGGTGCTCGGTAAATGTCTGCTGGGTGAGTGATGAGGGGCAAGGTCCATGACCCCCGCTCGGGCCTGTAGGAAGCTGGGACCTCCCGGCTGGGACCCCCGCCTTAGAGCTCAGCCAGGCCCCTGGAAGAGGCGGGGTCACAAGGCTTGTCCTTCCTGTGTATTCATGAGAACCAGGGTTAGCATCTCGAAGGCTGATGGGGCACCCCTGGCGCAGGGTGACCCAGCTACCCACAGTGATGAGAAGGACACACGGGATGCCCTTGGGTTCTTGTCACCTTTCCCTCAGCTCAGCCCACGCGGCGGGCATCAGGAGAGGACCAGGGACTCTGGGAGGCCAAGGCTTTGCCCCAGGGCCAGTGATGTAGAAGGGCAGCAGCCTCGAGAGACGGGAGCAACAAAGTTGCTCACTGCGTGTTTCAGATTGTGCTCTTCTTCTCAGAGCCTTTGGCGTGCATTCAGCAATTTAAACAATGCGCTCCAGCCAATCTAGATTGCAGCGGCCGGGTGAAACTGGAAGCCAGTTTCTCTCTCTTGCTCCCAGCCGGCTCCAGGAGAACTTGGTAGGGATCAAGGGGCTGGCAGAGCCCTCAGGGCTGCTGGGAGGAGATGCCTGAGGCTCCCCAGCCCAGGGACCCGGGGTGGTCCTGAAGAATGGGAGCATTTGACTTGCTCAGTACTCATCCTTGTCCATTTCTACTTAGAACCTGTTCAGATCAGGAAGGTGAGCTTGGCAGTTCAATCTCTGGGCCACACGTGTTCCAGGCGCCGTGCGAGTATTTGGGGAGACAGAGCTGGAGACCCTTCCTTGTCGGTCCCCCATCCATTCATCCCCCTGTCTGTTCAGCATTTGCTGATTTGTGTCCTGCCCAGGGCATGGAGATGGGCCAGACCTGCTGGACACAGATCATCTCCATTAAAGGCCTGTGGGACCGTGAGAGATGCAGGAACACGGAGATGGGCTGTGCCGGGGGAGGGGACAATTTCCAGGGCCCTCCTTTCATTTCATGACAAAATGTTAGGCCATGAATAACTTCTGTGGAAAATGAATCATGGACAGAATAATCTTTTTAGCCAATAGATCTACACTTGAATCTTCCATGACCTTGGACTTGCAAATTCAGTTGGTCAGGAAAAGAGCTGTGAACTCGCAGGAGGTACCTGGTGTTGAACTAGGACACGTGGCCTCAGTGAGCCAGGGAGGCCCTGGGGTCAGCAGAGAGAGGTAGGGCATGGAGAGGGGAAGCAGACGCACCTTGAGAACACCCAACTCTGGACCAGGCATCTAATCTCAAGTGTCCCATTCTTCATTAACAGTCCTACTGGCTGGATATTGACGATGGGATTGGACATGAGTCTCGCACAGTCACACAGCACTTTGATGCTGTCAACTGAAGAAAAAAAAAAAAAAGGCACAACCTAAAAGTTGAGAATTACATTTTATTTGGTGGACAAAATTGAAGACTTAACCCTGGAACACAGCCTCTCAGATCTCAGATTGCTCTGAAATACTGCTCCCAAGAGACGGGAGGAGCCAGGATACACAGGGGTTTTTGCAACAAAGACCAGGTAGTCGGAACATCAGTAGATTACTGTTAAAGAAAACCAGATATCTTGAGTCAGGGAATTTAGTGCTTTTCTGTGTATGGGGTAGATGCAAGAGTCTGGGCTCACGGAAATCATTCCTTTGATCTGCCCCTCAGCTCTCTGAGGTCAGTATCCTGTGCTTTCTCATCCTGTGTCTCCCCAGAGTGCATGGTAGGAGGGTCTGCCACATCCTTTGTTTACTGATAGATGCTCCATCACTCAGTTGTATCTGACTGTGACCCCATGGACTGTAGTCCGCCGGGCTCCTCTGTCCATGGAATTTTCCAGGCAAGAATGCTAAAGTGGTTTGCCACTCCCTTCTCCAGTTTACCGATAGGGTAGCAATGTTCTTTCACTCCTGAGGCTCAGAGTGCTAAAGATTCACACTCGGGTCGGATTTCTCTAACCCCGCACACCCTTCTTCCCTGCCCTTCTCTTTGTTCTCTTAGCCTGAGCCCTTGGCCGGAGAGTGCATTCCAGGGCCGGCAGAGAGCGTGACAGCAGCCAGAAGGGAAAGCTGACCTTGATGACTTAAGAAGCACTGAGGTCCGGGGCCAGGGCTGGGGTGGATGTCCTGGGCCCAGGCCAAGTGAGGTCCCAGGACCTCGGTGAAGAAGCTCAGCAGGGGGAACTCCACAGCGGGACGGGTATCATCATGTTTGCAAGCCATCCACCAAGAGGGGTGCAGCACAGGGGCCTGTGAGTCTCAGGAAGAATCTTCCCCTTTGAGCCATCCCCAGCCACCTGCTTCCCCTTTGAGCCATCCCCAGCCACCTGCTCCCACTCCTGTGTGCCCCAAACTGGACGTGGCCACTCTGCCTTTGAACTTCAGAGCTGTGTCACTGTAGGCCCCTGCCCTGCTGCCTCCCGACCGGGCACCCTGCACACAGGGGCTAACTCTGAGCCTGGTGGATGGAGCTGGTCCTGGGAAAGGTCTGGAGAGATGGGTTGGGATAGCTAGACATCCAGCACTGTTCCTAGGGACTGCTCTTATTTCCCTGAATTAGAGATCAAGAGTCTGTTAACCCCAGATAAGCACCTGCTAAGATGGGAGGTGACCATGGGTGGAGGCCAGGTGTGGTGTCGGGCAGAGGCCCCCTGTATTGGTTGCTTAAACCGGAAAACGGGACTGGTGAAAAGTGATTAAAAAAAAACACAACTTTTTGTTATGCTACACACTGCAGGAGAGGTTATAGTGAAATCAGTGAAGTTACATGATGCTTTTATAACTTAAGATAACGTTTTATGAAGTAAATATTGCACGAGGTATGTGATATTTGGACCCTTGGATCAAGTAATTCGCCTGAAGAACCCACGCCAGGAAAATGCCCCCCAAATAAAAATACACGCACAGACTGGTTTGTGGCATTGTTTTATAAAATTAGGGAGTCTGGGCATAATCTAAAGGTCCGATGGAGAGGAGAGGCCCAGAGGCCCTGAGTGTCCCCGTGGTGGGATTTCTGAGCCACTGAAGTGGTACATTTCACTGCAGAGCCACATGCAAAGTTGGTTGTGCAAATATATATGTGTATATTTCAAAATGTATGTACTGTGATTATGACCTCCCAAAGTCAATCGTGTGTAGATGACTGTCTTGGAAAACATAGATTTGGTTTGTTTATTGGGATGCTTGGCATTGGGGTGCAGGTTCTTTAAATCATTAAATAAAGAACCTCAGGGGCTTTCATTCCATCTCTTGCATCTTTCTAGAGCCCTGTTCAAGCCTGAGATCAGCTGCTCTGGCTGCAGTGAACCCCAGGGGCGAAAGTGGTTATTGGTCTGTGCCCCGCTCTGTCCTTGTGCCTGGAACAGGGGTTCCTTCCTGGAACCCCTCAGCAGCTTTGCAGTCCCTGTTCCCTGGCTGTGCAGCAACGGAAGGAGCATCCTGGCGGGCCCTCTCCACACCTGCTCTCATGCTCCTGACTCGGGGCTGAAGCCCGTTTCTGCCAGCCCCTCTCGTCCTCCAACAAGCGATAAGGACCAGCGTGGTGACAGTCCGTCTGCTTGCTTTCCTGTGTTAAAGGACCTGCAAAGGGAGATGTGGACACGCCCTTTGAGGAAGTCCTGGAGAAGGCCAAGGCTGGGGACCCCAAGGCACAGACGGAGGTAAGGACCAGTGTCCGCGGGGAGCTCGGGCTGCGCCCAGGACAAGCTAGTGCTGAGCCTGCTATCTGGGCTTGGGTACAGCCTGCCTGTACCTGCCATGCGTGGGCCCCCATGTGTGGGGTTTCCATGTTTGTGGCGTGTTGCTTTTCTTCCCACCACTCTTCGGGGAGCATGTACGTGCTCACCTCTGTCCAGCTCACACCTGAACTTGGGCATCACCTCCTCTGATGCCAGCCCTGCCTCCTGCCTGTCCACATGACCCCACCCTCTCTCTCATTTCATCAGTGGAAGGGTGGGGTCCCCACACCCCGCTCTGGCTTGGGAGCACTGGGTGGACAGGGTGAGGGAGCCCAAGGTTGCCTGGTTTGGGGGCGGGGCAAGGCAGGATGTGGACTGGGGGCCCGGGCGCTGCACGGGGAGGCTGCCGCGGTGTGTGGTGTGACCAGATCCCTCTTGCAGGTGGGGAAGCACTACCTGCAGCTGGCCGGCGACGGGGACGAAGAGCTCAACAACTGCACCGCCGTGGACTGGCTGACCCTCGCCGCCAAGCAGGGCCGGCGCGAGGCCGTCAAGCTTCTCCGCCGATGCCTGGCGGACAGGAGAGGTAGGTGAGGCGGCTCGGAGGGACCCACGAGGGATGCTGTACTACTCTGCTAAATTAACCAACCGAAATAACAACAGGGAAACCTGGTGCTGGCAACGCTGTTGGGAAAAATGAGTGTGGTTTCTGCTGTACTCATGGCTCTGCCTCATAGATGGTTTGGGAGTATAACATGGGATATTTAGGGAACAAAGCCATTTTCATCCTCTTTAACTTGTGGTGGGGTCTACAATGAGATATACCATCTGGGTTCTCATCCAAATTGAGGAGTAGACCATGGAGCCAAGTTGGAGGGCATGACAGGCCTGAGGTATGAGTAGCACTTTCTGAACTGACTTTCCATCCGGTCTGAGCGGAGCAGCTACGGACTGGGGGCCAGAGAAGGGCCCACCCAGGCTAGCACTCGGAGCCAGGACGGGCGTGGGTGTTGGGGGGCAGTGATGTGTAGCCTAGCCACTTGGGGACACTTACTATGTTATCCTGCCCAAGGGAAATGGTTCATTCCTGGTGTCAGGGTAAAGTGCTTCCTGAAGCTTCAAACCTCAGAAGAAGGATGAAAGTGTGTGTGTCTTAAAGGGGACCTCCTTTTTCCCGCTCAGATTGCAGAAGTGTTTATGGTTGTTATAGAAAACTTGAACTATATAGAAAACATAAAGATAGAAATTATCTCTAAAAATTATCTATAAACCCAGAGAGAAGTGCTCCGTAGTTTACTGTTTTTCCTTCTGGTTTTATATTGGAATTTTTTTTTTTAACGTTAGGGTTATCATATAGATATATATAAAACAAAAATTTGTATACAGTATTTTTATGTATATATATTTATTATGTATGTATATATATATAAGATATATATAGAAATGATATTTATTAACATTATTTAGTATTGTATAGAGTCTCCTTTCTCTGGACATTAGGCTGATATCTTTAATGATTTAGAACTGTCATGTTCTGCTGGCCAGAATTTCTTACCAAGCCAGCCTCCCTTGCTCCAGGGCAGGTGGGATGGTCTTGCCCTGGCCAGTCGAGTCAGTGTGGCCCCCAGAGTTCACAGTTGGAGCCAGTGGTCTTCCCAGAGGCCCTGAGGGGGGTGGCCAGGGCAGGCCTGAGGACTGGCTGGCGTGTAAGGGAGGGGGCCAGGTCTCACGTAGCCCACACCCTCCACCTTCTCACTGAACACGTCCTGATCATAAAAGGAACGTGGGCTCCGGTGGAAGGTTAGGGAGATGCTCCAAAGGAGAAAATAATATCAGTCCGCCACCCACATTCTCACTGTCCCCTGGGGTGGGGGTAGCCGGGCTGATGTTCCTGGTAGTCCGTGTGCAGGGGGAGAGGCGGCCGCTAAACGGCCCATGAAACCTGCTCCCCATCTTTCTGTGGGCGAGCCTTGCCCCCTGGGAAAGGGCCACCTACGTGGGGACACTGCTCCCGGCTGCCCTCAGGAAGGGCTGATGCTGTGAGTGTAGGGGTGCCCCCCGTCTTGCAGCCTGGCCGCTCACTGCAGTGAGACTGACTGGGGTTTGAGACCAGCTCAGCCTCTCTGACTCTGTGACCTTGGCGCCAAGTCCAGGCCACCACCCCTGGGTGCCTCAGTTTCTCCATCTGTAAGATGAGAAGAGTAGCACCCCACCAGAAGGGTCCTTGTGAGGCAGAACCTGGGAGGGGAAGGAGCCAGGAAGGTGGGGAGGCCTTGCCCAGCACCAGCCCTCCGTGGCCACTCAGCGAGCATCTGCTGAAAGGCCAGGCCGAGCCTCCCACCCTTGGGGACTCAGGCCAGACACTTGTCTGGCTGGACCTTCGTTTCTGCCCTGGTGATGAAGATGCCTGCAAAGCCACTCATGGGAATCTCTTCCCAAGCCCCTTCAGGCGGGGCTGGCCGGGGCTGGGGCATCCCTGCCAGCTTCCAGGCGGGCAAGCGGGCGGCCCCAGGCCTCTGACGCTTCCCTCTCTCAGGCATCACCTCCGAGAACGAGCAGGAGGTAAGACAGCTGTCCTCTGAGACCGACCTGGAGCGGGCTGTGCGCAAGGCGGCCCTCGTCATGTACTGGAAGCTCAACCCCAAGAAGAAAAAGCAGGTGGCCGTGGCGGAGCTGCTGGAGAACGTGGGGCAGGTCAACGAGCACGGTACGCGCTCTGTCCGTGGGGCCTCCTGGGCTTCTGTGCCGGGATCCTGGGGGCTCCTTTATGGGAGCTGGCATGGGGGGCTCCAGGGAGCTTCTCGCAGGTGTCCTGTAAGGCTGCGGAGTGTCCTTCCTGGGTGTCCTGTTCCTGGCGCCCATCAGGGCCCCCCCAGCTCTGGTTCTACCTGACCCGCTCCACCCCTAGGGTTCTCTCACCTGCTGCCCACGGGCGGAGCTGCAGGTCTTGGCATGTCCAGGGTGTCCTCCTCCTCCTGAAGGGGACAGGGAGTGGGGAGGGTGAGAGGTGCCAGCAGTGACCTGGGTCCCCGAATCCCTGAGAGCCTCTCCAGGGCTGGCCCCTTTGCCAGCCTCTTCAGTGCCCCCACCTCCTTCTAACCCAGCTTTCCGAGAAGGGCACGGGCAGCTGGAAGGACAGATGGACCAGGAGAGTGGGCGTTACTGACTGGGTGTGGTCTCTCCATTTCCAGGGTCTGGGCTGACTTCTGTCTCTTGGTAACCTTGATAAGCACCTGGCCAGGGCCCCATCCAGCTCCCTCCTGCCCCGAGGGGGAGATGGTGGGGGTGGGGCTGGGGCCACCTGCCGACACATCAGAGAAGATGAGTGGGTGGGCACCTCTGCACCTTCTCCAGGCCGGACTCTTGTCTGATCTCTGATCCTCTGGGGTCTGACAGAGGCGGCCGTGAGGCTTGGGGCTCCAGTCGCAGGACCCCCGAGAGGCGTGCTTGACCTGACAGGTCCGGCCGCCCCTCGTGGAGCCCCAGTGACCCTGCGGGACCATGGCCCCGCCCCGTTCCTGCTGCCCCCTCACCCACTCTGGGCTCCCGTGGCCCCTCTCAGTCACGGTGCCCCTCCCCTTGTGTAGTCTCACCCTGTGGTCCAGCCCCTACCTGACCCGACCCTGCAAAGACCACTTGGAGCCTGACATGGGAGAGCCCAGTGAACGCCTGCCTGGGTGTGGGCATTGTGGGGGGAAGGTGTCGACAGAGGGCAGGATACCTCAGTCCTGGCTCTGTGTTCACCCACTGAACCGACTTTTGCACCAGGGCTGGGGACACAGGAAGGCCTGCCCGGTGGCCCTGGGGAGCTTGGTTTCTTCCAGGGGAAGATCACACCAAGGGACAATGTCAGCAAAGGTGTCTGGGGGCCGGCTGTGATCAGAGTGATCAGAGAGTGATCAGAGAGTGTGGTGTGTCCAGGGCTTGGTCTGTGCCCAGCGGGGCCCACGTCACCTTGTAATGGAGATTGAGCAGTGGTGGTCCCAAGGGTTGACCTTGCACAGCCCTCCAGGGCTGCATGGGGGACACTGGCAAGTTTCTGGGGGCTTGCAGGGGATGGGGGCTTCCCTCATAGCTCAGTTGGTAAAGAATCTGCCTGCAATGCAGGAGACCCCAGTTCAATTCCTGGGTCGGGAATATCCGTTGGAGAAAGGATAGGCTACCCACTCCAGTATTCATGGTCTTCCCTGGTAGCTCAGCTGGTAAAGAATCTGCCTGCAATGCAGGAGACCTGGGTTCGATCCCTGAGTTGGGAAGATCTCCTGGAGAAAGGAAAAGGCTACCCACTCCAGTATTCTGGCCTGGAGAATTCCATGAACTGTGTAGTCTGTGGGATCGCAAAGAGTCAGACATGACTGAGCGACTTTCATTCACTCATTGCAGGGGATGGGGCAGTCAGCTGGCCTTGACTCTCCCCCGCTCTGTCCCTGCAGATGGCGGGGTGCAGCCCGGGCCCGTCCCCAAGTCCCTGCAGAAGCAGAGGCGGGTGCTGGAACGCTTGGTCAGCAGTGAATGTGAGTACGGCCGCCCGTCCTGTGCTAGCGACACCTTTGGCCATGCTGTCGCCCCCACCACCCCGGGCTTCATGTCTGCGCCCCCCGACTCCCCATCAGTCTAGGCCCGGCCCCCAGGGTCTCAGAGGCTGACAGATCTTCCTTCCAGTCCCTTCAGGGCTATTGGTTGGGTGTTGGTGTTCTGGGCTCTGGGATTTGGACCCCACCCACTGGGAGCACATACACACTGGAGGGACGAGAGGGCAGTGTAACTGTCCCTGATGGAGAAGGATGATGTGAGCCAGCAATGGTGGGGAGGTGGGTAGCCCGCAAGGGGCAAGGAGGTGGATGCTCCAGACTGAGTGAGCGAACCTCATTGGCAAAGGCCTGGGAGCACCCAGCTGGGAGTGGGGGCTGCCGCCAGCATGGGCTGTGGGGAGGTGGGGATATCGGGCTGAACTTGGGGGTTAGGGAGTAATGAAGATTTGGGCACGTGCCTGGCACATAGTAGGGCCTTGGAGGATGCGTATTGGCTGGAGGGGCTAGTAGGTGGCTGGGCTGCAGGGGTCAGGGCCAAGGGAGTACGGGGGTCCGAGCAGCACGGGCGGAAAATGTTCTGAAGAAGGGTCCGCATGGAGCCTGGCTCAGGCAGCCCCCCAGGACTTGAAGGGTGGGGGGACACTTCTGGGGAGGGACGGTGGGTCCCCAAGGCCAGGAGGCCTTGGCAAGCCGGCCTGCCTTTCTCTCCTCTCATTGTCCGGGCCCGAGAAGGGTCGCCCGTCTCCAGCCTGACCCCAACACAGCTGCTGCCCACCATGTGCCCATCTCCACGGGGCGGCAGTGCTCACGGTCTCACCGACCTCGCGTGTGTCCTCTCCTGTGCTTCAGCCAAGAGCTACATAGCCCTGGACGACTTTGTGGAGATCACCAAGAAGTACGCCAAGGGCATCATCCCCACCGACCTGTTCCTGCAGGACGACGATGATGATGAGGTGGCGGGCAAGAGTCCCGAGGACCTACCCCTGCGCCTGAAGGTGAGCCCTTGGCCCGGGCCACCTGCCTGCCCGGGTGCCCCCCAGGAAGCTGTAGGTGGGAGACCTCGCCCAGCAGGGAACCTCCAGGGCTGTGTCGCTTGTCCTGGATAGGCCTGTGCCGCCAGGTCGTCCACATAGCTGCATAAGGATGCGTCCTCATGAAAGGAGGCCTCCTGTACACGCTCAGGCTCTGGAGGCAGGGGCGCTGTTGGCGTCGGGCGGGCCCAGTGGTTGCTGGATATGCACGGGCACCTTTGCATCTTTCCCTGCAAAACGCCATGTGGGGAGCAGGGTGCTGTGCGCTGGAGACCACCTTTCACTTAGACTCCATCCTTTGGAAAAATTGTCTGTTTATGGCCCAGAGGAGAGGTCAGTTCCTCGAAGGTGCCTCCCCCCAGAAGCAAAGTGCGGTCTTGTGTTCAGGAGGGCTCTGCGGTGGTGCCTGTTTATCTGGATCTGCAGGGGTTCGAGGAGCGAGCGGGTGTGGAGAGGGTGGCAGGGGAGGTGACCGAGGGCAACCTGAAGGTGGACGGGGGTGGGGAGGAAGCTCGTGTTCACCACCGCCTCCCACCAGGGAGCAGCCGTGATTACAAGGGATGAGCACGGAGCGTCTGGATCTGTGCCGACAGCCAGGAGTGGCTGCTCATGCTCCTGGAGTCACAGCTTTTGTTTTCCTGGCCATGTGGTTTGTGACTAAAGGGGGCAGATATAAGCCTTGGTGAAGTGTGACCACGGCCCCCTTCACCAGTTTCCCCAAGTTCAGCTCAGGGGGTTGAATTCGTCTTCTGTATCCCCCTTTGCTGAGAGCACCAGGATTTTCAGAAGTCTGGCCACCTGGCCCCAGACAGGTCCATCCCCACTCGTGGCCAAGGGGACCCGGCCAGCACAGGGGGCCTCTGGGCAGGCAAAGCATCGCAGAGCCCCTGGCATTGGTCCCCCAAGAGTCTGTAGGGTTCTGTGCTTCCCCAGCTCCTGGGCTCGTGTAACCTGCCCACAGTATGGTTGGAGTGTGAGCAGGGTTGGGGCCGGTGATGGGACGTGTGCTGGTGTGTCCTCATCCCAGACACGGCCTCAGTGTAAGCCCCGTGCTAGGGGCTGAATATGGGGGCTCAGAAAGCCGCCCTCGTGGGTTGAGAGGCCACCTCTGGGAAGCAAGTTCCTCAGAGAAGCTGCAGCCCGGATGGTGGGTGTGAAGGCCACGCTCCGGACCAGCAAGCTTGCTGAGAGCCCCTGAGGGCACGTAGGGCGTCGGGGTGAAGGTTCTGAGGCGCAGGGTCAGGACGGCCCAGAAGCTGGGCCGGGGAGGTCACCGCTTTTATTGAGGGCCCACCTGGAGGCAAGCCTGGTGTGTTCCAAATGCCATGAGAGAGGCATGTTCTCACTAACATGAGAGAGGAAGGTGGAGCGTTTGCCATGGTTCTTGGCTAAAGAGGAAGTGCTCCCCAAATGCCAGTGAGGGTCAAAGGTGAGGGAAGAAGACCCGTGGGCCAGGCGGTCCCGGCCTGGACAGCCTAGTGTGCGTTGTCCTGGCATACTTACTAATAATGCCTGCTTTCAAAAGCATCTCAGTGTGGACAGCAAGTTATGTCACATTCCTTACGGGCGACAAACTCGGTGCTGTAAGATGTCTGAAATTCCTTTTTGTGAAAAAGAGATTTAAAGTATCCTGACAAGAAATAAGGCTATTTTTTAATTTTTTGCAATTGTTGTTGGAGTCCTTTCATTGCTTTACAATTTATATCATTAAAAGTGTTTTGGAAGGCTTCCCTGGTGGCTCAGTGGTAAAGAATCTGCCTGGCAATGCAGAGGACACAGGTTTGATCTCTGATCCGGGAAGATCCCACATGCTGTGGAGCAACTTAACCCGCAAGTACAAGTACTGAAGCTCGTGCACTTAAAAGCCTGTGTTTCACGACAAGAGAGGCCACTGCAGTGAGAAGCCCACGAACTGCATCGAAGAGTAGCCCCTGCTGTCTGCGACTAGAGGAAAGAGCCCACGCGGAAACAAAAGACCCATCTCAGCCAAAAAAAAAAAGTGTTTTGGAAAAGAGAGAATGAATTGGAGCAGAATGAATTTCCTGGAGCTCAAAGCTGTCCCGGCCTTTATTAACCACCCCCTGGGGACAGAGAAGGGGCATGTGCCTGGGGAGGGCCCGGCACCCCCAGTGGAAAGTGCCAGACACCCCTCTGCAAGCTGACGTGACCCCCAGGGACGTTCCAGGCTCCAGGCTTCTCCAGCCTTTGTGACAGATGAAACCTTCTTAAAGATGGATTCAGAAATGTCTTAAAATCCTAACAGTGTTCGCATCACATTATTGAAAGTCCAGCACGTGGACGTTTGCTCAGGTCTGAGCAGGGTCTCAGTGAACCAGCCCGGACCCTCTGGGCGAGCGGTGGCCTCCTTGGTTGGCTGCCCAGGTCAGTACCGGGCAGTTCTCTTCAGTTTTTCCCATCAGCCAGGCGTGTCCGGGGTGAAGGCTGCTGGTGACCGCAGCCTGGGTCAGGGTGCCCTTTCCCATCCTGTCATGAACTGACTCCCTACTCGTTTTTTAAAAACTTCTTTCCTGCTCAAAGTGAAGTTCATTTTAATTTGGACTGCCTCTACAGAAAAGGTTTCTAGTCTCACAATTTGGTGGGGTCCCAAGTAGTAGGGCTTAGGTAGAAGTGACAGGGGACAGAACAGGGACCTTAAAGGACAGCTGTGGTCACGGCGGCCACAGGGGCTCACTGTGCCAGCAGAGGCCAGCACTGTTGGACTTCAGGTTCTAGAAGCTTCGTTGTCTTTTAAATGTCCTCTCAACCGTGTGATTGTGTGGTCTCAATAGGCAAAAACCAAAAAAACAAAAAAAACACCCAATAAATAATGTGAATGGTTTTGAGCATTAGGAGTTTCAGGTTAATTTTAAGGTGCCAGCTACTTGGATGCCTCCAGGCCAGCTCCCCCAAGGCTGCTCAGCACTGACTGTGCAGAGAGAGAATGGAGGCGAGAACAGGAGCACCGGGTGCCTTTGGTCTGTCTGGTTAGAGAGGCCCCATCGACAGGAATTAGCAGAGCAGACAGCGGCTGACGCACGCATGGGCTCTTTCTGTTGCTGGTGTGTCTGGCTTTTGGTCGAAGGGGCTCCTGCAGAGCTGGAGCAGGGTCTGGAGACACTGGTTTGCTGTCTGGCAAATGTCAGATATGTGGGTGATACCACTCTAATGGCAGTGAAAATAAACTAGAGAGCCTCTTAATGAAGGTGGAAGAGGAGAGTGAAAAAGCTGGGTTGAAACTCATTATTTAAAAAACAGGGGATCATGGCATTTGGTCCCATCATTTCATGGCAAATAGAAGAAAAAGTGGAAGGAGTGACAGATTTTACTTCTTGGGCTCCAAAATCATTGCGGATGGTGACTGCAGCCATGAAATTAAAAGATGCTTGCTCCTTGGAAAGAAAACTATGACAAACCTTGACAGTGTATTAAAAACCAGATGCATCTCTTTGCTGACAAAGGTCTGGATAGTCAAATCTATAGTTTTTCCAGTAGTCATGTGTAGGCGTGAGAGTTGGATCACAAAGAAGGCTGAGAGGTGAAGAATTGATGCTTTTGAATTGTGTTAGAGAAGAGTCTTGAGAGTCCCTTGGACTGCAAGATCAAACCAGTCCATCCTAAAGGAAATCAACCCTGAATATTCATTGGAAGGACTGTTGCTGAAGCTCTAATACTTTGACTACCTGATGCAAAGAGCTGACTCATTGGAAAAGACCTTGATGCTGGGAAAGACTGAGGGCAAAAGGAGAAGAGAACCACAGAGGATGAGACGGTTGGATGGCATCACTGACTCAGTGGACATGAATTTGAGCAAACTCCAGGAGATAGTGGAGGGTGGGAGCCTGGTGTGCTGCAGTCCATGGGGTCGCAAAGAGTCAGACCTGACTTAGTAGCTGACCAACAACAAGTGTCAGAAATCCCCACCAAGGCTGACTTTATGGTATTCGAAGTTCCTTGGTACCCTACTCCAGACACGGTGAGCACTGGGTCTCCTCCTGGGGAAGCTGGCCCATGAGCTGGAGGAGCCCTGAGCTGGTTTGTTGGTTTCATCATTTTCTTGCTTGTTCTGAAACAGAGGGTAAGTGGACTGTTAGTTGAATGAGGAATGCAGCTCTTTGAACATATACAAGTGGGGTTTCCCAGGTGGCTCAGTGGTAAAAGAACCCGCCTGCCAATGCAAGAGACTCGAGAGATACTGATTCGATCCCTGGGTCAGAAAGATCCCCTGGAGCAACCCCCTCCAGTGTTCTTGCCTAGAGAATCCCATGGACAGAGGAGCCCTGCAGGCTACAGTCCATGGGGTCGCACAGAGTCACACACAGCTGAGCATGCATGCACTATCCCATGTGGGTGTCTATGGAAGTACACACACACACACACACATGTGGGTGTCTATAGAAGTGCACACACACACACACACTCACGTGGGTGTCTATAAAAGTGCACACACACACACACGTGAGTGTCTATAGAAGTGCATACACACATACACACACACACACTGTTAAACACTCCTGTTTCCCCTGTAAGCCCAGGTCCCTCTTACCTGGAAAACTCACTCTGCCAGCTACTCCCGGGAGTCCTGGTCATCCAGAGTTGACACCCCAGCCTCTTGGGCAGATGACAGCCACATCCCAATGTTGCCACTCAGTGTGGTCCCCCAGGATCCCAGCTCCTCCTTTGCCCTTATGTTCATGGGGCAGAAAGATCGTGTCCCCAGGACGTAGATGGAGGTGGGGCTGCCCACCTCACCCGGCTACTGACCGGGCTTCCATCACATTGCCCCTCAAATGGGCTGTGAGCTCAGCTGGGCTTCCCTGCCCCGACGTGGGTGTTCCTCACAAGGACCGCCCCTCTTCAGCATGGTCCAGTCCACGCCCCTGACCTCCTTGCGTGAGCCCTAGCACGGTCATGGACACGTTCTCTTCTCAGCTCCTTCAGCTTCTCTCCTGTCTCCCCGGAGCCCTGGTGGAGCTGAGAGCTTTAGGACCAGGCAGGAGTGGGGGCCGCCCTGGATGGCAGGAGCGTCCCTGCCTCCTGCCCGAGGCTGGTCCCCCACTCGCCTCCCTGCCAGCCCCTCATTCCTCTTCTCTTGTGGGAATGGACAAGTGTTTCCGCTGCCCTTGCTTCTGTGTACAGTCTGTGGGGGGCGGTGGGACGTGAGGCGGGGAGCACCCGCCGGGGGCTGTGTGTCTGTTCTGAGCACACGGGTGTGCAGGGGTGGGTGGTGCAGGCGGCGGGTGTCAGGGCTCCTGCTGCAGTGAAAATGTCACATCAGCCCTGTTACAGCTGAATCATTTCCATTCACGTGGCGTGAACTCTCCTTTCTGGAGTCCCCACTCCTGGGACGGGCAGGGCCCAGGGTAGGCTGGTAAAGCAGCACTTCCTCTCCCCGTTGGTGGGTCACCTCCCCCCCCACCCACCCCCCATCCACCAGAGACAGAGGCTCAGGAGGTGAAGTCCTCATCACAGGGGTGGCTGAGATGCAAGTAGCCTGGTCCTCTGTTGTCTTTGCAAGTGTGAGGCCCCATGGGGAGGGAAGAGGGGGCCAGGTGGGCTCCCCGAGGCACCCAAGATCCCACAGGGGAGACCGGCACTCATGAGCCTGGAGACCCTTGTGGACAGTCAAGGACTAGGGATGGGCAGGAGGTAGAGGGCAGACCCTGCGGGACTGGGTAGAATCAAGGGCAGGTTTGTGGGGGCCATGTGGAGCATGAGCACCTAGAGAGAGAGCTACAGGTGGAAGGACTTTGCAGACCGAGGGACCCGCCGTTGGTTGAAACAGTGGGCGAGTTCACTTTGCCCAGGGCCAGGCCCCGGCTTCAGGGAGACTGGAAGGGTTAACCAGGGAGCAGTGACGTGGCACAGAGCGGTCCAGGTTCTAACGCCCCTCCTTTGTCTCCACCCCTCCTCCCAGGTGGTCAAGTACCCCTTGCACGTCATCATGGAGCTCAAGGAATACCTGATTGACCTGGCGTCCCGAGCGGGCGTGCACTGGCTGTCCACCCTCGTGCCCACCCACCACATCAACGCCCTGGTCTTCTTTTTCATCATCAGCAACCTCACCATCGACTTCTTCGCCTTCTTTGTGCCCCTGGTCGTCTTCTACCTGTCCTTCATCTCCATGGTCATCTGCACCCTCAAGGTTTTCCAGGACAGCAAGGCCTGGGAGAGCTTCCGCGCGCTCACCAGCCTGCTCCTGCGCTTCGAGCCCAACCTGGACGTGGAGCAGGCCGAGGGGAACTTCGGCTGGAACCACCTGGAGCCCTACGTCCACTTCCTGCTGTCCGTCTTCTTCGTCATCATCTCCTTCCCCATCGCCAGCAAGGACTGCATGCCCTGCTCGGAGCTGGCCGTCGTGTCGGTCTTCTTCACGGCCACCAGCTACATGAGCCTGAGCACCTCGGCCGAGCCCTACACCCGGAGGGCCCTGGTGACCGAGGTGGCGGCCGGCCTGCTCTCCCTGCTGCCCACCATGCCCGTCAACTGGCGCTACCTGAAGCTCCTGGGCCAGACCTTCTTCACGGTGCCCGTGGGCCACTTGGTCGTGCTGAACGTGAGCGTGCCCTGCCTGCTGTACGTCTACCTGCTCTATCTGTTCTTCCGCATGGCCCAGCTGAGGAACTTCAAAGGCACCTACTGCTATCTGGTCCCCTACCTGGTCTGCTTCATGTGGTGCGAGCTGTCGGTGGTCATCCTGCTCGAGTCCACCGGCCTGGGGCTGGTGCGGGCGTCGGTGGGCTACTTCCTCTTCCTCTTCGCTCTCCCCATCCTGGTGTTCGCCCTGGCGCTGATGGGCGTGGTGCAGCTGGCCCGCTGGTTCGTGTCCCTGGAGCTCACCAAGATCGCCGTCACCCTGGTGCTCTGCAGCGTCCCCCTGCTGGTCCGCTGGTGGACCAAGGCCAACTTCTCGGTGGTGGGGATGGTCAAGTCCCTGACGCGGAGCTCCATCGTCAAGCTCATCCTGGTGTGGCTCACGGCCATCGTGCTCTTCTGCTGGTTCTACCTGTACCGCTCGGAGGGCATGAAGGTCTACAACTCCACACTGACCTGGCCGCAGTACGGCTTCCTGTGCGGGCCGCGGGCCTGGAAGGAGACCAACATGGCCCGCACCCAGATCCTGTGCAGCCACCTGGAGGGCCACCGGGTCACGTGGACCGGCCGTTTCAAGTACGTGCGCGTGACCGAGATCGACAACAGCGCTGAGTCGGCCGTCCACATGCTGCCGCTCTTCCTGGGCGACTGGCTGCGCTGCCTCTATGGCGAGGCCTACCCGTCCTGCAGCCCCGGCAACGTCTCCACGGCCGAGGAGGAGCTCTGCCGCCTCAAGCTCCTGGCCAAGCACCCGTGCCACATGAAGAGGTTCGACCGCTACAAGTTCGAGATCACAGTGGGCATGCCCTACAGCGGTGCCAACGGCAGCCGCGGGCCTGAGGAGGACGACGTCACCAAGGACATCGTGCTGCGGGCCAGCAGCGAGTTCAAGGACGTGCTCCTTCACTTGCGCCAGGGCAGCGTCATCGAGTTCAGCACCGTCCTGGAGGGCCGCCTGGGCAGCAAGTGGCCCGTCTTCGAGCTCAAGGCCATCAGCTGCCTCAACTGCATGGCGCACCTCGTGCCCGCCCGGCGGCACGTGAAGGTAGAGCGGGACTGGCGGAGTGCCGTGCACGGTGCCGTCAAGTTCGCCTTCGACTTCTTCTTCTTCCCCTTCCTGTCGGCGGCCTGAAGACGCGCCCCCTGCAGGAGCGGCGGTTGCGCGTGGCTGCCAGGACCTCCCCCGTGTGCACCCCCTCCTCCCCCCGACCCAGCTGGACGGCGCCACACTCATCTGTGTGTGTGTGTGGGGGGGGGGGGGGTGCGTGGGTGTGCAAATGCAGGGCTTCGGAGATCCTCTGTCGCTCGCAGCCGGCTCCCACCTCCGTGAACAGGCTGACCGCTGTAGCTCTGTCCACCCTGAGCGCCCGGCGTGGTTGGAAATTGCATGCACGGCCTCCACCCGTAGCCCCGACCTCTCCGCGTGCAGCTGGTGTGCCAGCCAGACTAGGATTCCGGTGCCCGGAAAGCACTTTACAGACACTTGTTCTCCTCCTGCACCTCCTCCACGCACGACCCCCGCCCCCCACCCCCTCATTTACTTCCGTTTGAGTTTGTTCTTTGAATAACTAGTAGTCCTGCCGTGTAAATTTGATAGCCTTTCTTATTTATTTGATCGCTGCTCAGCCTTGACAGCTGTTTGCCAAGCCCAGGGGTGGGGGAGTGGGCCTGCAGAGCTGCTCTGTCACCTGCCTGGGGCCCCGCCTGATTCTGAGATGGAGGCCACGTGGGCAGAAGCCCTGAGCTCTGCATGCAGCAGCCTACCCGCCTGGAGGCTCTCCTGCCTGGTGGGTTGTGGGTGAGTTTGCCAGGGTCTTGTCTGAATCCACAGGGACCATCCCTGGGTAGATGCAGGTTTGATCCCTGGGCCAGGAAGAGCCCCTGGAGAAGGAAATGGCTACCCACTCCAGTATTCTTGCCTGGAGAATCCCATGGACAGAGGACCCTGGCAGGCTACAGTCCATGGGGTCGCAAAGAGTTGGACATCATGGAATCTGGATTGCAAACCCTTCCCAGTGCTCAGAAAAGCTAGACCGTGTTCAGAACCAGAAAGCAGAAAGTCAAGGTCCTGAAGCAGCTGAAATAAAAACCTTCGATGAAATTTGCTGTCCTTTAAGTCATTTTTTTTAAAAGCACATGCTAGAGAATCAACAGGTGTCTACACTTGCACTGAATTACGCACAAGTACAGTTTGAGTGACAAAGAGCAGAATACTCAATAAGCAACCCCAGCCCCACTGGGCTAGGGACCCCACCACCCAGCTGTCCATTCAGGCCTTACTAGGTGTGAAATGCACAGGGTTACAATGATTTGAGAAACTCAGTGCTGCTGAGAGGATTCAATACGTGGTTGTTCGTGACTCAGTAGCTGCCGCCTTGTTCAGGAGTGTGTTTTTTGAAACCATATCCTGTGTTCAGAAATGAACGATGGTAATCCCATAGCATTATCATCACAACTTGAGCCATGTTGGGGGGCTCGAGCAGCTTGAGGTCCCTCAGAAACCTTAGCACCCTGGGTGGGGGTACCTGTCTGTCCGGGTCCCTTGGGCAGGAGGACATGTCCGCCTGGGTCCCTCTCGTCCCTGGCAACCTCTCCTGCCCCCTAGTGGGCCGTGCCCCCACCCAGTGAGCAGGAAGTCCAGTTCATTGTGTGGTTAGGAAACCTGGAGTTGTTCACACATTTGTCTGTGGTCGGGACTTGGTTCAGGGAGCGGCTGCCTCCTTTTTGAAGACTCACCTCAGCGTGGTGGCCGGCAGCTGCCTGTGTCCCTGTACAGCTGACCCTTCCTGTTTTGTCCTCCAGCCTGGTCAGGTCTGCCTGACATCCCACGTGTTGGGAGGTGCTCAGGAGGGCAGTGGCCTCAGAGCTGTGTGTTTGCTCCTAGGTTTCTTCCCAGGCAGTGAGATGAGGTTAAAGGTCAGCCCCACCCCTCTTCTGATCTGGAGGTTTTTGAGGCCCTGAAATGCGTTCATAGTTCAGCTCTGCCTCCCAGACTCCCCACGGATGGTCCAGTCGGGGAGAGCGGGGCAGGCGGAGTTGCCTGGTTTTCTGAGTGAATGCAGATGACCTCATCTCATCCTTCCAGGCCTGGGGGAGGTGCCGTGACAACACTGATCTGCAGAAAACAGGTTCGGGAGAGGAGGTCACACTGAACAATGGGGCCAGAATTAGACCGTGGTTCCCTGGGCCACACTGTTACTCTGTTCCCCACAGAGCTGCCCCCTGAAGGAACAGAAGGTGGGGTCGTCTCATGGGGGGATTGCCCTGGATCGGCCGTTCAGCCCCTGTCCCCAGGTTTCAGCATCCTGATCTATAAAATGGTGAGTCTGGGTTAGATCAGTGGTTTGCAAAAACTACTGGGTTGGCCAAAATATTCACTTGGGTTTTTCCATAGGAGGGGACAGAAAAACCCAAACAGACTTTTTGGCCAACCTAATACTTAGCAATGAAACCCTTTTTTAAAAGATGTACAGAACTCCAAGTGAAAACAGTGTTATTTGTAAGTTTCGATGTAACCTCAACAGCAGACGAGAATGGAGGCCACCTGGCTGGTTAGAACCCCTTGTCCCAGCTGTGTGACCTCAGACAGCTTCACCCTTTCCAGGCCTCCGGTGCCTCTTCTATGACTTGGGAATGTGAGAGGGCTGACCTCATTGGTTGTTTTTAGGGACTAGACTAGTTAATTTTATTGCAGGGTGGTCCCAATAGTGTCAGGCACTAGTAAAATACTGATTTGTGAATGTTTTAAACATAGTTAAACATTCATGGAACTTCAGAACTGGTTAAGAACCTTATACAGGCCCTTGGGCTTCCCAGGTGGCTCAGAGGTAAAGAATCCATCTGCAATGCAGGAGATGGAAGGTCAATCCTGGAGATGTGGGTTCAATCCCGGGTTGATCCCCTGGAGAAGGAAATGGCAGCCGACTCCAGTATTCTTGCCTGGAAAGTTCCATGGACAGAGGATCCTGGCAGGCTACAGTCCATGGGGTTGCAAAGAGTCAGGTATGACTGAGCACACACATAACACACATATAAGCCCTCACCAGAAGAATGTCCCTTCTAGCTTTTTAAAAACTTAACCTTTGTGAAAATAATTCATGTTTAGCTGAACAGAACTTACTGGAGTGGCTGAATCCCAACAGGAGCCTGGTGTTGGATGGTGCTCTGTCTATACCCTCTCCCCCAACACCACACCCCCCGGGACCCACCGTCTTGCCTTTCTCTCTGCATCACGACTTTAATTCCTCATGGCTACACATCCAGAAAAGGTTGGCTGGTATGTGTGGCTTATGATCTCAAACATTCCTTATTTAACCTAACTAATGAGCTTTGGATGCATCGCTGCCGCCCTCGAACAAATATTTATGGCACTGTGATGCTGAGCAGATGCTGTAATTCCACGGTTTGAGTCAAACCCAAGTCCCACCCTCGGGAAAATCACCCAAGTCAGATGTGAGTGGGCCCTGATTCAGTCAGAAGTGCCTCCCTGCCTTCACACACAGGAAGTGCTGTGGGGGCCCAGAGAGGGTGGAACCCAGCCTGGGGTGGGAGACAGGGCCGGAAGGCTCCTGGGAGGTTATGGGGTCTGCCCTGTTTTGATAACAAGGGGAAGGGTGGGATTTGGCGAGGTCAGAGGAAGACTTTTCAACCTTCAGGGCACCCATCGGAGCCTCAGGCATCACCCAGAACAACGGGGGTCCCAGAGGATAGAGCCTGGGGTCCAAGGGCCAGGGTGGGATTGAGTCTTGGTCCTGCAGGCTGCTGCAGCCCCTCTCTTGGCTCTGAAGCCAGGGCCCTGGTAAGGTCAGGAAAATGGACCTGAGGGCACTTTAAGGCACAGTGTGGAGGAGGAAAGGGACAGTGGAAAGACCACCCCCGCTTTCCCAGCAGACCTGGCCAGCTGGCCCTTCAGAGGCAGATGCTGCTTCTTTGAACACTTTCCACGGGACCGTAAACATCAGAAGGCCCTTGGTCCCTGTGGTCCTGAGGATCCCTGGCCTGTTCGCCGTCCTCCTTTCCTGTTGATAAACAGGCCGCTGCCTGCAGGGCCCAGGACCAGATGGTAGACGCATGGAGGGATTTACAGAGGTCAGGCTGTTGGGAGCAAAGGCCCCTGCTTCCGGGAGCTGATCCCCACTCCCTGCGAGGAGGGGAGGGGACCCAGGTCTCTGAGCATCACTATGGGCCTGGCACTTTGTGAGGCCGTTTGGTCCTGATGACTAGGTCCCATGACCTGCCACTGCCCTCCCAAACATACACACGTGAGGATTAAAGGTTCATGTTTGTGTTGTGTGGACTTGGCCAAAGCCACACGGCCAGGAGGTGGCAGAGCTGGACAGAAGCAAAGCCTGCTCTTTTACAGAGCCGTGAAGAAACCACCATTTACCTGGGCCACAAAATCCCTCTTCAGAACAGAGGTGTCGCCCTCGGACCTGCCAGGAAAGAACAGTGCTGACCGCAGGAGCCACCAGCAGCTTACCCCATGCCTGAGCAGTCACGGGGGCCTTCACCGTCTCTGGGTCTGCAATGTCGTTGGGTGGGGAGTGGGGTCTCACGATGCTACCATGAAACCATCACAGCCTTTGCACTGCGCAGGGAAGACTCTGTTTGAGACCTAGAGAGGGTTTGGTACCAGTTTCCCATACACTGCAATGAGACCACCAAATGCCAGGACTCAGAGGGGCATCTTTCACGGAACCTTCCCTGTCCATCTTCTCTGGGGGTGGAGAGCAGTATATCAGAAAGACTGCTCTCAAAAAAATAAAAATTAAAAAGAAATAAAAATGTTTAAAAAAGAAAGAAAGACTGCCCTCCCCTTGTGGACATGCCTCTGAAGACCGATTCTTCAGGACTTCCCAGGTGGTCCAGTGGTTAAGAATTCGCCTTCCAATGCAGGGGAACATGGGTTTGATCCCTGGTCAGGAGACTAAAATCCCACCTGAAAAAGTTAAAGAAGTAGTGAAAGTCCTTAATTGTGTCCGACTCTGCAACCCCATGGACAGTAGCCCACCAGACTCCTCTGTCCATGGGGATTCTCCAGGCAAGAATACTGTGCTGTGGTGCAAATTAAGCCTGTGCCCGGAAGTACTGAGCCTGTGTGCTCTAGAGCCCATGCACCCCAGCATGGAAAGCCTGTGCTCCACAGCGAAGACCCAGTGCAGCCAAAAAAAAAAAGATCAATTTTTCAACATTCACTTATTCAAATGCTCTTTTCCTTTTTTTTTTTTTTCCATTTCCATTCCTGTATCCCAATCACACCTCATGTAACTGCAAAAACTCAAATTTCTCCAAGTACCTATTTCAAAGTTGTCCATAAAGCAGGACCTTGTCGTTCCTGAACATGCTGTGAGACCACAGAACCCTTTAACCCTCCCAGTTCCCAATCTGCATGTCTGGGTATCAGGGTTGAATCCACACCGGCCTGCTGTGCGCACATGAACCTCACTGTGAAGCTCTGGGAGAGTGCACTTCGGCTGGCTGGGTCTCCACCTGGGGACCAATGCCACTCGGTCATCATGAAAAAGAAAGAGTGTTCATTTGTTCCCCAAATTGGTGAAGAGCAGTTTGAGGTTCTTCTGTCATTGAAGCTGAAGCACACACTAGAGGCATGCTGATGGAGGAGGACAGTGGCTTCCTCCTGTTACACAGAGGACAGAGAGGCTCGGTGTTATGACGACAGTGCCCTTGACAGGCGGAAATTCCCAGGGGCCTCAAACCCTTACTGCAGATAGGGGAAGAAGGGGTTATAAATCGTGTATGAAATGGATGGATGAAAAAATAAAATATACACGGTAGCTACTTTTAGAAAGTAGCAAGAGGAAGAGATTAGGATAGTCTTCAAAGGGTCTGTAGTTAACCTCTTTATAATAAAATGTTGGGATAAAAAGTTCCCCCATGATCTAACTATTTGTGCACCCAACCACTCGTATTTTGATGTGTTCTTGGGAACTCGCTTATGTCACGTTCTTAAAAGTGGTGTGAGGAACTTCCCAGATGGTCCAGTGGTTGCGACTTCACCTTCCAATGCAGGGGGTGTGGGGGTTCCATCCCTGGTCGGGAGTTAAGATCCCACGTGCCTCACAGCCAAAAGAGAAAAAAAAAAACCCAAAACATAAAGCAGAAGCAACAAATTCAACAAAAGCTTTAAAAATGGCCCACATTAAAAAAAATCTTTAAAAAAAAAAAGTGATATGAACCTAAAATTCTCCACCATTAGTGTGGGAAAGATCTCTAGGTGGGTCTGAAGACCCCATTCTATACCCTTCTTCACTTCGGTTGGCCTCCTTTGCCGAGTTTTCTTGGGGGACTTCTATCCCCTCATGCTCTGGCCCAAGCCTGGATCAAAACTCTCCCCCTGGGTTCCCCGTCACTCACGTGAGCCTGGACCAGGGTGGCACACAGCATCGTGAGTCCGGCTGGCTTACGAGGAGATGACACTCTCCCTGGGCCCCTGCATGGCTCGCTCTGCAGGGTCCTGGGAGGAGAGGGCTCGCCCCAGCACCGCTTGCCGGTTTCCCACCACGCGCTGTCCTGTATATCCCTGCTGGGCAGGAGCACCTTCCTCGACACCCAGAGGAGATCTCAGGCTCCTTCCTGTTCCACATCTCTTCCTTCTTGGCTCCTTCCCATCCAGCTTCCAGGTAGAAGCCCTTGTCTACTCCCTAAGAGCTAAACACCCTAAAGTCGCTACCCCTGGGTAAGCCCAGCATTTATATTCTGCTCAGTCTCAGCCCTGCCTCTCCGGGCCTCTCTGTGGCCCTGGGCCCAGCACTGAGCTTCCTGCCAGCCCCACCGCAGGGCTGCAGACCACCCCCTGAAGCCAGGGCTTGAGGACAGGTGACGCCATGGATGGGGTCTAGCTCCTGGGCTTGGGACCCTTCTCAGGCCTGGGACACTGTCTCAGTCTCTGTGTTTCTCCCTAAGTCCGGGACCTGGGTACATGCTCTCCTTTTCACTTCCTGGCTGCCTTCCCCATTCCGCCCTTGGGGATTCCGCTTCCCAAGCTGGTGCCTGGTTGCCCCAGATCCCCCTTGAATGCTGCTCTGGGGAGGACTGGACAGGCCCTTTGATGATGACCAGTCCCCCCAGGCAGGAGTGACAGGGACTTGCATGTGGGCCAGTGGTAGGGTCCAAGTCCCTAGATCCCAGCACCAGCACCCACAGGCCCTTGGCATGGCTCCTGGGACTCTACTCTCACCCGGAGATGCCTCCCTGGAAACTCTTGGATTCCTGCTGTCTGCCTGTTATCCCCTAAAGTGAGGGTTTTTTTGTTTGTTTTGTTTTGATTAAAACTCCCCATCTCCCTGCTTGGCCTCCTTGAGGGTCTCTGTCCCCACCATGGGGTCTGAAGGCCCCGCCCAGGCAAGTAATTGACACCCATGGGACCTAGAAACTCTCAGAGGTTCTCAGCGCTCTGGCTAAAGCTGGATCCCTGTACGACCCCCTCCACCCAGGGGAGTCTTCACCTCTCCTCGCAGACTCACCTGTCTGCCTGCCCTCAGGCTGGATCCTCACCCCAGCTGCCCCTTCTCCTGAGTTTCCTATCCTTTTCTGGACTTGCCTCACCGCGTTCATTGTCAGTACCTTTGTCGAGTCATTTCCTGTCCTGAGTGTGTGGATGTTTGAGGGCGAGTCATTGCCACCACCACAGAATCAGACCCTGATCCCGTTGTAACGGGCACGCTGAGTAGGCATCTATCTTTTCCATCATTAGGACTGTTTTCTGGCAGCTCACAGAAATGAACTGGCTGACTCTGGCTGAAAAGTCCTACTGGAACTGAAAACAAGGGCTTCTCTGAGAGTTGCCCGATCACAAGCATTGCTATCGAACTTAGGTCTGGCTGCTTGCTGCTCAAAATCAAAACATGAGCAGCAAATATTGGTAGAAATGGAAAACCCTGCTTTTAATCAGAAAGCCAACAATTTGGGGAGATAAGGCTCAGTGTCCACAGAAAATCAACTCTGAAGGTTTTCTTGGTGATCAAAGTTTTCAAAAGATAAAAAGGGATGTAATCTTAGTTAATCATTGAGATGGGAGAGGGGTAGGGTCATCACCATCTCCCCCTGTTACAGGCTTCTTTGCAGCCTTGTTGAGTCCTTGTGATCTTTCTTTAGATACTGTCTTTCTTGTTCACACAGTTTGTGAGATCACTGAAGGAGAAGCCAGGGAAGAGATCTGGTCATCTGTTAATTATTTATTCTTTATTTCTACTCTTTGGAACTATGGAAGGAACCAACGCATTAGGCAAGGTATTCTGTGATTAAAAGATTTGAAAGGTGAATTTGGGCCGGAGGTGAGTAGACCATGATGGGGAGGGGGGTGGTAGCCTGGTTTAAAAATTAGTCTCAATGTAGCTTTGCTAAAGTGACAAGAGAAAAGGGGCTTCCTGCTGAGGGCTGTTTCCTGTAAAGAGCTGCTTACAAATCCCCCTCCATCAGATAATCATTTCATTTCTAGGGGATTACGGATGAAGGTCCATCTTCTGTAACCGCGTCATGCTGAGATTGGGGGCCAAGGTCTCAGCTGAAAGATATTAACGAGTTTGAAGCATCTCTCTGCGGACAGTTTTAGTTGCCCATTTATGTATACAGGCAGAACAAGCACCTACAATTATTTTGATGCTCATAAAGATACAGATGATGAGCAATAGTGTTCGTCTCATTCTCTTGAGGCCAGTTCTTGGAATTGTTTTAGCCCGAGATTCAGTGCTGCTCAGGATGGAGCATCTTAGGTCATGGCTACAGCCTGGTCATCATGCAGTTAGCTGTTCCCTCTGCTGGCAGCTATAGCATCTGTAAAACGACTCAGGAATGTACATCAGATACTGAATCTGTGACTGTAGGGTCCTAATCTTTGACTGATTGAGCCTGCACGAGCCTGCTCTTCTGTGACTCAGGGAGGCCTGAGAGACTTCAGTATCTCTATGAACAAGAGGCATGGGACACAGAGAGGCCTTAGTACTTGGGAGGGCCCACAGGGTTCTGCTCATTTCCAGCATTAGAAGGAAGAAGCATCACTCTGTTTTCCTTTATCCCTCGGAGGTCCCCTTCTTCTCTGGCAGTAAAGCCCTGATCTTGAGCTGGACTTTTGGAACAGCCCTGTTTCCAGCCTCCCCTTCCATGTTCCTAATTTCTGGCTACTGGGAGCAATTAGAAGGCATACAACATTCTCTTCCTAGCCTGAGAGTCAGGGGAGAGGTTGGGTTGGCCTTGCTTGGGTCATCCACTGACCCCATGACTTAACAGGGCAAGACACCTGGGCCAACACTGCACCCAGCCTGCACACATGAAGGAACAGAAGTTTCTCCCAAGCCAGTTCATAGCCCAGTTACCAGTAGAAGGGAAAGTGGCTGGTGCTGGTGATGAACAGCACTGTTGCCTTGCCTTCCCAGGTTGCAGGGAACCCAGGCTCTGGCCAGCAGTGCCAGGGGTCCCAGGGATGCATGCAGACCTCAGACCATCCTCCTGGGGGATGTTGGTGATCCTGCTCAGCCTCCTGCAGCAGCCTCTCTTCCTCCCCCACCTCCGTCTCCCCCAGCCCCCTCCTCCCTCCTACAGGCTGTCCTCCCATCCTTCTCACAAGGTCTCTTCATTCTCAGCACAGACACATGCTACCCTGATTTCCCCCAGGGGACCGAGCTGCAGGGTTTAGCAAGACTTCCCTGAAGCTTGGTCCCAGTGTGAGGGAAGAGCGATGATGTCATTAAACAGGCTTCCAGGGGGCCCAGGTTCTGTGCTGACCACTCGTGCCAGGATCTTCTTGTTTAATCTGCACTACCCCATGAGATAGGTACTAACATCCTCTGTGCTTTGCGGATGAGAAAACTGAGGTGTGGCAAGGATTGGTAACATCCCCAAGATCCAGAACTGCCATCAGGGCCAGGATTTGAATCCCTGAGCTGGACACCAGTGGCCCCACCCTGAACCACTTAGCCTCTGTGCCGCTCACCTACTGGGTGCCCAGAAAACAGTTTGTTGAACGAACAAATGAGTGATTAAGCAAAGACAAATGGTGAAGTCAGTTCTTATTTGGCACATCTATAAAAAATGCAGTCATTTGCACCTCTCACAGGCATTACACGTGTATGAAATGAATAAGTCACTTCTCTAAATGTCCATCTCCATTTTGCATGTTTGGACGTCTTTTTGCTTAATTTTGCTAATGGATTCCTTTCCATTTTTATTTTCACTTCTACCCTTCCAATATTGCTGCTTTTTGTGGATGTCAGTTCTTCTTTGAAATCCATCATGTCACTTGACTGTGTGGGCCTGATGTGGAAATCTAACAGCATTCAGGTAGAGACAATGGGGCTTTGTTTTTTAAAAAGGACATGGCTGTTTGAAATGAATCACTCACAACTGGGGCAATTATCTGGAGCTCTGAAAGCTTCTCGGTTGCTAGGAAACCACCTCCCCAAGCTCGTAAGCCTTTGCTAAACTTTTCATCAAGCAGTTGAACTTCTGCAGGTCCTGACCCAGTCTGCCATTCTAAGCTGTGTTCCTGGCAGACGACAAGCAGGAATAGTGGCCTGAAAACATCCGTCAGACACCACCCGTGGTACGATGGTTCAGGACCCAAAGTGGTTCAGTCCAGGACAGAGTTTGGAGACACACTGCCTGGGGTCGGATCCTGGCTCCAGCACCCACAGGTTTGTGGTCTTGTGAGAGGTACCCTTTCTCCTCTTGCTGCCTCAGTTTCCATCTCTGTAAGATGAACATCCTCTTTCACGGTGAGTTGCTGATGAAATGAAATGATTCATACGGTGCTCTCAGCACAGTGCCTGGAGCAGCCCACAGCTCAGAAGTATCTGCTGTTAATACAATAATGACTAATGACCTGACCTGTGCTGTGTAAGAAAGCTGACAGGGCAGCTGGGCAGATCACTGAGAGGCCCGCATTACAGATCAAGCCTCAAAGAGTGGCCAGTGGGCATCAGGAGCCTCAGAGCCTTCAGGGCTCAGGGAAGACAGGGCCTAGAGTTAAGGCCTTATTCCATGCACCTTTGAAGAAAAGTTATGACTAACCTAGAGAGTATATTAAAAAGATGACTCATTTGAAAAGACCCCGATGCTAGGAAAGATTGAAGGCTGGAGGAGAAGGGGGCAACAGAGGATGAGATGGTTCCATGGCATCACCGACTCAATGGACATGAGTTTGAGTAAGCTCCAGGAGTTGGTGATGGACAGGGAGGCCTGGCATGCTGCAGTCCATGGGGTTGCCAAGAGTCTGACATGACTGAGCGACTGAACTGAACTGACCTGAACTGGATTGCTCACCCTGTGGCCCGCCCACAGCTCAGCCCAGGGCCTGGCTTGGAGGAGGGGGCCTATCCACGCATGTAGCTCTCCACAGGTACCTGGCCTTCTAGGAGCCCCACTCACCCCTCTGTGCCACCATCTGGCTGCCAGCCCCCAAGGTGCCTAGAACAGGGCCCTCCACCCTGGCTGCCCTCAAGAAAGACAGTGTGGAGGCTGGTCCCACCTTTACTGCTGGGGTTTAGGCAGGTGTTTGGATCTTTCTGGGATCCTCATCTTGAAAGTTGGCAGGAATCCGCTGAAAAGGTTGACTGTGAGATCAGAATGAAGGTACCTGAGTGTGTTCATTTCCCAGGGCCACTGTGACAAAGGGCCACAAAGTGAGTGGTTTAAAACAACACACGTCTTCTCCTACAGTTGGGGGCTCAGAAGTCCCACATGGTCTTATGAAATGAAAATGTCTCCTGCCATATTAATAAGTAAGAAATGTCACAGCCACCTGCGATCACTGGCCTCCAAACGTGAATGAGGGCTCCCAAAACTGCAATCCAACGGATGCTGCCCCTCTCCAACGGTGATGGCTGAGGAGCTGGGGGAATGAACGCAAGAAGCAGCCACCTGCCACTCCTTAAGGTGAGCAAGGAAACAGGATGAGCCCCAGACAGCTGAGGTGCACAGGAAACGAATGAATTCAGTGAGCGCAGAGGCTTGCATCTCTGCATACATAGAATGCTTAATTCCTTGATACCTGATCTTTGATGTTTAGACTGCCTGCTCCCTCTGTTGGAAACCTGAGTCTGATTTCCCCTCCTACCTCATCGGAGCAGTTTTCTCAGAGATAAGTGAGATGCTGTCTTCTGGGTTTGGAGTCCTAAACATTCCCACCAAACGAAATAACTGTCAACTTTCAGGTTGTGACTATGTTTTTTAGTCGACAGTCTCACTGGGCTAAAATCCAGGTGTCGGCAGGACTGTGCTCCTTCTGGACGTTTTAGGGGAGAATCCATTTTCTTGTCTTTTCTGGCTTCCGGAGGCCACTCACATTCCTTGGCCTGTGGCCCCTTCTTCCATCTTCAGAGCCAGCAGTGGAAAGGGGAGTCCTCATTGCTTGCTGCATCTCCCTATGAGTACAGTCAACAGAGGTTCTCTACCTTCTGGAACTCATAGGAGAGACTGTTCTCCACTGGATAACCAAGGATACGCTCCGCACTGTGGAGCCCTGTACCAAGGTCACAGGTGTGGAGCCCTATACCAAGGTCACAGGATAAGAATCTCTGAAACTGACCAAGCTGCATGGCAACTGTTGCCATGAGCTTCCAGATCTAGATCGGCCAGTTCCCTGACCCCATATTATGTAAAATACCCGCCCTACTATCCACCTTATAGCATCCTAACCAATCACCTAATGCCACCATTCCAGTGGGAATTTTCTCTGTCTTGAGGCTATAAAAATTGGCTGCTAGCCTGCGAAACGGTTCAGCTCTCTCTTGAGCCGGCCTGCTGTGTCTCCCATTCTAATCAACTTTATTCTCCTCTCATTCTGCCTCATGTCTGGAAATTCTTTTCCAACCCACGCACGGACCACGACACCCAGCTCAGGTCCATAACCTTAATCACACCTGTGAAGTCCCAGAGCTGGTGCTCAAGTCAGTGCTGGGTGGGGCTGAGATCACGGTGTCATCACTATTGTCTAGGCATCCACCCGTGCTTTCTTCATCTGAGTTTAAATCCAAGATTCTCCACTTACGTTCAAGTTCTATGAATTTCGGCACAAGTTAAATCTCAATCTCTCTAAGCCTTAGTTTTTTCACGTATAAAATGGGTTTAACAATAGTACTGCCCCTTCTGCCACAAAAGGCCTAACATGAAACCTAAACGAGATACTATGTGTAAAACCCCCATACGGTGGGGCCACTGAGCTCAACAAGGCATTTGTTCATTACCTCAGTAGTTTTCCCTCAAGAAGAAATGGCATCACCCTCTATTTTTAATCTTCCCTAGCTGCTCAGATGGTAAAGAATTGCCCTCAGTGTGGGTCAAGAAGATCCCCTGGAGGAGGAAGTGGCAACCCACTCCAATATTCTTGCCTGGGAAATCCCATGGACAGAGGAGGCTGGCGGGCTACAGTCCGTGGGGTTGCAAAGAGTCAGACATGATTCAGAGACTAACACACACACACACACACACACACACACACACATATACACACACCTATTTGCACATGGGGTTCAGAGAGGTTAGCCCCGTGTCCAAGGTCACACAGCCCAGAAGTGGCTTTTCCTCTTTTTTCCTCTGTCCTGGAGTGGAGGAGAGGTTGATGGAGAACTAAGTCAATCAAAGTCCTGCCAGCAGACCCCCAGGGCAGCTGCTGACTTCCTCGTGCTGGGCCTGAAGTTAAAACCTCCTCTTGAAAGTGAAGAGGTGAGGCCTGGGCTCCCAGAAGGGGTGCAGAGGAACCATGGGGGATGTGAAGGGCTAACCCACACATCCTCCGGCTTATCTCAGCCATCGCAGCAGGCGGGGCTGGGCCTCTCTGGCTTCCAGAACTAATTCAGATGCCCTATAGCCTGGCTCCTCCCAGCTCTTGTTCCTTGGGACACGGAGGCACGTGTGTAGTGGTACCACTGGGTGAGCACTATATTAGGAGTTAACTGGGCCAAACTAGAAACTTGCTCCAGCATCTCCTAGCTGTATGATTCTGAGCCTGTTCCCCAACTTCTCTGAACCCCAATTTCCTCATCTGTACCATATTCTCAAGTTGGATATAAGGGTTAAAAATGATCATGGGAGAATCTGGGAATATTTGGAAATCACGGTAGGCTATGCTCACTTGCTTCAAAACATAACAAAACAAAACAAAACAAAAACAAAATAAAACAATTGTCATTTATTGAGCGTTTATGTGCCTGGCACTGTGGTTTGCAGGCTGTTGTCCAATTTAATCTTGCCCTTCCGCCCACAACCCCCAAACCACAAGGTTGGTATTATTATTAGCTCCATTTCCTTGGTGATGAAATCAGAGCTGAGGAAGGTTAAAAGTTGCATTGGGAGCTGGAGGCAGGAAAGCCTGGAGGTGAACCCCACTTTTCACGTGTGTCCCCACCTGCCATGTGCCTCTTGCTGGGAGCCCATTAAAAACAAACAGCATTCCGAGCCTCATTTTCGATGTAACATTTGTTATTTTATTGGAAAAAGCTGGTATTAACATATTTATAATTTTATTCAACAGGTGGATAGTTTGTGAGACACCCAAGAAAACGAGAATGCACCTGTGAGTTACAGAGTCCAAAATGGTCAGGCCCGTCTAATCTACCACCACATGTCTGAAGCCACCGAGCAATCAGTCCTCAGAGAGTACTGAAATGAAAACGAAAACAACCCAACAACTCCACAGTGACTATGTGAACGCTCGTACATTCAAAAAGAGCAGGAAATTTAAACAGGAAGGAAGCAAAGTTTGTGACTATGTTACTGGCCTTTCTGCCACGTCTAGTTTTACCTCTTCCCTCGTCAACATCTTTTTTCAACACACATTTTACTCACAATGCTTTTGTTCATTACGCTTTGGACATCATTATTTTCCAGGGATCCAAAGACATGCTTTTTCTTCTGAGAAGATCTTTTCCTTTCTTCTCCCTTTTCGGTTTGGTGTCCACAGTTTAAAACAGAGTAAGGAACCAGGAACTGTATTGAGACCTCCTCCTGAATGCAGTGTAAGCTTTGCGCTTTGTAGAAATGGTCCGTGTTAAATCTATGATCTGATCAGTAACCTCCATCTGCAAATGCAAATTGCCTCTCAGCATCTGAATCACAAAGGGAAATGATCATGCCAAATATCCGAATAATTGTATAAGGCCCTCAGAGCTGGATTTTGGCTTCAACAAGATTTCTATACAATTTATCACATTCTTGAACCTCTTTACAAAGGGAAAAAAAGGAATCCAATCCTGTGATTGTTAGTTTTAATTAGAATAGATATGTACATATAATACTGTCCAGGTCACCTGGATTTTACAGTGATATATAAACAAACATTCTTCATTCATGTTGATTAAAAAAAAAATCAATGGACCCATTTCCTTGTGTAATTATTGTATGGCTGGAAGTGAGTGCACATGCGTTCTGTGCTTTGACACACACAAAAGTAGACCATTTATCCGCTGAGAAAAATCTTGAGTTGGGTCTATTTCCTGGGTTAGGTTACATCTTGTTAAAAAAAAAAAAAAGTCAGATTCAGTCGGGCCTCTGCTTTCTGAATCAAAATGCAAGCCACGTGGTTCCGCTGGGAGTTCCAAGGGCAAAGACAAGCTGGCGTGGTTGGCGGGTGGGCCAAACCGATCCTGACAAAGTAGGAGGGAAGCATCCTGGAAACACCGCATTCTCACTGGCCCACGAGGGGTCAGAAAAGAAAAGGTATCTTAAAATGGTCATAACATGCAATTTTCTTTTGGAGACAGTTCAGTGCATCTGGAAAAGGAGCTGGGGTCCACATCTGGGGTGGAGAGAGGGCAGAGTTCCTTATCACCAAACAGGCGAGGAGACCCGAGGGTGTCTTCTCCTTTCTGTGTCTCAGTTCTCCCCGACCCTCATCATCATCCTACCTGCTCTGTCCTGCTTCACAAGATGAAGAGATGTTTCCAGAACCTTCCAGGTTGGAATGTTGCTTTAACATGAGCCACCAACATGGTGGGAGGGAAAGGGTCTTGTGGGAAGGCCTGGACGGAATTCCTGGCCCCTCCTTGGTTGATACAGGCCTTGGGCCTCAGTTTTCCCATGCACACAGTGGGGAATGACAAGTTATTCACCTTTAATCCCTGGCATGGAGCCTGGCACTCAGTGTACAGTTGGCATGTATGGAAGAAATGAATGGGCCCCCGCTTCTCAGGGTCATAATGAATATTCAGGAAGATCACGGAGGGAGCCAGGACGAGTTCCTGGATCTCCTGCATCCAGGAGATGCGGAGGACAGCTGCAGAATGACAGGCGAGCCGGCACAGAGGCCATGGAGGGTACACCCGCGGGCCTGGAGGGCCGGCACCACGCCTAGCACTGGGCAAGTGCTCTGAGAAGGGTGGTTAAGTGGTGAAGAAAACACGCCCCCACTGCAGGTGGGTTCCGCTCCCCTTCCTCTCGAGAAACTGTAAGGAACCTGCGATATTCTGAAAGACATTAAAATAACCTAAAAGAGGACCTTCCAAATTCTCAGCATGAATTCACGATCCAAAATGCAAAAAGGTGAGACTCTCGGCTCTGAGACAGTGGCAACTGCTCCATTAGCATCAAAAGAATCCCTGGCTGGCTTGTTTGACTTCATTATCTGTCCCCGGAGCCCTGAACTGGGGCTAGTGAGGCGCGCGAGACACACCACTCCGGGGCTCCCGAGGCCCCCAAGAAAGGAAACCGCTGGCGTGAAAAATGAAAGCGCAGACGAAAACATCCTAAGCAGGTGGGAAAGACTGCACGCGATTAAAGTACGGGATGCAAGAAGTGAACTTCCAGGCCGGCGATCCCGTCGGTTTACTGTGACTCCTTTGTCCTGTGTTCCAGTAGAAATCATCCGCAAAGGTGGGTCCGGTCCTGGGATGCTTGGAGGGACGCGGCCCGGCACACCCCCCGCCCCGCCGCCCGCAGTGGCCGCTCCAGCGCGGCCGCCGGGGCACCTAGTGCATGTCGGAGTTCACCTTGTCCTGGAAGATGTACAGGTTGTTGGTGGCCGCGATGGCGATGATGTTCTCGGCCGGGTGCCAGGCCGTGTGCAGGATCTTCTTGGTGAAGTCCAAGCTGTCCACGCTGATGTCGTCCCGTCGCCGCTTGCCGCCCACGCACACCCGCCGCGGCTTGAGCACTGCCCGGGGCTTGCTGCTCTCCCGCGACGCCTCCAGCGTCACATCCCGCTTGGTGTTCCGGTCAAACATGCGGAAGAAGTTGTTGTAGGCTCCGGTCATGATGACGCTGGCGGGAGAAGGACAGGCAGGCGTCAGGTGGGGCCCCGGAGGAGGAGGAAGGAAGCCTGCTGCTCCTTCCGGGGCTTCAGAGCTATCACCCCCGGAATGGGGACCCCGTGGGAGCAGACCGGGACAGGCCTGCCTCCTCCCACCTTCTCTGGAGTGGGGGGGTCCTCTTGTCCCCACCCCATATCTGGGCTGCATCAGCACACAGACTTAGAGCCCGGAGCTGAGGCCGTTGAAGGCTCGCCCCAAGCATCATAAAAACATTCCCTTGTACTTTGCCCTGTATCCCAGGCGAGAGAGCCCTAGACTTTCAATGAGACTAGGCAACAGCAGAAGGAGGGCAAAGGAAAAAACACAGTAGACACAGGGCCGTAAACTCAGCACCAAAAAAGGGCAGGCCCCCCTGAATCAGCCAGACATATCCTTCTGGTAGAAACCTAGGACCCTCCTGCTGTCTGAGCAGTTGAGTGACTAACCGATCACTCCACACACCATCCATGTGCAGGCGTTCACAGACCCCGCCCCCACGTCCAGCTAAAGCACGTTCTCCATTTGTCTATCCACTGCCCACCTCTTCTCCCCCACCTCCCCTAAGGAGAGGCATTCCTGTTGAATCAGAGAAAGGATGTTAATCTACACAGTAAGAGCTGGGAGAGAAAGAATAGCAGCTACATGGATCTGGGCCTGGAGAAAGAAGGGGGTTAAGGATTTGGAGCATCTGGAGGCAGAGCATACAAAGTCACTGGGGAGGTGGGAACAGATTCCAGAAAGCAATACTGAGGGTACGGAAGTGATCCCCTTCAGTGTTCAGGAGAGATGCGGGTCTATTGGAACCCCTCCTCCTTTTGGAGATGAACTGTGCTTCCCGATGGTGTCATTGCTCCCAGAGGAGCCACAAGGACCCCTAGGTTTACAAGGGTTATGCACGCAAGCCATGGCTTCAGTATCACCCGAGCTACAGGAATAATCCCATGTGGAGGAGACGCAAGAGGGCAGGGGTCCATCTGGGTGGACCAGGAGAGTGCGGGAGCTGAGGCCCCGGCCTGTAGCATCTTTATGGGAGGCCTGGGGAGCCCATCTCCCCGGGGCCAACCTGAGAATGGACAAGTTGTGATTACAAGTCACCTCGCCAAGGCTATGGTTTTTCCAGTGGTCATGTATGGATGTGAGAGTTGGACTATAAAGAAAGCTGAGTGCCAAAGAATTGATGCTTTTGAACTGTGGTGCTGGAGAAGACTCTTGAGAGTCCCTTGGACTGCAAGGAGCTCCAACCAGTACATCCTAAAGGAGATCAGTCCTGGGTGTTCATTGGAAGGACTGATGTTGAAGCTGAAACTCCAATACTTTGGCCACCTGATGCGAAGAGCTGACTCATTAGAAAAGACCCTGATGCTGAGAAAGATTGAAGGCAGGAGGCGAAGGGGACAACAGAGGATGAGATGGTTGGATGGCATCACCAACTCAATGGACATGAATGTGGGTAAACTCCAGGAGTTGGTCATGGACAGGGAGGCCTGGCGTGCTGTAGTTCATGGGTTCGCAAAGAATCGGACACGACTGAGTGACTGAACTGAACTGAACTGAACTCACATGTGGACCATCTCTTACCATCACCCCCATCATCTGCTGGATGGGGGTGGCCTGGATGTGGGTTGGGGAGGGAGGCCCCTGCATGGTCAGTAACGCTGCTCAGGGAGAGGGGTCCCCCTGGCAGAGGGCCAAGGGGAGGGTGACAACTGTCTCCCCGTATGAGAACACAGCACTGTGTCTCCTTTCTCACCAATCAGTCTGTCCCTCTGAGTTCTGATTCTTCTCAGAAAGGACATTTTCCTTGGCTTGGGGCCTGGCGTGTCTGGGCCAGGAGCTCTCTTTTGGTTCCAGCCCACGAGTGGCTCCCTGCCCAGGCTATGTGTTTCCTGGAGACACCATGCCCCATGACCTTCTGCCAGAACCACAGCTACAGTGTTAGTGATCGGTGCCACCTCCTCTTGACACCCAAACTCTCTCTGACCTCGTGTTCAGAGACGGGTGGGTGGGTGTTTGGGGGCCATGAGGATGCAACACCTCTTACATAAAGTGGCTCTTCCAAGGCTGTTCGGGGGGCATCCAGGCAGAAGGGGGCGAGGCTCACTACGGCCCCAGTAGGGAGCAGAGGGCACATGCCAACTGGGTGGTTGGAGAGGAGCTCCATAAAAGGACTGTTCACACTTGTTCTGGAAGGTTCTAAGGGAATCTAGGGAAAGTGACTTCCCCGGGGACTGGTACATTTGTAGGTTTTGAAACCTGCCCCCGCCCCCACCCCCCCAGGCCTGAGACATGAAGGGAGGGAGGAGTCATAGGAAAGAGAGAGGGAAAGAACCAGAGGCAAAGAAATCTGTGTGAAGGGGGCTGTCCTCTGAAGGAAGCTGTGCCCTAAGGGACACAGTTAGCCAAGACGATAGGGAACAGGGGGGATGAATGTTCCAGCCGCTCTCGCCACCCTCAGGCTCCTTCTAGTGTGCCCCATGGTTAAACCCAGCCAGAGGCCAGCGGGCATGCAGGCCTGTGGATGCCCCACAGGGTCAATATCCAGGCACAGTCTCTTAGGAGGAGGAGGGTGGAGACGGGAGCTGGAGGGGTTGGGGGTGGGGGACACCTCTGGGCTCACCTCGAAACACTAATTCATCATCCATAGGCAAGCATCCACCTGTGCCTCTGTCTCCACACCAGGCGGGGGCTCCGGGGGCACGTGTGTCTTGTTTGAGTCCCCAGGGCCTGACTTGGCCCTCCTAGGGGTAGGTGGTCCTTGAAGGAAAGATAACCCCCAGAAACAGCCAACAGGAGCTGACCAAGCACAGGGCAACTCCCTCCTCCCAACCCATGAAGATTAAGGATGCAGTAAATGGTTTGTAAACCAAATGGACTGAAGGGCCAGAAGCTTCTCTTAGTCACGGCCAGACCTGCAGGTTCAGAAGGTGCCTGCCCCTCGTACGTGTTAGTGTGATGAGCATCTGCCGAATGCATGAATGAATGAACAAATGACTGACCGAATGAATAAGCGAATACCATGGAAGGGTCACCCACAGTTACAGCCACACTTGGAAGAGAAGCTATAACCAACCTAGACAGCATTAAAAAGCAGAGACATTACTTTGCCAACAAAGGTCAGGCTAGTCAAAGTTCTGGTTTTTCCAGGAGTCATGTATGGATGTGAGAGTTGGACCATAAAGAAAGCTGAGTGCTGAAGAACTGATACTTTTAAACTGTGGTGTCGGAGAAGACTCTTGAGAGTCCCTTGGACTGCAAGGAGATCCAACCAGTCCATTCTAAAGGAGATCAGTCCTCAATACTCATTGGAAGGACTGATGCTGAAGCTGAAACTCTAATACTTTGGCCACCTGATGCGAAGAGCTGACTCATTTGAAAAGACCCTGATGCTGGGAAAGATTGAAGGCAGGAGGAGAAGGGGATGACAAGAGGATGAGATGGTTGGATGCTGTCACCGACTCAATGGACATGAATTTGAGTAAACTCCAGGAGTTGGTGATGGACAGGGAAGTCTGGTGTGCTGCAGTCCATGGGGTTGCAAAGAGTCGAACACAACTGAGCAACTGAACTGAAGTCTTAGAAAGGCATGAAATGCCCTGCTCAGTCCCCCTCCTCCCCCCTACCCACCACGGTCAAGGGACAGACCACGGGTGGGTGGGGCGGTTTCTCTGACACTATGTGGGGGAGCGATGGGGGTGGGATGGGGCTGGCAGTCAAATGGTTCTCCTTTTAAAGAGACTCATCTAATCCCTGGAGGTGACGGGAGGGTGGGTGGAGAATTCTAATGTACTTTCTGGCTCTATTCTTTTCTGTTTTAAAATCTTAATTGGTGTGAATAGATCTGAGTGAATAGATCTGAATGAAATGACAAGCCCCTGGAGGTGCTGGGTGGGCATGAGGAACCCACCTCTTCCAGGCCCGCTGGCTGCTGCTCGGTTGGTAGAGAGGGTGCCCTCGGCGCCCTCCTTCCCAAAATGGCCCCTCTTCTCTCCCCTGATGTCAGCTCACCCCAGGGAAGGCTGGGTGGGCTCCTATGTCACCTAAGTTATGACCCATGAGGCTTCCCGACAGTGTGACCCCCCCCTCCCCAGTGTGGGACAGGGAGTGGGTTGAGCCTGAAAGTGAAAGTGAAGTCGCTCAGTCGTGTCCAACTCTTTGTGACCCCATGGACTGTAGCCTACCAGGCTTCTCTGTCCATGGGATTCTCCAGGCAATAATACTGGAGTGGGTTACCATTTCCTTCTCCAGGGGATCTTCCTGACTCAGGGATCAAACCCAGGTCTCCTGCATTGCAGGCAGACGCTTTAACCTCTGAGCCACCAAGACGCTCCCAAATCAGAGAGGATCTGGCACCTGAAAGTCACTGAAGCCGAAGTCCAGGTCTCTGGGGCTGACCTAGGGATCCTGGGTGTGCCAGCGGCTGCCCCTTGGGGTCCAGGCATGTGAGCCTTGGCCAGGTCATCACCAAGTGTTGTTGCTGTTCAAGTCGCTAAATTGTGTCTGACTCTTTGTGACACCATGGGCTGTAGCCCAACAGGCTCCTCTGTCCTCCACTATCTCCCACAGTTTGTTCAGATCCCTGTCCATTGCGTCAGCGATGCCATCTAACCAGCTCATCCTCTGCTGCTGAAATGCATTCATCACCACATTGCCTACCCCTTAACCAGTGGCTCTGCCAGCTGTGGCGCGCCCATGTTCAGGCTGGAGGACAGGGAGGAGGGTGGGGTGAAGCCAGCAGAGGGGCCATCCTATCACCCAGCGCCCAAGCATCCCAAGGCCAGGGGATGGGATGGGGGAGCAGAGGGGTGCATGGACAGGTTGACCCTGGCCACCACAAGCAGATGCTCAGGGACGACCCCACAGAGCTGGGGAGGTGACACTGGGGACCGCTGCCCAAGTTGCACCCTCCGTTGCTCCTTCTTCCCGCCTCTCAGGCACAGCAGGGCTGTGAATGAGGAGAGGTGGGCAGGGGAGAGGGTGGCAGTGATCCGGGGACCCTGTGGGTATGAGGAAGCTGGGCCAGAGTCTCCATGTGTAGGACAGACAGCAGGGCAGTGAACATGGCCAGGAGGGCTTGTAGGGCTGGGGAGAGGCCTGGACCCCCACCCAGGCAGTGCCTTCTGCCAGGTGGGCAAGGTGAGCGAGCAGGAGGTAGAGGCAGGGAAGAGAGAGGGCGAGGCAGGCGAGGTGCCAATGTGTGAGTGTGTGTGTGCATGTGCGTGCGTGTGTGCGCGTGCATGTGTGTGCATGTGTGTGTGTGTGTGCGCGTGTGTGTATGTGTGTGTGGGGGGGGGTTGGGGGTGGATATGCTTGTGCACCCCTGCAGAGAGAATCCCCAGGCCTAGGGGTCGCCAGCCAGGATGAACTCTGACCTCCAGACCCCAGGGCAGTAATCCCACCAGGCCTCTCTGGCTCTGCAGACGAGAGGGGGCCTGCCCGGGACCCTGGCAGACGCCCTGTCACTGCCCCAGCTGGTGTGCATTGGTGTAGGGCTCTGCAGGCTGGGTCACAGGACTGGCCCATGCAGTTTTCCCATCCATAAAATGGGGTAACAAGGGACCCCAGCCCCTGGTGAGAATAGCCCCAGGAATGGATTAGATAATGTGCTAAAACGCTTAGAACAGTGCTGGGCTCAGGAAATTCCACCTCCTCTTATGTATTAAATGCCAGCAGGTATTCATGGTGCTAGAGGAGACTCTTGAGAGTCCCTAGGGCAGCAAGGAGATCAAACCAGTCAATCCTTAAGGAAATCAACCCTGAATATTCATTGGAAGGGCTGATGTTGAAGTCACAGAGGATGAGATGATCAGATGGCATCGCTGACTCAATGGACATGAGTTTGAGCCAACTCCAGGAGATAGCGAAGGACAGGGAAGCCCGGTGTGCTGCCATCCATGGGATCACAAAGATTTGGACATGAATTAGTGGCGGAACGATGAACAACATTTATGGATTCTAACCATCCCTGTGGCTCACCTGTCTGACTAGTGCCCAAGACTATGGAAGTAGAAGGAGGGAGTGGGTGATGGATTCCCAGAGAAGGGTGCTGCCTGCCGAGGGGCTGGACTGGGGGCCTCACCTTTCCCTCTGTGCCTGCAGGGGCAAGAGAAGGGAGAAGACAGCCCCTTGGTTCCAGGGAACACTTCACGAAACCCAGTGGGCACTGTCACACCACACCCACCCTTCCCCTGAGCCACCAGGGAAGGGAGAGTGAGATCATTAAAGTCATTTGCAACCCACACAGCTGCTAATCCTCCTTCCATTCAGATGCGGGATCCAGAGGACACCCCTGGGGAGGAGGGAGACCCCCACACACACCTGCAGAGGGAGGGGTCTCTTCCACCTCAGAACACCAGGTCCCAGCATCCTGCAAACCATGCCAGGTCAGACTGACCCATTAAGCCCCTTCTTAGGTGTGCTCTAACACCCCAGAAGGTTCTTTTAACAGGGAAAAGGGGAGTCCCTGCCCTGGCTTGCATCTAAGCAAGTTGCTTCACCTTTGCCAGTCTCGTTTTCCTCGTCTGCACCTGAAGATCACAGCCTTGGCTGCCCTGGTCCTCAGCCTCTCTTCTTTCCACTGGGAAAGACTCCTGCCCCATCCCTGTAGGGCTGGAGGGTCTGTCAATCATGATGCTCTACTGCCCCCTTCTGGCCAATTGTGGCATGCAACAGATCCTGTCCATGCTAAACTGGTGCAAAAGTGAGCATGTGACCCCAACAAAGCCAATCAGATCCTTCTCTGAGAATTTTTCCACATACCTAGAAGGGGAATTCGGAGAAGGCAATGGCACCCCACTCCAGTACTCTTGCCTGCAAAATCCATGGACGGAGGAGCCTGGTGGGCTGTAGTCCATGGGGTCACTAAGAGTTGGACACGACTGAGGGACTTCACTTTCACTTTCACTTTTTTCTTTCATGCATTGGAGAAGGAAATGGCAACCCACTCCAGTGTTCTTGCCTGGAGAATCCCAGGGATGGCGGAGCCTGGTGGGCTGCCGTCTATGGGGTCGCACAGAGTCGGACACGACTGAAGCGACTTAGCAGCAGCAGCAGAAGGGGAATTGTGGTCCAGGACAAAGGAAGGGGGACTATTTGGGGTCACCATCCCTAACTGCAAGGGGGAGCCAGCCATAGTCAGGGAGGAAGAACCTAGTGTGTAAGAAGCAGGGAGGCTCTGAGATGGGCGTGGACAAAGAAGAAATGGCCCCAAAGGTACAGCATGGGCTCTGAGATAGTCTTGCTGGAACTTATCAGAACAAACTTAGGCTTGCTTGTCTGATTCCTGTAATTGGAAGATGCTTAAAGTGTAAGTTGCTCAGTCATGTCCAACTCTTTGAGACTCTATAGCCTGCCAGGCTCCTCTCTCCATGGGATTCTCCAGGCAAGAATACTGGATGGGTTGCCATTCTCTTCTCCAGGGGGTTTTCCCAGGCCAGGAATTGAACCTGGGTCTCCTGGATTGCAAGGAGATTCTTTACCGTCTGAGTCACCAGGGAAGCTGGAAGATACTTAGTTGACACAAATCCCTTTTCCCCAGGCAGAACGAATCAAGGAGAACTTCCTAGAAGAGATGGCATTTGTGGTGGGTCTTGAAGGCTCAGCAGGGTTCTTTAAGACAAGACAGACAAGAGACCCATGTGTGCCAATCATTGGACCACCCACTGCCAGTACACAGCATGGCCTTGCCAGGAGCATCACACACAAGGTCTCATCCTCAAAGCAGCCCTTGAAAGACATGGTTTATTTGAACTACTTTCCATGTGAGCAGACTCAGAGAGATCAGACTGCTTGGGAAAGATTGAAGGCAGGAGGAGAAGGAGGTGAAAGAGGATAAGACAGTTGGATGGCATCATCGACTCAGTGGACATGAGTTTGTGCAAACTCCGGGAGATAGCGAAGGACAAGGAAGCCTGGAGTACTGCAGTCTATAGGGTTGCAAAAGTCGGACACGACTAAGCGACTGAACAACAGCAACAATTAAGCAAGTAGCTGGAGACTGGTCGACTGTGGTCTGGAAATCCAGGGTGTCGGATCCAAAAACCTCCGCTCTTTCCTCTCCCCCAGGCTGCCCATTCAAGTCTTGCTGGAGTTGGGTAAGAGGCACTGTGAGCATTATTAGATGTCCACTAGCTCTTTGCTGCCACGTATACAATTGGGATGCTGGAAGTTTCCCATTAACATAAGAAGGACAGGAAATGCTGAGCTATGGGATTCAGAAGGTTGGCTTTGGTCTACTAGGATGGGGGCCCTGAGGGGCAGTACTTGCTTCTCCCCTTAGCCTCTGAGCTCTTGGAAGGCAGGGATCGGGCTTTATTTATCTTGGGATCCTCCTCTATGGGCTTTCCTGGAGGCTCAGAGAGTAAAGAATCTGCCTGCAATGCAAGAGACCCAGGTTCAATCCCTGGGTCAGGGAGATCCCCTGGAGAAGGGAATGGCAACCCACTCCAGTATTCTTGCCTGGAGAATTCCATGGACAAAGGAGCCTGATGGGCTACAGTCCATGGGTCGAAAAGAGTCAGATACAACGGAGTGACTAACACACACACACCTCCTCTACGGGGCTTGCTGGGCTCATAGGATGGTGGTGATGAAGTGGAAGGAAGTGGCACATCCCTTTGCCTTCCAGGACGTCAACAGTCGTTGACTGGACACTTTTGAGGCTTCAACTCAGGGGCTTAGAATGGGCTGAGCTACAGTCCCACTTCCAGGGGCACTCCAACCAGTGGGAAAGAGGCAAGGTGAAAATGTGTAATAAATGCAAAGACACAGAAGGAAAACCTGGGAGGCTGGGGGTGTCGAGATGGAGAGGAACATCCTGAGGGCTTCCTGGAGGAGGTGGCCTTGGGTTGAGTAAGTCATTTGAAGTGACAGCAGGAGTGAGCCAGGTACAATGCAGTCAGGGTTCCAGGGGGGTGGGAGCAGAGTGGGCTGTGGAGGTGGGTGGCAGGGACTGCCAGGGCTGGGGTGGCTGGCATGGCAGGAAGAGGTGGGTGAGAGGCAGGACAGCTGAGCTGCAGGCTGGGCCGGGGAAAGACAGGAAGAGAAGGCGGCTCCCGTCGTAGCTGGAAACCCAGAATTCACTGTTCATGGCTGCCCTCTGGTGGTGACGTGATGGAAGGGCGGGCAATGGTCACAACCAGTAGGGAGCCCAACACTGACAGACAGACACACACGCACTGAGCAGTGTTGGGATCCCCTTTTTCCAGCACTGAGTCTGTCTTCTGAGACTCTAATAGACTCCCAGACCTGCTGCCGGTGTTCGCTGGGGGACCCCCAATTTGTCAGCCTGGGTGCAGGCTCCCGGAGGGAGCACTGTGTCCCTGAGACCCAGCAGCATCAGTCCCGTCCCAGGCCAGGGCCTCCACCTGCTTTTCTAAGCATCCTTCAGTGGACCCCCTGTGCCCACCATTCCAGTCCCTATGAGAGCACTGTCCACGTGGAGATCCCTCAGCCAGGTGAGCCCCAGGATGTTGGCAGCAGCTCTAGGGGCTCCTCCACCCCTGGATATAGCAGGTTGGTCCCACTTGGGGCCAGCCTGCTCCCAGGGGTGCCCTTCAGGTCTTGTCCTTGTGGTTCTGCCACTCCCCCCACCCACCTTTCCTGACGGTCCCAGGGGGCCTGTGCTCATAGCCATGCAGCATCGCAGCACGAAGGTTCACAGGACCACGGCGATGCCAGCCACACTTAGAGCCCAGCCTTCTTATGGCCAGAAGCTTGGGACTGATGGAGTCCACACCCCTGGATGCACCCGAATGGAGGCTGCCGGCTTGCACCCTGTCCCTTCTCACCCATCACAGCCCTGCTCCAGTTGTGAAGTGTGACGGGTGACGTGCTGATGTCCCGGCCCAATGTGGTTTTCATCTCTGTGTGGTCTGTTACCCAAGTCCTTGCCCTGGACCTTCCCTGTCCACACTCGCCCTGGGCTGAGCCAGGTGATGGGGGAACAGGAACTCAAGTCGGGCTCAGGTCCATTTCCCAGGTGGGCAGGGCTGTGAGGGGCAGGTGCACCTGTGGAAGCCCCCTTGTCCCAGAAGATGCAGGAGCTGGAAGTGCTCTCTGGAGCCCCTGTGGGCCGGAAGCAGAAGCCATAATAGCTGGAGGCGGGTGTGGAACAGTGGCTAAAGCCTTCTGCTCCATGGGGGACCTGGCACTGATATACCCGTCACCCTTGACAACCTGGGGAAGGGGCTGCGTGGTGAGGTACCCAGAATTGGCTAAAGATGCTCCCACTACCGCTCAGGAGAATGGGGCTCCAAATGGATGTAGTTTCAGAATGTGAAGTTTCATTTCCATCCTTGAACTTGAGAGCTGAGAGCTTGAGCCTGCTTACCAGAAAGGCCAGGGCTCCTTGGAACACCTTGATTCCTTTGGCTGGATAACAGGGAACTCTGGCCCCGCCTAACCCCCCCACACCATGAGAGGGTAACAGGCAGGAAGGCCAGGGGTCTCCAAATAGAGGAAATAGCCTGCAAGTGTCAGACATTTTTATTTCTCTTAAGCGGCAGGAGGAAACAAACTAGCAATATTTTTTTCTCTATACAGATTTAAAGGAGGTTTCTCTTAAAATACTGTGTGATAATGACACCTGGTTTCTGAGAGCTATTCTCAGCCTAGAGATAACCAATGCCTTTTCTTAGAAATGTTTGTCTTAAGCTATGCTAATGTACTATGAACACCAAATTCTGTCTCCAAGTTTCCGCCTCTTGGCTGGAACCTAACAAACCAGTATGGTATACTCAGATATTGTTCCCTAATCTATGTAAATGAAACTATTTGTATGGTGGTCTGCCCTTCTTCAAGATTCAAGTTAATCGCCAGGATCCATTTGGTACAAGATTATCCCAAAATGCATCTTATGGGTGAGGGGCCTGGTGCCATTCTGAATTTTAAGACATTCCTTTCTTTCATTAACAGACTGCTCTATATAACATCCAGCTAAAGACTGAGGTTACCCCTTCTGATGCCTATGTCCAGGCGCTTTCTCTATCTCCTTTATACTTTAATAAAAAGCCCTGAGCAAAATTTGTCTCTGGCAGTTGAATTCTTCTCCTCCGGGGCAGAAGGTGTACAGAGATTCAACAACAACCTTTCAACCATATCAGCAACTGAGCCCACAGGACGAAGGTCCAAGGTCTGAGGTTACCTGTCACTCCCATTCCAGGCGCATTCGAACTTGTCAAAAATGCAGTCGTTCTCGTACAGGGAACAGAGTTTGCTCCGAAGATAATCATGGACCTGGCGGGAGAAGGGGACGATGGGGTGAGTCAAGGGGGTGCCTGGAGAGTCCTGGTCCCCTCTCCATGGGGAGGGCCTCACTGAGCAGGGCTGTGCCCTCCGGGGTCTGGATGGCACTCCTGACTCAGCCCTGATCACTGGGAAGGGTCCACAGCTTGGCACATGGCCAACCCCTGAGCTGTGGCCAGACAGGGGACAGTCACAGTGACGAGGGGAACAACACCGAAGGGAACCACTTCCTGGCTCTGCCCCTCCCTGGCTGTGTGACCCTAGACAGTGACTTTACCTCTCTGAGCCGTGGTCTGTGCCTCCTTAAAGTGATAAGAGCACACACCTCATGGGCTGTTCTGGGATCAAATGTAAGTGATGGGTATAGGGTCTTGTCCTTTGGGGACAATAGTCACCCTGAGCACACTGGTGACCATCATGGAGAAAAGAGGACGTTCACACAGGTCTCTCAAGTGTAACCTCAGTAGGTGCTATCTGTCCTGTTTATAGATGAGGCACTGAAGCTCAGAGAGGTTAAGTAACTGGCCTGAAGTCACACAGCTTACAAGTGGAAGACCAGGATCCTCTCCCAGGGTAGCCTGGCATCACAGGAGAACTGGTGACCCGATCCTGCAAGCTCTGTGCCCACAGGGCCTCCTGCATGCCAGCTCTCTTCAGGGACATGGCCCTGGCCTCTGGGTGGTGGGAGTGCATGCGTGCTCAGTCGTGTCCAACTCTTGAAGACCCCATAGACTATGGCCTGCCAGGCTCCTCTGTCCATGGAATTTTCCAGGCAGGAATACTGGAGTGGGTTAGATTTCCTACTGCAGGGGATCGTCCTGATCCAGGGATCGAACCCACATCTCTTGAGTCCCCTACATTGGCAGGCGGGTTCTTTTACCACTGAGTCACCTGGGTGGGGGAGAGGCAGGTAAATGAGTAACATGAAGCCTAAACTCCTGGCTCTGTGTGTCTTCATGACCCAGGAGAGTGACTTAGCTGCCTGGAGCCTCAGGTTTCCTGTCTGAAAAGGGGGTCATGAGACACCTGCCCTGGAGAAGAGTGTGAGGATTCCAGGAGACGGATGCAGGGCAAAGCACCGGGGAGCTATCTGTGACCCCAGTTACCTACAGAGGGATGGAGAGAAAGAAATGTCCAACTCCTGCTAGGCAGTGATGGTGGAGGGAGAAGGAAAAAGCAGGTTTTCATCCTCTTCTGTCTGGGAATCTCTTATTCATCTTTAAAAACTCAGCTTTAGAGGAGGTCCCCTCCTCTAGCAGGGCTTCCCAGGTGGCGCTAGTGGTAAAGAACCCCCCCGCCAATGCAGGAGACGCTAGAGGCATGGGTTCAATCCCTGGGTCTTAGAAGATCCCCTGGAGAAGAGAATGGCTACCCACTCCAGTTATTCTTGCCTGGAGAATCCCATGGACAGAGAAGCTGGGTGGGCTACAAACCATGGGGCTGCAGAGAGTTGGACACGACTGAGCGGCTGAGCACACCGAACTCCTCCTCTGACAGCCTCCCTGGATTTCCCCAGACTACACATCTCTCTCTGACTCTTTCCTTAGGGCACCTGAGGCTCTTGCCCTGACTTTGTGTTTATGTTGACCCCACAGCCTGGAAGTTTCTTTCTTTTTGTCTCAGAATCAATTTTAATTATTTTTATTTTTTCATGATTGTGATTTTGCTGTTGTTGTTATTGTTTTCAGGCAGCTTTTCTTTATTTTTAACTGAAGGATAATTGCTTTACAATATTGGCTTGATTTCTGCCAGACTGGAAGGTTCTTAACCCAGGATTTCCTCTGGCCTTGGCCAACACACCGCTCCCCAGAGAAGGTTCCCTGCCCACCCTGCCCACAAAGCTTGCTCTCCCGCCCTTCTCTTCCCACCTGACCTGTGCTCTTGGTTTAAATTCTGTGCATAGGCTGACATCACCCAGATGTTTGTCTCCAGCCAGGACCTCTCTCCCAGAAGCCCACACTGAACTGTCTAGCTGTCTACAAGGATGAGCACGGCTGAGCCCTGGTCGCCCTTCTATCCCGCATTCTTCCGCTGGTACAAAGGGTACAAATGACCTGTTTTTCCTTATCTGTCACACCTACACTCAGCTTGTCCAGAATTCAAAGTGATCTGGAGCCAGTCCCTTCTCACCACACCCGTCCTACTGCCAGCCTGCTCCAAGCACCCCCACCCAGCTTATTGCAAAAGCCCTCCTGGTAGCTCTGTGTCTGCTCCCCATACCCTCCAACACTGGTCTATCTTATAGGCAGCGAGAGAGATTCCTTGGAAACTAAGCTGGACCATGCCATGCCTCTACTCAAAACCCTCCAGGGCAAACAAGTCCCCCTGGTCACCTCTCTGACCTCAGGCTTTTCTTCCCTCCCACAGGCTAACTCTGCTCCAGCCGGCTCCTCACCATTCCTTTCGTGCACTAACCATGTTCCTGCCTCAGGGCCTTGGCACCTGCCGTTCCCACCTCTGGGAACACCTCCCTGCAGAGGGCTCATGCCCTTACTTCTCCTAGGCTTCAGCACCTCTGTTTCCTCTGCCTCAGCCTCTGGTTTAGTTGTCATCCTTTGGGAAGCCTGTGATTATTTGACCTGTTTGCTTGGTTTCTGGCCATCTTCCCTGCTGGAATGGATGCCCCTCCAGCTAGATCTATTTGTCTCGTTCCCCAGCAACTTCCCAGTGCAGTGCAGAGGGCCTGGCACATCACAGGACCTCAATACAGTTTTAAAAAATAAACGAGTGGTATTAGAGGCAACTGGAGATGGTGTGGCTGGGCTCCCCAGGTGGGCCACTTGTCTGAAATAAAGAGCGGGGTCCCTCCCCCAGCCATTCCCCTTTCTCTACTCTGCTTCCGTAACAGTCCTTGGTGACTCTTCTGTGGTGTGTGTCTGTGGCCTGAGGTCTCCTGACGCACGGCCACACTAAGCTCAGGCTCATTGTGTTCCTGTCGTCTGGGACCCTGGAGGGTGAGGCGGGGGCTCCTACCCTCCCTCTGAGCCCAGGGTCTATCGGGGCACGGCACGCCGGCCCAGGGTGTGGAGCGACTAAGGTGAATGGGATAAACGGTGCCTGGCCTCATCCCCGGCCACAGACTGTGAGGTGCTCACGTTCACCCTCCAGGCTGGCATGTGCGTGTGCTCTGTGCAGTCAAGGCAGCCTCACTGATGCACTCGTCCAAACACACGTGCTCTTGTCTCCTGCGCACTGAGTGCCTCCTGCCCTCTGGTGGCAGGGTAAGGAAAGGCGTGGGCTCTCGTGTAAGGAAGATGTGAGCACTGATCTAAGGTCCGTTGCTTGCTACTCCACCACCACAGATATGCCATTTAACTCAGTTTTCTCCAAATAAAATGGGATCAAGAGGACACTGTCCCCACCTCCCAGGGCAGCAGGGAGGCTTAGAAGAGGAAAATGTGCCAAGGTCTTAGATCAGTGCAGCACGTGCCAAGGGCCAGCTGACTCAACACCCCTTTCTCCCTGCCTTCTTCAACCACAGAGGCCAAAAAACTACTAATTTTCCCAGTGTGTTCATGGGCTCATCCTAGCCAACGAGTTGAAAGAGGTCTTCTGAGGAGTGTTCTGGGAAAGCTTTTGTGTTCCTAATAAAATATGCCACAGATCCAACCAGCACAGCCTTTCACATGTCCTCTTATTTCCTGCCTGGAAGGTTGGCATCGTTCCTGGAGTTGTGGCAGCCATTTTCCCACCATGAGGTATCACTGAGGGAGGTAGAAAACCAACATGCAAATGATGGGGAACTAAATCACCAAAGTCATTGTTGCAACACTGAATGCGTCGGGAAGCCACTCACTCTTCTGGGACACTCCAGCCTCTCATAAAGAGAGAAAAGCTCTTATCTATTCAGCACTGCAAGTCAGCCAAACACAAATCTGCAATACACAATTTCTAGTGCATAACAACTAAAGACATCAGGTGCTACGTTGGTTTTATGTAGCTATTACTATTTGAGAATCAAGAGGTCAGTGGGGCCATGCTGGGAGCCGGCATATTGCATTTTGAGTGCATATTGCATATTTCATATTGAGTGCAGCACTTTCCACAGCATCATCTTTCAGGATCTGGAATAGTTCAACTGGAATTCTATCACTGCCGGGAGCCAGCGTGAGGAACTCCGCCCATGACAAAGGTCATGAGGAAGGAGGCTCAGCATATGCAAAGGCGGGATCAAGCCTCAGGAGTCCACCTGGAAATTCTCGAGCATCTACCCCCAAAACCAGAGTCTGCCTACTTTCTGCTTTGTGCTTTCACCTACACCTCTGACTTTACGGGGGGCTGTCCCCCACTACCTCTCTCTGAAAAAAGAGTTAGCTTACAGCTCCAGTTAATAATTCCTGGGTGTGACAGTGTTTCAACCTACAAACTCCTTTGGAAATCCTCTAGCCTGCCTGAATAGGTTTTTCCGGCCACATGTGATTGTTCAGAGCCTCCCAACTGTGAGAGGCAGATGTTCTAAACTGTCTAAACACAGATTCTTTTGAGTAGTTAAAAGATTGATTAGAAATTGTATTGGTGAAGGGTTTTTCACTTATTGGGCCAATGTTTGCTGCTAAGTCTCCATACCCCTTACCTACTGTGTCCTTGGCAGTGTATTGATTGATATAATGGGTGTATAGAAATGTAAGTAGTAGCCTCAATGTTTGTAACCTTGGACCCTTGAGTTAATTCTTTTCTTGATTGAGCCCACCACACCTGTGCCCTTTAGGAATGCAACTTTATCTAATGCTTTTGGAGGGTGGCTCCTGACTTTGGAATAATCACCTTTAGAGAAAAATAAGTTTCTTACAATGTTAACAGGCCTCCTGGCCAGAAGATGATGTAATTCACCTGAACTTTTGCATATAAGTTTGAAAGCCTGGCCTCGATTAGAACCAGGAACTGCTGTCCTTGTATGACTCTACCCCTTTCCCCATTATCCTCTATGCATAACTTAAGGTATAAAAACTACTTTGGAAAATAAAGTGCGGGCCTTGTTCACCGAAACTTGGTCTCCCCATGTCGCTCTCTCTCTCACTCTGGCTGAGTCTCCATCTGGAGCGTGGAACCCACCATGCTTACTAATTATGCCTGAGCTTCTAAGATCCGACCGGAGAGGCCTCAGTGTCTCCTTTCCTTCGGGAGAATGGAAGGACGCCTGTGGCCTACGTAAGTGGTGCAAACTTCTTGCCTTGAAGTTTTATTGGTCTCCTGCGTAAACCAAGGTACTCAGCCTCTTTTCTCCACTGAATTTCCTCACTGAGCTATTCTCATTCTATTACTCTTTATATCTTTGATAAATACTTAAATAAATAGGTCGCCTATGCCCTCTCTCCTTCAAATACCCTGGATCAGCTGGGGCTGGACCCCAGCAGGGCCAGAGGCCAAGCAACCAGCTTTGGGCCTTGTCCTCTAGAGCAGTGATTCTCCTGCTTTATTGGGTCCTCACGTGCTTTGTGGAGAAAGCAATGGCACCCCACTCCAGTACTCTTGCCTGGAAAATCCTATGAATGGAGGAGCCTGGTAGGCTGCAGTCCACGGAGTCATGAAGAGTCGGACATGACTGAGCAACTTCACTTTCACTTTTCACTTTCATGCATTGGAGAAGGAAATGGCAACCCACTCCAGTGTTCTTGCCTGGAGAATCCCAGGGACGGCGGAGCCTGGTGGGCTGCCGTCTCTGGGGTCGCACAGAGTCGGACACGACTGAAGCGACTTAGCAGCAGCAGCATGTGCTTTGAGAATCTGAAGACTCTGGACCCTCCCCCCCACAAAATGCTCATATTCAACATCTAGTTTCAGGGTCTGTGGGCCGTTGCTAACTCTAGGGACATGAAAGGCTGGTGGGGGGCCTACTAAGGGGGTTGGAACACTCATGTCCCTGGACAGCCTCTAGGAAGGCATCAGAACAGTCCTCCCCACAGGCCTGAGCAGGGTTATGTCATTCCTGCCCCAGTCTCTGACCCCTGCCACTCCTGAGGGTCAGAGGAGGAGCTGATCCAGTCACTCCACAGCCCTGAGCAGGGGTTATGTCATTCCTGTCCCAGTCTCTGACCCCTGCCACTCCTGAGGGTCGAGAAGGAGCTGATCCAGTCACTCCACAGGCCTGAGCAGGGGCCATGTCATTCCTGCCCCAGTCTCTGACCCCTGCCACTCCTGAGGGTCGAGGAGGAGCTGATCTATTCCTGGGTTGTGCCATGGGAGCAGGAGGCCTGCCTGGGTCAGAACTGGAGGGAGTGGCAGGACTTCTGGTAAACACACGTGGCTAACAAAGGAGTCCTTTCATGAATCCATTGTCCTGCAGAAGTTGGGGTGGGGGTTGGGGTGGGGGTGTGTGCCAGAACCTTCTGAGACATCGTTGTGGGCATGGGGCTGCCAGGAGCATACATGTCCAAGGTCAGACTCTGAACCCCAATCCTCTGCTCTCAGCTCTGTGCCCCTCTCCTGGGACATGCTGTACGCCAGGCCTTGGCAGGACGGAGGACAGGGAAGGGGGCTGTAGGGCTCCCATCTGGGCTCCAAGTCTGTCACTGCCCAGCTGTGAGGCAGCTCCCCATATCATCACCTCCCAGTAACCCCAGGTTCCTTCCTGCCAAACGGGGCCCATGGTGCCCTCTTCACAGGAGCAGTAAGGAATAGAGGTCACAAGTGTATGTGGCACCCTGTGTACACCTGATGCTCGGTGACACTATAAGAATTTGGCTGGGTCTTCTGATGAGGTCTTTTCCCACTCTTATCTGCATGACTGATTCCTACAAGGTTCAGAACAAATGTCACCTCCTCCAAGAAGCCTTCCAGATTGTCCCAGCTAGAAACATAACTGGAGCAGCTATAAAGCAGCTTTAAAACAGTCCTATATTTTTACCAAATTGTAACATCACATGAATTTTGTCTTTCATTCCCTCATATATATGGATGAATCATAGCAGAAAAATAATAAACACCTTCCCAGGCAGGTGTCCCAGGCTTCATCCTATAGGCCTGACTGAAAAGCCTGCCCTGAAGATTTAGAAATGTACCAAGCTCCCATTTCACCACTGCATCACCAGCTAAGGATGCTCCCTGGGAAAGGGCAGTGCTTAACCTGCCTTAATGGTGGAACTGCAGACATTGGCTCCAGGGGAGGGAAGCCGTCATCTGCACCCTCAAATTGAGCCCAGTGTGAGGCTCATCTTTGTCCCCTGGGGCCTGAACTGAAGGCCTAATCACAGCCCTGGCTCCGAGCAGAAGCCAGCAAGCAGAGGACCCGCAGTACCCCGTGAGGTGAGGCTGAGCTACATGAGATGAGCTGCCTGATCTCTTGAGCCTCAGTGTCTTCACCTGCAAAATGGGCTGATGAAAGCCACTGAGCTGGGAAAGCCCCTCCATGCAAAAGCACAGGGAAGGGCTGGGGGTCTCCCACCCACAGAAGGGCTCCCAGGTTTTCCAGGTCGCAGCGCCCACCTGGTAGGTCTCTATGGGCCGCGCCTCCATGTTCAGGTCCCAGACCTTGACCGTGAGGTAATCGCGGGTGAGCATGTACCGGCCGCTGTGACTGAACTTCACGTCTGACACGGAGGAAATGATTTCCGAGAAGAAGGAGCGGTTACTGGGGTCCTCGGGCTCTTCAAATACTGCGGAGACAGAAACAACCAGGTCACTGGGCTGCTCCCGCCTGTGAGGTTAGAACAGACGGCTCCGTTTCTGCCCTGCGCTCATGCAGTCGCTTATTCATTCATCAAACCTATAACTAATACTGGCAAGCACACGCCCGAATGAATCCTCCAAGTGGGGAAGAACTAGCTCTTGGAACAATATTTATGGAGCATTTACTCTGAGCCAGATTCTGCGCTGAACTTTCCCGAACATGACCTTATCAATCCCCCAACACTTTGGCCACCTGATGCGAAGAACTGACTCATTGGAAAAGGTCCTGATGCTGGGAAAGATTGAAGGCAGGAGGAGAAGGGGACGACAGAGGATGAGATGGTTGGATGGCATCACCGACTGGAGGGACATGAGTTTGAGTAAACTACAGGAGTTGGTGATGGACAGGGAAGCCTGGCGTGCTGCAGTCCGTGGGGTAGCAAAGAGTCACACACGACTGAACGACTGAACTGAACTGAATCCCCCAGTAGAAATGTCAGGTCGGTACAGTAATATTCCCTTCTTATAGCCAAAGAAACTGAGGCATGGATGGTTAAAAGCCATGCCGGCGGTCTCAGAGCTGGAAGTGGTGGAGTAGCGGTGCTCACCGTGCTGCTCTCTGCTGCCTCCTGCTGGCGATTCTGAACTCCAGGACCGTGAGGCGTCCGAGCATCCTGGAAGGTGCTGGACCACGCTCTGGACCAGGCGGGGCACCCTGTGCGGTTCTAACTGGCTCAGGGGCCTCTGTTCCTGGTGTGCTGGGCACACATGGCCAAATCCCACTCTGAGGTGTGTTGTTTGGCTGCCACAGGGGTTGCAGCAAAACCAGATCTCGCCTCCACAAGTACAACCTGTGAGGCCCCTTGGCCTCCCACCTCCCATTACTGCAGGCCCGCTGCTCCACACAGGACACTGCTTTCCTGGCCCCTGAAGATGAGCGCTTCCTGCCCCTACCAGACATCCCAGAGCAGGGTCCCCAAGCAGTGTCCCCTCCCTGCCGCCTCTGTAACCTGGCCTTCCTGACACACAGAGGTCCCTGTGCAGCGGGACGAGCTCTTCCAGGCTCAGGTCTGTTGCTGGCTGTCCCACCAGTTTGCCGACCAACACCCTCACTGGCCAATCAGACCCTATAGTGGCCCTGGTCCTGCAGCAGGATAGACATTATGGTCCCTGATGACCAATTAGGACCTGGGCCATGGATGGCCCTGGGCTCAGGTAAGAGGATGGGGTGGTGGGTGGGCAGCCATATCCAGCCAGTCTAGAAGGACTCAAACGTTTGATGACCTGTCCAGCTGCCCCCACGGGGCACCAACTGGGTGACTGTCCTGCCTGCTGGCCTGCTATGAGCCTCCAGGCTTCAAACAGGGAGCACAAAGCTGACCACATGTCCTCAGAGGCTCACCAGAGTGCCCCATCTACTGGTGCCTCTTCTATGGGGACTTCTCATACACCACTTGCCAGGTTCGTCCCAGCCCCTTATACCCCATCTGGGAACCCAGTTTCCCACTTGTCCAAGGTCCTGCCTTTCCCAGAAATACAGCCCCTGCCCAGATTCCCCTCTGCAGGGTGGCAGGGAACATTTCAAGGCCAATCTGATGGTCTCACGTGCTCATGTCTGCAGGCATGCATTCGTTCTCTCAGTTAGCCAGTCCATGCTGAGCACCCACCATAGCCAGGCACTGTTTAAGGGCCCGGGATGCTGCATTGAACAAGGCCCCCACTCTACTGGGGCCCCCATTCTCCTCCCAAAAACAGACAGTGAAGCTCAGTGACATGCAGTACTGTGGGGGCAGTGGTGGGTGCTGGGAAGAAAGACAAAGCAAGTGAGGAGACAGGGAGAACGAGGGGCTGGTGATTTGGACGGATGGGGCCTCTATGGGAGAGAACATCTGAGCAGAGATGTGAATGAAGTGAGATACCAGGGAGGAGAACTCCAGGCAGAAGTCATATCACGTGCAAAGGCCCTGGGGCGGCGATGAACTGAAGGCCATGGGGACTGAGAAAGGCGTGAGCCTGGAACTGTAAACCAGGGGAAGGGCATCACCCCACGGGCAATGGGAAGACACAGCAGGGCTTGGAGAGAGGGCGGGCAAGGCGAGCTGTGGGTTTCTCCAGGATTTTGCTCCCTGTGGTGGTGAGGAGAACTCCTGGTGGGTCACCTTTAGCCTCTAAAACCTCTGAATTTTGACTGGTCATCTCACATAATTGTGTTTTGTACCTGGTAATAGTAATTAAACTGACACCTTTATTTCTGCAGACATCAACATTCATGTTTCTTTGTTAAGCCCCAAATTAAATCAACAACATTTCCCTCTTCTCTCAGATGCCTGGAGTAAAGAAAAAAAAAAAAAATTCAATACTGATTCCCTACTTAAAATAAAGCATTGAGAATCTGTATAGTCTTTAAATGAACAGGGATATGGACCTAATATTTGGGGGAAAGAGGGCAGACGGATTGAAAGAAGTGTACCCCACACTCTCAGCAGGGACCTGGGTGGGGCCCTGTACTTCCCCGGGTATGTGGCAGGAATTCTCTCCCGATGGAATCAGCATCTCTGCTGCTAGGGGTCAGACAGAAGGTAAGATATAAAAGCACAGTGAGTAGTACTGAAACATAGTCATTGGGCTTCCTAGGTGGTGCTAGTGGTAAAGAACCCATCTGCCAGTGCAGGAGACATAAAGAGACCCGGGTTTGATCCCTGGGTCAAGAAGATCCCCTGGAGGAGGAAATGGCAACCCACTCCAGTATTTCTGCCTGGAGAATCCCTTGGACAGAGGAGCCTGGCAGGCTATGTGCACAGGGTTTCAAAGAGTCAACATGACTGAGGTGACTTAGCATGTACGCTACCATATGTAAAATAGATAGCCGGCGGAAGTTTGCTGTGTGATGCCAGGAACCCAAAGCCAGTGCTCTGTGACAACCTAGAGGGGTGGGATGGGGAGGGAGGTGAGAGGGAGGTTTAAGAGGAGGACGCGTATGTATGCCTGTGGTTCGTTCACGTTGATGTATGACAGGAGCCATTACAATATTGTAAAGTAATTATCATTATCCTCCAATTAAAAATAAAATAAAATAAATTTTTAAAATATAAAAAGCATAAACTGGGGTCTGTCTCTTGCACCCCGACTTTGTACCCCTTGCCTGCCTCAGTGGTTCCCTCTGGCCTCCACCCAAACCACTAGGTCTGGTCCAACTCACTGCACTCTGCACCTTACAGAGCTCCCAGCATGCCTTGTGGGAGTTCAGTAGACCTATGGGGGCCAGAATCACAGAGGAGCATCTGTATGGGATGTCACAGAGCCATAGCTGTGTCTTCTGCCAGCTTTAAGGAGCAGGAAGCCACAAAGGTCAAAGGCTGAGAGGATGATGGAATCCATAGTTGAAAACAGAAGCACCCAACAGCCCACGGCAACTTCAGTTCTGGCTGTCCGTGGGCATTTCTGATGGTTTGTTTTAAGCACAAAAGCACCAGAATTGAAAAAGATTAGTGGGAAGGGACATTAACAAGCCTGAAAAAAGTTATACGGAGAAGTTCTCAGCTTTCTTTTCAAACGTTTCTATGACATTGTTTTGTTGCTGTTATTTTAATGTGCTTTTAAAATTCATTCTTCTTGGAGTACAGTTGCTTTACAATGCTGTGTGAGTTTCTACTGTGCAGCAATGTGAATCAGCTATACGTATACACATAGCCCCTCTGTTTTGGATTTCCTTCCCATTTATGTCACCACAGGGCACCGAGTAGGGTTGAAATTTTCAATACAACTTTTTAAAAAAATTTTTGTCGAAAGACTGCAGAATCTTCTGTATCAATCCCCACCCCTGCCCCCACAGCCTGAACATCTCCAGGGCATTAATAAGAGAAAAGGGGATCTCCCTTCTGATTGACAGAATCACTAAGGACATTTTACAGTAATTATTGCCAACAAGAGTTTAAAGAAGGGCATCCCAGAAAAGTTGAGAGGCTCTGGAACAGCAGCCCATCTTTTTTTAAAAACTAGTGTTGCATAATGAAGGCTCCTGTGGCCCTAGCTGGCTCCCTGACAACCACGCCCTCCCCTCTGGGTGTTGCTGCTGTCACACACTGGAGAGGCTGAGGAGCCCCCTCCCTGTCACGCTTGCCTGAGTGAAGAAAGGGACCCCGGGGAGGTTCTGAAGCACCTGGGATGCAAGAAAAGGGAAGTGAAACCTGAGGTGGGGCCCGCCTCATGCACAACTCCGATGTGTCCTTCTTCTGCTTAAAGCCCTCTGTGGCTCCCAGTGCCCACAGGTCCAGGGTTCAAGCTCCCACATGTAGCCGACAAAGCTCCTTCCTAACTGGGCCCTGCTGCTCCAGCCTCATAAACCCAAATTCCCCTCCTGCAGCCACATGCCGACCCCCTTTCCCACCAGGGTCCCAGGGCCTCGAATAGGGTGAGGCAAGCAGACCCCAAGGGCAGGCGCCACGTTGAACAGCTCACTCTTGGGGTCGCCTTAAATGAATGTCTCCTTCCATGGCATGACTTAGGCATCTCACTCGCCTTATCCTAGCCCTTGCCCTGCCATATACCAGGCAGCAGAGCGCAGCCAAGCTCTGTGTGACTTCAGGCAAGCCCCTTAACCTCTCTGAGCCCAAGTTTCCTCACCTGAGGGGCAAGCATGGTGAGACCTCCAGAGGTAACACCTGGAAGCACCTGGCCCAGTGAGGCACTTGAGTGGCTGCTCAATAAAAGAGTTGTTTTTCCCATTGTTTTTGCTCCTTTTTTCTTTCCTGTTTTTCCTACCAACTCCTATACATCCTTCAGAACCCCAACTCAAATATCCTGTTCTCTGTGCAGCTTGTCCAGCTATTTGCCAAAGAAATCAAATGCTCCCCCTTGTTGCCTGCATGGCCCAGGGGTGCCCTCTTGTATGGCATCAGTGAGGATAACCTGGTTACCCCGTGGGGCTGTGAGCTCTTGTCAGCCTGTGGATGGTCTTCTCTGGGCATGGATGGGGAGGTGGGGGGTTAACTGAGCAGGCAGAACTGACCAAGTGGGACTGGGAGGAAGGGAGGTTCAGGGCTGATGGAAGAATGGCCCTGGCTTGAGCCCCACGCTTAGGGACAATGGTGCAGGGCAGTGAGACCCTGGAAAGAAACACGGACGGACAGAGGTGGGGCTGCGGGGCTGAGGAGGTGGAGAGCTGAGGAGGAGACCAGCCTGAAGGAACAGATGGGTCCTGCCTGGTCCATGCTCCTGGCTGCCCTAGCAACGGGCCCCTCCTCTGCTCTGACATTATGAGAACATCCACTTGAAAGATGAACACGTGTGTCCAGGCGAGTCCCACCTTGGGCTCCAGGATTAGCAAGGGGGTGGCCATGGATCCTGTTAAAACACAGCCAGGCCAAAGCGCCCCGTGGTTCCTGTGCTTTCAGAGTAAACCCAGAGCACCCCACCAAGGTCTGTAAAGCCCTCTTCACGTGGGTCCTCCTCTCTCCATGCACTTCTGACCTCACCCCCCACCTTCCCTGACTCCGCTCCTGCCGCATGGGCCTCAGGAGCCAGCTGCAGGGCCTTTGCACTGGCTGTGCCCTCGGTTGGGGGCTCTGCCCTGACTCACCCCTAGACATCAGGAGCCTCCCCAGCAGAGAGAGGGCTGGGTGTGGTCTTCCCACCCCAGATCCATTAGCAGGGGTGAGCTCTGAGAATCTACCCCATCTCGCCCCTATAAATGAACCTGGTTCACCCCTAACTCCCATGAGCATTCTTTGTTCTCAAGGTTTCTGTAAAGAGTAAGTGAGAAAGAGCACAGGCTGATAGGCATGAGACTTCTGGAGCCTTTAATAGTCTCTGCTTAGCTGTGTGACCTTAGGGGGATGTCTTAACCTCTCTGGGCCTCTGTGTGATAAACAATAACAGCCCCCAAAGATGGCCACATCCTCATCCCTGGGACCTGTGCGTGTGTTACCTAACATGACAGAAGGCTTTGCATATGCAAGTTTAGGATCTCCAGCTGCAGAGATTATCCTGGACTCTCTCGGGTGGGCTGGCCCACTGGTAATCATGAGGAAAGGAGGACAGTCAAAGGCAGAAGAAGAGACGACAGCATGGAAGTGGGGGTTGGAGTGATGCACTTTGAAGACAGAAGAGGCCACAAGCCAAGGATCACAGGTGACCTCTAGAAGCTGGAAAAGATAGAGACCGATTCTCCCCTGAAGCCTCCGGAAGGAATGCAGGCCTGACAACACTGAATTTTGGACCTCTGCCCTCTAGAACTGTCAAAGAATATATTCATGTTGTTTTAAGCCACTGAGTTCATGGCAATTCGTTACAGCAGCCACGGGAAAACAATACACTCGGTTTCCTCATCTATAAAATGAATAATCGAGGACTTGCATCATGGCACAGCTCTCAGGACTTAATGAGATGTAAACTTTGAGCAGCACCTGGTGTGTAGCAAGCCCTGGACCAACATCACCTGTGGTTTCTGCTTCGCCCAGCACGGGGCTGGCACGGAGTAGGGGGCCCACCAGGGGGAGCGACTGTCATTACCACCTATTCTAGGGAATCTTCATGTCTCTTGGCACGGCCCTTGCTTTTGGCAGACTCTGTGCTGTGAAAAGCAGAAGTGTCTGTCTATTTTGAGGATTCAAGCACAGTCGTTTCCATGGTTACGCTGTCATTACGACTAGCAGACAAAAGACTCAGCTTTCTACTGCTTTGGAGAAGGACAGGAATCTGTGGGTTGGGCAGCAGCCTGTGCCCCTTGGCTCTGCCCCTGATGATGGGGAGGGGCCTGGGGAAGCCACTGTTTCTCTGAGCCTCGGTTTCCTCATCTGCCCAATGATAGAAGTCAACACGTGATCCACTTGTGATCTGGGATGCCCTTCCTTCAGTGAACAGAAAATCACAGTCTTACCCATTGGGAAAATGGTGCCTGGACCATTCATCTCTGGGATGTCACTATCAGCCATCCCCTGAGTTCTGAGTAGTAACTAAATGGGTAGAAGTGAGATGAAAAGACCAGATCCTAGCCTCCAAGTCTCTTTAAAACAAGATCTGGCTCCAATAACAGCCATTTGTTCTGATTAAAAATAACAGCCTAATTGGCAATCGTCTGCTTGCTTAATTTCTCAGGAGAACTAAGAACAAACGCCATCTGGAGAATGCAGACAGTAGGGCAGGTATTTCCTCTACTCACGACTTGTGGCAAATGAGATGAAGAGAGGAAAACAGAAGATGCAAAGTATTTTGCAGAGCCTGGTGAACAATCCTGTCACTGGCATTAATGAGAAACTTTCTGTGCAGAATATTGAGTTTGAGAGTGAAAAGAAAATTCTAGAAAAATGCATTTTAATACAAAATTAATTCCTTTAGAAAACCCATATAAACCAATAATCAAAAAGGATCTACATGTGAGTTTTACTAAGACTTCAAGGAGCAGATATATTATACTAACTGTTCTAGGGGAAAAAAAGAGAGAAAGCGGCCAGCTCATTTTACAAGAGAACAATCCTCTTAATAAAACTGGACAAAGATTGCAGGCAAAGAAAATTAAAGGCCAACTTCATCTCTGATCATTTATGCCTAAAGCAGAATTTTTGCATCCATGCAAAAATGTCCTCAGCAGGGAAATTTCCTGCCCTCAGTGTCACCAGGCACTGAAAAAGCCCCTGGGGATCAGGAGGTGCCATGTCCCTCCCTTCATACCTTGGCCCTGTCAAAGCCTTCCAGAACCTGCTGAAGATGCAGAATCCTCCGTGGCCCTAATGAATGCTCACTGCAGCCCCTGGAGAGGGTGTAAGAAATTCAATGGAGCTGAGTCACTGAAATAAAGTTATAGCTCTTGCACTTGACTTTGCGGGCTGAGTCACATGCAAATCTACACCGCCAGGCGTGTGACAACGACGCGCCCAGAATGTCTGTGTGTGTGCCTAGGCTCAGGAAACGGATGAGGGATGGCTGTCCTGGTGGGCGGCTGCTTGTTTAGATCCCAGGGAACCAGCTGATACAGTTCCAGAAGCCAAGACGGTCTCTGACTCCCACGTCCAGCCCACAGAGACCATCGTTCAAGCAGCGTGGGGAGCACAAAACCATCCCCATTCTCCCTAAATTCCTGAACCCACATTTAGAAACAATTTCTGGGAGTATTTCTTTCCATGATTTTCTGTTTCCATTCTTTTGCTGAAGTAGTCATTATCCTGCTTTTCGCCCCCATAGAATCTTCCAACATAATCACTTCCCCATGTTATTATACCCCTCCTAAGTCAGTTTTTTAAATGTCTGAATAGTATTCTATTATACAGACGGCATCATCTGGCCACACAGGTGCCTTCCCATCTCAAAGCCTTTGCCCCTGCTGTGTCCTTCTAGAAGATTCTGCATGGTGCACCCCCTCAGCGCCTCATACTGTTCCACTGCATCTGCCTCTAGCAGTGCAGCTGACATGACCCTCCCTGCACTCTGCTTTTCTGGCGGCTGTTTATACCACTCACCACCTCTCAGCATCATATCGCCTAGTTAGGAGTTTACTGTCGGTCCATTGGTTCCTGCTGCACCCCAGGGACAGTGTCTAGAGCATGGCAGCTCACCGTGTGACACATGAGTGTCCTGGTGGCCCCGGCTCCACCCAGAGAGGGAGATCTGCCCTCCCCACCCTGAGTGCCAACAGCTCAGCCCTCAGAAGGCTTGGTGCCCAGGGAGGGGGCTTTCCCAGGACCACGCATGAGCTCTGCTGGAGGAGCCCTGGGGCTTGTGGATGGGGGTCAGTGGCTCCAGTACTAAGTACAGACCCAGATAGTGGACATCCCGCCCAGCTGTGAATGTAAGGAAGGCTGGGAGAGTGTGTGCAGTGTGGATGAACCCGGAGAAGGGTGACGGGGTGAGATGAGGGGACAGAACTTGGCCAAGGAGGGAGGAGGAGCTGGCGGCTACAGAGAGTCCTGAGTCTGAGTCCCTGGGAGCTGGGGCAGCACCGTCCTCTCTGGCTGCCCGGGGAAACCAGGCCCCCGGGGGAAGACAGCAACCCTGTCCCTCCCAACAGCCCTCTGCCTCCTTAACCAAGACACTGATAAAGCCCTCCAGTGGCCAACTGGTCACCACTCATTCATTGTTTGTTTGTTCATTCATTCAACATTTCCAGATCCTGCTGGAGGCACTGGGATGGATACAGAGATGAACTAGATTCCCTGCCCTCTCGACTGGGGCCACGTCTGCTTCCGCCCCGCCTGCTGCTCCTGCAAGGTCATCCAGGGAGGACATCGTGGGCTGACCCTCTGCCTTCGGTGCCTCTGGGGAGCACCGCGTTGGTGGACAGCCGCCAGATCAATCCAGCACCAAGCAGCCCAGACCTGGGGTGAGGCGCACCAGTCAGGGTATCTCAGGGCCCCAGGTTCAAGTCCCACCCTGCCAGTTTTTCAGTGTGAGTGACCTTGAGCCCATCTCTGGAGCCCGTTTCACCTTCTGTGCAGGGCTCCGGGACAGCTCATGTGATAAGGACATGAGCTAATGCCAGTAGACAGCGTGGCTGGGCGCCTGGCTCAGCGTCCAGTGTGAGCTATTCTGTGGTGGTTGGTTATCATATGAAGTTCCCTTGGACCTCGTCCATCCCTGAATCCTCTGACAGCTCTGTGGCAACCCCAAGGCTGCTCTCTGGGGGGTTCCAGTATGAGGTGACCCAGCCTACTGGGGGAGGTGGAACAGCACAGAAAGTTCTGCGTCGTGTGTAGTCGTGAGCAGAAAGCTTTGGGGGTTCTGGGAGGTACAGAAGAGGGACCTGGCCCAATATGGGGATCAAGGAAGGCTTCCTGGAGGAGGTGACAGTTGGGTGTGGTCCCTCTTTGGCTTCCAGTGCCCAGCTCACTCCCTGGTCCTCATCTCTGCTGGGACTCGGGGTGGGGGGCAGTGGGTGGCAGGACCTGGTGTCCCCTGCCAACAGCGCTAAAGAAGCACTGAGTCCACCCCACTCCCCCACCACCCCCGCCGCCAGCCCATTCAGAACACCTCCATGCCCCGCCCACCCACACCCAGGAGGCCCCGCCCACATCAATGGCTGATGGGGCGCTGGCGGGCATGCGCACTTACATTTGGAGTGCTTGTCACACAGGGCGGCCGCACGCATGTCACAGAGGCGCAGGGAGCCCTTGCTGCTGCTGTAGACGAAGAGGTTGCAGTGATGCGGGTGGAACTCGGACGCGGTGATCACCTCCGTGAGGTCCTCCATGTTAGCTGGTTTGATGTCCACGATGTCTGGGCAGCCGGGTCAAGGAAGGGGTGGCAAAGGGAGGGTGTCCTCGCAGCTCTGCCTTCCCCTGCTCGGAGACCCTCGGGTAACCGAGACACCTCCCCTGGGCACATCCGCTTACCCCGAGTCTGAGCTGTCTCCCCATTACCGAGACTCCTGGACAAATAGCTGACCCCAGAGAGTCCCCAGGCTGCAGACCTGCCTGTCCAACACCCCTTGTGGGTGCCCACCCACTGTCCCCATAAGGCGGGACCTCTGCCTCCTTCCTGACTGGTACTCTGTCGCCAGCTGGTGCCCATCAGCTGCCCAGCCCCGACACAGGGCAACCTGTGAGGCGTTTCCCCTCTGCCCCTCCTCTTCCAGTTGCCAATCCAGAAGGCCAGGAGCCTTTACTGAGTTCAGGACCATGGACACAATAGGTGGAGAACTGCAGTTCTCTCCCATCACTCTGTGCATTGTGTCTGATCTGAGTGGATGGGTTATGACTTGGCTCCCCTCCACAGCTCCCAGACCCAGGCCCTTGAGCCCACAACATCAAGACTCTGCTCTGGGGAGGAGGTTCTCTGCCCTTCTGGATTTTTAGCTCTGACCTGTGTCTTCCATTCCCACTCATGTCACCATGAAGGATGAGCATAAGGCACCAGATGTGCCAGTAGAGGACTCCAGACTCGAATACTGGGAATGCTGGATGCAGCTCTGTCATCTCTGCAGGGCTGGGTGGTGTGGCGAGGAAGTAATTGTGTCTGCTGCCGCGACAAGGGGAAACCGAGCCTGGGGGTGGAGCAGACAGCCCCAAAGACAGAGTGGATGGAAAGAGAGATCTGCAGTGTCTTTAGAATCCTAGATCGGGATCCACCTGAAGCCTTGACCCCTGGATGGTTAAATATGTGAGCCAATAAATACATTCTCTGTTTTGTTGTTCAGTTGCTCAGTCGTGTCCAACTCTTTGCGACCCCTGGACTGCAGCATGCCAGGCTTCCCTGTCGTTCAGCATCTCCTGGAGCTTGCTCAAACTCATGTCCATTGAGTCAGTGATGCCATCCAACCATCTCTTCCTCTGTCGTCCCCTTCTCCTCCTGCCTTCAGTCTTTCCCAGCATCCAGGGTCTTTTCCAGTCAGCTCTTCGCACCAGGTAGTCAAAATATTGGAGCTTAAGTTTCAGCATGAGTCTTTCCAATGAATATTTAGGACTGATTTCCTTTAGGATTGACTGGTTGGATTTCCTTGCAGGCCAAGGGACTCTCAAGAGTCGTCTCCAACACCACAGTTCAAAAGCATCAGTTCTTCTGCAGTCAGCCTTTTTATGGTCCAACTCTCACATTCATACATGACTACTGGAAAACCATAGCTTTGACTATACGGACCTTTGTCAGAAGTAATGTCTCTGCTTTTTAATATGCTGTCTAGGTTGGTCATAGCTTTGTTATTATAGGCATACACAATGGCCTGCCTCAGGGAGCCCTGTGTGGCCCCCTCCGCCTGACTCTTGGGCTAGGGTGCCTTTGTTTGGCTCACAGGGAGATAGCCTGGCCCTGCTTCCCTGTGAAGGGCTGTAAGGAAGTGAAACTAGCATTTTCTATTTAGGGCCAAGAATTTTGTTGCTTGGAAAGGAAGAATCCTTGGCTGATACTTCTGGAGCCCAGAGAGGGTAAACAACCAGTCCATGGTGACTCAGCAGTAAGTGGTGAGGCTGGATTCCTGTCCATCCCCCATTGCCTACGACAGCAAATTGGAACCCCTGGGTGTATCATCCAAGGCCTAGCATACCCAGGCCTCTTTCTATCTTTCCTGCTTCAGATCTATTAGTCACTGTGCCCCAAAGGCACTTTCCTCTCGGACAGTGAAACTCTTGGTCTCTGTTCTCCCCAGCCCTGTGGGAGCTCTGCAGCCCCTTCTGAAAAGCCCTCTGAAAAGCTGCCTCCTCCCTCTTCTTTACATGTGGGCTCTGGATTCAGAGAATTCCAACTCTGCCGCCTCCTGGCTGCGTGATCCTGGGTGAGTTTCTCAGCTCCCGATGCCTCAGTTTCCTCATCTGTAAAATGGGCTAACAGTTCTAACATCATAGATTTGCTGTGAAGATGAGAAGAGGCAAAGCCCTTGACAACTGCCTGACACATTGTCAGTTGCTCTTATTATTTTTATTATCTGGAAAATACCAACTGAAACTCTGAGATTCATCTGCTGTCAGCCCTGCCTCTTCCACCTGCCCCAGACTGCTTCCTCTCTGAGTAAGAAAGGTATTTTCTGACTTCTGTAAACAGAGTTTATAAAACATCAGAAAATATGGTTGAATCTGTTGCAATCAGAGGCACCAAGGAGGGTCTCTGTGCAAACGCTCAAATCTTGCCTGCTAGAAGCACACCATTAACCAGAAACTTAGAATCACATCAAAACAGAGGGAAAAAAGGAGGCATGCTGTCAGTGCCTGGATTGGTTTCCCAGGAAACTGTGGTTTCTGGTTCAATAAGAAGCAGAGGTTAAATCATGAAAAAGTGAGACTAAAGTTTCACAGAGAAAAAGAGCCAAGACATATAGGATGCGAATTCCATCAACCTGCAGCCCTGTCCTAACGGGTCTGAGCACCCACTGACGACTTTCCACCGGACTGTGCCTCCTCCTGACCGCTTTAATTCCCTACTGAACTTCAAGTGGTGTCTGGAGAAAAAGTGCTGTTGTTGACGAAATGTCATGCACATCAGTACAGCACCCGTCAGATGTTCTGTGAACAGGGAGCAGATTCTCCCGCAGGACTGGGGACAGAAAGCCAGAGAGGGGCTGGGAGAAACAAATGCAGTCCTCAGGGCACGCAGGCTGCGTTGGAGTCCTGGTTGTGTCAGTTGTCAAGGGACACGGGTTTCACCGTGTTTCCCAGGGTTACACCCTCCTCGGGAATTGAGGATGCTTGCCTTGCAGGTGGTCCTCTGAGCATCCCAGGGAGAGCTGTCCCCCCACCCGAGGGGACTCAGGTCATCATGACTTGTTGCTTTCGTCAACGAATGGAGGACAGAAGTGACAAGTGACACATATCACTTCCAGGCCGAAGCTCCGAGAGCCAGCACGTGCTGTGCTGTGAGCCTCAGGTCACCTGCGGTGGGCTTGTAGCATGAGGGGGCTGCTGTCATTTCTGAGACTTTCTGATTGTTACTTCAGGGTCACCTGACCACCTTGATTGAATCAGCATCCAAATTTGCTCTCCTTTCCAGATGTCCTAGATGTTCTAGAACTGAGCTTGACAGAGAAGGAGCAGAGATATGATGTCTGAAGTCTCTGGCTCATGGAGAAAGTTTATGAACCACTTTCTAGCCTGGGAGGCTGTGGACGCTGGTGGCCAGAGGGAAGGCAGTGTAGTATGTTGAAGTCTCCTCTCCCAGGTTCCCAGATCCTGGCCCCAGACTCACACAGGGGCCAAGACCAAGCAAAGGAGTGTGGCCTTTCGCCTGATCACAGAGTCCCTGCTCCCTGCTTTCTGTTTCCCATGACCCACCTCTCTAACAGCCCTCTGACAGCCTCATGACAACCATGTTCAGCTTTGGCCAGCCTCCTGAGGACACTCACTAGAACTTTGATCAAGGCCATGATGGCTTGAGTCCACAGGGCTTGATTGGGTCTGCAGGCTCTACAGTGAATATGCCTGAACCAGTGCTACCTAGAGCTGACTGAGGGGGAACCCACATGGACCCGGGCCCTGTGGGCTGAAGAGGTGGAGTCCCTGATGCCTGGGTCCCACCAACAGTCCTGAAGCACGGCTCTTACGACTCATGCGTCATTCTGGGAATTGCTTGTTGTTTCAAACAAAGGCCTGGATGCAGTGGGTGCCAGGGAAAGATGATGTGAAGCACAGGACCCATTTCCACATGATGCTGGTGGAGGAAGACAAGAACACGGTCACGGCCAACCTGTGCTTCTGAATCCTAGGGGCCACACCCACCCCCGCCACCTCGGACAGCACAGTGTCCTTCAGGACATGGCCATCCAGTTGGGTCCACCATCACCTGGTCTCAGGACGGCTTCTCCACCACCTCTGGCTCTGCTCGAGGACAAGGCTCTCCCTGTGGGTGTCCAGCTCCTTGTTGGCCATTGGGTGTGTGAGGGGCGAATGATTGAGTAGGTCTGTCCCTGCTAAATCTGTGTGGTCACATCACTGAGCAGGCACCTGGAGATGGACTCCTGACTAGGGAAGTAGGTGAGGAGAAGCCTCTGTGTGTATACTTAGTCACTCAGTCGTGTCCGACTCTGTGACCCCGTGGACTGTAGCCCACCAGGCTCCTCTGTCCAAGGGATTCTCCAGGCAGGAATACTGGAGAGGTTTGCCATTTTCCTCCTCCAGGGGATCTTCCCAACCCAGGGATTGAACCTGCATCTCTTTTGTCTCCTGCACTGAACGTGGATCCTTTACCACTGTGCCACCTGGGAAGCCCTGGGGAGGCCTCTATAGCTCAGTAATTAACGTCCCAAACAGACACCCCAAACACTCCTTTGGGACTCCCACCCGAGTGGCCACATGCCTGTGGACTTTGAGACACTTGACCATACACGGTGGCCTTGACATTGGCAAGACCAGTGTTGGGTTGGAAGTTGGGGGTCTTGGACCAGGTGTCTGGGGTCTTGGCTCTCTCTAGAATGTTCAGTTCCATATGCAATAATCATTTCCATCCGTAAACCTTGTTTTCCCCTATTTGCAAAATGAGGGGTTGAGTATGACCCTGGAACACCATTTCTTTTTGAGGATTAACCCCCAAGGTGCTGCCCCCAGGCCCATTTTGGAATCAGCTGCAAGAATCCCAGGTGTAGGCAGAGCTTCTTCCATGGCAGGACTGACCTCTCTTGGGAAGATGTATAATTAGACTCATTTACGAGCCCCCTCCCCCTGGCAAAGCTGGATGAATTATTCATGTTCTGTTTTTCCATTTAATTGTACTCCAAGTGTCTGATGGCTTTTGTTTCACTTTCAATCACACTTTGGCAGCTAAGAATGATTTTTCCCTACAAGGGAAGTTTGTCAGACACAGGTAGGTGGAGAGAGGAGCAGGTCACGCAGAGAGTATAAGGGCAGAAGGTAGACTAGTTCTGGTCCCCACCCTTTGGCTGAGTGCAAGGTAATTTTCTCCAGTGCAGGAAGTTGAATGGTTCCCCTCCCCACCAATACATATCCATGTCCTAACCCCCAGAGATTGTGAATGTGAACTTATTTGGAAAAAGGGGTTTTGTACACATGATCAAGTTCAGGATCTCAAAATGCGGGGTGGGGGATCTTCCTAGATTACCTGGGTGGGCCCTAAATCTGATCACAAGTTCCTTATAAGAGGCACAGAAGGAGAAGCAGACACACCCAGAGGAGAAGGCCATCTCAGAGGCAGACGCAGGAGCGATGCCTGGGGCTACAGGAGCTGGGAGAAGCCTGGAAGGACACTCCCCAGGAGCCCTCAGAGGAACACAGCCCTGACAACACCTTAATTTTGCAAACTTCAGACCTCTGGAACTGTGAGCCAATAGATTTTTATGTTTTGAACCAAATGGTATGTGAAAAGTTATGCCATCTATAGGAAACTCAGACACCCAGGTTGCTTCCTGGAAGCTGGGAAATAAAGCTGGGCTTCATGCCGGGATCATAGACATCTTCCTCGACATCCATTCCAGACTGCTTCTTTCCCCGCAGGTCCCTATTGTAGCAGCTCCAGCCCTGAAATGCTGATCCAGGAATCAGGGCAGCTTTGGAATCCCCTGCTGCACTCCTTCCTTAATCACCTCCAGCCTGCCTCCATGTCCTGGCTCCTCCATTTGGAGGTCCCTCTGTTCTGGCCCTCAGCCCAGGCTGCTTCTGCCTCAGGGGGGCTCCCTGCCCCTGATCAGCCCCCCAACCTCAGCCAGAGTGAACCTCCTAAAATGGGGTTGGGTTCCCCCCGTCACTGCCCTGCTCCATAGGTGTCCTTCTCCTCCTGCCCCCACCTGCCAGAGAAGGCCTTCTTATTAGGCTGCAAACATCGGCTGACCATTTTTACTCATCCAAGTGCACGCAAAATCATTTATACCCCTGACTTCAGCTTATACCAACTTGGTACCCGTGCCCACCTGAGATGCCCTATGGCCTGGCTCCGAGCAGATGGCATCACATCTGTGTCTGTTGTATCCTCTCCACCTGTGGGTGAGATGCTCCCTCCTGTAGATGAGTTAACAGGGGCTCAGCAAGGAGAAGCCGCTTGCTCGGGGCTAGGCAGAGGGCGGCCAGCTAGGGACAGCAACAGAATTGAGCTCCAGAATCTACAATATGCAATATGCTGTGACTTGGGAGACAGAGGAATGGGGTGAGAACAACCTGACAACCTGGGGCTGAATCCAGGCTCTCTCTGCTTGCTAGCTGTGTGTGCAAGTTTCTAGACCTCTCTGTGCTTCAGTTTCCCCAAGTTCAAAATGACAATGGCATACCTTACCCCTGTCTTCTGTCCATGAGATTCCCCAGGCAAGGAGACTGGAGTGGGTTGCCATTTCCTTCTTCAGGGGATCTTCCCGACCTAGGGATTGACCCTTCTCCTGCATTGCAGGCAGATTCTTTATTGACTAAACCACCAGGAAAACCATCAGCACCACACCTTACCTCCTAGGGTAGTGTGTGTGCTTAGTCATTCAGTCATGTCTGACTCTCTGTGGTCCCATGGACTGTAGTCTGCCAGGCTCCTCTGTGCATGGAATTTTCCAGGCGAGAATACTGGAGTGGGTTGCCATTTCCTACTCCAGGGGATCTTCCTGACTCAGGGATTGAACCCGCATCTCCTGCATTGGCAGGTGGATTCTTTACCACTGAGCCACCACGGAAGCCAATTATTCAGTTACAAGGTTTCTTATGATAAATCATTGTCTCTCCTTGTAAATCCTCAGTCCGCCTCCTATAATTAAGATGATGCATGTGATGACGTGCTGAGGACAGGGCCTGTTGTGGAGAAGGTGGTTTGTAAGTGAACTAGTAAGAAGGAACATGCCCTAACACTGCAGGCAAGTGTGGAACTGGCTGCTAGGGAGCCTGGATTCCACGCTCAAATCTGCCTTTAATCCATGTGGAGACTCCCTTGGGCCAGTCACACAGCTTCTCTGGACCAGTGTGGGCGGAGGCTCCAGGAGCAGAAGAGGAAAGGCCCAGCCGTGGGAGTGTGGGCGGGTGGGCAGGAGGGGGCCTGGGAAGTTGGTACTGCTGCTAGCAGCTGCCTGGCTCCAGCCCCTTTTCCTTCAGTGCTTGTGTGAACAAGCACAAGTCAACCCTCCACACCACAGTCAGCAGACAATTTCTGTAAAGGGCCAGAAAGGAAATATTTCAGGCTCAGCAGGCCACAAGATCTCCTTCTGCTACCCAACTCTGCTTCTGTGATGCAAAAACAGCCACAGATAATATGTAAATGAATGGGCATGGCAGTGTTCCCATCAAGCTTTATAAAATTCTTGCGCCCACCTCTCCTTGCTGGGCTACTCTTTGCTGACCCTGGGGTTTAGAAGAGGAGTTGCAATCTTGCTGTTGTAACAGAAGCCTCTCTTTACTGCCAGTCTGTAAAATGCCTGGAGGTCAGTAAAGCTCAGAAACAAGGGTTTATTCCATCCCAGAGTGAAGTCTGTGTTTCTTCTTGCCAAGGACACAGGAATGTAATTCAGCTGGGTCTTCTGCAGAGTCATCAAGTTTGAGGGGATTTTTATAGAAACGCCTTCATCTCCTGCTGCCAAGGGCATCTTCTGATGTCCTGAAACCCGCGGCTGGACACAGGCACCTGGCACCTTGGCCGATCATTGGTCTGAAGCCACACCACTGCGTGGGATCTCACTTGGAGGGTCCTGAAACATCGGAGAGAAGGTGGCTGCACTTCTGTGGCCCTCGCTTCTCTGAGCTGCAGCTCTCTCAACCTCGGTCTCCCTTCCCCGTCCCAGGATCACAGGCACAAGCTCTGTCACTCATTCCCCGGGCAGATCTCCACTCACCATAAAATGAGTCCAGCACGTGAAATGAATAAATGTCATGGGTTCGTTTCAGGGAGGAGCTCCAATGAGAAACAGGTATGGAAAGCACTCCACGGACACCCAGGAATCACACAAGTATCAACTAATGTCGTGACGGGCTTGAGTGGCTATGCTGTGACAAGTGACTCTGAAGATACAGCAAGTAACTAAGCCTGGAGACACTATCAGACACTTGGAGAGTTGGTGAGGGCAGCCCCCTGCAGGCCTGGCACCTGGGCATTCCTGCAGAAAGGGACCACCCACCCTCCAATCCCATGAAGGAGGAGAGGGAAGCAAGGGCAGGGAGGTGACTGGCCCAGGGCCAGAGGCAGAAGCAGAGCAAGGATGAACCTTGGCTTCCTAACGTCCAGCCTTCTTAACTGTTGCTCCCACTGTCCGCTCTGTTCCAGAGTGATTGTACCCCCACTTACCATGGAGTTCTGCCATGGGGCCAACACCCCCAAAGACCCTGCTGTTGGGGCTTGCTGGACTGGCTCTGTCCTGGGCAAGCTGGATGCTGAGAGTGGGCAAGGGCTCCATGATGAGAAGGATGCAGCTTTGGGCTCCACTGACTGAACACAGCAAAGCGTGGTTTATCCAGATGTCCTCGTAGGAGCACGCTCTTAGGAAGGGGAGGCTGTTACCATGGTGACCAAGCAGGAGTAAGGATGGAGGCAGCTCTGCCAAAGGTCACACAACAAAAGACCTCCCACACACGCTCCCCAAGGACGCTGGTATGGAGGGGCCTGGAAGGCCTCCTGCATGTGGAGGCAGTTTCACTGGGGCATGGCCAGCAAAGCTGCTTTTTTTCAGCAAATTTTCTCCAAAAGATGACCTGGCTACAAGAATGAGGTATGGGCACTCCACTAACCGAGCAAGATTCTATAGGAGGTTTCTGGCGACCTATGTCTCTTTATCAGTTTGCTTGGGTCGCCATAGTGAAATGGCACAATTGGGTGACTTAAACAATAGAAAATTATTCTCATGGTGTGGAGGCTGGAAGTCCAAGATTAAGGTGTTGGCAGGGTTGGTTCCTTCTGAGGCCTCTGTCCTGGGCTTGCAGATCTTCTCCCTGTGTCCTCACGTGATCATCCCCTCTGGGTATGTCTGTATGCCAGGCTCCTCCTCTTATAAATACACCAGTCACACTGGATTGGGACCCACCCTAGTGACCTCATTTTACCTTAATCACCTCTTTAAAGACCCATTTCCAGATATAGTCATATCCTGAGGCACTGGGGGGTAGAGCTTCAATATACAGCTTTTTTTTTGTTTTGGCGGGGGAGACAAAATTCAGCCCATAACAGCCTCCTTCTCTTCTCTGCTCAGAATCTTATGAACTATGATGGAGCAATCTCACTCTGAGAAAATGCTGGGGCCACACACGTCCATTAAAGAGGAGCCATTCTGAGTAACTGCTCACTGCGCAAGCTCACTGAAACCCTGAAGTATATTCTCTTTGTGATGAGTAGTTTGTGCACCTCTACCACGGGCCAGCTTATGTGATACCCAAATGCTTAGGCAAGAAAGCTCTGACTTCTGAGTCACAAAAACCAGGGCTGGACAGACCAGACCCCATTAAATAACAGCTGTGTGACCTCTGGAAAACTTCTCAGCCTCTCTGTGACCTGCTTGTTTGCAAAACTCTGTAGAATGAGTGGATACCATCTGCTTTGCACGGCTGTAGTGAAGAGTTTAAGGAGATGACATCTCCTTCATCAAGGAGATAAGGACCTAGCACATGGCTGGTACTTTGAGCAACAATTAAAGGAGGTTAAAATCAGTGGAGTTCTCTTCTTCTGAAACAGACATGAAATTAAGCGGGTTGCAAATGGTATAATGTTTGTTGCACCCTAGATGGACAGTGAGGGTTTGCACTGGATTACATGCCTGGGTTTGCATCCAACTCAGGGTTGGGAGGGGAAACCCACGGTGGGCACAGCTGGGATGCACACCTAGGTGGCTCCCTTCCATGGCATCGAGAAGGAGCAAACTAGATCCTGTCTTGACCTTTCAGAGCTCCTAGCCCAGCAGTGAAATGAGATGCTAGCCCCATGATGGATGCTTCAGGAGACACATAAAGGGCACCTGTGATGAGATTTGTAACAACGCCCTGAGCTGGTCTGGAGAGTCAGGGAAGGGTCCTCTGAGGCAAAGGCATTCAGCTGAGGCCAGAGTGTAAGTAGGAGTTATCCAGGCAGAGGGTCGGGCTGGCAGAAGTGTTCCAGGTGAGGGGGAAGTATAAGGGTGAGGAGTTGAGAGAGAGCAGGTTGCTTGAGCCCTAAGAGGGAGACAGAGGGGGTGGGTGGCAGGGTTCTAGCCTGGAGTCAAAATGGAGGTTAATCAGGAGTGTGTTACACAAATGCCATGGAGGCCTTTCAGGAAGGGACAGGAAGCACGATAGAGTTGTATGTCCCACCACCCAGAGGACATGTTAGAAACATCATACAGCTGCCAAAGCCCATGCATCTGGTCACCCATGTAATGAATTAATCCCCACTCTGTCTTGCAACAGTGTGAAGAGCACCTTAGGATCTAAAATGAGAGCCTGAAACTACTGCATGGATGGAAATGGAAAGGCAATCTGAGTAACCAGGGCCAGGAGGAGCCACAGGCAAGTGCGCTCACTTCTCAGAACTCATCTCCACAGCTGCGTAGTGGAATGACAGCACTACCTGCGTGAGCTGCCATGAGGATTAAGGGTAGCAAGTGCAGTGCGTTCAGCTCAGTGCCTGCAAGAAAAATGTGCAATAACATGGCTGTCATGGGGACTGTTAATATCATGACCGAAAAGCAGTGTGGCATGATGGTGACGTGCACAGTTCTGTGTTCAGATGCCCCAAGTCTGAATCCCACCCACTTGCCAGCTGGGTGACTCTGGGTAGATTGCCTAACTTTTCTGTGGCTTAGTTGTTCTTGTTCAGTGGCTAAGTCATGTCTGACTCTGCAACCCCATGGACTGTAGCCCACCAGGCTCCTCTGTCCATGGCAATTACCTCCCCTGTAAAGGGGGGATGTTAATCATGCCTACTCCACAGTGATGTGGGAGAATTAAGTAGGTGAATATGTGCACAGTGATTGAGCACTGCCTGGCACAGAGTAAGTCCTCAGTAAGAGGTGAAGGTGGTGTGCGGGGTGGTGAGGGTGATGATGGGAGGCAGCACGGGCTCCTATGGAGTCAGCACCATGGACAGCGTGCACGCGACATCCCCTGGCGTGGAAACTGACAAACCTGAGCCCCTAAAGCAGTGGGGCTGATAACAGTTTAACAGTGTGTTTTCTGGGTGGAAAGCCAACCTGGGGGATTCAGACTTGGGGCATTTCTGTGTGGACACACCCCACTTTCCTTTTCTGTGGCAGGGTGAGAAGAGGCAGCCTGTAAGGTTCTTAACAGTGGTCATGGGCCTATGTGGATCCTGCCTACAGCACATCAGGCTCTATATTCACCAGCCATTCTGCTATCACAGCCCCCAGCACAGGAGGCACACACTATCAAATGGAAAAGAAAAGCGAGGCTCAGAAAGCCTGAGTGACAGGCAGTGTCACTGGGCAAGGGAGTGTCGAAGGCAGGGTTGAACCCCAGGTTTTAGGGTTTCGGCATGGAGAGGAGCCTTGGTCAGTCTCCTCTCTGGCTCTCTGTGCAGAGAACAAGCCCAGCCCACAGGTGGCTGGGTGCTGACTAAGAATTTGGATTTGCTTCACCATCCAGCCGAGCTTCAGCACCTGCTCCATACATGAGAATTAGAAATTTGTTCCAGGCTGTGGCTTGGTGTGGTGCCAGCTTCCACCATGAGAGATCGCTCGGGGGAGAGAAAAATCAATTGAACCATCTATACAAGTCTCTGGGTGCTAAAAATAAAGCTGGGGTCCGTCAGCTGAGGCCTGCGCAATCTGTTACCTCTAAGATTTTCAGACTCAAGAAAAATCACCCAGCACTGCCTCAGAGCCTCAAAATGTTGGTATTAAAGGACATGAGAGGTTGATTAAACAGATGTGGTGATGGCACTGGGGAAAAGGGGCTTGAACTATTCCAGAAGATGCAGGGATTTTATGAAAAGCAGCCTTAAGTATTTGAGGAGCCTAAGGAGTGGTCTAAGGGGGCTTTAATGCCAGCCAACTGCCAGACCCCTTTATGCGAATGATCCCTTTATTCCTTACAAATATCTACATGATAAGAAAATTGGCCCATTTTGCAATAACTGAAATTGAATCTGAGCCCAATTCTGCCGGACCCCAGAGCCCAGCTGCTTCTCTTTAGTGTCTGGGGTCCCAGAGCCCTCATGCTGGAGCCCAGACTTACAAGGAGGCATCTACATCCGAAGACCTGTGAACTGTGGAAACTGGGAACTTCCTCCAAAATCACCACCTGCAACCATTCATAAGCCCCTACCATGTGCCAGGCCCTCCATTATGTGTGGGGACACAGAGAGGCCTCAGCCTGGGTTCCTCATCACAGCAGTTTCATCAGAAAACTGACGAGATGTTCCTACTAACAGATGACAAAATCCCAGTGTGACCCGGGAGTGTGGGCCCAGAGGGGCTCGGAGCAGCCCGAGAGGGGCCCAGAGTGGACAGAGGAGAAGTGACCGGGCAAAGGGGGCTGTGAGTGATGCTTGTGGGCAAACAGGAGCCAACCAGGTGACTGGAAGGAGAAAGGATGATCCAGGGAAGGCTGAGCACCGCCCTCATCCACCAGCATGAGGGGAAACCCAATGACCCGAAGGTGTGGGGAAGCCTGATACACGAGACCAGGGGAGGTGAGTGAGGGGTGGAGGGCGGGTGAGGGTAACCAAGAGCTGCAGCGCTCTGTGGAGGGATTTGGACATTCTCCAGAAGCTGATGGCTTTACCACGAGATGGCTTTGCCACTGAGAGCTTTACCAAGAGGACTGATGTGGTCAGACCAGAGGTGGTGATGAACCATTCTCCCAGCTTCTGTGGAGGGCTGACTGCTGAGCAAAGCAGGCAAGGTGGAATTCAGGCAACGGTCCAGGAAGGAAGGGTGCAGCCTGAGCCGAGCCTTGGCCAGGGTGAGGAGGGCAGGATTCCAGAGCCATCGGGGGAGGATGGAAAGGGCTTGGCGTTTCTTTCCATGTTGTGGGTGAAAGAGGGCAAGGAGGCTGGGGCCTTGCTGACAGACGAAGGCACAGCACCTGTTTGTGCCTGGCACATGGTGGAGGCTCAGGAAGTACCAGTCTCCCCTCCTCTGTTCAGAGCAGCCAATTCTAGAATTATAAGAGGAAAGGTCCTCTGAATCCACTCTATCACTATTCTTACTGGTCAAAATAATGCCCACTTTTTCTTCTTTATTAAAAAGATTTCCTTTTCTCTTAAAACCTTTGATGAAAATCAATTCTACCCAAGTAGAAAGTGTTACGACCCAGACTCCCAGTGCAGGAGACATGAGATGTGGGTTCGATCTCAAGGTCAGGAAGATGCCCTGGAAGAGGAAATAGCAACCCCCTCCAGTATTCTGGCTTGGAGAATCCCATGGACAGAGGAGCCTGGCAGGGTATAGTCCATGGGGTCACAAACAGTCAGATGTGACTGAAGTGCCTTAGCACGTGTGCACAGAAAGTGTTATTGTTTGGACACAAGGAGATGGAAACACAGCAGAAAGCTCCCAGGGGCCTGGGGGACTGAACAGCAGCACCAGAGCAAATCAAGACACTGAAGAGTAAGAGTTAAAGGAATGTGAGCCCCCAGGTCCCGAGTCTGCCAGGAAGTACTCGCTCAAAAGGTATTTCAAAATTCAGAGCAATTCCCCAGCTCAGCGTGGAGTCACATCAGCTTTTCTGGCCTCCTCCTAGGTTGGAAATGAAACGCCTTTTCTAATTACCCAGCTACTATCAGACTCGTCATCACACCTACAAGCCACAGTTCTGACACCTTTCTTGCCAGGGGGAGGCTGGACGCCATGGGACGGTGCCAGGCCTCTCTGCTCTGGGTCCCTGTGTCTTGTCACTCTGGTAGCGAAGCAGCAGCAGGCCATGGGGAGTGCCTCATGCAACCCGGGTCCCTGATGAGCTGATCTAATCAAGGGACGTCTCCACAGCCACCACATGCCCTGGAGATTCCACTCAGCCCCTTCTGTCTGCCTAATTGGTATTTAGGTCCTACAGACAAGGGTTGCTGTGAGCCCGGCCCTGGCATCACCAGCATGCTATAATGCTCATACTCCCCTACGGGCCAAAACACTTGTGTATTTGGATCAACTAACAATTCATTTTCACAAAATTAGGGTCTATACACAGGTCTAACAGAGTCACATAGCAGGATCTGCAGTCAAGGAAGCCTCTCTGGGTGCCCATGGGGACTCCCCAATCTACTGATGCTCCAGCCCTCACTTCCTCTGCTGGCTGAGATTCTGGGACCAGTCACTATTTTTACTCCCTTGCATATACCATCAGCCCCATGTCTGCATCCTCATTTTGCAAACCCACCACCCTGGCTCCCTCTCCATCCACTGGGCATCTGCAGACATGAAAGAAAATGGGGCTGGAGAAAAACTCACACGGCCATGCTCTCTGGTCCCTCTCATTCCTCATAGCACTTATCACCTGCTCATGTACTGGATATTTGCTTGTTTATTGTATTAATGGTTTATCAACATTAAATTATATGTCCATTCCAAGAGGACATGGATCTTTATCTCTCTAATTTAAGCAATGGGAACAGAGCCTAGCCTGTACCTTTATTTTGGGGGGCTCCAAAATCACAGCAGATGGCGACTGCAGCCAGGAAATTAAAAGACCCTTGCTTCTTGGAAGAAAAGCTATGACAAACCTAGACAGCATATTAAAAAGCAGAGACATCACTTTGCCAACAATGGTCCATCTAGTCAAAGCTACGGTTTTTCCAGTAGTCATGTATGGATGTTGGACCATAAAGAAGGCTGAGTGCTGAAGAATTGATGCTTTCAAACTGTGGTGCTGGAGAAGACTCTTGAGAGTCCTTTGGACTGTAAGGAGATCAAACCATCAATCCAAAAGGAAATCAACCCTGAATATTCACTGGAAGGACTGATGCTGAAGCTAAAGTTCCAATACTTTGACCACCTGATGGGAAGAGCCAAGTCATTGGAAAAGACCCTGATGCTGGGAAAGATTGAGGGCAGGAGGAGATGGGGACAAAAGAGGATGACATGGTTGGATGGCATCACTGACTCAGTGGACATAAATTTGAGCAAACTCCAGGAGCTGGTGAAGGACAGGGAAGCCTGGTGTGCTGCAGATTCATGGGGTCGCAAACAGCCAGACACGACTGAGTGGCTGAACAACAACAACACAGGGCCTAGCACACAGTAGGGGCTCAATAAGTATACTAGTGAATGGCATGCTCTCCACTGAGTGGATATGGCACACGAAGCTGACAGTAATGACTGGCAGATTTGCCTGCAGTCCTGGGATGGATCAGTCCTCTTTTCTTAATAACAACTAACCTGTTCCAATGTCCTGTGGCCACCGTGGTCTAAAAGACAGTTCTGATACAGGCCCATATCTACAAATATCATTTTAACTATCCATCTATCTCACGGCTTCCTGCCCATGGCTGCACTCTACCCTACCCAGGTCCATGTCTCCCTGGTCTACTCAGTTACCTGGATTCCAGAATTATCTGCTAGAATCCAGTCCATCCACAACATACATCCACAGCCTGAGGGACCCCTCTGCAAGCTGACCAGTACTAATGCCCTGCTTGAAGTGAAAAGTGATGTGAAAGTCAGTCACTCAGTTGTGTCTGACTCTTTGCAACCCCATGGACTGTAGCCCACCAGGTCCTCTATCCACAGGATTTCCCAGGCAAGAATACTGCAGTGGGTTGCCATTCCCTTCTGCCGGGGATCTTTCTGACCCAGGGATCAAACCCAGGTCTCCTGCATTGCAGGTGGATTCTTTACCATCTGAGCCACCAGGGAAGCCCATTCCTCTCCTTAGGGTACATCAGTAGCTTCTTATCACCTGACAACAGTTAGGAGGTAGACAGTTTTCAGAACACAGATCCAGATACCAAGCAAGGCTTTCAATTACTTTCCAGTCTTTTTACTGAATGAGGGAGAAGGTATCTATTTGTGCAATCATATCTCTAACACCTGAATCCCTTCTTCATCCCCAGGTCCGACAGAAAGAACCAGCCTCGTCTAACACACATTTATAAAGTCTGCACATGTGACTATTTAACTCAAAGTGAGAAGGCAATGGCAACCCACTCCAGTACTCTTGCCTGGAAAATCCCATGGACAGAGGAGCCTGGTAGGCTGCAGTCCATGGGGTTGTGAAGGATTGGACACAACTGAAGTGACTTAGCAGCAGCAGCAGCATGAATTCTTTCAAACTAAATTAAATGAGAAATTCTGCTCCTCAGTCACCCTAGCCACGTTTTAGGTACTCCACAGGCACACGTGACTTGCAGCTACCATCCTACAAATGCAAATAAAGAACTTTTCCGTCATCACGGAAAGATCTACCAGACAGGGTGGAGGATGGATTTTATTCCCCTTGTTTTGTTTTCATGGCATTTATCTCTATGACTCCCTCCTACTTATGTGTGTTGATACATTTTATTTCCATTTGTGGTAGTAAAATTAATGTTCCTTTCCAAATGCACTGATTTAGGTAAAATTAAAGCCACTTAATTTAAAGAAAATTAATAAAAATGAGAAAAATTAGAAAAGAAAATGAAATAATGCACCGTGTACAGACAGAGTCATAGTTGCAAAAGGGGTTTGCGAATGACCAGTGTTTGGAGACGGTGGTCCCCAGGAGGATGTCCCCTACTCACACGGTCAACCAGGCCTGCTGCAGCTGTCCTGACCTCCCACTTTTCTGTTTCATCATGCGCACCCACAACCCCTCACCCACCCTGGAACCCTCAGCAGCCTCCTCAAGACACTGGAAGCATCCTAACCCTGCCCACTCCTCAGTCCTCCCTGGTAGCCCAGGAAGAGAGTGCAGACCTGAGTTACAAGCAAGGCTTGCATCTCTGATACCACCCAGGTCAGCGTTGTGTCCCTCCAGAGGTGCCCTAGAGGAAGAAACTGAGTTTCTTTCATTCGCCCTTGTGTCCCTGGACCTCAGCATGGGGCCTGGGACAGAAGAGGAATTGATGGTTAAATGAATGAAATGAAACATAACCCCTTACACAGCTGCAGGGCTTTGTAATTTTTAAAGAGCCTTGGCATTCACGGTCCTTACAACAGCGCAGGAAGATGGATCGGGCAGAGGTTACCATCCCCACCCTAGTCCTAGGATAAGGAAATCCGGGCTCTAGGAGGTGGGAGTCACTGTCCCAACACCACAGCCCGAGGGCACAGCAAAGAGCACTGGGCCAGGCCAAGGGACTCTGTCCCTGCTGGGGGATGGGGGGGGGGGGGTGTCTTTCTGAGCATGCATTTCTTCATGTATAAAATAGGCTATGATATCACTGCCACTGCTTTGCAGCTTTTATGTCCACCATGAACACCAAGTGAGGCTGTGAATGACAAGCCACTTTGTAAACTGTAGAGTGCTGCGCAGAGAGCTGAGGATGGCCAGCTGCAGTCCTGTGAGTCCCACACCTGCCCCATTTGCAGACCTGGAGCTCCTGTGTGGCACCTCACCTTTTTCTGCTGGGAAGCAGGTCAGGCATGGCAGTGGCCTTCTGTCCAAGCCACCTATCTCAGGGGCCCCCAGTTCCTGGAACAGTGCCTGTTTTTCCTCAGGAGACCACCCCTTCCCACATTCAGACACCGTCCTGGGGTGGAGCTGACCCCTCCAGCATCAGGGAGGGGCCTGGCCAAGCAGAGCATTGCATCCCCAACAGTAATGGGTTCAGGGGTGTCCCTGAGGCCCAATCAGAGCCTGTGGGGTGCCAGCTGGGAGCTTGGTGGGACAGTTCAGGGACAGCCAGTCTCTTTTCTCCTGGACTTTATTCTGAGCATGCAAGGCCTGATGGGCTGGTGGTTCAGCTCACCACCACTGTGGAGGTCTACCCAGGTCTCCATCTCCTTCTCGGTCCCCTGTGAGTCCCCCAGATGATGGGGGTCACCCCTGGAGGAGGTGAAGGGTCAAAGGTAACCCTCAGCAGCCTCAGTTTTAAAGTTTTCATAAATAAACTCATCATGATTCCAAACCTGGGCCTCGCTCACATTGTGAGCCAGGAGGCACCCCCCTGAAGAGGCGGAACAACGCGGCAGCCCCCCGAGCCAGCCCCTTACAACAGGCCAACTGATGCCTGACCCGGGTGCGCCCAGCCCATGGAGTCGGCGGCGGGGCTGCGGCAGGAAAGGATACTGAAGCTCCGGTCGGTGATGGCCAGGTGCCAGAGGTTGATGCGCAGGTCGTCCGCGGACATGTACGTCTCGCAGTCGCTGTTGACGGAGATGGAGTTGATGTGGTAGGTGTGGCCATTGGCGAAGACCCTCCGCGGGCTCACCTCCACCATCAGGTCCATGGGCTTCAGCACGGGCACCTGTGGGAGAGGAGGGGCGGTCAGAGCTGGGGGCGGGGAGGCGGGGTTGGGGGAGGGGAAGGCGATGGGGGAGGGGTGCTGGCAGGAAACATCCAGGGCTGCGTGATCAAAACGCTGGGAGTGTGGCCAGTGACTGTCCATCCTGCGTGCGTCAGAAGTAAGCAGTGCCACGTGGCTACGTCCAAAGTGCCAGCCCTGCAGGAATGCCTACCTCCTTTGCACTGCCTCCTGGGACTGGTTCTGAGCCTGCTGTGTGACTTTGAATGAATGGTTAAACCCTCCTGCACCCCCAATTTCCTCATTTCTAAAAGGGAAGGAGAAGACCCTGTGGCAGAGCCAGATTGTCCACCAAACATTTGTGTTCCCTTATTTTTGGCGGGGGGAGGGGGTTGGTGCTCCAAAATCACTGCAGATGGTGACTGCAGCCATGAAATTAAAAGACGCTTGCTCCTTGGAAGAAAAGTTATGACCAACCTAGAAAGTTTATTAAAAGGCAGAGACATTACTTTTCCAACAAAGGTTCATCTAGTCAAAGCTATGATTTTTCCAGTAGTCATGTATGGATGTGAGAGTTGGATTATAAAGAAAGCTGAGTGCCAAAGAATTGATGCTTTTGAACTGTGGTGTTGGAGAAGACTCTTGAGAGTCCCTTGGACTGCAAGGGGATCCAACCAGTCAATCCTAAAGGAAATCAGTCCTGAATATTCATTGGAAGGACTGATGCTGAAGCTGAAACTCCAATACTTGGGTCACCTGATGCAAAGAACTGACTCATTGGAAAAGACCCTGATGCTGGGAAAGACTGAAGGCAGGAGAAGGGGATGACAGAGGATGAGATGGTTGGATGGCATCACCGACTCAATGGACATGAGTTTGAGTAAACTCTAGGAGTTGGTGATGGACAGGGAAGCTTGGTATGCTGTAGTCCATGGGGTTGCAAAGAGTTGGACATGACTGAGCAACTGAACTGATATTGAACTGATCATAGGGAACTGGCTGCCCAGACAGGGACTACATTTCCCAGCTGCCCTTGCAGCTGGGTGTGGCTACATGACTGTTCTGACGAATGGGGTGTGAATACAGTGATGCCCCGCACTTGAGGGCCAAGGCAGTTAAGAGGCAGCCGTACCTTCTCTCAAAGAAGGCAATGGCACCCTACTCCAGTACTTTTGCCTAGAAAATCCCATGGAAGGAGGAGCCTGGTAGGCTGCAGTCCATGGGGTCGCTAGAGTCGGACACGACTGAGCGACTTCACTTTCACTTTTCACTTTCATGCATTGGAGAAGGAAATGGCAACCCACTCCAGTGTTCTTGCCTGGAGAATCCCAGGGACGGGGAGGCCTGGTGGGCTGCCGTCTGTGGGGTTGCACAGAGTCAGACACGGCTGAAGTGACTTAGCAGCAGCAGTACCTTCTCTGCCCCTTTCCCCGTCCACAGCCGGAAGGTGAGGATCCAAGCTTTAGGGATGGAGGCACAGAGGATGGAAGGAGCCTGTGTCCCTGTAGGAAAGTGGTGTGCCATCCAGCATGCCCAGCCAGAGCTTTCCTTGAGTGAGAAACACATTTCTGTGTGCTCTGCCCTGGAATGCTGAGGCTGTGATAGCCACCAGTGTTAGCTGAACAGGTACAAACTCCCGGAGACACTGTCAGATAGCATGCCTTTGCTTCCCTCCATGCCCTTTGCCTGGAATGTTCACCCCTTTGGGACACCTGTGCGTGCTAAGTCACTTCAGTGGTGTCTGACTCTTTGCGACCCTATGGACTTTAGCCCACCAGGCTCCCCTGTCCATGGGATTCTCATAGTGAACCCCAAATCCTCCTGCAAGATCTGGAGTTTATAGCCCCTTGGATGTGCAGCCTGCCTGCTGGGGTGTCACACCCTTGCTCACACCTAGCACGCTGCACACACCGCACCATTCTTAGGGCTCTCAGCATGCACTGCGGGGTGTGTTGGGCAGGACCTCCAGTTCCAGTAAACCGTGAGGTCTTCAAAGGTGCAGACAGACAGGCACGGCCTCATTGATGTCTCCCAGTCCTGGCCTGGACCCGATGTCCAGGAATTGGACATTGCCATCCCCACATCACCAATAAGAAAACTAGATGCCAAGATGAACCAGACTTCCTAAGACACAGAGGAAGAAAATGACAGAGCCAGGGCCAGAAGTCAGGTGTGACTGCCCCCGAGGGTATCACCGTGCAAAGGTGTAGACCTGAAACCTGACTGCCGCTTCAACCCTGCCCAGGTGCTTACTGGTGTCACCTCCACTGCAGATTTCACTTCTCTGGGCCTCACTTTCCTTATCTGTAACCAGGGTGATGCCAGTGCCTGCTCAGGGCATCCAGGAGTTAATGCAGGTCAAGTGTGCCTGGAACATTGCTCGGTACACAGTACCCTCCTCCCCCTTCCTTGGGGTGTGGCCAGGGGTGGCCAGGCCAGGGCTCACACAGCCACAGTTTCCAGAGTGGGTCCTGGGCAGTCAGGGGGGTGGGGGGCCTGCTGTAGGGATAATGGAAATTGTGTCCAAGAGAGAGGCAGCGAGGCCAGGCTTGGAGTGAGGAAGACAGCAGATTTCAGTGAAGGGCAATGCAGACCTTTGGCAGCTAACTGCAGGGCTCCTGAGCTCCAGGAGCAAGCACTAGGTGTTAATAGAAAGGCATGACTCCCATCAGAAGTGGGAGGGGTCAGGTGATCAGGGGTCCGCTTCTTACACTCATGTGGGAGAAAAGACAATAGACTGAGTATGTGTGTGTGTGTGTGTGGGGAGGGGGTGGTTTCAGGTAGTGGTATGTGCTCCAAAGAAAAATAAAACAGCTGAGGGGGCAGGATGACAGAGTAGAAGGGGCTGAGCTAGGTTGGAAGGGTGACCAGGAAGTGATGTATGGGATCGGGTTGAGACATGCTGTGGGGATTGAACCTGAGCTCATGTGGGACCCAAGAGAATCTCCTTGGCCCAGGGGACCTTCGCTGACCCCGCCTACCCTTGAACCAGGCCTGGGGCTCCCTGGGACTCCCACAGCCAGTAATCCCTCATCCCAGCAACAGTGTATCCCCCTGACAACCTCAGAACAGATCACCCAGTGCTCCAGCCAGACACTACCGCCCTCAGACCAAATTTCAAAGTTGTTAAGTAAAGAAAGGAGAAGAAGAGGGAAGAGATAACTGCTGTGAAGGCCTGAAGGTTTCATGAATAAAACTTTCTCCCGTACCCCTACCCTGTCAGAGGGACAGTCTAGTCAAGATGAGGGGCAGGAAGACAGACACATGATCAGTAAGGACAAAGTAGTGTGGGACACAAAAGGCCAGAGTGCACAGAGAAGGATAAGGATTTACCTGGCTTGTGTAGAAAAGGCTTTACAGAGGTGGAGGCTAATAGGGTTTTAAAGGATGAATAGGAGTTCACCAAATAGGGTAGAGAAAGGCCTATCTGTGTGTCCCTGTGTCACAGAGCTGACTTCCAGCTTGGGGGTGACTACATGTCTATTTCCTTGGAAGGCTGGGTACATTTAGAGGATAGGAACTCAGTCTCACCTTGCTCAGCTCTGGGACCCCGGAGCACAGGGCTTAGCACAGAGCAGGCTCTCAGTAAATAATAGCTGCCTCCAGCATGAATGGGCCAGGTTAGGTAGAGGGCTGTACAGGGTTGGGGAGACTTGGGTGAAATGGGGAGGAGAGAAGGTGAGAGGCTGGATAAGGAGAGACCCAGGCAGTCAGGTTCTTTCCCTCTTTCTTCTCCTCCAGCCTTAGTTTAGAGTCGACTGCCAGCTTGGGATATGTGTGACATGCAGAGAAAAATCTCAGACGGTGGGAGAGAAATAAACAAGATTCCCGTGGGCCACTGGCTTCGCGCAAATGCCAGGCCAATCAAGAGGTGATAATTGCATCCTCCCACCAGATGAAGCCCTCATAAACTTTCTTGGGGTTGGGAGGTGAGGGGGGCAGGGGGCGCCCTCACTCCTGTTATTCAGCATCAAAGCTAATTGGCTTCCCCTCTTTCTCAGAATTTATGTGTGCAATTTTCCAATCATTTAGAGACCAGCGTGTTTAAGCCTTTATTCCTCCTTCTGGGGACAACATTGATTACCATTTCATATTTATGAATCCACTGGGCAGGCGGCTGCTAAGTCATGGCAGAAAAAAACGGGCCAGCATCTCCAGTTTGCTGGTGAGGAAACTGAGTCACAGAGCAGGGGAGTGCCCATGGCCACTGGAGCAGCAGTGGGTAGCACCGCCCTGGTGCCAGGCTGCACCACTGCCTCTCGGAGTGTCACACACGCAGAGGGAAGGTAAGAACCCAGGGAGAAAGCATTCTGTGAGATGCAAACTTAGCACATCTCAAATAGGCCGAGGAGAGCAGTCACCTCTTGATGCTGAACCTCACCCCGTCTTGGGGCTCTGAGGTCCCCTCCCTGAGCAGGACCTGCCCCAAACTTAGACCAGATCCGAACTCAGGTCCTTCACTGCATGGCCAGGCACACAGCAGGTGCTCAATAAGTATGATCGAATGAATGCATCTGGGATCACTTCCAGCAAACACATGGGTGACTGAAAGCACCCACTCTCGTCCTGGCATGGTTCTGGAAGTCAGGGAGGGACAAGGTGGCCTCCGTGTACTTCCTGCAGGAAGCCGATAACCGTGCCTGTGACTCCGCCATGAGGCAGGGACCTAACTTCCCTTTCACGAAGGAGACTGCGATGCTGACTCTGGAGCCAGACTTCCCTTGGTTTGGATCCAGCTCTCAGTTTGCTCGTCTGTAAAATGGGGATGACAATCATGTACCCACTCTACAGGAGTTTGCTGAGAACTGTATGGGTTTTTATAGCCAGAGTGCCTGGGAGACACACGCTCTCCACGAAGTGTTTGTTCTTGTTCCAGATGGGGAATCAGAGGCCCGTGGAGGCTGAGAGCCCTGCCCAGGGTCACCCCAGCAGGAGGCGGTGGAGGCAGGACTTGAACCCAGGTCCTGCGACTCCAGAACTCCTTCATATCTCACAGCCTCTCCGCTGGAGAAAGATGAGTCCTTTTGCTTTTAGTCGAGTTGGGAGCAAGAGTTTGCCTTCACATGGCTCTACCACCTGACCTTCCTGGCTGCTCTCACGTCAACAGCAATCTTTGCAGCTGATCCTTTGTAAAGGCGGCAAATATCGCAGGTTCCAGGTGCCACTCTGCCCCTTGGCAAAGGGCTTGGAACCCGCAAAGCTCTGCTCATGGGTTCTCCCGGCTCTGCCCCTTGCTCTGCTGAGTGGCTTTGGGTGAGTCACTGCCTGTCTCTGGGCCTCTGTTTCCCTCTCTGGTTAATAAGGAGTTAGAGGACGTGCTCTCCACCTCGGGTGAAACTGAGAGTACTTCCTGGAGACGCATCACCTCCCCTATCGTCACATGACTTCTAGAAGGAAGACGATCTTTGCTGGGGAGGAAACCAAGGACACCCAGCTAGTGAGCAGCCCAGCTGAGGTTTGGGATAGGAACCCGACAGTGATTCAGATCTCAAAGGCCCTTCCCGTTCTGAGATCCTCGCTGTGTAATAAACAAAGCACAGACTGCTCCCTGCTGCGGGAACCCACCCTGTGCGACGTCTTACCTGCAGTGACGTCACCGTGGACAGGTCCTTAAGCTTCCCCTCCTCGTCTTTCAGGTTATAACCCTCGGGCCTCTTATCACGTTCGGTAATCTTCCATAGTTTGATAGTTTTATCTTTAAAACCAGAACAAAGTGAAACAGGACACATGATGAGCACCGGCATGGAAAATGAAGGACCTGCTGAGCCCACTAGATAAGGATGCATCTACCCACAAGTGGCTTAACCTTATCCTGTTCTTGGATGTACCGTTGTTTTTGTTTAGTGGCTAAGTTCAGTTTGACTCTTTGGCAACCCCATGGATTGCAGCTCACCAGGCTTCTCTGTCCATGGGACTGTCCTGGCAAGAATACTGGAATGGGTTGTCATTTTCTTCTCCAGGGGATCTTCCTGACTCAGGGGTCGAACTTGAGTCTCCTGCATTAGCAGATGGATTCTTTACTGCTGAGCCACCTGGGAAGCCCTCTTGTATGTGTAGGTTCTTTCTAATTTAATTCCTTCTCTAAACTGATGTGCCCATCTTTGCTAAGGGAACATCTGTAACCACGCTCTGCTGCTGCTGCTGCTGCTAAGTCACTTCAGTCGTGTCCGACTCTGTGCGACCCCAGAGACAGCAGCCCATCAGGCTCACCTGTCTCTGGGATTCTCCAGGCAAGAACACTGGAGTGGGTAGTTCCTCACAACTGATCACAAAGGTGATACTGCTGCGTCAAAGGGCATGGCCCTTTCAAGGGCAGTTATCAGTCTCTCAACTGATTTCCACAAAGACCATCCTAACGAAGCTTCCTGCTCTTCACCCTTCACAGGCAGACCAAAGAGGGTAAGTGAAGTGAAGTGAAGTCGCTCAGTCGTGTCCGACTCTTTGCGACCCAATGGTCTGTAGCCTACCAGGCTCCTCAGTCCATGGGATTTTCCAGGCAAGAATACTGGAGTGGGCTGCCATTTCCTTCTCCAGGGGATCTTCCCCACCCAGGGATCAAACCCGAGTCTCCCGCATTGCAGGCAGACGCTTTACCCTCTGAGCCACCAGGGAAGCCCTATGTGGTTTCCTATTTCTGAGAAGCATCTCACCCATCCAGAAACTCAGCTCTCCCGAAGCCTCACTTTTCTGGAATCCTGCCAAGAACATCAACTTCACCAGCTGTGATGGTTCACAGTAGGCATCAACGTGGCTAAGCCACGCTACCCAGATATGTGGTCAAACGTGTGGCTGTTGCCCTGAAGGTATTTTTAAGATGACGTTAACATTTAAATCCATAGAGTAAATTATCCTCCACAGTGTGGGTGGGTCTCCTCCAATCAGCTGAAGGCTTTAGCAGAAAACAAAACAAAACAAACCAAGGTCCTGGGAGGAAGAGGAAGCTCTGCCAGCAGACGGCCTTCAGATTTGAGCTGCAGTATCAGCTCTACCCTGGTCTCCAGCCCACCTGGCAGACTGGGCACCTGCCCGCCCCCACAGTCGTGTGCACCAATTCCTGAAGATAAACGTCTCCTTGTATATATATGGGCTTCCCTGGTGGCTCAGACGGTAAAGAATCTGCCTGCAGTGCAGGACACCCAGGTTTGATCCCTGCGTTGGGAAGATCCCCTGGAGAAGGAAATGGCAACCCACTCCAGTATTCTTGCCTGGAGAATTCCATGGACGAGGAGCCTGGCAGCTACAGTTCATGGACTCGCAGAGTTGGGCACAACTGAGCAAATAACACTATGTATCTATATCTGTATCTACATCTATATCCATATCTCTGTCTACATTCATACACAAACACACACACACACACACACACATACACATTCATCCTGTTGGTTCTGTTTCTCCAAGAACCCTGACAAGTATGGCAGCCCAAACCATCACTGCCATGTTGATGAGAAGCAAGGGGAGAAAACTGGTATCAATTAAACACTTGACAGGTACCCAGGGATGGGCTAGGGAGGAAAGGATGAAGCTGGGATTCAGAACCAGGGGCGAGACGCTTGCAGGGCGGAGGTGTGAGGGAATTCCTGGAGCCGACCTTTCCTCCAAAGAGGCGGGAAGAGAATGCCACTCACTGTTACATGATGTAAAAGAAAAAAGCAGCACCTGAAGGAAGCTCTGTTGCCTGCCCAGGTCGAAGCTTGTTATGATCTGATTTCCTTTTATTCTCCCAATAACCCCACGAATCAAGAACAGCCATTGACTTTAGAAGGGGAAGCGGCAGGGCCAGGGTGTGAACCACATTAGGGGCCCCTGCCCTGGTGACCTGTCCCGGTGGTGGGGGACCTCCCACTGCCTCTGCTCCAGCACCTGGGAAGGGCCCCTCTGGCTCTGAGACAAGGGTTTGCTGAACTTGACCCCATGCCAGGCACCCCTCAGGGGACACAGACAATCAGAATGGCAGGAGCCCCAGAGAGCAAGCTCTGGGGGGTCTGCAGGAGTGGGAAAGCCCATTAGAGGGACACCTGGCTCGGCTGAGAGGTCATGGAAGGCTCAGTGGGAGGCAACACCCAGCAGAGGACTGAGGCATGAGAAGGGGATGGGCCGGGGGGTGCGGAGAGGACTAGCGTTTGAGCAGAGAGGTGGGCCAGTGGCTTGAGATTGATGGGTTTCAGGGAGGCTGTAAATGCTGCTCCAAGGAGTCTGACTCCTTCAGGGAAGCAGATGACATCATCCTGCAAGACTCACCCACTCTGGAGCAGTACTGGCTGGTCTTGGAGTGCTGGGTGGGCGACACCTCCTTCCACCCTCATTGTAACCCCAGAGGGAGTCCAGCTGAGCAAACAGGATCAGAGAAGCGAGGCCACTCTGCAACATCCCCAGGCTGGGACAGAGTCAGGCCTGTCTTAACCCCCACCCCAGGCAACTTTGAGGATGGTGAGGTGAAGGAAGATGAACAGGGGGACGTGAATGTGAGAAGGGGCGCCTCTGGCCCCAGGTCCACCACTGGGCAAGGCAAGATGGCACCAGGAGCCACACCTCCGAGTGGACGGCAGTGAAGCAGGGGTCTGGCCTGGAGCCTCCTCAGGGGCCTGGCGGGGACACGGGCCGTCTCCCAGAGGTGGATGGCGAGTGGCCAGGACACCAGTGCTCCTCCTGCACCAAGTGAGGACCCCCACCATCTAGTGAGACCCCCTGCTCTGGGGTGATCTGGGATTCTGGGTGGGGGGGAAACAAAGAGGTAATTTTGTATCAAGTGTTTATTCTTTATCCTGACCTGGCCTCCTTCGTCCACCCCCAGATTATTCACAGAGATGTTCAAGGCGCTACTATTTACAGCTGCAGAAATAAGCCCATGTCCAACCACGGGAAGAGGCTGAGCAACCATATTCACTGCATGAAACTTACCCGCTGCTCAAAATATTATTTTTTTTTAGGAGTTCTAAAGACATAGGAAAATGCTCACAATATAAAGTGAGGTGAAAAGTGACCCTTGATGGTCAAGGGCAGGCATGCATACACACACACGTACACAAGCACACACACATGCACACATACAAGCCCAGACCACAATATAAGTGAGGTGAAAAATGGCATTTGATGACAAGAGCAGGCATACGTACACACGCGCACACGCACACACACATACATGTACACAAATGCACGCGCGCACACACACACATACATGTATACAAATGCACGCGCACACACACACATGTACACAAATGCACGTGCACACACATACACATACATGCACACAAATGCACACGCACACACTCAGACCGGCCCGGCCGCCTCACCGTTGGTGGACAGCAGGGAATGGGCGGCATTCTGCTGCGGGAGCCACTTGATCTTGTTGATTTTCTCCTCTATCTCCAGACTCTTGAGATAGTCGAACTCTGGCTCGTGGCTCTGGAAAGTGCTGTAGACGTCATACTCGCCCTGGCTGTGTGGCGCATTTTTGCTCTGCAAGGAAACCAGACCCTGAGCTCCAGGATGGCAGGGTGGGTGGGAGCTGGCCAAACCCGCACAGGGCCCGGCACAGCCATGGCCAAGGCCAAGGCAACTCCGTTTTTAAAATGTCCAATACCTTGCTGTGCAGCCCTGGCCCAGCCCCGTTGCCCCCCAAGGGCAACAAGTAAGAAGAAGGGCAACCAAGGGAGCCCACGTTTACTGAGCACCTACTATGCATGGGACACTAAGTGCTTCTCATGCCTCCTCTTGTTCTATCCTTGATGCCCCTCCATGATGGGCACAACTCCTCCCACTTTATAGATGAGCAAGTGGAGGCTCAGAGGTGAATCGACCCTCTCCCCCAAGGCCAGGTGTCCACAAAGTGGTGTCACTCACTCCACTGAGGTCTGTCTGGCTGAGGTCTGACCTGGTCCTTACATCCTTGGGTCTAACTCAGGCCTGGCTTGAGGAATGAATGAATTTTGGAGCAGAATCAACATTAGGGCAGAACATCCTGCAATGTCAGGCATAGGGACAGACTGGGATAAGGTATTCTCTCCCCCAGGCACACACATCAACTTTCCTGAGTGGGTCCCCTCCCGGTTTAGGCAGCCAAACTCATTAGAATAAGGACCAAATAGTGAGCTGGTGAGTCCATCGCAGGCACTAGGGACCACTTCTTGGTAGATGATTCAGGCTTATATGACAACATGAAACTACAACTACTTGGGAGCAAAGTAAAGAAATTCAACCAAGCACAACTTCAAGTTTCCTGCTGGCCTTTTGGGAGTATCTATTTATATTTCTTTTCCTCTTTTACTTTTGGAACGCTTTAGTGTTCTTGCCTGGAGGATCCCAGGGACGGGGGAGCCTGGTGGGCTGCCGTGTATGGGGTCGCACAGAGTCGGACACGACTGACGTGACTTAGCAGCAGCAGCAGCGTTCTTCAATATTTTTGCCTCTCATTCACTTCATCTCCTATCAGCACTGGCTATGGCAAAGGCCAGTGGGACCAGAATTAAGAAAAAAATTAAAGGAGAAATATTCAAAACTGAGAAACCTGCCTCTGCCAGTTTAATTTCTTTCTGCAGTTTGGCATAAACAAGATGACTTCGCAATCCCCAGTGGGGGCCTCTGATCCTTCTCATGAATCAAAAGTGCTCGAGCCATAACCAAGTCCCTGCTACCTGCCTTCTGGCTATGCGTCCTTGATAAGCTACTGCAAACCCTCTGAGCTCCGGTCTCCCCATCTGTAAACTGAGGATGGTAATAGCACCGAATGGCACCTCTAGGGTGGTGGTGAGGGAGGGTTATGGGAATGAACGTGGGTGAAGGCAGGCCTCAGGGCACCTCGGCGTGGGGACAGCGTGGGGACGACGCTGAGGAACTGGAGGGAGGAGAGTGATCCTTCAGCCCCTCTGCCATCACCTCTTCATCCTTCCCTCCAGCCCCCTGGTCTCCTTCTCCTTCTTGTCTGGCGTCTCCTCTCCCCCTCCCCCTCCCCCTCTCCTCACTGCCTTGGTGTTGGACTATCCTGTCTTCAGCATCTAATCCCAACCCTCTCTGGGAAGCAGGGTGCTGTGTGTGACCGACAGACCACACCCAGTCTTGCTTTCTACTCCTGGACTTTGCTTACTGGCTGGGTGACTCTGCAAAGGTTCTCATTTATGAAATGGGGTTTCGGTCCTCACCCTTGGAGGTGAGCAGTGAAGAGTAAATGGGAGAAGCATCTGTAGTGTCTGCACGTAGTAGGTGCTCAACAAATACGGCCTCTGAACCACCAGGTTCTTCCAGTGGTTCAAAAACATGCCTCCAGGCAGGCTGTTCCAGACAGCAGAACTCACTGGGGCAAGGCCCCGCGCTGAGTCAAATCATCAGCCCTAGACGGGGGGGGCCGGCCCACAGCTGTGGAAGGTCCCTCCTCCACTCCACCCAGCTCTGGGTGAGACAGCTCCAGCTCACACAGGCAGTGCTGTAATTATTCGCTCAGGCATGTCTCACTCTTTGCAATCCCGTGGACTGCAGCCCGCCAGGCTCCTCTGTCCATGGCAATTTCTCCAGGCAAGAATACTAGAGTGGGTTGCCATGCCCTTCTCCAGGGGATCTTCCCAACCCAGGGATCGAACCCAGGTCTCCCACATTGCAGGTGGATTCTTTACTGTCTGAGGCACCAGAGAAGCCCACACAGGCAGAGGGCAGTTTACTCAGGAGTCTGTTTCTCCAGGGTCTAGGACGAAGTGACCTAGACGCAGCACAGGGAGCTCAGAATATGGTGCTCTGAGCGGACCAGGTGGATTCCCTCCCTGAGACCCGCCGGGTCCCATCCCTGCATGCCAGGACACCCTTTCCTTCCAGCCCAGGCACCCCGGTGGAGTGCTGCGTGTGGCACCCTGTGGGTTAAAGCCCAGGCTGAGTAGCCCTCCCTCCCACCAGGCCCCGCCGCACCTCTGGTTCCCGCTGGAAGATGACAACTCGGCCACCCTTGTCGCCTGTGGCCAGCAGCTCCCCAGTGTGGTTGAACTCGACGGTAGAGATGATATCGGCTGTGGGGGTGGGGGGTGGGGGCAGAGACAGGAGGGCGTGGCTCATTAGGACCCAGTGATGTGCAGGTGGATGGAACTGCTCCCTGCCGCCCCCCGGGGCCCCCATTGGGCAGTAGGAGCCCTGCCTGGGGCCCCCTCCCCCTCCCCAATGGCTGTAGGACCGAGACCTGTTCATGGGAGACTTTATTTCCTTCCTCCCCTTCCTTTCAGAAACAGTTGAAAGGAGGTGCTGTATGTGCAGCCAGGTGACCCAGATGCAAATCTGAAACTCACTAGCCCGACTCTGGGGGCCACAGAGACTAACTGTAGCCCTCCCTGCTCCCCACTGAGGTTCCCAGGAATGGGACTCCCATCATCATCACATTCTTGGCCTGGACTCTGCATGCACCCAAAGCCTTGGTCAGGCTTCGGCACAGTGGATCTGCTTTCAAACAAACTGCAGAACTGACCATTCCTCCTGGCGGTGGCCCCAGGTGGGCACTCGGCCGGTCCCTTGGCTGGTATCCCTCCTCCCCTCCTCTCGCCCATGTTGTGTTCTCCTTAGAGCAGCTGGGGAGAGGGCCAGCCTTAAGGCTCGCAAATCATGAGGTGCTTCTGCTCAAACCCCCTCCTTGCATCATTTCCTACTCCAGCGATAGCAGTTCCATTCTCCCTCTGGCTTGGACCTGAGCCTTGGGATCGCCCTGACTCCTCTCTCTCACCCTCCATGTCCAATCCTATTGGCTCAGCCTTCAAGATACACCCATATTCCATCATTTCTCCTGCCTCTTGCCTCGAGGACCATGACAGTCTCCTATTGGGGCTCCTCTATTTCTCCCAGCCGGACACAAGTTGGCCCTGACAGAGCAGCCAGAGGGAGCCTTCTCAGAACTTTCTAGAGGCTCCCCACTGACAGAAGACAAAAGTATCAGAATGTCTAAAGCCTTGAGTGGCCTGCAGCCCCCAGAGGCAGGCCATATCAGGAGCCCAAACCTTCACCCTGTCCTGTACCTAATCCTGGCACTTGGCAGGGTACCACCCCCTGTGACTGGCTTTGGCCTGTGGGATGCCAGCAGACAAGCAATTGTTCTGAGTCTCTGCTGCTTCCTGGAGCAGGACCTGCCCAGGCCTGCAGCACAGCCGTCCTGCTCACCCAGCCCAACTAAGCCTGGGGGACTGGAGGGCCTGGTGGTCAGGACTCCCAGGTCTGCACAGTGAGGTTGAATCTCACCTTTATCTGGCACATTTCTGAACTAGCCACTGTGATTTCTGTGGAGGCCAGAAGCAAAGACAAGAAAGAACTTTAACTTCCTGCGTAAATTTTGATCATTCATCATTCCTTCATGTTACAGTCCCAAACCCTTGGCAGATGTGTGATAACCAGTGTTTGTTGTTGAATGCTCCATGTTTTAACTCAGCACAAGGTAAGGAACCCCCTCATCCTCCACTACTCTCAGCCAAGCTCTTCCATCCCAACTCTGGGTTCCTTGCCGATTCTCAAAATACCAGTTACCTTTTGTCTCAAGACCTGCTCTCTAACCTCTAGTGGTTTTCCCACTCCTATTTCCAATTCCGTACACACCTTTTCCTTTTCCAATCAAGTGCCTGACCCACACTGGCCTCTGAGCCACAGGGAAAGGCCAGCTCTGATGGCGAAAGGACATCACAGTGGGGACACAGGGAAGGTGGTTCAGAGGCAGAATGCTGGGCTGGGTGTACTCTCTGATTGGGATAAGAGCACATGTCATTCAACTTAAAGACGTGCGTGCATGTGCTAAGTCGCTTCAGTTGTGTCTGACTTTGTGCGACCCTATGGACTGCAGCCTGCCAGGCTCCTCTGTCCATGGGATTTCCCAGGCATGAATACTGGAATGGGTTGTGATGCAACTTAAAGGGAGATAAAAAGCGAGGAGACCAGCTTTGGGGGATCACGGAGATGCTTGTTGAATGTGGAACCAGGAAGGGCATCAGGCCCAAGCTGCCCAGGACTGTCCCCGCATGGACAGCCTGCCTGGCCCAGGGACACAGGAAGGCAACAGCTGGAGCCACAGCCCAGCAGGCCCGGTTCCCACACGTGGTGCTGGTTCTCACTATTTCATGTCAACACCCCCTTAGGGGGAAAGAGCAGGATATAGAACTGTGTATAAAATGTTTTTAATTATATAGCCCAGTGATCACAGCCATGTTAGATAGCAAACAGAGGGCAAACAAGCTGGAAGAGAATTTTCTACCACCCTAAACAGAGGCTGCTTTAGGGTAGCTGCAAGAATTTTTTTTCCCTCTTCTTTCTGTGTTTCCATGTTTTCTAAATTTTCTGTAATGAATGAATATATTTTTAATAGCTTTTGAAAGTCGCTCAGTTGTGTCTGACTCTACGATCCCATGGACTATACAGTCCATGGAATTCTCCAGGCCAGAATACTGGAGTGGGTAGCCATTCCCTTCTCCAGGGGATCTTCCCAACCTAGGGATCAAGCCCAGGTCTCCCACATTGCAGGTGGATTCTTTACCAGCTGAGCTGCCATGTTAAACAGAGGCTGCTTTAGGGTGCTGAAATAAAAATTTTTTTCTTCTTCTTTCTACATTTTCTAGGTTTTCTATAATGAAAGTATATTTTTAAGAGATTTACTGAGATTGTAATTGATATACACAAAATGCATTTGTTTAATGTATGCAATTTAATGAGCTAAGACACATGCATAATATATATTATTTTTATGATGGAAAAATAACAATGCTATTAAACTAAAATGCCAGTGTAACCACTGGTATCCAGAGCAAATGTGGTCATATAAATGCTGGGCAGTTACCACAGTAACAGACACTAACGTCTGCAGGAAATTTACAATTTATATGTCAGTTTTATATCCGCTGCCTCCTTTGAACCTCACGCCAGCCCCTGAGGGAGATATGACTATTATTTCTGTTGGCAGCCGAGGAGATGGATGGGAGCCCATTGACAGTGACAACCCCCTGAGCTGTTCATGGACCAGTCAGAAGTCCTGGGTTGGAGTCCTGGCTTCAATACATGGGCTATGTGGCTTGGGTGGGCTACATCACTTCTCGGAGACTCAGTTTTGTCATCTGTAGCATGGCTATAGCAGAGTCTGCCCAGGATTAGAAACTCAGGAGGGACGGTGGAGATGAGAGCCTTTGGAAAGGAGGAAGAACTATGAAGAACCTCTTGATGAAGGTGAAAGAAAAAAGTAAAAGAGCTGGCTTGAAACTCAACATTAGAAAACCAAGATCCTGGCATCTGGTCCCATCATTCCATGGCAAATAAAAGGGGGAAAAGTGGAAGTAGTGACAGATTTTATTTTCTTGGGCTCCAAAATCACTGCAGACAGTCACTGCAGCCAGGAAGTTCAAAGATGTTTGCTCCTTGGAAGGAAAGCTATGATAAAGACAAACCTAGACAGCATAGGAAAAAGCAGAGACATCACTTTGCCACCAAAGGTTCATATAGTCAAAGCTATGGTTTTTCCAGTAGTCATGTGTGGATGTGAGAGTTGGTCCATGAGGAATGCTGAGCACCAAAGAATTGATGCTTTCAAACTGTGTTGCTGGAGAAGACTCTTGAGAGTCCCTTGGACTGCAAGGAAATCAAGCCAGTCAATCCTAAAGGAAATCAACCTTGAGTATTCATTGGAAGGCCTGATGCTGAAGCTGAAGTGCCAATACTTTGGCCACCTGATTTGAAGAGCTGCCTCATTGGAAAAGATCCTGATGCTGGGAAAGATTGAAAGCAAAAGGAGAAGGGGGTGACAGAGGATTAGATGGTTAGACAGCATCACTGATTCAATGGACATGAATTTGAGCAAACTTTGGGAGACAGTGGAGGACAGAGAAGCCTGATGTGCTATGGTCCACGGGGTCGCAAAGAGTCTCACATGACTTAGCCACTGAACAACAAAGGACTGTAACCCCAAGGAATGATGAATGACCAAAATTTACTGGACAGAAAGTCAAAGCTCTCTCTTATCTTTGCTTCTGGCCTCCACAGAAATCACAGTGGCTAGTTCAGAAATGTGCTGATAAAGGTGAGAGTCAACCTCACTGTGCAGACCTGGGAGTCCTGACAGCGGGACATGCCCTCCAGTCCCCTTCTGCAAATATTTACAGAACAGCTACAGACCTCAGGCCAGGGCAGTGCCTCCTCAGGCCCAGGAAGGGGCTGGTGGGTGTTTAACATCTACTCATTGTTACAGTTAAGTGTCTTCTAGAGTTTGCCTTTGGAAAAGTTGCCTCCCCTGAGAGGAGGAGGTTCTCCCCCTCTTTTACATCAGTAAAACCTTGTAATCAGAAAGTCCATCCTTTCATCTTGGAATGTTTGACACATCTCCAGCCTCAATACCACCTCCCCCAGGAAGGCTTCCTGCAGAGCCCTCCTGTTCCCCTGTATAGTGGTCCCTCCTACATCTATGGTCTCAGGACCACTATGTGCCCCTCCCTGGATGGTAGACCCTGCAGAGGAGATAGCGATTGGAATAAGAGGCAGCACTGGGTGAGTTTCTTATTTTTGTGGTCTTTGGCTACTGAAACTCAGATAGAAAGTCATACTCATTGACTCAATAAGACAGAATCTGGGGAAAACCTAGTAGCTGGAAAATGAGGTACTTAATCCTGGAAAACGGGTCTACAGAGGAGTCCCCAAATGCAACACATAAACTCTGTTCCAGTGTTTAGCTGGTTGCAAACTGCACACATACAACAGACTGCATGCAGAGATGTTAAGTCTAAAAGAAGTGAACTGCGATTTGTGCTGGGACCGAGTTTCGAGTTGAGTTCAACCAAGTTGTGTGTGTGTGTGTGTGTGTGTGCACGCGCGCGCACGTTCGTCAATCAGTCGTGTCCAACTCTTTGCAGTTCTAAGGACTGTAGCTCACACCAGGCTCCTTTGTCCATGGAATTCTCCAGGCAAGAATACTGGAGTGGGTAGCCATTCCCTTCTCCAAGGGATCTTCCTAACCCAGGGATCAATCTGGGTCTCCTGCATTATGGGCAGATTCTTTACCATCTGAGCCACCCAGGAAGTCCTCAACCAAATTAACTGTTTGCAAATGCAAAACAAAACAAAAATGCTCTTTGGAGGGACATACCAAACATCGAGTATCTCTATAGCATCATCACTCTCAACACCGAGGATATTCTCCTAAGTTATATGAAGATATACAAAGAAATAGGAAAATATCACCCAAACTGAATGTAAAGACAACCAAGGAAACAGACCCTGAAGTTCCCTGGGTATCAGAATTAGCAAATGAAATAGTTATTATAACTATGTGCAAGGATATAAAGGAAAATTTGCTCTCACTGCATGAAAAGAAAGATAATTTCAACAGAGAAATACAAACTATTTTAAAAGGAACTAAACAAATAATCAATAACTGAAAATGCCGTATAGGAAAATCCCTGATTGCCTAACAGGAAATTTGAGATGACAGAAGTTAGTGAACTCGGAGGTATATTAATAGAAATCACCCAATCTGAAGAACAGAGAGAAAATAAATTAAAAAGGAAAAAAACATAGAGTCTCAGGAATCTATGGGACAACATCAATAAGTCTTTGTATATATATTTGGAGTTCCAGAAGGAGAGGAGAGAATAGAGTAGACGACTTGAAATAGTGACTGAAAAATGCCTCAATATGTTGAATGTCTTTCATTTACAAATATAGGAAGCTCAGCTAACTCCACATAGGATAAATACCAATAAATCACAACTAACCTTCAAACTGCTGTAAACCAAAACAAAGATGAAATTTTGTTAGAAACAAGAACAAAAATCACATATTATATTCAGAGGCACCAAGAATCAGATAACTTCCCATCAGCTGACTTCTCATCAGAAATAATGGAGTCCAGAGGCTTTTAGGAAAATATGAAAACCTATAAATCCAGGCTTTTGTATCCATGGAAATACTTTTCCAGGATAAAGCGAAAATAAAGACACTTTGGTGAGAGCTCTCCATGGACCAATGATTTAATCTCAGGACAAGCCCACTGACCTATTACCATTCTTTCTTTAGAGATAAGAAAACTTGATTGAGAGGCGACACACTTGCCTGAAGTCCCATATGGTGCAGAGCTTTTGCACTGTATTCCCCTGGCAGGAACCTGTCCCCACACTGTAGGGCCCAGGTGCCAACAGCTGATGCCTGAGGCTCAAGGTGCCAACTCAGCCGCTGGGAGAGGTCTGCCAAGCCCACCCATGACTGGCAGGTGCTCCAAGCCTCCCTGCTGTGAGTGATGACAGCCACATGAAAACCCATGGTGCCCTTCTACTTGTGCGGTCCCCTCTTCCTTCTGCTGCAGCTCTGGGAGTCCCCCAGATGGCGAGGGAGAAGGGAAAGGGGCAGCTTGGACCGCTGGACAAAGAGCCATCAGTCAATCCTCTGGGACTAGGTGGAACGCAGCCCTATCGGTGCAAGCCCAGACACCTGGTCTGGAAGCCAGAAAGCCACCCTGTGGTCCAGAATGGGCTCAGAGAGACGTCAGGGGTGGTGTCCCAGGTAACCAGGTCCATACAGAGAGCCAGAGCCAGAGCTGGGCAGTCAAAGACCGTGCTGTGGGTTGAATTGGGTCCCCCAAACATATGTAGATGTCCTAACCCCTGGTACCTGTGAAAGTGTTATTCACTCAGTCATGTCCGACTCTTTGCGACCCCATGGACTGTAGCCCACCAGGCTCCTCTGTCCTTGGGATTTCCCAGGCAAGAATACTGGAGTGGGTTGCCATTCCTTTCTCTAGGGGATCTTCCCAACTCAGGGATGGAACCCAGGTCTCCCATATTGCAGGCAGATATTTTATCATCTGAGCCACCAGGGAACTGTGAACTTATTTGAAAATAGAGTCTTTGCAGATGACTCAGTTAAGATAAGGTCCTACTGGATGATGTGGGCCCTATACCACTGACTGGTGTCCTAAGAAGAAGGCCATGTAGAGACACACACAGACCGGGGGAAGGCTATGTGACAACACAGGCAGGGGCTGCAGTATGGCCTCTACTAGCTGAGGAATTCTGGCCCCACTAGGAGCTGGAAGAGGCCTGCGCCAGATTCTTCCCTGGAGCCTTCAGAGCGAGCACGACCCTACGGGTACCCTGACTTCAGTCTCGCAGCCTCCCGAATTGTGAGGAAAGAAGCCTCTGTTGTTTCAAGCCCCTGAGTGTGTCACAGAAGCTCCAACCAACATGCAGAGAGAACAAAGAGGAAGCAGGAGGCTGTGTTGGCAACGGCCTGGAGCACCCAGGCCCTGCCCTGGGCTTCGGTTTCTCCTGGCACCATGTGGGGGAAGATCAGCCCTTGGAGCTCAAAGATGCCCGCTGTGACCTTTTCATCAAGAGGAAGGTATTCTAGTCCCAGCCTCAGTACACACCATGCGTGTGTGCTAAGTCACTTCAGTCGTGTCCGACTCTTTGCAACCCTATGGACTACCCACCAGGCTCCTCTGTCCATGGGATTTCCCAGGCAAGAGTACTGGAGTGGGCTGTCATTTCCTCCTCCAGGGGATCTCCCGGACCCAGGGATGGAACCTGCATCTCTTACATCTCCTGCATTGGCAGGCGGGTTCCTTACCACTAGTGCCACCTGGGAAGCCTCACCCACATCACGCCCTCTCTGAGACCTGACTGTCTTCTCCATAAAACAAGAGCTGTCGTCCTCGCCTGGTCACAGTTCTTCTAGGGTTTCTGTGAAATTCACACCGCTCTGTGGACCGGAAAGCTCCCTGGAAACCCTGGCTGAGGGCTGCAAACTGGAGGAGATTAAGCTGCTCCTCAGGGGAACTCCTCCCCTGTTCGTCCCTCACCATCCATCAGGGTAAGTGCTGTCGACACTATTAATGATCCATCAGTGTCAGAGCTCACGGCAGAGAGGGGGCCCTTGGTAAGCCCAGCTTGATCTTTCTGATGGGATTGTTGCATTTAATTAGTATTGTCGGAGTTATCAGGGCTGCTGCGGGGGGAGACGGGTGGGAGAGGAAACAGGTTCTGTCCGCTATTGATGAGAGTGTTTGGTGAGAGGAAGGAGGCTCCGTGTGTCCGGCGTCAGTCAAGGATGGGACTCCATGAGCACAGCTTACCCAGCATCTTCGTATGGGTTTGCATGGAAGGAGGGGCCAGGCTGAACCCTGGGGATTAGGACCCAGAGAGAAGTCCAGCGGGTTCTCAAGGGCTGCTCCAGATCCAGGGAGATGTGTGGGAGGTGAAGAGGTGGCCGGGGGAAGTGACGACTTCAGGATGGCGAGGGGTAGGATGCAGGAACGCCTCGTGGAACAGTAGTCACACAGGAGTGGTGTCTTGAAGAACAGAAGGGTGGCAGACTAATGATGTCAATGCCCCCTCAGCGGCTTCCTCTATTCACATCCTCTACAATGTGATTTCTGGGCTCCTCCTATCAGAGGTGGGGACCGTTCCTCCATCCTGGACTCTGGCCTGTGACTTGCTTTGGCCAACAGAATGCAGAGGAAGGTAGGGGGTGCTGATCCAAGCCTGGCCCTCAAGCAGTTTTGGTTTCCGCTCTCTCTGGAGCCTCTGCTACACCTCGGGAACAACTCAGGCTATTGTGCTGGATGACGGCGAGAGATCACGTGGACGAGCTGGTGCAGCTGAAGCCATCCATCCTAGGCCAGCCCACAGCTGGTCCATCACCGAACACGGCAGCAAGCCCAGCAGGGACAGCAGAGACAGCAGAGACACCTCCTGACCCGCAGCTATAGTCCACACGAGAATGCATGCTTGTGTGTGCTTAGTTGTGTCCGACTCTGCAAATCCATGGACTGTGGCCCACCGGCTCCTCTTTCTGTGGAAGTCTCCAGACAAGAATACTGGAGTGGGGTGCCATGCCCTCCTCCAGGGGATCCTCCCAACCCAGGGATCTAACCCATGTCTCCTGCATTGGCAGGCAGATTCTTTACCAGTGAGCTACCAGGGAAGCCCACAAAAGAGAATGAGCACCATCAATATGCGAGGAGACACCCAGCTGACCCATAGACTCAGGGGCGAAAGTGCAGGCTTGCAGTTTGAAGCCACAGAGCTGTGTCTGTTACACAGCAGCAGCTGACTGAGACAAAAGGGCTGCTGGCAGAGTATGGCCATCCCCTCCCGCCCCTGGTCTGCTTTGAAGATCACCTTTATTTTTAGAGATGGGGAAATCATTCAAAAGGAAAGACTTTCCTGATCAGCAAAAGCTCTTAGCTGTAGCCTACTTTTCCAGTAGGACTTGCACCCACCAGCCCACACCATCCCCACCCACCCAGGGTGCCTGTTTCCTCTGTGCTCTGATGGCCAAGCTGCCCCTTCACAGCTCAGCCAACAGCCCTACTCACTACCCTGGTCTCAGCTCATGTTGCTAAAGCCACCTGAGTCCTGTGTGCTGCCCTCTGGGTCCCTTTGTTCGTATCACAGCCTCTCACGGAAGCCCTGTGACCACTCCGGGGATGGGGGTGGTGTGAGGCCACAGGAGGACAGAAGCCTGAAACCAGCTCCAGCTCAAGGTCTCACTTCCTGCTCACTGGGTGTGTAGCCTGGAGCGAGTCTCACCTCTCTCCACCTGTAAGATGGGGTGCTCTCACTGACTCCTGCAGGTGGGAACAGGATGCTGACACGGGGCTGCTCCTACCTCAGCTCCAGCAGAGGCACCAGCCAGATGGGCATCAGGATTGCAGAGCAAGATGAGTCCTGAGAACCCGCTCCATGGTGCTGGGCCCCGATGGACCAGAAGGGATTATACAAACACTAACCCCCGTGCTACATCCTGGAACTGTTCCAGCATGTTACACGTGTCATGAATGATCTTTCCTCCATGAAGTTGCTGGAGGGATACTCTTGTTCCCATTGTACAGATGAAGAAACTGAGGCACAGAGAAGATTAATAAGTGGCTAAAAGCTGCCCAGCTGGTGTGATTGATGCCAAGGCTGGCTCTAGAACTTGACTCTCTGACCTGGTGCTTTCCAAGACATTTAAAGGGATCAGAGATGGCGGGCAGGGAGATCAGTGAAGACATTTCTTGGGAGATAGCAGGTCCCAAGGGGTGAGTCCTCACCCACACCTCCCCTCCCTAAGCCTAGGGAGATCCCCATAGAGCTCTAAAGTATGCTTCCTGAAGGTAGGAGACTCTGGCCTAAGACTCTGAGAGCAAAAGGAATCTGGGGTCTGGACTCTGACTCTGCTGGGGGTGTGGAAGACCAATGGCTTTCACCCGTGTGCTTCCTGGGGACAGAAGACAGCTGGCATAGGTCCTCTTAGCCCTGCCTGCTCGCTCCCTAGGGATCAAGGAGAATGCAGCAGAGGGAGACCAGTGTGTCCAGGAGGTGAGGAAAACCACTAGATGTATAGCTGTGACTGTCCAGGTCCAGGGCTCTGCAAAAGGTTTCTTGGCAGAAAACTTCCAGACCACCAGCACAGGACCCATGAGAGAAGCGGGCAGCTGTGTCTACCTGCCAGGCCCACCCAGAGTAGGCAAAAGCACCAGCAGTCTCACAGCCAGTGGGGGGTTGTGGGCAGAAGCTGGAAGACCCCAGCCCTTTTCCCACTGCACCAACAGGCCCTGCTGTGGGGACGCAGGAGAAATGCCATGTCTGGACCATCAACTGGGACTGGACATTCATTCCTGGGTGTGGGATGAGAGGTCACTCAGCCCTCCGAGGGTGATCAGGAAGGTGTGGATCTGCCCGGGCCCCCACTTCACAAGCAGGTCTGGTGAGAAGATCCCCCCTGCACCCCGAGCTTGGTGGAGGGTGAGGGCTGGGGTCAGAGGTGGGGTGGAAAGAGCTGGGATGCCATGCCTGGGCCAAGGCAGGCCTTCCTGGACAGGTCACCTGCATGGAGATAGATGGGAAGGGGCTTATGGGAGGTTTGGGGGGTGGTTTGTGTGGAGCGGGTACCTGCTCCCATTTCCTACCTGTGCAGCTGGAGGCCCAGGACCTCGGCTCTGTCCGTGAGGGGCTGGCCCTCTCATGTTAGGGCAGGAAGAAGGAATTTCTCCCCAGGGGTGCACAGGTGGGAGAGTCACTCGGGAGCCATGGTCCCAGCCCACAGCTGGGACATCCACCCTGCACCGGGATCTAATTCCTCTTTCACTTCTTTTTGTCTGGTGACCCTGGGCAGGTCAGCGCCTCTCTAAAATTGCAGCCCCTCCTTTTCTGAGAACGAGAGGCATTGGGAACTACAAAGACCAAGAGCCCTGATGGCTGTGTGGGGAACTGCCCATGATGCCTCATCTCATCTCTCCGTGTCCCGAACGAGGCCATGTGGGTGAGTCCTGGACCAAACACACCTCCATCAAGCTAGCTTTGTAAAAGGAAAGCACACCCAAATAGAAGACCCAGAGTGAACCTTTAAACTGGGCCTAGTGTTAATTAAGGCAGTGGCACCCCATTCCAGTACTCTTGCCTGGAGAATCCCATGGACAGAGGAGCCTGGTAGGCTGCAGTTCATGGGGTCACAAAGAGTCGGACACGAATGAGCGACTTCACTTTCACTTTTCACTTTCATGCATTGGAGAAGGAAATGGCAACCCACTCCAGTGTTCTTGCCTGGAGAATCCCAGGGACAGGGGAGCCTGGTGGGCTGCCGTCTCTGGGGTCGCACAGAGTCGGACACGACTGAATCGACTTAGCAGCAGCAGCAGTGTTAATTAATTTTAAAGGCTAAAATAATAAAAATAATTCAATTATCTCAAGACCTGCTCAGAGAGCTCCAGGTGAAATGGAAGGTTGAAACCTCGAACGATGATCCCCAAATGTGCCTACTGGTCATCAGCCAATCAGAGCTGAGGATGGTGGGGATATTTGGCTCAGATAATGGCCTTTGGAGACAGGGGCTGCAGAGGGAAGCCTGGGTGAGGAGAAGCTGGATGGCCTGTGGCTGGCTGATGTTATTATGTTCTTAAAGTGTAGTTATGCCATGGTGCTGGTAACCGCCTGGTACAGGGGAAGATCTGTGTTCAAATCCCACTCTTAATGGCCGTGTGACCTTGGATAAGGCACGTCACCTCTCTGCATTGATTTGGTTGTCTGTGAAACACAGATGGCCTTCCACACCCTCCAAGGCTGCTGAAAGGTTTACCTTTCATGTGGCAGGCACCCAGAAATTCTGCCCATTGCTAACTGACTCAAAAGAAGATTAATGGGGAGTCGTGGTTTCAATCATCCTTTAAAGGGAATTGTTGGCTAAAGTTTGATGTTTTTAATGTGGATTGTTGGATAAAAGACTAAAAGAAAAAAAAAGAACAGAGTTTCTGTTTGGGATAATGAAAAAGTTCTGGGAATGGATAGTGGTGATGGTTGCATAGCACTGTGGATGGAATTAATGCCGCTAAACTGTATCCTTGGAAATAACGTGGTAAACTTTATCTTCTGTATACGTTATCACAAGAAGTTAAAAAAATTGAGTACTTACTGTATCCCAAGCAATGTTGTAAACACTGGGAACCCAGAGTGTTCATGCCCCACGAGAAGCTCACTCTCTAGTGGAGAAAACAGACACTAGGCACATTTTCATGAACATAGGATTTTCTTGTGGAGGAGATAAGAGCTGGACATGCGACAACAGACTGGTTCCAAAGAGGAAAAGGAGTACATTGAGGCTGTATATTGTCACCCTGCTTATTTAACTTCTATGCAGAGTACATCATGAGAAACGCTGGGCTGGAAGAAGCACAAGCTGGAATCAAGATTGCTGGGAGAAATATCAATAACCTCAGATATGCAGATGACACCACCCCTATGGCAGAAAGTGAAGAGGAACTAAAAAGCCTCTTGATGAAAGTGAAAGAGGAGAGTGAAAAAGTTGGCTTAAAGCTCAACATTCAGAAAACGAAGATCATGGCGTCTGGTCTCATCACTTCATGGGCAATAGATGGGGAAACAGTGGAAACAGTGTCAGACTTTATTTTTCTGGGCTCCAAAATCACTGCAGATGGTGATTGCAGCCATGAAATTAAAAGACGCTTACTCCTTGGAAGGAAAGTTATGACCAACCTAGATAGCGTATTGGAAAGCAGAGACATTACTAACAAGGGTCCGTCTAGTCAAGGCTATGGTTTTTCCAGTGATCGTGTATGGATGTGAGAGTTGGGCTGTGAAGAAAGCTGAGCACTGAAGAATTTATGCTTTTGAACTGTGGTGTTAGAGAAGACTCTTGAGACTCCCTTGGACTGCAAGGAGATCCAGCCAGTCCATTCTAAAGGAGATCAGTCCTGGTTGTTCTTTGGAAGGAATGATGCTAAAGCTAAAACTCCAGTACTTTGGCCACCTCATGTGAAGAGTTGACTCATTGGAAAAGACTCTGATGCTGGGAGGGATTGGGGGCAGGAGGAGAAGGGGACGACAGAGGATGAGATGGCTGGATGGCATCACTGACTCGATGGACGTGAGTTTGAGTGAACTCTAGGAGTTGGTGATGGACAGGGAGGCCTGGCGTGCTGCAATTCATGGGGTCTCAAAGAGTCGGACACGACTGAGCGACTGAACTGAACTGAACTAAGAGCTAAGATAAAAACTAAAGTCTGATAAGGAATGGGAGGGTTGGAGGTACTGTTTTAGTTAGGAAAGTCAGGGGAGACTTCCTGGAGGAGGGGGCATTTAAACAGACCCCCTACCTGAAGGAAGCAAGAGAGGGAGCCCCATGGATATCTCGGGGCATGGCACATGCAAAGGCCCTGAGGTAGCAGAGAGCTTGGTGTGCTGCAGGTCAGCAAGGAGGGTCATGTGTGAAGGTGACAGGGGCAGAACATGAGCTCAGAGATCTGGGATGACTCCCAGATCCGACTGCAGCACGGCTCTCCAGGCCCTTGGGCCTTGCAAAGAAGGACTCGGGACTTTACTTAAGTGAAAGAAAAACCACAGAGCACTTTGAGCCAGGAAGTCATGATCTGACTTGGGTTTAACAACACTCCTGTCCTCATGTGTGTCTCTTGCTAACATAGGTGGGGTCTTCTCTTCTGTGCCCTGTCCAGGGTCTGGCACGTTGGCATCTGTCGGGAAGGGTTTTTTAAGTAAATGCCACAGAAGCAGAAGCTCATCAGGGAGGTGGGGTGTGGGAGGGGCCTCTGTCTCATCCTTGTCACTCACTTCTCACTTGCCTGACACAGTTCCCCTCGTGGGTCCTCACTCTGGTTCCTCATCTCTTAGGAAAGGCACTGGCAACACTATGCTTTTTATTATTGTTGCTTTAATTTTAGCAATTAAAATTAAAATGCTTTTAATTAAAAAGCAATTTAGCTTTTTAATTTTAGCATTAAAAAAAGTTGAGATGCAATTCAGGTAACACAAAATTCACCATTTCAAAAAGTATACCTAGGGGGTTCTTAGTATATTCACTGTGTTATGCAGCCATCACCACTATCCATTCCAGAACATTCCCAGCACCCCAAACAGAAACCCCATACCTCTTAGCAGCAGTCTTTCCCCATTCCCTCCTCCCCCCTCCCCTGGCGACCACTCATTGGCTTTCTGTCTCTACGGATTTGCCACCCAGGATATTTACATAAATGGAGTCATACAGTGTACGGCCTTTTGTGTCTGGCTTCTTTCACTCAGCATCGTGTTTTAAAGGTCCATCTGTATTGCAGCACCAATCAGGACGTCAGGCCTTTTCATGGCTGAGTAATATTCCATCACGGTCATGATAGTTTTAAAGGCAGGTCCTATTCTCTTCAATCAGAAAACAAGGCCACAGAAGAGGGCTTGGAGGGAGCTGAGAATTTATGGATGGCCTTGTATCCTTGGACCCCAGACCCAAGTTTGCTCCCAGCTCTACAGGCTGAGGGGCTGTTTTGGGAGCCAGAGTCAGGATGGGACAGCTCTGTCCCTACGGTGAGTGTTCCAGGAGAGTCAGCGTATGAGGGAGGCCGTGAGCTGTGGCTGCCAGCTCCTCCCTGCCAGCCCAGATGGGCCCCTGCCGAGTAGCTGTTGGCTTGGCTGGTGCAGAGGCAGATGGGCTTGGTGCAGGGGGGAAGGGGCAGCTGTGGACTGGCCTGTGGTCAGCAGACCCGGTCAGCCTGTTGGGTTTGACATGAGGCCAAGTCAGACGGGCTCACAGCATGGACGACTCCCAGATGTCTCTGCAGCATGGCCCTCCAGGCATCATCCCTTAATCAGAGCCCCATGGGCCCTTACCTTGGTCAGGTGGCCTCAGGCACAAGAGAAGACTTGTGCTTGCAGCACAAGCTCCTGAAAGTCCCACAGTGCAACGACCTGGGTTTCCCTCCTAAAGATGAATATTTCCAGGGCCCTGCTCAGACTCACTGGATCAGAACCGCTGGTACCTAGAATGTGCATTTTGACAGGTTCTTCAGTGACGCACTGTTTGAGAGCCACTGGTAACGTTGTAAGTGTTTTGGGAGTGAGACTGCTCCACTTTAGTTGGGCTGCCTGGTTCTCAGCAAGTTACAGACATTCTCTGAGCCTCAGTTTTCTGATCTCTGACCTCTACAATGGGTATTGTACAATCATCTCAGGATTGACTGAGAGGATTTAGTGAGGCAACAAGAAACTGCTCAGAAACTGTTAACTGCAATTGCGTGCATGCTCAGGTCGTGTCTGACTCTTTGCAACCCTATCAACTCTAGCCTACCAGGTTCCTCGGTACATGGGATTCTCCAGGAAAGAATACTGGAGTGGGTTGCCATGCCCTCTTCCAGGGGATCTTCCCAACCCATGGATCAAACCTGTGTCTCCTGCATTGCAGGCAGATTCTTTACCCACTGAGCCACAGAGGAAGCCCCTAGCGGCAATTAGTAGTATACTATTATTACACATGAAAACCAAGTCAGAGGTCTGTCTGGATATTAAAAGAAAATGGGGCAGGGAGAATTAATAAACAAGAGAGAGAAAGACAGAGGGTTTGTGATATGGAGAATTTGCTTCTGGGGGACTTGGCTCTGGCTCCCACCCTGTTCTGGCTATCGTTTCATGCCTCAATTTCCCCGTTTGTGTAACGGTGATGGTAAGAGCGACCCTTGCTGGAGGGCTCTGCAGACTGCAGTGTGTTATCTGGTGCCAGGCAAGGAGCCCATCATGAGGACAAGAACAGAGGCCTGGTGCTGATCCAGACTGACTGCTTGAGTCTGGGCCAGGCCAACTGGCTGAGGCTGGCTCCCGTCCTCCCAGGGCCTGGCTCCTGAAAACCCCATCCTCTCTGGGGCTATCTCAGTTCCTCAGGCCCCAGCCAGCAGGCAGGCAAGTGTGGCCAAATGGCCCTGTGACAAGAACACCCTTCAGGCCCCATCACATCAGTGTGTCTATTTGACCTCTTGCCAGACCTGTGTCTGTACTGGGTAGGAGGAAGGGACTCGGGCACTGAGCTGGATGTTGAGGTCACGCTTGGCAGAGCTGCTGGGCCCTCTGACTGTGTCTCCAGCCTCTGCCATGGCCTAGCCTATCGTGCCTTTTCTCCTGGATAACTATGCTACCTCCCCTTGGGGTTTCCTGCCTTCATCCTGGCCTGAGCCACCCGGTGGCTGGAGGGACGTTGCCATCATACACAACCCTCCCTAGAGCCTCTGTGGCGCTCCATGGCCATCGCCAGCCCTCTGTCCACTCACAAAACAGCCCTCACCTTTCAGGCACCCCGATGGGGCCGTTTATTTATTTAAGAAGTATTTACTGAGCCCTAATGCTACTTGCCTGGTGGCTCAGATGGTAAAGTGTCTGCCTACAATGCGGGAGACCCAGGTTCAATCTCTGGGTTGGGAAGATCTCCTGGAGAAGGAAATGGCAACCCACTCCAGTATTCTTGCCTGGAAAATCCCACGGACAGAAGAGTCTAGTAGGCTACAGTCCATGGGGTCACAAAGAGTCGGACACGACTTCACTTTCACTTTACTTTCAATGCTGCTGATGCTGCTGCTGCTAAGTTGCTTCAGTCGTGTCCGACTCTGTGAGACCCCATAGACGGCAGCCCACCAGGCTCCACCGCCCCTGGGATTCTCCAGGCAAGAACACTGGAGTGGGTTGCCATTTCCTTCTCCAATGCATGAAAGTGAAAAGTGAAAGTGAAGTCGCTCAGTCGTGTCCGACCCTCAGCGATCCCATGGACTGCAGCCTTCTAGGCTCCTCCATCAGGAATTGAGAGGTGGGCCAAATGGGCACCTTGAAGCCCCTCCCACTCCCACCAGGCTGTCCCGTGGGGGAGAGCAAATGCAGAGCCAGTCTACTCTCCGTTCCCCTCCCTTTTTATAAAAAATCGTTGAAATAGAGTTGATTTACAATGTTGTGTTAGTTCCAGGTGTACAGCAATATGATTCAGTTATCAGTTCGGTTCAGTTGTTCAGTTGTGTCTGATTCTTTGCGACCCCATGGACTGCAGCATGCCATGCTTCCCTGTCCATCACACTGCCAGAGTTTGTTCAAACTCCTGTCCATTGAGTCAGTGATTCCATCCAGCCATCTCATCCTCTGTCATCCCCTTCTCCTCCTGCCCTCAATCTTTCCCAGCATCAGGGTCTTTTCCAATGAGTCAGCTCTTTGCCTCAAGTGGCCAAAGTATTGGACTTTCAGCTTCAGCATCAGTCCTTCCAATGAACACCCAGGACTGATCTCCTTTAGGATGGACTGGTTGGATCTCCTTGCAGTCCAAGGGACTCTCAAGAGTCTCCTCCAACACCACAGTTCAAAAGCATCAATTCTTTGGCGCTCAGCTTTCTTTATAGTCCAACTCTCACATCCATACATGACCACTGGAAAAACCATAGCCTTGACTAGACAAACCTTTGTTGGCAAAGTAATGTCTCTGCTTTTTAATATGCTGTTTAGGTTGGTCATAACTTTCCTTCCAAGGAGTAAGCATCCTTTAATTTCATGGCTGCAATCACCCTCTGCAGTGATTTTGGAGCCCCCCAAAATAAAGTCTCTCACTGTTTCCACTGTTTCCCCATCTATTTCCCATGAAGTGATGGGACCAGATGCCATGATCTTCGTTTTCTGAATGTTGTGCTTTAAGCCAACTTTTTCACTCCACTCTTTCACTTTCATCAAGAGGCTTTTTAGTTCTTCACTTTCTGCCATAAGGGTGGTGTCATCTGCATATCTGAGATTATTGATATTTCTCCCGGCAATCTTGATTCCAGCTTGTGCTTCTTCCAGCCCAGCATTTCTCATGATGTACTCTGCATATAAGTTAAATAAACAGGGTGACAATATACAGCTTTGACATACTCCTTTTCCTATTTGGAACCAGTCTGTTGTTCCATGTCCAGTTCTAACTGTTGCTTCCTGACCTGCATATGGGTTTCTCAAGAGGCAGGTCAGGTTCTTTGGTATTCCCATCTCTTTCAGAATTTTCCACAGTTTATTGTGATCCACACAGTCAAAGGCTTTGGCATAGTCAATAAAGCAGAAATAGATGTTTTTCTGGAACTCTCTTGCTTTTTTGATGATCCAGCGGATGTTGGCAATTTGATCTCTGGTTCCTCTGCCTTTTCTAAAACCAGCTTCAACATCTGGAAGTTCACGGTTCATGTATTGCTGAAGCCTGGCTTGGAAAATTTTGAGCATTACTTTACTAGCATGTGAGATGAGTGCAATTGTGTGGTAGTTTGAACATTCTTTGGCATTTCCTTTCTTTGAGATTGGAATGAAAACTGACCTTTTCCAATCTTATGGTCACTGCTGAGTTTTCCAAATTTGCCAACATATTGAGTACAACACTTTCACAGCATCATCTTTTAGGATTTGAGATGGATATATCTTTCCTTTTCTCCTTTCCCTTCTGCTTCTCTTTTCTTAGCTATTTTTAAGGCCTCCTCAGACAACCATTTTGCCTTTTTGCATTTCTTTTTCTTGGCGGATGGTTTTGATCGCCACCTCCTGTACAATGTTATGAACCTCCATCCATAGTTTTTCAGGCACTCTGTCTATCAGATCTAATTCTTTGAATCTATTTGTTACTTCCACTATATAAGCGTAAGGGATTTGATTTAGGGCATACCTGATTGGTCTAGTGGTTTTCCCTACTTTCTTCAATTCAAGTCTGAATTTTGCAATGAGGATTTCATGATCTGAGCCACAATAAGCTCCTGGTCTTATTTTTGCTGACTAAATAGAGCTTCTCCATCTTCAGCTGCAAAGAATATAATCAGTCTGATTTCAGTATTGACCATCTGGTGATGTCCATGTGTAGAGTTGTCTCTTTGATATCACAGTCCAAGTCTATGACCCACCACTAATGCTAAAGATGCTGAAGTTGAACAATTCTATGAAGACCTACAAGACATTCTAGAACTAACACCAAAAAAAGATGTCCTTTTCTTCATAGGGGTGCTGTGCTTAGTCACTCAGTTCAACTCTTTGCGACACCATGGATTGTACCCCACCAGGCTCCTCCGTCCATGGGTATTCTTCAGGTAAGAACACTGGTGTGGGTTGCCATGCCTTCCTCCAGGGGATCTTCCCAACCCAGGGATCGAACCTAGGTCTCCTGCATTGCAGGTGGATTCTCTACCATCTGAGACACCAGGGAAGCCCTCATCATAGGGGACTGGAAAGCAAAAGGAGGAAGTCAAGAGATATCTGGAGTAACAGGCAGGTTTGGCCTTGGAGTACAAAATGATTCAGCTATACATATATATAAAGATATATACATATATATATGTACATTTATAAATACATCTAAAGAATCCATATGGATCTATCCTTTCTTTTTACATTCTCTTCCATTATAGGTTATTACAAGATATTGAATATAGTTCCCTGTGCCACACAGTGGGCTTCCCAGGTGGCGCAGTGGGAAAGAATCTGCCTGATAACGCAGGAGACCCAGGAGACTCGGGTTCAACCCCTGGGTCAGGAAGGTCCCTTGGAGGAGGAAATGGCAACCCACTCCAGTATTCTCTCCTGGAGAATTCCAAGGACAGAGCAGGCTGGTGGGCTACAGTCCATTGGGTTGCACAGAGTCAGACACGACTGAGTGCACATACATGCAGCCTAATTGTAGTGCCACACAGAAGGACCTTGTCATTTATCTCTTTAATATGGAGTAGTTTGTACCTGCTAATTCTAAATTCCTAATTTATCCTCCTACCCTCATTCCCCTTAGGTAGCCATAAGTTTGTTTTCTATGTCTGTGAGTCTTTTTTTGTTTTATAAACAGGTTCATTTTTACCTTTTTTTTTTTAGTTCCACATATAAGTGATGTCATATGATACTTTTCTTTCTCTGTCTGACTTACTAGTATGCTAATCTCTAGGTCTATTCATACCATGGTAAACCCTCCCTCTTCATCTTGAAAGGCCCAGTGTCCCAGCCCTGGGTGACATTCTGGTACAGATGACAGTCCATCCTGTTAAGGTGTCCTGGGGCACCCCCTGAGAGGGGCTGAAACACTGGGATGGATTTGGGAGGCAGAGGGGTGGGGTCGCTCCAGCTCTGCACTGGCTGCAGACCATTATCAGCTCAACCTCTGGAGGCTCAGTTTGCTCACCTGTGAAATGGGCACTATGGTACCTGTGAGATGAGATGCTGTGTGGGTGGAGGCTCAGAATGGAACCGGCACACAACAGGCCCATTTGTTTTCTTGCTGCTGTCTCATGCGTGTGTGCTCAGTCGCCTCAGTCGTGTCTGACTCTGCGATCCTATGGACCGTAGCCCACCAGGTTCCTCTGTCCATGGGATTCTCCAAGCAAGAATACTAGAGTGGGTTGCCATGCCCTCTTCCAGGGGATCTTCCTGGCCCAGGGATCAAACCACATCTACCCGCATTGCAGGTAGATTCTTTACCACTGAGTCACCATCTCAGGGCACCCACTTTGCTGGCAGAAGCTCCTTGGGCCACTGGGATCGCTGGCAGAATGAGACTCGACTGCCCTGCAGCTCCCTTTTCCAGCCTTGAGGCTGCTGGCACAGCCGCTCCACTTGGATCCCAGGGCAGTGGACAAGGAGTGGCTTTGGAGGTGGTCCCCAGCCTGGTTGCACACTGACCGCCCGGGTGGGAGCCGGGTCCTGGGGACTCACGCTCACTGGCACTGCCTAGGACCCTGCTAGGACCCCCACCCATATCTCCTGCTTGGCAGGTGGATTCTTTACCACTGAACCACCTGGGAAGCCCTAAAGGGGTTTAATACCCATCAAATAATACTACTTCAGAGAGTTGTAAGGATTAAGTGAGCGAATATGTGTGCATACTTGAACAGGATATAGATTAGCCAAAACAATTTTACAGGAAAAAAACACCAAAGTTGGAGGCCTTAGCCAACCTGATTCAAAGATTTCCTATGAAGCTATATGAATGAAGTCAGTGTTTATGGTTGAAAGGATAGACACACAGATCAGTATAACACAGAATCTAGAAATAGATCCCCCCAGCCATGGTCAGCTGGTTTCTGTTAAAAGCACCAGGCAAGTCAATGAGGAAAGGATGGTATTTCCAATAAATAAACTTATGAGAAAAAATTTAATATCAACCCTTCCCTTACATCATATACAAAATTATGCTGAAAAGGGTCACAATATAAATGTTGAAATAAGACCTAAATGTAGAAAAGCTAAAGCAAAAAAACTTCTAGAAAAATATATCTAAGAAAATCTTTGTAACTTCAGTTTCTTAGATAAGACATAAAGAGCATGAACAACAAAAGAAAAATGGATAAACTGAACTGTATAAAAATGTAAAGCTCTCGCTCACCGAAACTGTTGTGAAAGTAAAAAGACACAGCACAGAATGAGACAATATTTGTAACCCATACAACTGACGGAGCATTTGTATCCAGACCTCATACAACTCAATCATAAGAACATAACCATCCAGTTAAAAATGGGCAAGAGAGCGGGGTTCAGGATGGGGAACACGTGTACACCCGTGGCGGATGCATGTTGATGTATGGCAAAACCAATACAGTATTGTAAAGTAAAAAAAATAATAATAATAATAAAAAATGGGCAAGAGATTTGAACAGACGACTCTCAAAGCAAAATATATGAATGACCAAGAGGCACATGAAAAGATGCTCAACATCATCAGTTACCAGGGAAACCCAAATTAAAATCGCACTGAGATACCAATGTACACCCATCGAAATGGCTAAAGATTAAAAGACTGATACCAAGTGGTGATGTGGCACAATCAGAAGTCTCCACTGCTGCTGGGAGCATGCAACCGTATCATCCCTTTGGGAAGCAGCCTGGCAGCTTCTTACAGAGTTAAGCATGCTGTGCTGCACTTAGTTGCTCATTTGTGTCCGACTCTTTGTGACCCCATGGATTGTAGCCCGCCAGGCCCCTCTGTCCATGGGATTCTCCAGGCAAGAATACTGGATTGGGTTGCAGTGCCCTCTTCCAGGGGATCTTCCCAACCGAGGGATTGAACCCGGTCTCCCACACTACAGGCGGATTCTTTATCATCTGAGCCACCAGGGAAACCCAAGAATATTGGAACAGGTAGCCTATGCCTTCTCCAGGGGATCTTCCCGAGCCAGGAATCGAACTGGGGTCTCCTGCATTGCAGGCAGATTCTTTACCAGCTGAGCTACCAGGGAAGCCCCAGAGTTAAGCATATGCCTATCATATATCCCAGCCATTTCTCCTCACCGAGAGTAACAAGAGCCCATGAACACAAAAAGACTTGTACACACCTGTTCCCAGCAGCTTTACCCACAGTAGCTCAATACTGAAAACCATCCAAATATCCATCAACAGGGGAATGAACAAATTGTTACAGGTCCATACAGTGGAAGACTACTCAGGAATAAAAATGAACAAACTATTGATAGATACAACAACTGGATGAATGTCAAAATGATTCCACGGAGTAAAAGAAGCCAGAAGAGTGTGTCCTGTGCTATTCCATTTACATGAAATTCTAGAGAATGCAAACTAATATATACTGTCAGACAGCAAATCAGTGGTCACCATGACACAGAACAGTCAGGAGTACACCACACAATAGAACAAGGAAATTTGGGGGTGATGGAAATGCTCTAATTCTTAATTCTGGTGGTGGCCTCATAAGCATACACGGCTGTCAAAACTACAGGACTCTACACTTGAAGTAGATGCAGTTTATTGTACATAATAACATTTTTTTAAAGTCTTTGTTTGCAGTAAAAGGGAAAAGCCCCAGCAGCAGGCACCTACCCTCTTCTGAAGCCTCCAGCAAACTACTGATTTAACACCCTGAAGACTCCACAGGCGAGCCGACCACCCGAGTAATTACATTAAGGGAAACAATCAGTTGGTGCATTTTTCATCAACTGAGATCATTCATATTTATCAAACTGCTAATTCATCTCGATTTGTCCCAGGAGATCTGATCCACCCTGGCCTGGGCATGAGAAATGGGTTATGCCAGGCACATGGAAGAACCTCATTAATTGCATGCTGAATGAATTAATAACGGCCCCGTCTTCCCGGGTACACTCAGCTTTTATCAGTGGCCAATGGGAAGCCAGAAGTCAGTGTGGGTAGCCTGAGCTGACCCTGGGAGAAGCCCAAGGCTACTCTCCTGTACCAACAAAGCTCTTTCCAGGACACTCTCAGATGCCAAGGCTCGGAAAAGTGAGAAAAGGCAAAATCAGGACCATCTTGGTATGGCATTAAGGATGGGCAACACAGCAGAGAAGCTTGAAAACCAATGGCAGCTGATATCAGGTCAGATGAAGGCTTCTTCCAGAAACGTCTAGCCCACCGGGATGATAGAAGTTTGAAGCGGGATAAAACTGCTGCAGACAGTTAGCCAAATGGTCTTGGCTGGGGGTTTGTAAAGTCAAGACATTTAAAAGAGATTTAAAGAGATTTACAAAAGTGCCACTCTTCTCAGTAATTTTTATAGTTATTTTCAGAAAAATATTATTTATGTTAATATGTGATGGATTTGCTATTTCTATTTTTAATGGATGAATATATACATATGGGCTTCCTAGGTGGTACTAGTGGTAAAGAACCCTCCTGCTGGTGCAGGAAACAGAAGAGACGTGGATTCAATCCCTGGGCCGGGAAGATCCCCTGGAGGAGGGCATGACAGCCCACTCTTACTATTCTTGCCTGGAGAATCCCACGGACAGAGTAGCCTGGTGGGCTACAGTCCATAGGGTCACAAAGAGTTGGACACGACTGAAGTGACTTAGCATGCATATACTTATATCTAAATGTTTCAGTTTTAATTTCTTTTTTTCATTTTGTTTATTAAAAAATATATTCGAGTATAATAGATATACAATATTGTGTTATTAATAGTTTCAGGTGTACAGTAAGTGAATCAGTTATACATATATCCACTCTTTTTAAGATTATTTTCCTATTTAGGCCACTACAGAGTACTGAGTAGAGTTCCCTGTGCTGTACTATTGACTGTCCTTATTAGTTATTTGTTTTATATACAGCAGTGTGTATATGTCAATCCCAGTCTCCCAATTTATCCCTCTTCCCCTCACCCCCTGGTAATCATGTTTGTTTTTTACATCTGAAATCCTATTTCTGTTTTGTAAATAAGTTCAAATGAATCGTTTTCTTAAGATATGAATGGAATCATAGGATAGTCATCTTTTTCTGTTTTACTTTACGCAGTATGAGAATTTCAAGGGCCATCCATGTTGCTGCAAATAAACACTGACAGACACAGCCCACACATGCAGAAGCTCTTTGGGATAAGAAATCATTTTTAAGAGTGGAAGAGGGTCTTAACATCAAAACATTTGATAAACACTGCCCTGAAGTATTAATAGCTGGGTAATTTGGGTGTTCGATGTATTAATGTATCTACTGATCCAAGCAGTGTTCCTTACTTCTTAGAGCTCCTGGCCCATGGAGGACTCTTCCGAGTTCCTAGGCTGGTGCCATTTGTTACAAGACGCCCAGAGCTTAAAGGAGAAGTTAAGGTGAGTCAGTGAGACGTGATGATGAGCAAACGTTCCATTGGTGGCCTGTGGCTCCCAAGTCTTGGATAAGGGATGGGGTTTTTACAGTCAAGGGGATGTGGGAAGGAGGCTGAGCTGGGAGGGGCCGAGAGAACATTTCAAGGGGAAAAAGGATCTCAACGCACACAGACACTCTGTCAAAAGTAGAAGCATGTCCAATGCACATTTCAGCCAAATGGTGCATGACCGGTTTGGAGATCAATACTTGGCCAAAGATAAATATCACCACCACAACTTCTGCATTATGGGAATAAGTGTGAAATTGTACTCAGCATTTGAATTACTAACCCTGTTAGGGGTTATTCAGCTCGCCTGCCCTTCTAGAAAACTGACCCATGATGAAGTCTTTTTTTCTCCATCTCCTGGACTTAGGTGATGGTGAGGATGCAGTTTTGTGAAGCAGCCCTACGAATGGATACTGTGGCAATGCTTAACAAAGGTGCTTCTGAGCCCCTCCAGGAGTGGAATTAGTCTGCCTCCCTCAAGTTTACGTTTGTTTTAAGTATTTTTACTTATCCTGTAAATTGGGCTTCCCCAGGCGGCTCTAGAGGTAAAGAACCTGCCTGCCAAAGCAGGAGACATAAGAGATGCGGGTTCACTCCCTGGGTTGGAAAGATTCCCTGGAGGCGTGCATGGCAACCCACTCCTGTATTCTTGCCTAGAAAATCCTATGGACAGAGGGGCCTGGCAGGCTACAGTCCATAGGGTCGCAAAGAGTAGGAGATGACTGAAGCAACTTAGCATGCACACACACATCCTGTAAGTTGTCTCACGCATTGGCTACGAGAGTGATCTTCATAAACCTAGGATCTCGATCCCAGACAGCTCAAGGATGAAAAGATGCAGCTACCTGACCTCTCAGAGACCAAGAGCAAGGTCAAAGTGTGGACCAGCAAGCGTGGGGCTCAACACGTGCCAGGCCCTAAGGTCCCCTTGGAGCTGGACTCAAGGACTTCCATCTTCCTCTTCAGGATCATGAACCTGGGAACCCTCCACCATCCGCACTTTACCCAAGTGGCTCTGGGGGCAACAACCATGGAGCCATGACCACAGATCAGCTCCAAGTGCCCTGGCTGCAAACTCACAGCAGAAAGTCAAAAGCTCAAATAGCAGAATCTATGGCGGGGAGGGCGCATCTCCCATCTGGACACCATGCTAGTGCTGAAGGGTGATGACAGCTGGCTGCCACTTACATACCTACTGGACACCCAACGTGGTACTAGACACTTGGGTGGACCAGCCCATCAGGCAGTGGAGCAGAACAGTCACTGGCACCAATATCAGAGCCTAGGGACCCAGCTTCCAAGCCTGGCTCTGACACTCACTAGCTGTGTGATTTGGGGCTGGTTACTTAATCTTTCTGTGCTTGGCGTCCTCCTCCACACATTGGGATTCATGATATGAGGGTATCAGACACACACAAGGCTGCTGGAGGGTAAACAGTAACACGTGAGAAGCAGATGCTGCTGCTTTTATCCTGTCCTCTGGTCCACCCAGCAGCCAGGGAGGTGAGGCTTGTGGTCTTTACTTTATGGCTGAGGAGACCCATGCTGGGAGCTTTGTATCTACACCTGCCTCACTTTAAGCCTCTGCACTTTCTGCTTTACCTGTGGCTCCTCATAAAAGCTGTTCCTGTTTCACCGAATGAAAAAGAAGCTCATCTTTGCTACTTTAAACCCAAGATGGAAGGCATGATAAGCTAGCAGGTGGGGTGCCTGATTCTGCCACTTCCTGGTCACACGTCCTTAGTCTTCTCTTCTGCAGAATGGGCACAGTGCAGCCTGCCCTCCTTCCCTTCCTTCTTTCTCTCCTTTTCTTATCCTTGTTTCCTTCCTCCCTCCTTCCATCTCAGCAGACACGTGCTGTGCCACCACACCAGGCCAAGGGTGAATCAGACAAGAAAGCCCCTGCCCTCAAGAGCTCCTAGTCTTGTAGGAAAGTTAGAGCTATAAAGAAGCACCATGTGGCATGGCTGGTGCGTCCATGGAGGGAGACGCAGGGACTATGGGGATCCAGCCAGGGGATCAGGGGGTGGCTTCCTAGGGGAGGAAGCACCAAAGCTGAATCCTATAAGGTCACTGCTGATGGGGAGTCATGTGGGTGGGAACGGGCCTGCATGAGCATGGCTGGAGTGCCCATCCCATGGAGGATGGTAGTAGAGCAGAGGGAGGCAGACGGGGCCTCAAACACACCCGTCTGCAAGGCCTTGAAGGACCCACTGAGAAAGACTGGTCCATCATGGAAATCTGTGTGTCCTCTTGCTGTCTATTGACTAACGCGCGTTTTTAAGGACCAGCTGGTAAATCAGGAGGTGGAGGCGCTGTAAATCCTACCGAGGCCAGAAGGAGCCACTTTGGGCTAATTAGAACCACAGAGCAGTTTGAGGACTTCAATTACCGCTCTCGGCAGGAAGGCGCATCCCCACATCTGTGGGGATGATTAAATCCACCGGGATATCGCTCATGGTGCGAGGTATTAAAACGAGGTGGGGTCCCGGAGCACACGCCTGTCTTCCTGATGCAAGATTGTTCATCTCAGGGGTCAGAGCGCATGTCAGGAAACGGCTTGGAGACAAGAAAAAATAAGAACTTCCATCCTTCCTCCTTCTCTGCTTCCTTACCCGTCCCCAATGTTTTATTTGATTTAAAAGGAAGAAGGAAACGAGATTGCACTTAAGTCATAACTCTGTTGCCAAGTGTGTGAAGTTTATGGGAAACGCTGGACCAGGGTGAGGCTGTTGGAGGCCCACTTGGAAAAGCCACAGTCATCACTTAACCAGCAGCTGATGCTCTCTCAGAATCTTTTCCTCTGGTTCCAGGGGCTTAAAAATATATAAGCACCTTGTTGGTTATCTATTTTAAATATAGCAGTGATCTACTGTATAGCACAGGGAGCACTGCTCAGTATTTTATGATAACATAAATGGGAAAAGAATTTGAAAAAGGATAGATACACAAATATGTATACCTGAATCACTTTGCTGTAGACCTGAAACTAACATGATACTGGTAATCAACTACGCTTCAATATAAAAATAAAATACATTAAAAAAAACTTTAAAAATATATTATTTGAGGGGCTATACTCTGCCACTCAACCTTGATCACTCTCACAGGGAGAGGAGCACTGGGGTGGGAGTCAGGGACACAGCTCCCTCCTAGCTGGCTGCCAACTCGCTCTTTGACCCTGGCTCCGGTGCTTGGTCATCTGTAAAGGGGACAGTGGTGGCTGGATCGGGAAAGCAGAAATTCTGCAGTTCTACAGCTTCCTCGTGTATTTAGGGACTCGAGTTGCCATAAAAGGTCAGGACACCCAGTTAAAATTGAATTTTAGGTAATCATTTTTCAGTATAATCTTATCTCACATATTGTATGGGACATACTTATCCTAAAGGATCATTGCCTGAAATCAAATTTAAGTGGGGTGCCTGTCTTTTCTTTTCGGCCATGTTGTCACCTGGCATATGGACTCTTAGTTCCCCACCAAGGATCGAACCCCAGGCCCCTGCACTGGACACACTGAGTCTTAAGCACTGGACTACCAGGGAAGTCCCAGGCAACCTGTCTTTTTATTTGCTGAATCTGGCGTCCCTATCAGGGATACAGCCTATTCTAAATAAGATTTAGATTCCAAATGGGTAGGAGGGGAGATAGGAGAAGGGGGTGAGGATGGGCTCCATTGGAATCTGTCCTGATCAATTAGTCCTCTTTGTTGAGCATCACTGCGCCTGGAAGAGCAGAACTCAGAATTCACAGGTGGAAACTGCACTTACTGGGGGGGCACCCTGCACCCAGAGAGACTCAAGTATGTGCCCCCCCCCAACCATGTGTTTCTCATGACAGCCTGAGAAGGGATGGTCGGGGCGGGGGGCGGCACCGAGGCTTCTATTGTAAAGATGAGGAAAGGGAGACCCAGAGTGTGGAGGGACTTGCCCAGGTTCACACAGCTGGTCCAAGGTCAGAGATGCCCACCCCTCAGATCAAGTGTCCAGTGCAGACCCTGGTCTGAGCTTCAGCTTCTGCAGCTGATCCCACCCAGTGCTCACAGGGCTTCCCTTCCAACCTGCCCATCCTCATCCCTTTCAGCAGAGTTCTGGTCAGCGATGGGCACTGACTACCGCTATACACCGGAAGTGGGGCGGGCCTGCTGCTGCCTTCCCGGAAGTTAGTCTCATTTCTCACAGCTGTTCATTCTCTCAGTTAACATGGCTACTAAGGTTAATCAGCTCTCAATGCACGCAGGCATTGCCTCACTGACCCTCCCACACCTCCTATAAGGCAGATTATTATTATACCCATTTCTCAGATGGGGAAGCTGGGGCTCAGAGAAGTGAAGTAACTCATACGTGGTGGAGCAGGGACTAGAAACCACCTGAGGTGTCCTGGGTCCTGCTGCCTTCCAAAGGCCGTCAGAGTTTGCCCACTCTGCGGAATTAGTGTCCTTGAGGGGACCTGTGGGATTTCCTTCTCTAACCAAGAGGTCGACTTGCTAGTGGGGAAGGGCTGAGCACCATAATGAGCCTCTGTAAGGCTCCTGAGGGACTTTGATGGGTGGGGGAGGGGTTCCCATCCAAGAGATGGTTGAAGGTGCCTTGATCTCCCAGAAGTTCAAGTTCTTCCAGGGCATCAAGGCCTCCCAGGCCCAGCGAGGAGCTGGCACACAGAAGGCGCCCTGTAAGTGCATGTGGAACTTGTTCTTCCACAACCAGGAAAGCAGCTACGTATGGATCCTTCCGCCACATCCTACTAGAGCCGCCAGCCCATGGAAAGAGGATGCCTCTGACCTTGACCTTCCGCACTTTGCAGATTCAAGGTGCATTCATATCCAACACACGGTTGAATACATGGGACATCAACTGAGACAACCAAGCTGCTGGCTTGTTATCCGTAGAGACGAAGGAGTTGAGACTTGGAGGGATGGAGAACTTTCTGAGATGGAGCAGGGACTGGGATAGAGCCCAGGAATCAGGATTTAACAGGCTTCCTGGAGAAGGCAGGAGCCCTCTGGGGGCAGGGGTCTGCTGCAGGCACAAAGGCAGGGAATATGGAAAAGCAAGGTGGATTCAGAGCACTGGCCAATTGCAATGGAGGTTCTGATGTGCAGTGAGTAGCCTAGATGAAAGGGGTCCTATGCAAGCTGAGAGACGAACAGAAAAGTGCTGATTGGAAAATGAGATGAGTTCATAGATGAAAAGGGCTTCCCTGGTGGATCAGTGGTAAAGAATCCCCCTGCCAATTCCTGGGTCTGGAAGATCCTCTGGAGAACGAAATGGCAATCCACTCCAGTACGCTTGCTTGGGAAAACCTATGGACAGAGGAGCCTGGCAGTCTACAGTCCTTGGGGTTGCAAAAGAATCGGAAGTGACTTAGTGACTAACCAACAGCAATGGATGAAAAGTGCTCAGAAGAGTGGCACAGAATCAGCCTTATGTGATTGTTAGGGATTCTTCTGGCTGTCACTGCCCTGTGCCAGTCAGCACATCACAGCCACTACCTCTATAACCCTCTCAACAATAGCTAGCTAGGTGAGTTAGCTAGTATTACACTAGCCTTTCTAGTTTAAGGATGAGGAAGTCAAGAAAGAAGGGTTAAAGGGATTCCCCATGGTCACGGAGAAGGCAACGGCACCCCACTCCAGTACTCTTGCCTGGAAAATCCCATGGATGGAGGAGCCTGGTAGGCTGCAGTCCATGGGGTCGCTAAGAGTCGGACACACTGAGCGACTTCACTTTCACTTCTCACTTTCATGCATTGGAGAAGGAAATGGAGAATCCCAGGGACGGGGGAGCCTGGTGGGCTACCGTCTATGGGGTTGCACAGAGTCAGACACGACTGAAGCGACTTAGCATGGTCACGGGGCTCCTGAGTAGAAGAACTGGGTCAGGGCACCCCCACAACCCACCTTGCCTCCTCTTGCCGCAGCCTGGCCACCTCCCACCCTGCCTCTGGGGAATGGGAGCACAGTGCTCCAAACTGGCTCTAAACAGGCACTCGACAGTGATTTTCTGAACAAATGAGTGGATGAACACATGAATGAACAAATGAAGGGGCAGCGAAGGGGAATGAAGAGATGAATGAATGCCACAGGGAAGATAAACGTCTTCGAGCTCAGATATAAAAGGAGGATTCCCAGCTTAACGATGAGGAAGGAACCCCTAGAGCAACCCCATGCCAGCAGCCAAACCAACACTTTCATTACCGTTTATGGCTTCCTGGGTCCATTAGCAAATCCTCCAGGCTCCTTTGGGGGGGCGGTGATTAGAAAAGAGGAGGGGCTGGGCTTGCTCCGGGGGCCACACCAGAGGGTCCGGGTCTGGGAAGCAGCCCATCTTGAATCCAGATGCTGACATGACAACATCAAGAAAATCTCATTTGCAAACCCCAATTACTGCCATCCTGATGATCGTATAAAAGAAGGATGGGCGTATAAAGCAAGCCATGAACAAGCACAGTCACGGGTAGCGGCGGCATCAGTGAGGAGGTGGGAGAACTCGTCAACAAAGGTTTTTGTCATCAACACCCATTTAGTGACAAGGATTCAATTTAATTCGTTGTTTTGCACGCCGGCAGGGGTCTCTTCCCCCACTTATTTCACCTATTGTCAGCCTCATTAATAATATAGATGTATATGATATGGAGATAAATATACAGCAATGATAATTACAGTTACGATGATGACCTTGAGCATTTATAAAGTGCTGATGCTGAGCGTGGCCCTATTCAGAGCATGTTACAAGCATCACTGTATCTACTTTCGAATGATTTAAGACATTCTTGCTTTTCTGCTGTCTTTCCATTCGCCTTCCTGAATGCATACGACATACGTGTTCATCAAATTAACCCCTGTCCAATCCTGGCTAACGTGATCTAAACCCCAGACGGTGTGGACCAGCACATCCTGTTACATGGGAAATAATGCCAAGTAGGGCTGGCCTTTCATAACCCACTATGACAGCATGTATTTCATGGCTTAGAAAATAAAATGCTGTCTCGTTCTCCTTGCTTCTTCATTCTCACTGTCACACGTGAGGTGTCACTTTCGTGGGCTGGAAGGTGGCACCACAAAAGACGTGTCCATGTTTTAATCCCTAGAACCTGTCAGTGTGACCTTATTTGTCACAGTCTTAGCAGATGTAATAAAGAATTTCAAAATGAGATCATCCAGGACCACCCGAATGGACCCTAACACGGGTGACAAGTGTCCTTACGAGAGACCCACAGAGGAGAGACACACCGAGAGAAGGGGAGGGGTGCACGTGATAAGGGAAGCAGAAATTGGAGCAACGTGGCCATAAGCTGAGTTATGCGGGCGGACTCCAGAAGCTGGAGAAGCAAGAAAGGTTTCTTCCCTAGAGGGTAGGAAAGAATACAGCCCTCCCAACACCCTGATCTCAGACTTCCGATCTGCTGAACTGTGAGAAATGAATTCTTGGTGTTTTAAGCCCCTGAGTTTGTGGCAGCCCCAGAAAACAAATACACTCGCTGGTCAGAAATGGACATTGATGATGGGCTACCTGACTGGGTCCAGAAGGACTCAGCAAAAACAGGACACAGTGAGTCAGGATGAATGGACTCAATCCTCTAAAATCTAGCAGATTTTATGAGCATGTATTGTTGGCAAGCCAATATTTTAAAGTCAAATACTCTTAACCAATGGGCTGTAAAGTCCCTAAACTATTTTTAACTGTTCAAAAGTGGGTGAAAATACAGTCAAAAGGATACAGAGCAAGGTCGCCATTCAGAGTTGCACTGCCCTGCACCGTAGCCACCAGCCACATGTGGTCACTGAGTCCTTGAAATGTGTCCAGCCTAAACTGAGATGTGATGTCAGTGTAAAATACACACCAGATTTCAAAGATTTAGTGTGAAAAACAATGTGAAATATCTCATTAACAATGTCTATGTTGATTACATATTGGCCGTATTTTGGATATGTAGGTAAATTATTAAAACTAATTGCACCTATTCCTTTTTACTTGTATAATGTGGCTACTAGAAAATTTAAAATTACACATGTGGCTCACATTACATTTCTATTGCTCAGTGTTGATTTAGACAGTGCTGAAAATTTAATAGTTATTGGCAATTTAAGAGATGGGTGTGCCATTAGGTTGGTTACAAGAAAATACTTGAATGGCAGAAAAGACTAGGCATCCCCAAAGGGTTAAATGTTAGATAAACTGCGGCGGGGTCTTATTATTGCCCTTAAACCACTGTTGCCCAACCGGCATCAGCAGCAACAGAGTTCTTTATCATATGACCACGCCCCCATGCTTCCCTCAGCTGATTGGATCAAGAGGTAGACACCCTCCTTTAGAGGCAGCCAATCACTAGGCTGCCCAGAGAGCTGAGCCAATCAGATCCAGAGCAGGATGGAGACCAGGTCTGAGTAGTGAGCTCCGAAACTGTGAAGGATTTCTAGGGGTTGCGGGCCTGCAGGCTGAGGCTACAGAGAAACACAAATAAAACTGATCTTCCACATCATTGGGTTCTGCATACTTGAATCAAAGGTATTTGAAAAAAAATTCCAGAAAGTTCCCAAAGCAAGACTTGAATTTTCCCCAAGCCTGGGAACTATTTACATAGCGTTTACACTGTATTTACAACTATTTACATAGCATTTACATTCTATTAGGTATTCAAGTAATCTAGACATGTTTAAAGTATACAGGAGAATGTGCACAGATTATAAGCAAATATTATGCCATTTTATATAAGCGACCATCAGCGGAGTTTGGACCTTGGAGGTCCTGGAACAACAACCCTCCGCCCTCCCCCGCTCCCACCCCTGCCCCGCAGATACCAAGGGATGGCTATAATCCAGAGAAGGGCACGGCAATTACAGCAGTGCTGAAGAATTCAGATTTCCTGGTCTTGCCCCAGAAAGTCTGAGGGGGGCCTGGGGATCTGTGTTTTACACAAGCCTCTGAGTGCACCTGCTAAAGAGGTCTGTGGGTTCACACTGTGAGATCCGACCCTCGCCCCCCAAGGACAGAGCTTTTGGACGCCAGTGAGTAGAGGCGGAGGATGGAGCATGAGAAGCAGACCAGAGGCCGCTGCCTTGAGTCCAGTTCTGGGGGCCAGAACCAGCCAGGGGCATCACTGACTCAGAGACCCCAAGAGGATCCCCAGGGCATCCTCACTAGGGCCCCCATCCAACATGGCCTCAGTGACCTCCCTGGAAAACTGGCCAGTGGGTACCAGGCACTCGGTCCACTAGCTTGGAGCAGATGGACCTAGAATGCCCTCCCTGTCTTCCATTTGACAGGTGTCTGATGAAAACTCTGTTTTCATCACTACCTGAAGCCTTCCCTGGTTTCAGAGTTTGGGGACATCTCTCAGGAAGCAGAGTTTATCGTATGAGCCAGCCTTGCATCACCATCAAAACACGTGTCCCTTGAGTGCCCTAAATAAACAGAGGGCCCCAGCTTCGCACCACTAGCAAGCTGGCAAGAGATGGACACACCTGCTTAGAATTCAGCTGCTGAGCCTCAGGGCCACTTTCCTTGGGACCCAAAAGCAGGGAACCCCCCACCGGCAGCCTCGAGTTGCTAGTGAAGCCGTGTATAAGCTGTAATTACAGCTGCTCATGAGCCGGGAGTGGGCTGGGCGTGCTTGATCACGCAGAGCCTAATGAAGCATCCTGTGTTCTACAAACCTCGCTGCATGATTTAATTAACCCTCTGTGCCCTCACCACCCACTGTGAAGGAGGAGACCCCCACCCCAACTCGAGAAGCAGTGACTGAGTAATTGGGGGTGTTCACTAGAGGGACATTTGGTGGGGGAGACAGCTCACTTGGCGAATGGGGGGTTTGGGATTTGAGTTCAGATTTAGGTGGAAGATAAAATACCAAAAAGATAATGCAGGGTGGGGGGGCATGCTGGTGACACGCACCCTGTGGTGCAGTGGCAAGAAATGTCTGGTATGGGAAGGAGGGACCATGGAATGGGCCATTCTGGCTGGCGTGTGCACGGGTGAAGATGAAACCTGGCCCTGCCACTTAGTTAGGCTGGACAAGTTGTTCTTTTTCAGAAACATTTATGCATGATCAGAGTCATTTACATATGCTGATTATTTCATGCTCATCATGGTCCTCTGGAGTTGGTACTATTACTTGTTGTTGCTGTTGTTTAGTTGCTCCACTGTGTCTGACTCTTTTGCCACCCAATGCACTGTAGTCCGCCAGGCTCCTCTGTCCATGGGATTCTCCAGGCAAGAATACTGGAGTGGGTTGCCATTTCCTTCTCCAGGGGATCTTTCTGACCCAGCGATCAAACCTTCGTCTCTTGCATTGGCAGGGGGATTCTTTACCACTGAGCCACTAGCAAAGCCCATGGGACTATTATTATTCCCATTTTAATGATGAGGCAGAAAGTGAAGAAGAACTAAAGAGCCACTTGATGAAAGTGAAAGAGGGGAGTGAAAAAGTTGACTTAAAACTCAACATTCAGAAAACTAAGATCATGGCATCTTGTCCCATCACTTCAAGGCAAATAGATGGGGAAACAGTGGAAACAGTGAGAGACTTCATTTTTGGGGGCTCCAAAATCACTGCAGATGGTGACTGCAGCCATGAAATTAAAAGACGCTTGCTCCTTGGAAGAAAAGCTAGGGACCAACCTAGACAGTATATTAAAAAGCAGAGACATTACTTTGCCAACAAAGTCTGTCTAGTCAAAGCTCTGGTTTTTCCAGTAGTCATGTATGGATGTGAGAGTTGGACTATAAAGAAAGCTGAGTGCCAAAGAATTGATGCTTTTGAACTGTGGTGTTGGTGAAGACTCTTGAGAGTCTCATGGACTGCAAGGAGATCCAACCAATCCATCCTAAAGGAAATCAGTCCTGAATATTCATTGGAAGGACTGATGCTGAGGCTGAAACTCCAATACATCCAGCCTGATGTGAAGAACTGACTCATTGGAAAAGACCCTGATGCTGGGAAAGATTGAAGGCCAGAGGAGAAGGGGACAACAGAGGATGAGGTGGTTGGATAGCATCACCGACACAATGGACATGAGTTTGAGTAAGCTCCGGGAGTTAGTGATGGACAGGGAGGCCTGGTGTGCTGCAGTCCATGGGGTCGCAAGGAGTCGGATATGACCGAGCGACTGAACCTAACTGAATGATGAGGAGACTGAGGGTCAGAGAGGGCAAGTAAGGTGACCACAGCACACAGCCAGAAAGTGGTGAGGCCAGGATTCCAGCCTGGCTGCCTGTGCCAACCTCCAGTGCTGGTATGAAGATTAGTGCTGGGGATGTGATGCTCTGGGCCTGGCATGCAGCAAGGAGGAGCAGGAAGGAGGTTTCCTTCTCCTGCCCCTTTCAACTTTCCTCCCATCATTCCTCCTTAGGCTCCCCCTGCTCCACACAAACAATGTTTCTCCCCAAACCAACCACACTCTTGTAACTTTTTAAATTTAGATCTCTTCTCCATCTGGACTCTTCCATCAGCCTTTCAACCTGCTGGCTCTGCTACCCACTGTGATTACTTACTATTCATGTGCCTCAGCTTCTTCATCTGGGAAATGGGCATAATAATCCCTCAAGGATTATTTTGAGGATTAAATGAGTCAGCAGTTGAAAATGACTTACTGCCTGGCAAACAGTAAGGGCTATTTATTTATTTTTAAAAATTTTACTTAAGTATAGTTGATTTACAAAGTTGTATTCATTTCTGCTATACAGCAAAGTGATTGAGTTATTATATACATATATAAAAGTGAAAGAGGAGAGAGAAAAAGGCTATGGTTTTTCCAGTAGTCATGTACGGATGTGAGAGTTGGACTATAAAGAAAGATAAGGGCAGAAGAATTGATGCTTTTGAACTGTGGTGTTGGAGAAGACTCTTGAGAGTCCCTTGGACTCCAAGGAGATCCAACCAGTCCATCCTAAAGGACATCAGTCCTGAATATTCATTGGAAGGACTGATGCTGAAGCTGAAACTCCAATACTTTGGCCACCTGATGCGAAGAGCTGACTCATTTGAAAAGACCCTGATGCTGGGAAAGATTGAAGTCAGGAGGAGAAGGGGACGACAGAGGATGAGATGAGATGGTTGGATGGCATCACTAACTCAATGGACATGAGTTTGAGTGAACTCCGGGAGTTGGTGATGGACAAGGAGGCCTGGTGTACTGCAGTCCATGGGATCACAAAGAGTCGGACACAACTGAGCGACTGAACTGAACTGATATATTCTTTTCCTTTATGGTTTATAACAGGATATTGAATATAGTTCCCTGTGCTATAACAGTAGGGCCTTGTTGTTTATCCATCATATATATATATATATATTTTTTTTTTTTGACTGTGCTAGCACCCCACTCCAGTACTCTTGGCTGGAAAATCCCATGGATGGAGGAGCCTGGTAGGCTGCAGTCCATGGGGTCGCTAAGAGTCGAACACGACTGGGCGACTTCACTTTCACTTTTCACTTTCATGCATTGGAGGAGGAAATGGCAACCCACTCCAGTGTTCTTGCCTGGAAAATCCCAGGGACGGGGGAGCCTGGTGGGCTGCCGTCTATGGGGTCGCACAGAGTTGGACACAACTGAAGCGACTTAGCAGCAGCAGCAGGTTTTCATTGCTGCACAGGCTTTTCTCTAGTTGCGGGGAGCATGGGCTACTCTCCAGCTGCAGCGCGTGGGCTTCTCATTGCAGTGGCTTCTCTTGTGGAGCACGGGCCCTAGGGCACAGGCTCAGTAGTTGTGGCGCACAGACCTCATTGCTTTGCAGCATGTGAGATACTCCTGGACCAAGGATCGAACCTGTGTCTCCTGCATTGGCTGGCAGATTCTTTACCACTGAGCCACCAGGGAAGCCCCCATCCTATGTATAATAGTTTGCATCTCCTAATCCTAAACTCCTGATCCTACCCTTCTCCACTCCCTCCCCCTTGGCAGCCACAGACTGTTCTCCAGTAAGGGCTCTTTAAGTGTTAAATATGAAGTCAGTTGCTGGTTCCCACTTTTCCCTTAGCCCTTCTTGCTGGTGGGAGTGGGTGTGATAGGCCCTTCCTCCATCAGATTGATGAGAAGAGACTTGGGGTTGGGCCACATCCGCCAGCCCAGCTCAGTAAAGGAGCTCTCCAGGGGTCCAGGCCAATAATAAATAAATGATGATCACGGCAGTCACAGGGATGGAGCATCTCCAACGCACTGCACACCTGCTGTTCCTCTTGCAATCACCATGGCAACGCCAGGAAGTGTTTGCTGGATTCGTATTGTAGAGATGAAGAAACTGAGGTGCAGGGCGTTCGAGTGACATTTGCAGTGTTACTTTGGACAGTGCCGTGAGGACCGGGGCAGAGGTGGTCTGGGCTGCTGTGTGCTGGGGAGCTGGGTTCGATCACAGCCAAGTTGCTTTGGGGGAACAGAGACAAACCCAAGCGCATTCTGAGCCGAGCCCTCAGGGGGCACAAGGAGTCCAAACCCCATTCTGAAAGGTGCCCTTGAAGTAATGTGGGATGTTTAGCCAGGAGAAGACAAAACTCAGGAGGACAAGGCTTGCTGTGAAGTCTCCAGGGGGTTCTCATGGTAAAGAGTGAGATGGCTTGGTTTGTGGGGCCCGAGGGACCACCTAAGTCCCATGAGTGGAAACTCAGGGAGATAAACTCAACTCAGTTTATGGATGAACTTATCAATTGAAGCTGAAAGTAGAATGATAGAGAGGTGGTAAGCTCCCCGTCACTGGTGGTGTGCAAACAGAAAGGGCAGGTTCCCTTGTAGAAAATGCTGTGGAGGGAAACTGAAGCATCCTTTGGGCACTGGGTTTCCTGTGGCCCTGACTCTGACCCCAAGGAGCTGAATAAACAGGGTAGCCCGAGTCCACCCTGGAAGGGAGCTCCTCAGAGCAGTTGCCAACACTTCCCAGTGATGGCTCACCCTGGGCCTGCGTCCAGGGAGGAGCACACAGAGTAAGCCCTCACTGGATGACTTTAAAAAGCTACCTGGGATAAAAGGTCAGTTTTGATTATGAAAGTGAAAATGTCAGTCGCTCAGTCGTGTCCGACTCTTTGCGACCCCATGGACTGTAGCCTGCCAGGCTCCTCTGTCCATGGAATTCTCCAGGCAAGAATACTGGAGTGGGTTGCCATTCCTTCCTCCAGGGGATCTTCCTGACCCAGGGATCAAACCTGGGTCTCCTGCATTGCAGGCAGATTCTTTACTGTCTGAGAGTTATTTTAAAAAAGCCATTCTGTTAATGACTTCAGAAATTGACAATTATTTGCCAGTCAAAAGCAGAGAGGCGGAGGACACAATATTTATTTGTAAACAATGTGCTGGGTATCGAGCTAGATGTTGCCATTGTTCATCTTACTGTTCCCTCAAAATAACCCTCATGGTGGGTGGTGGTATTTATTACCCATTTTACAGGTGAGGAAGATGAGGCTTAGGGAGGCTAAGTCCCTGACAAATATAATGATGATTTGCACCTTTATTTTTACGTCCCCAGACACACAGCAGGTGCTCCTTGCATGATGGCCGTGTGCTTGAACAAAAAATGAAGAAACATCCAAGCAGCACAACTTCTGAGCAGAGTCAGGATCGAACCCCAACCTGAGTGCCTCAAAAGACTGCACCGAGTGCTTTTGTGCCCCTGGAACTTAACAGTTTTATCTTCTCTCCAAGTCTGACAGCATTTTCATCTAAAGTCCTGCGCCAGAAAGGTGAGCCAAATACCAAAGATGAGTCTAACGGAGTCACAGACCTACCGGCTCCACTCATGGGACTGATACACAGTCATTTCTGAAAGATTTCCTGCTCTTTCCTCTGAGAACAAACAGCGAACACACACGCACACACACACACACACACACACACACACACACACACTCACTGACACTCAGACACACTCCCCCCGAGCTGAAGCTGAACCCTGTTTATTCAGCTACTTGGGGTCAAAGTCAGAGTCTTCACACTTGGCCCGATTCTATCGCTGATGAAGCACCACTGGTGATGCCAACCCAACCCAACTCAACCCAGAATTAAATTTGCCAGGAGGGTGGGGCTGGGTACCCATCTGGGAGGCCATGACTCTGTCTTGGGGAGGTCATCGGAGTCAGGGTCTGATCCCTGCTGGGTGAGAAGACCCTGGCTGCCTTCTCTGCCTACACAAGAGCACGTGCCTCGTTTTCTGTGATGGTAGCAGTGAAAGCAGGCTCAGATCCGCACTGCAAGCTGGTGCATGAGCCCCGTTTTTATATTTCAACACCCCCAACAACCCTCTTGTTGGCAAGCAGAAACTGAGACCCTGAGAAGTGGAGTGACTAGCCCGGGATCATAGCTGGTAAGTGGCAGAGCTGGAGACCCCACCCAGGACCAGCCAGCTACCACCACCTCGCCATCCCCTGAAACCCCTGCTCACTTCCTCCTCTTCCCCCTGGGGCTTCATCCTCCACCTCCAGCCCCGGCCCCAGTGTCAGTCCCTTCATTACACTCACTTTCTCAGAATCAGTGGCTCTGAGATCAACACCATGCTGCCAGTCAGTTGCCAAACAAGAAGCCCAAACCCACCAGTGCCAGAGGGGCCACCATGACAGCCCACACGGGGGCTCAGAGCCCCTCTGAAATCACCAATGACACGTCTCAAGGCGAGGTTTCCAGCTGTTTAAATCCATTAGACTTCGGCAGATGCTCAGCATCTTATTTTAAAGGCAAATCTGCACCTGTTTTACTGTTTCTGCCCAGCCCAGTGTGTCTGGTGTGTGTCTGGGCCCTGGTGACAGTGACACTTCCCAAACGCTTCTCTATGTCTCAAATGCTGTGCAGAGGCCGGGCAGGGGCCAATGGCCTTGAAGAGCTGCAGATGCTCAGGCAGGGCCCTGAAGGTCATCCAGTCTTTGCTCTCTGGTGTCCTCTCTCCATGGGCCCCCAAGGAGATCTCCAGCCAAGACTTTCATGCCTCCCTTGATGGGAAACTCACTACCTCCCTACACAGCCCATTCCAGTTTCAGGCAGCCGTGGTGGTGAGAACACAACCCTCCAAGTCTGCCCTTATTAGTTTCCCTCTTTTTTCCAGGTCTGCCAGCTGTGCCCACACAGAGCATTCAACCCTAGCATCCACAGGATAAGGACCAGGTCCAACTTTTAGTTCCCATCCTTGCTTGTCAAACTGGGTCTTTCTATTTGGATTCTCACCAGCAATTTAAACACAAGATGTCTAGAACTGAACCTGCATGCTAACTCACTTCAGTCGTGTCTGACTCTTCTGTGACCTCCCACCAGGCTTCTCTGTCCATGGGACTCTCCAGGCAAGAATACTGGAGGGGGTTGCTGTACCTGCCTCCAGGGGATCTTCCCCACCCAGGGATAGAACCTGCATCTCCTATGTCTCCGGCATTGGCAGGCAGGTTCTTTACCACTAGTGCCACCTGGGAAGCCCCAGAACTGAGTCCATCATCTTCCAAAACAAATCCACTCCTCCACTTCTCCACCCATCAGCCCACTTTAAAGCTGGCATCAGCTTAACGCCCCTCCCACTGCCTTCTCCATAAAATGTCCTTCCTGCAGAACACTGGGAAGAGCTCCAGGCTTATAGAATCTCAAGGGTAACTCAACTGGGCTCATCTCCAGGGCGCAGCCTGACTGGTTCCCTCTGGATGCTGCTCTAGCTTCGGGGTAAACACATTCTCCTGCAGTGGCTCTCAGATGTGTGGGGGGTGCCCAGAGACCCCAGTCCACGGCCTCAGCCTTGCAGCAATAACTCGAAGATGCCTCCTAGTCAAGGGCAAGCAACAAGGTTTCTCAGGACTGAGTCTGATTAAGGCAGGAGAATCTAATTATGGATGGGATCTGGGCTGTGTGTGCATACACAGGGAAGGAAGGACTAGTGTTGGGGTAGCCACCATGCGGTGCTCAGTGGGGTCACCATGCCTCAAATGGCAGCCTTCCTGGCAGATTTCTGCCATTCAATCCAATGATCTCAGATGATGGAGGTTTCCCTTGGCTCCAGCCCATGTGCCTGATAAAGCCCTGAGCAGGTAGCCCAGGAGAGGGGGGAGAGGGCGGCAGGAAGGCTGGGCTGGGTCCCCATCCTGCCACTTGTCTTGCCTTGTAGCCTTGGGTCAGGCACCTCCCTCGCTGAACCTCTGTTGCTTCATTTCTACAGTGAGGTGACCATGGTAACCCCTGGACAGAGCCAGGATGGGAAAGAACCAAAGGGGTAGGGGACACAGACCCACTCTGGAGGGAGAGCGGGCTGGACAAAACTGTGAGGTTTTGCCATTCAGAGCCACCTAACACGGAGCTGTTAGTAAGAGCACACACCCTGTGTTCCAGGCTCCTTTTGCTGGCCACACCTCACTGTGTCCTCGGGCTGGACGTGACAGGGAGGGCCTACTGGGCTCTCCTGCAGAGGAAGCTGAAGCCCAGCAATGTTAAGGCATTCACTGAGGGTCACAGCTGCCAGACAGCAGAGCTAGCATCCAAATTCGGGTCTGCCTGACTCCAAACTCTGAACTCCCAACACTAGCATTGTGCGGCTTTTAGAGATCATTGCCCTCTTCTCTAGATTCTGCACTTCCAGGACCTAACTTCTTGCTGCACTAGGGTTGTTATGTTAGATGCTCAGCTGTGTCTGACTCTTGACGACCCCATGGACTGTAGCCCACCAAGCTCCTTTATCCATGGAATTCTCCAGGCCAGAATACTGGAGTGGATAGCCTTTCCCTTCTCCAGGGGATCTTCCCAAGCCAGGGATTGGGCCCGGGTCTGGGCGGGGCTCAAATCACGCCACTGGCCTGGATACCCATCAGATGTCCCTCACGTTGGCTGACTTTTACCCTCTGTCATCAAACACTGTACAGAAGTGACTCAGCCAGAGCACCTGCCCTCCCAAAGGGACAATGACACCGGGAAGTTGCTGTCATGGAAGTGGGAACTCAGATGAGGGCCCAGACCAGAGAGGGCTTCCAGAAGTTTCCTTCAAACAAATCTCCCCTGAGCTCTTAGTGAGCCAGGCTCTGTGCTCAGCACCAGGGAGCGGAGTTGAACAGAGAGACAAGCCCTGGGATGGACACAGGATGTGCCAGTCCCCTGCGGCCTTCCTTTGGGAAAACCAGTCATCATTCCCATTGACAGTTCTGAAAACTAACCCCTGGGGACTCCAGACTGGCTCCTCCATCAGCACGTGGCACAAGAGCAGAATATGACCATGTGGCCTGATGACAAACTGGGTCTCCCTACAAATGGAATTAAAGCCTTGAGTCCAGGCTGGCAAACTGCCGCCAGTGCAGCAAACCCAGCCCAGGATCAACGATGAGTTTTGCATTTTTAAAAGACTGTAAAACAAACAATGACAACAAAGCAAAGAAAAAATACACAACAGACACTGTATTTTAGGGATGCAAAGTCTTAAAATATTTACTCTGACCGTTCACAGAAAATGTGCATTGCTTCTGCTTTCAGTCCAACACCCCACTTAGCAAGAAGAAAATTGGGGTCAGAAACTTAGGGGCTGGCTTCGTGCCTTCGTTTCCTTTCCCACTACAAAGAGGGAAACCAGAAATGCATTGTCTCCCAGTCTGGAGGCCAGAAGCTCAAGGTCAAGATGTCAGCGGGGCTGCCTCGCTCTGGAGGCTCTGAGGGAAAGCCACGCTTTGCCTCTCCCAGCTTTCCGTGCTTGCCAGCAACACTTGGTATTCCTTAGTTTATAGATGCACACTCCAGACTCTTCCTCTGTCTTCACGTGACATTCTCCTTGTGTATCTCTCTTCACACAAAGACACCAGACACTGGATTTACTGCTGGTGGATCAGTGGTAGAAGAATCCACCTGCCAATGCAGGAGTGCAGGTTTGATCCCTGGGTTGGAAAAATCCCTTGGAGAAGGGAATGGCAACCCACTCCAGTATTCTTGCCAGGAAAATTCCGTGGACAGAGGAGCTTGGCGGGCTATTGTCCATACGGTCACAAAGAGTCTGACCCAACTGAGCATGAACACATGCACACATGCTATTCCAGTATGATCTCATCTTAAGTAGTTATGTCTGCAAAGATTATTTCCAAGTAAGGTCATATTCTGAGATTCTAGGTGACCATGAACTTGGGGGGATAATATGCAACCTCCCATAGTCTGGAGCCTCTAATTTTTTCCACCCATTAATGCTGCCTCCTCTGGGGAATGTATCATCAGAGGTAAGGACACTTTTCTCTTACACACACACACACACACACACACGCATGCACACAGATGCTCTACTCCACATGACAAGAGAGCAAGACTTCCCAAGGACAGGCTGTGGGACAACATGCAGGCTGGCACACGGCCATGACAAATGGCTTGTTTCTTGCCAAGTCCCACTGCCAATGTCTCCTTCCATGAAAACTAACCACCGGCAATAAAGGTGAGGATAAGCTCATTCGTTGTGCATGAATCAAAAGCAGCCCCTCTCTCCCATCCACCTAGCACACAGCAAGCCTCTCACAAGGGCCAGCCAGGATTTGGAACTGCCCGTGTGGCTTCTGGTCCCAGGGACCCTGTGCACTTTTTCTACAAAGCATCAGCCACATCTCCTGCTTGTGAGCCCCAGGGGCAGGCCCCTCACTGCTTCCCAAGGCCCACCTCTTGCTCCCACCTGCTCAGGTCTGGAAAGGGACCTGCTGCTGGCTGGTGACCTGCTGGGGACACTGTCACCCTTGCCTGCTTCACTGTGCTCTTCAGTCTACTGCAGAGCATGCTGGCAGAAGCAATGGATTCTGGGGACTTGCAGGTGGTATTAAACAGAGTAAACACAGAAACTTAATGCCCAAGCCAAAAAAAAAGAGTTGGTAAATGTGAGATGGCATGGCCATACAGTGCAAACCCTGACAATGAAGGCCCAGATGAGCATCTGACATAAAAAGATGGTCAAGACACTCCTGGTGCCAGGACTGTGCTTGCATTCTAAATGCTCACCAATAAGTGCTGAATGTTACTCACAGGATGGATATTTGAAGAGGATACTGCGGCCCTCAGTGAGGGGGACAGTCGGTTCTCTTTGGTAGGCGTGGGGAGGGCTTCTGGGAGGATGGGTGCAGGGGCTGGGCTCCCAGATGGGTGAAGAGTCTTCAGGCAGAGGGATCACTGCGATCAAAGGCAGGAGGCACAACCCCATATGGGAAGCATGTAACAGCACAGCTCTGACCTCCTCCTGTCTCCTTCACCTTGAGGGCACTGGTTGGGGGCACACAGAGGGAGCAGTGGGCTTCTATTGTCCTTTGACTGGTCCATGGGAATCCCCTTCTTATTTGGGGTGAACCTTCACTGCAGACAGTCCACAGAAGTGGAGTGGCCAGACCATTCTCTCTGCCCCGCTTCCTTTTGGGGCATGTGACCTGGGATCAGCCAATCACACGTGTCCTGACTAACACGGGCCAATCAGATGCTCCCCTGGAGTCAGGCAGGGGGGCTGCCCAAGGAGCATCTTGGTCTCAGTGGCCCTGGAGGCAACCCTGGGGTTAGACAGCTGATCGGCTCCACAGAAAGGCAAGCCATGTGCTTCCTGCTTCTTCGCTTCCCAGGCTGCCATTTAAAATCCTGGCTTTCCAGTTCTCGAGAATCTGCAAGGCCCTGATGGAGCCCAGGCGGGACTCATTCCTGGCAGTTCAGAGCACCCTGATTGGCACGTAAGTGCTTAGTAAGTGTTGGTGCATCACCTTGACAAACAGCTCCAGGTAGTGTCACCGTCTCTGTGCCAGGTCCCCACGGGCTGCCCCAGACCTGCCTGTCACGGCTTACAGGAGATGGTCCGCAAACTGCAAACCAGTGAGGGGACTTCCAAGATGAGGGCACTGAGTATACAGAGGAGAGGGCACAGGGCTGCCCAGGGAGGGAGCCTCCTGGCTCAAGTCAGGACACATCTGCTGAGACTTGGATGATGAGAAATTACAGCCCTGCCCCGCCCACTTACAGGGATCATGGCATCAAATGAAAGATAGGGGTGTAAAAGGGTGTGGTGAACAGGCCAGGCACAGACAGTCTACAAAAGGACCATCACTTTACTTCTCATCATCAAATGCCTTTTATGTGCTGAGCAGAATACAAGGTGCTGAGTCAACTTGAAGGAAAAAAACCCCAGAATTCCTCATAATGTGTCACAACAGCTTCAGGCTGCATAATTGAGTCTTGCCTTTGAGCCTGCAGCCCCAATGGGACATAGGTGGATTTTTTTTTTTTTTAACTAAGTAGAGTCTTGAGTGGTTAAATCTTGTGTCTCACAAGTATTCTACAACCCTAAAGAGGCACAGGCCCAAAGCGGAGGCTGAAACACAAGTCTGGGAGGTTGATGGGGCTCCTACACACATTGTTGTGAATTTGCAACCAGCCAATAATAATGCTGAAATTTCAACAGCCGCCTCTGAGCTTAGCACCCACTTGGCCTGAATCAGACTTGGAGAAAGACAAGAGGACCAGGGTTCAAATATCAGCACCTACCAGCATATAGCATGACCTCTTTGAGCTTAAGCATACTTTTCGTTAAAAAAAAAAAAAAAAAAATTACTCCCCTCACAGGGGCGTCCCTGATGGCTTAGTAAAGAATCAGCCCACAATGCAGGAGACCAGGGTTCGATCCCTGGGTTGGGAAGATTCCCTGGAGAAGGGAATGTCAACCCACCTCAGGATTCTTCCCTGGAGAATTCCATGGACAGAGGAGCCTGGCAGGCTATAGTCCATGGGGTCACAAAGAGTCATGATTAAGCGACTAACACTCCTCCTCCTCCCCTCATAGAAGCTAGAGAATTAAATGAGGGCCTTCTCCTCTCACAGGTCTAGATGTTAGAAATCCAACATGAAAGTGTCAGCAAGGCTGATTTCTCCTGAGGCCTCTCTCCTCGGCTGGTAGGAAACTACCTTCTCCCTCTGTCCTTACAGGGTGGTCACTCCGTGTGTGTGTGTGTGTGTGTGTGTGTGTGTGTGTGAGATAATCTCTTCGTATAAGGACCCAAGTCAGACTGGATGAGGGCCCACCCTAGTGACCTCATTCGACCTTAATCACCTCTTTAAAGGGCCATCTCCAAATGCAGTCACTTTCTGAGGTGCTGGGGGTTAGGGCTTTGTCATGTGAATTTGGGAGAACACAATGCTGTTTTAACACAGTAACAGATGCAAAAACTCCACCACACAGTAGGACCTCAAGAAATGTCACAGCTGCTTGACTGCAGTTTTTCAAATAGTAACTATGACTGACAGAGGACCTACTAAGTGCCAGCCACACAGCGTGCATTTTACATGCAACATCTCTAACCCAGGGAACAACCCGAGCGAGACGGGTTCATCATCTATCCTAGGCTGCCCTCCCGCCCTGCCACATCCCCACATGGAAGGGATAGCCACCCCCTCACCCCGCACTGACTCAGTCCTTCCACAGATATCCATGGAGCCCCACTGAGTGCCAGGCCCTGTGCTATCCCCTGGGGGTAGTTTAGTAAGCATGTAACACGCAGTCCCTGCCCTCAGGAGGTTTCACTCTAGTGAGGGAGACAGACCCTGAACAGGTAGATGGCATTGGTGAGGTGCACCAGCACGAGACCAGGGAAGACCTTCTCAGGCCCTGGTGTGGGTTCCTCACTGTTGATGGGGTTTGACAGTGCGGATAAAGGGCACACTCAACAGAGGGGATGGATGTGCAAAGGTGTGGGGTTGGGACCACGTTCCTGTGTTTGGAACTATTGGGAGCATCTCCCACACTTCCCAGAGACTGGGCACAAGAACCTCCCCCTGGAGATTCTATTTCTTTACCTCTAAACAGCTAACCTCACACCTTGGAGCCAGACTTTCAGATTCAGATCCAGACTCCACCACTGCCTAGCTGTGTGGCTATGGGAAAGTCAGGTGGCCTCTCTATGTCCCAGTTCCCTCCTCTATAAACTGTGGATAACAGAGTCTCCACCTTTAGGATTGTCTTGAGGAATAAATGGTTTATATGGACAAAGGATTCAGCCTGAGTCTGGTACCCAAAACTACCAAGAAAGCATTGTGATTCGTATTCTCATTTGTGCAGGGTTATTGTAGGGATGGGAGCAAGAAAGTGGCAGCTAAGCGCCCTGTGGCAGAGGCTGCCTGAGGGTCAAGGGCCTTCTCTGCTGGGTCCCTGCAGCAGCCCAAGTTGCTCCCTAAATGACAGCTTCACCATCTGCCTCTCCCAGCAGACAGTGAGTCCCCAGGGCTGGTGCTCAGCGACATCCATCCCACACATTAAGAACAGGCTCAGGAGCTTGGTGCTGGCCACACTTCCCCTGGTATGTGCTGGCCATAAGCTTCCCTGGTGGCTCAGTTGGTAAGAAGTCTGCCTGCAATGTGGAAGACCTAGGTTTGATCCCTGGGTGGGGAAGATCCCCTGGAGAAGGAAATGGCAACCCACTCCAGTATTCTTGCCTGGAGAATCCCATGGACAGAGGCGCCTGGTGGGCTGCAGTTCATGGGATCACAAAGAGTTGGACACGACTGAGTGACTAACACTTTTTCACTTTCAGGAGCTTGGTGCTGGCCACACTTAGCTCTTTGTGTTACTGTGTGTCCTGGACACAAGCATAACCTCTCTGATCTAAACTACCTGGGGGCAGTGGCATCACCTGGAGATCGGGTCATGCCAGCGCCCACCCGCCGCCCCCCCCCTGCCCCAGAGAGTCCAGTGAGGGTCTGGGGTCAGCCAGTTCGGATGTGTGGTGCAGCCTGAAGCCCAAGGGTCCCCACCATCTCTCCATGAAGCATCCAGCTCTCGGCTCCCTGGGGCTCAGAGCACGTGTGCAGAAGCAAAGACTCAGGAGTGCTGTTCACCTCTGCACCTGCCCAATGGCAACATGTGGCTCTTGGTTACTGAGCAAAAGTGAACCCATCTGCCTTTCTGCAGGAGCAGAGAACCGGGCAGCCTGAGTAGTTGTGATTTCCCACTCAGCACACACAGAACCCTTGAGAAAGTGTGCCCTGGCCCATCCCAGCACAGCAGCACAACCCGAGTGTTTGTGAATCCATCCCACCTTTGGAGCCCAGGGATTGTGGACTGAATGTCCGTGTCCCCCTCAATTCATATATTGAAGCTCTAGCCTCTAACAGGATGGTATTCAGAGGCAGGGCTTTGGGAGGTGACTAGGTCATGGAGGTGGAGCCCTCATGAGGGATTAGTGCCCTTCTAAAAAGAGATGGCAGAGCTGGCTTCCCCTCTCCCCCTTGTCCATATGAGGACACAGGGAGAAGGCAGCTGTCTGCAAGCCAGGAAGTGGATTCTCACCAGGAATTGGATCTGCTGGCACCTCGATCTCGGCCTTCCGGCCTCTGGCACTGTAAGAAATTAATGTCTGTTGTTCAGCTGCCCAGGCCATGGTACTTTGTTAGAGCAACCCTAGTGGACTGAGGTGGTGGGGAAGGGCGTCGTCTCAGGCAGATTGGTGGCCCAGAGAACAGGGCCCCGGAATCCATACTCAAGCCTGCCTGGGAAGCTCGGGAATCCATCAGAATCGGGTCAGGGTTGGGGTGCTGTGGGCTGTTTCTGAGAGGTCACCCCTGTTTCCCTTGCAGCTCAGATCCAAGGGCCCAGTCAGCACCCAGTCCTTGCTATGATGCCCATCGAACCACACCAATTGCCTCCCTGCCTGGCTGACTCGGTCTTAGGGACCAGTTGGGTCTCTTTGCCCAGCCTTGGGAGTGTCAGGAGAGGGCGACTGGGCTCAGACAGTGGCCGGAAGCCTGCGGCCCTTGCAACACACTAAGCGCCTGGCAGCACTGCAGCAGGAGGGATGGGTGGGGGCGGGGGCGGCCTTGCAGTCCAGCTTATTTCATGGTCAGCTGCGATAAATCCCCACCGTGAAAATCCTTCCAGTCCCATACGTGTTTGCTCCGCAGGCACCTCCCACTCACCAACCGCACGCTGGGCTCCAGGCTGAGGACTGGGGTAAAGAGGCATGAGAGGGGGCCCTGCTCTCGTACTTGTGACCTCAGGCCAGGCCAGGATGTCCTCAAAGGGTTTGTGATCCAAACTGGCGTGGCCTGCTCAGTCTGCTCGGGGAAGCGTGCAAATGTCTCCTGCAGCCATTTATACCTCCGTGATGAGGGCGGGCCTTATGTTTCAGACGCGAGGACAGCATCATCTCAGCAAAGCCCACAGCACGCCCACTTTATTCCACGCACCCTGCCAGCATTCCAAAACACTCAGTGCCAGGGTTAGGAGAGGGCAGAACAGACTATAGCAGAACAGACTATAGGACTATATAGAACAGCTATAGGACTATATAGAACAGCTTAGGAACAGCATCCTGGAAAGTGGATGCTGGAAGGTGCCATTGAGAAATCACATTCAGACGCCTCATTTTATTTTATTTATTTATTTATTTTATTTTACTTATTTATTTTATTTTTTGGCTGTGCTGGGTCTTTGTTGCTGTGCAGGCTTTTCTCTAGTTGCAGCAAGCGGCGACTACTCTCTAGTTGCGATGCCCAGCTTCTCACTATAGTGGCTTCTCTTGTTCTGAAGCACTCACTCTAGAGTGGGTGGGCTTCAGTAGCTGTGGCATGTGGGTTCAGTAGTTGTGGCTCCTGGGCTCTAGAGCACAGGCTCAATAGTTATGGCGCCCAGGCTTAGTTGCTCCATGGCATGTGGGAACTTCCTGGACCAGGGATTGAACCCATGTCTTCTGCATTAGCAGGCAGATTCTTTACCACTGCAGGCTCCTCATTTTATATATAGAGAGACAAGCCCCCAAAAGTTGGGTCAGCTGTCCATGGCCACCTAGCAGTCACCAGGCAGAGCAGGATTCTTGCTCAACTCTGACCTCAAACCTGCATTTTCCCCACCTCACAGCAGGCCACCCTCACTCCCCTCTTTGGCCCAGAGCCCTGCTCTTTGCTCATGAGACCCACACCGCTGGGTTGAGCCTGGTTTTGGCTCATCAGCACCCACTAGGCAGAACACTTGAATGATGCCTGCTCGCCCAGCTTTGCAGGCTGCACTGTTCCTGAGAAACCGAATGGGGAAGAACCAGTTTTAAAATGTAATTTTAAGAGTCTTTCCCACAGGCCTGAAAGTGAGCTGGAACTTGGCACACAGCACAGAGGGTATACAGGTATATGAGGGTGGGCAGTGATGGTTCCAGGCTAAGCTGCTGTCCCAGGGAGATGACTCCTGGGGTGGAGTTCACACTGGTAGGTCTGCCTCACCTGACCTGTGCCTTCACCTCCAGCAGGGACACAGCAGAGCTGCAGCCCAAGAAGAGAAAATCTGACTTGGAAACAGCCTGTGTCAATGTGTGCCAAAGAGGGTGAGGGTAACACTCTAAGCCCTGGTACTTATGCTTTGCACCCGTGCACTTATGCTTTGCAGCCTGGAGGGCCAGGCTGGTGGGCCTTTTCTGTGTGCTTGGTACCTAGAACAGTGTCTGGTACACAGTAAGTACTCAATAAATGTTTGTTGAATGAATAAAAGAACTAAACTGGAGGATAAAGTGTCACAGTTCAGCACCTTGGTGGTCAAATGAAGCCTGGAAAATCCTAGCAGGAAAATTCCTTCCAATTCACTCAACCACTGCATCCTTGGTGCTGCCATTCGCAACCAAGCCAGAGGTTCCCACTGCGCCTGGGTGACCGCACAGCCCAGACTTCTTTGGTTCTGTTGATGGGGGTGGAGGACAGGGCAGACACCAGTGTCACAAAGCCACCTGTGACTCCACTATCAAGAGTCAGGGCCACCATTTTTCTGGTTCAGAAACCACATCTTGTCAGGGCAGCTGGGGCTTAGCGGGCCTGAAGGGCTGACTCATCTGGACCAAACACACAAGAAACTGATGAATAAGCCCAATAATTCATTCACAGTCCTTGCCAGTGACCGGAAAGAGGGGCCCAGCAGGTGCCGGGTGCCTTGTGAAGTGTGTCAGTCATGAACAACAGCCCCAGTTTTTAGTTGCAATTTACAGATTTAGGAATAGAGCCCTGAGAGGTGCAGAGATCAGCTCGAAGTCCCAACCAGGAAGTGGCAGAGGTGGGATTCAAACCCAGGTCTGTCTGACTCCCAGGCCCTGTGTAGCCCTTCACTGCAGACCATCTGACCTCGAGTATTGGGTGTATTGGGTCTCCCAGGTGCCTCAGTGGCAATGAATCTGCCTGCCCATGCAGGAGACACGAGTTGGATCCCTGAGTGGGGAAGCTCCCCTGGAGAAGGAAATGGCAATCCACTCCAGGATTCTGCCTGGGAAATGCCATGGACAGAGGAGCCTGGCGGGCTACAGTCCATGGGTTGCAAAGAGTTGGATGTGTCTTATCGACCAAACAACAGCAACGTTGGTATATTCGTCAGAAAAAACAAAACCGATGTTTCTATTTTTGTTTCTCCAAAGAAACAGAATCAATGGGATGTTTATATGGAGAGAGCAATTTATTTTAAGGAATTAGCTCACATGACTAAGAGGCTGAAGAGTCCAAGCAGGGTCACCCAGCAGACTGAACACCCAGAAAGAGTTAAGGCTCTGGTCTGAGCCCAAATGCATTTGTTACAGAGCTCCTTTCTGCCTGGAGGAGAGCAACTGATTGGATGAGGTCAACTGATTCGATGAGGCCACAATATGAAGGATAATTTGCTTTACTAAAAGTAAGGGAACCCTCTTACACTGTTGGTGGGAATGCAAACTAGTACAGCCACTATGGAGAACAGTGTGGAGATACCTCAAAAAACTGGAAATAAAACTACCTTATGATCCAGCAATCCCACTGCTGGGCATACACACTGAGGAAACCAGAAGGGAAAGAGACACATGTACCCCACTGTTCATCGCAGCACTGTTTATAATAGCCAGGACATGGAAGCAACCTAGATGTCCATCAGCAGATGAATGGATAAGAAAGCTGTGGTACATACACACAATGGAGTATTACTCAACCATTAAAAAGAATACATTTGAATCAGTTCTAATGAGGTGGATGAAACTGGAGCCTATTATACAGAGTGAAGTAAGCCAGAAGGAAAAACACCAATACAGTATACTAATGCATATATATGGAATTTAGAAAGATGGTAACAATAACCCTGGGTATGAGACAGCAAAAGAGACACTGATGTATAGAACAGTCTAATGGACTCTGGGAGAGGGAGAGGGTGGGAAGATTTGGGAGAATGGCATTGAAGCATGTATAATATCATGTATGAAACGAGTCGCCAGTCCAGGTTTGATGCACGATACTGGAAGCTGGGGGCTGGTGCACTGGGACGACCCCGAGGGATGGTATGGGGAGGCAGGAGGGAGGAGGGTTCAGGATGCGGAACACATGTATACCTGTGGTGGATTCATTTCGATATTTGGCAAAACTAACACAATATTGTAAAGTTTAAAAATAAAATAAAATAATAAATAAATAAAAGTCTACTGATTTAAATGATACGCTCATCCAAAAACACTCTCACAGAAATATCCAGAACAATGTTTCGGCACATATCTGGACACTACAGCCTGGCCAAGTTGACAGATAAAATTAACCATCACAGTTGGCAAAGTCTTTCTACAAAGGCCAGGGGTGGATGTGTAAGGTTTGCAGGCCACACAGCCTCTGTTGCAACTTCTCAGCCCTGCTCTTGTAATGAAAAAACAGCCGCAGACAGTATTTAAAAACAGGCACGTCTGCATTTCAATAAAACTTTATTTACAAAAACAGGCAGTGGGCTTGATGTGGTTCATGGGCTGCTGCTGCCACACCCTTGTTTTAAACCACAGGACAGTGCAGAAGCAGCCTTAAATTTCTGACCACATCACTGCCTTTTTCTAACTTAAACACCCATTTTAATTTTCTTTTCTAAGCTAATTTTTCACATCCCTTAAAATAATTAATGTATGGCTCAGACCAGATAGTCAATAATCAATTAACAGTAAATTGCAGGCCCTAGTACCTGAGAAGACAAGAACAAAAGATCGAAAGCCTCACTAAGATGTGTTTTCACTGAAGACAGCAAAGAAGAAAAACCATTAAAGAAATCAACGACACATTTTCAAAAGAAGCTTAAAAGTAATAGGCTGAGCACGATGATAAGTTCGCGCACCATCGATCAGAGTTACAGCTGAGAGTCCGCGGTGCAAACAGCCGGAGGTGCCCAGCAGGCCTGACCACTGCTCTAAATCAAACAGACTGCAGAATACACCTCCCTGCTCCCTCTGGCTTCTCACTCTCTGTAATAAGAAAGCTCTGAAGGGATGAAAAGCCAAATTTATGACCCGCCTCATACTGTTTAACCAGCATCTTGAAGCTTTATTGTGTGCTAACGCCACAGACATTAATTCTTGATCGAACGGAGTTCACTGTCGGGGGATAAACAGATGCCCAGTCACATCCGAGAAGAAAGCGTCTGTGTGCAGGCCAGGGTGGAATGAGGGCCAGCTGTGCCCCCTACTGCATCCAACAATGTCTGAGGACCCTACATGGAGGTGGCCTGCTCCACCTGGAGGCTCAGAGAGGTCACATGCCTTGCCCAGGGCACATCCACAGGGACCTGATCCCTGCCTGTAGGCTCCAATTTCATAATCTTAGGATGCTACCCAGGGTTTAAGTGGTTGTAGAGCCACGTATCTGGGCCAAGAGCAAACCTGGCCATGTGGATTTCCATTTAAGAAGTGGTCATGGGCTTCCCTCATAGCTCAGCTAGTAAAGAATCCGCCTGCAATGAAGGAGACCCTGGTTCGATTCCTGGGTTGGGAAGATCCTCTGGAGAAGGGATAGGCTACAGACTCCAGTATTCTTGGGCTTCCCCTATGGCTCAGCTGGTAAAGAATCCACCTGCAATGGGGGAGACCTGGGTTCAATCCCTGGGTTGGGAAGATCCCCTGGAGAAGGTAAAGGCTACCCACTGCAGTATTCTGGCCTGGACAATTCCATGGACTGTACAGTCCATGGGGTCACAAAGAGTCAGACAGGACTGAGTGACTTTCACTTTCACTTCATGTGAATCTATGTCCTTTTCCATGATGAGCTACATTCTCCCCAGTACCAAAATCAGTGAAAGTTGCCACAACTGCATCCATGATGGGTATGGTGCTTCATGGCAGCCAATTACACCGTCTCCCCTGACCCTTTAGGGGTCCTAAAGGGGTCCATGAAGATCATCCAGACTTCCCAGAAGGAAACCAAAGCCCAGAGAGGTGAAGCAAGTTCCCTGAGGTCACACAGCCTGCACCAGTGCTCTGGCTCCTAATGCTTTCTCTGCTCCACCCCTACTGCCTCGTAACGGAGAAATTCCAAAGGGGCCACAGGTCCAGGAAGAGACAGGTGACTCCTCTGTGTGAAAACTCCTCCCGCCAGGGTGCTGGGGCGAATTGGCTTTCAGAGTTTCAGTATGAGAAAAGGCCCAAAGCCAGAGGTTCCCCATTGTACCGAACACTCTCAACTTCACAGTAAACCTCCTGCAGGTAGGGATAGAAAAAAGTGACCATTGGTCATTATAAAATGTCTTTGATATGTTCATTTAGAAAGTTCAGGTCAATTTTGTGATCTATTCCTTCTTTTGTCAAATTATAATTTCACAGATATTTATCACTTTTTTAAAAATGTAAATATTAGAAGAGGAGGATGCTATAGCCGGGCACCCAGCCATTTTCCCCTCTTTGAGAAGCGTGGCCTTAAGGGAACTCACTCTTGGGAGGAGAGTGCCTGAGATCCTAGATGACAGATACCATTGGGTTTTCAAGGCCCAGGAATCAGCATAACCCAGGAAAGGGGGAGAGGAATTCCGAGGGAGGGGAAGGTCTGAAAGGCAGCTGGCAGTTGTTGGCAAATGTTTAACAACTGGCTGGACCCGAATTGTAGCATCTGCCCACATCCATGGTGTGAATACTCCTATTACGACCAATTCTAAACTACCCACAAGATAATGACCAGCTCACAGATCCAAAATGAAGTTTGCAGTTGACTCTCACCAACCAGTGTGAGCCGCCCAGAACGAGGCCCGCCTCCTGGGTAAAATAAGGCAGGGCCTCAGGGGTTTGCAGAGGCCTCCACACCCCAGGCCCACAGCAGTGTGGCCGCCTGAACCCCAGTGTGGACAAGCTCAGGGCACATCTTCGGGGATCAGGCTGAAACTTTCTTCTCCTGCAGCCACACCTTCCCCCATCCCGCCTTCCCTGCTCCCAGCGTGATGGCCACTGGGGACACTTCCTTAGCAAATAACTTGAACTCCTTTCCTCATCTCAGCTTTGGGGGAGCTGCTGAGAGGGCCTGGAGCCCCACAATCTCAAGCTCGTTCCTGACACTGTCCAGCTGTGCCGTTCTGGGGTGGAGGCTGGGCCAGTGCTTAACCAACTCTTCTGGTCTCCTGGCTCTCTTTCCATACTTGTCTGCTTTGAGCCATCCCCGGGGAACCTGCCCAGCACAAGTCAGACCAGGTCCCAGCCCTGCCTTCTGTATACCCCCATATCATCCCCAGGAGGATCTGGGGTGTGCCAACACCCCCTACTCAAACATACTGCTATTTCTGTAGCAAAACATATGAAAATTTACACTAAACAGATAAATAAAACTCTAAATCAATTTAAGGCATCCATTGAAGTCAGGTTTTACTGCCAGGCAAGTTATAAAATATCTTTTGGTGCTTTTTGGATTTTAGAAGAGTGTTGAATGGATTTCTACGTGTGTAGATGCAAGAGTTTTTCTATCCTATTTACTCAGAAAAGCAATAGCTGGGCTGTCAGCCTGGGACGTCATTCACATTTCTCCAAGTTGGCAAACTCCTTTCCAGGTGGTTTGCTCTCATTTGGAAATGGCAACCCACTCCAGTATTCTTGCCTGGGAAAATCCCAAGGACAGAGGAGTCTGGCAGGCTACAGTCCACTGGGCTGCAAAGAGTTAGACAAAGAGTTAGACACAACTGAGCATGCATGCAATGCAAAAAAGAAGAAAAAGTGCTTCTTATGGTGGTGGACCTGAGAGAGGTGTGCTTGTGTGTTTCTCCATCACATCCAACACCTGGGATCACGAGACTTCAAGATCTCTTTGTGGATCTGCGGGGTGTAATATGGTGCTGCCCCCTTTCCCCATTCATTCATTAAGAACTCAGCAAGAGGGCCTCCCTGAGCCCCAGGATGAGCTGGTTGTCCCATCCCTAGCAACCCATTCCAGACCTCTTGTTGCCTGACTGTGGCTGGGCTGTCGCCAGGTTAGCCACCCACACTGGGCCAAGAAGCATACAGGCTCCGAATCCAGACCCTGGGTTCAACCACAGACACAGTAATTATAGTAGCTAATTTGACTAGTAGTGCCAGGCTCTGTCCTGATTATATCATTTGAATAAACTCAGTTGCTTTCAAATTGTGGTGCTGGAGAAGACTCTTGAGAGTCCCTTGGACTGCAAGGAGATCAAACCAATCAATCCTAAAGGAAATCAATGCTGAGTACTCATTGGAAGGACTGATGCTGAAGCTGAAGCTCCAATACTTTGGCCACCTGATGCAAAAAGCCGACTCATTGGAAAAGACCCTGATGCTGGGAAAGATTGAAGGCAGGAGAAGGGGACGACAGAGGATAAGATGGTAGGATAGCATCACCAACTTAATGGACATGAATTTGAGCAAACTTCAGGAAATAGAGGAGGACGGAAGAGCCTGGTGTGCCACAGTCCACGGGGTCGCAAAGAGTCAGACACATCTAAGTGACTGAACAACAACAATCCTCAAAAACCTGATGAGGTAGTGCCTTGGCCCTCTTGGGATGCTATAACAAAAATAACTTAGACCGAGTGGCTTCTAAACAACAAACATTTATTTCTTTCATTTCTAAAGGCTAGGAGGTCCAAGACCATGGTGCCAGCACATTCAACGTGTGATGAGGACCCATATCCTGAGAGACAGTTGTCTTTTCACTAGAACCTGACCCAGCAGGAAGGACAAGCTGGCTCTGTGGGGGCTCTTGGATAAGACACTGTTTCCAACCATCAGGGTTCTATGCCCACATGACCTCACCACCCCCCAAAGGGCCTACCGCCTAATATCACCACTATAGGGGTTAGGATCCAACATATGTATTTTGGGAGGACACAAACATTCAGCCCATAGCGGTAGGTACCATCAGTAACTCCAATACATGCCTGAGATTCTCAGATGGGAGGTAACTTGCTCAGGGTCACATCTAGTACGTGGAAACTGAAAATGAAAGTCACTCAGTAGTGTCTGACTCTTTGTGACCCCATGGACTATATAGTCCATGTAACTCTCCAGGCCAGAATGCTGGTGTGGGTAGCCTTTCCCCTCTTCAGGGGATTTTCCCAACCCAGGGATTGAGCCCAGGTCTCCTGCATTGCAGGCAGATTCTTTACTAGTTGAGCCACCAGGGAAGCCCAAGAATACTGGAATCGGTAGCCTATCCCTTTTCCAGCAGATCTTCCTGACCTAGGAATCAGACGAGGGTCTCCTGCATTGTAGGCAGATTCTTTACCTACTGAGCTCCCAGGAAAGCCCTAGAATTTGGACCAGCCAGCAACTGGACTCAAACAGCTTAGGTTCAGAATGTCTCTAAGCTGTGTAGCCTTTGGTTATGCAAAGGGCACAACAAACTCTGGAGCAAACTGCAGGAGACAGTGGAGGACAGGGAAGCCTGGCGTGCTGCAGTCCATGGGGTCACAAAGAGTTGGACACGACTGACTGACGGGACAACAACAACAACACAACAAAACCAATAGTGAAACAAGTCCCCCTAGCACCCTTCTCCCTCTGCACCCAGCTCTCCCACCTAGTGGCAACCTCCGTTGGCAACCTCTCTCAACTGTGGCAAACCACAGTTTCAAATGTGTTGTACTATTAGGAATACTCCATGAATAAGCAATCAGAAGACAGCTTATTTAATCATAAACAGTGTCACAAATCACCCACATTTCTGCACCTTGCCCAACTCACCTAAAAAGTCTCAAACGTTGTTCTAGATGAGCATACATCAAGCTCCCTCATTCTTTTCATTCCTGTACATTATCATCAGTTCAGTTCAGTCGCTCTGTCGTGTCCGACTCTTTGCGACCCCATGAACCACAGCACGCCAGGCCTCCCTGTCCATCACCAACTCCTGGAGTCCACCCAAACCCATGTCCACCAAGTCGGTGATGCCATCCAACCATCTCATACTCTGTCATGCCCTTCTCCTCCTGCCTTCAATCTTTCCCAGCATCAGGGTCTTTTCTAATGAGTCAGCTCTTCGCATCAGGTGGCCAAAGTATTGGAGTTTCAGCTTCACCATCAGTCCTTCCAATGAATATTGAGGACTGATCTCCTTTAGGATGGATTGGTTGGATCTCCTTGCAGTCCAAGGGACTCTCAAGAGTCTTCTCCAACACCACAGTTCAAAAGCATCAATTCTTTGGCACTCAGCTTTCTTTATAGTCCAACTCTCACATCCATACGTGACTACTGGAAAAACCAGAGCTTTGACTAGACGGACTTCGTTGGCAAAGTAATTTCTCTGCTTTTTAATATGCTGTCTAGGTTGGTCATAGCTTTTCTTCCCAGGAGCAAGCATCTTTTAATTTCCTGGCCACAGTCACCATCTGCAGTGATTTTGGAGCTCCCCCAAAAATAAAGTCTCTGACTGTTTCCATTGTTTCCCCATATATTTGATAATAGATTAGCTATGATCTCTTTTAAAATATTTACTCATTTTTGGCTGTGTTGGGTCTTAGTTGTGGCATGCAGGATCTTTTGCTGCTGCATGTGAGATCTTTAGCTGTGGCGTACGGACTTAGTCGCCCTGCAGCACGTGGGATCTTAGTCCCCCCATTAGGGACTAAACCTGTGTCTCCTGCACTGGAAGGTGGATTATTAGCCACTGGACCACCAGGGAAATCCCTAGAAGTGAAATTTTTGAGTCAAGAGTTCCTGCTTCACTTATATCCTCACCACCGTGGTGTATTAGCAGACATCTTGAATCTTGTCTATATGCTAGATGAAACTGGCATCTCATTTTAACTTGCCACTTGCTTATGATGTGTGAGACTGACTACACCTTTTCATATATGTAAAAGATATCTATATTTCTTTTTGTTTGAATTGTCATCTTATGTTACTTTTCTATTGAATTCTTGAGAGGCGTTCTTTTTGAATTATAAGAAAGTTAGCCCTTTTTCTGTGATGTGTCTTTGTGTTAACCTTACCATACCAACATTTCCTTGGTCACTCACTATATATTTTTTTCAATCCATAAATTCAAATTTTACATTTGGGTAATGTTATGTGGCCATAGAAAAGAATGGAATATTGCTATTTGCTGCAACATGGATGAAATTAGAGATGATCATTCTGAGTGAAGTAAGTCAGACAGAGAAAGACAAATATTGTATGATATCACTTATACATGGAATCTAAAATATAATACAAAAGAACTTATTTATGAAACTGAAACAGTCTCATAAACAGAAAACAGACTTAAGGTGACCAAAGGAGAAAGAAAGAAGAGAGGGATAAATTAGGAATATGAGATTAACAGATACACACCACTATATATAAAATAGAGAGACAATGAGGATTTACTGTATAGCCCAGGGAACCAACTATATTCAATATCTTATAATAACCTATAATGGAAAAGAATCTGTGAAAGAATATATGTAGGGATAAAGAAAATGTGATATATGTCTATATGTGTGCGTGTGTGTGTGCACGCGTGCGTGCTCACTCACTCAGTCGTGTCTAACTCTTTGCAGCACCACGGTAGCCCAGGACTGTAGCCCACGGTAGCCCTGGCTCCTCTGTCCATGGAATTTTCCAGGCAAGAATACTAGAGTGAGCTGCCATGTCCTACTCCAGGGGATCTTTCCGACCCAGGGGTCGAACCCACGTTTCTCATGTGTCTCCTGCACTGGCAGGTCCTTTCTTTACCAATAGCACCACCTGGGGTATATACACCTATGTACATACATAGGGCAGAGAGACGTGATGGAATACCCAGCCATAAAAAGAAGGAAATCTGGTCATTTTTGACAACATGGACAGACTTTAAGGGTGCTAAGCTAAGTGAAATAAATCAGACAAAGACAAATACCCTATCATCTCACTTACATGTGGGATCTAAAAGCAAACAAAAAACAGCTGCGAGAACAGATTGGTGGTTGCTAGAGACAGAGGGCTGCTGCTGCTGCTAAGTCGCTTCAGTCGTGTCCGACTCTGTGCGACCCCATAGATGGCAGCCCACCAGGCTCCCCCCCTGGGATTCCCCAGGCAAAAACACTGGAGTGGGTTGCCATTTCCTTCCCCAATGCATGAGAGTGAAAAGTGAAAGTGAAGTCACTTCGCGACTCTTAGCGACCCCATGGACTGCAGCCCACCAGGCTCCTCCGTCCATGGGAGTCTCCAGGCAAGAGTACTGGAGTGCGGTGCCGTTGCTTTCTCCGAGACAGAGGGTTGGGGGTGGGCAAAATGAATGAAGTGGCTCAAAGGCACAAAGCTCTGGCTATAAAATAAATAAGTCACAGGGATGCAACGTACAGCACGATGACGACACTTCATACGTAATACCATATTGTATACTTGAAAGTTGCTATGAGAGTAGTTCTTAAAAGTTCTCATCACAAGAAACAATCATTGTAATTGTGTGTGGTGATGGATGGTGACTAAACTTACTATGGTGATCATTTCCTAATGTATACAAATACTGAATTATTGTGTTATACACATGAAACTAACATAACACTGTATATCAATTATATCTCAATTAGAAACAAAACCCTAGAGCTGGGGGGCTCCCACACCAGTGGATGCACTTGGTCCCGCTCCACAAAACAGGCTGCAGGTCTTGCCCTCTGCACGCACCACATGGGGTGCCGAGTTTGGCTCTCCTGCTCCCTCTGAGCTCTTCTTTTGTAGCCTCAAATTTTCTCTTTCCCCGGTTCCCTCCTGTGCATATTTTTGACCTTTACTGGACTTTCCCATGTGCGAGGCTCCAAATGCTCTGCTTTCATCAAAGATAGCATTTGCCTTCCCTTGCCCCACAATGACTCCAAAGGCAAATAATTTCCAGGAAATTATCTTGAAAATTGCTTCAGGATAATTTCCAAATGGAAAAAGGAGGAAAGCTGTCTTTCCTCTGTCATTTTGTAACTGGAATTCTCTGAGCCAGGCTTTGAACTTGGGTCATGTAGGCATCAAATCCAGAATGTTTCCCTTGCCCCACAATGACTTCATAATATAGACAAGGGTCAGTACATGTTTTCTATGAAGGACCAGACAGTAAAGATTTTAGGCTTTGCAGACCTTACTATCTGTCACAGCTACTCAGTTTGGCTGCTACAGCATGAAAGCGCCAAGGACAATCCCCAAACCAATCAGTGTGGCTGTGTTCCATTCAAGCTTCACTTACAGAAATAGGAGCCAGTCCAGTGGACCACAGTTCATCAACCCCTACACAGGCAACTCAGCCCACAGCTGAGCTCTAGCCCAGATGTTTAAAAAACTTCTTGAGGAACATTTAAAAATGAAAAGATTTGATATACAAACCCAAATATCTTATTTCTTTTTAGAATTGTAAGAGCTTGTCACTCTAGACTCCCACAAGGCTGTGCTCACCCCTTATGCCACAGTCCCCCTCACTCCCTAGGGCCTGGATATCTTGCTACTCCCATCATCACACTGCGCTGTTTTCCTTAAACATTTTTCTGTTGCCATTCAGTTTCTTAGTTGTATCTGACTCTTTGCAACCCCATGAACAGTGGCATACCAGGCTCTTTTGTCCTCCACTATCTCCTGGAGTTTGCTCAAAGTCATGCCCATTGAGTCAATGATGTTATTTCTAACCATCTCATCCTCTGACAGCTCCTTCTCCTTTTGCCTTCAACCATTCCCAGTATCAGGGTCTTTTCCAGTGAGTCAGCTCTTCGCATCCAGTGGCCAAAGTACTGGAGCTTCAGCCTCAGCATCAATCCTTGCAATGAATATTTAGGGCTGATTTCATTTACAGTGACTAGTTTGATCTCCTTGCTGTCCAAGGGACTCTCAAGAGTTTTCTTCAGCACCATAAATCAGAAACATCAATTTTTTGGTGCTTAACCTTCTTTATGGCCCAACTCCCACAGGCATACAGGACTAGTGGAAAAATCATAGTTTTGACTATACAGACTTTGTTGGCCAAGTGATATCTCTGCTTTTTAATATGCTGTCTAGCTTTGTCATAGCTTTTCTTCCAAGGAGCAAGTGTCTTTTAATTTCATGGCTGCAGTCACCATCCACAGAGATTTTGTACTTTGCTCATTGACACGCCCTGTGTGATTTCTTTGGGCATCCCAGTTTAACAGTCACCAAGGTAAGGACAAGCATCTTGCCCCATTTCCTCAAGAAAGCCAGTCAAGTGTTAGGCTTAGCTGTCAAGAAATACAACTGGAATTGCTTAGAAATAAATTACATCTCTAGCTTAAGCCATCCATCTACTCTGCTGGCAACAGGAGAGCTGAGACATAAGGCCTGAGAAAACCTCTTGTGCCTATCTGGCACAACCCCTTCCTTTTACTGATGCAGATCTGGGGCTCAGAGAGGAGTAGGGCTTGATCAGAGCCAGAGGAAGCTGGGAACAGAGCTCTCATCAAATGCCTCCTCAACCAGGTCTCTGTCATTTATAAATTCTCCGGGCTCCTTTTTTTCAAAACTGAACTCAATTGCACCAAAGAGGAGAAGCAGAAGGAGTTGTGTCCCTGCCATCTGTCTTCTGTGTTTACTGAAATGTACTTGTAAAGACTCATAAATAAGCCCTATTACTTAACGCACAGAGAAAGGCATGGTGGCCAATGATGTGTGCCTTTTCCCAACTCCTATGGAAATGACAGGTGGTGTCAGCCAAGTCATCTGAGAGCATCTCCTTTATCACCTCAATGCCATCCCCACCTCCACTGTCTGCTCCTTCACACCGTGTTCACTGAATCCTCACAACAACCCCATGCAGATAAACTGCCTTCACTTTTGTGTAAGTGAACCAGGGTCTCCTACTCTATAAGTAAGTTTTCCCATCATAACAGAACCATGGACCCTTGGCAGGGAGGAGATAGAAGTATTTTGGCTCATTTTTCAAACTTCTGAACCAAATAGTTCTGCTGTTGGCTTAGCTGCAGTTTCACTAGGTTTCCTGAAAGGCAAACAGACTGCATTTCTTAAGTCTGCGCTGGAATTCTCATAAAACCTCTTTCCTACCCTTTTTCATCCTAGGCAACTGGATTAACAGTCCTGAGTCACAGCCCTGTCACAGCCCTCCCTCTCCTGCATTTAATCATGCTGCTTGCCGCTGTATGGCCAGTACTGCTACAACCACTGCTTTTGCAAAGCAAATTAGGTCTTACACGATTTGCAAGCAGGAGAACGATGTTGGTTTAATGTGAAAGTCGGATTGGTTCAAACACAATTTGTCTTGGTGTGTTAACGTTTTATGCCAGCCAGTAAAGCAGCTGAACATGAAATACACAGGGGCTGAGCCCAGCAGCTGCAGAGGAGCCCAGGACAGGAAATCATGCCCTTTACTGTACTTCTTTCTCATGGTTCAGTCTGAAGGTGTTTGGTGGACAATTGTGAACTTGGGGCTTGTTTCCATCTATACTTCAGCTCCCTTTTCACCAAATGACCTTTGCCTTTTTTTTTTCCCAAGATAAACTTGTATAATTGCTGGAATATTCATTTATTAGGAATTTAATGTGTTTTTATTTTTTAGGACTGTGCTAGATGTTTATGGGCTTCCCAGGTGTTGCTACTGGTAAAGAACCTACCTGCCAATGCAGGAGACATCAGAGATGCTGGTTCGATCCCTGGGTCTGGAAGAGCCCCTGAAGGAGGGCATGCCAACCCACTCCAGTATTCTTGCCTGGAGAATCCCATGGACAGAAGAGCCTGGTGTGCTACAGTCCATAAAGTCACAAAGAGTGGGACATGGCTGAGGTAACTTAGCATGCACACACGCACAGATGTTTATAGGACTGCTACTATTTTGTTAGTGTTCTGGTTAGAAGCTACATGAGTTTCCAGTGGTCTGCCCCAGCCTTATTCTGTCCATCAGCTTGGATATTGGTAAGCATGCAATTTTGCAGATTAAAAGGATTCTCAGGGATGTATATATATCCTTCTTGAGCAGGAACACCCACACGTATCTTCATAGTTACTTCTTGCTTTTGGCCTGATTTTCTGGTTTCCATGTATGAGAGAGGGTCAGTTTTTAAAGAAGAATATTAAGTGAATATATGAGTGGTATGTGGGCTTCCCTGGTCGCTCAGGCGGTGAAGAATCTGCCTGTAATGCAAGACACCCAGGTTCAATCCCTGGGTGGGGAAGATCCCCTGGAGAAGGGAGTGGCTACCCACTCCAGTATTCTTGCCTGGAGAATTCCATGGCTAAAGCAACCTGGCAGGCTATAGTCCATAGGGTTGCAAAGAGTTGGACATGACTGAGCGACAAGCACACATGAATGATATGCAGGTGGTCCCTGACTAACTACTGTTTAGGGTGTAGAAGTCCGCCATAGTGTGGTGGGCACAGAGAAAACGTAGTATGTGATGAGCTCAGTCAGAGGACCTCAGAACACATAAGACAGACCACACGCGAGCAAGGGAGGCATTCACATTGAACCCTTGAACAGTCTCAGAGATGTGGTAAGAACTTGATACATGGTATTTGCTACTATGATCACCAAACCAATTTCTAGGAAAAGCAAGAATGAAATGAACAGGATGCTTTCTCTCTAGAAACAGGCAGAAGAGCCCATGGTGCCATTCACGGCAACAGCAAAAGCAGTTCAAACAAATTTGCTTTCCATTAACCCTGCATAAGCGTTGGTTTGCCAGGATCAACAGAAATGACTAATTACTCTAGTCCAAGGCTTTAAAAAGATAAAGAATTAGATTTATTATAAATGCAAGGATGCTCACTCTTGTCGAAATGACTTGTTCTGCAGTTTGTGACGAGCACTGATTTATGGTATTACATTCATACAGGGCTGCTTTTCTAGTTTCTAATGCTCTAAATGAGACATGGATTAAAAGGAAAATTAGAAATCTAACTTTAGCATGGTTCAAAATAGCTCATTTTCATCCCAGAAGAGCAGAGATGAAAAGTCTCTTTCCTCTTATTTTTGTCTAAATTAGGGAGACATGATTTGGGCTGATGGGCTCTTCTGGTCACAACTAGTCCTTGGGTCCACTCCCTTCCCCTGGAAAATCTGTAAGTCTTCCCACTGCCCCCTTGCCTCCAGGCTCCCCTATCTTGTCCCTTCTTCCCTCCAGGTCCAGAGAGATCTGCCTAAAATGAAAATCTGACTCTTACACTCCAGCTCCAATATCTCTTTAGGATGGCTATACCTTCATGGTCAGGTGTCCAGGCTTACTTCTCAGAATCCTTACTGTCCATATCCACACTTCTAGCCCCATCCTCTAACCTGAGCTAAACCGCACCTTGCTATCTGCCATTCCTGTGCCATCTCACACTTTATAGTGGCCAACACCTCCATCCAGCCTGCCCTCTGTTTTCAATTCGCTGACTGGAAAATTATCTTGAGACTAGTTGAAAGACCACTGCCCATTATTATCCATCCCTCCATCACTATCCAGAGGTCTCAGAGCCCAATGGCCCCTCTTTCCTAGAAATTTCCAAAGTGACAATGTAGTTATCTCTTTGTCCAATGTCCTTCCCTCCACAGACACTTCACCAGGGCATGGCCATGGGGACCTAGCCATCTCTAAGTCCCCAGTGCCTAGCAGGGGGTCAGTGAACAACTGGAAAGCAACACAGGTCAGATGGTGGACAGAGGGACCGGTGAGCAAATGCCCCACGGATTCATTTTCTGGGAAGATCTCAGAAAAGGGTATCTACCTTCAGAGCTTCATGCCTAAACAATTAGTCCTATGTCCTGGCAAGGTCAAGCCAGAATCCTAATCCTATAAAGCAGGAAAGCAGAAACAGGGAAACACAGAGTCCTGTTAGATCCTGTCCTCTGGGTCAAGGATTTGCAGCATAGGTGTCAGAGGGTTGAAGCTGAAGCTCCAATACTTGGGCCACCTGATGCGAAGACCTGACTCATTTGAAAAGACCCTGATGCTGGGAAAGATTGAAGGCAGGAGGAGAAGGGGATGACAGAGGATGAGATGGTTGGATGGCATCACCAACTCAATGGAGATGAATTTGAGTAGACTCCAGGAGTTGGTGATGGACAGGGAGGCCTGGCGTGCTGTGGTCCATGGGGTTGTGAAGAGTTAGACACAACTGAGTGACTGAACTGAACTTAACTGTCAGAGGGTGGATCAGCAACTCCCTAAGGGAGGCCCAAGGTCCTGGGGACCCTGGTACTGACCAGATGATGACCTGGCTTTCAGGGGTGGGAAAGCAAGCAGGGTGTAATATGCTGGGGAAGACCCAAGGTAGCACCCAGGGGGCTTCCCCCCACCCCCCCACCGCCCCCACCCCCACCATCCCAGCGCTGTCCATGGTGCTGAGAAACATCCAGATGCTTTCCTGGCACTGACCACGGTGCTGACTCCCAGCCTCAGGTTCAGCCCATGGCCTCAACACTTCCTCCCCCTCTGTCATTGCCTCAGAGCCTCCTGGCACAGCCATTTCCTGGGTCCTATCCTTGGTACTTCACTGAATTTCTTTCTGAATGAGTGCTTTGGTCTCTTCCTGTATTAGCTTGGGTCTAGAAGCAGACCTTGAGGCAAGAATTTGAGAGCAAGTGATTAGGAAGTGTTTCTAGGAAAAGCCAGGAAGGGTGTGGAAGTGTGACATGAATGGAAAGGAGACCAAGAGTGGAGTGATATAATGAAAAGTCCCAAGGAGTGTGATTTTCTCTCAATCTATTGGGATGGGTAGGTTCTGGGGACTGTGTAGGTCACTCATCAGAGTGTCCCCATCAGGAGTGAGGAAGCTGGGGTATTTGTGCCACCACCCCTATCAGGCAATGGGTGAGGGCTGCCCCTTAGAGGCCAGAGGTCCCCAGAACCTTCTGGCTCCCCAGTGCATAGGCAAAGGGGGCTCCATCAGCCTGAGGGAGACTGGGTGCAGGCTCTTGGAAGAGAAAGCACTTTGGAGGCCCTTTGCACAAAAACAGCACAGGGGTCTGAGGGAACGTGGGCAGAGTCTGGACACTCTCGGCCACAATCCCACCTCCAGTCTCCTAGACTTCAAGCCCCTCTCCACACTCATCACTGCAGGGGTCCTTCTCAACCCAACTCTAGTAGTCTCTTGCTCAGCTCAAAGTCCTGCCTGAACTACCCCCACCCTTCCTGGCTGTAGAGGAAATCCAGTTTCCTCAGCCTGCCCCTCAAGGTTTCTATATCCTGTACCCCAACTCCCACCCCGCACTTTATAGCCCTGCTTACCGAATGGTCTTCAGTCCCCGCACACACTCTTTCTCACTGCCTGGACTTTGTTCAGGTTGTGACCTTCTGCTGGAGAGCCCTTCCAGGTGTACCTTCCTAGCTCATGGTCCAGGCATCACCTTCCACTCTGCAGCTGTGTTACCCACTCAGCATCCCCGGGTCCCTGCCCCTCGCCCTTGCCTAGACCTCCATGCCTCAGCCTGAGCCTCTGCTCCCCTTGTTACCATCCCAGAGAGAAGGAAAGGGACCTCAGAGGTGAGCTGGATATGTATACAAGATATGTAATAAAGGGTGGTGTTGTGAAAAGAGAGGGGATGGGACCCCCACATCCACAAGAGATCATGACACCTCCTGGCATCATGTGTCTGTGCAAGGATCCCACCCCTGAGTCTCAGGACCTTTAACTTGGGAACACAGACCCACCAGGCACTGCCCAAAATAAATGCCTGGTGCTCACAGCTCTCAGCCAAATGTGGTTCTTTCCCACTCCACCCTGCTTTCACTCTGCACATCTCACAGGCCATGGCAGAAGCCGCCTGACCACCTGGTCAGACCCAGCACACAGTCCATCTAAGCCAAACCTTGACTGTGGGTTGGAGAAGCCAGTTGGCCAAGGTGACCACCTCCCTCCCAGATCCATCCTGTTCCTCGAGCTGCTGAGCTCAGGCTGTCACATTCTGATTTAACTCAAAAGCCTGTGACATGTGGCATCTTGGCAAGTGATGAAACTTGCCAGAGGCTTGGGTGGACCCAGGGCAAGGAGACCACCAGACTGTCTAGCGTGCCGTCTCCCTTGCTGGTTTCCAGCACCTGGCCTGCCCCTCCCAGCCATCTGCCCCCGCTCCTGCCCCCAGCAGAAGGCTTGCACTCCCCTCCGAGTCTCACACTGCAGATGATTCTCCTGCCTGGGGAGGGGGTGGCAGTGGGAGGGGGAAGCATTAGCTCCTGCCTGCTCTTGCCAGGAAGCAGGGCAGGGTGGGGGCAAGTGGGCAGTGACTGAGGCTCAGGACCATCCCACTTGGACTCTCTGGGACCCCCACCAGGAAGCCAAAACTGCCCTCGGCCACCTGCTTCAGCCTCTGGGACCCCCAATCCATGATCGTGATGCTCTGCTGACCATTCAGTTCAATTTGATTGAGGCGGCATTAGGCCCCCCTGGGCACCACAAACAGCATGACCCTGATGGGCCAGGGAGAGGACGCAAGGACAACGACGATGATCAGAGCTGCCCAGATAAACTAAGCACTGCCATGCCCCAGGCACTCACTAAGTATCTCATATGAATTAGCTCCTTTGAGCTTCCAGTGCCCAAGAACCTGGTACAGTTTTAGTATCTCCATTTTACAGATGAAGAAATGAAGGCACAGAGAGCTTCAGGGCTCACCCCAGGCCACACAGCTGCAAGAGGGTGGGGCTTCAACTGCATGCAGTCTGTCCGACCCGTGTCTAGGCTCTGACTGCTGTCCTGGCACGGAGCAGCTGCTGGCTGCACAGCTGGGTCCAGTTCTCTTTCAGTGATGTGTTCTGGGTCCCCAGAACTCACCCACGGGAGGCACTTGTATTATTTCTACCACAGCGAGGAGACTGAGGCTCAGAGAATTTGCCTGACTTGCCCAGAGCTACGCTGAAGATTTGACCTTGAGTCTTCTGAGCCCTGAAAGGCTACATCCTGAATTGCACTGTGCTCCCTGCTTGGTGGCCATTGGCCACCATCTCCACACATTGTGGGAGGCCCTGTTCTCCCCACCACCGTCATCCTCTGGCCCAGGGATCCTGGAGAACAAAGCCCTGCAGTGGCTCCAACTTTTTAAACTTCTAGGAGAGATGAGGGCCCTCCCTCTCTCCTCCTCAGCCCCGCTCTCATGAGGATCCCAGTATATACCTGGCAGCCGCCAGGCCTAAATCTGTACTCCAGCCTGATCAGCCTTAACAGAACCATGTGCTAAGTCACTTCAGTCATGTCCGACTCTTTGCAACCCCATGGACCATAGCCCACCAGGCTCCTCTGTCCATGGGATTCTCCAGGCAAGAATACTGGAGTGGGTTGCCATGCCCTCCTCCAGGGGATCTTCTCGACCCAGGGATCGAACCCACATCTCTTACATTTCCTGTATTGGCAGGTGGGTTCTTTACCACGAGTGCCACCTGGGAAACCCATGCCATCTCTCAAAACTGAGTTTGGCTTCTCCGTCTTCTACTAATTTTATTACAAAGTTTTGATAGGCAAAGATGTCCTGTGGCATACATGGGGTGCCCTTCAGATCAAGCCTGCCCTCTGGCTGTCCACTACCGCTGCAGGAAGCAGTCTACCCTGGCGTGCAAAAACCCCAGGACACCCTGGGGACCTGGGGGTCACCAGGCACCTTGAGTGGAGCCACCTTACTCCTGTGTGAGTCATCCCTACTTATCAATATTTCCCACGAGTCACCACCACAGCACTTAGCTGGAACAGTAATCACAAGCCTTAGCAGCCTGGTGGAAAGAACATGAGCGAAAAGGTCAGGAAGCCCTGAGTTCATATCCCACCCGGCCACCTCCCAGCTGTGTGACCTTCACCAGTGACTCAACCACTCTGGGCCTCATGTTCCTGATCTGTATTAACAGCATGGCAATGCTTGTTTTGGAGGAGTATAAAGAGGCTTTGGAAGATGCTGGGTGCTCAGTAAATGTATTCCCTCCCTACTCCACCCCCCTCCCCAGGAGTCCTTGCAGACCATCTGGTCCAAGGGCTGCAAACAGATGGCTCCTGGGTGCATCCTACCCGGCAGCCTAGCTCAGCCCACGCAGGCTTGACAGCAGCATGACGAGGCTGGTATTGAGTTGGCCCAATCCAACAGCAGCTCAAGCCACTGTTCCTGGTCACATATTTCAACTGCCTGTGCCCTACGCCAATGATGGGGTTTGGGATCCAAACACCTGATCAGAAAAGACAGTGATTCTGCATTTCAGAATCTACTAACAGGGGTGGAGGCTCAGTTGCCTAATTTCTTTGACTACAAGGAAGCTTCAACCCCTTGGAAGGGCTGAAGCTGAAGCTCTAATACTTGGCCACCTGATGCGGAGAGCTGACTCACTGGAAAACAGCCTGATGCTGGGAAAGACTGAAGGCAAAAGGAGAAGGAGCTGGCAGAGGATGAGATGGTTAGTGTTACCAACTCAATGGAGATGAATTTGAGCAAACTCCGGGAGACAGTGAAGGACAGGAAAGCCTGGCATGCTGCAGTCCATGGGTCGCAAAGAGTGGAACTCGACTGAGAGACTGAACATCAACAACAAAGCTGCAGGCTTCCTTGGTGGCTCAGCTGTAAAGAGCCCACCTGCCGGTACAGGAGTTGTGGGTTTGATCCCTGGGCCGGAAGATGCCCTGGAGAAGACAATGGCAACCCACTCCAGTATTCTTGCCTGGGAAATCCCATGGACAGAGGATCTTGACACGCTACTCTGGGGTCACAAAGAGTCGGACACGACTTAGAGACTGAGCATGCATGCACACACGAGGAATCGGCATATAAAAGGAGAATCACAGTGCAAATAGACAAAACATTTCCATGTTTCTGAGCAATGACAAGATGGTTTTGCACTCAGCAGTTTCTACTGTGACATAGACAACAGTCCTACATAGGTCAGAAAACATCCACCAAGTGGATAAGTAGGCTGCAAGGGTCATTTCTGGGCAGCAACCTCACATCCATTGCCCAGAAGTATCAAAAACCTCTCCCCAAGCCTTTTCAGGGTGACTTCTAGTAATCTCTCTGCAACACCTAAGAATATTCCAGAAATATTCTTATGTCTGTTCCCCAGGTAAGACAGGACACACCAGGATCATGTGCATGTCTGCATCAGCAACCGTGCACTTAATTAATCCGACTGGAACCAATTTAGGGGAATTTAATTAACTAAGTTCTCAAAAGGACAGACTGTCAGAGGAAGTTCAGCCTGTTCACTTGTTAACCAGATATTCAAAGAACAAGCGAAGAGACTGCTCTCATCTCTCACAAAAGCAGAGCTTCGTAAATAGGCTGGGGGTGGGAGATTGTAAAGTTTTAGAAAAACAGAGTTCTAAACATCGCTAATCCAAATGGCAAAAGAGGTCTTTCTAAGCACATGTTGAGACTCATATTCCTGCCACATGTGTGCATGCTAAGTCACTTCATTCATGTCCAACTCCTTGTGACGCTATGGAGCCCACCAGACTCCTCTGTCCATGGGACTGTCCAGGCAAGAACACTGGAGGGGTTGCCATGCCCTCCTCCAGGGGATCTTCTCGACCCAGGGATCGAACCCACACCTCCGAGGTCTCCTGCACTGGCAGGCAAGTTCTTTACTACTAGGACCACCTGGGAAGCCCCGTGTTCCCTGCACTGCGGCCTTCACCCATCTGCACTACAGGCCTGGTGACCAGGCCTTTGGGAAGCAGCTGGACCCCTGAAAAGAGCACTGGAGTTGGAGTCAGGCCTGAGCTTGCATCCCAGCTCTGCCTGTCCCCAGGTGTGAGCAAAGATCATGCTGCCTCCCTGAGGCTCAGTTTCCTCATCTGTAAAATGGAAATTAACACTCCCCATCTTACAAGACTGGTGTAAGAGTCCACTCAAGCTACAGGCAGGAAGCCTGATACACACTCTGTCCACTCAAGGACTTCTGAGAGGTGGTGAGTCTCACCATTCTGAGGGCTCTTCTGCAAGTATCTGAGACCCCGAGGCAGTTCCCAGGGGTCTACCTGTCTCTAGGAGCTTGTCCATCATGAGCCCCATGGCCATGGAAATAGCGATGACACCCATTACAGCATTCCCTACCTACAGCCAACATTCTCACCGCCCCTCACCAACCATCTATGAGGCAAGCAGGGCAGGCACCTGTGTTTCCATTGATCAGATGAGAAAAGTGAGGCTCAAAGAGGTCATGCAGCCCATATTGGCACTCCTTCACTGAACAAGGCATTCTCTGGTGACAAAACAAATCTGCTGGATAAAGGAGTGAGTGGATGAATGCATGAGGGCTGCAGGAGAAAACTAAGGAGTGGATGGACTTCTCCAGGCAACGGCTGGTTAACGGGTTTGAAGCACACAGGCCCTGCCAAGAGAACGCTGGGTAGCTGCTGGCTGCAGCTCAAGACCTGCTGGAGAAAAGGGGGCTGCAGGCGAGGGCAGTCCTGAAGTCCCTGGGAGCCAGCCAGGGTCTCACATGAAGGAGTCTTGGGGGCCTGGGTGGGCAGTGCCGGATAGGCTTACACTCAGTGGCAGAGGAGAGGGGGGACCGGAAACCCCCAGCCTGAGACCCACGAGGTGCAGAAAAGGTCCCAGAAGAGGCCTCCACACCCTCCAGTGGGGGGGACACGCCACCGAGGCAACTCCCACTACATTAGCACTCAGAGGAGCCTCCCACTCTCCGTTTCCATGGGAATCCCCTTGAAATAACCCCATCACGGCTGCTGTTTCCTTTGCAGAGGACGCGCTCAGGATAAATGTAATGGAGGGAGGCAGGCACCCAGGATGCCATGGAAATGTCAGGGTCCAGCCCCGCACCACCCACACACTCTCAGCAATGGAGATGATCAGGTCCCCAGGGCAGACTTAGCCTTCACTCCCGCATCTACGGGGGCAACAAGACCCCTCCCTTGGCAACTGAATGACAAGAGGGAACCTGGCAAGGGCATCTAAAACAACACCCATCTGTCTCCCTTTGAGAAGGCTCATTTCAGCCCCGGGGAAGCCCAGGTTTGCAGGGACACAGTCTGGGGTCAAACCCAGCAGCAGGATGGGAATAAGCCCGTGAATTGAGAGCCCCCTTTTTTCAAGTGTCTTGGGTCAGAATGGAGGAACACAGAAAGCACCACATGCCCCAGGGCTCTGATGTCACTGGTTCTTCCTCCCCACCATGGAATCAGTGTGTGTCTGCCTGTGTGTGTTTATAATCCTAAAATATGGAAAAAGCTCTCTGGTTCACACAGCAAATATCCGTTAAGCCCTCCTGGAGGCAGGAGAGTGGCTGGTCCCCTGGTCGCCCTCCTGGGATGCAGTGGCCAGGTCGCCCACAGTCACATGAGAAGAGCACGCTCGGCTCCCTGGGCTCTCTGAAGACCCCTGGCTCCTGAGAAGTCATTCCTGCAAATGCTTACCTGGGTGCTTTGTCCCAGGCAGCTCGGAAGGCCCTCCCTGTTTCCCTTGTAGTTCTCACAGTCACCCTCTGCTGTGAGGCCTGCTACCCCTGCTTTGGTGATAGGAACATTGAGGCCCAGAGGTCACAGCGAAAGGGGTGGCTGGCCAGGAGCCAGGCCCATGTCTCCCCTTCTTTTAAAATTAATTAATTTTTTAATTGGAGGGCAATTGATTGACAATGTTGTGTTGGTTTCTGCCCTACAACAACTCAAATCGGCCATAACTATATATCTATATCAATATCTATATATATCTAGATATATCTCCTCCCTCTTGAGCCTCTCTTCCACCCCACTCCCATCCCACCCCTCTAGGTTGTCACAGAGCACCTGGCTGGGCTTGCAGGCAGCACTCTTAACAGCCACACCGGTTTGGTCCGCGGGGCCCAGCACACCTAGCTCCAAGCTGTAGCCAAAGGCTCAGGCTCAAGTCCTGGTGGACCCTCAGGGTGAGGTCCTCAGAGCCTGCTGCCCCATGTCCCTGTCCCCTCGTGTCTCGGGAGGGAGCCCTTCCCTCCCACTGGTCCCAGGGCCCACTCCTCCCTCCAAGCTGGAGCCCTGGTTGCCAAGTCCTCTCCAGACCATCTACTCCTGGAGCAGGTCTCTTGGAGAACCTACCACTTCCAAGCTTCCTTCATTGGTGCCTGGCTGGCCCCTCGCCCCAGATGAGCAAAGGACCACAAAGCAATGGCCGTGACCCAAAAGGGCTGTGCTTTCCCCCAGAGAGGCACCTGCATGAAGGTCCAGTAAACCTGGGATGGGCTGGGGGCAGTGCTGATTCTGGCAGACAGTGAAACATCCTCAACGATGACCCGTCCAGCAGACAGCCCCCACGGGTCCCCCCACACTCAGCCTTCGTGACCAACCAGCCAGCCTCTGTCCCTAGAAGATGTCCCTGAAGAACCCCTGGCCAGCTCTCTTGACCATGGGCACCTGAGGGCGGGGACAAGGGCACAAGGTTCCGCTCGCATCTTCCCACGTGGGCTGCCGGGGGCACAGAGGAGGGCCTGAGACTGCTGCAGAAAGAAAGGCTTTGTGCAGGTGACGAGTGGGGAAATAGGCACCGCTAAACTTGGCTACATTAATCAGAATAAAAATGCACACACCCTTTGACCCTCCAAGTATCCACTTGTGAGAGTTAATCCTTCAGTCATGTCCAACTCTGTGTGACCCTATGGACTGTAGCCCGCCAGGCTCCTCTGTCCATGGGATTCTCCAGGCAAGAATACTGGAGTGAGTTGCCATGCCCTCCTTCAGGGGATCATCCTGATCAAGGGATCGAACCCATGTCTCTTATGTCTCCTGCATTGGCAGGCAGGGCTGCCCACTCCCAGTATTCTGGCCTGGAGAATTCCATCGACTGCATAGTCCATGGGGTCGCAAAGAGTTGCACATGACTGAGCAACTTACTTTCACTTTCTTCACCACTAGCGCCACCTGGGAAGCCCCTTTTACTAGATGCCTGATGCGACTCATCGGAAAAGACCCAGATGCTGGGGAAGATTGAGAGCAGGAGGAGAAGGGGATGACAGAGGATGAGATGGTTGGATGGCATCACCGACTCAACGGACATGAGTTTGAGCAAGCTCCGGGAGATGGTGAAGGACAGGGAAGCATGGCGTGCTGCAGTCCATGGGGTCACAAAGAATTGGAACCGACTAAACGACTGAACAACAATGACAAATGCTGGTGAGCTATGATTTCCAGAGAAATGGCCAGTCCTGGATGTGGCTCTGAGGCTCCTGGGGCCAGTGAGGACTGAAAAGAGGCTGACCCCAATCCGTCCACAGAGGCTGCCGGGAAGCTTCCAAGTCCAGGTTCTGTGGCATTCCCTCCTAATTTTCTCTCATCACACCGCCTGTCCTAGATAGCTCTGGGGTGGGGGTGGGGTGGGTGGGGGGCGGGTAGGGGGAGCTTCCTGTAGAGCAAAATGAGCTCTGGGAGGTGCAGGGTGTGGTGGAAATGGCATTTGCTTTACAGTCAGTCAAAGCTGAGGCTAAATCCTAATTCCACCATCCACTCAGCTGTGCAACCCTGGCTAAGAAGCCTGACTTTTCTGAGCCTCAGTTTTCTTATCTACTGGATGGAGGTGGGTAGTACCAGCACCAACTGCAGAGGGCTGTTGAGATAAGCATCAGGGTTCTGCTGGCCAGTGAGTCAGTTCAGTCGCTCAGTTGTGTCTGATTCTTTACAACCCCATGGACTTCAGCAATCCAGACTTCCCTGTCCATCACCATCTCCCGAAGCTTGCTCAAACTCGTGTCCATTGAGTCAGTGATGCCATCCAACCATCTCATCCTCTGTTGTCCTCTTCTCCTCCTGCCTTTAATCTTTCCTAGCATCAGGGTCTTTTCCAGTGAGTCAGTTCTTTGCATCAGGTGGCCAAAGTATTGGAGTTTCAGCTTCAGCATCAGTTCTTCTAATGAATATTCAGGACTGATTTCCTTTAGGATTGACTGGTTGGATCTCCTTGCAGTCCAAGGGACTCTCAAGAGTCTTCTCCAACACCACAGTTCAAAAATGTCAATTCTCTGGTTCTCAGCTCTCTTTATGGTCCAACTCTCACATCCATACATGACTACTGGAAAAACCATAGCTTTAACTAGACAGACCTTTGTTGGCAAAGTAATGTCTCTGCTGTTTAATATGCTGTCTAGGTTGGTCATAACTTTTTTTCCAAGGAGCAAGCATCTTTTAATTTTCTGGCTGCAGTCACCATCTGCAGTGATTTTGGGGCCCAAGAAAATAAGATCTGTCACTGTTTCCATTGTTTCCCCATCTGTTTGCCATGAAGTGATGGGAGATGCCATGATCTTCATTTTTTGAATGTTGAGTTTTTTTTTTTAATTTTATTTAATTTTTAAACTTTACATAATTGTATTAGTTTTGCCAAATATCAAAATGAATCCCCCACAGGTATACATGTGTTCCCCATCCTGAACCCTCCTCCTTCCTCCCTCCCCATACCATCCCTCTGGGTCATCCCAGTGCACTAGCCCCAAGCATCCAGTATCCTGCATCGAACTTGGACTGGCATCTCGTTTCATACATGATATTTTACATGTTTCAATGCCCTTCTCCCAAATCTTCCCACCCTCTCCCTCTCCCATAGAGTCCATAAGACTGTTCTATACATCAGTGTCTCTTTTGCTGTCTCGTACACAGGGTTATTGTTACCATCTTTCTAAATTCCATATATATGCGTTAGTATACTGTATTGGTGTTTTTCCTTCTGGCTTACTTCACTCTGTATAATAGGCTCCAGTTTCATCCACCTCATTAGAACTGATTCAAATGTTTTCTTTTTAATGGCTGAGTAATACTCCATTGTGTATATGTACCATAGCTTTCTTATCCATTCATCTCCTGATGGACATCTACGTTGCTTCCATGTCCTGGCTACTATAAACAGTGCTGCGATGAACACTGGGGTACACGTGTCTCTTTCCCTTCTGGTTTCCTCAGTGTGTATGCCCAGCAGTGGGATTGCTGGATCATAAGGCAGTTCTATTTCCAGTTTTTTAAGGAATCTCCACACTGTTCTCCATAGTGGCTGTACTAGTTTGCATTCCCACCAACAGTGTAAGAGGGTTCCCTTTTCTCCACACCCTCTCCAGCATTTATTATTTGTAGACTTTTGGATCGCAGCCATTCTGACTGGTGTGAAATGGTACCTCATAGTGGTTTTGATTTGCATCTCTCTGATAATGAGTGATGTTGAGCATCTTTTCACGTGTTTGTTAGCCCTCTGTATGTCTTCTTTGGAGAAATGTCTATTTAGTTCTTTGGCCCATTTTTTGATTGGGTCATTTATTTTTCTGGAGTTGAGCTGTAGGAGTTGCTTGTATATTTTTGAGATTAGTTGTTTGTCAGGTGCTTCATTTGCTATTATTTTCTCCCATTCTGAAGGCTGCCTTTTCACTTTGCTAATAGTTTCCTTTGATGTGCAGAAGCTTTTAAGGTTAATTAGGTCCCATTTGTTTATTTTTGCTTTTATTTCCAATATTCTGGGAGGTGGGTCATAGAGGATCCTGCTGTGATATATGTCAGAGAGTGTTTTGCCTATGTTCTCCTCTAGGAGTTTTATAGTTTCTGGTCTTATGTTTAGATCTTTAATCCATTTTGAGTTTATTTTTGTGTATGGTGTTAGAAAGTGTTCTAGTTTCATTCTTTTACAAGTGGTTGACCAGATTTCCCCAGCACCACTTGTTAAAGAGATTGTCTTTAATCCATTGTATATTCTTGCCTCCTTTGTCAAAGATAAGGTGTCCATATGTGCGTGGATTTATCTCTGGGCTTTCTATTTTGTTCCATTGATCTATATTTCTGTCTTTGTGCCAGTACCATACTGTCTTGATAACTGTGGCTTTGTAGTAGAGCCTGAAGTCAGGTAGGTTGATTCCTCCAGCTCCATTCTTCTTTCTCAAGATCGCTTTGGCTATTTGAGGTTTTTTGTATTTCAAAGCCAGCTTTTTCACTCTCCTCTTTCACCCTCATCAAGAGGCTCTTTAGTTCCTCTTCGCTTTCTGCCATAAGGGTGGTGTCATCTGCATATCTGAGGTTATTGATATTTCTCCTGGCAATGTTGATTCCAGCTTGTGTTTATCCAGCCCGGCATTTTGCATGATGTACTCTGCATATAAGTTAAATAAGCAGGGTGACAATATATAGCCTTGATGTACTCCTTTCCCAATTTGGAACCAGTCTGTTTTTCCATGTCCGGTTCTAACTGTTGCTTCCTGACCTGCATACAGATTTCTCAAGAGGCAGGTAAGGTGGTCTGGTATCCCCATCTCTTGAAGAATTTTCCACAGTTTGTTGTAATCCGCACAGTCAAAGGCTTTGGCACAGTCAATAAAGCAGAAGTAGATGTTTTTCTGGAACTCTCTTGCTTTTTCCTATGATCCAACATATGTTGCACTGGCCGGTATCCAGCACCTGTTCCACAATCACTGGCTTCCCCTTTCCCGTGTTGACACCCCCATTTTAAACCTGAACAAAGGATAGGTGAATGGCTACCCAGTTCTTCATCTGGGTCAGAGAAAGATTGAGCAATGGGTCAGCTGCACTCTCAATGCTCGCCAAGGGCTGGAAGAAACACCAGATGATTCGCACAGTGGGTCAGCTCGGGGGGACTCCGGCCCTTCAGCAGCCCAGCCAATGACGACGGAAGGTGGTGACAGAGACAGCCAATGAACATATGCACCATCCTGGACATGCTACTGGTTCCTGGGTATAAGGAGCTTTGTGCACACCTGAGTGAAGGCATTTTGGCATCTGCAGATCTGGGGTTCAAATCCCAGCCCACTCACTTAGGAGCTGTGACATCCCTGCCTCCATTTCCTTGTCTGTCAATTAGAGGTAATAATTCTATATCCAGGGGGTCTTGAACCAGGCGTGTAGCTGCCTCCCCTTCATTTGACTGACCCCTACTCACCCCCTGGAACCCTCTTCTCCTCTTAGCCTGCTCCTGCTTCCCCCCTTAGATCCTAGAACTTGTTCAGAGTCTTGTCTCTCCCATACCCTCAACATCAATCTCAATGCTAGTGCAAAACAGGTGCTGATAAATACATGGTGAGTGAAATCACTTCTTCCAGGAAGCCTTCCCTGACTTCCCACCACCTCAGCCCCACTTGGGGCACCCCAGCCTCTAGGCTCCTCCCTGCCACCATCCCATCACTGTCCCCTTGTCCATCCGGTCTGTTCTCGGGACTTCTCAGGGCATGAACCTTATCAATCATGTCCACGGCCATATTCCCCACTCCCAGCAAAATGCCTGATACACAGTCTGTTCTCAGTAAACTGCGGGCTGTCTGGGTGAATCCATCCACCAAGATTCCTGCACATCTGTAAATTCTCTCAAATCTGTCAGCCTCTTTCTCTTCCTATAGGGCTAGGCTTCTCAGCATGCTTAAATTTTCCTGTTCTGGATTTATTCTCTCCTAAACATCCAATGCTTTCCCACTAAATCCAGCTTCTTATTGTGAAGAATTCCACCTAAAAAACATTAATGGCGAATATGCCTTCTCTTCCATTTCCTAGATTTCTTGTGCTCTTTGCAATGGACAGTATGCGATCTCTGAGCAATTGAGGGGAGGGCCAGGGAGGGGGGCGGCAGGCCAGCTAGGGGGTGGGGTGGGGGGTCTTTTGTTCCTTCCCCGTGCACAGCCCTGGAGAAGCAGCCTCGGGTTATAAATCCAGCCGAGCCTGTTTTATGGAGAAGGTGCTCCACTGCTGATAGGTTTTTATAGCTGCCTGTTTACAAAGCCGAAGCATAATTAAATCTCGCCCTCCTCTCCATAGTGCCAGCTGTCCCATGCAGCCAGGTTTGGGGTGGCCAGGCAGACAGAAGAGAAAGGAAGCTCTCTGCTGTGCCCTCCCCAACTGTATTAAGTACCCTTCACCCTCCACCGCCCTCTCCGGCCCCAGTCCTCCGATGGACTTGGTTGGATTACTTTGGAGACCCAGTGAAATGGGCACCCCTGTTCCTGTCCAAGCCTGATACCCCTGCATGTGGGAGAAGGGGCTTCCCCAGTGACTCAGTGGTAAAGAATCCACCTGAAGTGCAGGAGATGCAGGATATGTGGATTAGATCCCTGAATCGGGAAGATCCCCTAGAGACTGAAATGGCAACCTACTCCAGTATTCTTGCCTGGAAACTCCCATGGACAGACGAGCCTGGTGGGCTACAGTCCATGGGGTCACAAAGAGTCAGAGGCGACTGGGCACATATGAACACTATGCATAAGGGGGAGAAGAGAGTCAGGTATGTTACAGTCAGGCTCAGGGGAATCCTAGCTCCAGAGAAGGGCCCAGGGGAGCATGGGGTACACGTGGTAACACCAGTGGGACTCACTCTCCCACTCTCTCCACTTGCTCTCCCAGAAACGCCCCCCAACTCCCACCACCCGCACCAGGTGCAGGCAGCACCATCCCAACCCAGGCCTGGACTTTATGCAGGTGGATTCTTTACCAGCTGAGCCACAAGGGAAGCCCACTTTATGTCACAACTTGTCACAAACCCACAAGTCAGAGTACACTTCCCTCCCCACTACTCAACAGTGGCCAATGAAGAGGAAAAGAGGGTCAGGAAGACCCTTCCTCTAGAATGAGGGCTGGGGAGCAAGGGCCACCAAAAGCCTGGATGGGAGACAGGAGGGAGCAACATTGCTGAAAACACAGACTTGTGCCTTTCTTAGCGACAAAAATGGATCCAGCCACCTCCTGCTGGCCCGCGGGCTGCCTGTCCCTTCAGAATGACTTGCACATCCCCAGACTGGATTCCTGATGTGTGAACATGGGCGTTTAACCCTCAGGGTGCAGCTGGCTTTTCCTCACTTCCCAGTTCCTGGGGCGCACCCCGTTTCACCCTCATCCCATCTACGTCTCCTGGATTATTTTCCTGGGTCATCTGGGGACACTGCTCCCGAGCATGTGGGCCTCATTCCTATGTGCCACCTTCTTGGGCTCATGTCCTTGCTTCAGGGAACACACTGGCCTATGTGCCCTCAAGGCAGGATCTTCATCCCACAAATGAGGAAACTGAGGCCCAGCGAGGCCAGGTATCTTTCCCAGGGTCACAGAGCCAGCCACCAGCAGAGCCTGGGCCGCACAGTGGTCACCAGGCCCAGCATCATCACTTGTCACCACGCCACACAGCCCCTTACCAGGATACAGGTCCAATCTTGTACTTTTCAGCCACTGCCCCAATTTCTCACCTGCCTGGCGCCCCGTCCCCATATGGACATGCACATGTAGCCAGACAAGCGTCCCAGTTTGGACTAAGGAAAACTGGGTCACTCACAGGGGAGGGGCCAGAACAAGGCATGCCTGAGATTCACAGGCTCCGAGCTCCAACAAACCCTCCCAAGCCTGGGGCTGGGGAGTTGCCTGGAAGCAAAGTGATCAGTCAAGTCCTTAGCTCAAGGCCATGTGGGTCCTTGGTGCCTTGCTGAGCTGCGGGATGTTCAAGCACAACACTCTCCTGAAATACAATTCACCCTCTGGGCCAGCACAGATCAGGGTTTGCTCAGAACATCACGGGATTGCAGGAGACCTTGGGGCTGAGTTGGCCATGCTGCCCCCTGGCGGGCTTGCACTCACTGCCTGATGGGCTGCCCCCAATGCCTGGCTCCAGATCCTGACAGCTGCACCACAGGACACCCTCAGTTGGTCAAAAGGTAGGACTGGGATCATGGTGGGTCAGAGCCGAGAGTCAAGGCCTTTGGAGACCCCCTGGGGGATCCTTTCCAGGGATGCAGATAAGCGTGGATGGGTTGGGTGTGGCTCTTTCCATCTGGGGTTCCACTGCTCAGCAGAAAGATGAATATCTGATGAGACCTTTCTGTGTATCAGAAGCACGTAGTGTGTTATCTCAGTCCGCCCTTCAAGAGACCCCCAAGAGTCCTCTGGCCCTGATCTTAGAGCTGAAATTATAGAAGTATGAGGGGGACCAAGGCAGGTCAACTGCACACAGGCCGTGGGGGCAGAAAAAGGCTGACCCCAGGGTGACCTGAGTCCCCCGGTGCCAATTACTCTGCAGATAAAAACACTCTGGGGACAAAGCATGCGGGGAGGGGCCCCCAAAGGGAACGCGTGGAGTCAGAAGTCATCGGAAGCGCCCGTGGCAACAGGAACCAGCCCCAGGGCACCCCTGCACTGCCTACTCCTGGCTGAGGGAGGTCTTAACTTCTGGGATCCTCAGTTTTCTCAGCTGTAAAATGCACAGAACCACCCCCACCTCCCAGGTCTTCACAACTCAGTGAGATGGGGGACAGAAAAATGATGCAGGGTTGGCAGGAGTGGATGGTGGATCTGCCCACCCTGTGCCCCCTGGCTGGGGTAGAAGAGGGCTTTGGGAAGCTGTCCTCTCAGGAGGATGCTGCGAGTGACGAGCCTGCAGTTGACACAGGCAGGGTCCCTCCCGCAGAACAAGCCATCTCGTTGAATGAGTTTTCTCCCCAGCAAACCTCAGGCTTTCAAAGATCTACCCTCCTTCCCGACTGCACAACATGGATGAATCTAGAAGACATTCTGCTCAGTGGATCAAGCCAGACACACAGGACAGTGTATGACTGCCTTGTTGTTATATGAATCCTTGTTGCTGTTCTGTTACTAAGTCATGTCCGACTCTTTGCAACTCCATGAACTATAGGCCACAAGGCTCCTCTGTCCATGGGATTTCCTAGGCAAGAAGAAAACTGGAGAGGGTTGCCATTTCCTTCTCCATGGGATCTTCCCAACCGAGGGATTGAACCCACATTTCCTGCTTTGGCAGGTGGATTCTTTACCACTGAGCCACCTGGAAAGCCCATATGAATCCTACTGCTACTGCTAAGTTGCTTCAGTCGTGTCCGACTCTGTGCGACCCCATAGACGGCAGCCCACCAGGCTCCCCCGTCCCTGGGACTCTCCAGGCAAGAGTACTGGAATGGGTTGCCATTTCCTTCTCCAATGCATGAAAGTGAAAAGTGAAAGTGAAGTCGCTCAGTCGTGTCCGACTCTTTTCAATCACATGGACCGCAGCCTACCAGGCTCCTCTGCCCATGGGATTTTCCAGGCAAGAGTACTGGAGTGGGTTGCCATTGCCTTCTCCGTATGAATCCTAGAGGACAAAAATTAATGGACAGAGAACAGCTTAGAGGTTACTGGGGTGGAGGGAAAGGGGCCACTGTTTAATGGGGCAGAGTTTCTGTTTGAGTAACCAAAGCATTTTGGAGACAGATAGTGGTGATGGTTGCATGATATTGTGGATGTAATTAGTGCCACTGGATTGTACACTTAAAATGGTTAAAATGGCAAATTTTATACTATGTATCAGTTCAGTTCAGTTGCTCAGTCCTGTCCGACTCTGCAACCCCATGGACTGCAGCACGCCAGGCCTCCCTGTCCATCACCAACTCCTGGAGTTTACTTAAACTTATGTCCACTGAGTCAATGATGCTATCCAACCATCTCATCCTCCGTCATCCCCTTCTCTTCCCACCTTCAATCTTACCCAGCATCAGGGTCTTTTCAGATGAGTCAGTTCTTCGCATCATGTGGTCAAAGTATTGGAGCTTCAGCTTCAACATCAGTCCTTCCAATAAATATTCAGCACTGATTTCCTTATATTTTACCATGATTTTTAAAAAAATTGAGTAATATACAAAAAACCTATTGAGTTGTACACTTTAAATGGGTGAATGGCATGGTATGTGAATTGTATCTTAATAAACCTTTTGTTTTTTTAAATTAAAGATGTGAATCTTGGCTCCTGGGTCTCTGACTGGCCAGGGTCCGAGGTGGGAGCCTGAGCCCATCGACAGAGGCCAAACCAAGGTACCCACCTGGCCTATGACCTGGACCCTGGTGGACAGAGACTCTTTCCATCAATTTTGTTGATGCTGAGAGGAAAAGGTGACCCCCCTCCTCCCCAACACACACACACACACACACACACACACACACACTTAATCTGAGGCTGGAGGGCTGGGGGAGCCTCTAACATGGCCCAACGTCCTCTCCCCACTCCCAGAGGAGAAGGGCTTGGAGGGGCAAGGTCACTGCCTGGGACACACATGGATGATTTTAAGATGATGCTAGCCCACCTCTCGTTCAGAACAAGACTGGAAGACAGGCCGAGTCTCAGCATGTCCCTTTTTCTCCCTAGGCTCCTGGCTCCCCATCTGTTGAATGCAGACAATGGCAGGGGCTGCCCTGGACAACGCCTGGACATGGCTCGCCCAGCCTGGCTCACTGGCACGAAATGGTGGGCAGCTTCCTTCCCTTCCATCACATGAACTCAGACAATGGTCCCCTATCACCCAATGGGTGGATGCCATGTAGGCTGTGTCTGGGACAGGCCACCAGGCTATAACGGTTTCCAATAAAACTGCTTCCTCAAAGCCAGGCATAGATGATCTGGGAGGTCGGGGTGTCCTTAGAGTCAAGCTGAGAAGGAAAACCAGCCAGCTCACCTGTTCCCTTCTGCAGTCATCACCGCCCCCACCACCACAGGGGGCTGCCAAGAAAGAAAGCACAGCTTCACCTAAGGCCACCATTCCAGATGTGGGCATCACACAGCACAGCCCACCTGCAGTGGGAGAGGGCTGGGGGGAGCGACTGACAGGCTGCATCCCAACCTGACCCCCATTTGTATTAATAACTTCAGCTTGATGCACAGAGGGAGGCAGGTCTGTGAGAATTGAGTCTACCTCCAAAAAAAGAACTTTTATTCACCTCTTATTTTCCATATTTTCTCTAGCTTTATTGAGATATAGGGCTTCCCTTGTGGCTTAGCTGGTAAAGAATATGCCTGCAATGCGGGAGACCTGGCTTTGATCCCTGGGTTGGGAAGATCCCCTGGAGAAAGGAAAAGCTACCCACTCCAGTATTCTGGCCTGGAGAATTCCATGGACAGTATAGTGCATGGGGTCACAAAGAGTCAGGCATGACTGAGTGACTTTCACACACACACATTGAGATATGATTGACATATAACACTAAGTTTAAGGTATACAACATGTTGGCTTGATACACTTATAGGTTATAAAATGATGACCATCATGGCCTTAGCTAGCATCTCCATCTCATCAAGTTATTATCATTTTTTTGTGGTGAGAACTATTTCAGATCTACTTTCTCAGCAACTTTCTAATATATAATACAGTATTACTAACTATAATCATTACACTATAGATATTTCATGCAAAGATGGGCTCGAAAAAGGACAGAAATGGTATGGACCTAACAGAAGCAGAAGATATTAAGAAGAGTTGGCAAGAATACACAGAACTGTACAAAAAAGATCTTCATGACCCAGATAATCATGAGGGTGTGATCACTGACCTAGAGCCAGATATCCTGGAATGTGAAGTCAAGTGGGCCTTAGAAAGCATCACTACGAACAAAGCTAGTGGAGGTGATGGAATTCCCATTGAGCTATTTCAAATCCTGAAAGATGATGCTGTGAAAGTGCTGCACTCAATATGCCAGCAAATTTGGAAAACTCAGCAGTGGCCACAGGACTGGCAAAGGTCAGTTTTCATTCCAATCCCAAAGAAAGGCAATGCCAAAGAATGCTCAAACTACCGCACAATTGCACTCATCTCACACGCTAGTAAAGTAATGCTCAAAAATCTCCAAGCCAGGCTTCAGCAATATGTGAACTGTGAACTTCCTGATGTTCAAGCTGGTTTTAGAAAAGGCAGAAGAACCAGAGATCAAATTGCCAACATCTGCTGGATCATGGAAGAAGCAAGAGAGTTCCAGAAAAACATCTATTTCTGCTTTATTGACTATGCCAAAGCCTTTGATTGTGTGGATCACAATAAGCTGTGAAAATTCTGAAAGAGATGGCAATACCAGAGCACCTGACCTGCCTCTTGAGAAACCTATATGCAGGTCAGGAAGCAACAGTTAGAACTGGACATGGAACAACAGACTGGTTCCAAAGAGGAAAAGGAGTACGTCAAGGCTGTATATTGTCACCCTGCTTATTTAACTTATATGCAGAGTACATCATGAGAAATGCTGGACTGGAAGAAAGCACAAGCTGGAATCAAGACTGCCGGGAGAAATATCAATAACCTCAGATATGCAGATGACACCACCCTTATGGCAGAAAGTGAAGAGGAACTCAAAAGCCTCTTGATGAAAGTGAAAGTGGAGAGTGAAAAAGTTGGCTTAAAGCTCAGCATTCAGAAAACGAAGATCATGGCATCTGGTCCCATCACTTCATGGGAAATAGATGGGGAAACAGTGGAAACAGTGTCAGACTTTATTTTTGGGGGCTCCAAAATCACTGCAGATGGTGACTGCAGTCATGAAATTAAAAGACGCTTACTCCTTGGTAGGAAAATTATGACCAACCTAGATAGCATATTCAAAAGCAGAGACATTACTTTGCCAACAAAGGTTTGTCTAGTCAAGGCTATGGTTTTTCCTGTGGTCATGTATTGATGTGAGAGTTGGACTGTGAAGAAGGCTGAGTGCCGAAGAATTGATGCTTTTGAACTGTGGTGTTGGAGAAGACTCTTGAGAGTCCCTTGGACTGCAAGGAGATCTAACCAGTCCATTCTGAAGGAGATCAGCCCTGGGATTTCTTTGGAGGGAATGATGCAAAGCTGAAACTCCAGTACTTTGGCCACCTCATGCGAAGAGTTGACTCATTGGAAAAGACTCTGATGCTGGGAGGGATTGGGGGCAGGAGGAGAAGGGGATGACAGAGGATGAGATGGCTGGATGGCATCACTGACTCGATGGAAGTGAGTCTGGGTGAACTCCGGGAATTGGTGATGGACAGGGAGGCCTGGCGTGCTGCGATTCATGGGGTCACAAAGAGTCGGACACGACTGAGTGACTGGACTGAACTGAACTGAACTGAACTGAATGTGCCGTGCTGTGTGCTAAGTCGCTTCAGTCTTGTTCGGTTCTCTGCGACCCTATGGACTGTATCCAACCAGGCTCTTCTGTCCACCAGATTCTCCAGCAAGAATACTGGAGTGGGTTGCCACACCCTCCTCCCGGGGATCTTCCCAACCCAGGGATTGAACCTGCATCTCTTATGTCTCCTGTGTTGGCAGGTGGGTTCTTTATCACTAGTGCCACCTGGGAAGATTATACATTATATTATATAATGTATAGATTATATATTAGATCTCTAGAATTTATCAGAATATACCTGGACCTTTTGACCAACATCTCATTTCCTCCAGTCCCAGCCCCGGCAACCACCATTCTAGACTCTGTTTCTCTAAGCTTGGTATCTTTAGATTCCACATTGAAGTGAGATGGTATGGTATGACTTCACTTAGCATAATGACCTCAAGGTTCATCTACATTGTCACAAACTCTGTATTTAAACAGGCAACAGTACGGAATGCTTTTCGTATTCAAACAGAGAAAGGGTTTTGGGGCAAGGCCTCTGCTTCCTCTGAATGGTCAAGAAGACAGAAGGCAGAGCAGCACCTCCAAGGTCAGACACTCTGGCCGGCTCCTGGCTCAGCCAGCCACCTGCAGCAGACCACAGTTCTCAAAGGGGGCCCCAAACCTGTCTCCCATCCCATCTGTTCTCCACAGTGTGACCTGGCTTTTCCTGAACCCAAAGGTAGAACTTCACTCCCCTTCAACCTGGGCCAGCTTGTGACTTGACTGAAGTCACACAACAGTGATGTGAGACCCTGAGCAGGTCAGCAAGCCAGGTCTCCCATCTGGTTCCTGGGGCACTTGACTTGGGAAAGCCAGCCCCTCCCCGCCCCACTCCCCCAGGAGTCTGGGTGCCCTGGGACCTTTGTGCTGGAGAGGACAGTTCTACAGTCCCCAGGGAACCAGCCCCACCACACACAGAACATGTGAGCAAAACCATCTGGGGCCCTCCAGACCAGCCTACCCACCAGTTTAGAAGGGAGACACAGCATTGCCATGTACAACAGATTAGCCCAAATTCCTGACCCACAGAATTCTGGGGACATAATAAAATGGCTGTTATCTTCAGGCACTACAGTTTAGAGTGGTTTGTTATGTAATAGTAGTGATCATGGGCTTCCCAGGTGGCACCAGTGGTAAAGAACCCACCTGCCAATGCAGGAGACATAAGAGACATGGGTTCAATCCCTGGGTTGGGAAGATCCCCTGGAGGAGGAAATGGCAATCCACTCCAGTATTCTTGCCTGGAGAATCCTATGGACAGAGGAGTCTGGTGGACTATGGTCCATATGGTCGCAATGGGTTGGACATGACTGAAGCAACTTAGCACGTGTGTATGCACACAGTACTGACCATAACACCACTGTGTGACTTCAGGTGTATGACCTGACCTCTCTGGGACTTCGTTTCCTGTTATACAAAAGGGGGTCATGGTGGTTCAAACGGGAAAGAATTCATCTGCAATCCAGGAGACTTGGGTTTGATTCCTAGGTCAGGCAGATCCCCTGGAGAAATGAATGGCAACCCACTCCAATATTCTTGCCTGGAGAATCCCAAGGACAGAAGATGATTGAGCTACTAACACTTTTCTCACTTTTTTTTTTTCATTCCCACCACCTCCTAGAGCAGGTGTAAAGTTCCATTGAGATGATGAACATACATCTCATGATATCGTAGGAGTCAAGAAATGGAAGCTTCCCTCGTCATCACCACACCATTATTATTTTACCACGAAGACAATATAGTCGCACACATGGAGAAAGGTTCACGGCATGATTCCTCTCCTGCACAGGCAGAGTCCACCACCCAACAGACACACATCAAGAGATAATGAACACAGCCATAAGTCACGATGTGCTGGAGGTGAATTGATCTTTTTTTTTTTAAGCAAGAGACAGAGACTGATGGGTTTGCTGTAATCTGCAGATTACTCCACAGCTGCATTATATATGTGGACTTACTCTTTTAAAGATCACCCACATGCAAAATTTTGCTAAATCTGATTTTTAGTTCAGCAGGCATGATATTCAAATCTTTATTCAAGCCCTTTAAAGACACTCCTACATTTTCACCCAGAAACTGCATTCCCAGATATCCAGAGACAGGAATAACCTGACATACAGAAAAAGATGTAAATTTCAAGGATGTGTCACATCTTTAAACACCCAAAGTTGGGATATAAGTGTGCAAGAGTGGGAGGTCTCTCAACCCTCCACCACTGTCATCCGCACCTATATCATTTTTAGGAACATGCTTCTGTTGACCCAAGACTACGAGAGGAGGCTCAACTCTTCCTTCTCCACTACGCTTACCGCTCCAACCTGGCCTGGACAAACTCTCTTTCCCACGACTTTTGCCTCCACCCTCTTCCACTGCTGACTCTGGGCATCTCCCTGGGGTCTTCTCGCCTCTCTTCGAAGTGTTCACAACCCCATCTGGATTTCGCTCCCCCACGTCACTCTCCAAACTCCCAGAGACCTCTGGTCACTCTCGGTTCTCTCTTCCTTCTCTGCCTGGAGAGGTGGCCATGCCCCCTGTCTCACCAGAGGCCTGTTTGGTGTGTTCATCTGCCACAGCTGTCCAGGAGCGCCAAGACCAAACGTTACCAGTCCAGCAACCCTAAGAGTCTCACTGCATCTCACTGCTGAGCTTCTCCCCATAACATCCTTACTGCCTGGGACGTCTTCTCCCCGACACCCTACTCTCCTGCTGGACCAGCTCCTCGTCTGCTCTGACCTCAGCCTCTCTGCTCCCAGGCTACACCCTAGCTCCGTGTTATGATCATCTGTTTATGTCTCCTTGGTTCCAGAGGTTCTCAAGGGAGGGGCTGTACCCTATTCCTCCTCTTTCCTGCATCCTTCTTCCTCACACCCATACCCTCACTGCAGAGGATCGACCTCAGTCTGATGGATAAATCCATAGGTAGTTATTGAATAAATAACTATATCTGTATGATGGACTATTCAGTTCAGTTCAGTTGTTCAGTCATGTTCGGCTGTTTGTGACCCCATGGACTGCAGCACACCAGGCTTCCCTGTCCATCACCAACTCCCGGAGTTTACTCAAACTCATGTCCATTGCAGTGGTGATGCCATCCAACCATCTCATCCTCTGTCATCCCATTCTCCCGCCTTCAATCTTTCCCAGCATCAGGGTATTTTCCAATGAGTCAGTTCTTCGCATCAGGTGGCCAAAGTATCAGAGCTTCAGCTTCAACATCAGTCCTTCCAGTGAATATTCAGGACTGATTTCCTTTAGGATTGACTGGTTTGATGGACTGTTAGGCAGCCATTAAAAATTTGTTCAGGACTCCCTGGTGGCTCAGCGGTAAAGAATCCACCTACAGCGCAGGAGATGCAGGTTCCATCACTTGGTTGGGAAGATCCCCTGGAGGAGGGCATGGCAACCGACTCCAGTATTCTTACCTGGAGAATATATATAGTCCACAGAGTTGCAAAAAGTCAAACACAACTACAGCCACTGAGCATGCATATACCCAAAAATTGTTCACTTGGAGTATATGATAATATACAGGAATGATCCAGCATGTTAAATATTTTAAAGAAACAAAACTGTATTTATACTACAATCTACAGGGGGCAGTTAAGAGAGAAATACAACAATATTGGAACGTTTGTAGGCCAATGGAATCAAAGGCACTATTTTTTTCCCCTCTTTATTCTACTTTCTGCATTTTCAAACATTTCTGCAATGAGATAAAATAAACAGAGGAAGAAAATTAAAACCTTGCAAGGAGCATCTTAGCATACATGTACCTTAGCTCCTGGAGTATGACAACATGGGGCACATTATGATGATGGATTGTATTTTCACAGCTTCAATAAAGAGCATTACCTCTCCTTGGGGAAAATATTCAGGGTTGGTTTTTTTTTTTTTTTTTTTTTTTTTTATCACCTTCGCACTGACAGCTGGCGTAGGAACCCCTATTATTCAGCCCTTGACTCCTTCAGCCAGTTCATTCCATGATGGACTATTCCTGAAGCAGACAGGCTGGCTAGGAGGTCTGCACAGTGAACGGTGCAGACAGGAGGCGTATGCCCCTCTCCTAGTGACCCATCAGCTGTCTAACCATATCGGCAGTGAGCAATTTGAGTTATTTAATATTCTCCAGTTTCCACTTGCAACAAAGAGGATGCTGGCTCCAGTTCTCGACCCATGGTTCACCATCACCATGCCCTGAACATGTGGAAGGGCCATGCAGGATAGACACTGCCCATCTGGCATGAGTTTAGGGAGACCCCACTTTGCACAACTGTGTGGAACCCTAAAATGACCATGCAAGCCAAAATCACTCAGAGTGATCTTAATAATCAAGGTGAAAAATTAGAAAAGTTTCATAATCTTTGAAAAACTTTTAAAAAACCTTAAAAACTCTCTTATTGATGGTTATAAACGTATAGGGAAGTAGAAGAGTAAAACTAGTATTTTATTTAGTACCCAGTCATGTAAAACACTATATACACTGAGAATTCCTGCTGGGTTTTTTGTTTTGTGTTTTGTTTTTTGTTTTTTTTTTTTTTAAAATTGCATCTAGGCTAGTTTCAACAGTGCTGGCTCCTTCTGCTTGTTGGATAACTTAGGATGCTGGGCAAGCATCTTTCTATGCCTTGGAGAATTGCCTTTCTAAGTTTAGATCAGCTTCCAAGATTCTATTCTCTGCACCTTCAGTGTTGTGAAATATCTTTAAGAGTTCAACATGAAATATGTTACCAGTGTCACCTCCCCTGAGACATCTTAATTTTTTTTTTTTTTTTTGGTCACAGGTACTTCCCTCATTTATGTCAATTAGTTCAGCTTGACTTAGTTTCCCTGGCTACACAGAATTTCAAATGGTTGCAACTTCAGCATTCCCAGAGTGGGAGATTTCCTCTATAACTGCATTTTACATTCAATCCAAATTCTTCTTCCAGCATTATCGCTTTTCTTTTTTTTCTCTCTCTCTTTTCTGAACAGCATCTTTGTGAGCCAAGTTCCCTCTTTTGACTACCCATTTTTGGAAAATGTCATGTGGGTTTATCACCTGGAAACAAGGAGGCACCATCTCTATATGCTTTGCTGTCTGTGTGTGAATTCACAGACCCACAGGGACCAACCAGCGACAGACACTGAAAGAAACGACTCGGTCACAGATTACGATGCTCGTATGTTATTCACTTAGTGATCCTTGGGCTGGAGGGCAACGGGCAAGGTTTGTACTCAGGGTTACCATTCAGGGGCAGCTGAAATCTGGGTTGTGTGGTTGGGGGGCTGGCATTACTGAACTAAACTGTGGTGCTGAAATCTGTACACGTTAGGACAGTGCAAAGTTAAGACTGCCTATACCCAGAAAGTGTGGCCAGGGGGAAGTGAGGCATTTGGGGAAAAAAAAAAAATTGGACTGCTCTGGGATCGGATTTGCAGATATGCCATTTGTTCACTCAGTCATTCAAATGCACAAATACCCGGCACCTAGGAAGTACGGGTGGGTGCCAGGTGTTGAGCTGTGTACAGACGAAGCACGCGTGTCTGAGATACATGTCTGCTGATGCTGCACGAGACGGGACTCCAGGTCCTCTGTTTCAGGAAGGCCAGGTTCCTGTCCTGTCTTACGATCTGAGCTCAGTCATCCCTTCTGGCTGGGACTGGGAACTAAAGTTCTTTAGTTATAAGGAACAGAAATTGACGGAGGTCAACATAAGCAGGAAGGAAGTTATTGGAAGGTCCTGAGGGAGTCACAGAATCTAGGAGACACAGAAGCTGGACAAGGGGCCTCAGAAGGAGCTGGGCAGGACTGGGAACTCAATTTCGGGGATCTATGACCATTCCAGCCACTTATCGCTGTGCAAACTGTCTCAAAACTCAATGTCTCCACCGAATGAAATGAGCATGAATTCCTTTCAATCTGAATTCTGGTCCATGTCTTCAAACAGAAACCATTTATTTTGCTCATGGGTCTGTAATGTGAGTAGCTCTTGGTGCCGATGGCGTCACCGCTGAACAACCTGCCCAGGATCTCTCAGCTGATGAGTAGTGAGGAGGGATCCTGGAATCAGAAGCGGGCACGCCTGGGGATTCCCACCACCCAGGCGACCACCTGTCAGCATCCAGTCCTGTCACAATACTGGGGTCCAGACAGGGATTATGGACAACAGGGTTTAAACTGTAATTCTTTACAAAATAGTAACAACTGTCTTCAGCAAGTCAGGGTGGAGGACTGATCTCCATCAGAAAAGACTCAGGACACAGAATAACCAAAAAGTAGATGCAGGACTTTAGAACCTGGGTCAAACCAACCAGCTATAAAAAAAAAAAAAAAAAAAACATTTTTGAGATACCTGGAGACATTGCTAAAATGAGCCAGAATTAATCAATGTCTGTTTATGTTGCACTGAAGTAGAGCTGATTCACTAACATGGACCAGAATTTAAATTGAAAGGAATTAGTACCCATTTTGTTCAGTGAGATAGTGATACTTGGTTATGCAAAAAAAAAAATGCCCTCACCTTTCAGAGGTGCCTGCTGATGTAGGGGTAAAATAACAGTAGTCTTGAATTCACTTAAAAAAATAATTTTTTTTTAGCTTTACCATGCAGCATGCAGAACTTCCCAGACCAGGGATTGAACCCATACTCCCTGGATGCACAGAGTCTTCACCACTGGACCACCATAGAAATCCAGTACTTAAAAATTCTTAAGCCAAGGGACTTCCCTGATGGTCCGGTGGCTAAGGATCCATGCTCCCAAGGCAGGGGTTCGACCCCTGGTCAGGGAGTTAGATCTCCCATGATGCAACCAAGTTTGCATGCCACAACTAAAAGCATTCCGTGTGCTGCAACTAAGACACAATGCAGCCAAATGAATCAATAAATATATATTTTTAAAAATTCTTAAGCCAAAAGAATGGGAAGGTAAATGAAGAAAGTACAGCAAAATCTTGAGAGCAGCTGAAAGGAGAGGGGATGGGTGAAGAACAGTCGATATAAAATTTTCTCTACTTTGGTACATATTTGAAAGGTTTTGTTAAGACTTTATTGAAATTGTGAAAAGAAACTCAGAAGCTGATAAGGACAGTACAAGTAGCTCCCTTTTACTGAGACGTAAGCACAATATGCACATGATTGCACATAATACAAAAAGCCTGGGTGGCAGGCACTTCTCCCCCTGCTTCAGGGATGGGGAAACTGGATCAGAGGCTGAAGAACCTGCCAAAGGTGCCCAGCTGTGCCAGGAGCAGAGCCCAGGCCTGGCAGCCCCTGGGGCCATGGCTGCAACCTCAGCAGGGCATGGGGGCAGGAGGATGCAGGAGGCCAGGCTGGTCCAGAGGAGGCCCAACGGCTGCAGTTGGAGATCCCATCTCTGCTTGGGGCAGCCGGAGCCTCTGAACAGCCTTTGTTCTGCCTCAATGTGCCATTCAGCCCAGGGTTCTTAAGGACAATGGGTCCCACTGTTCAAAGGGGCAATGCCCATCCTGGGCAGCACAGGAGTCCCAGGTGGGTCCTGGTCCCCAGGCAGGCTGGCAACTACAACTGAGGTTCAGGCAGAGAAGTCCAGATTCTGTCAGGCGACAAGCACATGTCACTCTGCACATGCTGTTCCTTCTGCTTGGAATACACTAGAATGTATCTCCATACACCACCACTCCTGACCCAGGAAAGGCTGCTCCCTTCGGTACCAAAGCACCTGTTCTTCACAGAGCTGTGATTACCCCCCACCACTCACCCTGCGGTGGAGGGGACCCCTTCTCTCACTGACCCATCTGGATTAATTTCACCCCCACACAGCTGGGACAAGTGCAGTTCTAGCTGCGTGTCCAGCATGAGCACTGTGCCAGGCAGTCCTGGGTTCAAGTCAAGAGACCCTTTGAAGCTGGGTGCAGAACCAGAATGGAATGGGCCACCTGTCACTGCTCAGTCAGTCTGACTAAGCAGTGTGGAGATCAGGAGAGTGGGTTCTACAGGCAGATGGCCAGCATTCAAACCCCAGCTTGGCTCTTTACAAACCAAGTGATGCTGGGCAAGTGCCCAAGCCTCACCTTTCTCCTTTGTAAAATGCAGACAACACACACACATACACACATACATTGGGGTTTGTGGGGATCCAATAAGATGAAGCATTTAGCATTGCATTTGACATACAGTATGTGCCCAATAAATGGTCGATCATAATAATGGCTCAAAATCCTTCAAGCTAGGCTTCAGCAGTATGTGAACCAAGAACTTCCAGCTGTGCAAGCTGGGTTTTGAAGAGGCAGAGGAACCAGAGATCAAATTGCCAACATTCACTGGATCATGGAGAAAGCAAGGGAATTCTAGAAAAACATCTGCTCCATTGACTATGCTAAAGGCTTTGACTGTGTGGATCACAACAAACTGTGGACAATTCTTAAAGAGATGGGGGTACCAGACCATCTTACCTGTCTCTTGAGAAACCTGTATGCAGGTCAAGAAGCAACAGTTAGAACCAGACATGGAACAACAGACTGGTTTAAAATTTGGAAAGGAATATGATAAAGTATATATTGTCACCCTGCTTATTTAACTTTTATGCAGAGTACATCATGCAAAATGCCTGGCTGGATGAATCACAAGCTGAAATCAAGATTGCCGGGAGAAATATCAACAACTTCAGATATGCAGAAGGCACTCTAAAGGCAGAAAGTGAGGAGGAACCAAAGAGCCTCTTCATGACGGTGAAAGAGGAGGGTGAAAAAGCTGGCTTAAAACTCAGCATTCAAAAAACTAAGATCATGGCATCTGGTCCCATCACTACATGGCAAATAGAAGGGAAAAAGTGGAAGCAGTGATAGATTTTCTTTTCTTGGGCTCCAAAATCATGGTGGATGGTCACTGAAGCCAGGAAATTAAAAGATGCTTGCTCCTTGGAAGGAAAGCCATGACTAATCTAGACAGTGTAATAAAAAGCAGAGACATCACTTTGCTGACAAAAGTCCATGTACTCAAAGCTATGGTTTTTCCAGTAATCATGTATGGATGTGAGAGTCAGACCATAAAGAAGGCTGAACACTGAAGAATTGTTGCTTTCAAACTGTGGTACTGGAGAAGACTCCTGAGAGTCCCTTCAACTGCAAGGAGATCAAACCAGTCAATCCTAAAGGAAATCAACCCTGAATATTCATTGAAGAACTGTTGCTGAGGCTGAAGTGCCAGTACTTCAGCCACCTGATGCAAAGAGCCGACTCATTGGAAAAGACCCTGACGCTGGGAAAGATTGAAGACAGGAGAAGAGGGAGCAGAGGATGAGATGGTGAGGCAACATCACCGACTCAATATACATGAACTTGAGCAAGCTCTGGGAGATAGTGGAGGAGAGTAGTCTGGTGTGCTGCAGTCCGCGGGGTCACAAAGAGTCCGACGTAGCGACTGAACAACAATAATGGCTATTATGTTTGTTTCATTATTGTTTAATGATGAAGACCAGGTGAGTAATTCTGCATGAGGGCTAAATGTGCTAAGTAAGAGGACTCCCTAGGGCACCATGGGGCTAGTGGAAAGCAAACTATTCTGCAAGCCAATGGGGAGAACTAGGGGTGCGGAGTATAGAGTCTCATGGAAATATGACATCACCAAATAAAGAGGACCAGGTGCCAGGTGTGTGTGAGCACCTGAGTGATGCTTACCGATACTGTTCTGACCGCTTGGCAGTGTTCAAGCCTGGCTGATCCACCCTTCTTCCTGCCAGCCCTCTCTCTCCCTTCCCTTCCAGGATTCTCCTACGTCTGTGACTCCAGAGCCTTCTTGTTTTATCTTCTAGCTGGGTGGCCAACAAGAATTCTCATTCTCTGTCCCTTAGACGTTGGTGCTCAGCTCTCTTTCTTTGTTCCTCTCACCCCCGCCTCACTCTCCCTGCCCAGAGATATGGGTATCTTCTGCGCCTAGCACATAGTGGGCATTCCAGAAATATTTTGTTGAATGAACGAATGGGTGAATGACCTTGTTCTTCAATGTTATATATCTGGCATCTCACCTCCCTCTGGCATGTAAGAGGATCAGTAAATGCCAGTTGTTGAACACAAGGGGAAAAGTGTTCAACCTCATTGGCATTTAGACATGCATTAAAACAAATATTTTTTTCATCTATGATATCTGCAAAGGTCAAACAAATTAGAATACCCAATTCTGATCAGCATGAGATAAAGTAGAGAAACTTTCTGCAGAATAATTGGGCAGTGAGTGTCGAGAACATTAAGCACATTCATAATTTCTACATAAAGTTGCACGTGCAGGACTCTCTCTGAGCAAAATTATTTCAGATTTAGCAGGAAGAATGGGATTAGGGTATCTTCTTACATACATAGCATTCCTTCCCTCAGTGTTAGTTATAAAAGAAAATAGGCAGCCTAATTATCCAGCAGTTGGAGGTGATGAGTTGAACTATGACATCTCTCAGGGGAGAGTGTGCAGCCGATAAAAGGATGGTATTTGGAGGCAGGGCTGAGGGAACCAGTTACACACCCTTCATCCCTGCTAGGACTTCAAAACACACAAGGAAGATGGACCAAAGGTTAAAACATATCTTTCTTAATGGCAAATTTGGGGGGGAAATGAGCTAGGGACCCCTGCTCCACCACCCCACCTCCTGGGCCTGCGGGGAGAGACAGATCTAAAGGCTCGTCTCTGAAATGAGGGAAACATAGGCTTCTTCTTGGTGGAGCAGAGACCTTAATACTATAGCTCCGCTCAGCAGAGAAAAATGGTCCAGTGAGTGACAGGTTCTCACTAGTTCCACCAATCACAAAAGCCAAGGGAGGCGGGATCAAGGATTCCACACTCCTCACTACAGCACAACAGGACTATCCATAGCATTTGCAGAGGAGCCTGGTGGGCTGCAGTCCACGGGATTGCAAAGAGTCACACGTGACTTAACGACTAAACAACAACTCATAGGGTATCGAATAGTTGATGGTTTGAGATTTTCCCCACCCAGGTGGCGCAGTGGTAAAGAACCCACCTGCCAATGCAGGGGACACAGGTTCGATCCCCGTGTCAAGAAGATCCTCTGGAGTAGGAAATGGCAACCCACTCCAGTATTCTTGCCTGGAAAATTCCATGGACAGAGGAGCCTGGCGAGTGGACTACAGTCCATGGGCCTGCAGAGTCAGACATGACTGAGCATCTGAACATATTGCATTTGTGGGGTCTAGTGCAAAGTGAAAATGCAGAGGATAAAAAGCAGGGAGAAGTATCACTAAAGGTACAAAAATATAAAGCTTTCTATTCTTACCCATGACTGGTCTTAGTTATTTGCTATTTAATGACAGTTGAAAAAACAAAGTTTATTAACATGGATTTTATCGCCCAGTCTATTGTGTAATTACAGCTTTAAATGCAAATAGAAGAGCACTGAACTAGAATGCAGAATCACTGAATTACACAATTTGTATCTGGGAGCTCCTGCAGGCACACGTAGCTTGTTCGTATAAGAACAGGAAGAACACTGCACGTTTTTATTTCACTCTTTGACGCTTGAGTGTTTTAGACACAAATCTCCACTTGCAGTGATGAATGAGGGTTGACGGGAACAGGAGCTATGGTCCGCCTTTCCCTTTCTTTTGACGCCATCGTTTTCAGAAGTAATGACTAGCTAGACCAGGGATGTCTCACGAGTAACAAAGGGGTTATGTTAGGGTTCCTTGGGCTGTGTGCTCCTTAGAATGTCACTGCCTCCTTCCAGCATTCAAAACAAGTTTTCTGGTTCAAAAAGAAAGCATGGCCTCTCCGGGCTGTCAGTGCCTCTGTTTACACCATCACGGACATGCTGACTGGTGCCAACTCACAGAATTCTGGTGGCTCAGGATGCTCAGAAGCTCAGTGATATTCCAAGTGACCCCAGGTAAGTGTGAACAGTGGAGCTGCTTGTTGCACGTGTCACTTCTGTTCCCCGTCGTGCTCCACTATCCTATCAAAGGTAACTCACAAAACACGGGTTTAAGGACACAATTATTAAAGATTTCAAGGTGGGGACAGTGGAGAATTAAACCAAGAACAGGGTTCTTGGTCCTTCTGAGCATGTGAGCATGGGGCCTACCTGGATTGCATGCCCAGAAAACCAGCCCTTCAGCAAAGGGACTGGAAAATTCTTATAACCTCATGCTTAATGAGAAAAGTACCCTTCAAAATGGTTTATATGGAAAGGTTAAGCTTTTATTAAAAACAGACATGGGCATTTGCAAAAGATGGGAAGGAGTTATGGCAAGTGGCTAACAATGTTCATCTAGAGGCCATTCTTTTCTCTTTATCTGCATTGTTACTCTATAATCCTTCCCATTAAGCACCAGCCTTTCACACAGCCATGCTTCGGGTCTTAAGACCTAAAACACCTCTCAGGGAAACATCCCTTAGCTATGCTGACTTTAAGGATAAAGACCAAAAGCTGCAGCAGGTAAAAACAACCAGGAGATGATGTGGAAGCATTGTATTAGCATTTGATTTCCATCTTGCAGAAAGAAAATGAGAAAACCCCTACTTCATTGACCGCACCAACCTTTAAGTGAGGGCTGGCCTCCACGACAGTTTGAGGAAACCGATAACAATAATAGCCCCTGCCCAGAGTGAACTGTTGGGAGTCCATGTGGCCTTGTGGAATCCCAGGGCAGGAAGCAGTGCAGGGAAACTGCAGCTCAGAGAGGTGATGTGACTTTACAGGGGACAGCCACCGGTGTCCCATTTCAGCCTCCCACCCTGCCCCCACGCCAGAAGTGGAAACAACATCAGCTCATGAAACCCCATAAAAGCTTATGAAAGGGACAGTTCTAAGTGGAAGCAAAAGGAACCAAGATTTCAAAAATCAAAGGCCGGCTCTCCCGCTTTCCCTCTGGGCTGGCTCAGGTCACTGTCAGACATAACCTCCCCTCTCAGCTCAATTTCCCTAAGGCTGGAGATGAAGTTGGGTCAGCCAGTCTGACATTTCTATGGGCTGTGGGTGTATTAGTCATTCAGTTGTGTCCGATTCTTTGCAACCCCATGTACTACAAAGCCTGTCAGGCTTCTCTGTCCATGGAATTCTCCAGGCAAGAATACTGGAGTGGATTGCCATCCCCTTCTCCAGAGATCTTTCCAACCCAGGGATCAAACTCCATCTCCCACATGGCAGGCAGAGTCTTTACCATCTGAGCCATCAGGGAATATGCAGCTAAGAGCTAGTCTGACTCCAACTCCTAAAGAACAGACATTGTTATTTATGGACAATATTTATTAAGTCCTGACTGTGCCCCAGGCCCTGGGCTGGGTATGATCACATGCACCAAGCCATTTAATGCCATAAGTCCACTGAATGTATTCCATTCACAAAGCATGGTGGGGGAGTCCACAGAGAAGATGCAACAACATCAAACATTTGCACATCCCTCATTTCAAGTGATCTGCAGAAAAACCTGGAACAGAAACTAAGGCTCCTGCCCAAGATTACAGACCCAGAGCAGACTTCACCAGGAATGCAGGTCTCCAGACCCCACCAGGTCTCCAGTCCCCACCAGGAACCTAGGTCTCCTGACAGCAGATCTTGGGATCCCTCATGTGGCTGGAAGTACCAGGAGGGGAAATCAGAACTCTGCAGCTTTGACTTGAGTGCGTGAAAGAGATCAAAGAGGATTTCCAAAACAGAACACACACACACACACACAAAAAAAACCCAGCTACCTACTGGCTTTAAGTATCTTGTGTTTTGGTCGTGAGTGACAGGGCAGCTTTTCTGTTTTCTCGACAATCAGTAAAGGCTATACGAGTAGGGCTGCTGCTGGCTGCAAGTAACAGAGACTTGGTTTCAAGTTTGAAGCAATGAGTAAATATAGAAGCTTATGGAACTGGAAGCCCAGAGGTAGGGTGGACATTAGGCCTCGTTAATCCAGGAGTCACCAACATCTCACTCACTGTTGTTGGCTTAAGACCGGCTTCACCATGGTCTCAAGGCGGCTGCTAGGGGGGCTTCTGTGTTCCATCACAAGAAAAGGAGCAGCTTCCTGCGGCTCTCTCTACTCTCCACTCAACCTCCACAGAGGACTCCCATGTTCATTTTTGAACCAATCACTGGAAGTACCCTGGTTCATCCCTGCCTGCCCAGACCCAGATGCAGAAAAGCATGTGCTTGGTAAATGCTACTGCATGGAAGAGGATGAACGTATTTCTCAGATCCAGTCTAGCCTAGAAATGTCTATTTAACTCACCCTAAAGCTGAGTCCAGGTTTCCCTGGGGGCTCAGTGGTAAAGAATCCAACTGCTAATGCAGGAGACTTGGGTTCAGTCCCTGAGTCAGGAAGATCCCTGGAGAAGGAAATGGCAACCCACTCCAGTATTCTTTCCTGGGAAATCCCATGGACACAGGAGCCTGGCAGGCTATAGTCTACGGGGTTGCAAAAAGAGTTGGACATGACTTCAAGACTAATCAAACAAATGAAAACCTGAGTTCTAGGACTGCAGCAAGAGAACATAGCCAGGAAGAGTCCTTCTTGAAGTCATATTTGGCTCTTGAGAAAAGTCTAAACAGAGACTCCTTGGCATTCTCTGATCCCTGGGACCCCTTTCTCTAGGGCTCAGGTCCTTCCACCGTCCTGAGAACCTTAACTGTACTGCTCTCCCCCAACACACATCCATTTTGCAAACTTCTCTGTGCTCCATGGTGACACATGTCCATGCCTAGTGACCAGAAGGTGTGAATTACTAACAAAACCTAAACTCTTCCCAAGGTATTTGGGATTTTACAAGAGGAACCTGAGGAAGCGGGCTCCCACTGGTGAAGATGACATTTAACTCGAGACCTAAAGGATGAGAAGGAAGAGCAGGAGGTGGGTGTTCCAGGTAGTAGACACAGCCAGTGCAAATACCTTGAGAGAAAGGAAAAAATGCCCTGCTTAAGGAACAGGAAGGAGATCACAGCCACTGGGGTGTTGTGTTTGCGGCCAAATGACCAGCTGGAACAGGGATTTGTACACTTGGCACTTTTACAAACTCCCAGCATCCATTATTTGCTTGTGAAGCTCCTCCAGGAAAAAGACTTTTAAATTCTAACAGTACCATGTATAAAATGCTTCCAATAGGCCAAAAGCACTGTGCCAGATGCTGTCTATATTAGCATAACCACTGATATCCCCAACAATCCTTTAAGACAAGTCATTATTACTTCTCTGTTTAGAGGGGGAAAATGAAGATCAGAAAGGTTTAGTAACTTGTGCCTGTTGCACAGCGCATGAAGATTCAGAAGTAGGACTTGAACCCAAGTCTGTCTGACATCTGAGGCTTCCCCAGTGGCTCAAGTAGTAAAAGAATCCACTTGCAATGCAAGAGCCACAGGAGACATGGGTTCGATCCCTGGGTCGGGAAGATTTCCTGAAGGAGGGCATGGCAACCCACTCCAATGTTCTTGCCTGGAGAATCCTCATGGACAGAAGAGCCTGGCAGGCAACAGTCCATGGGGTCACAAAGAGTCAACATGGACTCAACCGAGCATGCACATGTGCTGTCTGACACCCAAATCCGTGACCTACTCTGTGCTCTGAGCACAAAATATGGGCAAGATGCAATAGCAGGAAGGTCTGTTTCCACGCAGGGTGGCCAGAAATCTCATATAATTCTAATAATTATTGTTATTGCTTTCTTGACTAGACCCTGTTCTCTGAGGGCAGGAACTCTGAATCCTGTTTCTTGCTGCATTCCCAGGAACAGAGCCCTATGCCCTGGACACAGTGGCACTCAGTCTGGGATGTGGACAAAGGCTAAGCCTCAGTTTCTTCATCTATAAAATGGGCATGTGGGGAATGTGGAGCTCCTGTGAGGCCTCAACACATAATGGGTTCTCCATAAATGTAGGCTGCTAGTTCACAATTTGTAGTTCTGGGGTCAGTTCATCTACCATCTCACCTATGCTGTGCTGTATTTAGTCATTCAGTTGTGTCCAACTCTTTGCAACCCCACAGACTGTAACCTGCCAGGCCCCTCTGTCCATGGGGATTCTCTAGTCAAGAACACTGGAGTGGGTTGCCATGCCCTCCTCCAGGGGATCTTCCCAACCCAGGGATCGAACTCAGGTCTCTCACATTGCAGGTGGTTTCCTTACCATCTGAGCCACGAGGGAAGCCCACCATCTCACCTAACCCCCACATAAACCCTAAAACTTGTAGACAGGGTGGTATTATTCAGTCCCATTTCACAGATGGGGAAAGAGATTTGTCCCCATAATGGGGCTCCCTTCTAGAATTCAGGCTGCCCAGGGGGCAGGACCTGTGTCCAGTCCCCAGGGCTAAAACACTAGTAGATGTCAGTAAATATTTGTTGCATGAATGAAGAATTAACAATTATCACCTCCTACTCTGATAACTATGCACGTCTCCCTTGTTCCTCCCTTCTAAGAGCTGGTGAATTCATGAGAAAAACGGGGAGAGACAGGATAAAGAAGGAATTAGGGTTTGCCAATGTCCACTATGAGTCAGGCAGTGCTTTTTAAGTCACAGAGTCCAGCGCCTTGTTCCAGCATCCTCCATGCACAGATGAGAAAGTAGAGGCTCCTCCAGAAAGCCAGATCAGGATGACCTGCCAAGATCCCCTCTCCTGGCTCCAGCCAGACCACTGGGGCACCTGCCAGCAACTCAGCAGCCTTTCACCTCTGCCTCTCAGCAGGCTGCCAGCAAAAAGAACACCCAGGAAACACATTGATCCTTCCTCGGCCTCTCCAAGGCCGGCGACAAAGGACCCTTTTCAGATGCCCTGGACCCCCGCTTCCCCAGGAAACCCCTAACTTGAGGCAGAGCCCTCAGCTAGCCCGAGCAGCCCTGCCCCCTCTCCCTACACACACCTATCAGCAAAGCGTGACTCAGCGCTTCTCCTCTGGGGAGTGGGGAGCGCCACTCTCCAGCCTATACTCCGCCCAGGTCACACACCCAGCCTCAGCATCCCTGGGTCGGGACGCCTGGGAGCCCACCCCGCGCTGGTCCGGCGCTCTCCAGGCCTCCGCAGGGCTCCGACCGGCTCCTCGGCCTCATTTCCGGCGGAGCCTGGAATCGGCGCTGGCTGGACAGCGCCCGGAGTCGAGTCACCACCGCTCGGAGCCCACACGGGTTCCTGACCCGGGCTCCCACGCGGCCCAACCCCGCGGCACGCAAAGCCCTGGGCCCCTCCCACAGAAGCACCCACCAGGGAACCTCTTGCTAAAACCCACCAACACCTCTGCAACCAGTCCGGCAGCCCCTAGGGAAGACGCAGTCAAGCCTCTTAACCCGGGAAGGTCTCCGGGCACAAGGGGTCCCCACCAATGCATGCCAACACCCCGCGCGGCCGGCCCTTCCACATCCGCAATGGAGGCTCCAATCCGCGGGCGCCTGGCTAAGGCCTGGGAGCTTCCCCACCGTTCCCTGGGCAGGGTGGAGCCGGGGTACACTTGAAGTTACTACTGGCTTATAAGAAGGGGTCGCTGACCCTCTAGATCCCACCAGCCTCGCAGTGGGGAGTAAGGCCAATTTAGGGGATTTCCAATGCAGGGCCCGTTTGGGGTAGCAGGTCCCACTTTGGGGTTCAGACAGTGTAGGGTCAGCTCTTCCTGTCTCATTTTATTTACCAGGAAGAAAAGATCCACCCCAAACTAGCCACCTTCTCTCACCCCGCTAAGGGACCTTGCTTCTGGCCACAGGGAGGGGCCGAAAACCTCGAGCCTCTGGGGCAATCTGGCCACGGAATTTTTTTTTTCTCCTCCTGGGTCGCTCTTAGTCTCCGGGGAGTGGGCAACCTAGAAAATTCTGCCGGGCTCTGGACTGGGATGAAAGGGCAAACCCAGGATTTGAAGCCACTAAATTCGCCCGGGATGTCTTCACCAGAGTAGACGCAGAGGTGGCCTTTACAAAAAATGAGGGCCGGGGCCGATTCAGGGTGCCACCAGGCCTGGAGGCAGAAAGCTGCCCGCCGGAGGGCGGCGCGGAGGAGGGCGCTGCCCTGTCAGGCTACGGAGCAGCAGGAGACCGGCGGCCTCCGGCTCCCTCCCTCCCGGACCGGGGCGTGGGGGGTGGGGTAGGGTGGGGTGGGGGGACACGACACACAGCGCGCGGTCCAAACCTTCGGAGGGCATTCGGTGCGACGGCATCCCCACGCCGCGGCCGGCCGGAAGGGGCCTCAGACAACACGTACGTTACCTTCAGTCACATAGCTGTGGTCCCGCAGGAAGCTGTGGTTAATTTTCCGCGTGTCCGTGTCCTCGCCCATTGAAGGCCGTGCCCGGTGCCCTGGGCATGCCCCGCCGCCGCACACCGATGCAATCCGCAGAGGTCGCGCCGGGCGCGCGGGCCATGCCGCCGCAGCCTAGCAAGGGCGCGGGCCGCCGGGGCCCCGGAGGACGGGCATCGCGCGACCAGGGGGCGGCCGGGGAACGGGCGAGGGCGGCCGAGGCGGGCGCCGCGGTCAGGCTTGAGCGCGGCGAGCGGGCGGCGGCCGCGGGTGGGGGCGGGCCGGGTCCCGGGCGCGCATTCCGGCCGGCGGTGCGCGCTGCGTCCGTGCGCCCCGGCGGCGGCGGCGGCGGCTGGGTGCCGGTGCGCCTGGCTGCGGCGGCGGCGGCGACGGGAGGGGACGCGCGCGGCGCTGCGCCGACCGAGCCGGGGCCGAGCCGGGCTGCGCGGACTGGGGCCGCCGCCGCCGCCGCTGTCGCAGGCCCCTCCCTCGCGCCGCCCGCTCCTCCGCCCCCGCGGCCCGCGCCTCCCGCCTAGCGCCCGCCGCCCAGCACCCTGCAGGTGGAGCCGCGCTCCCTCGGCAGAAGCTGCCCCTCTGCGCTCTCAGTCTCACGGATGGACACCTTTGGTTCCTGGGTATGCCAGCGGGCGAGGGAGGAAGGAGATGACCAGCGGGCGGGAGGCACTGGGCAGCTGAGCATGTGGGGGCCACTTTGCGTGCCCGGTGGCTCAGACGGTAAAGCGTCTGCCTGCAATGCGGGAGCCCCGGGTTCAATCCCTGGGTCGGGAAGATCCCCTGGAGAAGCAAATGGCAACCCATTCCAGTACTCTTGCCTGGAAAATCCCATGGACCGGGGAGCCTGGCGCTCTATAGTCCATGGGGTCGCAAAGAGTCGGACACGACCGAGCGACTTCACTTTTTTTGCGTGCCCAGGTACTCCTGGTGGGTGGAGAGCTTAGAAGAGAGGAGGACCTTCAGAGGTGTTGGGGGCGGATCAGTGGATCCACTTCTGCCCAACCGCACAGACACCAGCACTGCCCCCCGACGGGAACCAGAGCTGAAGGGGCCCTTGGCCTGAAATAGGGGTCCAAAACCCAGGTGGAGGTGCAGCTGGTCTCTCGAACTCCTGCAGTTTTGTGATGCTCTCTTCCTCTCAACCGTTGGGTGGGTGGGTGGGGGGGGGGGGTACTCCAGGCATTCCCCAAACTGCAGTGGAGGCAGAAGAGTCCAGAAGGGGCTAAGGCAGGAGGCTGGGGTTATGGGAAAGGCTGGAGAAGGTGGAAGCCCCCTGAGGTTTCTGGCTGGGGAGTGAGAGGGAGTTTCTGAAGCTACAGCTGGGGTTTTATTCCTTAGAAACACCCAGAATAAAGTTCCTCCCCACCCCCACAAGCACCCTACAGGGCATAATTGAAAGGGCAGGACCCAGGAGGGGCTTGGGGCTCTGCCAACATCCCCTGGATGCTGAGTGACCCAGGGCAGGTCCCTTACCTGTCCCCTACCTCAGCTTCCTCAACCACACCCACCTCTTAGCACAGGTATGCAGATTCAGTGCAAGGACCAGGAAAATGCAGGGACCCTCCGGATGTGAAAATGAAAGTGAAGTCGCTCAGTCGTGTCCCACTCTTTGCGACCCCATGGACTGTAACCTACCAGACTCCTCCGTCCATGGGATTTCCCAGGCAAGGATACTGGAGTGGGTTGCCATTTTCTCCTCTAGGGGATCTTCCCGACCCAGGGATCGAACCCGGGTCTCCCACATTGCAGGCAGTCACTTTATCATTTGAGCCACCAGGGAAGTGAAATAGGCTGATAGGCACACCCTCTCTTCCCACCAGCCTGGGCCGCTCTGATCCCTTGAGCCTAACCCCGGAGTCCCACTCTCTGTCCATTCCCCTCTCCACTCTAACTCAGTACAGAAAGTGGCTGTGACCTCAGACACTGGAAGATGGACAGACTGAGTTCAAGCCCTAACAGCGAGGGAGCCCTGGGCAAGCACAACCTCACCTGTTTAATGGATGTGATCACAGGGCTAGTGTGGCCAGTCCATGCTTAGTAGGGGCCTGGCCTCACGGGTGCTCTGGAATGTTAGTCGCTATCATCAGGCTGAGCCTCACTTCTCTGAACTTGGAAAGACCCCTCACCCCATCTGTGAGTCCTGAAACATCCACCCCATCTTCTAGGATACCCTGGATCACCATGAAAAGGGGCTTGACCTGGCCCAACACAGTGATCCACCCCTTTCATCAGCCTCTGAGCCAGGGTGGGGACCTGGGAGTTTATGGTCTTGAACCTTGCTGGGCCCCAAGGCTCAGTTTCAGCCACTTGCACCCCCGTGAATTCTCCTCTGACTCCCTCGGGGTTCCTGAGAACTGTCTCCTCCATTCTGAAGCCCTCCCACACCAGCACCAAAGCTCCTCCCTCAACATCCTGCTCACTCCCACCCCAACACTGCTCAACCTGACACCATCCATTGTTTCCTCTCTTAAATCTGGAGGCATCTCTGGTTCTTGGCACAAAGCTGAGTTCCGCATCCTACTGCCTGTCTGTCCTCCTGACTCCATCCTCTCTCTCTCTCTCTGTGGCCTCCTCCTTATTCTTTCATTTGTGATGAATGTTTGTTGAGCATCTACTCTGTGAGGGCACATTTCCAGGACAGTGGTAATGAGAACAGAACAGACCAAACTCTCTGCTCTTATGGGATTGACCTATTAGTAGAGCAAGATCAGCAAGACAATATGCATATATAACATGGAGGTCATGATGAGTGAGAAGTGAAAGTGGGGTGCAGAGATGGAGATGGATGGGGGTCTATGTTATAAAGAGAGAGTGGAGAGGACCTTTCTGAGAAGATGTAATTGGGTAACTGCCGTCACCTACATCAGGAAAAGAGACCACAGCTGTCCTCACAAGATCTTTCTCATCACCCACTCTCTGCCCAAAAGATAACCTTCATCTCGACTTCCAACACTGTAATTTTGCTGGTGGGGGTGGGGGTGTTTCTGTAAATAGAATCATAGAATATGAAGGTTTTTCTACCTGGTTTCTTCTGCTCAACATTGTTTCTGAGCTTCACTCAATTTTTCATATATGGTTTATATATGTGGTGTGTTCATTTTTCACTGTTGTATAGTATTCTGTTATACAGATACACTGTATAAGGTACCCTCCTGGTGATGGACACTTAGTTTGCTTTCTGTTGGAGGTTAAGTTCTTTTATTCTCCTCCTGACTTAGGGCCTTGGAAAAGTAAATGTCAAGATAAAGCCTCTATAAGCCAGAGTCCATGCATGATTACAAAGAACATGGACCCCATTAGATGTATAAAATGAGCGAGAAATAAATATGTGCTGTGTTTGGGCACTGAGATTGGTGAATTGTTTTTTCACTGCAACATAACCTCTCCTGTGGAGACCACTACATCCCTGTGTTCTGGCTGGTGGTGGCTAAACACTTCACATGGCTTATCTTGTACTGTCCTCAAACACGTGAGGACTCTTGTCTCAGCCAGAATGAAAACTAGGCTGTATTGAAACAATGGATGACCTTTCAAAATTCTGTGCCTTATAGAATCTATTTCTCACTCGTGCCACATGCCCTTCACAAGTTGGCTACAACTCTGACCCTTGTCATATTTATTCTGGGATCCAGGCTGATGGTGCAGCCCTACATTGGGCATTGCTGGGGTCATGGTAGAAGTGAAAGAGAGATCCGGGGCATAAGCTCACTCTTAGAACTTATTGGCCCAAGTAAGTTCACATAACCACCAGTCATGAGTTCAAAGGTCAGGGAGGAATGCTATAGGTCATATGGCCATTAATGACCTTATGACCTACGACCTTAATGGCACAAACAAGTACAATCCGCCACCAAGAAGGGAGGATATAGTACAAATGTTTTGCTCTATAACACAACCCACTACAGTACTCATTTTATAAATAAATAAACAAACACCAAGTCACTTCCTAAGTCACCCAGCTAGTAAGTGGCAGAGCTGAGATTTACCCAGGTCTGTGAGACTCCAGTACTCTTGCCTGGAAAATCCCATGGACAGAGGAGCCTGGTAGGCTGCAGACCATGGGGTCGCTAAGAGTCGGACACGACTGAGCGACTTCACTTTCACTTTTCCCTTTCATGCATTGGAGAAGGAAATGGCAACCCACTCCAGTGTTCTTGCCTGGAGAATCCCAGGGATGGGGGAGCCTGGTGTGCTGCCGTCTATGGGGTCGCACAGAGTCGGACACGACTGAAGCGACTTAGCAGCAGCAGCAGTGAGACTCCAGAGCTTGCACAGTCTGCCCATACAAGCTGATGCTGATGCAACTCTCTCTCTGCCACCTTCCCCTCTGTGACTACCCAGAGGGAGTTCCCACAGGGAGTTCAAGGTGGTCTCTCTTCATTTCTGGGAACCATCTGCCTTGCCCTGGAGTAAGCTGCCTGAAGCAGTACTCGGATGGATCTTTTCTCCAGTGAAAGGCTAGACAGAAACCCACCCACCCACTCGCAGTCTAGGTCACAGTGGCTCTGGATGGAGACTTATCTAACAACACTGAGATGCGCTAAGACCCGTCGGATAGCAACGTCATCAGGGAAGGACCCAGGGCTGTCATCTGGCCCCACACTCACAATTTTAGTCATTTTCTGCCATTGCAAAAGTGGCACATAGTAGAAAATGTGTATATAAAGGAAAATAGACAAGGGATGGTCTTGAATTCATTGTACCAGAAACCTTTTGGAGTGTCCCATTCCTGGGCCTTTCAAGGTAAATTTTTGTTTTTACACAACCATGATCCATGCTTTATATTCTGTATATATTTTAATGTGTGTGTGAGCATGCTAAGTCACTTAGTCGTGTTCAACTCTTTGTGACCCTATGGACCATAGCCCGCCAGGCTTCTCTGTCCATGGGATTCTCCAGGCAAGAATACTGGAGTAGGTTGCCATGCCCTGATCCAGGGGAATCTTCCCAACCTAGGAATCCAACCTGCATCTCTTATGTCTCCTGCATTGCCAGGCGGGTTCTTTACCACTAGTGTCACTTGGGAAGCCCCATTTATTTTAATGAGATAGTTCAAATAAACAAGAGACTGGAGTATATTATTATAATCCCCCCTTTTGAATATTGATTCAAAAGGAATCAATATTAAGATTCTAACATGTTAGCTTCCAATCTTTTAATGTAAGAAATAGAATCAGAGACATTGAAGCTTTTTTGCATCCCTTTCTAGCCCTAATCCTCCCACTGTCTTTCCAAACGTGAACACTGTCCCTAAATTTGTTTTCTTCTCATCCACGTTCTATTCTTTAACACATGTACATGCATTATATCATTTAATGTAATTTAAAAATGTATACAAACATTATCATATTGATTGTACCATATTGCAAATTGCTTTTTTTCTACACCTTGTTTTTCAGCTCTGCCTAGTGTCTTCATTGATCTCAAATGCGGAAGAAAACAATCAATGATGTGCTGGAGCCTGCCCCGAGAACCTTCTTGCTGATTGTGTTTCTCCTCCAGACTCTGTGTTCAGTGATATCATGGTAATAACTAGAAATCAGCCCTATTGGGAATATTTATAGCACAGAAACCAGCAAATGCTACAGATTCTGGCTTTTCCACCTTGTTGCATGCATGTGCGCTCAGCCGCTTCAGTCTTATTGGACTCTTTGTGACCCTATGGACTGTAGCCCAGACTGTAGCCCACCAGGATCCTCTGTCCATGGGATTCTCCAGGCAAGGATACTGGAGTGTGTTGCCATGCCCTTCTCCAGGGGATCTTCCCGACCCAGGGACTGAACCCACATCTCCTACATCTCCCGCATTGCGGGCAGATACTTTACCCACTGAGTCCTCTGGGAAGCCCTTCTCTCTTGATAGGGGTAGTTAAACATTGACAAGCATATCAGTGACTACAATTAATTTATTATTTCTCTCATCCTCTCCACCCACTTGGATGGATGTCTAGGTTGTTTCCAACCTGTTGGCGTTTCAAACAACAACTCAGTGACATCGTTTTACCTGATTCCTCACACCCTCCAGGAGGGACACCTGGAGGCAGGGTTACACTATATGTACATATTTCACTTCCTATATGTTGCCACATCAAGAAACAATTTATACTCCTGTACGGACTTCCCTGGTGGCTCAGACGGTAAAGAATCTGTTCGCAATGCGTGAGACCTGGATTCGATCCCTGGGTTGAGAGGATCCCCTGAAGAAGGGCATGGCAACCCACGCCAGTATTCTTGCCTGGAGAATCCCATGGACAGAGGAGCCTGGCGGGCTACAGTCCATAGGGTCACAGAGAGCCGGACACGACTGAGTCACTAAGCACAGCACACACTGAATTGAGTGGCACTGGAAGCTGATGTAAATGCACCTCAAGTTGGTGGGTCAGCTGGTAGCCGGTAGTAGTTTAATTTGCATTTCCTGATTGCTAGTGAGGTTGAGAATCTCCGTTTTCTCTTCTAAGAATTGCCTGTTGTTCCCTTTCGGCTTTTTTCTTACTGATTTTCTGGAGCTTCTTATATAGTTTTACTACCTGTTCTCTGTCTGTTCATGTGTGTTATGAAACATTCTCTGCTAATTTGTTGTTCATCTCTTAACTTTGTAGTACTGTTTTCCTTCAGAAGTTGCTAATTTTGATGTAGTGAAATTTATCACTATTTCCTTTGAAGTATTTTGCCTTTTTGTCTCTTTTTGATTTTCACTAAATCTCTATCTTGTAAGTATGAAGGTAAGCTATAGAATGGCTTTATATTTACATTTTGCCCCTCTAGAGCATAATGTTCTATTTGGAGGAAAGTAGAGATCTAACTATATACTTTTTCCATATGAAGAACCCAGTATCCAAATCAATGATTGACTAGCCTATCTTTCCCTCTCTAATTATAAAGCCCATTCTCTCTATACCAAGTTCTTTTATATATGTGGGCATGTTTCTGGACTCTCTATTCTATTCCATTGGTCTTTTTTATCTGGCCCATGTGTCTTAGATAGTATGAGTGAGTGAGTGAGTGAAGTCGCTCAGTCATGTCCGACTCTTTGCAACCCCATGGACTGTAGCTTACCAGGCTCCTTAGATAATATAGTTTTTTAATAAGGCAATATCAAGTAGATCAAATGCTATAGTCTTTACTTTTCTTCAAAATTGTCTTGACTATTCATGGATGTTTGCATTTCTATATAAAATTTCAGCTTATCAGATCCCCGTTGTCACTTTTCTTGAAACAGCAAAGAATTTATAAATTTAAACTTATAGATCAAATGGAAAATGATATGTTCCACTTGGGAAATGATATTTTTCTAATGCTAAGTTGTCCCATTCATGGGATGATCTGTCTCTATATTGATTCAGTTAATCATTCATGTTCTTCCATGAAGTGCTCTAATTTTCTTCCCAACAATAACAGCAAACATTTATATATTTGTATGTGCCAACTACTGTTCTAAACACTTTATATTTAACTCAGATGAATCTTCCCAACTTCCCAAAGATGTAAATACTATTACTGTCTCCCTTTTACAAATGGGGGAACCGGCAGAGTGGTCAGGTAATTTGCCCACACCAGCCAGAAGTAGAGCTGTAATGTAGCACCAGGCATTGAGGGTTGGAGGCCCTGCTTTGACCCCCACTGCAGTACTGCTTCCATATGGAGCTTGTACATCTGTTCTTAGATTTCATCTTAAGTACCCTATAGGTTTTACTGCCTTTGTGAATGGAGTTTGCCTCTCTTATATGTTCTAAATGGTATTGCTCTTCAGGAGAAGTGTTATTGACTTTTGTGTGCTGTCTTGTACCCAGCAGTTGTGTTGAGCTATCATATGGTTTAAATAGTTGGAGAGCCGATTATCTTGGATTTTCCATGTAGACCACGATGTCTGCAGTTAAAGACAGTTTGCGCTTTTTCTTGCCATTCTTTCCCCATTTGCTGTCTGGCTCAGTTGGTTCCACTATGAAGTGGAGTTGAATAGCACCGGTGACAGAAGGCGTTTTTGTCTTTGGTCTAGTAAAGCTTTTAAAGTTCCATGTGAAAAAAAAAAAGTGTTTGCTGTTGGGTTTTCTCATCCTTCCTAATTTTCTGGGAGAATTTATCAAAAATGAATATCAAAATTTGTCTAATGTGGGTGGTTTTTTTTTTGGCTAGTTGCTTTGTTTTGCTGTATCTATCCATATGATCATTTGGCTTTTTGCCTTTGATCTGTTAAAGCAGTGAATTAAATTAATAGTTTGTCTTTAAACCATTCTTGCATTCCCAGGATAGATTAGACATAGTCATAAAGTTTTATTGACACAGAGCCATACTCATTCATTTATGCATTTTCTAGGGCCACTTTCACACTATAATTGCAGAGTTGTGTAGTTGCAGCAGAGACCATATGTCCACAAGCCTAAAATATTTACAATCTGGTTTTTTAAGGAAAGTCTGTTAACTTTTTCTAGAAGTTTTATAATTTTGGATTTTCCATTTTGGTCTATGATCCATTTTGAATTAATTCTTGTATGTATGTGAGACATGGTTCTTTTTTTTTTAAAGTTGTTTTAGCACCAATTGTCTGTTTATTCTCCACTGAACTACCTTTTTATTTTTGCTCAAAATCAGCCGTATCAGCTGCCATAAATGTGTGGGTCTTTGTCTGGGTTCTCTATTCTGTTCCATTGATATACTTATTTAGTTTGACACAATACTATCAATACTGATGTCAATTACTGAAGCTTTATATTAAGTTCTTGAGATTAGATCATATTAGCCCTCTCAACAAACTACAGATAAAGATGAGATTCCTTAATTTGACAAAGGACATTTCTGAAAAACCTATAGATTTAATGGTCTTAAATATGAAATAGTTTCCCCCATAACAGGGGACAAGGCAAGGATAGCCATTTATACCATGACTATTCAGCATTGTACTAGAGGTTACAGCCAGTGCAATAAAGCAAGAAAGAGAAATAAAAGACATTCAAACTAGAAGGAAGGAAGTAAAACTTGTCTTTATTCACAGAAGACATGATTGTCTATATAAAAATCCAATGGGAGCTATAAAAAACTGCCAGAATTAATAATAAATTTAATGTTTTCAGGACATAAGATCAATCAAAATCTAAATTTTAAAGATATCATTTACAATATGAGATATGGAGAAATAAATCTAAAAACAGATGTGAAAAACCAATGCACTGGAAATTAGAAAACATGAGATAAATTAAAAAAGACCTAAATAAGTGGAAAGTGTCCTATATGTTGGAAGACTCAATATTGTTAACATGTCAGTTCAGTTCAGTTCAGTTCAGTCGCTCAGTCGTGTCTGACTCTTTGCAACCCTGTGAATCGCAGCATGCCAGGCCTCCCTGTCCATCACCAGCTCCCGGAGTTCACTCAGACTCATGTTCATTGAAGTCAGTGATGCCATCCAGCCATCTCATCCTCTGTCATCCCCTTCTCCTCCTGCCCCCAATCCCTCCCAGCATCAGAGTCTTTTCCAATGAGCCAACTCTTCGCATGAGGTGGCCAAAGTACAGGAGTTTCAGCTTTAGCATCATTCCTTCCAAAGAAATTCCAGGGCTGATCTCCTTCAGAATGGACTGGTTGGATCTCCTTGCACCCCAAGGGACTCTCAAGAGTCTTCTCCAACACCACAGTTCAAAAGCATCAATTCTTCGGCACTCAGCCTTCTTCACAGTCCAACTCTCACATCCATACATGACCACAGGAAAAACCATAGCCTTGACTAGATGGACCTTTGTTGGCAAAGTAATGTCTCTGCTTTTCAATATGCTATCTAGGTTGGTCATAACTTTCCTTCCAAGGAGTAAGCATGTAACATGTAAGTTAACATGTCAGTTCTCCTCAAATTGATCTATGAACTTGACACAGTCCAAATTAAAATCTCAATATGCCTTTTTTAAACTGACAACTGTTTCTAAAATTCATACAGAAACAGAAAAAAAAAATATATATATTTTTTAAAGATTCTTTTCTATTATAAGTAATTTGGGGGGGGCCAGGAAACTGTTGTTTATTTCACATTCTCTGGACCAAAGTAAAAACATCACAACAACTCCCAGCACTGCCTCTAAAAGAGGGCATCTCATTTCAGTAAAAACAAATGCACTTCAACAGTCAGGATGAGGAAGCAACCTAAATGTTCATCAATAGATGGCAGGGAATATTAGTCAGCTTTAAAAAAGAACAAAATAATGCCATTTGCAGCAACATGGATGGATCTAGAGACTATCACACTAAGGGAAGTAAGTCAGACAAAGACAAATACTACATGAATTACTTTTATGTGGAAATCTATAAAAAGTATGGTACAAAGGAACCTATTTACAAAACAGAAATAGACTCACAGATTGGGAGATTGGGATTGACATAGACACATTACTATATATAAAATAAATAATAAGGAGACATAGACACATTATTTATATAAAATAAATAATAAGGACCTACTGGGTAGCACAGGGAGCTCTACACAATACTCTAATGCCTATACAGGAAAAGAATCCAAAAAAGAATTGATACATGTGTAGCTGAGTCATTTTGCTGAACACCTGAAACTAACACAACATTGTAAATCAACTATATACCAATAAAAACTAATTAAAAACAACAAAAACAAAAATAAAGTCACCTCCCCATCTCCACTGCAAACCTGGAAGTACTTTGAAGGTGCGTAGTGCAGTTTTTGTAATGGTTCTCATCCACAAAGATACAACACCCATTTGGTACAACACTGTGCAATCCAGGGGCCCGCAACACTAGGGTATTTTAATATTCATTTAAAACTTACTGCTTTCCAAAAAAACCATTTGGGATATTCAGTTCAGGCACTCAGTCGTGTCCAACTGACCCCAGCTGTGTGACCCCAGGGGCTGCAGCAGGCCAGGCTTCCGTGTCCATCACCAACGCCCAGAGCTTGCTCAAACTCATGTCCATCCAGTTGGTGACACCATCCAACCATCTCATCCTCTATTGTCTCCTTCTCCTCCTGCGCTCAATCTTTCCCAGCATCAGGGTCTTTTCCAGTGAGTCAGTTCTTCACCTCAGGTGGCCAAAGTATTGGAGCTTCAGCTTCAGCCATCAGTCCATCCAATGAATATTTAGGACTGATTTCCTTTAGGCCGGAATTGTTTCATCTCTTTGCAGTTCAAGGGATTCTCAAGCACCTTCTCTAACATCACAGTTCAAAAGCATCAGTTCTTTGGCACTCAACTTTCTTTATGGTCCAAATCTCACATCCATACATGACTACAAAACTAATACAATTATGTAAAGTTTAAAAATAAAATAAAATTTAAAAAAAAGAAAAAGAAAAACCATAGCTTTGACTAGATGGACGTTTGTTGGCAAAGTAATCTCTCTGCTTTCTAATATGCTGTCTAGGTTGGTCATAGCTTTTTTTCCAAGGAGCAAGTGTCTTTTAATTTCATGGCTGCAGTCACCATCTGCAGTGATTTTGGAGCCCAAGAAAATAAAGTTTCCATTGTTTCTCCATCTATTTTCCATTGAGTGATGGGACCGGATGCCATGATCTTAGTTTAATTAATAATTAACAGCCAAAAAAAGGGATGGAAACAAGAATTTATTGATCAAGCCATGTTGTATAGACCTTTGATTATTTAATCTTCACAATGTACCTTAAATACAATGGAGGGTTTCATTGAGCACTGAGGTACACACCGGTTTCCATGTCTTAGTTTCCAACAGTTCGCACTTCTTCCCCCTATTAGAAGTAATTGTTTTACTGGATGGCAGACTTCTTTTACCTCGTGGGCCAAAGATGCTGGATATGTTTATAGCTCTAGAGGTATTCTTGAGCTTAACTCACAAGCAGTTTGAGTCTTTCAAGTCTTACTTTGGTGATTTGCTAGGGACATTTGAACCAATTCTCAATCTCGGACATATTATCTTCCGCTACTGAGGCAAGGCTTACCTGAGCAGGCTGCCCAATGCCCCCAAGGAATGTGAATTTTTCCAGCAGGCACTATTCCCAACTCTCTGTGTTCTCAAAACACCGTGCCCTCTGGAACATCTGGAAGTCCACGGTTCATGTACTGCTGAAGCCTGGCTTGAAGAATTTTGAGCATTACTTTACTAGCGTGTGAGATGAGTCCAATTGTGCAGTACTTTGAGCATTCTTTGGCATTGCCTTTCTTTGGGATTGGAATGAAAACTGACCTTTTCTAGTCCTGTGGCCACTGCTAAGTTTTCCAAATTTGCTGGCATATTGAGTGCAGCACATTCACAGCATCATCTTTCAGGATTTGAAATAGCTCAACTGGAATTCCATCAGGTTTTAGAAAAGGCAGAGGAACCAGAGATCAAATTGCCAACATCTGCTGGATCATTGAAAAAGCAAGAGAGTTCCAGAAAAACATCTATTTCTGCTTTATTGACTATGCCAAAGCCTTTGATTGTGTGGATCACAATAAACTGTGGAAAATTCTGAAAGAGATGGGAATACCAGACCACCTGACCTGCCTCTTGAGAAACCTGTATGCAGGTCAGGAAGCAACAGTTAGAACTGGACATGGAACAACAGACTGGTTCCAAATAAGAAAAGGAGTACGTCAAGGCTGTATATTGTCACCCTGCTTATTTAACTTATATGCAGAGTACATCATGAGAAACACTGGGCTGGAAGAAGCACAAGCTGGAATCAAGATTGCCAGGAGAAATATCAATAACCTCAGATATGCAGATGACACCACCCTTATGGCAGAAAGTGAAGAGGAACTAAAGAGCCTCTTGATGAAAGTGAAAGAGGAGAGTGAAAAAGTTGGCTTAAAGCTCAACATTCAGAAAACGAAGATCTTGGCATCTGGTCCCATCACTTCATGGGATAGATGGGGAAACAGTGGAAACAGTGTCAGACTTTATTTTTGGGGGCTCCAAAATCACTGCAGATGGTGACTGCAGCCATAAAATTAAAAGACGCTTACTCCTTGGAAGAAAAGTTATGACGAACTTGGATACCATATTGAAAAGCAGAGACATTACTTTGCCAACAATGTCCATCTAGTCAAGGCTATGGTTTTTCCAGTGGTCATGTATGGATGCGAGAGTTGGACTATAAAGAAAGCTGAGTGCCGAAGAATTGATGCTTTTGAACTGTGGTGTTGGAGAAGACTCTTGAGAGCCCCTTGGACTGCAAGGAGATCCAACCAATCCATCCTAAAGGAGATCAGCCCTGGTTGTTCTTTGGAGGGAATGATGCTAAAGCTGAAACTCCAGTACTTTGGCCACCTCATGCGAAGAGTTAACTCATTGGAAAAGACTCTGATGCTGGGAGGGATTGGGGGCAGGAGGAGAAGGGGATGACAGAGGATGAGACGGCTGGACGGCATCACTGACTCGATGGACGTGAGTTTGAGTGAACTCCGGGAGACGGTGATGGACAGGGAGGCCTGGCGTGCTGTGATTCATGGGGTTGCAAAGAGTCGGACGCAACTGAGCGACTGCCCTGAACTGGACTGAACTGCTCTAACTTAGGGCAATTTCCTCCTATGATCATTTCTGAGTTGAGTGCTGATCATTTCTGAGTTGAGCGCTCACGCTCAACCTCTCCCTACCTCTGAAACTTTCTCTTTCTCTTTGGAGCTCTCTCCTCTTCATTATCCTGCCCCATGAGCCCCTAGCTTCCTTGATTTCCCCAGAATCTCAGCTCCGTTTCCTCAGGTTGAGGATTTATCAGACTCAGCTTGGACAACGTCTCCCTGAAACTTGGACAGGAAACTCTCAAGGCATCAGCTGGAGCAATCCTGGGCTGTCCTTGTGTTTTTGTTTCTCGCTGATCACTGTCCCCTTTACGGCCTATTGTCCAGCATCTTGAAAACCACTGTTTCACATGTTTTGTCTTGATCTTCACTTGTTTTGAGTGGGAAGGTAAATCTGATTCCTGTTGTTATTTCCTGGCTGGAAAGCCATCAGGTACATTTTAAGCTTTGAGTCATCCATCCACGCTTGACTACAGAGGAGGGGTGGGTACTTTCTCTTCCTCCTGCTTAACGGTACTTTAGAGCCCCAGCACGGCCCCCTCCAGAGCAACACTCCCCATGACTTCCCATCATTACCCACCACCCTACCCTGTCAGGAAGGGGTGGAAGAATCCTTGCAAACTGCTCTTAACAATTTTCTTTAGAATGGATTTTATCTTGTCCCCCACATCATATTACTTGGCCGCCTGATGTGCAGAGCTGACTCACAGGAAAAGACCCTACTGCTGGGAAAGATTGGAAGCTAAAGAAGAAAAAGACAGCAGAGGATGTGATGGTTAGATAGCATCATTGACTCAATGGACATGAATCTGAGCACACTCTGGGAAATAAAGAAGGACAGGGAAGCCTGGCGTGCTGCAGTCCATGGGGTCACAAAGAGTTGGACACAACATAGCGACTGAACAACAGCAACATTTGTTTTATTTGGATGTCTCAGTGAGAATTGAAGGAGATGATATACACAGAGCCTGGTACATCACATGTGCTCAGGGAGTATAGATTGCCCCTCATTTCTCCAATTTTGCCAGTCCACCACTCAAACAGGTCAAGACTTGAGGAGATGGGGTACTTAGAGCAACACCTCTCTGCAGTACCAGGTAGGGGAAGAGCCTCTCTCCTCCATTTAACCCCTGAATTAATCGCATCCACAGTGTTCAGACTTAATAGCAAAGAGGAATGGATCACATCCTGTTGTACACTGTAGACTAGATTCAAGCAAAATAAATAGGCTCAGAACTAATTCCCATCCCCAGGCCAGCCCTAGGGAAATTTGGAAAGCAGGCAGTTCAGCATGATGTAACAGTTTGACTTAAGGAGGGAAATGACCTTTCCTATACGTTACTCTCCGGTGATCAATAATTCACAATGTTGTCGGCTGGGTGCACGGCCTCCATGCATCTACACCTTCAACCAGCCCTAGCAAGAGGGCCCTGAAGGCCCCATGCTCATCCCCATGTCCCACCTGAACCTGGTGGTGTCAGGGAAAGAAGACTCCAAGTGTCCTGCAGGTGCAGCTTCCCAGAACCAGACTCTCATCTGGGGACACACATTCATCTTTCAAGGGGAGACTCGTTTGTGTTTCTTACCAGCAACTCCAAGCCACCCTTCTCATGACACTTCCTCCATGAAGCCCTCCTTGATTACTTCAGTGCTTGAAGTCATCACTGAGTCCTTAGAGCGTTTATTCACCATCCATTAATTAAATTAGAAATTACTGATCACTATTAGGTATCACACCTACAAGGGACATTGGAGTAGAAGCCAATGAATAACATACATTCCTGACTTCAAGAGAAACTTCCCTGGTGGCTCAGATGGTAAAGAATCTGCCTGCAATGTGGGAAACCTGGGTTTGATCCCTGGGTCAGGGAAGATCCCCTGTAGAAAGAAATGGCAACCCACTCCAGTATTCTTGCCTGGAGAATCCCATGGACAGATGAGCCCAGTGGGCTACCGTGCATGGGGTCACAAAGAGTTGGACACCACTGAGCGACTAACAACAACCACTGACTTCAAGATCTCAAGGAAACCTGAGGGACGGATTCATGCAGAACCAGATGGGATGAATGGACGAAAGCCATCGAGAGGACCACAAGCCATATTAGCACTAACTCTCAAAAATGAGGTCATGCATCTCCAAACAGAGTCTGAGGAAACCTACACATCTCAGGCCCAAGAAGGAATATTAGCCACAGAGAGAAGCTAAGGTTGAGGAACCACTCACATGCCACACTGTTGTTCAGTCGCCCAGTCTCTGCCACCCCATGGACTGCAGCACGCCAGGCCTCCCTATCCCCCACCATCTCCCAGAGTTTGCCCAAGTTCATGACTATTGCATCAGTGATGCCATCCAGCCATCTCACCGTCTGATGCCCTCTTCTCCTTCTGCCCTCAATCTTTCTTAGCATCAGGGACTTTTCCAATGAGTCAGCTGTTTGCATCAGATGACCTCTGTCTCCCCCTCCCCCATGGCCCCCGGTGCCTGGCAGGCAGTAGGAGCTCATTTAGTACTTGTTGGATGAATGAATGAATGAATGAATGAATGAAGCCTATCAGAAACTCGGGTGACCAGCCCTTCTCCTTCCCTCCCAGCACAGTGCCTCCCATCAGGAGCGGTGCGGGCTGCCCAACAGAGTTTCTGCAGTGGGCAGATGGTACAGGGCTGGCTCAAGTGGGTGTCTTGGTGGGTCAGCCCAAGGGCCATGCTGGGTAGCAGGACCATCCAAGCTTCCCTCGGGGAACCAGAGAGGGAAGTCCAGTGGGGCTGTCAGAACCCTGAGGACCTTGGAGAGCCAGTGAAAGAGGCAACTGGTTCATACAGGAGGGCAGCGGGGTCTGTCATGGAAAAAGGTTGGAGGGGGTGGGCTGTCCCTGTGGCTGGGCTCTACCTACCAGTCTTGCTGCAGGGCTTGAGAGCTAGTGTCCTTGAGGGCCCGATGTTGCCAGGGGATGATGGGGAATGTTGATCAGCACCCTCGAGTTGCAAGTGACAGAAAGGCAACTCAGAAATGGGGCACAAGCCCAAGTCTCAGAAAGCAGACCCAGCCTCGGGGACACACGGCCCTGGAGCTTGAACTTCACTGGACCCTATCTGCCCCTCCTCTTTGTTTCTCCAGGGGCTGGCCTAGTCTTGCCCATCTGTGGCTTCCCTCATAGCTCAGTTGGTGAAGAATCCGCCCGCAATGCAGGAGACCCTGGTTCGATTCCTGGGTCGGGAAGATCCACTGGAGAAGGGATGGGCTACCTACTCCAGTATTTGTGGGCTTCCCTTGTGGCTCAGCTGGTAAAGAATCCACCGGCAATGAGGGAGACCTGGGTTCGATCCCTGGTTGGGAAGATCCCCTGGAGAAGGGAAGGGTTATCCACTCCAGTATTCTGGCCTGGAGAATTCCATGGACTGTATAGTCCACGCAGCCTGGAGTGGGGGGAGTCAGTGTCACCTGGGCACTCCTGACTTATTTGGAAGAAGCATCCTGGGAGGATTGCTGATGCTCCTTTCTTTCAGGGATCAGTTCCAGAACCTTCGGTCTATGTCTCAGTGGACGGGAATCCCATATTCCCACAGCAGAGACGGAGTGGTGACTCCAGAGATCCCCTCCCAAATAGACTGCCTGCACACACATGCTTCTCAGGCTCTGACTGCCAGCACCCCACACTCACCACAGAGAGGGCCCTGCGGAGTTGGGAGAGTCGGGAACACAGACGCAAGGAGCAAGACGGCCCTCAGCGGTATAAAGACCTGTGTGCAAGGCATGGATCCGGGGATCAAACCCATGTCTATTACATCTCCTGCATTGGCAGGTGGGCCCTTTACCACTCGCGCCACCTCGGAAGCCCACAGGACACACACAGGCCTGCAAAGAGCATGTGTGTGGGAGAGACGCAGCCTACATGGGCCTTCCTCCCAGCTCCTCACCCTCTGTTCCCCACATCACTCATCTCTCTCTCACAGGCTGCTCTGCACATACCCACCTTCCCTACTTATTCCCTCCCTCCCCATCCCCTTCCTTCCCATTCACTTGTTCAGTAGCCGCTTCCAGAGTGAGCTCTGGGGACCAGGTGTGAATCAGGCCGGGGACAGGACCCAAAGGGTCCATGGTTCAGAGGATAAACCCAAAGCCCTACTGCAAGGAGGGGCAGGGCCTGGGGCTGTGGGCCACCAAGCGTAAGGAGTACCGATGAAGTCAGAGGGAGGGGACATTTGAGCTGGGCCTTGCAGGATAAGTAGGAGTTTGTGGGAGGAAAAGGCAGGTAAGGTGCCGGCAGGTAAAGGCCCGAATCCAGGCTCGGTCACTCAGCAACTGTTGGATCTCCTGCTGGCCCTTTCCCAGGGGCCTCAGCCTGCTTGTCCCATGAGCTAGACAGGGGAGTCTCACCCCTGTCTGGTGCCCAAGCCCACAGGAGAAGACCTGGCACAGGACAGCCAGGTGAACTGCAGTCCCCCCCGCCCAGGGTCCCCTCTTCCTGCCATGACATCCCCCCTGTGGAGGACCTGAGTGGACTTGGGGACCCCCACATGATCTGCTTCCCTCTGCCCCTCATCTCCCCCCTCGCTCCATTCTAGACGCACTGGCCTCCCCGCTGTTTCTCCAACCTGCCTCAGGACCTTTGCACCTGCTCCACTATCCCTTTGCTTGGATTGTTCTTCCTTCATCTCTAAGGCTTAGTCCCTCGCTTCCTGTAAGACTTTGCTCAGATGAGACTATCCCCCAGTTTATAATTGCAACCAGCACTGCCCCCGCCCCCTGCAGGACACTCACCCCTGTTCCTGGACCTTTTTGCTTGGCTTTGCTTTTTTTCTTTGTAGCATAAAATATACTTGGCTTGTTCAACATGACTATTATTTAGTGACTGTTTGCGCACCCCCTCCACACACACACACTCTGAATGTCAGTTTCATCAGGTGGGGGACTTCTGTCTCGTTCGCCTTGGAACCCCAGCAGGGCACCCAGAGGTATCAGTGTGTGCCCAGCCAGTGAACGGTCCTGTTGAGAGGCTGGAGCCCTTGGTAACCTAAGTGAAGACAATAAACCCTGACCATCAAGATGACACACTTCATACGCTTTGCGCACCAGCAGCGCTATGTTAGAAAGCGGATGGCTACTAAATCGATTTACTGCAAAATAAAAGATAAATTCTCATTGGTGTCTTTCTGAAGGAGAAGCCATGTCAGCAGCTGGCTTTCCATCCTCGCAGCTGAACACACACGTGAGAGATTACAGACACGGAGGGGCTGGATCCCCTTGGCTTTACTCTAATTGCTGCTAACTGTTCCGTCCTCTGGGTTGCATTTACACCCTCCTCCAGCCCCCCAGCCCGATTAATGGTTTCTTTCCTTTGGTCAGAAGCCACAGCTTTAAAATCACACCCACTTCAGTGTACTCTGTTACCTAGCAACAGTCATAAATCAACAGAACGTGCCCGAATGTTAAAGCAAACCTCCCTGACTGTTAGATGTTTGTTTTTTTTTTTTAATCCAAACATGTTCATTGACCCTCATGCCTCTTCTGCACTCACCTTTCCACCCCTGGCTTCACAGAGCACCTGGGTGTGTGCATTTTAAAACTGTCTTATGGCCTGTCTGATTTTGGAGCAAGAATCTTTTGTGCTTTCTCCAAACTCTGGCCAGTGCCCAGGAACAGGAGCAGGCCTGTCTGTCCAGTCTGCATGCCCCCACTTCAGCCCTGCAGCTGGGAGACCTGGGTCAGCCCTGCAGGGTGTCTGGACACATGGGGACCTTGGTTCTTACCACAGCTCCCCAAATAGCCCATCAACGTGGTACCCTGGGTGGGCAGTATGGATGGAAAGTCCATACCTGGGTGCTGTCACAATAGAGTCTATTCTGCATTCGCTCACTCGTCTGTTCAATCACTCAATCATTCCACAAACAGTTACAGAGCACCCCCTGCATGCCAGGCTCCTACAGGCAGAGAGAAATAAAGCCTGCCTTCCTCATTCCACTGGGGAGGAGCCGACCAGAACACAGCAACGCAGAAGCAACACCATTCGCCAGGCTGAGGCCAGACTCGGTGCAGGCGCCCAGGCTATGGGAGGCAACAAGACAAACCCAGTCCTGAAAACTTGAGATGCCTGCGCCCACAGAGCATGCCAGTGCAGCAAGTGGCACTGTGCACAGAAGTAAACGGGTGAGCCCAGCAGGCTGGAGAAGGGTCACATGACCAGGCAGGCCAGAGACCTTCCAGGAGGAGGGGCTGCCCACCCTGAGGCCAAAGGAGCAGGAAGGCCTCCACTGGGGCTCCGGGTGCAGGAGACAGAGGAGGATGGTGCAATGGGCCCCTTCCTAGCTGTCCGCCTCCCAGCATGGCGGGAGAACCAGGAGCTGAGCTTGCAGTGTGGACTCCAGCCAAAGAGCTGTGCTGAGCTGCTGCTGCGAGGGTTTGAAGTAAGGGAGAGACAGAGCAGACAGATTTCATCCAGAGAAGGGGCTCCCACAATGCCGGGGGGCGGGGCAGGTGGTGAAGACAGGGGCAGGTTGCTGACGTGGAAAGTGACAGTGTTACTTGGTCAGTCATATCTGACACTTTGCGACCCTGTGGACTGTAGCCCCCCAGGCTTCTCTGTCTATGGGATTCTCCAGGCAAGAACACTGGAGTGGGTTGTCATGCCTTCCTCCAGGAGATCTTCCTTCCCAACCCAGGGATGGAACCCAAGTTGCAGGCGGATTCTTTACCATCTGAGCCCCCAGGGAAGTCCAGGTTGCTGTCAGGGATGAGGACATTGGGGGGCCGGGGTGGTGGCAGCCTGGCTTGGCGACACACTGCAGGGAGGAGAAGGGGAGAGACTGAAAGTCCCTGGAGGGAGACTGGATGGGTGCAGGGGCCTAGGGAGGGGCTGGGGAGGAAGGAAGGGAAGACCCTATGCCTGTATGACCAGGGAAGCTGGGCGAGGACCCTGACTCCAGCTGTTCAGCCAGCCTGCTGAGTGGACTCCATGGCCAGGAGAGAGTCCTCACGCCCAGGCCACAGTGCTGGTGAGCAGTTAGCCTCCCCTCTGAGACCCTGGAGGCTCTGGACAGGCCACTACTTAGCCCATCCCTCTGCCATTGGCATGGTTGCATCCCCGGAGGGCCCCCCCCCGCCCCCGAGGGACTGCAAATCAGTGTCAGCGAAGCAAATGCCAGACCAACCATCGAAGAGGCTGGGCCCGGGGACATGGGCAGCAGGGGCAACAAGGCAGTCGATGGGCTGGATATGAGATCCACTAGCTGGGGCCCTAGAGAATGGAGGGTGCTGGGTGTGCTGCTAGCATGCAGCGGAGGCTAGAGGTCTGGTGCGGAGAGATGACTGATTTCATATGGGCTGAGTGACATTTCTGCCTGCCCCTGATATCCTCCCAGGAAGAGGACAGACTCGAGATCCCATCTGGGCTCATCGCAGGCTCTGGTGGTGACTCAGAAGGAAAGTAATGCTGAGAGGCAGAGGAGGGGGCGAGGAGACTGCCTCTGCCTAGAAAATAGAGGCAGAGATCCCTGAACCCTTCTTTTTGGACTGCAGTGAACATCAGCTTCAAGAGAGCAGGTCAAAGACTTTGGAAGAGCAGTGCTGTCCAGGATGGAGGGAAGGTTCTGGACCAGTTTTCCCCAGCTCTCTCCTGCTGGGTGTGCGAAGATGAAGCAAGTCAGGGGCAGTGGGAGGCAAGAGGGAGGGAGCGAATGTTAAGTAGCAAGCAAGGGTGACTCAGTGCAGGAGGAGGGTGATACCCAAAGAACAAGCACTTAGATCTGCTTGCAGGGCGGTTCCAGAACCCCAGAAGGTGATGAGGCTTGATCTGAATCTATGATCCAGCGGGAGTTATTCAGAGGAAAGAGGGAAAAAAGAAATGAAACAACATTGGTGCGAAAGCAAGATGACAAAGAGCTGAGTGTGTTCATGAACGCAGCATTAAGATTAGGGTAGCTAGTAGTTACTCATCTTTATAAGAGGAAGGCATTTAGGAGGAGGAGAACTTGCTCTATCTGAGAGCAGATTTATGATAAAGCTGGGGTCCTTTTTTAAAAGGCTTTTTTAGATGTGAACCATTTTTAAAGATTTTGTTCAATGTATTACAATATTGTTTCTGTTTTATGTTTTGGCTTTTCAGCTATGAGGCATGTGGGATCTTCATTCCCAGACCAGGGACTGAACTCATGCCCTCTCCCCTGGAAGGTGAAGGCTTAACCACTTCACAGCCAGGGACGTCCCAAAGCTTTGATTCTTAAGGCAGTGTGCTATTGGCGCAAGGGGAGATGATCAGACACAGAAGAGAATCCAGACAATGCGAATAAGGAAACTAAATGTAACAGAGCAGGATGTTATTGGTCAGTGGGAACTCACGGAAGGTGCTGGAAGATTTGTTGTCCCTTTGGGAAAAAACTACTTTAGACCTCTACTTCAAGCCCTACCTCAGCAAACTGAATATTTAAATGTGAAAAGCATTTCGAATTTGAGACTTTTATAAGACGTTATAGAAGAGTATCCATATGACCCTGGGATAGGACGGAATTTCTTAAGTCAAAAGAGGAAGAGATTTTACCACACTAAATCGAGAGCTTAAGACACAATAAACAAAGACAAGTCACATGCAGGGAGAATGCATCTGCCACATATGAAATGAATGAGTAATTAACGAAGAAAATATGCAAAGAACTTCAACAAGTAAACAGGAAGTCAAAGAACAAGATAAAAATGCTTGCCCAAACCAGGAACAGATATCTCATAGAAGGGACCATGAGAAGTGCCTGGAAACATATGAAAAGATCTCCAGAGAAGATTTAATTTAATTTAATTCGTGGGCAAGACCATTAACACCCACCAGATTGGCAAAATCTAGAAAGTTTGTGAATATGGAGAGTGGGTGAGGTCTTTCGCTGCTGGCGATGGTCAAATTGGCACAATGGATTTAGAGCACTGTCAGAGTTCCATCAGTAAAGCTGGTGACATGACACCCCAAATCCAACAATCTCTCTCTAGTCAACTCCCTAGAGAAACTCTTACAGCCCATATCCTGGGAGACTACAGTGATGGCCACAGGGCATCAACCTGAAAACTAAGTATGGGCAACAACCCAAATGTCTACTCACAACAGGATGGATAACGTCTGCACATTCATATAGAGAAATGGTGCACAGCAGGAGAAGGGAACACAGAACGCTACCTATATCAACACATAACCTTGAGTGAAAAAGGCAACTACCTGAAGGATACTCACAGAATGTTCTATTTATATAAAGTTCAAAAGCCAGGAGGGGGATTCGGGATGGGGGACACATGTACACCCATGGCTGATTCAAGTCAATGTATGGCAAAACCCACCACAATATTGTAAAGTGATTAGCCTCTAATTAAAATAAATAAATAATTTTTTTTTTTTTAAAGAGCCAGGCTCAGCTAAGTGCTAGATGGTTTAGGGTTATAGCATGTAAAAGTGAAGCTGCTCAGTCATGTCCGACTCTTTGAGACCCCATGAACTCTAGCCTACCAGGCTCCTCCGTCCATGAAATTTTCCAGGCAGGAGTTCTGGAGTGGGTTGCCATTTCCTTCTCCAAGGGATCTTCCTGACCCAGGGATCGAACCTGGATATTATTCAGGAGAGTGGTTACTTTCTTGGAGGGGTAGGGGGAGGGTTTGGGCAGGAAAGAACACATTGAATAGTATTTTCTAGGCTCAGGGTAGAGTTCACAGCTATTTTCATTTATCAGTCTGCTCCATGATCCACACACACACATATTACGAATTACCTTTCTGTATGTATCAAATAATTAATAACTTTAAAATAGAAAGTCAATGTGCCAAAGGTTTAAAGAAGAAGTGAGGTGGAAATGATTCACTGGGAGTGCACTGGAATATTAACGAGGGACCGCAGTTTGCCAAGGGGGCTGTGAGAGGTGACACCCTCGGGGTGTGTTCCCAAGTGGAGGAGCAGATGATGGTGCAGAGCCCTGGGAAACCGGGCCAGCAGGAGCCACTCAAGCAGATGGCTCGTCCTCTCATGCAGGAGACACCTGTGGACCCCACGATGCTCCTCAGTTGTGTGAGGGCCGTGGGGGGGGGAAGGAGACACAGGGTAACCCCAACAGTCCCCAACAGAGGAAAGGTCCCTTCTGCAAGTCTTCCCTTGGTTACTTTCGTCATCTTTCCCCATCCTGGGAGGGACTTCACCATCTGACTTCAGGAGGCTGGTACCAAAACTGGTGCCCCTAAGTCTGTGTCCTGTGATGAGGTTGGTCCTTTGGGTGACAGGTAACCAGACATTCTCTCTCTCTTCCCCTCCACATCCCTTCCCTTGACAACTCAGGGCAAAGCGAACCATGGGGAGTACCTGGCAGGTAGAGGCAGCCGGACTTGGGGGTGGGGAAGGGGAAAGAGAAGGGCGGTGCTCACCATGCTTTTCAAGCTCCTGCCCTAGACCCTGGAAAATCCTTTGAACCCTTGCTCAGGGCTCCATGATGTGTGTCCACTGGATGGACAAAAGAAAAAATGGAAAACCATGAGTGGCTCAGGGAAAGGACTAACTCTCTAATTTCCCAATCATCCAAATCGTCTGGCTCATGAAACACGGGAAAGGATGAAAGAGGTATGAAGTACACTTAGAATGATCCTGAGTCCTTCCTCGGCTTCCTGCCCACCCCACCAGCCTTGTGTTCCCCCTTCCTCCTCTGCTTCGGCCACAACACGCCCAAGTCCCACCTCAGGGCCTTTGCACGTGCCATCCCCCCACCCCCGAAGCTCCTACCCAGTGCTGCCCGGCTCCCGCCCTGGCTTCACTCAGGTCTCTGCCCAAAGGTCCCTTCTATCTCTGACCACTCTAAGCAAGGAATGACCCCCTCCCCACCAGCTAGTCTCCCCTGCCCTGGCCAGGCTTTCTTTCCTCCGAGTCCTTCCACCCCTGGTCAGTATATATACGCTTACCTGTCCATCCATGCCTTGCGTGTCCCGTCGCATCAGGAGTGAGCTTCATGAAGGAGAAAATGGCTGGCTTTCCCCAGGTAGAACTGTGCCTAGACATGCTGGGTCCCTGATCAACATTCAATAAGTGAGTTACAGCTGCACATGAAGGGATTCTAGGACTTCCCTTCAGTAGAAGAAAGGAGACAGGAAGAGGGGAGTTGCTCTGATTCCATCTGACCCGGCCCATCTGGGGCAGAGGCCTTGGGCTGACCATCACTGGGAAGGAGTCCTGTGTATCCAGGGGAGCCTCTGACACTAGGCCCCTCACCCTGGCCCTGCTGTCCCCAGAGGGGACAGAGCCTGTTGCCAGAGCCTGGTCTTAAGGTTCTGTGTGACCAACAGGGAAGTTTCCTTTGAACTGAGTCTGGGGGTATGTTGGGACCCTGCCCTGAATGACTACTAGTCCCAGGTCCTGCTGGTGCATAGCTCTGGGCACCTCTGGGTGAGTGATTCAATAGCCCCGGTGGGGGACACACCGCTGTCATTCAAGGATTATCTGGAACCCTCAGGGGTCTGAGGGAGCTGGCTGTTAAGGGTAATACAAGCTGACACGGGAACAACCGTCACTTTAGTTCTGGGCCTTGGTTTTCTCAGCTGTAATGTAAAGCACTTGGCCTGGCTGATGCTGGGGCCCTTCCTATCTCTGACCATCAGCAACTTTAGGACACCAAAGTGAAAGTGAAGTCGCTCAGTCGTGTCCAACTCTTTGCAACCCCATGGACTGTGTAGGAAACCAAGGTCGGGGGCAAATGTTGATGCTGTAGAGATTTCACAGGAAGGCTGAATTTCGTTCTACTAACGGCTGCTGTGTTCATTGCTCTGAGCTTGCCTTCTCTGGGATTGACCTCCAAGGCCGCCTGCTTGTTTTAGCTGCAGAATGTTTTGGAAGAGCACTCCCGTCCTGCATGCCCTGTTGTTCTGTGGTTTTGCCATTCCTTCCACTAGATGCATATTTGAGAAAATCCCAGAGCTTATCCTAATTTCCTCATCTAGAAAAATTGAGGCTATATTTGGGTCTATTTTATGGGTTGTATGTGAGGATTACCTGAAAAACACTTGTTAAATATACAGACCAGTGGCTGACATAGAGGAAGTGCTCGATAGATGTTAGTTGTTATGGTTATAATGATGATGGTGGTGATGGTAGTGATGATGGTGATGATGATGGTGGTGGTGGAGATGGTGGTGGGGGTGCTGCAATGGGGGTGCAGCTTCTGAGGATGGAGATGATGGTAATGGTATGATGTTGATGGTGATGGTGATGACTGGCGAGGAAAATGTGGAGGATGAAGCATCACCTGGGCCCAGCATTTTGTACAATGATGGAACGTATATAAAAAAGCCCAGCATGGCGCTTGACAAAGTGCCTATGAACTGTTGATTTCAGTTCTGTTCCTCTCACTTCAAAACAAATGTATCATCTTTTGATAAGTATTGGTGAAGTCAGATCCAGGAAAACCACGCTTATAAAATTCTGATTTAACAGCCTTAGCTGGTCATATCAAGATTATAGAAAAGACTTCACTGCACTTTATGGCATCTTGGGGAATTTTATAAATGATATAATTAAATTTGCTCTCATGGTGAGGTTTTAAAAAAGACTTACCGTTAATATGATTACATCTTAGAGCTAGAAAATCTTACCAAGGAGAACACTTGATTCAGTCACCCACTCACTACTAATTCATTCATTCATTCACACACACTTAACCAACTCCCACTCAAAAATATATTCAGTTTTGAGGACCTCAGATATTAATGAATAAACTGCATTCATGGAGGCCTTGTTTTTCAATTCAGTAGGACAAACAGACCCTGGGATGGGATGGGGTCTGTTGGAACAGTTTTTGTCTTTCGGGAACTGTGGAGCAGACAGGGGGAGGGGAGGATGGGTGAGCTCAGAGCAGCCTTCACCGGTTGGGAAGGAGGGGTGTGCCTGCGTGCTGAGTCTTCAGTCCGATCCGACTCTTCGCAATCCCATGGACTGTAGACCCCCAGGCTCCTCTGTCCATGGGATTCTCCAGGCGAGAAATACTGGAGTGGGTTGCCATGCCTTCCTCCAGGGGATCTTCCCACCCCGAGAATGAGGGTGAGGAGAGACCAAATGAACGACTTCCTAGGAAATGGGAGGCTCCACAGGAACTTGGAGGCAGGGGCTTTGATAAAGGGGCTGTGCAGACTGATGCCTGTTCGGCGGCTCTGAGCCACTGGGTGGCGGGCTGGAGTGAAGCAGCTGAGAATGAAGAGTGGAAGTGTTGGTCGCTCAGTGGCGTCTGACTCTTTGCAACCACATGGACCACGCTTGGCTCCGCTGTCCATGGGATTTTACAGGCAAGAATACTGGAGTGGGTTGCCATTTCCCACGCCAGGGGACCGTTCCCACCCAGGGGTCGAACCGTGTCTCCTGCATCTCCTGCACTGGCAGGCAGATTCTTTACCACTGCACCACCTGGGAAGGGGGCTTCCCTTGTAGTTCAGCGGGTAAAGAATCTACCTGCAATGCAGAAGACGTCGGTTCAATTCCTGGGTCGGGAAGATCCGCTGGCGAAGAGATAGGCTACCCACCCCAGGATTCTTAGGCTTCCTTGGTGGCTCAGCTGGTAAAGAATCCACCTACAATGTGGGAGACCTGGGTTCAATCCCTGGTTTGGGAAGATCCCTTGGAGAAGGGAATGGCTATCCATTCCACTATTCTGGCCTGGAGAATTCCATGGACTGTATATCAATGGGGTCACAAAGAGTAGGACTCGACTGAGTGACTTTCACCTGGGAAGCCCCAGAGGAGACAGGTGCTCTGTGAGGGTGACGAGACTGGACCAGTTCACAGAGGGCATCCCAGCTGAGCCAAGGAGCTTCAGCTTTCCTCTCTGGGCAGTGCAGACGCAGGAAACACTTGCACACAGGAGGAGCCCCTGGCAGTGCAGGAAGGGTGCCCCTGGAAGGGGGGAGGATGGGGAGGGGTCCCCGCAAGCCCCGTCTCCTTCTCGTTTGCTCAGTTTTGTGCATTAGGGAGCGCCCGCTTTGCAGACACCACCTTTTCTCTCCCTGAATGAATCACCGACAGTTCAAAATAACTTAGGCAAATATTTTGCAAATCTCTGGTGAAAATAAATTAAATCAACACTAATTCTGAAGCACTCTAAAAATGTTCAAATACAGATGGGGTGTGCTTATATTTAGGAAGCTGAAGACTACAAAAGGAGAACCACGTTAATGAGCAGCGAATTAATTTTATGTAAGGAAAAAATAACTTACCTCCCTTTGACTTTTTTTTTTCATTTTAGAAAGTACAAAACCATGTATAATTGAGTAAGTCTTTTTCCCATGGATCTAAATAGCAGGTGAAAATATTGTGCAATTAATCTTTTCAATTTTGTGAGCCTATGATATTAACCGAAACTTAATTTCATCTATTGAATGAACCATCCTCTGGATTGAAGCCAGGAGGAGAAGCAGGTGACAGAGGATGAAATGGTTGGATGACTCAATGGGCATGAGCAAGAGCAAACTCCGGGAGTTAGTGAAGGACAGGGAAGTCTGGCGTGCTGCAGTCCATGAGGTCACAAAGAGTTGGACACGACTGAGTGACTGAACAACAACAGCAATTGAATGAACCACCCACTGGGAGATTTGTCATTGTATTCAGTTAAATTCAAGAAGCATTTATGGAAGACCAGGTACAATCAGGTACTGTCCAGGTGTTTGCACCTCTGTCCTACTTAATCCTCATCCCTCTTAAGGCAGTGCCATTGTGGTCACTTTTATGGAAGAGGTGGCTTGAGAGGTTGCCTGGTGGGCCCAAGTTCTTAGTGCGTATAAGTGACAGAGCTGAGCATTTACTTAACCCACTATTGGCAGATTTCAGAGCTCTAGATTATTCTAGAAGTGCACCTCCCTGCCCTGCACACACAGGGATGTAACGTACTGCAATGCACAGAGGGGAGAATGTTCACATCATCTGAACTATTGAATCGAGGACAGTCAGATACCCGAGTTCTAGAATATTCTGAAAGGATGGGGGATGGAGTTTAGAACAGGATGAACACAGTCAGCTTGCAACAAAGCCTGGAGTATATATTCATTTCCTGGGGCTGCTATAACAAAGCACCACAAACCAGGTGACTTCAAACAACAGAAATATATCCTTTCTTAGTTCTGAAGCCAGAAGTCTGAAATCAAGATGAGCACTGGACTACTCTCTGCCTGGAGGCTCAGGGAAATTCTCTTCTAGGACTCCATCTCAGCTGTGGTGGTTACCGGCAAGCCTTGGCATTCCTTGGCTCTTAAATGCATCACTATAATCTCTGCCTCCTTCATCACATGGTATTTTCCTTGTGTGTTTCCGTGCCTCTTCTTATAAAGACGCCCATCATGTTGACTGAGGGCCCACCTTCATCTACCATGACCAGTGGCTTTTCTGGTGGCTCAGATGTTAAAGAATGCCTGCAATGCAGGAGACCTGGGTTCAATCTCTGGGTCCGGAAGATCCCCTAGAGAAGGGATTGGCAACCCATTCCAGTACTCTTGCCTGGAGACATCCCATGGACAGAGGAACCTGGCGGGCTACAGTCCATGAGACTGCAAAAGTTGGACGTGACTGTGCGACTAACACATTCACTTTATCTTAATTTGTTTCCATCTGCAAAGACCCTATTTCCAAATTAGGTCATATTCACAGATACTAGAGTTTATGACAGAGAAGGCAATGGCACCCCACTCCAGTACTCTTGCCTGGAAAATCCCATGGATGGAGGAGTCTGGTGGGCTGCAGTCCATGGGGTCGCTAAGAGTTGGACACGACTGAGCGACTTTACTTTCACTTTTCACTTTCATGCATTGGAGAAGGAAATGGCAACCCACTCCAGTGTTCTTGCCTGGAGAATCCCAGGGATGGGGGAGCCTGGTAGGCTGCCATCTATGGCATCACACAGAGTCAGACACGACTGAAGTAACTTAGCAGCAGCAGCAGCAGAGTTTATGACCTTAACATATCTTTTGCCAGGACATAATTCAATCTACAGCAGGATGCTAATACAGATGAGGACTGATCACAAAAGACCTCTTGGAAGAAGTGGCAGTTTTAAAGGTATAATCAAATCAGCTCTTACTTGGTGAATCTCAATGAGCAAACCAGACATCCTGGAAGCCTAAGGTGGGAAAGAAAATTCTTCTTTTGCTTGAAAACCAAACAGTGGTGTAGCATCCCAGAACCTTCTCAGCATAACTGGGGAAAAGTAGATAACATGCATGGGGCAGTCAGCATTTACTGAACACCTGCTGTGTACTGTGCAACCAGCTGGGAGGCACTATTACACTGCTGGGCGGCCAGGGCTCTGGACTTAGAGCTGCTTATGTGACCCTGGTTAGAGGCTTGTCCCTCTGTGTCTTGGTTTTCTCCTGCATGAAATGAGAACACACAGGAAAGTTCAGCTCTCATCAGATCCTCAGCCCAGTGCCTGTTATACAGTGTCACGCCCACAGATCAGCACGTGTGTGCTCAGTCACCCAGTTGAGTGTGACTCATTGTGACCCCATGGACTATCGCCTTCGAGACTCCTCTGTCCATGGGATTCTCCAGGCAAGAATACTGGAGTGGGTTGCCATTTCCTTCTCCAATGGATCTTCCCGACCCAGGGATTGAACCCAGCTCTCCTGCGTCTCCTGCAGGTGGATTCTTTACCACTGAGCCACCTGGGAAGTCCTCTTACATAACAGGCACTTGATAAACATCATCCCTTCAGCAGACATTTATCAAGTTCTTACTGGGTACCCAACCTGCATTAGGCATTAGCATCAGTTTCCAAGGCTGTTGTAACCATGTGTTGTCACAAAACTCTGGAGGCCAGAAGTCTGAAGTTGAGGTGTTGGAGGATCCTTCCTGGCCTGCCCCTCGGCACCCTTGGCTTTCTTGACTTGTAGCTGCAGCACTGAGATCGCGTCCTGCCTTGTCACGTGGCCTTCTGCGTGGGTGGCTTTTGTTACCAGGACACCAGTCATATTGGATTGGGGCTCACCTAATCCGGTATGACTGCATCTTAACTAACTATATATGCCATGACCCAATATCAAAGTGAGGTCATGTTCCGAAGCACCAGGCGTGAGCACTTCCTTCAACTTATATTTCGAGGGAGCACCATTCAAGTCATATCAATGTTGATGATTGCTGTTTATGGCAGGCATCCTCAGGAGACCCGTCTGCGTGCTCCCAGCTGCCCACCATTTCCACTGCAACTCCAGAACCCTGACACGGCAACTCCAGGGGCCCTGGGACCACGCTCACTGCGCAGCCTGCAAAGTGGGCCATGGAGAGCACTCCTTGTCTGCACAGCAGAGCTCCAGCAAATTCTCATCACTGCCTTGTTTGGCCTCCGCACCATCCTGCGAGGTGGGGATCACCATCCCTGTTTGCAGAGAAGCAAGTTGCATCTCAGAGAGCGGCTGGTTCTCCTTTCAGCCCCACACCCACAGGGCCCAGCATGATGTCCAGCCTCCCAGCTTTGTCCATCTGTCCATCTATCCACCCTTCCACCTCTCCAGGTGTGCTTAGCACCTCAAAACTTCGGGCTCTGGGACTCCCCACCAACAGGCCCCCAGAGGCTTGTGTTGTCCATCACTGTTTTCATCAGATTCTGGAAGAATTAGAATAGCTAAGGCCCTGTGCTGAATTTTCCATTAAAAAAAATATATTCCACTTACTGACCTGCCTTTCATTCCAAGATTATGCAATTTCTACTTTTCTGGCATTAACACAGTATTTGTTTTATGACATGATCATGGTGATAAGTGATGCTGTTTGGAGAAGTTCTTACTTGGCAAAAGGAACAGCTGACAACATCATCACCGTTAAGTTTCCGTGGGAGATGTCGCTGCCTCCTGAAGTCCTGACCCAGCTGGCCCCGACTCCTTTCCACTCTGCAATCACCCGACAGTCATGGTGAGCAGGGTGCAGCAGGGTGCTACCCACTGCCATCCCAGAAATGTCAGGAGCTCAGAAGCGTCAGGCGCTATTTATAGACAAGCACAGTTTTCTTAAAAAAGCTCTGCTGCAGTTGGCTCCCCCACAGCTCTTCACACTCCCAGAAAGAGACCTGGTACAGCCTTCCCCTTCCCCAGGCCCCGGTGGCCAGAAAGAGAGCCCAGTGTGGACCCCCACGCTCCTCCCCAGCGAAGCCACCGGGTGGCTGACCCGGCAAAGGTAAGCAGGCCCTGGGTCAGGGGTAGGATTGGCCTTCCCTGATGATGCTCAGGGCTTCCCTTGGTGGCTCAGCTGGTAAAGAATCTGCCGGCAATGCGGGAGACCCCGGTTCGATTCCTGGGTCGGGAAGATCCGCTGGAGAAGCGATAGGCTACCCACTCCAGTATTCCAACCCCAGGGACCACGGCGGGACAGCCGCCCTGTGTGACAGACACCATGCTGGATCTCAGCACAGAAGGGTGCCCTCGGAGCAGCCACATTGTCCAAAGCCAGGCTAAACAACTTGGTAGCTGGGCGAGCTCAGGCAACTTACTTAACCTTTCTGAACCTCGTTGTCTCCTCCATGCAACAGTCATAAGAATGACTATTTCTCAGGGATCATATGAAGAGTATGTGTGACCAGGGAAAGTGCTGGCAGGTAGATTCCTTATGTGGTAGGCACTGTTATTATGATCAGTGGGCTCCCTGGTGGCTCAGATGGTAAAGAAATCTCCTGCCATGCAGGAAACCTGGATTTGATCCCTGGCTTGGGAACATCCTCTGGAGAAGGGAAGGGTTACCCATTCCAGTACTCTTGCCTGGAGAATTCCATGGACAGAGGAGTCTGGTGGGCAACAGCCCAGGGGTCACCAAGAGTCCGACACCATTGAGTGACTTTCATTCACTCACTCTGAGTATTTATTCATCACCCCCATTTTGTAAACGAGGAAACAGGTTCTAAGAGGTTCTGTGTTGCTAGGAAGCAGGAGAGAGACGGTGCTATCTCACGGGCTGTCTGGGAAGCCCTCCTAGAGACACATCCCCTCTCCATGGTCCTCCTTTCTACATTCAGCGTTTCAGCCAACAACCCTGGTTTGGGAAAGTGGAAAAATACATGGGTTTGGAAGCTGGGCAGACAGCCTTCAGATCCCAGCTCCTGTGCTCCCGGAGGGCTGAGCATATGCTTCTCCCTGCCTGGGTGTCATGGAATGGGGTGGTCTGCGCTCCAGGGCTGCCTGGGTTCAGGGTGAATCTGGCTGATTCTGGGGCTCAACCTGGGGAGCCCTTTGTCCCCAAACTTAAACCGTATTTTCCACTATCAGCTTCCTTGGTCACAAGGCTGCTATTTTTGATGTCCCTTCTGCCCCTGTTTGGATCTGTCTTTTCATTAGCTCCAAGTCTGGCAAAGAGGTGATGTGTTGGCCTCTTGTATTCCACTCCCTCCTAAACCTACACCCAAGAGGCACTGAGCAGGCCAATGGACTTCACCTGCCCCAAGACAAATCTGGGCCCCCCGAGCCTGCCTTTCCTCCCTCCCTCCCTCCCTCCCTAGAGGGCGACTCAGCTGCTCACCTCACCAAGACCCTGGAGTTCAGCCCTGCCTCCTTCTCCCCAACCCCACCCTAGTCGCTTTCGCCTGCTTTAGTGCCAGTTCTGGGTTGGAATCTGAAGAATTAGGAGAGCTGCTGGTGTAACTCAGTTCAAGTCCAAAGGCCTGGGAATTGGTGGGTGATGGTATTAAGTCCTGATCTGAGTCCAAAATTCTGAGAAGCAGGAACAGGGATGTCTGAGGATAGGAGAGGTTGGAGAGCTCCAGGGGACAGAGAATTACCCACCCCACCAACACACACACACACACCTTTTGGTCCTATTGGGCCCTCAACAGATTGCATGAGGCCCACCCCCACGGGGAGGGCATCTACTGCACTGATGTCTCTGACTCAGATGCTAATCTCATAGAAAACTCCAGGCAGGAATGGGTGGATACACATAAATAAATGTACAGGATCCCAGCAGAGAAAATGAGACCTCAAACCCTACCTGCTGATTCCAAGGAATTGTTACTTTTTTCAGATGAGATAATGTCATTACACTGACGTGAAGAGGTGATTTCACTTGGCGGATTCATGTTGATGTATGGCAAAACCAATACAATATTGTAAAGTAATTAGCCTCCAATAAAAAAACAACAACAACAAAACCCTCCAGTCACGGGAGAAGAACAAAAGGAAAAAGGTAAGGATGTAGCCAGTGCAGCAAAATCTTGATAGTTTTTTAATCTGAGTGATGCCATGGCTGAATATGAGCAGGTATCTTAATAATCTGAGGGCTAGGTCCCCCACCCAGATTCTCAGATGAAATTGGGACTTTAGAAACATTTAGAATGACTGCTTTCCCGGATTTCCTTGGTGGCTCAGATGGTAGAGAATCTGCTTGCAATTCAGGAAACCTGGGTTTGATCCCTGGGTCAGGAAGATCCTTTGGAGGAGGTCATGGCAACCCACTCCAATATTCTTGCCTGGATAATTCCATGGACAGAGGAGGTCATGGCAACCCATTCCAATATTCTTGCCTGGAGAATTCCATGGACAGAGGAGACTGGCGGGCTATGGTCCATCCACTTGCAGAGTCAGACACGACTGAAGTGACTTAGCACACAGCACACACACTTTTCTCTGATGGGGGTCATTGTCATCCCGTTCTGCCATCTTTCCTTCTCCCCCTTCCTATGCCAACCCACCCTTTTCCAGGAAGATACTGACCAGTTTGAGAACCCCTCTCGTGCCCTGCTCTTTTTCATAATGGCCATTAGAGGGCGCAGTCGCCTAAGGCAGCTGCTGTTCTTGGTCCTGCAATTATGACACCAGGTGGAGCTCCTTTAGTATTGAATCCCCATGGACAGAGGAGCCTGGCGGGCTACAGTCCATAGAGTCGCAAACAGTCAGACACGACTGAAGCAACTTAGCATGCACACAAGAAAATTATTTAATGGGGCTTCCCTGGTGGCTCAGACAGTAAAGGAGCTCTTTAAGTCTCCATAAATCTTGGTGACTGCAGGCATGTGAAAGACATCCATATTTAGGTTTAGTAAACATATGACTTAAGCTTTCCACACTTTGATCATTGGCTCAGATGGTAAAGAGTCTGCCTGCAACGTGGGAGATCCAGGTTCGATCCCTGGGTTGGGAAGATCTCCTGGAGAAGACAGTGGCAACCCACTCCAGTATTCTTGCCTGGAAATTTTCATGAACGCAAGAGCCTGGAGGGCTACAGTCCATGGGGTCACAAAGAGTCAGACACGACTGAGCGACTAACACACACACACTTTGATACTTGGACGTTTGCATCTTCCAGGTTGCAAAAGGAAGGGACCATGGAAATCCGCAGTGATCACCATGGCTGCTTCCACCTTTGGGGACCCTACCTCCTTCCCCACCATTCCTGGATCCTTACCTCACTGGATTCTGAGTCAATGTCCGAGGCAGTGCAAGGGACAGGCAGAGCCTAGGTTGCCACAGCAACACCAGGAGGAAGGATGTCCATCATTTTCTCCTCCATTTGCATAGTGGGAGGAGAGCTCTGCTTCATAAAGTCAAGGGTTTTTCCCAATGAGAGGGTTAGATGTGGGTCACTCACAGGAGTGACAACTACCTCCTCTGCCCAGAGGAGGCACAGGAGTATCGATGCCACGGAAGAGCCATAGATACTGCTGGGGGTGTGGCAGCAAAGGGAACATTGTTAATTACTGACTTTTGATGGTGATGGTCATTCCCTGGCCTCATGGAATCCTCAAAGCCATCAAGGGAGGTGGGAATTATCTTCATTTCACACATTAGGACCTGAGGCAATGAATCTGCAGGGTCTGAGATGCAGGCTAAGGAACAGGTTAGAATGCATGGCAAATATTTTCTGACTCATGGCAGCATCAGTCAGTCTTGCCAAACAACTTCAACAACTTCATGGCTTATTATCTTCAAAGCTTCTGACTCTTTTTCTTCCCCAAACACTTTCAGAATTACTGCAGTCTGCATCTCCAGAACTGTGAGGTTCCGAAGACCACAAATAACATTCTTATTTGCAGCCACCTGCATTAATTTTCTTAGTTAATATGAGGATGGGAGAGAAAAGGGAAGAAGGAAAATGGGTACGTGGGAGAGGGGTGAGAGGCAGGAAGGACCCCAGAGGATAAGCCTGGACTAGGTGTTGAACAGCGTGAGGCCCCCTCCGTGGGTGCTGCTGAAATGGACCTTGGACCTTGTGCCCCTCTGAGGGCAGCTTATGGAGTCTTCCCAGCTCATTTTGATTTGGAGTCAAAATCCTTCCAGTGACCTACCGGGCTTATTGTGGTCCATAGAGCGTAACAGGCTTCTCTGCCTCAGGACTGTGGCACTGGCCAGGCCTCTCCCTAGACTCCTGCTGCTGCCGCTAAGTCGCTTCACTCGTGTCCGACTCTGTGCGACCCCATAGACGGCAGCCCACCAGGCTCCCCCATCCCTGGGATTCTCCAGGCAAGAACACTGGAGTAGGTTGCCATTTCTTTCTCCCCCTAGGCTCCTACTCTCCCCTTATGTCTCTACATGGCTCACCCCTCATGTCCCTCAGAGCTTTTCAGTTCAGTTCAGTTCAGTCACTCAGTCGTGTCTGACTCTTTTGACCCCGTGAACTGCAGCACACCAGGCCTCCTTGTCCATCATCAACTCCCAGAGTTTACTCAAACCCATGTCCATTGAGTCGGTGATGCCATCCAACCATCTCATCCTCTGTCATCCTCTTCTCCTCCCGCCTTCAATCTTTCTCAGCATCAGGATCTTTTCCATGAGTCAGTTGTTCCCATCAGATGGCCAAAATATTGGAGTTTCAGCTTCAACATCAGTCCTTCCAATGAACACCCAGGACTGATCTCTTTTAGGATGGACTGGTTGGATATCCTGGCAGTCCAAGGGACTCTCAAGAGTCTTCTCCAACACCACAGTTCAAAAGCATCAATTCTTCGGCCCTCAGCTTTCTTTATAGTTTTGATCCGCTAATTCATAGCACAGGGTGCCACCCCCCAGACCACACATCCCCTTTCCAGATCTGTGCTCTCCACCACCGCATCACCATCCAGGCTGATAATCGTTCACCGATTTATTCTGTTTATTGTCTAACTCGCCCCATCAGATTGAAGCTCTGTGAGGCAGGGGTCCAGGTCTCCTTATTCACTGTGGAGACCTCCATGGTGGGCACAGTGCTGTCCACAGGGAGCTCCCTAAACTGTGTGCCAAATGAGTAAATGAGCTTACAACTCAGTTTGCAGCTCTGCTGCCTCACCAAGTGAGACATGGCCCAAACGCAGCAGAGAGGGAGGGTGCATGGTAAGATCATGCAGGAGAGAGGGGGGCGCTGGGTGGGGTCACGCCAGGCAACCCAGACTGCTGGGCTTTCTGAGGCTGAGCAGGAGGGGGAGAACTCTAGGTGGGTTCCACAGGAAGACAGGAGGAAGTGGACCTGAGGAGGAAGGTGAAGCAGATCGATGGCCACACAGGGGGCTCAGTATCCGCCAGGCAGACTGGAGTGGGTCTGCTCCTTCCAGAAACTGAGACCAGCAGCTCTGGTCCCTGAACATGAAGGCCGCTATTTAATGGGTATAGAGCTTCTGTTCTGCATGATAAAATGTCCAGAAATCGGTACAGGTGAGGGCTCATATCTTTGCGAATGTATTCAATGCCACTGAGTTGCTCACTTAAAAAGTTAAATAAGTTTCATGTCCTATATGTTGTTGTTATTCAGTCACCCAGTCGTGTCCAACTCTTTGCACCCCATGGACTTCAGCATGCCAGGCTTCCCTGTCCTTCAACATCTCCCGAAGTTTGCCCAAGTTCATGTCCGTTGCATCAGTGATGCCATCCAGCCATCTCATCCTCTGACGCTCTCTTCTCCTTCTGCCCTCAATCTTTCTCAGCATCAGGGACTTTTCCAATGAGTCAGCTGTTTACATCAGATGGCCAAAATACTGGAGATTCAGCTTCAGCATCAGTCCTTCCAACGAGTATTCAAGGTTCATTTCCCTTAAGATTGACTGGTTTGATCTCCTTGCTATGCAAAGGACTTTCAGGAGTTTTCTCCAGTACCACAGTTGAAAGGCATCAATTCTTTGATGTTCTGCTTTTTTTTTTCCCCAGTTCAGTTCTCACAACCACAGGTGACCACTGGAAAGACCCTAGCCTTAACTATACGGACCTTTGTCGACAGAGAAATGTCTCTGCTTTTCAACACACTGTCTAGGTTTGTCATAGCTTTCCTGCCAAGAAGCAATTGTCTTCTGATTTCATGGCTGCAATCACCATCCACAGTGATTTTAGAGCCCAAGAAGAGGAAATCTGTCACTACTTCCACCTGTATGTTTTATATATTTCATCTATATATTTTACCACAATTAAAAGAAGACAGTTTCACATCCATCAACCAGCTGAATCCCTGAGGGTCCATGGAGTTGACGGCCATGACCACACTTTACAGAGGGGACCGTAAGCCAACAGAAGTGAAAGAGCTTAACCCAAGTCCCAACACAGGGACATCAGATTTGGCAATCCATCCCAGATTTCCCTGCTACTAAAAAGAGAGTGATCATCAGTTAGGTGTGTTACACTGGTCACCTCTCACTGTCAGCTTGCTTTAACTGTTACCACAAAAGACTTGCGCATCCTCCAAATATTACTTAGATTAAACAGTAAGATGTTTGCTGATTAAACAGCAGTAAGTTGTTTTTCAGGAGCTCGGAGTCCGCGATGTCCAGCGCATGCTCCAGTCAGTTAAGACTGGTTAGGACAATCAACCCCCTACCTGCGGATGTGAGAATGTCCACTCAATGACCTTTTGACATCAAGGGGCCAAAAACTCCACCTTTAGAGCATGCTGACCCTGCCAGTTTCTGAACATGGAGAAATTGTAGCTTTGCTGTGCTTGCCCAGAATGACAAGTATCTCATCTTTTTCATATTTATTATCACCACTTCCATGCTCCCCACTGGTCAGACCAGCCTGCTTCTTTATCCCATAAATCCCCTGAGCCCCTGCCTGCAGGGAAGTGGATTAGAGATTTGTTTCCATTTCCTCCCTTAGCTGCCTAATGAATAAGCCCTTCCTCTGCTTCAAACCTCAGTGTCTCAGCATTTGTCTTGCTCTGCGTTGGGCAAACTGGCTAGATTCTATAACACTCCCACCTCTTCTCCCAACCACGTCTGCCCTCCGGGGCAGAGATACTTGCATAGAGAGGTCCTGTTACTGAACCAAAGCTTGGGTCTGCTAACAGGATGAACAGAAAAGCCAATCTACTAACACTGGGTTGTGATGAAGGAAAGCACATTTTTAAGTACTACACTAAGTGAGAAGAGGCAGCTCCTGCTGAAAAGACGACCTCACTTGCTCATGGCTCTCAAGGAAGAGCTTTTATAAGACAACTGTAGGAGTGAGGGATGAAGGGTGTGTGATCTGCTTAGGCACCACTCTCTGATTGGTTGATGTTTTGGGAATCTCAAGAATCATAATGATAGCTTATGGTGAACGGTGTCAGATTCGTGATCTCTGAAGGAGAAAATTTCACTTCGGGACCAAAAACACAGCTTCAGTCACTCAGAGCTTCATGCAGCAAACTGAGTGAGTAAAGTCACTCAGTGGTGTCCGACTCTTTGCGACCTCGTGGACTATAGCCCACCAGGCTCCTCCGTCCATGGGATTCTCTAGGCAAAAACACTGGAGTGGGTTGCCACTTCCTTCTCCAATGCAGGAAAGTGAAAAGTGAAGTCACTCAGTCGTGTCCGACCTTCAGTGACCCCAGGGACTGCAGCCTTCCAGGCTCCTCCATCCATGGGATTTTCCAGGCAAGAGCACTGCAGTGGGGTTCCATTGCCTTCTCCCTAACATATTAGACTATTTATATAAACATTAAATAGTTTGGACATATGGACATTCATATAAACATAATTGGACAGTATGTGTTCTTTTGTATCTGCGTACTTCACTACATATAATGATTACAAGATTCTCTGCTCCTTTTTATAATTGAGGAGTATTCTACTGTGTACATGTGGCAGGTTTGGTGTATCCAAGTATTACGGATGGACACTTGAGCTGTGTCCAGCTTTTGGCGACTGTGAACAATGCTTCCTTTAATTTGCCTGGGATAGTTTCTGGTCAGCATGTGTTTTTAATTCTTTGGCCACAGCCCTGAGAGTGGATATTACAGTTTTCTTGTCATTAATACTTTTTCTACTAAATATCCCCTGTTTTATGTGGTGTGTGGTTTTCTTTCCTCTCCTGGTGCCTGAGCTGGGAGGCCTTCTTGCTCGGCAGGTGCCTCCCTGGTACAGGTGAGGAGCCTGGGGTTGGACGCTCAGCTTGGCCTCATGCACAGAGCTCAGTGCTGAAGCTCCCGCACGTGGACCACAGATAGAGACATGGTGCCGGTGTCACCAGCCTGGGTCCACCCTGGGAGGGCAGCCGCACACAGTAGGGCCATGTTTAGCATTGGTCCTGATGGGAACCGACAGGGCCTGCAGGCCGATGAATTTTGGCACCACTGTGGGCATTCCTGCTGTTTTTAGAGGAACTTCCTGTCTTGCCTCTTGGAATGGAGGAGGAAGTGTGAGCGTGTATGTATCATTCATGAGAGGAAGGGAGGGGCGAGAGAAGGCTGGCTCTAGTGTGCAGGGGAAGAAACAGATCCTTAACGCAAGTTTTTATTTGAGAAACAAAACACCCCACATCCATCCATTTCCTGCCTTCACCCACCAGATTGGCAGCTGTTCCTGCTCAGCATTCCACTTGGCTATTCTTCCTGGGGCCACAGGATCTGCCAAGGGCTCATCTCTCTTTAAAGTAAATGAAGAACGTCCGGATTTCCTTTGGATGGATGGTGATGGTGAAACTCCCTGGGTGCAGTGAAGGATGGCTGGAATTGCCTGCGAGGACAGAGATGATCTGTCCAGTGTTGCCCCTTGGAGCCACCAGCTTTCCCAGGTCACCTCTTTCCAGCATCCGCCCACAACACTGTTCCCTATTACACCCTCGCTTGCATGCTTCACCCTTGGGATGAAACCTATTTATCCATTCATCCACCCATCCTTCAGTCCAACCATTCATCCATTTCTTGGTCTAATCATACATACATTCATTCTCATTCACCTACCCAACCTCCATCCGTTCATCCATCGTCCATCCACCCAACCATCCATCTATCCTCCACCAATACATCCTCCTTACATCCATCCATTCATCCATCACATTTCCATCCATACATCCATGCTGCTCTCCATCTTTCTTACTTCTATCCATCCATCCAACTTCTACCCACTCAACAATCCATCTTTCATCCTTTCTCCTTCCTTCCACTTCCTTCTATCCATCCATAAATCGCTCATTCATCTTCCTTACTTCCTGTCATCTGTCAATCCATCCATCATCCATCCATCACCCATAATCCACCCATCCAGCATCCATCTACCTACCTTCCTTTCTTACAGCCTTTTTTCCTATCAACCATGCTTCCATTCATCCATTTACCAAATAGTGACTATGTATCTACCTATGTACCCAGACTATGTTATGTGCAGTAGACAAAGAAGAGGTAAAGAATCAGATCAAAATGAGGGGCAAGACAGAGCAAAGGCGGCAGCTGACCCAAACCTGAAGCTGGGGGAGCTTGATTAGGAGCTGTCCAGATGTCCAAGGGCATTCCAAGAAGAAACAGCACAAGTATAGACTGAGAGGCATGAATCAGGTTGAGGCGGTTTCCAAGAGCTAACTGTGGGGTGTGCGATGTGATGCACTGCACGGGAGACGTCAGAACTTGCTGAGGGTACACTTGCATTCTGGGCAGGATAGTAATCTTGGACATATCTGTAGGCGTGTGTGCATGCGCGTATGTGTGCACGCATGCGTGTACGTGCGCGCGCGCACGCGAACACACACGCACAGACACACACACACATTCTGTGTGGAGTCCTGGCAAGTGGAGATTGAATTGAACCCTTCCTTAACCTACTGTGGTAGATTCAAGAAGGCTTAGACTCAGAGAAGGAGAGCGGCTTGTTCAGGGTCACACAGGTCTTAGGGGGCAGAGTTGGGATCTGAGCCAGGTCTGTCCAGCTCCCGAGCCCAGGTGAGGGGCAGGCAGGGAATCCCGGGCTGGAGGGCAGCCTGGACCGGGGGTGCACAAACCTCTGAGGTGGCCAGGTTCCTGAGTTGGCCAGCGCCAGCGGTGCAGTGTGCTCACGTCCCAGGTCCCTGTGAGTGAGCGCTCCTCCACGGACACCACGGAGCCCAGACCCTGCAGCACAGACTGCAGGACAGAAGCACAGAGAGGGGTGAGCACCCAGCCCCAGAGCAGAGGACAAAACAGCGGCAGGCATGGAAACACCCAGGCCCAGGGCATGACATCTTCCTGCATGTCATTCTCAGAGTAAATCTCCATGTAAAGAACAGCAGTCCCATTATATAGATGAAGAAACTGAGGCCAGGGAGGCACATTCTCCCCAGTGGGGCTGAGCTGGATGGGCATGCCAGGAGGTGGCAGGCACTTAGAACTGCTCTCATCACTGAGTCCCTCCTCCCGGAGATGCTCAGATGGTGCCCTGTATGCCCCTGGGATGAAGTCAGTCTTGGGTATCCATCCTGTTTTCCCCAAAATGCACTGACTGTGCAAAAAGGGAAGGCAGGGCAGTCATTCTGGCCCTGCCCTGGAGAGGACAGTCTGCTGACCAGACGGCTGGGGGTTGTTCTGCAGGAGCTCCCCTGTGCTGATGGCAAGAGAAAGCGTGGAGGGTGAGGCTCCGCTGCTGCTACCATCCCCACTCCGTTCCCCGCTGCCCCACCCCCACCACCTCTACATCTGCTTCTGAGGCTGGTACCAGCTCGTGAGCAAGAGGTGGCAAGTAGGAAGAAACAAGGCCAGCACGCTGATAAGGTCAGGTGGGAAGATGAAGTTGGCCTTGTCTCTGATGAAAGTGAGGCAAAGAAAGAGATCATTCCCCGACCCCTGTCTCCATGGTAAGAGCTGTGAAAGGGGGACATTGGGAAGATACCATAACGTTGGCTCCAGGTGGGGTTGTTGGGATTCTCCCAGATTGCGTTGAGACCACAGGTATCAGTGAAACCAAGGCAACAACAGAGAGATTTACAGAAATTCCCTGTGAGCAGGAGATGACTAAAGAGCTCAGAGCTCCATAAAAAGTGCAGACTGGAAAGAAATGAGGTGTCTTCACATATCTTCTGGGGAAAGGATGTGGCTGGGCTGTGCAGAAACAGCCTTACCTGGTGGTGGGGGTCAGAGGGTGATGTTGGGGTCGGGAGGGGAAGGAGGACTGAGGTTGGAGTCTGGGCACAGATATCCATCAGCCCCCAGGGTGCCAGGCACCTGCGTGTACACCATCACCCAAAACCTCTCAGCATCCCTTTGGACAAAGAATCTGACCTCCCCATTTACAGATGAGTAGACTGAGGCTCAGAGCCCAGAGGCCTAGACACCCAGCAGAGATGCCTGGACTTTCACCTTGGGCTGTGTGACTCTGATCACTTACCAGGAAGTCTGTTCAAAATTTCCCTCGGTTTTTGTTTTTTTTTTTGGATAACTCAAATGCTATTTGTGTTGTATAAAAAGATTTAGTGTCCCCTGGTGGCTCAGATGGTAAAGAATCTGCCTGTAATTCAGGAGTCCCAGGTTCAATCCCTGGGTTGGGAAGATCCCCTGGAGGAGGGCATGGCAACCCACTCCTGTATTCTTGCCTGGAGAATCCCATGGACAGAGTAGCCTGGCAGGCTATAGTCCGAGGGGTCACAGAGTCAGACACGACTGAGCGATGAACACTTTCACTTCTCATAAAGATTTACCGTGAGAAAAAAGGAGAAAACAAACAAAACACATGCATGTTGGAATCACTGAAAAATCAAGACCAGGAAGAGAGAGGAAGCGGGGTAGGGGTGCCCTGATGCCCCCCGACACTGACCCTCACTCCCTTTCATGATGGTCTTGATGCATGTCTTTGCCAAGGTGGCATCTGAGTCAGGATCGTCACACTTGGGCTTTGCCTGCCTTGCGTTCATCTGCTCATGGGTCCTGACTCTGATCCAGGAGCGGGATGTGGGGCGGGACAGGTTACCTGCAGATTCACCGTCACAGGCTGAGACCAGACAGGGTCCTCGTCCACCTCATACAGATGGTGGAGCCGCAGCAGGACTCGGCGGAACTCTGCCTTGGCTTCTCCTTTATTGTCTTGGGGGCAGAAGGCAGGTGGCAATGAGGACTCCTGACCATGCCTGGTACTTTACACACTCACCTCCTTTTCACATTTTCAACCTCCCTAAGCAGCAGCAAACATGGTGCCCACTTGACACCAAAGAAACCAGAGCTCAGAGAGGGGTAGGCACTTGTCCAAGGCCACACAGCTGGCATGGAAGGAAGAAGGAGAAGGGAGAATTCCAACCCAGACTCAGGCAATGTTAAGGCTTCCCACCACCCACACAGGGATAGATGCCAATGTCTGGAAAGTCTTCATCCTCATTCACTTTATGATCATCGCTGTTCCTGTCCTGAAATCTTCCAGATCTCTGGAACATACTCTCTGCCTTGGCCCCTGTGAAGGGTCTCCTAACCCCAAGGATGACCCAACCATGAGCAAGGCTTTTTCCTGCCTCTGAGATGAGGAAGCATGTGTTGTAATGCTGCATCCATCTGCTGGGTCCCTGGTGACCACACGAGAAGAACTTCCCTGCTGACCGCCTCCCCCCACCCCCGGATATGTGGGGTAAGGGCAAAATAACCTTGTGTTGTGTTTGGACCATGAGAATTTGGGTTCTTTGTTACTGCAGCATAGGAGGCTTGCAAAACCTCTTCTCTGCCTTCCTAGTTGAGGTGCTTACAGACTGCAGCTCTAGACACAGACAAGGTCTTCTGGCTCCCGAAAAGGATGATGCGATGACGGTGGTGGTGGTGGTGATTATGGTGTTGATGGTGATGATGATGAAGATATGGTTGTGATGAAGATGGTGATTGAGATTTGGGATTCTAATGGTCTAGGGAGGCAGGGAACCCTCACACCATCCACTGATGCTCCCCAGAGTTGGCCCCAACTCACTTCTCTTTAGAAGAAAGAATTTGCTTGGTCCAGCCCCTTTTCCTCCTCTTAGGTACAACTGCCTCCATGAGGCATGCTCTCAGCGGGCTTGGCAACACACACAGGTCTATAGGGAAGGCTCTACCATGCCAGGGGGTTCCCCCTTTCTCTTCTGTGACACATGGAGCAATGCCCCAGAGGTCAGTGTTAGGAAGTCACCTGGCTGCAGGATAGAGCCACAGCCTCCAATGCCCACTTTATTAGCCACAAAGGTGGCATTTGGCCTCTGCCTCTTCCTTTCCCTCCTGCTTCTCATCCTGCAGACCTTACACTGGAGTGTGCCAGCCCTTGGAGGGTCTCTGGAAATAGGGGGTTGGCTGAGGCACAGTCAGCCCCCAGTTTGAGATGCTCAGAGTATAAATAGTAGTTCAGTTGCTCAGTTGTGTCCAACTCTTTGCAACTCCATGGACTGCAGCACACCAGGCCTCCCTGTCCATCACCAGCTCCCAGAGTTTACTCAAACTCTTTGAGTCAGTGATGCCATCCAACCATCTCATCCTCTGTCATCCCCTTCTCCTCCCACCCTCAATCTTTCCCAGCATCAGGGTCTTTTCCAATGAGTCAGTTCTTCGCATCAGGTGGCCAAAATATTGGAGTTCCAGCTTCAGCATCAGTCTTTCCAATGAACATTCAGGACTGATTTCCTTTAGGATGGACTGGTTGGATCTCCTTGGATTTCCCTTGGACTCTCAAGAGTCTTCTCCAACACCACAGTTCAAAAGCATCAATTCTTCGGCACTCAGCTTTCTTTATAGTCCAATTCTCACATCCATACATGACTGCTGGAAAAACCATAGCTTTCACTAGACGGACCTTTGTTGGCAAGCGTGTAAAGGGGCAGATAAGGTGCACCAGGGGCTTTGGCAATATGATGCATTGCTTTCTGGTGGTTGTTTCCTCCACCAGGAGGTCCTCCCGGATGCCCTGCTGGGGGCTCCCCTCTGTATACGATCATTGCGTTCTAGATGGTATCCAGGCCCACCTGTCCCCAGCTTGCTGAGTGACCTGCCTCTCAGTGGGCCTCTGTCTCCTCATATGGCAGATAAGGGAACCGGGTGACCTCACAGAGCCTGGATGACTCTGGGGAGAGCGCCTTTGTCTGGTGACGGGCTTGGGGACCTGGTTGACATGTGAAGACAGGAGTGAGTCTGGACATCTGAACACCTGCCTCACCTTTCCGAAGATTCTTCACGTGCTTTGTGTGGTTCGAGTTGTAAGTCCAGCCTGGGATGCTGAGGATCTGCAGGTGGATGCTTGGGGGCAGTGTCACAGCCTCTTGATGCTGGGGGTGTGGGTGAATCCTGGCAGTCTCTGCAAGGCAGATGGATGCAAGGAGAGGGTTTGGGCCAAACGTTTCCTCTGGGCATTCAGAGTTCTCCCACCAAGTCACCCATTTCATTCAATCTCACACCCCTCCCACCTGTGGCCCACACCACAGGCAGCCTGAAGCATCTATTGTTGAAAATGCCTCAAACCACCTTGAATCTCTAGTGCAGCCATTTTAAAATTATAAACGAAGAGACAAGGCCCAGAGAGGGAACTTCATTTCTTCGAGATCACATAGGAAGTTAGCATAGATTTCTCTTTGCTGTTCAAGGTCTGGGATGTCAGCTCCCCTTTTTGTCATCTATTGCTATCTCCGCTCAGAGGGACCTCAGCTCTTCTCCTTCTAGGAAACATTCTGTTCAACTCTGGGCTCTGGCTGAAGATGCTGGTGCCTCACAACACCTCAGGCCACAGTGATTGGTCAGGCTTGGATCATGTGATTTGATCAGGACCAATTAGATTCCAGATGTTCAAGCTGGTTATAGAAAAGGCAGGGGAACCAGAGATCAAATTGCCAACATCTGCTGGATCATCAAAAAAGCAAGAGAGTTCCAGAAAAACATCTATTTCTGCTTTATTGACTATGCCAAAGCCTTTGACTGTGTGGATCACAATAAACTGTGGAAAATTCTGAAAGAGATGGGAATACCAGACCACCTGACCTGCCTCTTGAGAAACCTATATGCAGGTCAGGAAGCAACAGAAATGGACATGGAACAACAGACTGGTTCCAAAGAGGAAAAGGAGTACGTCAAGGCTGTATATTGTCACCCTGCTTATTTAATTTATATGCAGAGTACATCATGAGAAACGCTGGGCTGGAGTAAGCACAAGCTGGAATCAAGATTGCCGGGAGAAATATCAATAACCTCAGATATGCAGATGACACCACCCTTATGGCAGAAAGTGTAAAAGAACTAAAGAGCCTCTTGATGAAAGTGAAAGAGGAAAGTGAAAAAGTTGGCTTAAAGCTCAACATTCAGAAAACTAAGATCATGGCATCCAGTCCCATCACTTCAAGGCAAATAGATGGGGAAACAATGGAAATAACGAGAGACTTTATTTTGGGGGGCTCCAAAATCACTGCAGATGGTGATTGCAGCCATGAAATTAAAAGACGCTTACTCCTTGGAAGGAAAGTTATGACCAACCTAGACAGCATATTGAAAAGCAGAGACATTACTTTGTCCACAAAGGTCCATCTAGTCAAGGCTATGGTTTTTAAAGTGGTCATGTATGGATGTGAGAGTTGGACTGTGAAGAAGGCTGAGCGCCGAAGAATTGATGCTTTTGAACTGTGTTGTTGGAGAAGACTCTTGAGGGTGCCTTGGACTGCAAGGAGATCCACCCAGTCCATTCTAAAGGAAATCAGTCCTGAATATTCATTGGAAGGACTGATGCTGAAGCTGAAGCTCCAATTCTGTGGCCACTTGATTCGAAGAACCAACTCATTGGAAAAGATCCTGATGCTGAGAAAGATTGAAGGCAGGAGGAGAAGAGGACAACAGAGGATGTGATAGTTGGATGGCATCAACAACTGTATGGACATGAGTTTGAGTAAGCTCCGGGAGTTGGTGATGTACAGGGAGGCCTGGCGTGCTGCAGTACATGGGGTCGCAAGGAGTCAGACACGACTGAGTGACTGAACTGAACTGACTGAAAAAGATAATATCTCCTTTGAGCCTTCTTTGGGCTGTAATCTTTTCACAATAACAGTATCAAAGGTTATTAATTCCAGGTCCCCATAATAAATTTAATAATGATGAAAAAGTTTAAGATATTGTAAGAATTATAAAAATGTGACACATGGATGTGAACTGAGCAAATACTATTGGAGAATAGTGCAGATAGACTTGCTCCATGCACAGTTGTCACAAAGCTTCAATTGTTAAAAATAAAAAAGCAATATCTTCAAAGCTCAGTAAAGGGAAGCATATAAATTGAGGTATGCCTGTAGTGAGAATGATCAACCCCATATATTGGATTTAGGTCTTTAATTTTTTAAGACTTCTCCATAGCAGCATCTTTAAATGGAATCATTGTTTAATGCATTTTATGTTCACCTATTTCAATAAAGATATCACACTGTAAGGATGTTTATCTACAGAAGTCTCAGTGGAGACAACTCATATATGTTGCAGATCAGAACATGGAATTAGAATCACCCTCACCTGTTGACAGAATATCTGGATTTAGATAAAACTCTTCTTTTCAATAAAGAAAACTTGAAATAACTTGGTGAGAAACGTCATATTAAGAAAGAGAAAGATACATTAGGGGAGAAAAAGGAGGAGAATCAGGGAAAAGATGTACAGGGGGATATGGATGAGTCCCAAATCTACCCTTACTAGCTGTATGATCTTAAATCATTGACCCTCTTTGAACCTCAGTTTGTCCATATTTAAAATGAAAGAGTTGAATCTGAGGTCCCTGAGGTCCCTTCCTGCCCCAAAGGAGCTCAGACTCCTGGGGGCACCAGCTCATTTCCATCACTCACCCCCACGCAGGGATGACAGCTGCACTGAGAGGCGGCCCTCTTACCGCTCAGCTCTCGAATCAGCACTACGGGTCTGTGCTGCAGCGCCACCCCGCTCCTCTGGCCGAGGTCCCTGGTGAGGGTCGAGGGTCCCAGCAGGAGCCAGAGCACCGAGTGGACAACCGAGGTGTCATTCAGCGTGATGTTGACGGACAGGGCCCACAGCCGCCGATGGAGCATGACCTGCAGGGAAGAGTCATCCGACAGGCCCTGCCTGGCCCCTGGCAGGCCCGTGGTGACCAGAGGGGCCTCCTCCTACCTCCATCTGCCCGCTCCCTTGGCTGGAGACGCCGTGCGCCTGCTCCGACAGCAGCACCAGCCTGCTCTGTCTGTCCTGGATGAAGGCCGACTGAGTCATGGGGTAGTAATTCTGTGGACAGAAATATTGCCGGAGTGGTGGTCATGGTCATGGGCCAAGGGGGCCACCTGATCAGGCATCTCCCTCGGGCCCCCACCAGCCTCCCCCACAGGCACAGCGGCAGCTCAGGGCGGCACTGGTAGTGGTGGGGAGGGGCTCTGACTTGTGAGGTGGACGCCCTGGGATTCAAATCCAGCTCCACTGCTTCCTGACCTTACGAGCTGGGGGACTCAGGCTGCCCAAGCCTCAGTTTCAGTCCAGTCAGTTCAGTCACTCAGTCATGTCCGACCCTTTGCGACCCCATGAACCGCAGCATGCCAGGCCTCCCTGTCCATCACCTCAGTTTCCCCACCTGTAAAAGGGGCCCCCAAAGCATCCCTGAGAAACTGTGGCAGGAAGGGAATGAAGGCTTGTGTGTCCGTCCAGTCTGAGATAGGCTAATGGTTGCCCGATAGTAAAGCGCTCAAGCCTGGGCTGGAAAGCGGTCACATAGTCCACACCCTTTGCTCTGTTGGAGCAAGATGTCCTGGGCTGAGGGCTTTGGACTCTCTGGAGCCCAGGCCACAGCGGGTGAGAACCAGCCAACAGGGATGAGAGGGACCAGAAACTCAAGGAAGACAGAGCAGGGAGGGGCCACATTCCCCACAGGAAGGAGAAAGAACTCACATGGATTGAGGCTCAGGAGGTGCCCAGCCTGGCACTGCTCCTGGATCATCCCCTCTGATCGCACGGCGCTGGGGGGAGGTTACCCCATTTCCCAGGAGAGCACTGAGGCCCAGGGAAGCCAGGGGACTTGCCCCAGGTCACGCTGCTAGGGGCAAAGCATCTCAGAGCTGAACTGATTTCAGAAATCAGCCTGTGCGGTTTCCCAGGCAACCAAGCAGTGGCTCGACTAAGAGCAGCAAAGGAGGGTCACACCCGCTCAGGCCTGGACAGGCACCATCTGCTTCATCCTCAGAGCAATCCCAGCAGGTCAGTCATCTGACAGAGGAGGACACGCGGTGCCCACAGTGGACCTCAGGGACTTTCCTCGTATATAGGGGCACCAGAGCTCTGACCACAGGTCTGAACAAGCTGGGTCTCAGCCCCTAACAGCACACATGGGCGACAAAGATTCTGGGAGATGCTCTGGAGGCCTCTGCCGCTGGAGCTAAAGGGGGTCCCTCCAGTCTTCTGGCAAAGTGCCATCAGAACTGCTTCTGTGGACCCTGTGACCACGGGGCACCACAGAGCATACCCGGGCGATGTTGTTTTCATGGTGCTTGTAGGCTCTGCGCTGCATCTGGTACCCATTGTTGTCGGAGTAGAGGACCCGGGCGGTGTTGAGATTGGTGCTGGTCCTCCAGATGGCCTCGCGGTTCAGCTCCAAGGGGCCCACCCTGTACTCCTGCTCTATGCGATGACACAGCAGCTCCCCGTCAGCGCCCGGGGGCCCGCGGGCCAGCCGGGAGTAGACGGTGTACGTAGGGTCCCTATCATTCACCGTCCTGGAGGAGGAGCAGAAGAGATACGTCAAGCTGGGGGAGACTTCCGGACGCCTGTCCCTGCTTCTTTCCTACCTTCATCTCCTCCTGTTTCCCCCCTCCCTCCTTCCTGCAGGGCCATGTGGGCAGAGGGGCTTCTTGGGCAATAAACAGGAGGACCGCCCCTTCCCTGAAGGCCTGGAGCATCTGGCCAGGCCTGGGTGGTTTATTTCTCTTCTGTTAATGAAAACACAAGAACTGCTTTGGTGTGTAATGTCATTTCCACCACGGGCTACTGGCCCACCTCTGGACTTATTGCCACCAAGGTGACAGCACAGGCAGAGACAGCTGGGACTGCAGAGGCTGGACCAACTCATGTCTGCACCGGGCTTTCTTTGAGATAGGACTGTGTGTGCACACAGGTGCAGGAGCTGGGGGTCAGGAGCAGACACATTTCACCATCCACCTGCCCATGAGCACCCACCTGTGCTGGGCACAACCAGAGGGGCCGACCTCACCTGTAGAAGTATTGCCGGATCTCGGTCACGAGCTCCCCCTCGACGATCTCCATTCCCACAGTCTCCCACGCTGGCTTCGCGGTTTCACTGGACGTGAACACATAGTTATCGGAAATGGGTCCCTGATCCTCATCACCGTTCGCCTCGTACTCCATGAACTGCTGGGTCACTTGTATGGTTTGGTTACTCTGCCTGCAGTGGTGGGAAAGAGAAAAGAGCGTTATCCTCTTGTTGATGTCCCATCCCTCTGATGGGAACCAGGCTCACAAGCCTCTATACAGACACCAGCCTGGAACCAGGAGTGAACAGAAGTGGCCTCTGTAGTGGCCACCTGGGTGGCATATCTGTCAATGGAATATTACTGAGCCCTCAAGAGGAATGAGGTTCTCATCCTTGCTGCCATGTGGATGAATCTTGGATCCTATGTGAAAGAAACCAGTCTCCAAAGGATCCCAGGTGGTGTGATTCCATTGCAGGAAATGCCCACAGAGGCAAATCCAGAGAGACAGAAAGGAGATTCCAGTAGCCAGGGCCCTGGGGGAGGTGAAAATGGGGAACATGAGGATTCTTTTTGGAGGTGATGGAAATACCTGAAAACTGTGGAGTTTCCTGCACACCTCTGTGAACACAGGAAACAGCACAGACATGTACGATGTAATGTGGTGACTTGTATGGTATGTGAAATATATCAACACGCTTGTCATATATAGAAGAACAAAGGCCCTCCTCCAGCAAACTGGCCCTGGGGTGGTCTACGCACATGGTGGCTGCCCCCCTCAGGCCTCTGCACAGGCAGGTCCTTCTAAGGAACCACTGTCCGCTCGTCTGACCCACGGATTCCCTGCAGACTGCAAGGCCTCAGGCCTGGCTCTGGGTGTCTTGTCCCTGCCAAGCCTCCTCTGAGCCGCCCTTTCTCTCTCTATTCCTACAGGCTTCCCTCTCTGTGTGGCAGGTGCTGGCTGTGCCCCTACTGGGAGGTGAGGGAGCCGGGTGAGAAGCACAGCTTCCCTCACCTGAGCCCAAAGCACCTGAGGACACACAGACACCAGGCAGATGGACAGCAGGACACTCCTGGGAAGGGCTGGGTGGGGGTGGGGCTTGGCTGTGAGGCACCCGCGGGTGGGCAGAAAGGGATGGCGAGCTGGAGTCGGCCCTTCAGGGGCATCCCAGAAGGGGCGTGGGGCTTGAGTGACGATGGAGCCCAAAGCCAGCCTGCAGGCTTCAGCTTTCCCTGCCTGACCAGGGAGGCTTACATGTGCTGGGGTTGTACCCCATTTCTGCTGCCCCACACCCTCTGCTGACCTCCCTGCTGGATCCTGTGGGTCCTGGTTGCTTTTGTGGCCTAGCCTAGACTCACACAACCTAGAAATGAGGCTGGCTACACAGAAAAGGTCTTCACGAGCATCACGTCCCTGCCATGCCAGTGAGGAGGTGAAGAGGCAGGTGGGGCGTTACCTGCCCAGGTCCCGGGACCCTCCTGGGTTTGAGGCAGCAATGGCTGCACCTCACCTCTCCCAGATGCTGTGCATCAGGTTGGTGTCCTTGTCCAGGGACACGGTGTAGCAGTCATTCTCCATGTGCACCAGGCGCCTGCCCACACTTGAGTCATGTCTCCTGGGTCTGCGGCCAAACTGCTTGGTGTTGGCCATCGTGGCCTCAGTCACCTGAGTGTCCCCCTTGGCCCTCCTGCTGGGCTTGATGACATAATACTGGTAACTGAGTCCTGGGATCGTGGTCAGCACAAGCAAGTCATAGACAGATGGCATCTCCTTTGAGTTCTGAACCTGCAAGGCCAGAGGGACAGGATCACAGGACGGATGTCACGGGGGGAAGACATCTCAGTCTCCTTAGCAACCCTGGGCTTACACATCTCTTGGATGGAGTGCTTGCTCCCCAGGGGGGCAGCAGGGTCATCCATCATTGGGCTGAGCTGGGCTCCCCTCCTGCATCCTCTCTGCTCAACAGGGTCCTAGCCCAGCCCCTTCTCCCTCCTCCTTCCCTTCTCCTTCGGGGCTGAAAAACCAACGTCCCTCCTTCCCAACTCTCCCTGCTGTTTCCTGCCTCTCTTATGCTGTTCCCTCGACCCAGAGGGCCTCCTCTTTGGAGGGAGCTCTCTTGTCTCTTCATCCTCCAATTTCCCAGAGGAGGGAGGTTTTCAGGTCATCCCTCCAGGATTTTCCTTATCTCCAAGTTATCTGATTTAGGGACAGGATGAGGACTCTGGGTCCATGCAGGGAGCCCCCTGACTCTTTAGGGAACAGGTGCCATCTCTGGGCTTCTGATGGGGGTTTTGTGGTGGGGGCTATTAGCAAATTTATGTGGCTCCTTATAAGATGGACTGGGACCTGGGCCTCCTTGCTGCAGTTCTGCAATGCTTGGACACACTTCTCCTCTAGCAACAAAACACAAAGAAATTGTATGGGACCAAAAATAACCACGTACATGCCCAGCTGGGGGCAAATTCTGGACAAAAGATACAAAAAAACCCCAAAAAACTTAACTGTCACTTTTAAAGAAAAAAAAGTCTGGAGGGAAAGCAGGGGTCAGAGCAAAAACATGGGCCCTGCACACACCACCACCTAAGGGGTGGACAAACACCTCAGCCACCCCTCCGACCCAACTCCTGAGCACACCCCTACCCTCACCCCATAGAAAGAGCCAGCTCCCCTTTTGGAGAACAAGCAAGCAAGGGAAGCTGTTGTTTGTTTTCGCCCTGCCTCCATGCTGCCGCAGGGGCCCCAATAAGTCTTGCCTGAATTTCTTGGTCTGGCCTCTGATCAACTTCTTTTAATTAAAAATGTCAAGTACCCTGGTCAGTGGGGCTTCCTTGGTGGCTCAGATGGTAAAGAATCTGCCTGCAATGTTGGAGACCTGGGTTCAATCCCTGGGTCAGGAAGATTCCCCTGGAGAAGGAAATGACAACCCACTCCAGTATTCTTGCCTGGAGAACCCCATGGCTAGAGGATCCTGGCAGGCTGAAGTCCATGGACTCGCAAAGAGTCAGACACAACTGAGCAACTAACACATTCACCCTGGTCAGTAATAGACCCTCCAATTCGGCCTTTCTGTGAACAAAAGCAGGCATCTTGCCCCACCCATACCCCCAAACGTGTCCTGAAGCTTTTTCTCCACTACAGTTATCCTGGGCCACATTCTCTGCCTTCTTATTTTGCTCCTGTCTGGATCCCCCTGCTAGAATATGAGCCCCCAGGGGGCACGGACTTTTGTTGGCTTGGTAATTTTCTCCGGCACCTAGATTAAGGCCTGACACATAGTAGGTGTTCAATCATCTTTAAGAGCGTTTACTCTTAGTGGGTATCACTTTTTGTTGGGGAGGGGGATGTTATGTGTTCAGTCTGCTCAAACCAACACCCATCAATGTCAGAGGAACCCTTCCTCTCGGTCTCAGTTAAGGACTACTGCCTGGACTGCTAGGTCCTCACTCCATGCCTTAACTGTCCAGTTCTGTGTCTGATTCCTAAATCCATGGGGCCTCCAGTGTCCAGGGGCCCAGAGTGGGCGTTCAGGAGTGTTTGCTGAAAGGTTGCTGATGGCAGAACCTTCTCCACCTCCCCAAGGAAGAGTCAGCTGGGTGACAAGTAGGGTGTTGTCTGGGACCACATCCAGTTCCAGGTCTTGGGAGGAGGTGGGGCGGGACCACCCACTCATACTGGATGCGGGTGTTGCCAAGACAGGAATTTGCCCCCAGCCCCTAACAAAGCACTTCCATAAAGACCAGCTTGTAAGACTCTGCATGGATTTTCCTATACAAAGTGGGAATTTTGATAATATTACGAAAGTGAAAGTGTTAGTTGCTCAGTTGTGTCTGACTGTAGCCCACCAGCTTCCTCTGTCCATGGGATTTTCCAGGCAAGAATGCTGGAGTGGGTTGCCATTTCCTTCTCCAGGGGATCTTCCTGACCCAGGGGGAATCAAACCCATGTCTCCAGCACAGAAAGCACATTCTTTACCATATGAGCCACGAGGGAAGCCCTTATAATATTGTATATAGCCTTATGTGGGCAGATGTCACCCATGCAGCCCACACCAGGAGACCTCCCAGGTTGGGGATGGTAGAAGGGATTTCAGGCCAAATCAGATGCCAAAGCCTAGAATCAGTGCCCTGGGTGGATCCCACTGACCCTGAGGACAATGTCCTCATAGTGGGGTTGTCATTGCTCACTAAAATGGCCCTCACTTCTCAGGGGTCCCTGCCTAGAACAGAGACAGCAATTGCGAGTGCAACCGAGGCAGGATTCCTGCCCATACCTGTGCAGGCACGGGGTGGCCTGACTCATCTGTGACGCTGACCTTGGGGAAGTCCACAGTCAGGGTAACGATGGTGGTGACTGTCCAGGCCAGGGGGTTGTAGATCACAGCAACGTATCCCCCAGGCTCAAGGCCTGCACACACACAAGAGGTTTACTTGCTGCCGTGTGAGACACTCCACACACCTGGGTGCCCCTTGGAACAAGGGAAACTGAGGCAGGTGAGACCAACCCTGCAGACTCCAGGGAGAGGGACAGACAGACACGGGACCTCAGACATGCAGCCACACTCTGTTCATGGCGCTGTCCCGGTTCCCAAATGTGGGATGGGGGTGTCCCTCCAGAAGCTGAGGGTCCATGTACTCCTCACCCATCTCTCCCTGTCAGCCCAATTTCCTGCTGAGTACACTGAGGTCCAGAGAGGTAGAATCACCTGCACAAGGCCTGGTGACTCATCTGGATGGAGACTCAGAGTCTGAAGCTCAGGGGATCAGGCCCCCTCCCTGGTCCCAGAAGCTCTCTTCTCAGAAAGGGGCCTAGACTCTACCAGACTGCAGGGGCTCCCAGCAAGGGCCTTGCTTACCTGTGTGGGCTGGGAACCTGTCCTGGACGATGGCGGACATCAGTTTCTGCACCCCATGCATCCCGTTGTTCAGGCGCCCCACAAACATGTCACTCACCTTGGGGGTGTGAGCCCCGGTGATGGCTTCGTGGTGCTGGACCTGTGTCCCCACCCCGAGCAGGATAAGAGTGCGGTCAGGACCTGCTCCTGCTCAGCACCTGCCCTCCTGGGGTCCACTGGGCATGGGCTCTCTTTCCCTCTTAGCAGGTGCTAGTGGAGAAGGTGGGGGTTCCCCCCACTTTACAGAAGGGGAAACTGAGGTCAGAGAGGCTGATGGACTTGCCCAACTTTGAAGACCTTGTGAAAACCTATACCTGACTCCCTGACCTGGGACAGAAAACAGACTTTCAGAGGCACCCTCCCCAGCTTGATCCCTGAGGAAGGCTTTCTTATCTCTCCCTGCTATTCTTTGGCACTCTGCATTCAAATGGGTATATCTTTTTTTTTCTCCTTTGCCTTTCGCTTATCTTCTTTTCATAGGTATTTGTAAGGCCTCCTCAGACAACCATTTTGCCTTTTTGCATTTCTTCTCTTGGGGATGGTCTTGATCACTGCCTCCTGTACAATGTCATGAACCTCTGTCCATAGTTCTTCAGGCTCTCTGTCTATCAGATCTAATCCCTTGAATCTATTTGTCACTTCCACTGTATAATCATAAGGAATTTGATTTAGGTCATACCTGAATGGTCTAGTGGTTTTCCCTACTTTCTTAAATTTAAGTCTCAATTTGGCAATAAGGAGTTCATGATCTGAGCCACAGTCAGCTCCTGGTCTTGTTTTTGCTGATTGTATAGAGCTTCTCCATCTTTGGCTGCAAAGAATACAATCAATCTGATTTCGGTATTGACCATCTTGTGATGTCCATGTGTAGAGTCTTCTCTTGTGTTGTTGGAAGAGGGTGTTTGCTATGACCAGTGTGTTCTTTTGGCAAAACTCTATTAGCCTTTGCCCTGCTTCATTCCATATTCCAAGGCCAAATTTGCCTGTTACTCCAGGTGTTTCTTGACTTCCTACTTTTGCATTCCAGTCCTCTCCCTATAATGAAAAGGACATCTTTTTGGGGTGTTAGTTCTAGAAGGTCTTGTAGGTCTTCATAGAACTGTTCAACTTCAGCTTCTTCAGCATTACTGGTTAGGGCATAGACTTGGATTACTGTGATATTAAATGGTTTGCCTTGGAAACGAACAGAGATCATTCTGTCGTTTTTGAGATTGCATCCAAGTACTGCATTTCGGACTCTTTTGTTGACTATGATGGCTACTCCATTTCTTCTAAAGGATTCTTGCCCACAGTAGTAGACATAATGGTCATCTGAGTTAAATTCACCCATTCCAGTCCATCTTAGTTCGCTGATTCCTAAAATGTCAATGTTCACTCTTGCCATCTCCTGTCAAACAGGAGAATTTACCTTGATTCATGAAACTAATATTACAGGTTCCTATGAAATATTGTTCCTTAGCATCGGACTTTACTTCCATCACCAGTCACATCCACAGCTGGGTGTTGTTTTTGCTTTGGCTCCATCTCTTCATTCTTTCTGGGTTATTTCTCCACTGATCTTCAGTAGCATATTGGGCACCTACCGACCTTGGGAGTTCATCTTTCAGTGTCCTATCTTTTTGTCTTTTCTTACTGTTCATGGGGTCCTCAAGAAAATTAGAGATACCAAGGGAGCATTTCATGCAAATTTGGGCACAATAAAGGACAGAAATGGTATGGACCTAACAGAAGCAGAAGATATTAAGAAGAGGTGGCAAGAATACACAGAAGAACTGTACAAAAAAGATCTTCATGACCCAGATAATCACGATGGTGTGATCACTCACCTAGAGCCAGACATCCTGGAATGTGAAGTTAAGTGGGCCTTAGGAAGCATCACTATGAAAAAAGCTAGTGGAGGTGATGGAATTCCTTCCAGTTGAGCTCATTCAAAAACTAAAAGATGATGCTGTGAAAGTGCTGCATTCAAGATGCCAGCAAATTTGGAAAACTCAGCAGTGGCCACAGGACTGGAAAAGGTCAGTTTTCATTCCACTCCCAAAGAAAGGCAATGCCAAAGAATGCTCAAACTACTGCACAATTATACTCATCTCACACACTAGTAAAGTAATGCTCAAAATTCTCCAAAACAGGCTTCAACAGTATGTGAACAAGTGAACTTCCAGATGTTCAAGCTGGATTTGGAAGAGGAACCAGAGATCAAATTGCCAACATCTGTTGGATCATAGAAAAAAGTGAGAGAGTTTCAGAAAAACATCTATTTCTTCTTTATTGACACTGCCAAAGCCTTTGATTTTGTGGATTACAACAAACTGTGTAAAATTTTTAAAGAGATGGGAATACCAGACCACCTTATCTGCCTCCCGAGACATCTGTATGCACGTCAAGAAGCAACAGTTAGAACTGGACATGGAACAATAGACTGCTTCCAAATCGGGAAAGGAGTATGTCAAAGCTGTATATAGTCACCCTGCTTATTTAACTTATATGCAGAGTACATCATGAGAAATGCTGGACTGGATGAAGCACAAGCTGGAATCAAGATTGCCAGGAGAAATATCAATAACCTCAGATATGCAGATGGCACCACCCCAATGGCAGAAAGAGAAGAGGAACTAAAAAGCCTCTTGATGAAAGTGAAAGAGGAGAGTGAAAACGTTGGCTTAAAACTTAACATTTAGAAAACTAAGATCATGGCATCCGGTCCCATTACTTCATGGCAAATAGATGGGGAAACAGTGACAGACTTTATTTTGCGGGGCTCCAAAATCACTGCAGATGGTGATTGCAGCCATGAAATCAAAAGACACTTTCTCCTTGGAAGAAAAGCTATGACCAACCTAGACAGCATATTAAAAAGCAGAGACGTTACTTTGCCAACAAAGGTTCATCTAGTCAAAGCTATGGTTTTTCCAGTAGTCATGTATGGATGTGATAGTTGGACTATAAAGAAAGCTGAGCGCAGAAGAATTGATGCTTTTGAACGGTGGTGTTGGAGAAGACTCTTGAGAGTCCCTTGGACGGCAAGGAGTTCCAACCAGCCCATCCTAAAGGAAATCAGTCCTGAATATTCATTGGAATAACTGATGCTAAAGCTGAAACTCCAATACTTTGGCTATCTGATGCGAAGAACTGATTCATTAGACGAGACCGTGATGCTGGGAAAGATTGAAGGAGGAGGAGAAGGGGGTGACAGAGGATGAGATGGTTAGATGGCATCACCTACTTGATGGACATAAGTTTGAGTAGGCTCCAGGAGTTGGTGATGGACAGGGAGGCCGGCATGCTGCAGTCCATGGGGTCGCAAAGAGTTGGACATGACTAAGCGACTGAACTGAGCTGAACTCCCCAGCTTCACCTCCATGGCCCAATCATCCCATAAGTTTCTAACCTGCTCCAGACATGCTCTGTACGTGACCTTGACACTCATCTGCATCCTACAGGGGCAATATTACCTCTTCCTCACAGAAGAGAGTTGAGTCTCCATCTCCATGGGGTGAAGCCACGTTTGTCCCCGCTCTGATGGTTGGGAAAGTCAATCCGTTTCCCCACCCACCCCACTCCCACATACACAATGACTAGTCCTGCCAACAGTTCTCTTTATGAATGTCATGGCCAGTGTGGCACATTTCTGACTGGAGACAAGTTTTAGCACTTCTTGGTTCTCATCAGTATGGTGGGGGACAAGTGGAGATGGAGATTTGTGGACATCTTCTTTTGTGGCAGCCACTGAGATCAGCAGTTTATATGTATCATCATATTCAACTGCCTGCCACCTGTCTAGGTGGACAGGGGCTTCTGATTATCCAGGGAGAGAATCAGGCTCAGAGAGCGAAAGTCACTTGCCTGAGGCCACACAGCTCAACTGAGATTTGAACCTGCACAGGACGGTTGGGCACCAATACTGCTCCACTTTGCCCTTTACCCTCTGGGTGAACCTGGTTCTAAAGCTCACTGAAGCCACAGGTGGGAGTCTGGGGACCTAGCCTTGATGCAGCTTCATCATGCACAGGTCCTGGGACCCAAGGTGACCTCCGTGTTCTCATCTGTCAAGTGGACCTGTAGTGACCGGGGACCGGGAGGATCTGGCGGCCTAGGGAGGGGGAAGCACACACCCAGGAGGGTCCCATCCTGTTCCTGCCACTGAGAGGTGTGGTGTTACCTCGGAGACTGCCCAGCGGAGCTTCTGGAGCTGCTGCAGGCCCCAGGCCCGGTCCAGGAACCGGTGTGGAGCCAACATGAAGCGTGTGAACATGGACTCCCCGGCGTAGAGCAGAGCACTGGCTCGCCGTGCCAGCCTCTTGAGCCCACTTCGGGAGGCATAGAACCCGGTCCAGGAATGAAACATATCTAGGAGAAAAAGGCCAGTAGTGGCTAGGATGTCCTGGAGCCCCCTAAGCCTCAATCCTGGAAGACAGAGGAAGATGGTGTTAGTGAAGGGTAGACTCCTACCAGGTTACCTGGGGAGGCAACCTGGGTTGGGGTGATATCAGGGCTCCTGCTCCAACCAGGCAAGCAACTGCCCAGGAGCCCTTGAGGAGATAAGCAGGTGGCAAGGTCAGGCTGGGCTGGGCCAAGCCTGGAGAGGCCTGGGTACTGAAGGACTGTGATGGGGACAAGACAGCCCAGTCAGCGTGGGACCCTGGGAAAGCCTGTGAGCAAAGGTCTTGGAGGACTTCAGGGGAGGAGGGAGTGGGATGAGGGCCAGGAGGACAGGACCCAGAGGGGAGGGGCCTGGAGTGCTGGCAGCCCCTGTGTGTCAGGATCCTGGAGAAGCCTGCATTTCAGTGGGGTCCCTCTGGCTGCCTGCAGGGAGGGATGGGAGGGATGAGAGAGCCCAGGAACTACTGTCCTGACCCTGGACTGAGAGGACAAGGGTGGTGGGGGAAGGACAAAGGCTGAGCGCCTTGGGGACAGGCTGTGTCTCAGCAGGTGGCTCACTGTTCGCTATTATTTCTGCTTCCTGCCTCCTCCCCAGGCTGGGCTGTGCTCCCATTCCCTGTTCTTCCCTCAAAGGACCTGGCTCAGACCAGGAGGGGTAGCCATGTGGCCTGGGGAAGGATCGCAGCTGTGGGGCCAGATGCAAGGGTCCTCCACACAGGGCCTCCCCCACGCTGAGTGTGGACAGGTCAGGCACAGCCCCTCCATAGCCTCAGCTCTAAGCTCAGCACCAACCCGCCAAGGCTGTCAAGATCCCACTGTCCTCCAATCAGGACCCAAGCCTCCTCTCTGATGTCCAGTCTCTGATTAAATGGCACCTCCTCCAGGAATCACCAATGTAGCCACGCCCACTCCACCACCCACAGGACTTATCTGTGTCCTTTCCACCAGGATGCAGCCACTTCCATAGACTTCCCCCCCCCTCGCCCCCTACCCCAGCCTCAACATAACCCCACATACATCCTTGTATCCCCTCCCACCTCAAGTGTAACCAGGCCTACATAGAGGTATCCACTTCCACCTGGGCTGGAGCCCCACCCACATCCATGTAGCCCCTCCTACTTCCCATTAGGGGGAGGAGAAGCCAGTCCTCCCCCTAATCATAGGTTCCCAGGAGGTGTCCTGAGAGCTAAACAGCTTCCCCTTCTCACCACTCAGATGAGAGGCCAAAGCCCAAGAGGTACGACCAACTCAGGTCTGGGGCAATCAGGGCAGTGCCCAGACTGGAACCAACCCCTCTCAGTGGGGACCCATCCTGGTGTCTCTTTGCAAGGGAAGGAAATGAGAAAAGAAGTATTTACAATTGAACTGCCATGTGGGTTCAGTCCTCCGGGAACCCACTTCACTGATAATGAGGACCTCTCCAGCTGAGTGATCCCAGCATGGACCTGGGGCTGGGCAAAGCTGGCTGGAGGCAGGGCCTGATTTCGTGTCCCTGGGATGCCCTGGCTCATGGGGACCTGGGCCCTTTCCAACCTTGATACCTTCTTCAGCCTCTTGGTTTCTCGTTCTGTGCAAAGACGGAGCAGGAGGACAAGGCTCCTTGAAGGACTCCGGGGTTTTATGCAATCAAGGTTGCAGAGGATTCGACCATTTGGCCAAAAACATTCCCTACTGATGTCCTGATCAGGCCCTGGGCTGGGGTGTGGAGGGTGGTTCTGTCTCCCTAGCTGTCAGTGGGAGGCTGTGTGTGCAAAAGTCCTTCCTGGCTTGTAGATAGGGGAGCCAAGTCTGCAAGGAGCTCAGCACAGGGGACAGTGGGGTTGGGCCTGAGAGTGGTGCTGATTCTGGGCAGGCCCTGAACTAAGATTCCTTAGGAGGGACTGCCCAGATCATGTCACAAGTGGGACCTTACCCCACGTGACTGAGATGCTATCATAAACTATTAACGGCAACATCTGCTGTGCCCTCTCTTTGGGTCAGGCACTAGGCTAAGGGCTCTCCTCCTTCTCACTTAATTTTTACCTTTGATGCACTAAGCACCACTAACATCCTTATCTTCCTGACAGAGGACAGATCCCAGGGTATGCATGTATCCAGGCAGAAGGCTCACGCCAAGACCTTTCACCCCTTAGACCAAAACCATCCCAGACTCCAGGACACAGGCTTGAGGAAGACGAGGTTCCCCAATAAGGACTATGTGGTAATCAGTGAAAACTGGGGCCCTGGGGGCAAAGAGGGGCCAAGGGATCTAGCCTTAAAGTCAGGAAGGCTTCCTGGAGGAGGTGACTCTACAAGGCAATGAGGACTTTCCAGAAAGAGAGGGTGGGAGGAGAGCACTCCCACAGGGAGCACTGTAGTGAAGGGCATAGAGACAGGAACCTGCTGAGTGTGGACCCTGGTGAGAGGTTCAACGTGCTGGGACCAGGCTGTGTACCTTGGTGGGTCAGGTAGGTGCGAGCAGCCCCCATATCTCCCCCAGTCCCCCTAGTAGGCTCCAAGCTCAGGGCTGAGCAGACACTGCGTTTGGAGACATTTTAACTCCCTGGATCACCACCTCTACCCCCAGAGGCTCATACCTGAAGAATACGGCAGGAAGTCACGGTGGTCTCGGACCTGCACTGGCTCATGTTCAGAGTGCAGAGTTTGGAAGTATTCGCTCAGCGTGGCGTACACCATCAGGACACCAAACTGGGATACATGCTTGTTGATGTAGCCCATTAGATAGTCCATGTTGGCAAACTGCACCGAGGCATTGAAGAACTGCCTGTCGCACCCCTGCAGGCCAGGGAACAGAAGCAGCGCCTTGCATTTCTGGGAGCAGAGCCCAAACTAAACAGGGTGAATTCCCCTTCAACCCCCAAAGCCACCCTCCTACTCCCCATGGGGGCCAATAACCTTCCAAGTCAGCTGGCAAGCTCAATGCCCTGAGTGCTTCCTTCTCTCCCCCACTCTCTTTATCATGTTCTAATGTCACCCCTAGTACTGGTTTATCATATAGCTGGATATTTGTACTTTTCCAGCACCTTTCCCCAACTCTTCTTCACCTTAACCTCACCTCTGGAAACCACGAATCACCTCTTTTTTCTATAAGTTTGTTTTTTTTTTTTTTCCAAGAATTCACATATAAGTGAGATCATGCAGTCTTCCTCTTTCTAACTGATTTCACTCCCTGAACATTTGTTAGACTCCATCAGGATTACTACTTACTAATGTCATTAATAGTAACAACATACTAAGTATAAATAACAATGGTAATAGGTTGCTCATGTTTATTGCCATTAATTTCATCTTTAAAAAGGTTGTCAAAATTTAATTAAGTTGGTAAATTCCTATATATCTACCAAGACTGACTCATGAATAAGTAAGAAATCTGAACAGACTGATTACCAGTTACAAAATTGAGTCAAAGTCAAAAAACATCCCAAAAAACAAGTTCAGAAACAGTCAGTTTCATTGGTGATTTCTACCAAAAATTTAAGAGAAAATAATACCAGTGCTGCTCAAACTCTTCCAAAAAATGAAAGAGGAGGGATTGTTTCCAACCTTATTCTGTGAGGCCAACATTACCCTGACAGCAAACAAACAAACAAAAAAAGAATCCTGCAGAAAAGAATGTACAGGTTGATATTCTCGATGAACATAGGTGAAAATATCCTCAAAAAAAAAAAAAAAAAAAAAAAAAAAAAAAGCGTTAGCAAGCCAAAGTCAGCAATACATGCAAAAAACACTACACCATGGGGTTTATTCCAGGGATCCAAGCATAGTTCAACATCCACAAATCAATGTTGCACACCACACTGAGAAAATGAAAGAATCACACATTCAACTCAAGAGACGCATAAAAAGCATTTGACGAAATTCAACATTCTATTATGATAAAGCTCAACAAAGTGGGTAGGGAAGGAACATGCCTCAACTTAAAAAGGCCATATGTGACAAGCTCACAGCTAACATCATGCACATTGATAAAAAGCTAAAAGCTTTTCTTCTGTGATAGCCAGTGGGAGTTTGATGTATGACACAGGGAACTCAAAGCCGGTGCTCTGTAACAACCTGAGGGATGGGGTGGGAGGGAATAAGGAGGGGAATTCAGGAAGGAGGGGACACATGTATGCCTGTGGCCAATTCATGTTGGTATATGGCAGATACCATCACAATATTGTAAAGGAATTATCCTCCAGTTAATATAAATACATTTTTTAAAGCCTTTCTTCTAAGATCAGGAAAAAGTCACAGATGTTCACTCTTATCACTTTTATCTAACATATTATTGGAAATCCTTGCCATGGCAATTAGGCAAGGGAAAAAAAGGCATCCAAATTGGAACAGAAGAAGTAAAACTTTTGGCAGATGTAATGATATATGTATAAAAACCCTAAAGACAAAATCTGTTACCAGTAATAAATCCAGTAAAGATACAAGGTACAAAATCAATATACAAAAATCACTTGCCTATTAGTGTTTCTGTGCGTTAATAACAGACTCTCAGAAAGAAACAAGGAAACAATTCCACTTTGCATCAAACTGATTAAAATACCTAGGAATAAATTTGACCAAGTAGGTGAAATATCTGTACACTGAAAACTATAAGACATTGATGATTGAAATTTAAGAAGACACAGATAAATGGAATGATATTTTCTGTTCACAACTGAAAGAATTTATATTGTTAAAATACCTGTATTACACAAAGTAATCCACAGTTTCAATGCACTCCCTATGAAAATCCCAATGATGTTCATCACAGACACAGAACAAACTATCCTAATATTTGTGTGGAACCACATAAGACCCTGAACATCAAAGGAAATTTTGAGAAAGAAGGATGAAACTGGAGAAATCACCTGCCCTATTTTCAAACTGTACTCCAAAGCTACAGTAATCAAAAAAGGCTGGTACTGGAATGAAAAGAGACATGCAGATCAATGGAAGAGAGCAGAGTGCTCAGAAATAAGCCCAGGCACATGTGACCAACTACTTTATGGCAAAAGAGCCACGAATATAAAATGAGGAAAGGAGAGTTTCTACAATAAATGATGTCGGGAAAACTGGATGCCATGTGAAAGAATGAAACTGGACCACTGTCTAACACCATGCACAAGAACTAACTCAAAACGGATTAAAGAATTGAACACAAAACTTGAAACTATGAAACTCCTAGAAGAAAACATAGGTGGTAATCTCCTTGCTGAGGTCTTTGTTGCTGGACCAAGCTCCAGTTCACCCATGCCATGCTAAGCAAAGCCAACTACTGATAACTGGGTTTGGTCAATGTATATATATATATATGTATACATACATATCTATATCTATCTACCTATGTATCTATGGATAGAGAGTTTATTTGCAGTGCACCAAGAAAGGAGAATGGCAGCTCATGCTCAAACAATCCAAACTCCCAAATGGCTTTCAAAGGAGAGTTTTCAAAGGCAACATTAGATGTGAGGGTTGTAGCATGCGTTATTAGCTCATGGAATTTCTTTTTCTTGGTTGGTGGTGTTATGGTATTTCTGGCTCCAGTTAACCTGAGGTCTACATACTGGTGGTCAGCACACAGTCAACTTCCTTCACCTAGTGCGGGTTTTTGTGTCTGCAGAACGACGCAAGTACATGGCTCTCGATAGTGCCCGTAGTCCTTGGAGGATCTGCAGGTCCTAAGCTAGTCTTACTTCCTTTTGTTACTGCATTCCTTTGTCTCTTCATTTTCTCTTTTCTTTGACTGAATTTGCTCCTGGGAACTCAGGGAAGATCTAGGAAGCTAAAGCTTTTCTACAAACAAGAAGTGAGGGACAGGGAGGGTGTGGGAGTCTGCCCCTGAGAAGGGTCCTGCTGGGTTTCATTTTGATGATATTTCTCTTTTGTATTTGACACCAAAAGCAAGGGAAACAGAAGAAATAATGAATAAGTTGAATGACATCAAACTAAAGAGTTTTTGTGCAGCATAGGAAACTTCAAGAAAATGAAAGGACAACCTACCAAACAGGGGAAAATATTTGCAAATTATATATCAGATAAAAGATTAATACCCCAATTACATAAGGAACTCATACAACTCAGTAACAAACAACTGGTTAAAAATTGAACCAAAGACCTGAATAGATATTTTCCCAAAAAAGACATACAGATGGCCGATAGACACACGGAAAAATGCTCAACATCACTGATCGTCAGGGACATGCAAATCAAAACCGCAAGGAGACACACCTCACACCTGTCAGAATGGGTTTCCTGTCACATAGAAGAAGCAACAAGTGCTGGCGAGGATGAGGAGAAAGGGGAACCCTCTTACACTGTTGGTGGGAGGATCAGCTGGTGGGGTGAAGCCACTGTGGAAAATAGACTGGCAGTTCCTCAAAAAATTTAAAGTAGAGCTACATATGAGAGCATCTGGATATTTATCCGAAGAAAACAAAATTACTAAGATATCTGCACCACCATGTTCATTGCAACATTATTTAAAATAGCCAAGATATGAAATCACCTAAGTGTCCATCAGGGCTTCCCTGATAGCTCAGTTGGTAAAGAATCCCCTGCAATGCAGGAGACCCCGGTTCTATTCCTGGGTCGGGAAGATCCACTGGAGAAGGGATAGGCTACCCACTCCAGTATTCTTGGGCTTCCCTTGTGACTCAGCTGGTAAAGAATCCACCTGCAATGCGGGAGACCTAGGTTTGATCCCTGGGTTGGGAAGATTCCCTGGAGAAGGGAAAGGCTACCCACTCTAGTATTCTGGCCTAGAGAATTCCAAGGACTAAATAGTCCTTGGGGTTGCAAAGAGTTGGACATGACTGAGTCACTTATACTTCACTTCACTTCACTTCACTTCTAAGTGTCCATAAAGAGAGGAACAGATAAAGAAAATGTGATATATATACAGAATGATATATAAAAAGCCTTTCTTCTAAGATCAGGAAAAAGTCACAGATGTTCACTGTTATCACTTTTATCTAACATATTATTGGAAATCCTTGCCATGGCAATTAGGCAAGGGGAAAAAAGGCATCCAAATTGGAACAGAGGAAGTAAAACTTTTGGCAGATGTAATGATATTATATGTATAAAAACCCTAAAGACAAAATCTGTTACAAGTGATGAATCCAGAATGAATGGTTATTCAGCCATTAAAAAAAAACACACACACAAGGAAATCCTTCCATTTGCAACAACATGGATGGGAACTTGAGGGCGTTGTGCTAAGTGAAAGAGCTCAAAGAGAGGAAGATGAATGCCACATGACGTCATTTATATGTGAATTTTTTAAAAATAACATGAAAAATAAGCTCATGTACAGAGATAAACTGGTGAACGCCAGGAGTGAGGGCTGGAGGGTGAGGGAAATGCATGATGCGGGTCAAAAGGTACAGACTTCCAGAAGCAAAATAAATGAGTCATGGGGATAAGTGTATAGCATGGTGACTGTCGCTAATAATGCTGTGTTCTCTTTCTGAAAGTTGCGAAAAGAGTAGATATTAACCTTCTCATTACAAGGAAATATTTTATACTTACGTGTGGTGACAGATGTTAACTAGATCTATTGCAGTCATTTTCCAATATTTACATGTGTGGAATCATTTGGAACTAAAATTATGTTATATGTTAATTATATCTCAGTGAGAAAAGAAAAAAGAAAGAAAGAAAGTGAAGTCACTCAGTCATATCTGACTCTTTGAGACCCCATGGACTGTAGTCTACCATGCTCCTCCATCCATGGGATTTTCCAGGCAAGAGTATTGGAGTGGGTTGCCATTTCCTTCTCCAGGGGATCTTCCAGACCCAGGGATGGAACCTGGGTCTCCCGCATCGTAGGCAGATGCTTAAGAGAAAGCAGCAGTATAAAAAAGTTCCCCCTAAGAGTCACAGTATTCTAAATTATCATTGTTGAAGTTTGACATAAAATGTAATTATAGTGAGAATGTATGTAAGAGGCAGGGCTCGCAGGAGGCAAAGTCTTACTTTGAGATGAAATTATGCAATGCATACAGTTGTTCAAATGCATTGCATGTGTATCTCAAATCTTAGACTCAATCTAATATCTATCATCTCTGATTCCATACATTAAAGTTTGTAGCTCCTGGCTCACAGAAGTTTTGCAGAGGAGACCTCTGTCCAACTCTAATGGGCACAAGGAAATAGGAGCAAAGAAAGTTCTTTTTAGGCGTTGACAGGTGAGCCCAGGCAAAATTAGTCCTAGAAGTGGCCAGTGTGAAGAGACCATCAGAGTTTATTGGTTCTCAGGATGGCTACCCTGGGGCTCAGACAGTAAACAATCTGCCTGCAATACAGGAGACCTGGGTTCTATCCCTGGGTCAGGAAGATCCCCTGGAGAAGGGAATGGCAACCCACTCTGATATCTCTGCCTGGAGAATTCCATGGACAAAGGAGCCTGGCAGTCACATCTGACTCTTTGAGACCCTGTGGACTGTAGCCCGCAAGGCTCCTCTGTCCATGGGATTCTCCAAGCAAGAATACTGGACTGGGTTGCTGTGCCCTCCCTCAAGCTGGCTAAAGAGATAAATTCATGAGATCTATATGTGTCATCTTTCTTCTGAATTTTGTTATGAGCTCACCACAAAAACTGATGAGGGTGGATAACATGATAAACAACTTAACTTCCCTGTCACAGGTAGACAGACCCCTGAGACAGGGCCAAGCAGCCCCAGAGATCCTGCCTGGATCCAATCAAAGGCTTTGGTCAGAGGGCAGAGACGCTCATGACTGGACATGCAAGGTTGTTTCAGGGGTGCTCAGAGCCATCTCCACAAGGAAGTATTGGAGTAACATGTTGCTGAGGCAAGCCTAGATTTATAAAACCTACCAACCTAGATAGCATATTCAAAAGCAGAGATATTACTTTGCCAACAAAGGTTCGTCTAGTCAAGGCTCTGGTTTTTCCTGTGGTCATGTATGGATGTGAGAGTCGGACTGTGAAGAAGGCTGAGTGCCGAAGAATTGATGCTTTTGAACTGTGGTGTTGGAGAAGACTCTTGGGAGTCCCTTGAACTGCAAGGAGATCCAACCAGTCCATTCTGAAGGAGATCAGCCCTGGGATTTCTTTGGAAGGAATGATGCTAAAGCTGAAACTCCAGTACTTTGGCCACCTCATGGGAAGAGTTGACTCATTGGAAAAGACTCTGATGCTGGGAGGGATTGGGGGCAGGAGGAGAAGGGGACAACAGAGGATGAGATGGCTGGATGGCATCACTGACTCGATGGATGTGAGTCTGAATGAACTCGGGGAGTTGGTGACGGACAGGGAGGCCTGGCGTGCTGCGATTCATGGGGTTGCAAAGAGTCGGACACGACTGAGAGACTGATCTGATCTGATAGGACCCCAATTTGACAGTCTTCATAATGGATTGGGTATAGGAGAGCACACAATGATATAAAATCTTGCAATCTGGACCCAAGTTATTTTAGGTGTGCATGCGTGCAAAGTCAATTCATGTCCAACTCTGCGACCCTATGGACTGTAGCCCACCAGGCTCCTCTGTCCATGGGATTCTCCAGGGAAGAATACTGGAGTGGGTTTGCTGAGCCTTCCTCCAGGGGATCTTCCCAACCTAGGGATCAAACCCATGTCTCTTACATTTCCTGCATTGGCAGGCAGGTTCTTAACCATTAGCACCCCCAGGGAAGCCCTTTATTTTAGGCAGATGTTTTTATTTTCCTTTTGTAAACCTCAAATTCTATTTTGAATTGTTGAGAAAGTAAATATTTCATTATTCTGTTTCTTTACTTCCTGCAGATATTTTCGGTTATGCTTCAAGCTGCAGCTAAAGTCATATGTATTTATATATTTTGACTTTGTCATACCAATTGGCCTATTGATATAATGTATAGAATTTTGTTTGTTAAAAATTTTTTACTAATATATGCACGTATATAAAAATGTACTAAATAAAAATAGCAAAGAAAGTAAATAGCATTTAAAATGGTAGTCAAATGCTAAAAAGCAGGCTGTGGGACTTATCTGATTGAGTCTGAACACAAATTTCACCTTCCCAACTGCCCTGCTAAGTAGCTGTGTGGCCTTAGAGAGATTTCTTAACCTCTCTGACTCTCAGTTCCCTCATCGGCAAATGGGATACCATGCTGCCTGCCCCCTAGGCCCAGTGCGGCAGATTAAATGTATAAGAAGAGTGTATCCCATAGAACAGTGCTTGGGGCACAGTAAGTGAAAGTGAAACTGAAAGTCACTCAGTCATGTCCAACTCTTTGCGACCCCATGGACTATACTGTCCATGGAATTCTCCAGGCCAGAATACTGGAGTGGGTGTCTGCTCCCCTCTCCAGGGGATCTTCCCAACCCAGGGATCCAACCCAGGTCTCCCACATTGCAAGTGGATTCTTTACCATCTGAGTCACAAGCGAAGCCCAAGAATACTGGAGTGGGTAGCCTATCCCTTCTCCAGTGGATCTTCCCAACCCAGGAATCGAACCATGGTCTCCTGCATTGCAGGCAGATTCTTTACCAACTGAGCACCTCTCTCAGTAGGTGCTCCATAAAGTTTAGCTGTGACAACAATGAGGAAGTAGGGTTGGGCACTGTCTCCTGGGGCATACTTTTGGCCCTTGACCTCAAATTGAACGTACGAAGCAGGTCTTGTCATCATCCCTATTTTACAGATGAGAAAACTGAGGCTTAAGGGTCCTAAGTCTCACAGCAGCTGAGTAAGCAGCCAGGATTCAGGCCTCCAGCCCTGCAAAGGGAAAAGGAGGAGATGGCTGGGTAGAAGTAGGAGACCCACCTGGGTGAGGGGCTACATTTCAGATGGGAGAGTCTGGGGTGATCCAGCATAGGGGAAAGAGCTGGTAGAGTGGGTGAGGACTCGAGGGTCGGGGGCTGCAGGGAAGGAGGCCTGAGCCAGGGCTGGGACAGCTGCCTGGCCCACTGCCTGGATGGAGACTGATCTGGTTAGAGGTGGACCAGAGTCCAGGGTGGACCTATCACAGCAGTCCTTGGGAAGAGTTGGGGAACCAGGGCCTGGGGCCCCGACTTACCCAGGGCCAGAGGATGTGTGGTGTCAAAAACCAGGGGGCTCGTTTCCTCACATTGTAGGACAGGGTGTTGGCATAGCGTTGGATATTGCTCAGGGTGACAGGTACAGTCTGGTTGGGGTACATTCCATCCCAGGGTGGATCTGGGAAGACAGCTTTTTCATTCCAGTAAAACCCTTTACTGAGAAGCAGAGGAATGTTAGAGGAGACACCCTGCTGGGAGGGCAGGCCTGCTCGAGGCCTCTGTCTCCCATCAGTTGGACAGACAGGCAAGTGGTGGGCAGATGAGAGCCTTGTGGACAAGAGTCACCACATCTTAGCCCTGTGGGATCTTGGGCATGTCACCCTGCAGGGCGCCCAGAGCATGGTAGTGAGTCCCTCTCCTCCCACCAGGTCTCTTCTCCCAGCTGCCCTTCATCCCGCTGACAATCTCCCCTCTTCAAAGAGGGGTTCACCCACTGCCTGCAGCCTCACAGGCTCAAAGGGACAGAAGCGGACTGAATCCAGGTCTTCCAACCAGACAGCCCACAGGAGGGCTGTTCCCATGACTTGGATCCTTGGAGCCGCCTCCTGAGCCCAATGCTGCTGCCCTCACGGCTGCTACCGCGGGACCTTGGGTGGGCGTCTAGACCTCAGTTGTTCTTTCTGTAAGATGGGTGCTAGGTGAGTCCCCTCAGGGCTGGCCGTGAGGGTGGGGGCTGACGTGCTTCAGGGAGAGGGTTGGGAACAGGGTCTGGCCCAAGGCAAGAGCTCACGAGCAATAGCCGTTCTCATCCAGGACGTGCGTGAAGATTTCCTGCTGCGCCAGCAGGGACCTGGATCCTCTCCACACGAACTGCATCTCCTGCAAACCCAGAAGGAACAGTGAGGGCCCAGGGGCAACAGGATGCCCGGCTCCCCTCCCCAGAGCCCGCCTGAGTCTCATGGCTGCCTGCACCCCCTCCTCTCAGTGGCTCACGGCCAACGTCTCCCTCTGCTGCCTCCTCCTCAAGATTCCTCCTGACCTCCTAAAGCCACAGAGGGTGGAGGAATTTGCCCTTCAGAAGGCGCCTTCCTGCACATTCATCCCACCCCTCCTCAGGGCAGGACATGCTGTCAGAACCTGCCAGCCATACTCTTTCTAAATCTGCTTGAATCCCTCCCACACGGGGAGCTCATCACCTCTCATTGAGGGCATGGTCCATTTTCACGTTCTGATGCTTAGAAAGTGCTCAGGGCTATGAAGCAGGGATAAAATCCTGCTTCCAGGAGAATTACCTCGGAGCCATACAGTTCCTGACGCCTCTGTGATTTGGTTTCTGCACACGAATCTCTGGGAATCACACCCAGCTCACACACTTATCTGAATCGAGCTGCTATAGGAAGTGTGTGCAGTGTAAGGCGTGGCGCTTGGTGGGGTCACTAAAAACCTTACTTCTCTAGCCTGCTGGGAGCCCAGAGCCTCTTTGATAACTCCACGTTACCACTGCCCTGCAAAACTTTATTATCAGAGTGATCTGCATGGAATCCTTACATTTTTGGCCTTAATTTCTCCATCTAGGATAATTTTACACTACCTGTTTTGGGTTGAATAGTGTCCCCCCAAAAAACACATGCTGAATTCCTAATCCCATTAGCTCATATGACCTAATTGGAGATAAGGCCTTTACGGAAGTTATTGAGAAAAAATTATCATGAGGGCGGACAGTTATCCATTACAAGTAGGGATAAAAGGAGAAATTGGATCCAGACAGACACAGTGGAAGATAACACAGGGAGAAGTCATCTGCCTCCAGGCCAAGGACACCTGAGGCCCCCAGAAGCAGAGAGAAGCCTGGAGCTGACCCTTCCTTGACGTCATCAGAAGACGCATGGCCCTGTCCAGGGTTGGTCTTGGAGTTCTGGCCTCCAGACCTGTGAACAACATTTTCTGTTGTTGGGAGCCCCCAGTTTCTAGTACCTTCTTAATTCAGCCTCAGTAAATGAGAAACTACATCATAGGCTGCTGTGAGGATTAAAGGAAACCCAGAGGGCGGTGGCTCCCACCAGGCCTGGCACTTTGTAGATGGCAAAGGCAGTGTCTGGGTGGTTGTTGAGTGTTACATTCACTCATGCTCGCTGCCCACCCATCAGAAGAGTTATTATGTCCCAGATACACTGAACCCCCAACCGCCTCCTCTCTGCATTGAGCATGGTTTACTGAGTGCAGGTCTGTGCCAGTCCCTTTGGAGACTCAAAGAAGAAGGCAGCACCAGCCCAGCTGCAGGGGGAAGGGGACTCAGGGCCGCAGGCATCCGAGCTGGTCCTGCAGCTCAGCCAGGAGCTAGATCTGCAGGAGGAGAGAACCATTCATGCCAGAGGGCACAGCAGGGCAAAGATGGGCCTGGGACATCCCATGGCCTGTGTAGCTGCCAGCATCCCAAATGCTCAGGAGAATAGCAGGGGCAGTACTCTTGCCTGGAAAATCCCATGGACAGAGGAGCCTGGTGGGCCGCAGTCCATGGGGTCGCTAAGAGTCAGACACGACTGAGCGACTTCACTTTCACTTTTCACTTTCATGCATTGGAGAAGGAAATGGCAACCCACTCCAGTGTTCTTGCCTGGAGAATCCCAGGGATGGGGGAGCCTGGTGTGCTGCCATCTATGGGGTCGCACAGAGTCGGACACGACTGAAGTGACTTAGCAGTAGCAATGAGATGCAGGAAGGAATAGAGGGGGAAGAAGCAGAGGTGGGTTGGTAGCAGTGCATGCAGCTCATGGCTCACCTGGTCCTGCTGCATGGTCTCCTTCAGGTCATAGTCTATCCGGGAGATGATGTGGCCATTGAAGCCCGCCAGGGCAAACAGGGTGGGAGTCGTGGCAGATGCGCCAAATGAGTCCACCTGCCAGGAGAACTGCGGCCGGATCCCAAACGTTTCATAGAGAAACCTGTGTCCTTCTGCAAAGAGATCAGCCTTGGGGATAAAAGTGTGGTGGCCCCTTGCCCCCTAACTCCCTCAGAGCCCTTGACTTCTCAGGGCTAGAGTGCCTTCTATTTGGCAAGGAGGGTCTTGCTGCTATAGATACTAACACAGAGGTCAGATCCCAGAATCATCTAAACATTCTCTTCTTTATTCATGATTTATGAGCCACCACAAGTGAACCAAAGATCAGGGTGACTGCAGAAGTCTCCCAGACTTGATAAACCATTAATTAGCATTCACCAAGGATTCCCCCAAACATTATTTATCACCTGGGAGTTACAGCCTGCATTTTATGGCGAGGAAAGGAAAACCCAGAGAACTCAAATCACTGTGTGTGTGTCTGTGTCTGTGTGTCTGTGTCTGTGTGTGTTAGTCGCTCAGCCGAGTCCAATTCTTTGCAATCCCATGGACTGTAGCCCGCCAGGCTTCTCTGTCCATGGCATATTCCAGACAAAAGTACTGGAGTGGGTAACCATTCCCTTCTCCAGGGGATCTTCTCAACCCAGGAATCGAATCCTGGATTGAATCCAGGTCTCCTGCATTGCAGGAAGATTCTTTACCATCTGAGCCACCAGGGAAGCCCTCAAGTCACTGGTGTTAAGTCAAACTGCCCTTCATTGATGAGTTGCCCAGGCTGGGACATTGCCTGTGGCCCTGAAGATGATTCCAGGGTCATGGGACAGAGCTGTAATCAGATCCATATACAAGGCTCATCCAGGAAGAAGGTGACTGCTGGGAGGCTAGGGAGGACCTGAGGAAGATTCGTGGTCTAGTGCACAGAGGTGGTGATGAGGGTCAGTTAGGCTGTTGGACTTGGGGTGGGGCTCTGAGCCCTCAGGACCACTGGGAGCAGCAGAGGGGGAGCAGGAAACAGAGGAGACCAAGAAGGAGCTGCTGGAGGGGAAGGGGAAGACTGCGGGGTGGAGGGTCCAGGTTGAGGGAGGGTGGGTCAGCATCATCACACTGGGGGGCAGTAAGCTGTGGAGGACATACCCTCTCCCCAGAGGGGCAGCCTGAGGAGGGCAGGCCTGAGGGCTGCAGACTCCATGGCCCAGAATTCATCACTCACAGGATTCTCTCTTTGCTTACTGGACACCGACCCAAAGCCAAGGGATGGCGTTTCACTGGTCTGATCAGTCATGGCAAGATCATTTTGTTGTGTCAGATTTTTGTTTTCACAGACTGTGGAATGGAGAAGTGGGCAGAGACTATGATCATATCAAAAAAGATGTATGGGTTTCACCTGCTTGGGTTTCAGGACAAGAATTTCTACCTTTTTAATAAAAAAAAAAGAGGAGGTAAGCCTCCCTTGTACCCCTTTTATTCCTTGAATGTGCAAATATGGCTTTATGATGACTGGAGAAGCAGCAGCATTCTCTGATTATGTGGGAAGTGAAGTGAGAGTCACTCAGTCGTGTCCGACTCTTTGCGACCCCATAGACAGTCCATGGAATTCTCCAGGCCAGAACACTGGAGTGAGTTGCCGTTTCCTTCTCCAGATTATGTGGGAGAGGATGTGAAAATATAAGAAACATCAATGGGCTGCAGAATCAGTTCTAAACCTCCTCCTGACCGCTTCTTTGATAGTAAATAGTAAATATCTTAAACACTCAAGTCATTGTTAATACAGGTTTTCTAGACTCCAGGAAAAAAACATTTCTGAGATTCTGATGAACAAGTGAATATTGAATGAAACAGCTAATAATCACCCAAGATTTATTTTTCTCTCTGCCGTTTAGTAACAGAACCACATAATCCTGCTTAGGGAAGGACAATAGAATTCTAGCTGGAGACTGCATTTCTCAGCTTCCCATGGAAGATAGACCATGTGACTAGGTTCTGAACAATGGATATGAGCAGAAGTGATGAGGGTAAATTCTGGGTCACCTTCACAAGGTTGCAGCCCGCCGCCATCCCCTTTCCCCCTTCCCTGAGAGGATGGCACTTCAGTGAGGTGAGCCACCTGCAGCCAGGCAAGGAGAGCAGAGACACGCTAGGGGGTTCAGAGCAAAAGACGCAAATAACTTGGATGCCTGGATTTCTCTGTGACGCAGCGCCCCCTAGTGGCCCGAAAGAGCCTGCAATCATAAACTTTTCCCCCGCAGAGAAGTAACCTTCATCTTGCTTGAGCCACAGCCACTCAGTCACCCTTATGCAGCTGAACATGCGTCCTAATCAGCACAATGACCAGGTCAAGACCTACCTGGACAGTATGTGGCAGGCAGAGCCAGAGTTCAGGGACTGAGGTGACAGAAAGGACAAAGGGACATAGGAAAGGTGTCCGCCAACTCAGCTGGAGAAACCTGCTTCCCTCCTTCTCAGGAGAGTGCTAAGCATATTAGATTAAGACTCCCTCAAAACCATGATGAGGTGCCATCTCACACTGGTCAGAATGGCTGCTATCAAAAAGTCTACTAACAATAAATGCTGGAGAGGGCTGCAGAAAAGGGAACCCTCTTACACTGTTGGTGGGAATGCAAACTAGTACAGCCACTATGGAGAACAGTGTGGAGATTCCTTAAAAAACTGGAAATAGAACTGCATACGACCCAGAAATCCCACTGCTGGGCATGCACACCAAGGAAACCAGAATTGAAAGAGACATGTGTACCCCAATGTTCATCACAGCACTGTTTATAATAGCCAGGACATGGAAGCAACCTAGATGTCCATCAGCAGATGAATGGATAAGAAAGCTGTGGTACATATACACAATGGAATATTACTCAGCTGTTAAAAAGAATGCATTTGAATCAGTTCTAATGAAGTGGATGAAACTGGAGCCTATTATACAGAGTGAAGTAAGTCAGAAAGAAAAACACCAGTACAGTATATTAATGCATATATATAGAATTCAGAAAGATGATAACAATGACTCTATATGCGAGACAGCAGAAGAGACAGATGTAAGGAACAGATTTTTTGAACTTTGTGGGAGATGGCGAGGGTGGGATAATTTGAGAGAATAGCATTGAAACATGCATATTATCATGTGTGAAATAGATCGCCAGTCCAAGTTTGATGCATGAGACAGGGCGCTCAGGGCCAGTGCACTGGGATGACCCTGAGGGATGGGATGAGGAGGGAGGTGGGAGGGGGGTTCAGGATGGGGAACACATGTACACCCATGGCTGATTCATGTGAATGTATGGCAAAAACCACTACAATATTGTAAAGTAATTAGCCTCCAATTAAAAAAAAAAAAAAAAAAGACTCTCCGTCTCCTGAACTGCCCTGAAGACTGAAGTCAGTGGGTGTACATCTTGTTCTTAGAACCAGGAGGTTATTGTGGGAGGAAATCGGTGTCCATCCTCTAGGAGTCCTAGGAGCTTGGCTGGTCTTCAGAATATTATAGAGCCTCACAGTCCCCTGCGGAGAAGCCACACAGGGTTCCACGTTCCTTCCCACACCAGTGATGAGAACCCACACTTGCTAAGATGCTGGATGCCATGCTGGAGTGCAGGCCTGCAGGATCATCTCTGGGGAGTTCAGCATGGTGGGTGTGGTGGGCTGAGACCACAGGTGAGGGCTGTCCCCGTGTGGTCACCCCCAAGGAGGGTGGGTCAGCACCCACTCCCTCCCTCTGTGCTCCCACCATTGTCAGACCAGACCCTGTGCTGAGTCCTGGGGACCCGGAGGAGAATCAGATGGTGGGCACTGCCAGAGACCACCTATAGTTCCAGGAGCAAGAGGGGGAGGTGATAAGGTACTGGGGCCCAGTGGAGGCACCTGGACCATGAGACCCCTCAGCTGAGTTCAAGGTGAGCTGTTCAAGCGGAAAGAATAGGAAACCTCGTGACTGAAAGCACAGGAGACATGTCATTGGAGCAGGGCAGGGCAGCAGGAAGGAGACAGATGGGAAGGAGGGCAGGGGATGAGACCCGAGGCTGCACTAAGGAGACTGGCGAGTCTGTATGAGGACAGCTAAAGGGTGGCCACCCCATTCCCACTTACCTTGCTACGGCTTCAAACCGAAAGACCTTTAACAGGAGAAATGAGACAGTCACGGACTTTGGAGTCAGAGAACCAGGTTCAGCACTGGCCCTGCAGACCTGCCTGGTGGGGGAGGCTCAGTCTCTCGGCTTCGGCACCTTCACAGGCATGGGGGGGGGGAGGTGACAGCCCTCCTCCTAGGGTGTGAGCATGCACGGGGGCACAGAGGCAGCTCCTGGCACGCAGGAGGACTCTGTGGCTGGCATCATGGTCAAACGTAAAGACAGTAGCATGCAAACACACACTACCATATGCAGAATAGACAGCCAGTGGGAATCTGCTGTATGAGAGGGAGGTTCAGAGGGAGGGGACGTATGCGTGCCTGTGGCTGATTCATGCTGATGTGCGGCAGAAACCAACACAATACGGTAAAGCAATTATCCTTCAACTAAAAATAAATTAAAAAAAAAAGAAAGGGATGTGAGGGTCTGAGAAGGAAGGGTTCTGTTGGCAGGACCACCTTCGGGATGGAAGTGGCAAATCTTGAGGTTGAATGAGGTCTAGAAGCAGGAGAGTAGAAGCTCAGATGAGGGAGGGACCCCAGATTAAAGCGGGAAAAGGGAAGATAGTGCTAAGCGGGTCTTTAGACAATCTCCAATGCTATTTCGATGTTTGTCACCGGGGGTAACTGGGGTTCCTCTTTCGTGGAGTGATGGCGGAGCTAGAGCTTCAGCCATGCCCTGGAGGAAACCTTAGCTGGTCCACTAAATTTTGCTCTTTTTGTCATCAGTGTCTCTTTTGCAAAACGAGACTGAAAATCCTGATGCCTGCCTGTAGGGCTGGGTGAAGTGTTGCTCGTGAACGGCATTGGGAAGTGGGAGAGGACTTCGTCCCAGTGCAACTGTGCGTGGTGGACAGTGTCAGTGGAGGTGACTGCTGTTATTGTTGCTGTTATTCATGGTAGTAGGGGTGTTGATAGCGGCGGTGGTGCTGGAGGTCTTGGTGTTCATGGTGGGGGTTGCGACCGCGGTGATTGTGGAGATGGTGGTTGTGGTGTTGAAGGTGGTGATGACGATGGGGGTGGAAGGGGTGGTGAAGTGGTGTTGGTGGTGCTGATGGTGACAGTGGAGTGGTTGATATTGTTTAGGCTGTAGTAACAGGGGTGGTGGTGTGATGGTGAGGGTATAATGGTTGAGATTATGGAGGAGGTGGTGTTATTTTTAGTGATGGTGGTGGAGGTGATGGCTGAGGAGGTAATGTTGGAGATGTGGGATGGAGGAGCTTCGGGATGGACAAGGTCGTGGTATTTAGAGTTGTGCTGGTGATGGCTGAAGTGGTGGTGTTGGAGGTGATGCTGATGGTGGTGGTAATGGTGTTGCTGTTGGAGTTGGAGGCATTGATTTTGGAGGTGGTATTGGTGGAGTAGGTGTGGGTGGAGTGATGACAGAGATGGGATCTAATCTTTACCTAGCATTTACTAGGGACCTACACATTGTACTCAATGTGCTCTATTTGAATTATCCCAATTTAATTTTGATACCAACCCTTTAAGGGAGGTTTTACTTCCTTATCAGACTCATTCATGGAGAAGGAAACTGAGGCTTCAAGAGGTTACATCACTTGCTCTGGATCACAGGTGGTAACTCGCAGAGTCGGGATACAGCCAGTCAGCCCGTCTGGTGTAAACTCACACTCTTAGCACCTGCACTCAAGGGCACGAACACGGACACGGCACCAGCAGTCACAGTGCTTACTGGTCACAGTCTCCTGTTTAGAGGGGAAGATGAAGCCCAACACCCAGCCCCAGCCTAGCAGGAGACCCAAGGGACCCCAGGCCTGGGGAGGGGTAATCAAACCCGTGAGCTGGAGGATCTGGTCATCGACGTGGGTCACGGCCTCATCGTGCATGACCTGGCCTCCGAGGACAAACTCCAGGCGTCCTTGGTCCACAAGCTGGCGGACCTTGGCATTGTGGGCAGAGAGAAAAAGCCACGTTACAGCCCCCGAGCTGTGCCTGGTTGTGTTTGTTGGGGACATGCCTGTAGCATATCATGGTCCTTCCTTCAAACTCCTTACCTTCATGTATTCTGCAAAAGCAGGACCCTGTCGGTCCTGGTCAGCACTGTGTCCAGTACCTAGACCAGCAGCACCTGGCCCATGGCTGCTGCTTCATCAAATGTATATATATAAGCACATGTGTTTAATAATTTGCTTTTGAAATCATGTCAGTCTTCTGGAAACTTGGGCTTCCCAGTGGTAAAAGAATCCCCCTGCCAATGCAGGAGACTCAAGAGATGCAGGTATGATCCCTGGGTTGGGAAGACCCCCTGGAGAAGGGAATGGCAACCCTCTCCAGTATTCTTGCCTGGAGAATTCCATGGACAGAGGAACCTGGCGGGCTACAGTCCATGGGGTCACAAAGAGTTGGACTCGACTGAATGACTAACACTTTCACTTTTCATATAATTATCCATATCAGGAAATTTACCATTAATAATGCTGCTATCAAATTCATAGACTTTACTCAAATTTTGCCATTTGTTCCATTGATGTCCTTTCTTTGGTGTAAGAGTCAATCTAGGATCATGAATTGCTTTTAATGTCATTTCTCTTTATTATCCTTCAGTTCACAATGCTTCCTGAACCTTGCTTTTTCTTTCATGGGATTAATAATTTTGAAGATTATCAGCTAGCTATTTTGTATGTGTGTGTGTGTGTGTGCTCAGTCATATCTTGCTCTTTGCGATCCCAAGGTCTGTACCGGCCAGGCTCCTCTTTTCATGCAATTTTCCAGGCAAGAATATTGGAGTGTGTTGCCATTTCCAATCCAGGGGATCTTCCTGACCCAAGGATCGAACCCATGGGTCTTGCTTCTCCTGCAAGTGGATTCTTTACCACTGTACCATCTGGGATATTTTGTATAAAGTCCTTCCAATTGCATTTGTCACGATTAGAGGACAAATGTTTTAAAATACCTAAATTAAGGGAGGAATGGAAATATAAATAAGGCCAAAGACTGTGGCAGTGAGGCCACCACGCTGTTTATAGACTGTACTGTGATTGCTGAAGGTGCAGTATTAGTAGTGCATTCACTCGAGGAATTTTGAATAACACCTGCTGTTACTGTTTTAAATGAGCACTGTGAAATGCAAATGTCTCCTTCCACATTAATCAATAAGAAATGCCACAGCCATCAGCGATTTCTGGCCTTCAAATATGAATGAGAGCTCCCAAAACTGCGATCCAGAGCCGCTGTCCCCCCTCCACGGTGACTGCTGAGGAGCTGGGGGAACGCAAAAAGCAAGGTGAGCAGGGAAACTGGCTTGGCCCCAGATAGCTGAGGAGCATGTGAAAGGAATGAATTCAACGACCCAGAGGCTTGCATCTTCCCCTACAAAGAACGCTAAATTCCTTAACTTGATACCTGACCTTTGATGTTCAGACTGCCTGCTTTCTTTACTGCAAAGTTGTATGTAACCTGACTTCTCCCCTTCCTCTTAGAGCAGTTTTCTCAGAGCTACTGAGATGCTGTTTCCTGGGCTCAGAGTTCTAAACATTCCCACTAAATAAAGTAACTCTCTACTTTCAGGTCGTGACTGTCTTTTTTAGTCGACAGCACCTATTGCCCACCAGTCACTGCCCACCCAGTGGGGATTCAGCCAAAACAAAGAAGGGAAAAACACTGGCTTCCAGGGCTACACCGTGGAGTTGCCTGCCCAGGTCATAGCCAGACCACGTGTTTAACCGGGGGTAAGAGACAGACAATTGATTTGGGGGTATCCATGAAAAGGAGTGAGGACTGCCCACTGGAGACCCTAAAAAGTTATGCTTCGAGTCAGGATACCTGACCCAGAATCCCACCTGGCTGGTATAAGCTGTGTGACCATGAGCCCGTTGCCTGCCTTCTCTGAACCTGGACCAGCTCTGTACAGCATGGTTAGTATTCCAACCATACTGGCTGTTGGAAGGAGTCAATGCAATAATGTGTACAAAATCCTGGCAAGCACCTGGCATATGGGAGAGCCTGTGTACTGGCCTCTCAGCTCCACAGGCTGCAGGTTCCCATCCCTCTCAGGGTGGCGGGGCAAACTGGTGGACACCCTCTTTCACCATCTGAGCTTTGCTACCTTGAGTAAGACTCTGGGCCTCTGGGTCTCACCATCAGTGACTGTTCTGCAGAAAGGTGAAGCCTGGGGGCACCAAGCAAGTACCAAAGAGGCATCCCAGGTGCTTCCATCATGCAGGTACTCTGAGTACAGCCTCTCTGGGGAGGGAGGTCACTCCCACTGTAGATGCGGCTGACAGAGGCCACTGGCCACCTGTGATCACCCAGGGAGGTGGGGGAGCAGGACCTGGTCCCAGGCTGCCCTCCATGGAGCGGGGCTTCTCACTCCCTGTGATGAGTGAAGCCAATCTGCCTCCAGCCTTGAAACCACAGGGACTGTGGCACCCCCTGGCTGGGTGATCAGCTCCCATCCCCATGGGGGCCACACAGATATGTAAATAAAGGAAGAGAGTGTGGACACAGGCCCCCCTGGAGTGCCCAGTGTCAGAGGTGACCCCGTTCATGCCAGCTGAGGGCCAGCGGGGTTGCCACAGCTGCAATGAGTAGCCAGAAAGGCGGGATTAAACACAAACCTATCTCCGGGGCATGGGGCTGACCACAACTCTCATCTAAACTCTGAGAGCAGCCCCAGAGAGTTTAGGGCCTCCTGGTTTACACAGCACAGCCCTGGCCACAGAGAGCACTGTCCCAGGAGCTTCCTGGAGGGTCATCACTGGGACCCCCAGGCCACTCCTCTCTCAGCTCCCCGGTGAGGACCACCCTGGAGGGCAGCGTTACCTGGACTTTCTGCTTGGCTGACGCGACGCCATCCCACCACAGCCGGAAGAACTCCTGGTCCACGATGATGAACCTGTGCTGCTTATTACGGGTCAGGTCCTCCACCACCGAGGTGTAGACTGTGGTGACATAAGCCTGCATGCTCTCCTAGACCGGGGGAGGGGAAGGGGGACACCATCACACCAGCTCCATCGGGAATCCCGGAGGCCAAGGAGTAAAATCCAGGGACCCACAGTGTCGGAGGGCCCCTGGCACTCACACCATCTGCCCAGGTCCCTGCCCTCTGCTCTCACTGCAGTTCCAGCAAGGGAGCCTCTGTGCCCACTCTGTGCCAGAGGCACAATACACAGTACGCTGGGGGAAGGACATGGGCAGGCACTCCTTGATGGGAAGGAAGGTGCTCTCCTGGGGAGACACATGTGGAAACAGACCATGGCACTGTGACAGAGGGACATGCTGGCCAGGCCCAGGGTCAGGGACAGCCTCCCAGAAGGACATGCTAGGTGGCTCTGGGGCTGCCATGGTGGGATAGACCAGTCAAACCCAGGGGCCCCAGGGGAGAGGTCCAGGGACTCAGAAGGGCTTCCTTGGGCTGGAATGAGGGGTGTGGGTGCTGAGAGATGGAGCTGAGAGGAGCTGACCCCCGGGTTGTCCCTGTGGATCTACCTGCCTCCCCCCAGGCAGGGAGGCCCCAGGATGGAGCCACGCCTGCTTCCCATCTAGGTCAGCCTGGCTCACTGTGCAGCCTGGAGATGCTGGTAAAGGAATGCAGAGAGTACCGGGCAGGGAGTCAGCAGGCATGCGGCTATTTCTGGTGACCTTGAGCAGCCCCGATCCTCCCTAGGCCTGTTTCCCCTTCTGTAAACTGGGAGTGGCAATCATGCTTCCCCACAAGTCAGCACTCCACACACCTATGGGTGCCCCCCCCAACAGAGGCTGCCCAATGGGCTCAGGACCAGATTCAACACAGCCTCAAGGCTCTTGCTGCCCCTGTCTCTTTAAAATGAGCTACTCTCTTATATCCACTGTCACAGAGCGATTTTGTTCATTTATTCATGTATTTACTTTCTCCTTCCAAAAAACAGCTCTAGGAGGTTGGTGTATGCATGCATGGGAAGTCACTCCAGTCGTGTCTGACTCTTTGTGACTCCATGGACTGTAGCCCACCAGACTCCTCTGTGCATGGGATTCTCTAGGCAAGAATACTGGAGTGGGTTGCCAGGCCCTCCTCCAGGTCATCTTCCTGACCCAGGGATGGAACCTACGTCTCTTATGTCTCCTGAATTGGCAGGCGGGTTCTTTACCACTAGCACCGCCTGGAAAGCCCAAGGAGGTAGGTAATAATACCCAACCACTTGCCCCAGAAACCTAAAGAAATCAGAGTCTTTTTATCTTTTTTTTTTCTGCCCTCGTTCATTCATTCCTTCAACAAATTTTCATGGAGTGTCTATCCCATCCATGAGGCAGCTTGAGGATACATCCATAGCCATATTCAATGGATGAAGCCTCTTCCCCACGGAACTGAGCCTCTTGTGGGGAAAACAGACATTCAATAAGCCAGTAAGTAAAATGTACTAAAGGGAAGTGTTTAAAAACTGATTAATGGAGACAATACAGGCGAAACACACCTACTTTATTTAATACTTCCCTAAGCAGTCTCCTTGAGCAGAATTCAGAATGGAGTGTGTGGCAGAAAGGTTTTAAAAGATAAAGAATATTCTCTAAGGGGAAGGAAGGAAAAGGAAGAGGAAAGCTGAAAAACCTAGCTGGGGCCACATACTCCGTCTTGTTGGACAAAACGTACAGGGAAATAAGATTCACTCTTGAGATTAACTTGGCCACTGGAATTTCACTGCTCCACAGACTTTCTGGAACATTTACAGGGACAAGAAAGCTACCCAAGATTCGGTTTACTGATGTGACCTCCCAGGCAAGAGAGTGCTTATATATTGGGCCTAGAAAATGCTCTCAATGTTCTCAACGGAAGGACTGGGGAAATGGAATAGGGGAATAGATAGGGACGTCAGGAAGACCTCACCAAGAAAGTACTTTTAAGGAACAACCAGGAGGAGGAGAGAGACTGGGTCTTGCAGGCCTCTGGGAGGAAAGCCTTTGGGGCAGGGGGAACAGCCAGTGTGAAGACCCCCTACCTCCCATCAGAAGTGGACATCAGGGCACAGAGAGGGTCCCCTGGACGAGGAACGTGACCGTGGCCTGACACATGGCTGTGCACACTCCATCTAACCTTTGCAACCCCCGCTTCAGTACTCTTGCCTGGAAAACCCCATGGATGGAGGAGCCTGGTGGGCTGCAGTCCATGGGGTCGCTAAGAGTCGGACACGACTGAGAGACTTCACTTTCACTTTTCACTTTCATGCATTGGAGAAGGAAATGGCAACCCACCCCAGTGCTCTTGCCTGGAGAATCCCAGGGACGGGGGAGCCTGGTGGGCTGCCGTCTATGGGGTCGCACAGAGTCGGACACAACTGAAGCAACTTAGCAGCAACAGCAGCAGCACACATCAAGAAAGTGAGGTTCAGAGACAGGAAGTGACCAGTGCAGTCTGCTACTCAGCCAGTCTGTAGCAGGTCAGGACTTGAATCCAGGCTGATTCCAGATACTCTAGGTTGACCCCAGGCTGCAAACCCAGCACAGGATCCTGAATGGAGAAGGAAGCTACAGCTTCAGAGGTGGCAAGGGGAGTGGCACCAGGCACCTACCTGGACAGTATGCAGCCAGCCCACATCCAGGTGACTGTGGGGTACCACGAAGACCCTGATCGTGGCCTCAGGCTGGGTTCCCAGAAGCCACAGTAACAGCAGCTGCGTGAGCACTGACCCCATCCTAGAGGCCTGCGGACTGGGGCTGGGGCTGGCAGTTTCAAAGACCTCTGGTTTAGCAATGGGCGGCCTCAGCTCTCCGCCCCTTGGGGGAGGGATCGGGGAGGAATGGGAGGCAGGGGCCCAGGTGATGCGGCTGGCACTGGCTGACTACCTTTCAGCACTCCACCCCACCTCCAATTTCCTGTCCCTCCCTTTCCAACTTTAAGCCAGATTCCAGATGCCACCTCCCTTTCAGATTCCCTCTTTCTGGCCATAGTTCCTGTCACTCCAATGTGTAACCTTCTGCCTTGGACCACTGGCAGCCTTTCCCACGAGGCATCCCAGCCCCTCCCTACCCCAAGCCCTCTGTCCTGCAAAACTCAACACTGAGTAAGGGCCACCACCAGAATCCTGCCCTGATAGTTGTTCCCACTGGGGGCCTTGCAAAAGGGATTGTTACCTCCGTTTTAAGGAGGAAAGCTGGGTTTCCCAAATTGTATCAGATTTACCTAAGATAGTAGAAACAGAGGAACAAAACTGCTTAAAACTTTCAGAATTAGATCTGGATCACCAATAGTGCCCTTGGCAATATGCCTAATCTCTCAGGGTCTCAGCATCCCATCCATAAGATGGGATGGCCATAGAGGAGCCGGGGGTCGGTGACAGAATGCACAGGAGGTGACAACCTCAGGGACTCCTTCCTGGAGGACGGCTGATCACAAAGGTGCAAACTGCAGGGGCCAGAGTGCTGCTTAGGACTGTCTCTGTTCCCCCTGACCTGGGGGCCAGGGATCCATGCAGTGGGCTCTTCTGCCTGAGATCCAAACGTCTTATTGGCATTTTCTATCATGATCAGAGCTGAGACTCATTCTTCCTTCTGGCCGCCTTGTCCACCCATTCATCAAATACAACTGGAGAATATGGTCTCCAAGCAAGTCTTCATCCTCTCTGTCCCATCTCCCTTCCTTGGCTCACATCTGACATGATTTGACCTTGACTTTCCTCCTGTTGAGAACAGGGTCTAGTTTCTTCTCCCTTTGTAGCTGGTGGGCGTGTGACTCACTAGTAACCAACAGAATGTGGATAAGATGCCCTGTGTGACTTGGAGGCTGTCAGAAGTGGCAAGGCAGACGTTGCCTTGGTCCCCAGGGGACTCACGTGTGGAGGCGGGGCTGCCATGCTGTGAGGAAGCCCAAACCAGGCCACGAGGGAAGGAGATGTAGAGAAGCCCTGAGAGCCCTTCGAGAGGGAGAGGCAGGCCGGCCCCGCTGCTCCAGCCCCACCTGACTGCATGTGTCACACACGTGTCCGTTCTTGTCCTTTCCTCCAGGCCTGTGCATTAGCTGTTCTTGTTGTAGCTCGCTCAGGGTTGTATCTGATACTCATACCCCCACCTACCCATCTACCACCCATCCATGCCTCTCACCTCCAGCGAGCACCTGGGCTGGAAATGATGGCTGACCTGGTGGGGGATACCCAGAGCCTCGTTCCCGAGGGGCCTGACCCTTGGTCAGCCTGCCTTCCTGAGTCACAGCACTCACCTGTCCGTTCACCTTCCCCATCAGGAAAAGATGGCCAGAGACACACACATCTGTTACCATCTGAGCCTTCCCTGCCTCCCTGTGTTCAGCCCGCCTGACCTACCTCTTCCTGTGGTCTCCATCAGTGATCTCCACTAGACTGCTGGCCCTTCCCCTCCCTCATCTGCTGGTCTCTTGGCACAAGCAGTGCAAAGGTACCAGGGCCACCAGTAGGTGGTGGCGGATGTATCCACCTGGTGGATACATCCCTCCTTTGGATGCCAAACCTTTGGATGCCGAGTCCAGAGTCGTGCGTGTGAGAGTCCAGTTCCCAAGTAGGTCGCTGGGACTGATGATACATGAGGCCCTCCTGTTTCCATCTCACATATTCTACCCACTGGGGACCCTGTGCCCTGGCCACGGATTTGGGGTGTACATGCCTCCTAGAGGACAGCGCCCCAGAGTCACAGGTGCCGTCTCCAGGCTCCGGCTCGCCTGAACCTTCACCTGGCCACTCCATTCCTCACTCAGGCCTGCAGCTTCTGGAAACTGGGCTCACAGTGGGAGCAGAGACCCCATGGTCATGTGTCCCCCGTCACATCTCCTCACTAAAATGTATGCCTTGCCTAGTGTCACTATGTCCTCTCTTTGAGACTCACTCTGGACAAATCCAGCAGCAAAGTCACGGCACATTCAAGCAGCCTGTGGAGTGGCCACATAGGGATCTGCTGAGGCATTCTGCCCACAGACAGAACTGTGTCCCCAGCCAGGAGGGTCAGCTGCCGATCTTCCAGGACAGCTCCAGCTCCAGGACTCCCAACCGTCTTGACCTCAACCACATGAAAGACCAGGAGCCAGAAATTCCCAGCTAAGCTGCTCCTGAATTCTTCACCCCGGAGACTGTTAAGCCACAGTCCTCTAAATATAAATCAGTATTACCCTCACCCAGGTGTCCAGTCCTGTGTGTGAATAAGCACCTAGAGAAAGGCTGGGAAGTCATCACCATATGCCCTTCTCGGGGTCTTACAGAGTCCTTCCTCCCAGGGACACACATGGTCTCTCCTCCAGTCAATGGATTTTGGATTTGAAAACTGGCTTTGGTCTGGTGGGCTTCCCTGGTGGCTCAGACCACCAACAGGTAAAGAATCCGCCTGTAATGCAGGAGACCCAGGTTCAATCCCTGGGTCAGGAAGATACCCTGGAGAAGGGAATGGCAACCCACTCCAGTATTCTTGCCTGGAGACTCCCAAGAACAGAGGAGCCTTGTGTACTACAGCCTATGGGGTCTCAGAGTTGGACATGACTAAACGACCAAGGACGCACATACGTCTACTCTGGAACCTAGAAAGCGGTTGGGACTTTCAGTAGGAGTCTGCCTTTGGCCTTCTAAACCATTGACCCTCAATTGCTTCTCAGAGGACATGCTGACGGTCACCCATGTCATCTGTCCATCTGTTTTGCCCTTAGGTATCCCGTTTCCTTGTAACCATCCCCATGGTCAGAAATGGGTCTTGCTGCCATTTTGACCTTGAAGTTTGTCACAATAATTGCACTGACCTTGCTTCTGACAGCTACATGCAGGCACCTGGCCTCTCCTTTCCACATCATGTTACTGGCAGTACCACCAGGAAGACCATTCTGCAGAGGCTTGTCTCCCATTAGCCCCAGCCTATAGGGGCAGCCCCCACTCTGAGCTTGTTGAGGATGTCAGTGCCTGGTAGACCAAGGGTCCCGGGCCTCCTGGGGAACACTGAACTCACCCACCACCTTCACTGCAGCCCCTTCCTACATCTCTGCATCTTTAACCCCTTCCCCCTCCGTCCGCCGTGTAGAGCTGGCATCTCTTCTTCACGCATGTGGACCAACACTGACCAGCTTCAGAGCATCTCTGCAGCCTATTAGCCTGCCTCCTGCTGTTAAGTCCTTTCTGGCCAGCATTTACTCTACTTGGCTGTCACAACAGGTAACACAGAGGGGGCTTAAACAGCAGACATGTATTTTCTCACAGCTCTGAGGCTACAAGATCCTTGGGGAGGGTTGGGGTAGGGGCAGCTTTTACAACGGCCTCAGAGGCTCTCTGTACTTCACTAAGGGGGTGACATTTCCCTTTGGTGACAAACTATGGCATAGGAGTAGCTCTTTCTAGAACAGGCTCTGCCATGCCCTGCCCAGAAGAGACTACTTGAGGTTGCACATTCTTTTTTTGTTTGTTTGTTTTTTTTAAAAATAATTTATTTTTTAATTGAAGGATAATTGCTTTACAAAATTTTATTGTTTTTTGTCAAACTTCAACACTAATCAACCATAAGTACACATATACCCCTCACCTCCCTCCCATCTGCTTGCAGGTAGCGAACTGTTGTCAAGCAAAAGAGTTGATGTCACATGTTTTGGTGAATCCAATGAAATGCACCACAAAATCCACATTGAACCCAAGGACCATGAGAAAAACACAGGGTGCTAGCACCCTCCCCACAGCAAGGCCAGCTTGTTCCCTGCGTTACACGTGGGTGCTGGCCTGTGGCCCTGTCTTGCCCTGGGCCGTAGCTGCACATGAGCGTGTGAAGCGTGACCTGCTCTGGATGATCTAGAGAAAGAACAGCCTGACTCTTCTTTGTGCTGCGTGGGAGTTCGTGAGATGAGCACACTGGCACCATTTCCATTTCATCCTTGAGACATCAGTGTTCTCTGTTCTCTAGGGCGAGTGACCAGCCTGGGGACTCACAGTTCCCTTGATGGGCAGACTCCCCTTGGCTACCCCCAGTGCCAAGAATGTCCCCACAGCAGGGTGGACCCAGCATCCTCTTGCTTTCAACCCTCCATCACTCCCAGCGTCTGCCCTCCAGGTGGCTGGCCCTCAGCGTGCATCTCAGACCCTCCAGGACTTGCCCTACCTGCCTTTTGGGCATTTCCCACACCCTCTTCTGCTCCATTTCAACCAGAAGCTGCTGGAAGCACTGCCCACCATCATGACGAACCTTTCCCACTGTTTTCTGTCTGTTGTGCCTACTCCACCTGGAAGGTGACTTCTACCCGACAGTGCGGTTGCATGGCCACAACCTCTTTACAAGGTCAAGCCCTTTGCAGCCTCAGGCCCTTTGCACGTGCTGTTCTCTATACTGGGAAGCATCTTCCTCCACTTTCTGTTGGGCAGGTTGCTATTCTTTCCTTCTCCCCACTCTGAGACACCTTCCATGGACCTTCCACCGCCTCCTCCATAGCATTTACTGATGAGCACAATCGTGTATTAATTTTTTTTTTAGTTAACACTCTCTTCACCCACTAGACTACAGGCTTCAACAGGCTCCATTCTGTTCTCATCTGTATCAGCCCCTGGGACAAAGCAGGAGCCCTTTATCTTTCGTGTGGAAAGAACACATGAATGTCACGGTCGTGGACATGGCTGACCCCTTCTCCCCTGGATGACATGTGTGATACTCACGGTGCAGCGCATAAAGCTCAGCTTAGCTCAGCAGCTCATCCCAACTCCACTTCTCCCTGCTGTGTGAACAGGACACTGAACCCTGGAGCAGGGTGGCACACAGCTCCTGGCAATCTGACTCAGAGCCCTGGGCTACTGGTCTGTACAATGGGGATATGTAGGTCTGCCCATAGGGTTGTTTAGATATTAAGCTGTTGGGGCTATAAAGTTGCTGCCCAGTGCCTGACCACAGAGAGCACTCTGCTCACACATAGCAGATCCCTACCCCCACCCTGGGCTGCAAGGCTGTCCTGGGTCATCTTCTCAACTTTTCATCAGTAAATGACCACTGAACCCTGACTCTGTGCTGGAGGTGAGAGAACAGATGTGTTGCTTCCAGGATGTCCTTGCCAGGGAGTGAGGCCTTGGCCCTGATGGACTCTGCCCAGAGGAGAAACTGCTCTGATGATTTGGGGGCTCCTGGAGAATCCTGGAAGCCTTTCTGGAAGAGGGGATAGCGTGCTGAGGAGTTGGCTGTCAGCCACTAGTCCCGGGTCATGTTGTGGATGAAGAGGCATGGGGAGGTTGGGAGCTTGCAGGCTCTCTCTGTCTCTGTGCTCCTTCTCCTTTCAAAGCTCAAGCTGGCCCTTCTCCCTGGCCCTCTCACCTCCCTCCTTTGCTGGGGCTGAGGGTGGTTCAGGGAAGGCACAGCATTCAAGTCCATCGACCCTTGCACCTTGGGAACATTAGCACCCCGAGAGGGATTTTTTGGCCCTTGTTGGGGGAGGTAGCTGGGACCAGATCACCACCAGTCCTTCAGGATCTGGTCTGGGGCACCTCTGTTCTCCTCCTTGGAACTGGCTTCAGAGCACCCCCCCACCCTATAGGGCATTCTTGGGGAGCAGGAGATAGCAGTCCTCCCCGCTCCCAGCAGAGTGCGGGTTGGAGAATGGGGAGACAGAAAAGGGTTTCGGGACACAGTGGAACAGTCCAGAGTTTGAGATTCCCACCCCCACCCCCAGCTTCAATTTCTCCTCTGTAAGGTGGGCTTCACAGAACAGACGAGGCTGCTGCCCAGGGTCCGCACCTTGCATCCTGAGAGTGTAGTCCCCACTCTGAACTTGCACGCCTCACCCAAACCTGGGAGACACAGGCTGCGAGAGAGAGGGGAGGAGGAGAGAGGGGAGGATGGAGAAGCAGGAGGGAGGAGCTGGTGCCGGGCCTGACCCCCACCCCGCCTCCGGGAACACCAGAAAGGGTCACGCCTCCAGGAGCCGCATGTCCAGCACCTGCTTAGACTTCATCCTGGCCAAAGGCCCTACCTTCAGGCCTGGATCCTTGAAGTTTTTCCCGGCTCCTGGGTCCCAGCCATGCCTGCCCCGTGTTGTCCAGGAGGCAAAGAAGCCTCTTGAAACCTACGTGCACTCCATCAGGACCTCTGACCTCAGTTTCCCAAAATCATCTTGATTCGAGGGTACGCAGAGTCTGCTGCTCCTGGCGGCCCCCTGGTGGCTCCCCACTGTCCCCAGGCCCTGAACCCATCCAGACTCCCTGGTTATGTGGTCCACTCCCTTATCAGAGGCCGTGTGGAGCCCAGCACTGGACCAGGTGTGGATAAAAGGGAGTTCAGTTCAGTTCAGTTGCTTAGTCGTGTTTCACTCTTTGCAACCCCATGGACTGCAGCACACCAGGCTTCCCTGTTCATCACCAACTCCCGGAGCTTGTTCAAACTCATGTCCATCAAGTCGATGTTGCCATCCAACCATCTCATCCTCTGTTGTCCACTTCTCCTTCTGCCTTCAGTCTTTCTCAGCATCAGGGTCTTTTCTAACGAATCAGTTTTTTGCATCAGGTAGCCAAAGTATTGGAGCTTCAGCATTCAGTCCTTCCAATGAATTTTCAGGACTGATTTCCTTTAGGATTGACTAGCTGGATCTCTTTGCAGTCCAAGGGTCTCTTAAGAGTCTTCTTCAACACCACAGTTCAAAAGCATCAATTCTTTGGCATTCAACTTTCTTTATGGTCCAACTCTCACATCTATACATGACTACTGGAAAACCATAGCTTTGACTAGACAGACCTTTGTTAGCAAAGTAATGTCTCTGCTTTTTAATATGCTGTCTAGGTTGGTCATAGCTTTTCTTCCAAGGAGCAAGCGTCTTTTAATTTCATGGCTACAGTCATCATCTGCAGGGATTTTGGAGTCCAAGAAAATAAAATCTCTCACTGCTTCCATTGTTTACCCATCTATTTGCCATGAAATGATGGGACCAGATGCCATGATCTTCATTTTCTGAATGTTGAGTTTTAAGCCAACTTTTTCATTCTCCTCTTTCACTTTCATCAAGAGGCTCTGTAGTTCCTCTTCGCTTTCTGCCATAAGGGTGGTGTCATCTGCATATCTGAGGTTATTGATATAAAGGATAAATGGCATCCAGTCCCATCACTTCATGGCAAATAGATGGGGAAACAGTGGAAACAGTGTCTGACTTTATTTTTCTGGGCTCCAAAATCACTGCAGATGGTGATTGCAGACAGGAAATTAAAAGATGCTTATTCCTTGGAAGGAAAGTTATGACCAACCTAGACAGCATATTAAAAATATTCATTTTGATATTTGGCAAAACCAATACAATATTGTAAAGTTTAAAAATACAATAAAATTTTAAAAAATAAAAAATAAAAAGCAGAGACATTACTTTGCTAACAAAGGTCCATCTAGTCAAGGCTATGGTTTTTCCAGTGGTCATGTATGGATGTGAGATTTGGACTATAAAGAAAGCTGAGCACCGAAGAATTGATGCTTTTGAACTGTGGTGTTGGAGAAGACTCTTGAGAGTCCCTTGGACTCCAAGGAGATCCAAACAGTCCATCCTAAAGGACATCAGTCCTGGGCATTCATTGGTAGGACTGATGTTGAAGCTGAAACTCCAGTACTTTGACCACCTGATGTGAAGAGCTGACTCATTTGAAAAGACCCTGATGCTGGGAAAGACTGAGGGCGGCAGGAGAAGGGGACAACAGAGGATGAGATGGTTGGATGGCATCACTGACTCAGTGGACATGGGTTTGGGTAGACTCTGGGAATTGGTGATGGACAGGGAGGCCTAGCGTGCTGCAGTCCATGGGGTCGCAAAGAGTCGGACACGACTGAGCAACTGAGCTGAACTTAACCTCAACTCAGTTTAGAAATACTTCCAGGCTACTTCAGAGCCCCTGCTCTCCAGATCAGGATGGGACCCCGCCAGCTGTGGAACCTGGGCACACCTTCCACCTCTCTGAGCCCCAGTGTCACTTCCTGAGAGCAGTCAGGGAGCCCAGTTCTCAGAATGACCTCACATGCTGCCTAATGAGCTTAGTGAACACAGGTGGGGTCCCCATCCAGCTTGTCTCCAGGGCTCACACAGAAGCCAGCACCATGGGGGCAGAGTCCATCCCACTGCTGATCCTGGTGGGGAAAGATTTCACTGGCAATGACAGCCTCTTGGCAATGCCAGGGCCAGAGGGGCCTGAGTGCGTATCCAAGGGATGTGCCCTCAGAGACCAACAGGGCCATAATCATAGATGCTGGCCTTTCTACTAAGGATCCCCAGAGCCACAGGCCTCTGTGTGGCTGGAGCCACTGATGGATGTCTTTCCAGCTAGAATAAGAGCAACAAATGGCCAGACCTGCCCCCTGCCCGGAGTCCTGGCTTCACTCTGACTGGCCCCTTGGCCATAGGCAAGTCACTGGCAGGTTATCTCTGTACAATGATGTAATATTACCTGGCTGGCAGGTGGGGCAGAGACGGATGGAGGTGCCCACCAGGCTCATGTTAGGTACCCAGGCCTTTGTTTCTCTTCCCTTTCTTTTCTGTCTCCCAGCAGTCTAGTGAGGTGAGTGACCCAAAGTACAGGGGCCACTTGGACACAGCCCAGCCAGGTGGGGGTGGCCTCTGTCACTGTAACAAACTCACCTGGCCCTGTGAGTTCCCTCTCCTTGAGTCTTCATCATTGCCGGCCAGTAAACACCAGCACTTCCCTACGTGCACAGAAGGAAACTGAGGCTCAGAGAAGTTCAGTAACTGTCTGAGGCCACACAGCTGTCAGCGGCAGAGCCCCAGAGGTCTTTGTCCTTCTCAGACAGCCTCCAGTTCCCCTGGATTTGCTCTGTCCAGGCAGACAGTTCTGCAGAGGCAGTGGTGGTCAGGGGACGGGCTCCCTGGGGGCTTCAGGTGGGTTCTCAGAGCCCCGATTGGCCCGGCCGCCTCTGTCTCCCCGTGGCTCCCTCCAGCCTCACGGCCCCCGCAGGTTCCTGCCCTGTCCTCTCCTGCTCACACTGCGCTCCCTCCTGGTCCCTGGACTCATCTGTCTGTGTCTCATCTCCCTGCCCTGGCCTCAAGGTTTGCTCCCACCTGGAATCCTTTCCTTTGCTTCTCCATCCCAGGAGTCCCCCTCACCCCTAGAAACCCTCCTGACCCTCCCCTCCAGGGGCAGGACTGCGCCCATCATGTCTGCAGGACCAGGACAATGCTTCCAGGAGTGACCGTGCCTTCTCAGTACAGAATTGCTGACTGAATATTGACGAGTGGGTGCGGAGTGAGCGAATCAGTGAACGACACGTTGTCTTTCTCTGCTTTCCATAAAAGGGGTGGGCAGGCTAGTTGCCCAGCTTGCCCCATCACTCTCTGAAGCCCCTGCAGAGCCTCTGTGGGCAGGCAGGAGGTCGCGGAAGGTCCTCAGCCTGGGAGTCAGACACGGGATCTGAACCCCAGAGTGTGGGTGTGAGTATGAGTGTGAACCCGATGTGGACATATTGGAAAAACACTAAACCCCAGGATGGCAATCGTTCTAGTGCATGTACAAGTCTAGGACAGGGACGTGTCCTCTCCTAATTTCGTCCAGCCCAGCTCCAGCAACTATTTGGAAGTGCACGCGGTACTCTGGTTTGGGGGTGACCCAGTACAGGGGTTTTCTCCTTTTCAGGGACGTTCTCCCATGTGGAGTCTAAGTCAGCAGGTGAGACCTCAGAGGTCTTGAATTCTTTGGGAGAGAAAAGGACTCCTTTCAAATCATGGGAAAGGACTCTGCTTGGCTGAGCTAGGGCCATCTTCCCACTGGTGGTCATTTCTGTCCCCATGGACAGACTCACTGATGGGCCAGCATGTGAGGGTCAGTGATTCTTCCCCAGCCTCTGGGGGTTGCTGGCAAACTTTTTCCTTCTATAGCTGGTAGATACATCTTCCCAGGTTTGCCCTTCATCTTCACATAGCTTTCTACCTAGGTCTGTGCATTCAAAAATTGTTTGTCACTCAGTCATGTCCGACTCTTTGCAACCCTATGGACAGTAGCCTGCCAGGCTCCTCTGTTCATGGAATTCTCCAAGAGTGGGTTGCCATTCCCTTCTCCAAATTACCTGTCTTACAGGGACATGATTCTTATAAGAGCAGGGTCCACCTGAATAATCTCATTCAGAATTTATTATCTTGCTAAGGACCCTCTTTCCAAACAAGGTTACATTCTGAGGATGAGGGGTTGTCACGTCAACTTAGGGAATCGGGGGAACATAGTTCAACCCATAATGCTCATCCTCATAATTACTCCCAGAAGGCTTTTGCTCCCCATCTTCTGAGCTCAGTGCACCTGCCTGATTTGGCACCAGAACTCTGGGTTGTAATCTGAAGAGGTAGGAGAGCTGGTGATGTAACTCAGTCCAAGACCAAAGGTCTAGGAATTGGTGGGTGATGGTGTAAGTTCTTATCTGAGTCCAAAAGCCCAAAAAGCAGGAACAAGGGTGTCTGAGGGCAGGAAAGTTTGGAGAGCTCCAGGGGACAGAGATTTCACCCTCCCCCACATTTGTTCTGAGCTTCCCTGATTGCTCAGTTGGTAAAGAATCCACCTGCAATGCAGAAAACCTCAGTTAAATTCCTGGGTCGGGAAATCTGTTGGAGAAGGGATAGGCTACCTGCTCCAGTATTCTTGGGCTTCCCTTGTGGCTCAGCTGGTAAAGAATCTGCCAGAAGTGTGGGAGACCTGGGTTCGATCTCTGGGTTGGGAAGATCCCCTGGAGAAGGGAAAGACTACCGACTCCAGTATTCTGGCCTGGAGAATTCCATGAACTGCATAGTCCATGGGGTTGCAAAGAGTCGGACACAACTGAATGACTTGACTTCATTTCATTTCATACTTGTTCTATTAGGCCCTCAACAGATTGCATGAAGCCCACCCATACTGGGAGGGCATCTACTGCACTGATGTCTCTGACTCTGATGATAATCTCATCGGAAACTCCAACCAGGAATGGGTGGATACACATAAATATACAGGATCCCAGCAGAGGAAATTAGACCTTGAACTCTACAGCTGATTCCAAGGAATTGCTGCTTTGTCAAGTGTGATAACAGAATTGTATGTGTAAGAAACACACATGATGTAGCGAAGGGGTGATTCCACTGAAAACCCTCCAGGCAAGAAATATGAGCAATAGAAAGAAGGGAGAGATGAAACCAGTGAAGCAAAATCTTGATAATTTTTAAATGTGAGTGATGCTGTGGTTAAGTATGAGCCAGTGTTTTCATAATGCACGTTCTGGGTCCCCCGTCCAGATTCTCAGATGAAGCGAGTCCTCGGGAACATTTGGAGTGACTGCTTTCCTATGGTGATGGCTGTTGTCATTCCCTCCTGTCATCTCTTCCTTTCCTCCTTTCTATGCCAACCCACTCTTTTCTAGGAGGGGCTGACCAACTTGAGAGCCCGTCTCATGGCCTACTGGTTTTCATAATGGCCACCAGAGGGCTCAGTGGCCTAAGCCAGCTGCTGGAGTTGGCCTGAAATTTATACCAGGTGGAACTGCTTAAGTGTCCATGAGTCTTGGGGGCAGAAGCCATGTCAGCTGTTCCTTTGAAAGACATGTATTTAGGTCCAGTCAACAAAGCAGTTTTGGCTTCTCTGGTGGCTCAATGGCTAAGAATATGCCTGCAATGCAAGAGATGTGGGTTGAATCCTTGGGTCTGGAAGATCCCTGGGAGAATGAAATGGCAACCCACTCCAGTATTCTTGCCTGGGAAATCTCATGGACAGAGGAGCCTGGTGGGCTACAGTTAGTGGGGCTGCAAAGAGTCAGACATGACTTAGTGGCTAAATGACATTTAAAAAAAAAAAAAAAAACCTAAACATAGGAATTTAAGCTTCCTATCCTTTGGTCTTTGACCTTTGCATCTTTGAGGCTGGGAAAGGAAGGACAGTGTAAATCCACAGTGATTACCATGGCTGCCTCCACAGCTGGTCACCTACTGTGACCCCACCTCCCACCCCACCATCCCTGGTCCCTTACCTCACTGGATTCTGAGTCAGTGTCTGAGGCAGGCACATGGGAGAGGCAGAGCCTAGGTCATGTGCCTGCACCATAGCAGCACTGGGAAAAAGGATGTCCAGCATCCTTCTGCTTCATTAGTATGGCAGTAAGACAGCTTGGATACATAAGGTGGAGAATTTCCCAAAGAAAGACAGTTAACTTATAGGAGGCAGAGGAGAATAGATAACTCGAAGAGGCATAGATAGTGCCCTGGGGTGGGGCAGCAAAAGGAACTTTCTCAATTGCTGACTCTGGATGGTGCTGGTCATTCCCTGGCTCCATGGAATCCTTGCAGCAATCCAGGCAGCAATGCAGGCAGGCGGGAATTATCTTCATTTCACAGATCAGGAAACTGAGGCGATGCATCTGCACAGTCTGAGCTGCAGGTTGGGGCACAGGCCAGGATGCACAGCAGATATTTTCTCCCTAGCATCAGAGTCAATCACAGTTCTCACCAGGTAACTTCAAAAGTCTTGCAGTGCTTATCTTTAAAGCCCCTGACTCTCTCTTTCCTGGACACTCTTTGGGGGTTACCTGTATCTGTGTCTCCTGAATTGGTTTCTAAAGACCAAAAATAAACGCTTTTCTTATTTGTAACCACCTGCATTAACTTTTTTAGTTGATATTAGAAGGGGAGAGGAAGGAGTAAAAGGAAGATGGAGATAGCAGGAGAGGGGAGACAGGCAGGAAGGACCCCATATTTTAGGCCCAGGACTAGCTGTTGAGCAGTGTGAGACCCACTCCGGGACTAATGCTGTCAGACTGAAGTGGGCCTGCTATGTCTGGACATGGAGACCACCAGCCTGATCCCTGAGAATGGAGGGGCTGGGTGTTTAAAGAGTACACAGCTTCTGTTTGAAAGTGAAAATCGCTCAAGTCGTGTCTGACTCTTTGCGACTGCATGGACTATACAGTCCACGGAATTCTCCAGGCCAGTTCTGGAGTGGGTTGCCATGCCCTCCTGCAGAGGATCTTCCCAACCCAGGGATCAAACCCAGATCTTCTGCATTGGAAGCAGATTCTTTACCAACTGAGCCACCAGGGAAGCCCAAGAATTCTGGAGTAGGTAGCCTATCCCTTCTCCAGTGGATCTTCCTGACCCAGGAATTGAACTGGGGTCTCCTGAATTGCAGGTGGATTCTTTACCATATGAGCTACCAGGGAGCTTCTGTTTGAGAAGATAAAATTTCCAGAAATGGGTATAGGGGATGGTTATACAGCGTTTTGAACACACTAAATTCCATTGAACTTAAAAAGGTTAAAATGATGTTTCACGTCATATATATTTTACCCCAGTTGAAAAAAGACATCTCTGCATGCGTTATTCAGTTGAATCCTTCCAGGGGCCCAGGAGTGGGCAGCCATGACCACACTTTACACAGAGAACGCTAAAGCAGACACAGGTGAATTAGGTTGTCCTGAGTTCCACGGCAGGGACATCAAATTTAGGGATCCATCCTGGATATTCCTGCTACCGAACGGAGGGTGACCATCAGTCAGAGGCATACGCCAGTCACCTACCCTGATTGTCAAACTTGCTTTAATTGTTGCTAGAAAAGACTTGCACATCCTCCAAGTGTTTCTTAGACTAAACAGGAAGATGCTTGCCCAAGAAGCTTTTCAGGAACTCGGAGTCCGTTGTGTCTAATGCATACTCCAGCCAATTAAGACTTGTTAGGACCGTCAACCCCCTACCTGTGCTTGTCAAAGTGCCCGTTCAGTGATATTTTGACAATAGAAGGTCTCAAACTGTACCTTCAGAGTTTGCCAACCTTGCCAGTTTCTGAATATGAAGAACTCGTAACCTAGCTGCACCTGTGTAGAATGGTGATTTCCCTCATTTTCTTTTTCTTTTTGTGGGGGGTGATCTTAGCTCCCCAACCAGGGACTGAGCCTACTCCCTCTGCAGTTAAAACACAGAGTCCTAACCACCGGACCACCAAGGAACTCCCACCATCATTTTCTTATTTCTGATCACCATTCTCTGTGCTCCCCACTCATCAGACCAGATTTATCACCAGATAAATAAATGAGATTTATTTATCTCATAAACACGTTAAGCCCCTGACTTCAGGAAGGTGGATTAGAGATGAACTTTCTTTTTCCCCCGGCTTCCTCATGAATACACCCTCTTTCTGCTCCAAACCTTAATGTCTCAAAATTGGCTTCTCTGTGTTGGGCAAACTAACCTATTTCTGTAACACTCCCAATCCTCTCCCCTCATCCTGGCCCTCCAGGGGCAGAGGTATCAGCACTGAGCAGTCCTGTTACCACTCTGAAGCTGAGAGAAGCCAATCAACTGACAGCAGGTAGGAAAAATAGTGCTCAGTGCAGGACGCCAGGCAAGGAAAAGAGGCAACGAGTGCCCAGAAGACCCTCAGCCCCCAATGGCTTTCAGGGAAGAGATTCTAAGGTAACATTCGGGGGAGGATTGAAGCCTGCGTGATCAGTTTGTATATAATCCTCTGATTCGGCTGATGTTATTGGAATCTCAATCATCAGCCTTCTGGGGTCTACAGGCTAGAGGTCAGCAGTTTTCACCCAGTGGAGGGTGTCTAGTTTCCGTATAAACAACTCAAAGTACAAATCAAGTAATTACCTCCAGCCCTTAAGGGGGAACTAAAGGTCTGACATTGTTCTATGGCTGAACTGTTATTATTTCCTCTTCCTTTACTGCTTCTCCTTGTTTCTGCATTTTGCCACTTCTCTGATTAAATTTATCCTTTGGAACTCAGAGAAGGCCTAGGAGGCTAACACTCTTCAAGAGGCAGGAGGCCGGGGACTCGGGGGGTGGGGTGTTAGCCCACGGGAAGACTCGGTAGTTTCACGCTCACTTTCAAGCGCCCTATTTCTTGGACACGCCTTAGCCCTGAGAGGAACAGGAGTGACGGCCCCTCTGAATATGCCCTGCAAAAGGTGGGTGAAGTCAACTGTTCAAGATTAAAAGTGAGAAAGCCATTGACTATCACATTAAAGAATTCTGGAGCCCCAGTGTGAATAGTCTGTGTTATGAAAACTTTATCTCACTTAGATAGCTTTTCCTGGGACCTGGAAAAGCATTTAAAAATTAGTAGACATATTATAAGAAGGATACTGATAAAATGCACCCCTGTAGTCCTCCTTAAAAGAGTCCTTTTATACCAGATGTAGTCAGAAGAGTAAGTTTTTGAATGAGTCCTCTTTAGGTACATTCTTTAACCAAGCAGCCTTTTTAAATTACACTATTTACTTCAATTTCAACTTCTGTATTGATCCATTAGGATCAGCTCCGGTTTATATAACTAGAGCTCTGGGCTTCCCAGTTGGTTCAGTGGTAAAGAATCTGCCAGCCAATGCAGGAAACCCAAGAGATGCTGGTTCGATCCCTGGGTTGGGAAGATCCCCTGGACCATGAGACCCTTCAGCTGAGTCTGAGATGAGCTATTCCAATGGAAACAATAGGAAACCTTGTGACTGAAGGCACGGGAGGCCCTATGGTGGGAACAGGTCAAGGACAGCAGGAAGTAGAAGAGGATGAGGCCAGGAGGTGAGGCCTGTGGCTGCATTAAGGAGACTCAGAAGTTTGTATGAAGGTAACTACAAGATGGCCACCACATTCCCACTTCCTTGCTATGGCTTCATACTGAAAGGCCTCGCTCAAATTTTAACAGGAGAAATGAAAAATTTTCAGATTTTTGGAGTCAGGGAACCAGGTTCAATAATGGCACTGCAGACCTGCCTGGTGGGAGAGGCTCACTCTCTCAGCTTCAGCACCTTCACTGGCACAGGAGGTGACAGCCCTCCTCCTAGGCGTGAGCATGCATGAGGGCACAGGAGCAGGTCCTGGCACGCAGGAGGACTCTGTGGCAGGCATCGTGATCAAATATAAAGAGAGTAGAATGCAAATATACACTATCGTATGTAAAATAGATAGCTAGTGGGAATTTGCTATAAGAAAAGGAGGCTCAAGAGGGAGGAGATGTATGTATGCCTATGGCTGATTCATGTTGATGTATGGCAGAAACCAACACAATATTGCAAAGCAATTATCCTTCAATTAGATATAAATAATTTTTTTTAAAAAGAAAAAGATGTGAGGGTCTAATAAAAAAGGGTTCTGTCAGCAGCACCACCTTCTGAATGGAAGCAGTCAGAACTGAATCAGGTCTAGGAATCAGGACAGTAGTAACAGGAAATTAAATCAGGATAGAAGAAACTCAGATGAGGCGGGGACGCCAGATTAATAAGACCTAATTAATCTCAAAAACTTTTGCCCGACAAAATAAACCATAAGCAAAATGAAAAGACAGCCCACAGAATAAGAGAAAAATATTTACAAATTATGTGGCCAACAAGGAATTACCTCCAAAATGTACAAATAGCTCTTGCAACTCAATATCAAAAAACAACAACCAAATCAAAAAGTGGGCAGAAGATCTAAATAGACGTGTCTCCAAAGAAGACATACAAATGGCAAAGAGGGCTCATCAAAAGAAGTTCAGTGTCGCTAATATTAGAGAAATGCAAATCAAAACTACAATGAGCAGTCACTTTACAGTGGTCAAAATCATCATCAAAATATCTACACACAGTAAATGCTGGAGAGAGTGTAGAGAAACGGGTATCCTCCTCCACTGCTGATGGACTGCATTGTTGACGTATGTATTTGTCCAACTGACTCACTTTGCTGCACAGTAGAAACTAACAACATTGTAAATCAACTACACGCCAATAAAATCTTTTTAAAAGATCCACAAGAATCAATTACAGGACACTAAATGAACTAGCAATACCTACCACTTTTATGACTTTTTTGCTGGTTCTCTAATGCTTTCTTTTCTGATGGAATAAACTTTTCCTATTAAGCTAACTGTGACTTAAAGCAATTTGATAAGGGGGCAGCTTTGTAGGCAGAATTGAAAGATTCATCTTATTTTCCCTACTTCATTCCTCCAGAATTTGGAAACTCTTAGTAAATATTCTTATTTTCATTGCAATATAGGTATTTGCATAAGTTCAATAAAATCCTGTTCTCTTTATAACAGAACACAATTTGAAACACTGGTTGCTGTTCCAAGACTTGGGCTGGAATACCAAATTTGAGAGTTTATAGACTCAGATATGACCAGATAGCTTTAAGGAAGGAAGACTGACATTATGGTGCTATAAATCCCCTTGAAAAAAACAGACTGGTACTTTGGGAAAGTTCATTTGCTGGTGTATTCAGGAACCTCAGGACATTTAGGTGAGCTGAAGAAGAGAGGAATTAACACAAGTCTATAGTTATTGCAGGTGAGTCTGATGATAAACTTTAACTTGGCCACTGGGCCTCAAGAGGCTTTTAAAAGTTCAATCTGAGACTCCTTATGAAAGAGTTTCAGCAAAGCGGATTTAAAAGAGCCTCTGTGATCTTTCACTATTCTTAGTGCACTTACATAAATAATAAGGACAAGTTTGTTGAATCTAGACTTATTTTGCCAACAAATTTGTCTTAATTTGGCTATCTTTGGTTAAAAGGGAATGATTTTAGAGAGAAAAATTATATTTCAGTAATCAGTCTTTGTGGATATTATGTTCTAGTGTTGTCCATGGGTCTTTTAAGGTTTTGTTTTCCACCCCTAAATTCAACTGGATCCTGAATTCTAGTTAACCTCCATATTTGGTTACAACTCTCCAAACTAACATTTTGAATTTTTCTCCCACTTTCTGCCTTGGAATTATTGGGAAGGAAATCTTCTTGTTTGCAAAAGCTATGCAAGCTGAAGTTGGACAAACTGATGTAAACTTCATATAAATCACCACAGCAGTTTGTGTGTGAACAGTCTTGTACCTGTTGCCACATGGCCAATCAGAAAGATCATCAGAGACATTCAAACTACAAATAAGGAAAACCTATTGAAAGGTTGCTGCCGTGAGTGGTGAGCTATGCCGGGATTTGTGACCTCCGGAGGAGAGGATTTCGATCTGGGGCCAGAGAAGAGGCTTGATCACTCGGAGTTTTTGTGTAGCAAAGTTTTATTAAAGAATAAAAGAGATAGTGAAAGCTTCTGACTTAGAGTTCAGAAGGGAGCAGAATGATATCTCCTTGCTAGTTTTTAGCAAGGAGTTATACATCTGTTTGCTAATCAGATAAAGAATCACCTCAAAACTGAGAGAGTTGCACCAGGCCCCTCTAACATAGCATGCATTTTGAGACGGCACTGGCACAAGGTGAGTTATCCCCAGCCATAAAACAATTGGCGTGAATCTTGAAGAAAGGCAGATTTCCAAGCAAATACGTAGTTTCATTAACATAGCTTAAGAGAAACACTTCCATAAAAAAAACTCATTGGTTAGCTCAAGGTTTGAGAAATGTTAAGTTCAGGCCAGGCGGAACCAGGTGTTGTCATGACAACACAGAATGTAAAAGAAGCCTCCTTTAGTTTTGTATAGGGAAGAAAAAAAAAAAAAGTCTGCCAGTTGCAGTTTATTTCCTCCTGCCACTTGAGGACCCCTAGCCTTCCTACCTGTTACCCTCTCACCATCAATATGTCACTGCCTGCTTCATTCAAGATGCTTTGAACTGGACATCTAGAAATCTTCTCTACTGACTGCCTTCAGAACTCAGAGAGTGAGACTACAAGTTGCTCCAATCATTAGTGTTTTCCACGGAAATACCTCTTATTAAATACCTGATTGCTTGCACTATGGTCCTAATTTGGGGAACCCGCCTGCATCACCACCTCTTGAAATGAGACACACCTGTTTGACTAAACTGACCTATTCTCAAGACTAAGAGACTCACTCAATGAGATGGAGAGATCTCCCTCAGCTTCTGGGCAGTGGACTTGGAGAATTTTCAAAGACAGAACTGAAGGTGCTCTGAACAAGTCTCCTCAAGGTGTGCCACTTTGGCCTGTGGATTATTTTGAGCCAAAGGCAATCAAGACTCTGCAGACTAGACACAGAGACTCTGCACACTAGACTGATGTGCATGGTGTGCAAAACGGAGAGGGTGGGGCGAATGGAGAGAGCAGCGTGGAAACATACACACTGCCATATGTAAAATAGATATCCAGTGGGAATGTACTGTGTGACTCAGGGAACTCAAACCAGGGCTCTGTCACAATCTAGAGGAGTGGGATGGGGTGGGAGGGAGATTCAAGAGGGAGGGGACGTATGTATACCTATGGCTGATTCATGTTGATGTATGGCAAAAACCAACACAATATTTAAAGCAATTATCCTTCAATTAAAAATAAATAAATTTAAAAACAGAAAAGAAAACTACCCAGCAGACTCAAGAGATATTTCTGCCCCTCCCTTAACTACCTAGAAGAACCGAAATTTGGGAGTCTTTCTCAGAGTGAGAATCACTACCAGAGTGAACTTTTATCTAAGCGACCCATCTGTAGGGCATGCAACTCATCAAACTACCAAACACTTGCTCTTCTTCCAATTGTCCTGAAAAGTTCCCTCCTCCCCTTTGAAATCCCAGGCCTCTTTCCAATCTCCTAGCTCAGGATGGCATATATGCCTTACTTTATCTATTGCCATTGAACTTCTTATGTATGTGGGTTCCTGTGTGCTTAAAATTATTTTTCTCCTGTTAATCTGTTTTATGTCTTTGCTGTTCAGTTCAGTTCTGTCGCTCAGTCATGTTCGACTCTTTTCGACCCCATGAATCGCAGCACACCAGGCCTCCCTGTCCATCACCAACTCCCGGAGTTCACTCAAACTCATATCCATCGAGTCGGTGATGCCATCCAGCCATCTCATCCTCTGTTGTTCCCTTCTCCTCCTGCCCCCAATCACTCCCAGCATCAGGGTCTTTTCCAATGGGTCAACTCTTCGCATGAGGTGGCCAAAGTACTGGAGTTTCAGCTCCAGCATCAGTCCTTCCAATGAACACCCAGGACTGATCTCCTTGGGAATGGATCTCCTTGCAGTGCAGGGGACTCTCAAGAGTCTTGTCCAACACCACAGTTCAAAAGCATCAATTCTTCGGTGCTCAGTTTTCTTCACAGTCCAACTCTCACATCCATACATGACCACTGGAAAAACCATAGCCTTGACTAGACAGACTTTTGTTGGCAAAGTAATGTCTCTGCTTTTCAATATGCTATCTAGGTTGGTCATATCTTTCCTTCCAAGGAGTAAGCGTCTTTTAATTTCATGGCTGCAATCACCATCTGCAGTGATTTTGGAGCCCAAAAAAATAAAGTCTGACACTGTTTCCACTGTTTCCCCATCTATTTGCCGTGAAGTGATGGGACCAGATGCCATGATCTTTATTTTCTGAATGTTGAGCTTTAAGCCAACTTTTTCCCTCTCCTCTTTCACTTTCATCAAGAGGCTTTTTAGTTCCTCTTCACTTTCTGCCATAAGAGTGGTGTCATCTGCATATCTGAGGTTATTAATATTTCTCCTGGCAATCTTGATTCCAGCTTGTGCTTCCTCCAGCCCAACGTACTGTACTCATGATGTACTCTGCATATAAATTAAATAAGCAGGGTGACAATATACAGCCTTGACGTATTCCTTTTGGAACCAGTCTGTTGTTCCACGTCCAGTTCTAACTCTTGCTTCCTGACCTGCATATAGGTTTCTCAAGAGGCAGGTCAGGTGGTCTGGTAGTCCCATCTCTTTCAGAGTTTTCCACAGTTTATTGTGATCCACACAGTCAAAGGCTTTGGCATAGTCAATAAAGCAGAAATAGATGTTTTTCTGGAACTCTCTTGCTTTTTTGATGATCCAGCAGATGTTGGCAATTTGATCTTTGGTTCCTCTGCCTTTTCTAAAACCAGCTTGAACACCTGGAATTTCACTGTTCACGTACTGCTGAAGCTTGGCTTGGAGAATTTTGAGCATTACTTTACTAGCGTGTGAGGTAAGTGCAATTGTGCAGTAGTTTGAGCATTCTTTGGCACTGCCTTTCTTTGGGATTGGAATGAAAACTGACCTTTTCCAGTCCCGTGGCCACTGCTGAGTTTTCCAAATTTGCTGGCATATTGAGTGCAGCATTTTCACAGCATCACCTTTCAGGATTTGAAATAGCTCAACTGGAATTCCATCACCTCCACTAGCTTTGTTTGTATTGATGCTTTCTAAGCCACTTGACTTCACATTCCTGGATGTCTGGCTCTAGGTGACTGCGCAGAAGCGTGGCTGAGAGGAGCTACCCCTCGCCCAAGGTCAGGGGCAGTGACCGAGAGTGCCAGGCTGTGATGGCACAGGAGTGACTGAGAGGAGCTACCCCATGCCTGAGGTCAGGGCGGCGGCCAAGAGGAGCTACCCCACATCTAAGGAGCAGTGGCTGCGTGGGCACAGGAGGGCCGAGAGGAGCTACTTCATGTTCAAGGTCAGGAGGGGCAGCCGTGAGGAGATACCCCTCGTCCAAGGTAAGGAGCAGTGGCTGCACTTTCCTGGAGCAGTTGTGAAGAGATACCCCACGTCCAAGGTAAGAGAAACCCAAGTAAGACCATAGGTGTTGCGAGAGGGGGTCAGAGGGCAGACACACTGAAACCATAATCACAGAAAACTAGCCAATCTGATCACACGGACCACAGCCTTGTCTAACTCAATGAAACTAAGCCATGCCATGTGGGGCCACCCAGGACGGGCGGGTCATGGTGGAGAGGTCTGACAGAATGTGGTCCACTGGAGAAGAGAATGGCAAACCACTTCAGTATTCTTGCCTTGAGAACCCCATGAACAGTATGAAAAGGCAAAGTGATAGGATACTGAAAGAGGAGCTCCATGGGTCGGTAGGTGCCCAATATGCTACTGGAGATCAGTGGAGAAATAACTCCAGAATGAATGAAGGGATGGAGCCAAAGCAAGAACAATACCCAGTCTTTGATGTTAGACCTGCCCAAAGAAACTTTGAAGGACTGAGATAGCTTTCTTGCCAACACACTCTTTAATCTCCTCCCCCAACCTCATGCCAAGCCCCCTGCCACTGCCTCCTCCTCCAACTCCTCTCTGTAACTCTACTCCAGAGAAGGGACAGGGACCAAGGGACATGCCTAGGAGTACCTTCCAGGGCTTGGTCACAAGGTGATGGACAGAGGATGAAGTGCTAAGGAGAGAGCTTTGGGTCCCAGAAGCCAATTCTGTGCCAAGTAGTCACCATGGTCACCTTGTCAACACTCAGTTGCTGTATCACCTGCCTATGTATGATGTCCATTTCCTGGAGGAGAAACTGAGGCTGGGAGAGAGAAAGACAGAATAGCTGGCCAAGGTAGGACTCAAAGTCCAACTGTTCTGACGCCAGTCCAAGACCCTTCCCAACCTGAACCCAGCTGGAGGCAGGGATTGCAGCTCTCTCATGCCCAAAAGTTGGCGCTTCTTATAAACTGGGCCAGGACTTGGGAGGGCAACTAAAAAGAGGGAAAATAGAGGTACCCCAAGACATGATCCTAAAGGGCAGGGGGTCAACTGAACCCTTCCTAGTCCCAGTTACCTTACCCAATCCAACAATAGAAATCTCTCACTTGGGACACATATTCCTACAGTGAGGGGTGGATGGACTTGAATTCCCTGCCTGCCACACCCCTTAGCCCCAGGATGGAGCAGAGGAAAGATGGACAGGGAGAGGGGCTGACCTGAGCTTTGAAAGGAAGAGAAGGAGGAGCACAGAGACAGAAAGAGCCTGGAGGCTCCCAGCCTCCCCATGGTTCTCCATCCACATCATAGTCCCAGACTAGTGGCCTACAGCCAACTCCCTAGTACCCTGTCGCCACCCCCACCCTCCTCCAGGAAGGCCTCCTGGGTCCTCCAGGAGCCCCCAAACCACCACAGTATCTTCTCCTGTGGGCAAAGCCCACCGTGGCCAAGGCCCTTCTCCCCAGCAAGGACATCCTGAAAGCAGCACATTTCCTGTTGCCTCACCTCCCAGCATAGAGCCTGAGATAGAGTGGGGTTGAGGGGTTGTGTATTGGTGAAAACGTGAGAAAAGGACCCAGGGCAGCCTTGCAGCCTGCAGTGGGGCAGGCCTGCTGTGTATAAGCAGTTGTTCTCTGTGGCCAGGCATTGGGTGATCACTTTACATCCCCAACAGCTTAACATCCAAATCACCCTAAGGGCAGACCTACATATCCCCAACGGAGAAGGCAATGGCACCCCACTCCAGTACTCTTGCCTGGAAAATCCCATGGACGGAGGAGCCTGGTGGGCTGCAGTCCATGGGGTTGCGAAGAGTCGGACATGACTGAGTGACTTCGCTTTCACTTTTCACTTTCATGCATTGGAGAAGGGAATGGCAACCCACTCCAGTGTTCTTGCCTGGAGAATCCCAGGGACGGGGGAGCCTGGTGGGCTGCCGTCTATGGGGTAGAACAGAGTCGGACACGATTGAAGCGACTTAGTAGCAGCAGCAGTACATATCCCCAGTACACAGGTCAGAAACCTGAGGCTCTGAGTTAGGCTGCAGGAGTTGTGTGTCACCCTGCTCCAGGCTTAAGCAATTTGCCAATGAATCAGGATGAAATGGAATTATAATGAGTGGCTGAGTTGAGCTTTATACACTGCACCCTGGGAATCACCCGTGTCGACCAGGGTAGAAGCGAACAGGAATGTTCATAATGATTATATCCATGTGTCCACACAAAAGATAAAGAGCTCCTGCTTTGTCCCAGGTGCTAATACAGTAGAGAACAGAATGAAGCCTCATGAAGCCTGTCTAGTGAGTGAGGAGAGTGTTACCGAAACACACAGATTAATGTAGAGTTATATTCATCAGTAATGCTATGGAGCATCAGGTAGGAGGTCTATGGAAGATCTCCCAGAGAGGGAAAACACGTACAGGAGAACTAACAACCTGCCCGTCAGAAAGTGGAGGAAGATGCTTCCCAGTGGAGGCAACACCACCTGCAAAGAGCCTAAGGTCTCAAAGGGCTCGTAGGGAGGATTTGGTCATGCCGAGGTGGTGCTGGGAGGAAGTGAATCCTTGCAGGTGGAGGGGACACAAGAGGCCAGGAAAGAGCAGAGGAAAGGCATTGTGGGGATGGTGGGCAGTGGGCCTTCCAGCAACTTCTGGAATGGAGCAGAACAGGGTGTGGGAGATGAGGCCAGAGAGGCAAGTAGGACAAGTCCTAAGGGTCTGAGATGCAGGCTGAGGGCCAACCGCCTGGAGGGCAGACACTGGGAGCGATGGAGGGTTGGAAGCAAGAGGATGCCGGGTCCACGCTGCTGTGGGGACCTTCCTGGTACACATGCAGCCCCAGGCAATCTGCCCATCAAGGCAAGCCTAAGCCCAGAGGCCAGTCCACTCGCCCTAGAAGACAGAGAGCACTGATTTGTTCTTACAAAAAACAAACGGAAATGGTGCCGGCGTGTCCATCCTACAAGCTCCCACGCACCATAACGTAGGGTCGGGCTGTCCTTTCTCTAGATCACCCAGAACGAGTCACACTTCACACTCTCGTGTGCAGCTATGACCTGGATCAAGAAGAGGTCACAGGCCACACGCCCACATGTGACGATGGGAACAAGTTGGCATTGCTGTGGGGAAAGCTGGCAGCACCCTGTGTTCTTCTCACGGTGCCTGGATCCAATGTGGTGCATCCCATGGGAGCGGCCAAAGCATGTGGCACTGGCCCTTTTGCTTGACAACAATTTGCTGTTGGTCACAGAACCCAAGACCTCAAATAGCCTCTTCAGGCTGGACATGCAGAACATGTCCTAGAAAAGCTGCTCCTGTGCTGTAGCCTGGCCCTGTAGGGACATGCTAACCTCCTAGGGAAGGACAGTGAGCCCTTGAGGCTGTCACAGAAACGTCGCCCGCCGCCACCCTCCTGGGGGTCTTGCAGCCTCCAGAACTGTGAGAAAATACATGTCTGCTGTTTAAGCCCCCTCTGTGTTACCTGTTGTGACAGCCAAAGTAGAATAAATGCAGGCCAGAGAGGACTTAACAGCAAGAGGCAGACTGATAGGCTGCAAAGATGCTCTGAAACTGGTCAGTGCTGGTCCACATGCGTGAAGAAGAGATGCCAGCTCTACATGGTGGACGGAGGGGGAAGGGATTAAAGATGCAAAGATGTAGGAAGGGGCTGCAGTGAAGGTGGTGGGTGAGCTCAGTGTTCCCCAGGAGGCCCAGAGGATACTCAGTTTACAAAGCACGGGCATCACCAAACTCAGAGTTGGGGCTGCCCCTGTAGGCTGGGGAGGATGAGAGCCATGCCATTACAGAAGGGGCTCCCTGGTGGCACTGGAAGTGATATGATGAGGAAAGGAGAGGCCAGGTACCTGCATGTGGCAGGCAAGTTAATGCTGGCTGTGGGGAGGACACCTCAGCGGATCCCTATGTGGCTTCTTCACAGGCTACTTGAATGACCCATGATGTGGTTGCTGATTCCTCCAGAGTGAGTCTCAAAGAGAGGACATAGTGACACCAGGCAAGGCGTGCATTTTAGTGAGGAGATGTGACGGGGGACACATGGCCATGGGGTCTCTGTCCCACTGTGAGCCCAGTTTCCAGAAGCTGCAGGCCTGAGTGAGGAATGGAGTGGCCAGGTGAAGGTTCAGGCGAGCCGGAGCCTGGAGACTCACCTGTGACTCTGGGGTTCCATCCTCTAGGAGGCATGTACACCCCAAATCTGTGGCCAGTGCACAGGGTCCCCAGTGGGTAGAATATGTGAGATGGAAACAGGAGGGCCTCATGTATCATCAGTCCCAGTGACCTACTTGGGAACTGGAGTCTCACATGCATGACTCTGGACTCGGCATCCAAAGGTTTGGCATCCAAAGGAGGGATGTATCCACCAGGTGACCACCTACTGGTGGCCCTGGTCCCTTTGCACTGCTTGTGCCAAGAGACCAGCAGATGAGGGAGGGGAAGGGCCAGCAGTCTAGCGGGGATCACTGATGGAGACCACAGGAAGAGGTAGGTCAGGCGGGCTGAACACATGGAGGCAGGGAAGGCTCAGATGGTAACAGATGTGTGCCTCTCTGGCGGTCTTTTCCTGATGGGAAAGGTGAACGGACAGGTGAGTGCTGTGACTCGGGAAGGCAGGCTGACCAAGGGTCAGGCCCCTCGGGAACGAGGCTCTGGGTATCCCCCACCAGGTCAGCCATCATTTCCAGCCCAGGTGCTCACTGGAGGTGAGAGGCATGGATGGGTGGTAGATGGGTAGGTGGGGGTATGAGTATCAGATACAACCCTGAGCGAGCTGCAACAAGAACAGCTAATGCACAGGCCTGGAGGAAAGGCCAAGAACGGACACGTGTGTGACACGTGCAGTCAGGTGGGGCTGGAGCAGCGGGGCCGGCCTGCCTCTCCCTCTCGAAGGGCTCTCAGAGCTTCTCCATGTCTCCTTCCCTCGTGGCCTGGTTTGGGCTTCCTCACGGCATGGCGGCCCCGCCTCCACACGTGAGTCCCCTGGGGACCAAGGCAACGTCTGCCTTGCCACTTCTGACAGCCTCCAAGTCACACAGGGCATCTTATCCACATTCTGTTGGTTACTAGTGAGTCACATGTCCACCGGCTACAAAGGGAGAAGAAACTAGACTCTGTTCTCAACAGGAGGAAAGTCAAGGTCAAATCATGTCAGATGTGGGCCAAGGAAGGGAGATGGGACAGAGAGGATGAAGACTTGCTTGGAGACCATATTCTCCAGTTGTATTTGATGAATGGGTGGACAAGGTGGCCAGAAGGGAGAATGAGTCTCAGCTCTGATCATGATAGAAAATGCCAATAAGATATTTGGATCTCAGGCAGAGGAGCCCACCCTGTGGATCCCCTGCTCCTCGGTCAAGGGGCACAGAGAGAATGCCAGGCAGCACTCAGCTGCACCACGTGACCAGCCTTCCCCCAGGGAAGAGACCCTGAGGTTGTTATCTCTTGTGCATCCTGTCACTGATCCCCGGCTCCTCTATGGCCATCCCATTTTACAGATGAGGGGCTGAGGCCCAGAGAGATTAGGCATCTCGTCAAGGTCACTATTGATTACCCAGATCCTATTTAGAAAGTTTCAGGTAGTCTTGCTCCTCTACTAGCTATGTGTTCTTGGGTAAGTCAGGTACTATTTGTGAAAGCCGTTTTACTCCTTAAAATGGAGATTACACTCCTTATGGAGAAGGGAATGGCAACCCACTCCAGTACTCTTGCCTGGGGAATCCCATGGACAGAGGAGCCTGGCGGGCTACAGTCCATGGGTAGCAAAGAGTTGGACACGACTGAATGACTAACACCATACTGTACACTGCAATCAAGTTTATCAAGGCAGGCTTCCAGGTGGTGGCACTCCCTGGATGGAGTGTTGAGTTTTGTAGGGCAGCTTCTGAGTCAATCAGCCAGTCAGAAGGCTGCAAGTAGAGATGGGCAGGTAAGCCCAGCAGGAAAAGCTTGGAGAGGCACAAAGGAGGGGCATGGGCATTGGAGTGAGGAGTAGCATTCCTGGCAGGAGTGAAGTCTGGCAGGCTTCCCTGGGGAGGTGGCATTCAGTATTTGGCCTGAAAGTGGACAGAGATTGCCAGGAAACTGCCGATGGGAGTGAACATCAGAAGGGCAGTGTCTCCAGCCTGCACTACTCAGGCGACGGCATCTATGTGGGCGTCTCTCCTGTTTTTCTTCCTCCCTCCTCTCCTGAGGGGTAGTAGCCCAATCAGCTCCAGATAATCCAGGCCCTGTAGGCAGAGTGAAGTCCTCCAGCCCCTGCCTGCAGGCCAGTGTGATGGAGTCACTCAGCTGGCTGCCCGTGCTCATGCCCAGTGCTGAGGCCCCAGGAGGCCCTGGTCCCATCACAAATCACTGTCTTCGTGGTGCCCCACCACCACGTGGACATGGATCCCCCACACCTCCAGGTGGGTGTCCTCAGTGATCCTTGCTCACCTCTTGGAGCTGCAGTTCCTTTTTTTCCCCGCACTGGAATCCAGTGTGGGTTTGTGTCCTGGTCTGCACCACAGGGAGGGGCAGCCTGGGCTCTGGTTCTGCCTCCGTTATGGACGGTCTGTGTGGCAGAGCTTGTGCTGGTCGCTTCCAGTCTCTGTGGTTTAGTTTCCCCACCTGTACTGGGGAAAATTACAGGCAGCAGAGATCAGATGAAGTGTGCACAGGCCTGAGGAAGGACATGGTCACAGGCTCAGTCTGGGGACCCGCTCTGCGCCCTGAGGTTCACTTCTATAGGGAGCAGGGGCCTCAGGGCCTTTGCACTGGCTGTTCCCTTTGCCACAAAGTCTTTCCTCCCAGATGCCTGAGGGGTTCAGTCCCTCTCTATCTCCTGGTTGTTCCTGAAAAGGGCTTTCATGGTGAGGCCTTCCTGGCACCCTTGTGTACTCTCCTGTATGTGCTGTGCTCAGTCACTTCAGTCGGGTCTGACTCTTTGTGATCCTGTGGACTATAGCCTGCCAGGCTCCTCTATCCATGGGATTCTCCAGGCAAGAATACTGGGGTGGATTGCCATTTCCTTCTCCAGGGGATCTTCTCGACCCAGGGACCCTGCATCTCCTGCATTGCAGACAGATTCTTTACTGCTGAGCCAGCGGGGAAGCCCTTGCTGCTGCTGCTGCTGCTGCTAAGTCGCTTCAGTCGTGTCCGACTCTGTGCGAGCCCATAGACGGCAGCCCACTAGGCTCCTCTGTCCCTGGGATTCTCCAGGCAAGAATACTGGAGTGAGTTGCCATTTCCTTCTCCAATGCATGAAAGTGAAAAGTGAAAGTGAAGTCGCTCAGTCGGCTCGACTCTTAGCGACCCCATGGACTGGAGCCTACCAGGCTCCTCTGTCCATGGGAATTTCCATGCAAGAGTACTGGAGTGGGTGCCATTGCCTCCCCTGTATATATTCCCCCTACTCCCTTCCTTATATTTTACTTACCAGCTTGTGAATCTCTGGTTTTCAAACTAGAACATCAGCTGCCTCGGTAGGGGCTTCATCCACTGGGTCTACGAACATATTCTCAACCCGCCTGATGGATGGAGTAGAGGCTCCATGAGTATTTGTTGAGTGAATGAATGAATGATGCCAGGAAGGAGAGAGGGGAAAGACTCTGATTTCTTTAGGTGACTTTAAATTGTTAGACATGCCTCCTTGAGCTCTCTTATGGAAGAAGGAAGGAAATAAATAAACACACAACCCCACTCTGTGATGATGGATATAATTCATTACATGAGATGTTAACAAGTGAGGAGCTCATTTTAAAGAGAGGGGCAGCAAGAGCCTTGAGGCTGAGTCCGGTCCTGGGCCCACTGGGTAGCCTCTGTGGGGGCCACCGACCTGTGTGTGGAGCTGCTGACCTGTCACCCCCAGTTTACAGAAGGGGAAACTGAGGCCCAGAGAAGGTTGGTGCTGCTCAAGGTCACCAGAAATAGCCCCCATGCCTGCTGACTCCCTGCCCGGTGCTCTCTGCATTCCTTTACCAGCATCTCCGGGCTCCACAGTGAGCCAGGCTGACCTAGATGGGAAGCAGGCGCGGCTCCATCCTGGGGGCTCCCTGCCTGGGGCGAGACAGGTAGATCCACAGGGACAACCCGGGGGTCTGCTCCTCTCAGCTCCATCTCTCAGCACCCACACCCCCTCATTCCAGCCCAAGGAAGCCCTTCTGAGTCCCTGGACCTCTCCCCTGGGGCCCCTGGGTTTGACTGGTCTGTCCCCCCATGGCAGCCTCAGGGCCACCCAGCATGTCCTTCTGGGAGGCTGTCCCTGACCCTGGGCCTGGCCGGCACGTCCCTCTGTCACAGTGCCATGGTCTGTTTCCACATGTGTCTCCCCAGGAGAGCACCTTCCTTCCCATCAAGGAGTGCCTGCCCATGTCCTTCCCCCAGCGCACTGTGTATCGTGCCTCTGGCACAGAGTGGGCACAAAGGCTCCCTTGCTGGAACTGCAGTGAGAGCAGAGGGCAGGGCCCTGGGCAGATGGTGTGAGTGCCAGGGGCCCCCCTGACACTGTGGGTCCCTGGATTTTACTCCTTGGCCTCCGGGATTCCCGATGGAGCTGGTGTGATGGTGTCCCCATTCCCCTTCCCCCTGGTCTAGGACAGCACGCAGGCTTGTGTCACCACAGTCTACACCTCGGTGGTGGAGGACCTGACCCGTAATAAGCAGCACAGGTTCATCATCGTGGACCAGGAGTTCTTCCGGCTGTGGTGGGATGGCGTCGCGTCAGCCAAGCAGAAAGTCCAGGTAACGCTGCCCTCCAGGGTGGTCCTCACCAGGGAGCTGAGAGAGGAGTGGCCTGGGGGTCCCAGTGATGACCCTCCAGGAAGCTCCTGGGACAGTGCTCTCTGTGGCCAGGGCTGTGCTGTGTAAACCAGGAGGCCCTAAACTCTCTGGGGCTGCTCTCAGAGTTTAGATGAGAGTTGTGGTCAGCCCCACGCCCCGGAGATAGGTTTGTGTTTAATCCCGCCTTTCTGGCTACTCATTGCAGCTGTGGCAACCCCGCTGGCACTCAGCTGGCATGAACGGGGTCACCTCTGACACTGGGCACTCCAGGGGGGCCTGTGTCCACACTCTCTTCCTTCATTTACACATCTGTGTGGCCCCCCTGGGGACGGGAGCTGGTGACCCACCCAGGGGGTGCCACAGTCCCTGTGGTTTCAAGGCTGGAGGCAGATTGGCTTCACTCATCACAGGGAGTGAGAGGCCCCACTCCACGGAGGGCAGCCTGGGACCAGGTCCTGCTCCCCCACCTCCCTGGGTGATCACAGGTGGCCAGTGGCCTCTGTCAGCCGCATCTACAGTGGGAGCGATCTCCCTCCTCAGAGAGGCTCTACTTGGAGTAACCACATGATGGAAGCACCTGGGATGCCTCTCTGGAGCTTGGCCCCTCCAGGCTTCCCTTTCCCTCAGAACAGTCCCCGGTGGTGAGTCTCAGAGGCCCAGAGACCTGCTCAAAGGTAGCAAAGCTCAGATGGTGAAGCAGGGTGTCCACAAGGTCCCCCCAGAGAGGATGTGAACCTGCAACCCTAGAGCTGAGAGGACCAGCCTCCCATATGATGGGCTCTGTGGCATTCCGGGTGCTGGCCTATGACTTTCTATACATTATTTCATTGACTCCTCCCAACAGCCTCACTACAGAGAAGGTTCAGGTTCAGAGAGGGCAGGTAACTGGCTCGTGGTCACACAGCTTATACCAGACAGGTGGGATTCTGGATCAGATATCCTGACTCGAAGCATAACTCTCCAAGGTCTTCAGTAGAAAGTTCCCATTTCTTTACATGGATGCCCCCAAACATCTGTCTCCTCCCCTAGAAAGAGGTGTGGCCTGGCTAAGGTAATTCAATGGGACAGCCCACAAAGAGAGAGTTTTTCTCTGCTTTGTTCTGGCGGAATCCTCATTACCTGGGTGATGCCCAGAATGTAGTAGTTGTTTTCTGAAACAGTACATGTAGGTGTCATTCAGTATATTTTCAGTGAATGAGCTTCAAATACTGTACCTTCAGAAATCAAATCAAAACTACAGTCTGTCCAGTGGATGGCGCCTTACTGCCATAGCCTTTGCCCTTACATGTCCAGGGACATCCCCAGGGGTCAGCTCCCCTCAGCTTCATCTCCCATCTTCCGTCCTCCCTTTCTTTCATGTATACTAAAATTTGTCATCCAATCATGTGACAAACCCAATTTGAAGGACAGTCTACAAAATAACTAGCCCGTAATCTTTGAAATTATTAATCACATGGAAGAATAAGAAAGGCTCATAAAGTGTTATGAATTAAAGGATAAAGAAGAGAAATGACATTAAAACCAATTCATGATCCTAGATTGAATCCTGCACCAGAGGAAGGACATTAGTGGAACAAGTGGCAAAGTTTGACTAAAGTTCCTTAATTCCATAGTAGCATTTTTAACATTAAATTTCTTGATTTTGATAAGTATGCAAAAGTTACAATAATCTTATTCTTGCCAAACCTATACTGAAGTATTCTAAAGGCTAACTTGTGCTTTCAAATGGCTTTGAAGAAACAAAGTATGTGTAAGGATACAGGAGCGTATTCAAGGAAACAGGTAAAAATAAGACGAGATAATCTGGGGGAAGTACTTATGGGAGTGCCTGATATAATTCTAGCAAGTGTTGTTTAAGTTTGAAATTATTCCAAAAGCAAAATTTCAAGATATATACTTATATATTATATATGTGTTTTATGAAGCTGCTGTCATGGGTCAGGTGCTGGTCTAGGTACTGGACACAGTGCTGACCAGGACAGACCGGGTCCTGCTTTTGCAGAATAAATGAAGGTGAGGAGTTTGAAGGAAGGACCATGAGACTCTGTAGGCATGTCCCCAACAAACACAACCAGGCTCAGCCTGGGGGCTGTCACCTGGCTATTTCTCTCTGCCTCCAATGCCAAGGTCCATGAGCTTGTGGCCCAAAGACGCCTGGAGTTTGTCCTTGGAGGCCAGGTCATGCATGATGAGGCCGTGACCCACGTCGATGACCAGATCCTCCAGCTCACAGGTTTGATTACCCCTTCCCAGACCCAGGGTCCCTTGGGTCTCCTGTTAGGCTGCGACTGGGTATCTGAGCCCTGGTCTGGCCCCCAGGTTCACCTCTCAGCAGGAGACTGTGATCCACAAAAACTGTGATTGGCTGATGCCACACCCTTGCCCGTGCCCTTGAGTGCAGGGCTTGAGTGTGGATTTTAGACCAGATGGGCTGGCTATATCCTGGCTCTCAACCCTCTGAACAGGGGGCAAGTGATGTAACCCCATTAAGTCTCAACTTCCTCCTCTATAAAAAAGTTTGATAATGAGGTACCTCAAAGCATTGTTATTGAGATTAAATTGGGATAATTCAAAAGAGCACATTGAGTGTAGTGTGTGGATCTCCAGTAAACGGTCAGTGAAGGTTAGATCCCATCTCTGTTATCACCCCACCCACCACATACTCCAGCACTGTTCATTCCACACCATCTACATCAGCTCACCACCATCACCATCTGCAATCAGCACCAACACCCACCACCACCTCCAAATCAACAGCTTGACATACATCTACACCATCACCACAATTACTAACACCACCACCACCATAATCACTACCAACACCATGATCTTGATCATTACATCTACACCATCACCATCACCATAATTACTAACACCACCACCACCATAATCACTAACACCACCATTACCACCACCTCGATCATTACATATACACCATCACCACCACCACCACAATTACTAACACCACCACCACCACCACCATAATTACCAACAACACCACCTCAATCATTCTGTCTATACCATCACCACTACCACCACCATCAACAACCACCACATCTCCATCAGCAGCAGCAGCAGCTCTGCTACTGTCATCACTGCCTACACCACCTTAAGGACCACCAGCAGCACCACTGGCAACACATCCACCATCAGCTCAAACACCTTAGCCACCTCATCACTGCCTACACCACCTTAAGGACCACCACTTCATTGCATCACCACCACCCACCTCTCATCAAACACCGCCATCTGACAACTACCTAAACCACATCACCTCATGAACACCTCTACTACCACCAGCTTCTGCATCATCTTCGCCACCAACAAAACCTCTATCACCATCATCACCAACTCCACTACCACTATTACAACTGCCACTACAAACAGAAGGGCCACCTCCACCAGCACATCACCTGCCCATTCCAACAGCCTCTGACACCATGACCACCAGTACCACAAAAAACAAACACGTCTCCAATGTCAACTCTACCACCACCACCAAAACCACCACCATTAATGCTAACACCATCATGAGCAGTTCAAAAACTTCATCACCAACTCTACCATCCTCACCACCACCATCATCATTATCTCTACCATGGCCATTACTACCGCAACCACTGCTTCACCCACCATCACCTCCACCACCATATCACCACCATCCCCTCTATCCCCACTGTGTTCTCCATCCCCTTGCATAGTTTGCACCAAACACCCATTCCAAGCTATGTAACTGATGTTTTTTCACAAGAAATAGCTTCACCCATCCCTAAAGGCAGGGTGACATTACTTGTCAACAAAGGTCCATCTAGTCAAGGCTATGGTTTTTCCAGTAGTCATGTATGGATGTGAGAGTTGGACTATAAAGAAAGCTGAGTGCAGAAAAATTGATGCTTTTGAACTGTGGTGTTAGAGAAGACTCTTGAGAGTCCCTTGGACTGCAAGGAGATCCATCAGTCCATCCTAAAGGAAATCAGTCTTGGGTATTCATTGGAAGGACTAATGTTGAAGCAGAAACTCCAATATTTTGGCCACCTGATGCAAAGAGCTGACTCATTTGAAAAGACCCTGATGTTGGGAAAGATTGAGGGCAGGCAGAGAAGGGGATGACAGAGGATGAGATGGCTAGATGGCATCACTGACTCAATGGACATGAGTTTGGGCAAACTCCCGGAGTTGGTGATGGACAGGGAGGCCTGGTGTGCTGTGGTTCATGGGGTCGCAAAGAGTCGGACATGACTGAGAGACTGAACTGAAAGGCAGGGTACTAAGGGAGCATCACTGTTCTAAGTTTCATTTTGTGGAACAGGCACGAAGGCTGAGGCCAAAGGAAGGTCAAAGGGGCAGTGGATGAGCCAGCATTGATTACAGCTCTAGCCCACTGTCACCCCCCTAAGTGTGATCCCAGTTACACCAAGTGTCGAACATCAAGATGGCATTGGATTTTTTCTGAGAATTTTCCTTACGCTGTCTCTCCTTTCACCCCTTTAATCTGTGGTTCCTTCCTTCTGAGTTTCTACTGACTTATTTCTAGGTGTAAATAGGAACGTGATGGGAATGTTTAAATTTTGTTAAATAAACTCCTAGTCTGCAAAGTGCAGTCGCAGCCCTCACCTCCTGGCCTCCACCTCATCCTTCTGCCTCCTGCTGCTCTTAAGCTGCTCCCACAACAGGGCCTCCTGTGCTTTCAATCACAAGCTTTCCTGTTGTTTCCACCCAAACAGCTCATCTCAGACTCAGCTGAGGGGTCTCATGGTCCAGGAACCTCCGTTAAACTCACAGGACCTTGTCATCTCCCCTCTCCACCTGGAAACTACAGGTTGTCTCTGCTAGTGACTGGTGTCTGATTCTTCTCTGGGTCCCCAGAGCTCAGCCCAGAATCTGGTCAGACAAGTGCTATTGAGCTTGGAAGGAGGGGATAGGTGCTGACCCCCTCCCCTCCTCGGGGGTGACCACGGTGGGGACAGCCCTCACTTCTGATCTCAGCCCACCATGCTCACCGTCCTGAATGCCCCAGAGATGACCCTACAGGCCTGGCCTAGACCATGGCAACCAGAATCCCAGCACAATTGTGTTCCCATCACCCTGGGGTAGGAAAGGACATGAACCTCCGGGCAATGGTTCCTCCCCAGAGGATTTCATGAAGCATCATTTCCAAGACCAGCCAAGCTCCCCGGAGGATGGACATTGATTTCCTCTCACAATAAACTTCATGTTCTAAGTACAAGACATACACTTAGTCCCTTCAGTCCTTGAGGCAGTCCTGGAGATGGGGAGTCTTACAAGACTCCACCTGTAGGGGTAAAGGTTGAGGCTCAAATCCTACTAAAACTTACCCAAGTCACGCTGCCACCAGGTAAGAATAATGGATCTGACCTGAGCCTGGCCCAGTCAGTGAGGGGCTTGTTAGCTCAGCCCCTCTCCCTGGAGGCTGGACCAAGTGCTTTTCCATCTCTTTTCTCTGATGGCCTCAGAACAGCCTGGCTCAATATCACTTCAGTTCAGTTCAGTCGCTTAGTCGTGTCCGACTCTTTGCAAACCCATGGACTGCAGCACACCAGGCCTCCCTGTCCATCACCAACTCCTGGAGCTTGCTAAACCCATGTCCATCAAATCGGTGATGCTGATGTGGCTCGATGTAGTAGCTTGTAAGTCAGAATTCAGTAAGTTAGTGGTCGGATGGTTCTGAGATGGAGTCCTCTGTATTAGTGTCTACAGTAGCAAGACCCTGCTTGGCCTGGTAGATGGCACTCCAGTCCTAGAGAAGGGCAGGGGGACTTGAGGGAGTTAGGGGGTGAGGGGCCACCCTTCAGTCACTGAGGAGGCTGATCTCTTTGCAGAAGGACATGGGTTTCTCTATGAAACTTTTGGGATCCAGCCGCAGTTCTCCTGGCAGGTGTACTCATTTGGCGCATCCACCACAACTCCCACCCTGTTTGCCCTGGCAGGCTTCAGTGGCCACATCATCTCCCGCATAGACTATGACCTGAAGGTGACCATGCAGCAGAAACAGGTGAGCAGCGAGCCACATCCACGGCTCCCAACTCGCCTCTGCTTCTTCCCCCTCTATTCCTTCCGGCATCTCAGAGCCCCTGCTATTCTCCCGAGCATTTGGGATGCTGGCAGCTACACAGGCCATGGGATGTCCCAGGCCCATCTTTGCCCTGCTGTGCCCTCCGGCATGAGTGGTTCTCTCCTCCCGCAGGTCTAGCTCCTGGCTGAGCTGAAGGCCCAGCTCGGATGCCTGTGGCTCTGAGTCCCCTTCCCCCTTCAGCTGGGCTGGTGCTGCCTTCTTGAGTCTCCAAAGGGTCTGGCACAGACCTGCACTCAGTAAACTGTGCTCGATGCAGAGAGGGGGTGGTGGGGGGTTCAGGGTACCTGGGACATAATAACTCTTCTGATGGGTGGGCAGCGAGCATGAATGAATGTAACACCCAACAACCACACAGACACTGCCTTTGCCATCTACAAAGTGCCAGGCCTGGTGGAAGCCACTGCCCTCTGGGTTTCTTTTAATCCTTGCAGCAGCCTATGATGTAGTTTCTTTATTTCCTGGGGCTGTCTGAAGAAAGTACCGAAAACCGGGAACTTCCAACAACAGAAATGTGTTGTTAACGGGCCTGTGAGATGAGTGCAATTGTGTGGTAGTTTGAGCATTCTTTGGCATTGCCTTTCTCTGGGATTGGAATGAAAACTGACCTTTGCCAGTCCTGTGGCCACTGCTGAGTTTTCCAAATTTGCTGGCATATTGAGTGCAGCACTTTCACAGCATCATCTTTCAGGATTTGGAATAGCTCAACTGGAATTCCATCACCTCCACTAGCTTTGTTCGTAGTGATGCTTTCTAAGGCCCACTTGACTTCACATTCCAGGATGTCTGGCTCTAGGTCAGTGATCACACCATCGTGATTATTTGGATCGTGAAGATCTTTTTTGTACACAGTTCTTCTGTGTATTCTTGCCACCTCTTCTTAATATCTTCTGCTTCTGTTAGGTCCATACCATTTCTGTCCTTTATCGAGCCCATCTTTGTGTGAAATGTTCCCTTGGTATCTCTAATTTTCTTGAAGAGATCTCTAGTCTTTCCCATTCTGTTGTTTTCCTCTATTTCTTTTCATTGGTCGCTGAGGAAGGCTTTCTTATCTCTTCTTGCTATTCTTTGGAACTCTGCATTCAGATGCTTACATCTTTCCTTTTCTCCTTTGCTTTTTGCTTCTCTTCTTTTCACAGCTATTTATAAGGCCTCCTCAGACAGCCATTTTGCTTTTTTGCATTTCTTTTCCATGGGGATGGTCTTGATCCCTGTCTCCTGTACGATGTCACGAACCTCAGTCCATAGTTCATCAGGCACTCTGTCTATCAGATCTAGTCCCTTAAATCTATTTCTCACTTCCACTGTATAATCATAAGGGATTTGATTTAGGTCATACCTGAATGGTCTAGTAGTTTTCTCCACTTTCTTCAATTTAAGTCAATTTTTCTTCAATTCAATTCAATTTTAGTATACCTTAGTGATAAGCAAACTGAGATTCACAGAGATTCAGAGTGGTCATTCCTGGAGCCTGGTTGAGATGTCACCTCTATGCTTCCTGGCATGAATGGCAAAGACCCTTGCTGTGGGCTATCCAGACCCCAGAAGTTCACTTTTGGTGGGTCCCAAACCACATTAGTGCCTGTGGATTCCAGCATGCTGGCCTGTCTTTATACAGAATATTGAGATTCTGCTCATTAAGAAGTTTTTCAGAGTCATTTTTACTTTAAAAATATTGTTAAAATACCATAATTTAGGTATCAAGATTTTTATACCCCCGAAGTCTGGTGCCCACGGTGCCTGTGTTCCTTGCTTACCCTTGGCCCCAGCCCTCTTTGCGTCCTTGGGAGTGGATCTGATGAGCATGGAGCTGACATAAAGAAGGAGGAATCAAGACGGTCCTCACTTAATCCGTATGGTGGAGGTGGGGCCCAGAGGTTGTGGGCTTCACTTGGCAGCAGAAGGAATACAGGAGCTGTAAGGAGATGTGCTTGAGGTCCCCCACAGGGCTGAAATGTGGCCCCTCTGTCCACAAAGCTCTCATCTGCCCACCACTGACCTGCCTGTCAGACTGATGGATGATGGAGGCCATCAGAGGGGTCTGCTGGCCCAGATGCACTCTGGCCTCACAGAGCACTTCCTGTCCACCTGGACCCCAGGCTGCCTTCCTTTCCAGGGTGCAGCCCCCTAACACTCTTCCCTGTCTCTCAGCGAAGGGTTTTTCTTCCAAGATCAACGCATGGATGAGATGTTCACCCCCAGTGACATGCCTGTCATTAAGGACAACATTCAGATGTATACCAAGAAACTGTTGAACAACACATGGGAACAGTTCATCTGGTTCCAGATAGGACATGTTCTCTGGCCGTGGGTAAGGGGGCACATCCCAGGCCCTGATTCCTCAACTACACCCAGAGATTGCCATGATGGGTCTGGCCTCTGTACCTGCTACTACCCTTTACCTGTTTGCAGCTCTAACCAGGCTGGTCTTCATCCAGTCAGTTTTACTGCCTTGGGAGTTCAGAATGTGGTATTTGCCAAAGGAAAATAGAAACACCTGCCTAAAGTAACTTGGATCTGGGTCACAAAAGTTTATAAAAATCTACCTCTAACCTCCTACTGGAGAAGGCAATGGCACCCCACTCCAGTACTCTTGCCTGGAAAATCCCATGGATGGAGGAGCCTGGTGGGCTGCAATCCATGGGGTTGCTAAGAGGCGGGCACGACTGAGCAACTTCACTTTCACTTTTCCCTTTCACGCATTGGAGAAGGAAACGGCAACCCACTCCACTGTTCTTGCCTGGAAAATCCCAGGGACGGGGGAGCCTGGTGGGCTGCCATCTCTGGGGTCGCACAGAGTCGGACACGACTGAAGCGACTCAGCAGCAGCAGCAGCAACCTCCTACTTCTTACTTGTTATGATGACTGTCAAAGTGGGGTGCTGGAGGATTTATAAATCTAGGCTTGCTTCATCAACATATTATTACTCTGGCATTTCTTTCTGGAGATGGTTCTGAACACACTCGGAGGCCCCGTAAGATCCAGTCATGACCTTTCCCCTCTGATCAAAGACCTTCACTCTGGGGCCGCTTCAGCCCCGTCCAGGGATCTGCCCACCTGTGTTGGGGAAGTTAAGCTGTTTATTGTGCTATACACTCTCATGAGTTTTTGTGGTGCGCTCATCACAGAATTCATGAGAGAGAAAAGATAAGAATAGATTTTATGAAATATCTCTTTAGCCAGCCTGAGAGCAATAAATTCTGAAGGTTTCATCCCTCTGGCCACTCACAGGACTAATTTTGCCTGGACTCACCTGTCAAAACCTAAAGAGAACTTTCTTTGATCTTACCTTGCTGTGCCCACTAGAGTCTTCCCAGGTGGCTCAGTGGTAAAGAATGTGCCTCCCAACACCATGAGACTTAGGAGATATGAGTTTGATCCCTGGGTCAGGAAGATCCCCTGGGGGAGGAAATGGCAGTCCACTCCTGTCTTCTTGCCTGGAAAATCCCATGAACAGAGGATCCTGGTGGGCTGCAGTCCAAGGGGTAGCAAAAGAGTCAGACACGACCAAGTGACTGAGCACGCACACACCCACGAGAGTAAGATAATCTCCTCTGCAAGATTTCTGTGAGCCAGGAATTGCAGATTTTAATAAAGATGCATTCAGAGGTGGCTGGACATTCAATTGAGTCCAACATTTGAGATACACATGAAATGCCTCTGAACAACTTTATCCATTACATGATTTCATCTCAGTCAAAGGAAGACTTTCACTCCTGTGAGCCCTGCCTCTTACATATATTCTCACTATAATTCTATTATATGTACTTTTCCCAAAGCCAAATTTCAACAAGGAAAACACAGAATACTGTGACTATTGGGGGGGTACTTTTTTTTAGAACTGTAGCTCTCTCCTTCTTTATTGTGTATGACATTATATTAGTCTCATGAATACAACATAATGACCCCATATATGAATACATTGCAAAATGATCACCACAATAGATCTAGTTAATATCTGTCACCACAGAGAGTTACAAAATTTTTTTTTGTGATGTGAGCTTTTAAGATCTACTCTTTAAGCAACTTTCAAATCCATGATAGAGTATCATTAGCCACAGTTACCATGATGTACTCTGCATCTCCAAGACTTCTGTATTTTGTCGAAGGAAATTTATACCTTTTGACTTCCATCAGTCATTTAAGCAACCACCAATCTGTTCTCTCCAGGCATAAGCTTATTTTTATATTACCTCCATTAAAAAAATTCACCTGTGAGATCATATGGCATTCATGTTTCCCTATCTGACTTCACTTAGCATAATGACTTCGAGTCCCATCCATGTTGCTGCAAATGGCAAGATTTCCTGTTTTTTATTGATGATGTTATTGGTGAATAACTATATATACTTATATATATATATACACATTTATAAATATTTATATAACATTTTCTTTATCTGTTCATCCACTGATGGATGCATAGGCTGACTCCATATATTGTTTTAAATAATGCAACAATGAACCTGGGGGTGCAGACGTCTTTTCAAGTTAATGTTTTTGTTTTCTTTGGATAAACACACAGAAGTGGGATTGCTGGATCATATGTGGCTCTATCTTTAATTTCTTGAGGAATCTCCATACTGTTTTCTATAGTTGCTATAACAATTTTCATTCAAACTAACTGTGCATGAAAGTTTTCTTTTCTCCTCATCTTGAGCAACACTTCTGGTTTCTTGTCTCTTGGACAACAGTCATTCTAATAGATTTGAGGTGGTACCTCTCTGTGATTTTGATATATTCAGTATCTTTTCCTGTGTCTGTTGGCATCTCTATATGTTCCTTGGACAAATGTCTGTTCAGGTCCTTTGCCCATTTTTTACCTAAATTGCTTGTATTTTACCATTCAGTTGTATGTATTATTTATATATTTTCAATATCAACCTTTTTCATATTTATGATTTGCAAGTATTTTTTCCCATTTAGTAGGTTGTCTTATTTTGTTGAAGATACTTTGCTGTGCAGAAGCTTTTGTTTGATGTAGTCCAAATTGTTTATTATTCCTTGGGTTGCTTTAGCATTTGGTATCAAATCCAAAAATACAATTAAAATAGATGATAAGGAGTTTATTGCTTATGTTTTCTTTTACTTTATAGTTTCAGGTATAGTTTCAGTATCCTTGAATGAGGATATCCAGTTTTCTAACACTATTTATTGTAGAAAATGTCCTTTTCCTATTTTATGTTATTGGCTCCTTTGATGTAAAATAATTACCTTATATGTGTGGCTTATTTCTGAGCTTTCTATCCTCCCCCATTGATCTATGTATCTCTTTTTATGTCGATATTGGTCTATTTTGATTAGTATAGCCTTGTACCATATGAAGCTCTCCACCTGGGTGCCTTTTCACAATAAAGTCTCTTGCTTTGTCAGCACATGTGTCTCCTCGGACAATTCATTTCTGAGTGTTTCTTTGGAAGAAATGATGCTAAAGCTGAAACTCCAGTACTTTGGCCACCTCATGCGAAGAGTTGACTCATTGGAAAAGACTCTGATGCTGGGAGGGATTGGGGGCAGGAGGAGAAGGGGACGACAGAGGATGAGATGGCTGGATGGCATCACTGACTCAATGGACGTGAGTCTGAGTGAACTCTAGGTGTTGGTGATGGACAGGGAGGCCTGGCGTGCTGCGATTCATGGGGTCGCAAAGAGTCGGACACGACTGAGCGACTGAACTGAACTGAATGTAGCATATGATGAAATCAGAGTCATGATGCTTCCTGTACAGTTCTTCTTCCTCAAGGGTGATTTGACTACTCAGGGTCTTCTGTGGTTCCAAAAAATTTTAGGATTGGTTGTTCTATTTCTAGGGAAAATGTCATTGGAATTGTGATAGGCTTTGCATTGAATCTGTAGATAGATTTGGGAAATGTGGACATTTCATCAATTCTTTCACTCATGAGCACAGAATATTTTCCCATTTATTTGTGTCTTCTTCAATTTCTATAATCACTGCCTTACAGGTTTCAGTGTGCGGGTCTGTCCCCTACTCGGTTAAAAGTATTCTTAGGTATTTCACCTTTTTGATACAACTATCACTGGATTGTTTCCTTCATTTCTCTTTATGACAGTTTGTTGTAAGTATAGAGAAATGCTCATCAACATATGATTGTGTATATTGACTTTTTATCTTACAACTATAGTGAATTTATTAATTCTAACAGTTTATATCTCTAGGGATTTTTATATATAACATCATTACAGCTGCCAGTAGTGACAGTTTTTAGTTGCTTTTATTCTAATTCCTGTGCCTTCTCTTTTCTTTCCTAATTGCTGCAGCTATGATTTGTAACACCATAATAGATAAAGGTGGTACATGTAATCATCTGTGTCTTTTCTGATCTTAAACGAAAAGCTTTCAGTTTTTCATCATTGAATGTGTTGCCAGGGGTCGGTTTGTCATACTTGATCTTCATCAGGTTGAGGTATATTCCCTCCATACCCACTGTGATGAGACTTTTGGTCATAAATGAATGCTGAATTCTGTCACATGCTTTTTCTGCATTAAGATGATCATATGATTTTTATCTGCATTATCTTAATGGGGTGTTGCACACTAATTTATTTGTGGCTGTTGAAACACCCTTGCATTCCTGGAATAAATCCTGCTTGATCATGGTGTAATACTGTTTTCATGTATTGTAAAATTTGTTTCGTGAATATATTGTTGAGCATTTTTATATCTATATTCACCAGGGACATTGGGCTATAATCTTCTTTTCTTGAGGCTTCCTTGTCTGGTTTGATGTAAGGGTAATGTTGATCTTAAAAAATCACACTTATTTAAAGTGTTCTATCCTCTTCTAATTTTTGGAAGAGACTAAAAAAGATCGGTATTAATTCCTCTTCAGTATTTGGTAGAAATCTCCTTGAAATCTGATCTTTTATTTCTTGGGAGGCATTTGAAAACTAGTTTAATTTCGTCACTAGTATTCTATCTGTTCACACTTCCTGTGTGTGTGTATTAGTCACTCCGTAGTGTCCAACTCTATGTGACCCTATGGACTGTAGCCCGCCAGGCTCCTCTGCCCATAGAATTCTCCAGGCAAGAATACTGGAGAGAAGAAGATATGAAAGTTTGTGGTTGCAGAAAGAGGATTGAGAAGGTTGGAGAAATGGGGAAATGTGGTGAAAAGGTATAATCCTGGAGCTAGAGGATAAACAAGCATGGGGGATGTAATATAAAAAAGGAGAGAGAAAGAGAGAGGGGCACAGAGAAACATCCAGAGCACAGGGCTTGGGAGCTGGTTTGGGAGCTTGTGGCCCACCAAGGAGAATGGGAGAGAGTTGAAGAGGAACTCACCCTGTTTAGTTTGGGCTCTGCTTCCAGAAGTGCAGGGTGTTGCTTCTGGCCCACAGGGATGCGACAGGCAGTTCTTCAATGCCTCAGTGCAATTTGCCAGCATGGACCGTCTGATGAACTACATCAACAGCCTCACACCCAAGACCGGTGTCTTCTTGGAGTACGCCACACTGACTACTTCCAAGCCATACACTCTACACATATATCATGGCATATCCGAAACCACCACAACTTGCTGCCCTATTCCTCAGGTATGTGGCTCTGGGGACTGAGGAGGTGATTTGGTGCCAGGTAGGTACGAGACTCCCCCAACTCCGTGTCTGTTCAGCCCTGTGCTGGGAACCTACTAGAGGCACTAGGGCAGAGATGGTCCCTGCCCCACCTACCTGACTCATAGAGACACACAGCCTGCTTCCCACCACATCGAGCCTCTCACCATTGTCCACACACAGCGGGTTCCTGCCTCTATGCCTTTAACTACAGTGCTGCCTGAAGGAGTGCCCTACTGGCACCTTCTCTTCCTGCTAATCTTAATTGTCTTGCAGCGTCACCTCCTCCAGGAAGCCTTTCCTGACTTTAAGGCTAGATCACTTGGCCCTTCCTTGCCCCAGGGCTCCAATTTTCTTCTATTACCACCCAGTCATTATGGGGGGACCTTGTCTCCCTCCAGCCTGTGTCCCAGAGGCCAGAACTGTTCTGGCTGCAGGCAGCACAGTCTAAGTCATTTCAAGGTTGTGGGGTGAGACTTCTGCCTGGGTACATGCATGACATGGCACTGTCCCATGTCAGTAAAACAGGGGGAACATTAATCTTGCTTAGTCCATCACATGTCAAAACAAAGTGGAACAATAAGAGGTTTTAGCCTGATAAGTTGTCCAGAAGAAGCGGTCAGCAGATGTAGCTTCCGGCATCTACTCTGTCTTTTTTTGTTGGGTCAAAACCTAGACGTGATCCAGGCAGTGCCTGCTGAGGAAGCCAGTTCAGGGCCTTAGGTGCCCCAAAGGAAGCCCAACATTAACACCCCTCCCAGGACGAGCCACACTCACACCACTTGCTGACCCACCACCCCCCTGCTGACCCAGCTCCTCTGTCTGTAATTCAGGCAGGAATTATCATCACACTGAGCTGGGGAGGCAGAAATACCCTCCACACCCCGGTTCAGGACCTGCTCAGGGCATCAGTGGGGAATGGGGCTGTCCAAATTGTTGAACCATCTAATACCTTCACTACATAAAATATGAGAGTCCTTGAAGGATCCTTGTTGTCTTGCTCCCCATTTGCCCAGAAGGAGAAGCTGAGGTCTGGGGAGTGAGAGAGGAAAGGACTCAGGTCAGTTTTAGCCTGGACATCCCAGGGACAAATCAGGCCCTGCCTCCAGCCAGCTTTGCCCAGCCCCAGGTCCATGCAGGGATCACTCAGCTGGAGAGGTCCTTGTGAAAGGCAGAGAGGAGATGTGAGGCAATCCACATGGGACAGGCTAGGTAAGCTTACAAGGGCATCCTCTAGCTGAACATTCACCATGGGGCCAGGGTCCCTGGAGCTAGGTCTGTCCCGGGCCTGTCCCCTGCCCGCCCTCACCATTCAGCAGCACAGTGCCTCAGGAGGGCTGGCCCCACATGGTGACTCGGATGCTCACCTGGGTTTAGATCACAGCTCCTTGCCTCATGGGCTGAGTTGCTTTCGGTAAGTGATGTCACCTCTCTAAGCCTCCACTTTGTTATCAGTGAAGTGGGTTCCAGGAGGCCTGGAGGGACACCCACTTGGCAGTTCAACTGTAAATACTTCTCTTCTCATTTCCTTCTCTTGCAAAGAGACACCAGAATGGGCCCCCACTAACAGGGTTGGTTCTGGTCTGGGTGCTGCCCTGACTCCCCCAGACCTGGGTTGGTCATGCCTCTCGAGCCTTGGCCTCTTATCTGAGTGGTGAGAAGGGGAAACTGCTTAGCTCTCAGGACACTTCCTGGGAACCTCAGATTAGGGGAGGACTGGCTTCTGGCGTGGCTTCCCTGGTAGCTCAGCTGGTAAAGAATTCACACACAGCAATGTGTGACTTGAACACACACACACACACACCTGTGATGCAGGAGACCCTGGTTAGATTCCTGGGTTGGGCAGATCCCCTGGAGAAAGAATAGGCTACCCACTCCAGTATTCCTGGGCTTCCCTGGTGGCTCAGACAGTAAAGAATGAGCCTGTAGTACAGGAGACCTGGGTTGGATCCCTGGGTTGGGAAGATCCCCTGGAGAAGGAAAGGCTACATTCTGGCCTGGAGAATTCCATGGACAGAGGAGCCTGGACGGCTGGTGTAGATGGGAGGAGCTACATGGAAGTGGGCGGGGCTCCACCCCAGGTGGAAGTGGATGCTCTATGTGGGTCTGGTTACACTTAAGGTGGGAGGGGATACAAGGATGTAGGAGGGGTTATGTTGAGGTTAGAGGGGGAAGTCTGTGGGGAAGTGGCTTCATCCAGGTGGAGGGGATGCAGAGAAGTCCAGTGGGTGTGGAGGTGGGTGGGGGTGGCTATGTAACCTCCTGGAGGTGTGTTAGTTCCTCAGTCCTGTTTGTAACTCTATCGACTGTAGCCCGCCAGGCTCCTCTGTCCATGGAATTCTCCTGGCAAGAATCTTGGAGTGGGTTGCCATTTCCTTCTCCACCTACTGGAGGAAACACCATTTAATCAGACTGGACATCACAGAGGAGGTTTGGGTCCTGATCTGAGGGCTGTGGGATCTTGTCAGCTTTGGTCAGTTGGTGTCGAGCTTAGAGCTGAGGCTGTGGAGAGGCTGTGCCTGACCTGTACACACTCATCATGGGGGAGGGGCTGTGGATGACCCTTGCATCTGTGACCCTTCCCCCGGCCAGGTGGCTACCCTTCCTGGTCTGAGCCAGGTCCTTTGAGGGACAAACAGGGAATAGGGGCACAGCCCAGCCTGGGAGGCTTCCCTTGTAGCTCAGATGGTAAAGAACCTGCCTGCAATGCAGGAGACCTGGGTTTCACTGGCCGAATCTTCCTCAGCCCTTCCCAGACTAGGGCTCAGGGGCCTCCATGGGCAGGACGTCACACCCACTCCTGGCCTTTTTCTCCTAGATATGGTTCATTCCGAGACTGGGTTCTACGCCTCCCGAAGTGGGCTCAAGGGGCTGGCGCAGCGAGCCAGTGCTCTGCTCTACGCCGGGGAGTCCATGTTCACATGCTTCATGTTGGCTCCACATCGGTTCCTGGACCGGGCCTGGGGCCTGCAGCAGCTCCAGAAGCTCCGCTGGGCAGTCTCCGAGGTAACACCACACCTCTCAGTGGCAGGAACAGGATGGGACCCTCCTGGGTGTGTGCTTCCCCATTCCTGGGCCACCAGATCCTCCCGGTCCCCGGTCACTACAGGTCCACTTGACAGATGAGAACACGGAGGTCACCTTGGGTCCCAGGACCTGTGCATGATGAAGCTGCATCAAGGCTAGGTCCCCAGACTCCCACCTGTGGCTTCAGTGAGCTTTAGAACCAGGTTCACCCAGAGGGTAAAGGGCAAAGTGGAGCAGTATTGGTGCCCAACCGTCCTGTGCAGGTTCAAATCTCAGTTGAGCTGTGTGGCCTCAGGCAAGTGACTTTCCCTCTCTGAGCCCAATTCACTCCCTGGACAATGAGAACCACATGTCTACCTAGGAAGGCAGCCAATTGAATGGGATAATATACTGAACACACAGCCCTGTGGGCTTTGTGGCTGCTACAAAGGAAGTTGTTCACTAATTTCTATCTCATTTGTCCCCCACTGTACAGATGGGGAAACTGAGATCTAAGAAGTTCTATAACTTGTGTCCTCACCCAGTCAGAAATGGGCCTCACTGACCATGACTTTCATTGTTACCCAAAGGGAATTAACGGCTGGCAGGACCAGTCATTGTGTGTAGCAGGGTGAAGCAGATTGACTTATGCCTCCACTGGAGTGGCCAGAAATGTCACTTCACCCCATGACGACTCAGTTTCACTTCAGTGAAAAGAGGTAATCCCACCCCTACTCAGTGCAGACAAGTTCAAGGTCATGTATGGAGTGTGTCTGAGCAGGTTAGCAGCACTTATGGGATGACTAGGCCTGGGAGGTGAAGCTGGGGGTGGTAGTGGGCGGGGGTCACTTCCAGAAGTCTGCTTTTTGTCCCGGGTCAGGGATTCAGATCAAGATAAACAAAGTTGGGCAAGTCCATCAGTCTATCTGACCTCAGTTTCCTCTTCTGTAAAGCGGGAGGAACCCCCACCTTCTCCATTAGCACCCGCTGAAAAGGAAGGAGAGCCAGTGCCCAGTGGGTGCCAGGAGAGCAGGTGTTGAGCAGGGGCAGGTCCTGACCCCACTCCTTCCAGCTCTGGGGGGGCCCCAGGTCCAGCATCATCACACCATCACAGGGACTCACACCCCCAAAGTGAGAGACATGTTTGTGGAGCACCTGGGCGCCGGGATGCAGGGGGTATGCAAGCTGATGGCCTCCATCATCCAGGACAGGTCCCCGGTCCTCTCTGTTAAGCATGCCCCCAGTGGTGGATCCTGAGGCCTGGTGGGGATCCCATACCTTTCTAAGAAGAGAACCTTGAGGTCTGTGGAGACTCCTGTTCCACTGGGCTTCAAACGCCAAGTCCCAATCCCAGATGTGGTTCTTACTTTCATCAGGAAGTTGGCAAGGGGCAGTCACTTCTCTGAGCCTCTGTTTCTTCTCTGTGAACAAAGAAGGGGTGATGTGACAACTAGAGGGAGAAATAAATGCTAACATGGTCCCTCCCAAGCTCAGCTTGGGGCCACATTATGTCAGGCCCACCATTTGACCAGCTTGTGTGACTATGACAGTTTCACACAGGTAAAGTGACTGATCAGGCCATTTGCCTGAAACTGATGGGCTTCATCCCTGCAAATCCTGAGCAAAGACAAGTTGGTCTCCCTGGGCAGGTGCCAGGCCTGCCGCACCTTCTGCAGGGGTCCACACTTCCCTGGGCAGGTGCCAGGCCTGCCGCGCCTTCTGCAGGGGCCCACACTCAGCTGCTCTGTCACCATGCCCCTCCCCCCCTGGCCTTGCTGCTCGCCTCACCTGCTCCGTCCTCCCCTCTGTATCTGTGTACAATCCCATCCTACTTCATACCTGGGACAGGTCCTGGGGACCAAGGCTGCAGCAGACGGGCCCCTGCCCACAGAGACTGGGACTGGGAGGGGAAGACAGTCTCAGAAAGAGAGCTAGAACTGGGGTCTGATTCAGTGCTGGTGGGACCTTCCATTGCCATGAGCTCAGAAGGGCAGTTCCCTGGGCAAGCGGTAGGTGGGGACCCCAGAAAGGCATCTTGCCATAGGAGCTGCCTGGGCAGAGGCCAGGGGCTGGAAAGTGTGGGTGTTCAGGAATCAGGGAGTCATCGGAAAGGACAGAACCTACAAGACATGGTGTGTGGGGGGGGTGGTGACGTATGGAATGGAAGGGGTATCCAGGTCAGTATCACAGCGGCCTCCAGCGCTGAACTAGGTGATTGAACTTGACCCTCCAAACTCCAGAGAATTCTCCACCCCTCCTTTGCCAAGTGCTTTGGAGCCAGGCCTTAGGAGATGCGTCATCTTGTGCAGGTGATCCTACCTCCCATGGCCTCACCGTCCTCACCAGGAAAGTGGGCTGACAGGGAGAGATGGGTGAGGATTTCATGGACCCTCAGCTTCTGGAGGGCCGCCCCCCCACCCCCGCGCTTGGGAATCAGGACGATAGTATGAACAGTGTAGAGGGAGCCGCATGTATAATCCCAAGTTTCAGCCTGTCCCACTCACCTAGGATCTGCAGGGCCAGGCTCACCAGCCTCAGTTTCCCTTGTTCCGAGGGGCATCCAGATGTATGGAGTGTCAGGTGTCTGTGTGCAGGACCAGAGCCTGGGGGGCATTTTGCCATGGTCTACCATCCCCTGGCCTGGACAGTCACCACCATCGTCACCCTGACTGCGGACTTCCCCGAGGTCAACCTCACAGATGAGACAGGCAACCCCGTTCCTGCCCAGGTATGGGTGGGAGTCCTGCCTCAGCTGCACTTGTGGTTACCACCTCTGATCCAGGCAGGGACCCCTAGAAGTGGGAAACTTTTACGTGATCATGAAGTAACTCTGCTATCACCATAATGGGGCACTTGCCCATCAGGGTCAGTGAGATCCACCCAGGGGACTGACCCTGGGCTTTGGGCATCTGACATGACCAGAAGTGCCTTCTGTCACCTCCTTGGAATGTCTCAGGGTGATCTAAGCTGCATGGGAAGCTTCGCGTCCTGCCTCTCCTTTGGGAATATATATATTCTCATATAAATTTCTGGGCTTCCCCAGTGGCTCAGCAGTAAAGAATCTGCCTGCAATGCAGGAGCCTCAGAAGATGCGGGTTCGATCCCTGGGTTGGGAAGATCCCCTGGAGGAGGGCATGGCAACATATTCCAGCATTCTTGCCTGGAGAATCCTATGGACAGTGGAGCCTGGCTGGGTACAGTCCATAGGGTTGCAAAGAGATGGACATGACTGAAATGAACTAGCACACATGCTCGTAAATTTCCACCTTGTGTGGAAGGGCATAAAGGATCTTAAAGGTGGATCATTATGGATGTGCCATGTTAGGGGCTGAGCCCAAGCTGCCTCTTTCTGCAACACCCACATCCAGTGTGAGTGTGTGGTTCCTCCTCATCTCCATCCACAACCAGGACCTAAAAGTGGTTTCAGAGGGTGCCCTACATATCCCCAGCTGATCCTTCCTTGCAGAGATGGTACAGGTACTGCCATCACTTGGCCATTCAGTAAACACTTCCAAACGCCTATCTGGGATGTGGCCTCAAGCTGAGTACTGGACATTGGAGTCACTTGGGGTTCAGGGAGCAGACACAGAAATGGACAGTTAAGATATGGAGTGATGACCAGGAACCAGCACTTAGTTGAGACACAGGAGGAAGACTGTCTCACATTGATGGAGGAGGGAAGGATATTGTTTGACAAGACCCAACACACAACATCCCCTCTCCCCACCTAAAGGCAATACCCACTAAGAATAAACGCATTTAATATTATTGAACACTTACTGCATGTCAGGGTTATGCTAGGTGCTGGAGAAACTTTAATAAGCAAGCAGGCAACAATCCCTGCCCTCAGGGGGCTAGTATTCTAGCAGGGGGATCCAAGTAGGAAACAAAATTAGAAAGTAGAGAATGTGACAGATGATAACTGTTGTGGAGGTGAGCCTTCAGGACAGTTTGAGGGGTATGCGTGGGGATATCGTGTCTGCTTTAGTTCAGAGAACAACCAGACTAGAGGTGGTGAGAAGCAACATGAGCTTGTTAATTGCCCCCCTCCACAAAACCCTCAACAGCCCAGAGATGGGACCCAATCTCTAGAGAGTGATGGGGCTCCCTACATGGATCCAGAGTCCTCATCCCATCCCTAAATCAGATAACTTAGAGATGGAGAAAATCCTGAAAACCTCCCTCCTCCGGGAAATTGGAAGATGAAAAGACAAGAGAGCTCCCTCCAAAGAGGAGGCCCTCCAGGTCAAGGGAACAGTGTGAGCAAAAGTTCAGAGGCAGGAAACATCAGGGAGAGTTGGGAAGGAGGGACGTTGGTTTTTCAGCCCCAAAGGAGAAAGGAAGGAGGAGGGAGTATGGGCTGGGCTGGGACCCTGTTGAGCATAGAGGATGCAGGAGGGGAGCCCAGCTCAGCCCAGTGATGGATGACCTTGCTGCCCCCGTGGGGAGCGAGCACTCCATTCGGGAGGTGTGTAAGCCCAGGGTTGCTAAGGAGACTCAGATGTCTTCCCCCTGTAACATCCATCATGTGATCCTGTCCCTCTGGCCTTGAAGGTCCAGAACTCAAAGGAGACGCCATCTGCCTATGACCTGCTTGTGCTGACCACGATCCCAGGATTCAGTTACCGGTATTACGTCATCAGGCCCATGAGGAGGGCCCAGAAGGACACTCAGGAGACTGGGGCCTCTGTGGACAGCACCAAGCAGTTTGGCCGCAGACCCAGGACAAATCGTAGGCAAGCGGGCAGGCGCCCGGTGCACGTGGAGAATGACTGCTACACCGTGTACCTGGACAAGGACACCAACCTGATGCACAGCATCTGGGAGAGGTGAGGTGCAGCCATTGCTGCCTCTGAGCCCAGGAGGGTCCTGGGACCTGGGCAGGTAATGCCTCACCTGGGTCTCCATTTCCTCAGTTGTATGTCAGGGATGTGATGATGGTGAAGCCTCTTGCTGTGTAACCAGCTCTATTTCTAGGTGTGTGAGTCTTGTTTTTGTTGTTCAATTGCTTAGTCATGTCCAGCTCTTTATGACCCCACGGACTACAACACACCAGGCTTCCCTTCACTCTCTCCCGGAGTTTGCTCAAATTCATGTCCATTGAGTCAATGATACCATCCAACCATCTCTTCCTCTGCCATCCCCTTCTCCTCCTGCCTTCAGTCTTTGCCAACATCAGGGTCTTTTATAATGAGTCAGCTCTTCGCATCAGGTGGCTGAAGAATTGGAGTTTCAACTTCAGCATCAGTCCTTCCAATGAATATTCAGGGCTGATTTCCTTTAGGATTGACTGGTTTGATCTCTGACAAACCTAGACAGCGTATTAAAAAGCAGAGACATCACTTGGCCAACAAAGGTCTGTAGAGTCAAAGCTATGTTTTTTTTCCAGTAACCATGTATGGATGTAAGAGTTGGACTATAAAGAAGGCTGAGTGCTGAAGAATTGATGCTTTCAAACTGTGGAGCTGGAGAAGTGTGTGACTGGGCCAGGTCAAGAAAATCTTTTGTGAACTTGTTTATTCCAAATATGTTGTTCCACAGGAAAAAAAAGGAGGGGGGGTGTTGAAAAGTTCACCATGGAAAAAGTGTAGCCGTTGTAAAAATTTTTTTTAATTGAGAGACACAAAAAATCCATCCATCCACCAACCCTCCCATCCATCCATCCACTCACCACACATTCATTGTTGCACCCACCCCTCCACATCTCCATCCATCCTTCCATCTATCTATCCATTCACTCATGTAGTCACTTATCAGGGGAAAGTTGGCTCCCAGAGTCTGGAGCCACCCTTGTCCATCCTCAGCTCCCATCCCAGGCAGTTTCATTGCTCCTCAGCTGCCTCTTCCAACACACCCACTTCCGTTTCCTCCTGTGACCTCCTCACAGGAAGAAGACTCAGGGGAACAGGAAGCTTAGGAGGAGCACCGGCTAGAAACCGATGTGAAGGAAAGAGAGGAAAGGGGGCAGACTGCAGGGGAGGGAGACGGGGTGTTGACGTGAGAAAGGCGAGCATCACCTGGAGCTCAGCCCTGTCAGTTGTCAGCAGCTCTGTAAGCTCAGACCAGGACTGCCCCTCAGTGGGGCTCATGGGAAGTTCTGTCCTTCAGTCAGTCCACAGGGACGTCTGGGAGAGCATGAGGCAGGTAGGGAAGGCCAACTGCAGCCAGCATGGGAGGTCAGCAGAGGGTGTGGGGGGCAGCAGAAATGGGGTACAACCCCAGCACATGTGAGCTTCCCTGGTCAGGCAGGGAAAGGTGAAGCCTGCAGGCTGGCTTTGGGCTCCATCATCACTCAAGCCCCACGCCCCTTCTGGGATGCCCCTGAAGGGCTGGCTCCAGCTCGCCATCCCCTTCTGCCCACCCGCGGGTGCCCCACCCCCAAGCCCCACCCCCGCCCAGCCCTTCCCAGGAGTGTCCTGCTGTCCGTCTGCCTGGTGTCTGTGTGTCTTCAGGTGCTTTGGACTCAGGTGAGGGAAGCTGTGCTTCTCACCCGGCTCCCTCACCTCCCAGTAGGGGCACAGCCAGCACCTGCCACACAGAGAGGGAAGCCTGTTGGAATAGAGAGAGAGAGGGCGGCTCAGGGGAGGCTTGGCAGGGACGAGACACCCAGAGCCAGGCCTGAGGCCTTGCAGTCTGCAGGGAATCCGTGGGTCAGACGAGTGGACAGTGGTTCCTTAGAAGGACCTGCCTGTGCAGAGGCCTGAGGGGGGCAGCCACCATGTGCGCAGACCACCCCAGGGCCAGTTTGCTGGAGGAGGGCCTTTGTTCTTCCATATATGACAAGCGTGTTGATATATTTCACATACCATACAAGTCACTACGTCACACCGTACATGTATATGCTATTTTGTGTGCCCACAGAGTTGCGCCATAAGGGTGGTGTCATCTGCATGTCTGAGGTTATTGATATTTCTCCCGGCAATCTTGACTCCAGCTTGTGCTTCCTCCAGCCCAGCGTTTCTCATGATGTACTCTGCATAGAAGTTAAATAAGCAGGGTGACAATATACAGCCTTGACGCACTCCTTTTCCTATTTGGAACCAGTCTGTTGTTCCATGTCCATGTTCTAACTATTGCTTCCTGATCTGCATACAGGTTTCTCAAGAGGCAGGTCAGGTGGTCTGGTATTCCCATCTCTTTCAGAATTTTCCACAGTTTATTGTGATCCACACAGTCAAAGGCTTTGGCATAGTCAATAAAGCAGAAATAGATAAATAAATATTTAACTCAATAAAGCAGTGAGAGTAGAGCCTCTGAAACTGTGTTACACCCTCTGCTTATGCTTTCGGGAGCGGGTTTTGCAGCCTCTCTCCCCTCCTCCTGTGGGATTCTTTCCTGGATAGGGAGAAAATCTGTACCTCCTGGACTCTTGGTGAGTCCACGGAGCTTTTGTCCAAGCTGAGTGCATGAGCTTCATTGAGGGTCCTCATGACAGTCACATAGGCTCTGAGGAAGTTATTTTTGTTCACTCCTGGTTCCATGTTGGTGTCTTAATATTAAATAGAGGCCTTCTGAGCCTGGATCCCATCACAAGGAGAATTCCTGGAAGAAACTGTCCACAACAATCATACTCTTTTCTCTTTTCCACCTCTGCAGACAGAGTAACCGAACCATCCAGGTGACCCAGGAGTTCATGGAATATCACGATAACAGTGACGAGGGTCAGGTATCCATTTCCAATAATTACGTGTTTGCTCCTAATGGTACAGCGAAGCCAGTGTCTGCGGCTGTGGAAATGGAGATCCTGGAGGGGCAGCTCTTGACCGAGATTCGACGATGCTTCTACAGGTGAGGTCAGCCCTCTGCTTGTGCATAGCACACAGTAGGTGGTCACGGGCAGGTGGGGGACTTTACCACTGAGCCACCTGGGAAACTGACAATGATATGCACATGAGAGCCGTTCCTGTGTTTTCATTAATGCAGAGAAGTAAGCCCAGAACTTGCCAGGTGCTCAGTGCCTCTGGTGAAGCGGACTCCTCCTGTTCTTTTGCCCAAGAAGCCCCTCTGCCTGCCCTGCCTGGCAGGAAAGAGGCAGGGAGGGAATGAGAGGAATGAAAGAAGGGACTGGCTTCCGGAAGTCTCCCCCAGCTTGACGTATCTCTTCTGCTCCTCCTCCAGGACGGTGAATGACAGGGACCCCACATACACCATCTATTCCCAGCTGGCCTGTGGGCCCCCGGGAGCTGACGGGGAGCTGCTGTGTCATCGCATAGAGCAGGAGTACAGGGTGGGCCCCTTGGAGCTGAATCACGAGGCCATCTGGAGGACCAGCACCCATCTCAACACCGCCCAGGTCCTCTACTCTGACAACAATGGGTACCAGATGCAGCGCAGAGCCTACAAGCAGTACATGGTGAACACTCTCACTCGGGTACATCCTGTGGTGCCCCTGGGAACAGTGGCCACAGAGCAGACCTGAGAGGCTGCCTCTCAAAAGAGGCTGGAGACACCCCTTAGGTCCAGCGGCAGAGGCCTCCAGAGCATCTCCCAGAACCTCTGTTACCCACGTGTGCCATTAGGGGCTGAGACCCAGGCTTGTTCAGACCTGAGGTCAGAGCTCTGGTGCCCCCACATATAAGGAAAGTCCCTGAGGTCCACTGTGGGCACCGCGTGTCCTCCTCTGTCAGATGACTGACCTGCTGGGATTGCTCTGAGGATGAAGCAGATGGTGCCTGTCCAGGCCTGAGCGAGTGTGACCCTCCTTTGCTGCTCTTAGTTGAGCCACTGCCTGGTTGCCAGGGAAACTGCACAGGCTGATTTCTGAAATCAGTTCAGCTCTGAGATGCTTTGCCCCCAGCAGCATGACCTGGGGCAAGTCCCCTGGCTTCCCTGGGCCTCGGTGCTCTCCTGGGAAACGGGGTAACCTCCACCCAGCGCTGTGCGATCAGCAGGGATGATCCAGGAGCAGTGCCAGGCTGGGCACCTCCTGAGCCTCAATCCATGTGAGTTCTTTCTCCTTCCTGTGGGGAATGTGGCCCCTCCCTGCTCTGTCTTCCTTGAGTTTCTGGTCCCTCTCATCCCTGTTGGCTGGTTCTCACCCGCTGTGGCTCCAGAGAGTCCAAGGCCCTCAGCCCAGGACATCTTGCTCCAACAGAGCAAAGGGTGTGGACTGTGTGACCGCTTTCCAGCCCAGGCTTGAGCCCTTTACTATCGGGCAACCATTAGCCTATCTCAGACTGGACGGACACACAAGCCTTCATTCCCTTCCTGCCACAGTTTTTCAGGAATGGTTTTGGAGCCCCTTTTACAGGTGGGGAAACTGAGGCTTGGGCAGCCTGAGTCCCCCAGCTCGTAAGGTCAGGAAGCAGTGGAGCTGGATTTGAATCTCAGGGCGTCCACCTCACAAGTCAGAGCCCCTCCCCCCCACTACCAGTGCCGCCCTGAGCTGCTGCTGTGCCTGTGGGGGAGGCTGGTGGGGGCCCGAGGGAGATGCCTGATCAGGTGGCCCCCGTGGCCCATGACCATGACCACCACTCCGGCAATATTTCTGTCCACAGAATTACTACCCCATGACTCAGTCGGCCTTCATCCAGGACAGACAGAGCAGGCTGGTGCTGCTGTCGGAGCAGGTGCACGGCGTCTCCAGCCAAGGGAACGGGCAGATGGAGGTAGGAGGAGGCCCCTCTGGTCACCACGGGCCCGCCAGGGGCCAGGCGGGGCCTATCAGATGACTCTTCCCTGCAGGTCTGCAGGACTTCTTCCATCGGCAGCTGTTGATCAAACAGCAATGGGCCCTGTCTGTCAACGTCACGCTGAACGACACCTCGGTTGTCCACTCAGTGCTCTGGCTCCTGCTGGGACCCTCAACCCTCACCAGGGACCTCGGCCAGAGGAGCGGGGTGGCGCTGCAGCACAGACCCGTAGTGCTGATTCGAGAGCTGAGCGGTAAGAGGGCCACCTTTCAGTGCAGCTGTCATCCCTGCCCCGGGGTGAGCTGACCTGTACAGGGGGAGATGAGCTCAGGCAGAAACCAATTCAGCGGGAGAGGGATTGATGCTGAGGAGGGGGCCTGGTGCCCTGTAGGTCTGGTGGAGATGGGATCCTGAACCAGGGGGAGTTCAGAGATCAACTTCAAGGGCTATCAGTTGATGTTCTCTTGTTTGGAAGAAAAGAATCCCAAGGGGAAACCAGGCCCAGAGATGCTTGTGGAACAGAAGGAGGAGATGGAGAAGAGGCCAGGCCAGGAGGGAGACACAGCAGCTCAAGGCCTCTCGGGAGCAGGTGTTCATGTCCATCTCTCCCAGGACTGCCAAGAGCTGCCTTCCCGGCCACCTCCAGGTCCAGGGGCAGATTCCTAGGAGAGGGGATGTGATGGACCAGCAGGGTCGGTTCTGCTCCTGGGTCAGTCAGTAGTTCCTTCCTAGCACCTGGGAGCCCTTCCTGCAGAACAGATGTAGCCATGGAGAGCAAGTTCCATGGCTGTGGTCAGCTCCATCCATGGGTCCCACCCTGGGCTCCTCTGGTGGCACATGAGAGAAACTGGAGATCCGCCTGAGCCACAAGGAGACTTTATTCAGAGGCCAATGCACCCCAGAGAAGGGCTGGGGTGTAATTGTGCCTTGGGCGCTGGATGCTTCATGAGGCCTTCTTTCTGTCATCTTTCTGTCATGAGGCCTTCTCTCCTTCTTTCTGTCACCTGAGCTTTGCTCTGTCTGCAGACCTTCTTTCTCCTCTTATCTGAGACGTAGCTGTAAACAGCTCTAGGACTGTGTGTCTCCCCACCCAAAAGGAACTAGACTCAGACTCAGGTCTCAAGAGCCCAGATCCCAGGAAAAGAATCTGATTGGTCTGATCAAATCACATGACCCGAGCCTGACCAATCACTGTCAGTTCAGTTCAGTTCAGCACTCAGTTGTGTCCGACTTTTTGCGACCCCATGGACTGCAGCACTCCAGGCCTCCCTGTCCATCACCAACTCCTGGAGTTTACCCAAACTCATGTTCATTGAGTCGGTGATGCCATCCAACCATCTCATCCTCTGTTGTCCCCTTCTCCTTCCACCTTCAATCTTTCCCAGCATCAGGATCTTTTCAAATGAGTCAGTTCTTCGCATGAGGTGGCCAAAGTATTTGAGTTTCAGCTTCAGCATCTGTCCTTCCAATGAATATTCAGGATTGATTTCCTTTAGGATGGACTGGTTGGATCTTCTTGCTGTCTAAGGGACTCTCAAGAGTCTTCTCCAACACCACAATTCAAAAGCATCAATCACTGTAGCCCAAGGTATTGTGAGGAGATGGCATTTGCACCAGCAGATGCTTCAGGCTGCCTGTGGTGTGGGCCACAGGTTGGAGGGGTGTGAGATTGGATGAAATGTGTGTGGAAAGCTCCACTTAATGTGGAGGGCTCTGAATGCCAGGAGGAGAAGCTTGGCCCAAACTCTCTCCTTGTTGTCCATCTGCCTTGCAGAGACTACCCGGGTTCACCCAGACTTCCAGCAGCAAGAGGCTGTGATGCTGCCTCCAAGTCTCCACCTGCAGATCCTCAGCATCCCAGGCTGGACGTACAACTTGAACCACACAAAGCACCTGCAGAATCTTCAGAAAGGTGAGGCAGGTGTTCAGGCATCCAGACTCACTCTTGCCTCTTTGTTGTCAACCAGGTCCCCAAACCCATCACCAGGCAAAGGCGCTCTCCCCAGAGTCATCCAGGCTCTGTGAGGTCATCTGGTTTCCTTATCTGCCAAATGAGGAGACGGAGGCCCACTGAGAGGCAGGTCACTCAGCAAGCCAGGGACAGGTGGGGCCCAGGTGCCATCTAGACTGCAATGAGTGTGTACAGAGGGGAGCCCCCAGCAGGGCATCCGGGAGGACCTCCCCATGGAGGAAACAACTGCCAGGAAGCAGCTCATCATATTGCCAAAGCCCCTGGTACACCTTATGTGTCCCTTTACACTCAGAGCATCTCAAACATGGGGCTGACTGTGCCTCAGCTGCCCCCATGTTCCCAGAGATCCTCCAAGGGCTGGCACACTCCAGTGTGAGGTCTGCAGGATGAGGATCAAGAGGGAAAGGAAGAGGCAGAGGCCAAATACCACCTTTGTGGGTAATAAAGTGGGTGTTGGCGTCTGTGGCTCGATCCTGTAAGCCACATGGCTTCTTCACACTGACCTCTCATACCTTGCTCCACGTGTCACAGAAGAGGAGGTGGGGATCATCTCTTGCAGCAGCAGTCATGCTTACCTGTGTTGGAGGCAAAGTCCACTGAGAACCCACCTCCTGGAGGCAACCTGTACCAAAGATGAGGAGAGATGAGCCTGGGCTAAGCAAGCAAGTCCTTCTTCCTAGAGAAAAGTAAGTGACCGAGTGAGGGGAGCAGCAGCAGATGGCTAGAGGGCCTCCTGCTCTCCCAGACTCTTACAACCCCATGTTGTCATCACCGCCATCATCGCCATGGTCCTCATTATCGCCAGCATCACCAGCATCACCGTCTCCACCATCACCATCATCGTCACCATTGTCATGTTCTGGACCCAGAGGTCTTCGCCTGTTTCTGTTGCTCCTGTCCTTCACCACAGCATTAGGAAGAGGGAAAGAGAGTCCATGAACTCTTCTGCTGCAATAACAAAGAGCCCAAACTCTCAGGGCCCTAACAGCGTAAGGTAGTTTCACCCCTATGCCATGTGTCCAGTGGGGCCCAGCAGGAGGGCCCTACTCCTTTGTTTACCAGGGACCAGCGAAGAGTTGGCTCATTGGAAAAGACTCTGATGCTGGGAGGGATTGGGGGCAGGAGGAGAAGGGGACGACAGAGGATGAGCTGGCTGGATGGCATCGCTGACTCGATGGACGTGAGTCTCAGTGAACTCCGGGACTTGGTGATGGACAGGGAGGCCTGGCGTGCTTCGATTCATGGGGTCGCAAAGAGTCGGACACGACTGAGTGACTGATCTGATCTGATCTGAGCAGATGGAGACTGTTTTCTAACACAGGCTTCCTCAATTAGAGGAACAGGATAAAGCATCTGTGGGACATGACACATCACTTTGTGTTGGCCTCAGAGTCAAGAAGCCACACCACTGTTCACTGGGGCAGAGGCAGAAAGACTATACCAGAGAACTGGCAGGTTGGAGGGCAGGCCAGTGAGGACCACAACAGTGAATGAGGCCAAGACTTGCTAGGCATCAGCATTGGCCCCTGTGTGCATGGTGGGGAGCGTTAACATTGGCTGGATCTGATTGGAATCCTCACTCCTTCTTTTGTTGCAGACCAAGTACCTACCCCTCTCTGAGCCTTGGTTTTCTTGTCTGTGAAGTAGGGGTTGTGTTGGCTGCTTCCAAGGGAGGTTGAAGATGCGAAAGGGAGGTGTGTGTAAAGTACCAGGCACAGACCAGGGTTCCTCACCACCACCTTCCTTCTGTCCCTAAGGCCATCAAGGACAGGCCAAAGTGGACTTCTGCTGAGTCCTGCTGTGGCTCCACCACCTGTATGAGAAGGGACAGCACCCTGTCCTGTCTCAGCCTGTGATGGTGAATCTGCAGGTATCCTGCCCCACCCCACATCCGACTCCCGGATCACTGAGTCAGGAACCCCCACCCCACGTCCCACTCCCGGATCGCTGAGTCAGGACACACAAGCAGATGCTCACGTGTGTGACCCCAAGTCAAACCCCAAGTGTGACCATCCTGACTCAGATGCCACCTTGGCTAAAATATGCCTTATGGTTGTCTTGAAAAAAAAAAAAAACCACGAGATTTGATCTCTGGGGTGCATGAGGGCACCCCACCCCCTCCGACTCATGTTCTTCTAGACTTTTCGATTCTTATCACATGCCTGTATTTTGTTCGTTTCTTGTTTTATTCTTGTGGTAAATCTTTTTACACAACACAGATGTTATTTGTGGGATCAGAAAACAAAACAGATTCTCACACAGATTATCGAGTAGGTGATCAGAGTCACTCAGTCCAGGGTGTGAGTCTGGGCATTTCTGCCTGGTATCCTGCTCCCCACCCCCCAACCCCAGGCTCTGGGCCTCCATGTCCTCACCTGTAAATGGAGAGGTAAGGGTCTTTCCCCACAAGGATGCTGATGCTCTCAGCTGATAAGGTGCATACGGCGCCTGACTCCCTGATGGATGTCAGTGCCCCCAGATTCCTGCCTGTGTCCTCCCTCCCCTCCTGACCCCTGGATCACCCTCTGACCCAAACTACAAGTGAGGCTGCTGATCTCCAGCCCAACCACATCCTCCCCCCCACACCCCTGTGATGTATGGAGACCCCTCCTTTATCCCCAGTTTGCCCTCTTCATGGGGGATCTGAGCTCTTTACCCATCTCCTGCTCATGGAGAATTTCTCTAAATCTCTCTCTTGTTGCTTTGGCTTCAGGGATACTTGCAATCTGAGAGAATCCCAACAACCCAACCTAGAGCCCTCCCTGTGGTGTCTTCCCGATGCCCTCCTTTCACAGCCATGAATATAAGGGTGGGGAGTGGTCTCTTTCCTCACTGATTCCCAGCCCGCTGTCATCAGAAACACTGTCAGCTTCATCTTCCTGCCCAGCTTCAGCAGTGCACTGGCTTCGTTACTTCCTCCTTGTCACCTCTTGCTCACAAGCTGACACCAGTCTCGGGAGCAGACGTAAATGCGGAAGGGGGCATGGTGGCAGCACAGAGCGCCTTGCCCTCCACGCCTCCTCCTTCCACCCTCTCTGGGAAGCTCCTGCAGAAGAGCCCCCAGCTTACCAATCAGCACTGTCCTTCCTCCTCAGGGATGGAGCTACCCCCTGCCTCCCCTCTCTGCACGATCTGAGCATTATGGGGAAAGGGGGCGGATAACATGACTGACGCCATCTTGGAGCAAGGCAGGGCTCCACCTGAGCATCACGGGGAGGAGGGGACTCACAGCTGGGAGCAGCTCCATGTGCCTGCCCCCTCCTGGTGTGCTACTCCAGCTCAGCACCTGGGGAGACCAGCTCCTCCTGCTGACCATCCTGTCTGTCCTGTCCATACCTGGGTGCTCAGCTGGTAAATAATCTGCCTGCAATGCAGGACCTAGGTTCGATCCCTGGGTTGGGAAGATCCCCTGGAGAAGGGAAAGGCTGCCCACTCCAGTATTCTGGCCTGGAGAATTCCATGGACTGTATAGTCCATGGGGTCGCAAAGAGTCGGACAGGACTGAGCAACTTTCACTTTCATCCTGTCCATGGGGATTTGCTCTGACAATGAAATGTAGGGGGATGCTGTCCGCTGGGCCATGGTTTTGTTGCTGCCTCTGTTTTGTCCTCTGATCTGGGGCTGGGTGCTCACCCCTCCCTGTGCTCCTGTCCTGCAGTCTGTGCTGCGGAGTCTGGGCTCCGTGGTGTCCATGGAGGAGTGCTCACTCACAGGGACCTGGGACGTGGGCACACTGCAGCGCTGGAGCTGGAAGATACAGGATGGTCACCAACACAGAGGTTTGTGTGCCCCTGGTTCTGGCCTTTGCCCGGGATTTCCAGCCTGATCCTTAGCCAGGGTCAGGAGCTCAACAGACCTAGCTCAGATCCCAGTTCTACCCACTAAGGCCCATGTGACCTTGGACAGGCTGCCCTCCTTCTCCAGGTCTCAGCCTCCCTGAATCTACTGCAGCAAGTTAAGGAAGGCTTCAGGTCAGTCTACTTGCCAGGGTTCAACAGAGGCTGCGTGTGTGTGTGTGTGTGTGTGTGTGTGTGTGTGTGTGTGTTTCCAAGGCCACACACCCACTCCATAGATTGGATGAGCTCCAGACTTGCAAGCACACACCAGGAGGCTCTGATGTCTACCATGCTGTGCAGTGCACTGCACACTCCACACTTAGCTCTTGGAAATCATTGACTGTTTCTGGCCTCCCTGTCTCTGCCTGTGATGATCACACCATCTGACATGTCCTTGTCCCTTTCATCCCAGACTGCTCCTAATCAAGCTCCCCCAGGTCCAAGTAGTAGGTATCTCCCCTGCTCTCCCTTCCTCCTCATTCTTCTCTGACCCATTTATTTCCTCTTTGTCTACTACACAAAGAATAGTCTGGGTACATGAGTAGATATCTGGTTGACGTGTGATACACTGATAGACGGAAGCACAGTTGGTTAGAAAAAAGGAGATGTAAGGAAGGAAGGGAAGTAGATGGATGCTGGACAGGTAGATGTTTGGATGATGGGTGGATGGAAAGATGCAAGGAAGAAAGGAAGATGGATGATTGATGGATAGGCAGAAGGCAGGATGAAAAGAGGATAGAAGATACATTGATAAATAGCTGGAGGTTAGATGGATGGGCAGAAGGGTGGATGGATGGAAAGATGGCTAGAAGGTGGATGGATGAATGGAAGGATAGAAGGAAGGAAGATGGCTGCATGATGGATGGATGAATAGAAGGAGGTTTGATGGATGGACAAGAATGGATGGATGGATGATTGGATGGGTAGAAAAATGAATGGGTAGAAAAATGGACAGATGAATAGGTTCCATCCCAAGAGTGAAGCCAGACCCCAGTGTGTGACTTCAGGGGAGCCCAGTGAGATAAAAGGCAGGGCCCCTTCATGGCCTCAGTGAAAAAGCTCTTAGGCATTGAGGCCACATCCCAGGGGATACAAGGCCAAGTAGGGCCAGGACCACCTGTACATGCCTTCACTGTGGCTGAGCCATCAGGGGATGCCATAAATGAAAGAGGCCCATGGGCAGTGGCATCCGGTCAGGAAGGGGGCACCTGAAGACCACTACCATAGAGGGAGCCACAAGAATGCAGACAGGAGGAGTGTTCTGAGGGGGTTGCAGGGATGTGGTGACCTGGGGAAGCAGGCAGCTCCAAAGGGGAGTGACAGACCACCTCTGCTCCCCCAGGTGGCGCCCACCGTCCCTTGCCACCCCACAAAGGCCCCGACATCGCCATCCACCCAAAGGAGATCCGGACGTTCTCCATTCACTTTCAAGAGCAGTGAGCCCTGGCAGATTCTGTGGGCCCAAGACACGGAAAAGCAGCCTGGAGAGATGAGGGGAACAGCTGCCCATCTGGTGGGCTAAGGGCAGGAAATGGATGGAATTGGGGTGTTCTGATTTCTTAAATAAAAATTGCATAAGGACCTGTTTCTTGCCCTGCCTGCTGGAACCAGTCCTCTCTCTCCTCTCCTCCCATGGATGGTGCTTCTCACAAGCTCATACTTCCTCCTTCATTTGCAAAAGTCAAAGATAGAAGATTCTCTTAAAGACAGAGGGGATACCCACATTGATACCAAAATGCATCTGCCTGCAGGTCCTGCCAGATCTCAGCAGGCTCCAGGCTTAACAGTGGCCCTTCTGTGTGCTGGGCGCCTTCACAGGCTCGTCTCAGACTGGTGACAGCCCTGCAGAAGGGAGACTGTACACACCATTCAGGGCAGGGAGCTGCAGCCCTGAACCTGGTATTTGAAGCCAAACTGTGAGTCTAACTCCAGACTCCCCCTGTGCCCCAGGGCACACCTGCCAAGCAGGAGGGCCTCCCAGCTCAAGGCACTGAGTGATGAAAGGAAAAACCCACAGCAGGTGAAACAGGGGACATCCAGTATAAGGATTATTAACAACAAGAAAAGGGTAACTTCTACTCCGAGGTGTGCCCGAAGGATTGAAAGGATTGAAGGACTGATTCACAGTGATCAAAAGTGGACACAACCCAAGTGTGCATCCGCCCTTGGGTACCTGGATGTACAAAGCATGCGTATCCTCAGAATGGGCTATTACTCTGCCATAGAAAAGGATGTAGACCATCCCAAAGATTATACTTAGCCAAGGAAGGCAGTGCTTCCCTGGTGGTCAGTGGTAGAGAATCTACCTGCCAGTGCAGGAGATCCAGGTTGGATCCCTGAGCCAGGAAGATCCCCTGCAGAAGGGAATGGCAACCCACTCCAGTATTTTTGCCTGGAGAATCCCATGGATAGTGTGGCAAAGAGTCGGACACGACATCGAAACTAAACAACTACAAACAAAGGTAGATACAGATGCCACATACTGTACTTCCCTATTTACATAAAACGTCTAGAATAGACAAATCCACACAGGTTGAAGATAGATTTGCACTTGCCGGGGCTGTGGGAGGAGAGAATGGGTGTGACTGCTCACTGTCCCATCACCACTCCGTGCACCCCAGCCTGAGACACATGTCTGCTGTACAGGCGGGGAATGGGTGCTGAAGCATGGGGGTTTAGAAGAGAAGAAGAGGGCTGGGGTTGGCTGCATGGAAACAGCCTCAAGGGGCTGGAGCGTGTTATTGTCACAATTAGGGTTGTTCATGGAAAAAGCCTAAGCCTGCCCTAGTAGATAAGCGCCATTGTTAAGTGCTACATAAAGGGAGGAGGGGGCCCACCATAGCAGCCTCTTTCTGCCCACTCTCACAGATACTCTCAGCGAACAGGGCACCACCTCAGTGGACTCTCAGAGTGTAAACACCAGCCGCTGCCTAGGCAGGCTCTGGGCACAGGCACCAGTGGGTTGTCCACATGCAGAAGCAGGGTTGAAACCATAGCTGAGCCCCAGGGGCCCCAGTTCTTAAGAAACGGTTGAAATCTCTCCCTGTGGCTAGGGATGTACACCACCGCTGCTGGCTTTGTAAACTCAGGGTCTGCGAGATATCTGAGCAGACGTGGGCGCTGCTGTGGCTGGGATGGATCCAGTCTTGGGATCCGTGGGCTTTTGGGTGCGTGTACATGGAGGCAAGGCTGGGCTGCCTCCGTAGCCCCCATGGCCGGTCCAGGTGCACAACTGTGGACCTGGGACCCGACTTCTGTGCATCTGCACTGGTGGTTTTGTGAAAAGATTGCTTGAGGGACACCGGGGCTGACTGCCGACATTCCCATGGCTGAGGCAGGGCCAAGTGCAGTGCCAAGAACAGTACATTTTGCAATACTGCACACTGGGTGACAGGTGACACCACAAAGTGTGTTCCCCAGTGGACAGCTCTGAATATGCAGTGGCTCCTCTCCTGAGTCGTGTCCAACTCTGCAACCCCATGGACTGCAGCACACCAGGCTTCCCTGTCCATCACCATCTCCCAGAGCTTGCTCAAACTCATGTCCCTTGTGTTGATGATGCCATCCAACCATCCCATCCTCTGTCGTCCCCTTCTTCTCCTGCCCTCAATCTTTCCCAGCATCAGGGTCTTTTCCAAGGAGTCAGCTCTTTGCATCAGGTGGGTGGTCCACGGTTTGGAGCTTCAGCATCAGTCCTTCCAATGAATACTCAGGGTTGATTTCCTTTAGGGTTGGCTAGTTTGATCTCCTTCCAGTCCAAGGGACTCTTGAGAGTCTTTTCCAGCACCACAGTTAGAAAGCATCAGTTCTTTGGTGCTCAGCCTTCTTTATGGTCCAACTCTCACATCCAGGAGCATTCCAATTCTGCCTACCTCATGCCACAACCCAGAAATGGATCTGGGAACCTCTACTCCATCAGCTAGGAAGCAGATCCTGCCCTTGACAGGACTGTGACAACCACAGAGCAAAGAGGAGCCCCCACTCGACATCCAGTGCAGACTCTGGTCATCACAACACTAGTCACACCTTCTATCTAGGGGATAGCGGTTAGGACACACTGAGGAAAGAGGCACAGGCATCCACTCTAGAAACAGCCCTTGCACCAAAAACATTAAACCCACACGGGCTACACAGGGGCACTGCTGCATAAAAATAGCCTTTCAAGCCCGCAGGAGACAATCGTTTCTCTTAAATTCACAGAGTAAGAGAAACACAAGTAAAATGAAGAAGCAGAGGGACTCTTTCCAGTTAAAAGATCAAAAGAACCCCCTCACCAAAAGAATAAATAATAAAACAGACTGCTTCTGTTTGATAGACACCAAGTTCAAAAAGGAGATAATGAAAATACTGAAGGAATTCAGACAGGCTATCAGTAGAAATGAAGATTTCTATAAAAATGAATTAAAAACTTTAAAGAGGAGCCAAGAAAACTTAGAAAACTCATTTGCCAAGATGAAAACTGTGCTAAAGGCAATGATTAGCAGATTGAATAATGCAGAAAAGCAAATAAGTGATCTAGAAGATAACAATGGAAATCACCCAATCAGAACAGTATACAGAAAGTAAAAAAAAAAAAAAAGAAAGCAATATAAGAGATCTATGGGATACTACAAAGCATGCCATCTACACATAATAGGGATTCCAGAGAGATAGAAGGAAAAGTGGGTCAAAAATATATTTGAAGAAATTATGGCTGAAAGCTTCCCAAACCTAAAGAAGAAAACAGATATCCAGGCACAGGAATCATGTGTGTGTACCCAGTTTCTCAGTGGTGTCTGACTCTTTGTGACCCCATGGACTGTGGCCCACCAGGCTCCTCTGTCCATGGAATTTTCTAGGCAAGAATACTGGAATGGGTTGCCATTTCCTACTCCGGGGGATCTTCCCAACCCAGGGATTGAACATGTGTGTCCTGCACTGCAGGCAGGTTCTTTACCACTGTGCCACCTGTGAAGCCTCCATACTACATTTGATCCTAACCAAAAGGCCAGGAAATCATATACCTGTCAACACATGTGCACCCAATACTGCTGCTGCTGCTGCTAAGTCACTTCAGTTGTGTCCAACTCTGTGCAACCCCAAAGACGGCGGCCCAACAGGCTCCCCCATCCCTGGGATTCTCCAGGCAAGAACACTGGAGTGGGTTGCCATTGCCTTCTCCAATGCAGGAAAGTGAAAAGTGAAAGGGAAGTCGCTCAGTCGTATCTGACTCTTCGTGACCCCATGGACTGCAGCCTACCAGGCTCCTCCATCCATGGGATTTTCCAGGCAAGAGTACTGGAGTGGGTTGCCATTGCACCCAATACAGGAGCACCCAAATACATAAAACAAATACTAACAGACATAAAGGGAGAAATTGATGGCAATACAATAATAGTAGGAGACCTTTATACCCCACCCACATCAATGGACAGATCTTCTAGACAGAAAATCAGTAAGGCAACAGAGATCCTAAATGATACAACAGAACAGTTAGACCTAAATATTTTCCAGACATTACATTTAAAAATCCCCAGAATACACTTTCTTTTGAAGTGCACATGCTCTAGGATTAACCATGATATCCAATAAGATAATTGTATTTTTATTTAGTTTAGCCCTGTCTTGATACTATAGAAAGAATTTGCAAAAACTTACAAAAATACACAAGTGGGAAAAAGCTAAATAGATATGCAAATCTGAGTGAAGGGGAAATAAGGATAGGAAAATAAAGTTAACTGAAAGGTTAGTACATAAAAAAAATCCAACTCATAAATTATGCAGTTTTGAAAGTCGAACCACAGGTATGTCTCTAAAAACTTTCTGGTAGCTGAAAAGGAGGAAAAACATTATTGGTTATAGGATCCACAGAGGGGATGAGTTTAAAATAAATCAGCTGCCCAAGAGATACTGTATTTTCTAGTAAAAACAACTTAGAGAAATTTCTTTATGGATCAACATAAGGGAGACCACAGGAGATTATGTCCTTCACAACATTATCTATTAATACAATTAATATAATAGTGAGTGTCATCTCAGATAACTATTCCGTGTAACTTAAATGTATTCAGTAAAAGTCATTCTATGACGGTCAAATGGTCCAGTTAAAGTTTGTAAGATATATTTGGTCTTATTTGGAAGGAGAGTAAAAGTAGAACACTTAGGGGGAAAAAAATGAACTATTTACCCACTGTTTAGACTTAGTAGAGAATTCAAGTTGATATTCTTAAGATCAAATCTAACAACTTGAAGAGATTCGGTGTTACTAAAGACAGATCCGTATGCCTTGATCATCAATTAAATGGTAGAAGATAGGTTTACCCCCATGAAGAAAGTTAAGAGTCCAACTAAGTCCATAGCTGATCACCTGACCATCCTACCTTTACAAGAGGTAGACTGAGGATTTACAAGGAAAAACAATGATCTAACATAAGAAATCTTGTAATTGACTAATTGGCTTTCCTGATGGCTCAGTGGTAAAGAATCTGCCTGCCAATGCTGGAGAAGTGGTTTCAATCCCTGGGTCAGGAAGATCTCCTGGAGAAGGAAATGGCAACCCCCTCCAGTATTCTTGCCTGGGAAATCGCACGGACAGAGGAGCCTAGTCCATGGTGTTGAAAAAGAATAGAACATGATTTAGCAACTAAACAAAAAATATTCTGTTGCTCTTCTCCATTTATTTCCAGTTTGTACTCTTTAAGAAGCCTTTTGATTAGAGGCTGAACTGAAACCATACGTTTCCAAAGTATGAGCTGTTTCCTTTCTTCTTTCTTTATTCTGACACTGATCGCGCTCCTGTTACAGGTCAAGCACTTACAGTGGGAACAGTGATGAAGAAGCCATTATTACTGCACTGAAAGCCCAGAAGGACAGACAAATGTAAACGGCAGTTCCAATAGAGTTTACCATGCTATAGGAGTAAACCAAAAGAACACTTAGCTTTCCTTGAAAATGAAATTCAGGGAATACGTCACAGAAGAAGAGATGACTGAGATGAATTTTGAAGCTCACAGATGAGAGTTTGCTGAGTAAGGAGGAGGAGGAATTGTGCTTCAAATACAGAGAACAGCCCATGAAAAGGCAAAAGTGAGACACGGTGCTTCAAGTACAGAACAGAACAGAGCTTATTAAAAGGCACCAACTTATACACAACATATGGACACAAAAATAGAAATATACAGGTTTCTCTCTTAATACGATTTCTCAAACGTCCCATTAGAATCCTAATCTCCTTTTCTTTCTTTTTTTTTTTTTGTTATAAAAGTCAGTTTATTTTCCCTTTCTGTGTTTCACAGTTTTCCTTTTGGTCAGTATTGAGCAGTTAACTGATTGGAAATCTGCTTGATTCAATAACATTAACAAGTTTATAAACATACATTTGAGAGTATTAAAGCAAAAGGTTGAAAACTTTTTCCTAACTCCATGTAAATTAGGCAGCCATAAAAATTGCACATTTTTCACCTGCTCACTTCCATATTTAAAATATATATAGAGGATGACCTTAAAATATTGATAATTAGTATAGAATTCACAGCTTTCAAGACATGTATTCTACAGACTTCTAAAAAATAAATACCTAGATGCCTCTCAGGCCCTAGTAATCCACTGTAATTCAACGTCACATACTTAATGCATAGAAGGCCAAAAGGTTCCTTTTTCTCTGATTTTAGTCTTCTGCTGAGGTAACGCAAAGAACCCAGTTATGACAGAGATCGAGCCTCTGACTTCCTAGTGGATCCTAAAAAGTTCCCAGAGAACAAGCCTGGCATTGAGTACTTCCGTTATAAATTACATACTGGAATGTTTACAACAGAGGTACCTCATGGTCCTTGACAGGAAGACAAAAGACTTCCAGGAGTTGAAGGTAATTCTGAATGAAGATGGAGAAGAGTTAAGGATCACTGGAAGATATTTCTGCTTCCAGAGCTGAACGACTTCAGAGCAGATACAGAGTAACCGAACCACTCAGCACGTAATGTGATTTTTCCCACCAGAGCTTAACTAAGGGATTCTCTGTCCAAGACAGGCTTACACTGGACCCAGCTGGAGCACTGGACCAGGATTTGATGCTTCATAGATGAGCTACTGTCTGTAAACTCATGACTGAAGCAAAATGCAACGATCCTTTCTATTCATGGAGCGTGTCGTTGCTACAGACCAGGCACAAGTGCCTCATGGCCACTCAGCTTTCCAGGCTGGAGAACAAGGGCCCAAGGCCAAGGAAGCATTTACAGTTAAAGGGGTGAACCTCCACAGGCCAACAGAGTTGCAGGCAGATTCACAGGGCCTTCATTTGGTACAGTCATGAAACAATGGTGATCAATAAAAATCGTTAACAACAACCCAGTCTTCACTCTGGTCAGCATCTCCAGGGGCTGACCCTGCTGAAAGAGGCTCAACAATCTGAGGTTATGTTGGAGTTCTTAAGACAAACCCAAAATAGGGCGAATTAAAAGAAATAATAGTCCTGATGTGTCTCTTGATTATTCTTGTTCTTTTGTGGGTACTGGTCACTCACTTAAAATGTGAGCTTGTTGTCTTTGCATAACAGAGCATGTTTCCTTCACTATTCATGGTGAAATAAACAGGATTGTGCAACTTGTCATAATAATGAAAAAGTAGAAAACCCACATCCACCCTAGGTTGTCCCGGATCAAAGATACTGGCCCATGGCAGTTCCAATGCCCCTGGTTCCATCAACCATCCCAGTGACGGTTGCCAAAGCCTCATTGCTCCCTTGGATCAGCTCCTGACGACCAAGGTTCACAGAAATAGCTGAGCTAATCATATTAGAAGTTCCACCAATAAAAAAAATCCTATGACAGCCATCAGAAGTGCATTGATGGACTTATCATTTGGAGAATGACTGTATCCAACAAGGGACCTGATGGACAGAAGCAGACTGAGAGCTAACACCGATGCTTTTTCCTGTAACTTCTTTCCTGTCGGAGATGAAGCCTTGCAGCATTCCACCTATAATTCCTCTGATATCATACCAAATGGACAGCTGGTCAGCTTCGGCCTCCTTCCATTTGAAGTTGATACTCAGATAAAAGGGCAATCAGAAGAAGAAGGAGTACTTCACTAACTTCAAGGGCTTCTCTGGTAGCTAAGCTGGTAAAGAATCTGCCCGCAATGCAGGAAACCACGGTTCAATTTCTGGGTCAGGAAGATCCCCTGGAGAAGGGATAGGCTACCCACTCTAGTATTCTTGGGCTTCTCTGGTGGCTCAGCTGGTAAAGAATCTGCCTGCAATGTGGGAGACCTGAGTTTAAGCCCTCGGTTTGGGAAGATCCCCTGGAGAACAGCTACTCACTCCAGTGTTCTGGCCTGCAGAATTAGTCCACGGGGTCCCAGAGAGTCGGACACAACTGAGCGACTTTTACTTTCAAGCACCGATAGGCCAGTGAATATGCTATAATTCCGGGAAGGCCACAAGCTTGGTAGAAGCTTATTGCCTTGACTTGGGTCACAGTATTGCCTTCTTGGATTGAATAATTAGGCTCAGCTTCTTCTTCATTTTCAGCACCATTAATTCAGGGCCTGTGTGAGTCTTCTTCAAAATTTTCTTCTGTCTCGATATCTGAGAGACCGATTTCTTCTGGTGACACCAAGAGTCCAAAGAAGATGATGGTCCCACCAGCAAACTGCACAGCTAGCATCACCAGGAAGACATACTCATAACCATACTGCAGAACAGAAGAAGCTAGACATGCTCCCAAAATATTGACCACTGAGGCACCGGCACTCCAGAGACCAAAAACAACTCCAGCTTTCCCAAACTAGTTGCCGGTAAAAAAAACCACGCGGGGCCAGCTGGTGGATGGCAGCAGGCCATTCAACAATCCCCGGGCTGCAGCACAGCCCCTTGTAGAAATGCAGCTGTTCCATGAGAGTGCCAAAGATGAATACCACTAGTGCGCAAAAGCACATGCCACAAGATAGAACCCATCGCAAATTTAGCCGATCGGCGAGATACCGCTGATGAGAAGGCCCACAGCACAGGAGAAGAGGAAAATGGTGTCCAGCGTTCCGAGTACTTTCTCTGCACTGGGAAACATGTGGCTGCTGCTCCAGATCTCCACAGGCAGTTCAACGGACTTGTTAAAAGCACCTGGGGTCCACTGCTTAGAGATACTGACTTTGACCTTGCTAATGTTTTTCTCCATGCGTGGAGCAATGGAGTAACTGAAGAAGGTGAGCAGGGATGTGACCACGTGGTGATGGCTGAACTGGGAGAGCACAGTTCCTCTCTGAAAAATACTTGGCCCGGCCGTGTGCCTCCTGACCTTCCTTCTCACCGTGACTTTAAAGTCTGGACAATGGATGGTTTATATCATTTCTTCTTTGGCTGCTTATGCACCAGAGATCTGGAGTAGTAATCGCGCTCTGGCCAGCTGCTCTGCTTGCTCCACTGGGTCAGCCTTGCCTGCAACCCCTCGGCTCCTGCCCGCCACCTCACCTGGGCCGCCATGCCAGGGTTTCCCCTAATTTCCTTTATTCTTAGTCATCATATAGCATGTGCTAGGCATCAGGCAGAATTCTAAGATGGCCCCAGCGAACTTTACCTTCAGATACCCCATGGACTGTGGTCTGCCAGGCTTCTCTGTCCATGGGGATTCTCCAGGCAAGAATACTAAAGTGGGTTGCCGTGCCCTCCTCCAGGGGATCTTCCCAACCCAAGGATTGAACCCAGGTATCCTGCATTGCAGATGGATTCTTAACTATCTGGGCCACCAGAGAAGCCCAAGAGTACTGAAGTGGGTAGCCTATCCCTTCTCCAGGGAATCTTCTGGACCCAGGAATCAAACCAGGGTCTCCTGCATTGCAGGCAGATTCTTTACCAGCTGAGCTACCAGGGAAGCCCAGAAATAAACAAATTTCTGTCTTTAAACAATTTCTCAAGCGTCCCATCAGAATCCTAATCTCCTTTGTTCTTAGTCACTATGTAGCACGAATTCTGAGATGGCCCTGGCGAACCTCACCCTTGGGTCCTCACAGCCTTGTGCAGTCCTCTCCCCTTGACTGAGCCAGGTCCAGTGGCCCACTTTCAACATACAGCCTACAGCAAAAGGGAGGGGTAGGGACATGCCTGGTGGTCCAGCGGCTAAGGCTCTGAGCTCCCCATGCAGGGGGCCTGGGTTCAGTCCCTGATTGTGGAACTAGATCTCACAAGCCACGACAAAAATTTGTATTTAAGAACCATGCAAGTCGAACACTGGCCTAAGATTTGGTAAAGAGCAAAGTTTTATTCCACTGTAATAGCTTACAGTGGGGAAAAAACCGAACAGCTCTGGGTCCTCTGTAATCAGGTTTTTTCCAAATAAGTCATCTGATTGTGGTGACTGGGGGCCTCTGCCCACGACAGTTCCCAGCCTGGCCTCTCCATCATCTTCCTAGTGACTTAGCAGGGCGGTTGCCGTGCAGGTAACCCAACCCTCCCTCTGTAGGGCTCCACCCAGAGCTACAGTGTTACATGTATAACATGTGTGACGTGTGTTACACGTGTACATGTAACACAGAGTTACACGTGTTGCGGTGGGGATACATGTGTGTCACTACCTTTCTCTTTGTGCCACTGGGGGAAAAGTGCTATAAGCTTCAAGAGTGGTCACTGCATGTTGTACAAACATCTTTGAAAAAGTGAAAGCCACTCAGTTGTGTCTGACTCTTTGCAACCCCATGGACTGTAGCCTGCCAGGCTCTGTCCATGGAATTCTTCAGGCCAGAACACTGGAGTGTGTTGCCACGCCCTCCTCCAGGGCATCTTCCCAACCCAGGGATCGAACCCAGGTCTCCAGAATTGCAGGCAGATTCTTTACCATCTGAGCCACCAGGCATTAGTCCGCAAACATCTGTGGATATATGTGAAATAAAGTTAATATAATGCTTCTGCTTAAAAATACCAAAGAGAAGATTGACGATCCCACATGCCACAAGTAAGACCCAGGACAGTCAAATAAATAAATATACAAAAATAAACATTTTTTTAAAAGAAAAGAACTAAAACAAAAATGTGATGGGTATATCACTTCTGAGATGAGCTTATAAGAGACTGTGTCTTCCATCTCACTCACTCTTTCTTGCTTGTGCTCTGAATGGAAACCAACTGCCAATGTATGAACTGCCCTCTAGAGAGGCCCGCATGGCAAGGAACTGAGGGTGATCTCCAGCCAACAGCCAGCGAGGAGCTGAGGCCTTCACACAATGACCTGTGATGGACTGAAAACTACCAACCCCAACATGAATGAGCCTGAAACAGACCCTCCCCTGGTGGAGACTGGAGATGACCGAACATGTTTACTGCAGCCATGAGAACCCCCAAAGAGAGGGCCCAGCTAAGTCAAGGCGAGGTTCATGACCCATAGAAATTGTTAGATAATAGCTACTTTGTTGTAAATCACTACATTTTGGGGTGATGTGTCACTCAGCAATAGATAACTAATACACTCAGAGGTTTAAAATTTCTGCTTCCTAAACCCATCCCTTCCAATAATTAAAAATTACATCTGTCCTTAATTATTTACTGTGGCAACAACAAAATAAATATACTGTATATGATGGGAGAGGTCAGGGAAGAAAGTAGAAGAGAAGTTTAAGGAAAAATGGGGGACTACATTGAGGTGGAGGCCTTCCCAGGTTACCCTAGTGGTAAAGAATTCGCCTGCAATGCAGAGACATAAAGAGATGTGGGTTTGACCCCTGGGTTGGGAAGATCCCCTGAAGGAGGGCATGGCAACCCACTCCAGTACTCTTGCTTGAAAAACGCCATGAACAGAGGAACCTGGTAGGCTACAGTCCATGGGGTCACAAAGAGTCAGACACAACCTAACTGACTTAGTGGGTGTGTGCACATGCACACACGCACACCCGCACACACACACCCACACCCGCACACACACACCCGCACACACACATATTGAAGTGGAAGTCAGTAATCTCACCTCCAAGGGAGTCAACATAAGATATAAAATAACCCAAAGAAGCCAAAGAGGGAAGAAGAAAAACAGAGAGTTTTGAACCAAAGGAATGTAGGCATATTAGGAACAAACTCTCCCCAACTTGTTAGGGGCTTAATGTTTATTGAAGGAAAGGCTGAATGAGCAATCCTTGCCAGATATCAGCCACAATTTCACAAGGCATAAACTTGGATTTTACAGACTGGGGACTAGGAAATTATGATGCAGAGGCAAGTTGATGGCTCAAGGGATCTCAGTGCTTCTTTAGTGGAGCAGAGCATTGGAGCAAGTTCCTTAGAATTTAGTGCCTCGGTTCTGCCAATCCACAAGATCTTTCAGTGCAGCAGACAATATCATTTATTTCTTGAACTTTGGGAGACCATACAGAGCATGTAGTATGTCTACAGTCTGTCTAGTTGTGATTCTTTTCTATTTCTTGAAGAAGTGAAGTGAAGTTGGTCAGTCGTGTCTGACTCTTTGTGACCCCTTGGACTGTAGCTTACCAGGCTCCTCCATCTCTGGAATTTTCTAGACAAGAGTACTGGAGTGGGTTTCCATTTACTTCTATTTCTTATTAGTTGTCTTATCAGTAATGTCGGTAAGGTTTCTTAAATAAATTAAAATAAATACAGAGGTTCAGAGAAGTGACGAGTTCAATAGAGCCAAATCAGATTCAAATCAAGAATTCAATTTGGTCCTGTACACTCTCTGTATTTGGGGCTTCCCAGGTGGACAGAAATGTGGGTTCTTTTTGGTTAGTGAAAAGAAAAATCTTAATTCCTTAATTTGAAAATTTCTGTCCAAGGTTAACCCATCCTCCTGTGCTCTGAATTCCAGGTTCTTCTGGCTTCTCTGGGATGATAACAGAAAGCAATACTGCCACCTGCTGGGGATTATAGAAATTACAGAGCTGGACTACCCAGCCATTCTTGAACTTCAGAATTTGAAACGTTCTTGAAAATTCTTGTTCTTAAAGAAATGTCAATAAATCCCAGCTGCATTTAATGATAATTCTTATCTTTCAGGTCATAAAGCTATTAAATTACAACTCTTAGACTTGAACTCTGGAAAGCCTGCAGTTTAAGAATTCCTCTTTGGGTAATTTACATCTTTACTCTGTGGTGCCTGCTAAATCGATCAGTCATGTCTGTCTCTTTGCGACCTAATGGACTGTAATCCACCAGGCTACTCTGTCCCTGGGATTCTCCAGACAAGAATACTGGCTGCTGCTGCTGCTGCTAAGTTGCTTTAGTCGTGTCCGACTCTGTGCGACCCCATAGATGGCAGCCTACCAGGCTCCTCCATCCCTGGGATTCTCCAAAGAACACTGGAGTGGGTTGCCATTTCCTTCTCCAATGCATGAAAGTGAAAAGTGAAAGGGAAGTCGTTCAGTCGTGTCTGACTCTTAGCGACCCCATGGACTGCAGCCTACCAGGCTCCTCCATCCATGGGATTTTCTAGGCAAGAGTGCTGAGTGGGTAGCCATTTCCTTCTCCAGGGGACCTTCCCAACCCAGGGATCAAACCTGGGTCTCCAGAACTGGTAGGCAGGTTCTTTACCACTAGCGCCACCTGGGAAGCCCTTGGTGCCATTAAATTACCAACATTAAATCAAGCAATTATAGCCTAGTTGAAATGGAGGTTAAAAAGATACATATGATTCTCCATTCAGACTGGTTGGAAGAATACATGTAGTTAAATTAGAAGGCATCTTCCCACAGGGGAAAATTTTTTTTGCTGTTCTGGGTAATGGATGAATTTAGAGTGGATAATCAATCTAACGATAAATAGCAAATGATACTTGCATAAAGTTGTTCATTCATTGCTTCATTTCAAATAGTGAAAGGAAAGAATAAGAAAGATATAATAAGTTGAAACTGTAAAACATAAAAAAATATGGTAAGTGAAAAAATTAAAAATCACTGTAATTGCAACTATGCATGCAAGTGATGGCCAGGAGGTTAAGCTATATCTTCACTGATGGAACTCTTCATATTTAAATCATGTTAGGGTGAACTTCTAGGTCATGGTAAATATTTACATCTTCTCTATGGTTGCCCTGCTCTGTATCAGATTCTGAACTGCATGCACCTAGCTTTGGCCAAGGTCCAGAACATCCTGTCTCACTCTCTTGTGTAGGACCTTCCTTTCGCTTCTGACCTTATGTGGACCAGATTTCAAATTGTCATAATCCCTCAGACTTGCTGGGTGCCCCCTTACCCCTCTCCTTAATATGTGAGAAGTCAGGAAGCTACGATCCACTCCTAGGGAAAAAAATAAATAACGTTATCCCTTCAAGTACACGTACAATTTCTAAAGAACAGTAAAAACAGTTATTTACTTTGCCTTTCAAGACATTTATCAACCCATATGGAATCTAATTCCCATGGGCATAAGGGGGTCTCTTCTTTCTGGTCTCCCTTCTCTGTCTTCCACTTTCCTCTCTCCTTCTATCTCCTCCATTATTTAGTCCTTTTTCATTCCTTGGGGTCATTTGACTTCTTCAAGATGCCCCCTTGCTGCTGCTACTGCTGCTGCTAAGTCGCTTCAGTCGTGTCTGACTCTGTGCGACCCCATAGACGGCAGCCCACCAGGCTCCTCTGTCCATGGGATTCTCCAGGCAAGAACACTGGAGTGAGTTGCCATTTCCTCCTCCAATGCATGAAAGTGAAAAGTCAAAGTGAAGTCGCTCAGTCGTGTCCGACTCCTAGCAACCCCATGGACTGCAGCCTACCAGGCTCCTCCATCCATGGGATTTTCCAGGCAAGAGTAAGATGCCCCCTTAGTGAAGCTAAAACAGAGTAAAGTGGACAGAGTAATTCACATCCTTAAAGTCCTGAATAAGGCAGGATAAAGGACAATGTACTCTTAGGTGCATCCTCAGAGTGAAACTTCTAAAGGACAAACAAAATTTTCTCTGTCACCATTTCAAAGCACAGTGAAGTCTGTCCTTTCTCTACCTATGTAAACTCCCAATTTATTGCCATAGCTTGGTATTGACTGTGAGGGGAAAGGCCGGATGGAAGTGCGGAAACACCCACCCCAGGAAGGAGATGATTCAGCTTTGAAGTTCTATTTGGGTTGGGGGTGGATGTGGTTCCAACAACAACGTCCCAGACAGACCTCCTGCACCCTCCCTTCTGCTAGTTCCCCTTTTTCCCCATGGGGGACTTCCAGACACTCTGCTAGACATGCAACTCGGAAAGAATGACTTGTGTGACATAAAAGAATGGTAAAGGTCTCTTTCATGTCAGTTACACAATAAGGTTTCAAACCAAACACTATATTTGTATTCAGTTGCTTAAAATAATAGTTATGATCTGTGCCAAAAAGGGAAAGCCATGCTGTTTTGTGTGTCTGATCACAAGACCTGCAGTCTGTAGAGGTTTCTCCTGCTGTAATCTCTCCCATCTGTTGTATTGTGGTGCAGGGACAGAGGAAACCATTCATGGGCTTAAGTCAGGTTTATTTTGATGACAATTCAGATGCTGATAGAAAGCCAACTAGAGCAAAACTCAGAGATACTATATTCTGACTGACCTTGTGGTAAGCAGTTTACCAAAAAGCCAAAATACTTTTACAATTTTTCTGATGACTGATTATGTCTTAACTAGTCACCACCCAGGAGTTGACGAGAGCTAAATGCTCCAGTAACTCAAATGTTGGGCCCATTTATTTGTTAGGAGAGGAAGCAGACACGTCTGTGTGACTGACATAAGAATTCAACTCATCATATTAAATAGGGTTGGAATTTGGTTAGTGTTTTACTTCTAAAATAAGACCTGTGCCTAGAACCCGAGTGCCCCAAAGTTTTCAGAATTAACTATTATATTAAAGCAGTATTCTCAATGCTGGCTACAGTTTGAAAATACATGTGTGTGCTATATTTAGTCATTCAGTCATGTCTGACTGTGACCCCATGGACTGTAGCCTGTCAGGCTCCTCCATCCATGGGATTCTCCCAGCAAGAATACTGGAGTGGGTTGCCGTTTCCTTCTCCAGGGGATCTTCTTAACCCCAGGATCTATCCTGCATCTCCTGCATTGCAGGCAGACTTTTTACCATCTGAGCCACCAGGGAAGCCCTTTGGGATCATCTAGGACTTTTTGAAAATACCACTGCTGAGGTCTAATCCCAGACCAGTTAAACCAGATTCTCTGGGATGGACCCTGTGGGCAAAGACTTTAAAAAAAATTCCTCAGGCGATGTGCCAAGGCTGAGAACCAGTTCTATTGGTCAGTTTACAATGGAATAAAAGCAAGTTTGCAGCCTCACCTCATTTTCATTATATTCATTTATAAGAGCCAGATTTGCAAATTGCACTTGAATAATCAATATTTCAACTTAAAATTATGACCAATAATTTTAGTCTTTGATATATAAATTTGCCGAATGGTAACTAGTTATTTCATGAACCAGTGATATAATTTCTATTTATCCTCAAAAAATAGTTTATAGACTGGGGCATTGTCTTCATTACCCATATTTGCAAAGGCTAAATACTCCATTCACTTTAACAATAAATTCAGTCTAAAAGTTAACTTAATCTAAATAATATTAAAGCCTACTGAGTATGCACAATAATATTCTGAGAGCACAGTTGGAGAGAAGTTTTTCTTGAATTATTAAATAAAGGAAGGATAATTCAGTGTTTCTGGTGAGAACTCTATATAGTTTCTGAATATACACGTATAATACATATATTCATGAGGATGTAGATTAAGCTTCTTAAAGTGCTTAGTCGCTCAGTCATGTCTGACTCTTTGTGAATGCATGAACTGTAGCCCACCAGGTTCCTCTGTCCATGCGGATTCTCCAGGCAAGAATACTAGGGTGGGTTGCCATATCTTCCTGCAGAGGATCATCCCAACCCAGGGATCAAAACCAGGTCTCCCACTTTGCAGGCCTCCCGATTCTTTACCATCTGAGCCACCAGGGAAGCCCAGGCTTCTTATAAGGAAACTCAAAAAATAAACTAGATTAAAGAAGAACTCCAGTACTGTTGCCTGGAGAATCCCATGGAGGGAGGAGCCTGGTAGGCTACAGTCCATGGGGTCGCAAAGAGTTGGACACGACTGAGCGACTTCACTTTCTTTCTTTCTTTCTTTCCTGAAACAATCAAGGGTACCTTTGGGTACAAGGAAATTATCATGCTTCCCTGATAGCTCAGCTGGTAAAGAAACAACCTGCAACACAGAAGACCCTGGTTCGATTCCTGGGTCAGGAAGATTCCCTGGAGAAGGGATAGGTTACCCACTCCAGTATTCTTGGGCTTCCCTTGTGGCTCAGCTGGTAAAGAATCTGCAGGCAGTGCGGGAGACCTGGGTTTAATCCCTGGGTTGGGAAGATGCCTTGGAGAAGGGAACAGTCATCCACTCCAGTATTCTGGCCTGGAGAACTCCATGGACTGTATAGTCCATGAGGTAACAAAGACTCCACGACTGAGCTACTTTCACTTTAAACTATTTCAAAAGTTGCCAGTTTCTAGCCAATAGGAAAGAGAAGTGAGAAGGAAAGCGGCCAGGTGCATCACCTCTGCTCATATTCCATTGGCCAGAACTTAGCCACGTGGGCATGCCTTGCTGCAAGGAAGCCTGGGAAATGGAGTCCCCCTCTGGGCAGCAATGTGCTCCTCTAAAATCCAAAGATTTTACTGCCTAATACAAAGAAGAGGAGAATGAATATAATTCTCAATCTGTACATCAACATGCAACCCAGAATCTAAATATACTTGGAATGCAAAAGAACTCTACCGGTTTAAATTTTTACTTTGTGAATATTCATTCATTTTTATATTACCATAGAATATTAATATATTCTGTATTAACATTGAAGAAGTTTAAACTTTGTATTCATTTTATCAGAAAGATATTTTATGTTATACTATCTTTCCTTATCCAGGCTTTAGCTATGATATGCAAGTGATGTATGGCAAGCAATGCATATAATATGAATCATGCTGTATTCTCAGCTCTCCTCCTCAGCATTGACGGGTATTTCCAGAATGCAATAGCTCTGTACAACAATATTCAGGCAGATCTGGTGATTTTTGTTGTTATTTTCTTTATTTAATTTAATAGATTCCAGCTTATTAGTTGTAGACACCAGTGAGAATATGATGAAAATTGTGGATCCTTCTGTCCGTCTCTTTGCCACCCCAAGGACTGTAGCCTACCAGGCTCCTCTGGCCATGGGATTCTCCAGGCAAGAATACTGGAGTGGGTTGCCATGCCCTCCTCCAGGGGATCTTCCTGATCCAGGGATCAAACCCAGGTCTCCTGAATTGCACACAGATTCTTTATCATCTGAGTCATCAGGGAAACCCCTCTACTTAAACATACCAACAATTTAGCAGATAATTTTAGAGAGAATAGAGACACCTTCCCCCGTGAAGCTCAGTTTCAGAGTGTCTTGATTTTCCCCCTGTCTTCCATAGAAACCTGGGAAATAAATCTACCACAAATGTTGAATTGAGAGCTAGTGATGCAATGAAGCAGAGCTGGTGGAGAATGATCTCTGGCGACAATGACAGCTGGGATCAGCAGCACCGGTGTTATTGTAGTACCAGTGTTACTGGCCACATTCAGAGTCATTATGAGCAGGATCAGCAGAACAAGCCAGTGTCCAGCGCTTTGTGGTACAATCAGTGGCTTCTGGGCTGAATGAGTTTTTCTGCACATTAAGCCATGTTTTCTAAACATTTCATATAAGCTTCCTTTTTTCGGAACATTGTTAGCTTCTCCAGCTAACAGTAAACTTTTCCATTTAAAGGGGTTCTTTCAAAGTTACAGGTCTAGGAAAACAAACCATTAGAAAATGATTGAGAGGCTCTTGGTTTCTTTATATGCCAAGAACAAGATGAAATATAAGCATTTGCTTTGCTTATATTTCAAGCAGATGGGGCAGTATTCATACATTCATGAATGTTATTCCACTGCTTGAAACTTTCAGTGGCTCATCCTCAAACTGAAGTGGAATCAGGCTCTGTCATTTCTTGGATTTTATTTATTTTTAATATATTTTAAATTGGAGTATGATTGCTTTACAATGCTATATTAGTTTAGTTTGGGGATTTTAAACTAGAATAATTAACTTAGCTTTTCTGTGCTTCATTTGATCTTCTATAGTTTGTATGTTTTTAAACAGGTATAGAAAAGATGTGAAAACCTGTCTTTTCTCCTTAACCTGGCATTCAGAGACCTTCACCTCCGATCCTGGTCCACCTTTCTAGTCTCTCCTTTGATCACTTCCCCTTCCCTCTTCCTCTCGTCCAAATGCTTTGATGACAACAAATCTTTAAACTCAAACCTTAATGTGCCAGAAACAATTCCATCCACTTTCTTCTCTGTCTCCTTTCCATGGGATGTGTCTCTCCCTGTTTTCTTTTTCAGTCTCCAAGGTCCACTTAGGTTGTCCAGGACTTCCTCCACTTGGCTGTTAACCCAGCCAGTGTTCTGTGGTCCCATCACTTTGGAACATGGGTAGCCTAACACCTGCGTTCACACGTCTGAGCTCATGAGGCTTTTTGGTTGCAAGAACAAAGCCCGTCTTAGGTAGCCTCAGAAAGGTGGGTGTACTGCCAGGATACAGGTGGCTCTTAAGAGTTAAGAAGGTCACGGAGATCCAAGAAGGCCTGATAGACAACAGGAGAGTCAGGAACCAAGCGTGAGAGCAAGAAGATTATGATTTTGTCCCTCAGTGTCAGGAGCTCGATCATTTTCCATTTTGTGCTCCATGATTAATGGACTTAAACTTTCTCCCTATCTCTGCCTGTCTGTATTTTCCCATCTATTTTTGTTTGGACCACTTTCTGACCTCTCTTTCCCCAACAGCCAGATCTCCAGAGAGGGGAACTCAGATTAGACCTCAAGCCACCATCAGGCAGAGCCTTTGTAACAGGCCTGCTCTGAGGCTATTGGCCCATCCATCTTGGGTGGGGTGCTCAACCCACCTGATCACCTGCTGTGAGGAGGGGCATATGGGTGGCTGGAACCTGGTCAGCTACATCTCAGGCAACCAAGAGGTCTGTGCATAGACAGTTATCCTCTGAAGAAACTGTGGGTTGGTGGGAACCTGTAGGTTAATAAAGCCAGATAACTAATCTGTAAAGTCAGAGAACAGAAATGTAGATGTGCCAATGGGCTACTTCAGAATCTCCTGGGACCCTTCTTGAAATACATAACTTGGGGTTTTACTCCAGATCTATTGGGTTAAAATCTCAAGGAAGAAGATTAGAAAACTGTGTGTATTTTGTCTACCATAGGCTTGACGTTGTGAGGGAACAGAGAGGTGTGAAGGATGGGAAGGGTCAGACTGAAGACTGGGAAGTCTTGATTCTCTGAATGAATTTGTAGGGAGCGTTAGTGGTAAAGAACCCTCCTGCCAATGCAGGAGACGTAAGAGACCCGGGTTCTATCCCTGGATCAGGAAGATCCCCTGGAGGAGGGCATGGCAACCCACTCCAGTATTCTTGCCTAGAGAATCCCATGGACAGAGGAGCCTGGCGGGCTACAGTCCATGGGGTCACAAAGAGTCAGACATAACTGAAGCAACTTAGCATGTACATGATGTGCTCTAGTGGCTGTGTGGGTGAAAACACATTGGAAAATGTGGAAATACTTGGGACTTCCCTGGCGGTCCAGTGGTTAAGACTTCGCCTTCCAAGGCAGGGGGCGTAAGATTGCTAAGATTGCACAGGCATCATGGCCAAAAAACAAAAATGTAAAACAGGAGCAATATTGTAAAAAAAAATGCAGTAAAGACTTTAAAAGTGATCCATATTAGAAGAAAAAAAAAACCCTAAAAAAAAACAAAATGGAGGTGCTGAGATTCGGTCATTTCCTTCAGGGAAACAGTGTAAAGAATGTGTGTCCCTGTAGTTCCAAAAGTTTACACTTTGGACAATCTGAGAGACCATGAACTTTTGGTGCGGCCTAATACAAAAAGCTGAGAGCTGGCTTCCCTTTTCCCCCTTATCCATAACAGATCCATTTAGTGAAATATCATAAGCAACATGAAAAGTAATTTTATCAAATGCGACCTGAATTATCAATAAAATTAAATGTTCAGGAAATAAGGAAATCTTCTGTTTTAATGGGAGAAAGCTAATAAACTATTTTGCCATGTCTTAAAGGAAAAGTTGTTTCATATCCTAAAAATTGGCATCACTATAAGAAATAAGCACATAATTCTGGATATTATAATCTTTATTACAAAACAAATATTTTAGGTTGAGGTAACATTTCAAAGGGTATTAGGCAAAAATCAATTGAATTCTATACACACAATTTTGCTATGTGCAACACAAATAGAGTACTCCAAGAACAGTTTTTCTAGCTTTGCACATGGATTGATCTTAGAAAAAAATTAAGCTGATAGTTGTCTATTTAAAGAGGAATTTCATTTTTCCACCCTCCCCCACCCAGTCCTCCATATCATCACCAGTGGTAAGGGAGGTGACGCTCACGGGAGTGTCACACACACACACACATACACACACAAAAAAAGGAAAAAATCAAAAAGGGTTAATTAATTGAAAAAAGAATTTTTGCTTATCTGAAGCACATTACTGCACCCTATTTTGAAAACACTTTCACAAACTAAATGTTTATTCATATAGAATTTTCTATTGTTGATACCAAGGATAAATAGAATTGTCTAGCCTTAAATGGAGAAATCCCATGCAACATTCTGACTCCAGTGTCTTTCCTGCTGTGAAGCCCTCTCTAATTCTCAAGGCAAAGTGCGCCCTCTTCTGTGAATCCATGTTTTGTTCATTATCTGTGTTACTAGCAATCACCGCACTGGATTGTAATAATTCTTGCTTTTGTCATATTTATCCCTTTTCAGCTTTATTTATCCTCTATAAGCTTCTCAGAGATCAAACTAGTCAATTCTGAAGGAAATTAACCCTGAATATTCATTGGAAGGACTGATGCTGAAGCTGAAACTCCAATACTTTGGCCACCTGATGCGGAGAGTCCACTCATTGGAAAAGACCCTGATGTTGGGAAAGATTGAAGGCACAAGGAGAAGGGGGCAACAGAGGATGAGATGGTTAGATAGCATCACTGACTCAATGGACATGAATTTGAGCAAACTCCGGAGTTAGGAGAGGACAGAGGAGCCTGGTGTGCTGCAGTCCATGGGTCACAAAGAGATGGACACAACTTAGAGCCTGAACAACAACAAAACCTTCTCCTCAGGAGCAAGAGACAAGTCTTTAAGCTTCTTGACCTCCTCGCCACCCAGTGCAGTGCCTGGTACATAGCACAACCTGTGTAACTGTGCGTTAGGTTAATGAGTTAGGAACTATTTCAGCTGTGAAGCAACAACACACATCTTTCCTTGCTTCAGGTCTCCCATGGAGGGTGTTCTAGTGACATTTTCCATTATTGAAACCTCTATGGTTTGATGACATCCTAGACACAAACAAGTATAACATCGAGCATTTCCTTTCAGAATGAAATGGCCTCAGGCTATTCTTCTGATACAAACGTCAATAAATTACGGTTATGATTTTCCCTAGTCTCCAGCCTCCAGGACGCCTGTCTGTGAGAGGCGCTCAGGCACGCCCATGCTAATAGCCATCTTGGCAATCATTGTCATCCTGATCTCCGATGGGTTTGTTGTGGTACGCATCGACTGTTAATTTTCTGCTTTCTACCTCAGTGTTTTTAGCTTGGGCCTCTTCCTCACTGCTTGACACACTCTCGGTCGAGTTGCTGTCCTCTTTCGATCTGCTGCTGTCCTGGGAATCGCTACCATCGTCCTCCTCAGACGGGCTCTCCTGGCTCCGGCTCTGGGTCTGGGCGCCCTCCTGGCTAGAACTGTTCTGCTCTTCAGTGGACTCTGGGCTCTCCTCCGAGGACCTGAGGCTCTCATGGGATTCGCTGTCAGCCTGTTCCTCTGTGGATGTGCTCTCTGAATCGGAGGGCTTATCCAACACGTCCTCCTCACTGGACTCACTATCCGCCTGATGTTCTCTGGAGTGACTGGTGGCGTTGTCGGGGTTGTCACCCCTGGACTCATGGAGCGCCTCTTCCTGAGATTCGCTACTGTTTTCTTGAGAAGGCAGGTCGACCTCTTGACTAGACTCGCTGCTGGGGTCTTGGACATCCTGACTGTCTTCCGGGGACCGGTTCTCCTCACTCTCTTGTCGAGATTCACTCTTGCTGTGTTCCCTGGATTGGCCGAGGCCGGCTTCTTTGGAGTCGGGGTTTTCGGTGGAGTCACTCATGACTTCTATCGTGCGGCTATCGTCAAGCTCCCCTCTGCCATCTTCCTCAGGAAGACGAGACTTCCGGAAGAATTTCCTGCGGGGATACGCGGCTGCTGGGCTCTCATGGGAATCCTGGGTGCTTGCCTGCTCCTCATCGTCCCCTTTCGATTCTCTTGACTTGAGGCCAGCATCGCTTATTCGGGAGTTGCCCCTCTCGCTCCTGTAGGCGCCCGGGTCATCGCTCTGCATCCCTTCATCGTCGAACTCAGAGCCATCCCCATGGCTGCTGTCCCCCTCACTGCCGCCTCCCACCCAGTGCTCCTCACTGTCGCTGTCTGGAGTGGAGTCACCGCCCTCGGGCCTGCTGTTCCCCTCATCCTCACGGTCAAGGTCCCTGCTCTCGCTGGTGGTATCACGGGCCCCCTCATCCCCTTGTGGGGTGCTGTCTTCCCTGGATCGTGTGGTGTCAGCCGAGTCTTCGTCGCTTCCAAGCCTGGAGTCCCCTCCTGATCGTCTCTCTTCGGGTCCTGGGCCACCATCATCATCCCCAAAGGTGTCATCTCCGCTCTCGTCTTCATCATCATCTTTATTATCACCTTCGCTTCCTCCCCTCCGAGAGAGGCCGCCAGCTGGTCTATGAACATGTTGCTGATCATCAAGGCCCAGGACCTCCTCGGATTCTGTGCTGTCACTGGGGTCTTCATTTGCCTGGAGTTTGGGGTTAAGAGACATGGTCAGTACCCCCAGGAGCTGCTCTAGAGGGTTGTACCTAATGCCCATCTAGGCTCTTTTTGTTTTCTTCTTCCTGTGTCCCTCATCTAAGCCATGTTCAGTTCTATGGCTCAATAATGTCTCAAACAGGGGTTAAAAAGAAGGAAGGGAAGTTGAAAGTCAAGTCATCCCATTTTCCATAGGCACCATTCACTCAGTGCTGCACAAATCTTTTCAAAATGTTCTCTAGAAATTACGTTTATGAAACTCAAATCATATTGTAAGTCTGAGTCCTTAAGGGATACTTTCAGAAATTTTTTTGTAAATTAAAGAATTGATTTATAATACTCCTCAAACTATTTGGTTTAAAACAGTGAAGGTAAGCGTGTTGGTCACTCAGTCATGTCTGACTCTTTGCGATCCCATGGACTGTAACCCACCAGGTTCCTCTGTCCATGGGATTCTCTAGGCAAGAATTCTGGAGTGGATTGCTATTCCCTTCTCCAGAGTATCTTCCAGACCCAGGAATCGAATCCAGGTCTCCTGCATTGCAGGCAGATTGTTTACCGTCTGAGCCACTAGGGAAGATATACTCATCAAATTATTTGGTTTAAAATAGAGGTTTTTTTAAAATATTGGGTGATTTTGAAATGACTCAGATATTTTTTCAAACCAACTCTGGGGCTGGGGATGGAAATGTATTAGAGCAGGTGAATGAAACCTTTGGCTGAAATGAAAGTATAATATTGCAGTAAGGTATAGATCTCACCAAAACCATATTTATACTGGTTTGCACAGGCAGAGAGTTGCCTATAGAAGGCTCAGCTGAAGGAGTGTACCTGGGGTGATATCTGAGTTCTAAGTGTAGCTCAGAGGGATGATCCCCAGAAATAAAACAATTGGATGCTCTACTCAGATAAGGAAGGTCAATGAGCCTTCATTCATCACGCACTGGAAAAATCTACTCTCTCTCTACTGCTGCTGTTTAATCACTAAGTTGTGTCCGACTCTTTGTGACTCCATGAACTATAGCCTGCCAGGCTACATGGGATTTCCCAGGCAAGAATAGTGGAGTCAGTTGCCATTTCCTTCTCCAGTGGATCCTCCTGACCCAGGGGTGGAATCCATGTCTCCGGCATTGGCAGGCAGATTCTTTACCACTGAGCCACCTGGGAAGCCCAAGCAACTTGCCCGTTTTTTTTTTTTTTTCCCACCTGACCCTACTCATCAGTGTCTGAGTTCTGACGGGAGGGAATACAGGGTGATGACACTCTTCCCATCACTAGAATTTACATGAATCTGCTGGAACTGAGCATCCATGGAGCTTTTCTTACCTCAGTAGTCTCATATTGCACCCCCCCCAAAAACTGTTGCTGTCATCTAAGAGCTCAGAGAACATGGAGGTTATAAATCACAAGGTCTCCCCAAAAAGAGCGTTTCCCCAATTCTATGCTTATAAATGTATACAATGTTCGTCTGATGAATCTTCAGTCAACATCCTAGAAGAAACCCAGCTCCTAGGATAAGTGGAGCCCAGGGGATTGAGTTTGGTTAAAACGACAGGACAGTTAAGAAAGCAATGACTAAATGTCTTAGGAAAATGAAAAGAAGAAGGAGGGGGAGGAGAAAAGGGGGGACAGGGGGGAGGCATAGGAAAGCAGAAGGGAAGAAAAAAAATGCTAGCAAGTTTTTTATTACAGAGATGTAAGCTAAGGGCTTCCCTCATAGGTCGTTGGTAAAGAATCCACCTGTAATGCAGGAGACCCCAGTTCGATTCCTGGGTCAGGAAGATCCACTGGAGAAGGGATAGGCTATCCACTCCAGTATTCTTGGGCTTCCCTTGTGGTTCAGCTGGTAAAGAATCTGCCTGCAATGCAGGAGACCTGGGTTCAATTGCTGGCTTGGGAAGATCCCCTGGAAAGGGAAAGACTACCCGCTCTAGTATTCTGGCCTGGAGAATTCCATGGGCTGTATAGTCCATGGAGTTGCTAAGAGTTGGACACGACTGAGCAACTTTCACTTTCAAGCTAAGTCAGCTTTTCTATCTCCCAGGGCCACAGATGAGAAACTGTTTTTTGAAAAAAGAAGTCATTACTGAAGCAACTGTCCTCTTAAAGTTTCCTCAGGGCAAGAGCTAGTCTCTCCTCTAGCGGTCTAGCAGGATTCTGGGCACAGAGGCAGTCTTCAGGCGCTGAAGGTATCTCACATGAACCAGAATGTTTTTCTCTGCCTGGTCTGAACTGCTCCAGTTGTAAAAGCAATATCTGAGATTTATGAGCAAGCTGTTGTCTAACAGAGTATATGACTCTCTCTGTGTATGTGTGTGTGAGTGTGTTCTCTTTAACTAGAGGAACATTTAGGGCCACAGTGTCTATCATCTGGCCCCAGTGATAAATATGGAATGAAGAGCATGTCTACCTCTGAGTTCTCCCACTCTTTTTTCCTTCCTATTTTATAGGACTTTTTAGACAGCATAACCAAAGTTTAGAACATCTTATATTTAGAACAGTCACCAGGTAATTTAATCTAACATCATTTCCTTCAACTCCTAAGTAGCCTGGAAAGTTAAGAAAGGTCTGTTTAATTACCTGTTCCTCTGAGCTAAGTTTACTTTCTTCTGATGACTCACTGCTCTCCTAAAAAGAAAAAAAAAATGTTGTTGTTTATTTTTCATGTTAGTAATTCCTGAGGAAAGGAAAGAAAACATGGAGTGCATCAAAAATTGTGGTTTGGATTTACAGCTTTCCAAATGGCCTGAGATGATGAGAAGAGAGTCAAAGTGATTTTATGAGATGTTTATAATAAATAAATATTATAAAATATTTTAAAATACAAAAGAATATTATAAAATATAAAAAGTCCTATAAAATAGGAAGGAAAAAAGAGTGGGAGAATTCAGAGGTAGACATGCTCTTCATTCCATATTTATCACTGGGGCCAAAAAATAAATTAGAGTGTTGGGGAGTTTGGGAGGGTCATGGACACACTGCTATATTAAAAATGGATAACCAACAAGGACCTACCGCATAGCACACGGAACTCTACTCAATGTTGTACAACAGTCTGGATAGAAGGGGGAGCGGGTGGGTTGGGGGAGAATGGATACATATATATGTATGGCTTAGACCCTTTGCTGTTCACCTGAAACTACCACAGCATTGTTAATCAGCTATACCCAATACAAAATAAAAAGCTTAAAGTTTGGAAAAATAAATGAGATAGTTACCAAAGGTGGTGTTGGTGTATGAGCCAAATGACCCTGTAGCAAAGGGAGGAAAACAAATTACTCCTTCACAGGTGGATCATATCATTGCAAACATTCATAATAATTTTAGGGTTTTTTTTAGCTTATTGATAGATATTTTATATTTACATGAGTATTAATGATATTTTATAATGAAATGGCTAAAAAAATGAATGAATGTGAGACCAATGGCATAAAAAGGTCTTGTACATAAAAAAACTTAGAAGATTTTCATATTTCCCATAGTTAGAGAAAAATAAAATTTCTTTGAAGAAAAATACACAACCCAGAAAAAATATAAGATAGAAAAAATAGCAGTAGAACTCATAAACCCAGATTTAAAGTGTCAATTCACTCCTTGGCTTGTGTTTTAGCCCTGAAAACTGTCTTAAGGGTAGTACTGAAATTCATGTGTTTCAGGAAACACTTAGGTCTTAGGTAAACTCTAATGGCTGGACAATTCACGTCACCTCTGTGATGTCAGGTTCTTATTCCTAAATTTAGAATATTAGCAACCACTTTGCTTATTGCTCATGGTTGCTGTGAGGAGGAATTTGGCTAATGCTTATGAAAGCCTCTTGAGACCATTCAGTATGATATAACCTGAAGAAATGATCCCTTTTGAGAACACTCAAAAGGATTATAAAATATCCTTTATGAAACTGAGTAGTGGACAAAACTGAATAGAAAAAAGCCACCTGTCTTGAGTCATGTAAGATCACCAAAATCGCAAAATGCTAAGTCTGAAAATTAGTCACAGTTCTGATTTATTTTACTTTCTTTAATCTTATAAGAGCTCTAAGAATGCCTGTACCATCTCTGGTCCCCTCTCCCCACCTACTCTCCTCCTCCCCCTTGAGCAGGACAAAAGTCCCGAATCCCATGTGGCTCAAAGCGGCTAAGTGATGGATGTGCAGACCCAAGGTGCCAACGAGAGCAGAGAGGAGCTGCTGGGAGCACATCTTCAGCAAACCTCTCGGCAGTCCTGGGCTGGGGATCTCTCCTAGACGGGAAAGCCATGGTCACTCTAAGTCTCTGGCCTGCGACACTGCCGCCGCAGGCACCGTGGCAGACTCTACTCCAGTCACTTAAAGGGTAGAAGGGAGCCAGACATTCTTATTTTTCTCATGCTAAGGCTAGGCCTGAGACTACTGCATGTTTGTGGTACTCTGGCTAAACGAAAGGATCCACAGCAGCTGCTTTTAAACTAACCAGCCCAAGGACATCCCTGGCGAAAGTTCATGTAAGAAACTTTGCAATGCCTATTCCAGCCTCAAGCAGGGGCAGGACCCTGTCTCAGGCCTTGGACACTATCTAGCCAGCACTAACAGTACTGTGCCCTGTGCTCTGTCACTCAGTCACGTCCACCTCTTTGCGAGTCGGACCATAGCCAGACTGTAGCCTGGACTGTACGGACTACAGTAGCCTGCCAGGCCCCTCTGTCCATGGGGATTCTCCAGTATTCTCAAGAATACTGGAGCGGGTTGCCAAGCCCACCTCCAGGGGATCTTCCCAGTCCAGGGATCGAACCCAGGTCTCCTGCATTGCTGGCAGATTCTTTACTGTCTGAGTCAGCAGGAAAGCCCTAGCATTATGCCCTAGCTGTGTCAAACCTGGCAGGCTATAGTCCATGGGGTCTCAAAGAGTCAGACACAACTTAGTAACTAAACAACCAGCTGTAGCATATGTAAAAGCCGGCAGGAAATAGGTAATGAAACACATTCTGATTTAAGTTAAGATTTTAACCCTCACGTGTACAGTCAGTCCTTCATATGCATGAGTTTCACATCCACACACTCAACCAGCCTCAGATCAAAAATAGTAGGGAAAAAAAGAAAGGTGGGAAGGAAAGAAGGGAAGAAAGAAAGAAAAAAAGAGAAACTTCCAGAAAGTTCCCAAAGGCAAAACGTACTTGATGCACTCCAGCAAGTATTTGCATGGCATTTTATTAGGTATTATAGGTAATCTAAAGATGATTTAAAGTATACATGAATATGGGCACAGGTTATATGAAAATACTATGCAATTTTATATAAGCATTGAGCATCCATGGATCTTGGTATCCACAGAGGTCCCAGAACTAAATCCCTTATGGATACGGAGTGACAACTGTAGCTCCAATCTTGAAAAGCTGCTGACTTCCTAGACCTGGTTCCTTTCCAAGAAGGATATAACACTCAGTAAAAATACAGATTCTGGGGCCAGAGTGACCTGGGTTCAAAGTCTGGCATGAACCCTAATTAACCATATTACCTATACAGATTGGGTTATTTTCTGTGTCTCAGAGTTCTCATTTGTAAAATAAGAATAAAATACAATACCTAATTCATTGGGGATACTGTGAAGATTCAAAAAGTTAACACAAGCAAAACAAAGAACTGTGTCTGGCAATGGCTCCTGAGTTACTAAGCATTAAGAACTATTGGATTAGCTCTCATTTCAAAGACTCTGGTGTTCTCTCATTCTTTCTTTCCCCCCCCTTCCAGGACTTGACCTCCTAACCTCTTGCCTACCAGACATCTGATAAAACAGATCTCTAGTCCTAATTTTTCAAGGACAAACTTGGTTCATTGTCAACCATCCCCTTGCTCTACCACACAGACCGATCATGAAAATAAAGCTAAAGGAAAAAAATGCTTCCTCGCCAAATTACACTATTAAGTTGAAGTCAAAGCATTATATAAACTACATTTTCTTATAAGAACTAGAAATCATAGCCCTTACCCTCTATATCTCAGGTTACTAATGTGTTCATTAAAATCATTAGTAGTTTCAACATTTGCAGTGAAGCCAATTTGGTTATACTAATAACATACTAAAATAAAAATATTTCCAAAAATCTTATTTCTACTCACCTTCCATTCTTCAGAGCTCTTGGATTCAGTATTTTGATACCTGGCTACCTAGAAAATTTGGTACACATGGTCAGTCTCCAGAAATTTCCAAGGTAGCAGGTGTTCACATATCACAGAATTAGAAGGAGTAGTCGTCAAATTTTAGCATGAATAAGAATAAGAATCGCCTTGCTAAACCACAAGTTGCCGTTTCCCATCCCCAGAGAGTCTGGTTCTGTAGGTCTGAGTTAGGACCTGAGAATTTACATTTCTAACAAGGTCCTAGTTGATCCTGACGCAGCTGGTCTGGGGATAACATTTTGAGAACCATGGCTTATAAGGAAGAAAATGAGCATCTTCCTATATGAATGCTGTCCGAGCAGAATAAGGGATAAATTGGATGATATTTTAAAGAAAGAATCTTCCTAGGAATTTACTATTGTCATCTGACTGGAACATGCACAACCACTTTCAGTTCAGTTCAGATCAGATCAGTCGCTCAGTCATGTCTGACTCTTTGCGACCCCATGAATCACAGCACACTAGGCCTCCCTGTCCATCACCAACTCCCGGAGTTCACCCAGGCTCACGTCCATCGAGTCAGTGATGCCATCCAGCCATCTCATCCTCTGTCGTCCCCTTCTCCTCCTGCCCCCAATCCCTCCCATCATCAGAGTCTTTTCCAATGAGTCAACTCTTCACATGAGGTGGCCAAAGTTTAGCTTATAATAAATGACATGTGCAGTGTTAGATATAAAGGTTTCTTTTTCATACATCTCTATCCTGATACTTACTGGAAGAGCACAGGAAAGTCCCCACAGGAACATAAGCAGGATGGTGGTCTTCGTAGCCATCTGTGTCACCCCTACCTGTGATGAAAGACAGAAGATGATTTTCTTCACACCAAAGAAATGTAAGAGCTTCAACTTTTAACACTTTCGATGGATATTTAGATGAGTTTATTTTTTAACTGATGAATAGATAAATAAAATGCACTATATCCATACAATGGAATATTCAGTTCAGTTCAGTTCAGTCGCTCAGTCGTGTCCAGCTCTTTGCGACCCCATGAATCGCAGCACGCCAGGCCTCCCTGTCCATCAATGGAATATTATTCAGCCATAACAAGGAATGAAGTATTGATGCATGCTTCAAAGTAGAGGAATCTTGCAAACATTATATTGAGTGAAAGAAGCCAGGCACCAAAGATCATATACTGTATGATTCCATTCATAGGAAAGGTCCATTGAAGGCAAATCTATAGAGACAGAAAGTAAGTGTTTGCCCAGGGCTGGAGCAACTAAGCACAACAGAGCACAGAGGAGATCAGGGCTTCCCTGATGGATCAGCAGGTAAAGGACCTTCCTGCAATGCAGGAGACAAAGGCGATGTGGGTTCAGTCTCTGGGTGTGGAAGATCCCCTGGAGAAGGAAAATGACAGCCCACTTCAGTATCCTTGCCTGAAAATCCCATGGACAGAGGAGCCTGGCCAGCAACAGTCCAAAGAGTTGCAAAGAGTCAGACATGACTGAGCAACTGAGCACTAAAGAGAAGATGAGGTGTTGGAGTGACAGCTAATGGGTGAATTTTGGACATAATGAAATGTTCTAAAATTGATTTTGGTGAAGGTTGTTAAACTCTGAGTGTACAAAAAAAATCAATGGTATACTTCAGTGGATGAAGTATATGTGTGAATTATTAGGTTTATTAGGATTTTTTAAAAACTTCACTCCCAAGAGATAAATTGAAAACTTTTCAATAAGAAGCTCTATAAATACTTCTTAACTAATACATAAGCTATGATAAATGAAGGAAAAGTAAGGAAAGAGCAATAGAGAAATTTCTGATCTTTCAGTTTGACACTGATTATGCAGACCAATGTGTCAGAACAGACTGGCAAATATCATTCCACAAAACTACATTATTGATACCACTGACAGATGTGGGCATTTGTCTTCACACACACACACACACACACACATGCAGGGATCCTCAGTCATGTTTATAACCTCACAATAACATCTAAACAAACTCGATTGGTTTTGCATTTTCTTCATCTGCAAGAAACCCATGATGTAGCCTTCATATTATGGCTCCAGAGAGCGTGCCATATCCACTGTGCTCCTTTTAGTCATACATTATACATGATTATGCTAAATTTTTTCAGCGTCATTCACAGTACTGAAAGATCCAGGGAAGATTAGAGGTTTGGGATACACTTGTGAATCACACTGAGAGAAACCTGCCAAATTAAACTGTATTTTCTTGGAGGGTGGCTTCATTTCACACCTCAAGAACTGGTGGTTTGAAAAGCAATTTGTTCTATATCTAAAAATAAATGTCCTCAATGCTAATGTAAAAAGTTATTGAAGTGATTTAAAAGGAAAATAATTTGCCTGGCACTCATGAGCCCTGGGGCTGTCCTAACAGATGGATGTCCAAACATTGTTTGGAAAGTCCTGCAGGCTGATTTGAGACTTTACTTCTACTGATTTGTGTCTTTAAATGTTAAAATATACTATGCTGGTGACAAAAGATCTAAGCTAGGGACTTCCCTAAAAGTCCAATGGTTAAGACTTTGTACTTCCAATGCAAGAGGTGCAGGTTCGAACCCTAATCAGGGAACTAAGATCCCACATGCCACACAGCCAAGACCAAAACCAAAAATTATATGAGACAAAGATCCCCAGGCTTGGCTGTATGTAAGTATCACCTGGGGAGATTTAAAGAAATCAGACAGTCATTCAGTCATGTCCATGGAATTTTCCAGGTAGAGAGTGGGTTACCATTTCCTCCTCCAGGAGATCTTCCCAGCCCAGGGATGGAACCCATATCTCTTGCATCTCCTGCATTGGCAAGCGGATTCTTTACCACCAGCAATACCAGTGCACAAATTGCACCACAGGATAATAAATCTGTCCGCTGAGGGTGGAAACAAGCATGGGTTTGTTTTTAAAAGTGCTCCAAAATGACTTCAACCTCTGATCCCAGAATTAATTGTACCTTGCTCAATAATGACTGAATACACTGAATAACGTCTGAAACACTGGGCTCAAGAAGTCATCTAGTCATATTGTTTAAATTTATTCAGGAAAACAATAGAAATCCTAAGATTAGGAGACTGAGAAGGTGCCTGCCTCATTTCTACAATTCTACACCCAAATGGTCCAGCAGGGTCACTCATCCCTCATCCTGAGCACATTCCGCGTCAACATCACTACGCTTTGTGTTATTTTCTTCATCCTAATTCAGCACACTTCGTATCAGTCCATTTGCTTTAATAATATTTTGATTCCTTTTTCAAATCTTTCACCTAATATCAACAATCTGAAAATGCTCAGCTGCCCCTAAAACAAGCCTAATCCAACTTTCAAAGGAAACCAGAATATCTCATCCCAAAATATGCCTCTGACACAAAAATTCTGTTGAGCTGAAGGCACTTAAGAAAGAGCAGATGCCAGAAGGGTGCTCTGATCCTCCTTTTCCTACCTGGAAGCAGGAGATAAATCCCATGTGAAAGCTGACCCCTGTCCCGGGGGGAGGGAAGACAGTCTCTTTAGCAGGGATGGAGGCAAGGCTGAGGGAATTCTGCACAAACAGACCTTGTTAACCTAACCCGACCTTCCTGGGGACTTCTCCACAAGCTACTGGCCCTAGCTCAGATCCCCTAGGTCTTGTCAGTTCTCCACAAATGTATTGTTTCTTTGCCTAAAAGTTGTAAAAGCTTCTGTTGCAGTCACTTCAGGTCCTCATTCTCTTGGGAAGGCACCCGTGTACATGTGGAAATTTTAATAAAACGTGTAGGCTCTTCTCCTGCTATTCTGTCTTCTGCCAGTTTAATTTTTAGGCCCAGTCAGAGACCCTAAGAAAATAGAGGAAAAAATTTCCTCCCTTACACTTTAGTTACCACAATCAAAACATCTTTTAAGTTCTTAGATTCATTTCTTTAAAAAAAAAAAGTCTTTATTGAATTTGTTACAATACTGCTTCTGTTTTTTGTTTTTTTTCTTTATGTTTGGTGTTTTTGACCCCAAGGCATGTGGGATCTTAACTCCCCAACCAGGGATCAAACCCTCACCTGATGCACTGGAAGGCAAAGTCTTAACCACTGGACCACCAGGGAAGTCCCTTAGGTTCGTTTCATAAGGAAAGTTTCTGCTGAATACAATACTATCAAAATAACTCTGTGCCAATGGTGTTGGCTTCATAGGTCTAATGGCTCACCATTTTAATTTTCAAAGTGAAATCTGAATATAGTAATAACTTCATGGTACTCTGAAAACCAGTAAATATTCCAGTCTTGATAAAAGGCCAACAAATATTGAGTTCTTCTCTTGTATTTTCTTTGGCTTCTCTCTAATCTGAATAACAAAACAATGAAGCAGTACTCTAACACTAATGAATGTTGTGTGTCTCACGAAGGACGGGCGTGCTTCTAGTGTTCAGTTTTGCAGGGATGGAATATTATGAAATGCAAGGAAGATGCAGCAATTTGCTCATGCTTCTAGAAATACCATTTAGCACCCTGACTCAAAGTCACAATTTTCCAAGTGGAAGTCTGGTAAACTAAAATAAAATACACCCTGGGGTCCTGAGAGAGCTGATGCTGCCTCCTGTAGAATATAGTCTGCTATCAAGCATTAAAGTCAGAGCTTTAAGCCCTATGCTAGGTTTTCAATGAGTGTTTTTGATAAAAATAATTATACTTGTGTGAAGTATATTCCAGATGAGAGCTCCAAACTCTTATAAACTTTTCAACCAACCACATCAAAAATGTAGAAGCAGATATGCAGTAGCCCTACTCTGGGTAATAAATGAACAAAAAATCTACTAGCGTGAGAAATGAATCCAGAACCCCAAGTTCTTCTTCAGTGATTGGTAAGTGTCACTTTTACATTGCACCTGCCGTCATTCTACAATGAGAACACATAATAAAAGGAAATCCATAACCTCAAGATTGCTGGGAGAAATATCAATAACCTCAGATATGCAGATGACACCACATTTATGGCAGAAAGCGAAGAACTAAAAAGCCTCTTAATGAAAGTGAAAGAGGAGAGTGAAAAAGTTGGCTTAAAACTCAACATTCAGAAAACTAAGATCATGGCATCTGGTCCCATCACTCCATGGTAAATAGATGGGGAATCAATGGAAACAGTGACAGACTTTATTTTGGGGGGCTCCAAAATCACTGCAGATGGTGACTGCAGCCATGAAATTAAAAGACGCTTGCTCCTTGGAAGAAAAACTATGACCAACTAGACAACATAGTAAAAAGCAAAGATATTACTTTGCCAACAATTGTCCATCTAGTCAAAGGTATGGATTTTCCGGTAGTCATGTATGGATGTGAGAGTTGGATTATAAGGAGTTGGATTATAAATCTGAGCGCTGAAGAATTGATGTTTTTGAACTGTGGTGTTGAAGAAGACTCTTGAGAGTCCCTTGGACTGCAAGGAGATCCAACCAGTTATCCTGAAGGAAATCAGTCCTGAATATTTATTGGAAGGACTGATGCTGAAGCTGAAACTCCAATTCCTTGGCCACCTGATGTGAAGAACTGACTCATTGGGAAAGACCCTGATGCTGGAAAAGATTGAAGGCAGGAAGAGAAGGGGACAACAGAGGATGAGATGGTTTAATGGCATCACTGACTCTATGGACATGAGTTTGAGTAACTCTGGGAATTGGTGATGGACAGGGAAGCCTGGTGTGCTGCAGTCCATGGGGTTGCAAAGAGTCGGACATGACTGAGCAACTGAACTGACAACCTCAATTTGAGTTTCACCTGTTTGGAAGTGTGTGTTTTAGAGGCTTTTAACCTTTACCAGTTTTTCCCCAGAGTTGAGAAGATCCAACTCCTGAAGATATTCTGGATCTGGAGAAGGGTATTTCAATCTCTTTCCTCTCTGGCCACCCTCAAGTAGTGCAGAATTTCTAGAATTTCCTCAAAGTTAATATTCATGTGTATATATTTTCTTTTATGTAAACTAAAATGAAAGAGATAGGCCGAAGGAAGGAAATCAAAACTTGAAAAATTATAGGCTCACTATATCATGCTTACTTTCCTTATGTTTGGATTAATGTTGTCTTCCTTAATAAGACTAATGAACAATATACCCACTTATTAGCAGTCAATAAATATCTATTGAGAACATTCTATGAGCTAGGCACTGTTCTAGATACTCGAGTATACAGCAGTGTGTCAAGCTGGTTTTACAAAAGCAAAATTACCCAGAACCCAACTAATCAGAACCCCTATTAGCTAGAATTTGATTTGTTACTACTTTTTTAAAATAAAGTGCATTTTGACCAGGACATGGATTCTATTAGAAATTCAGAAAACCAACCAAGTAAATCAATAAAAATTCCAGTCATTCCAACTGTAATTGTCTTGAGGTCAGCTATAAGCATCCCTTTGTTAGATGCTTTCAACCACAGTACAATAACTCCTAGGTGTTGCCAAATTAAATATAAATGTGAAAGGCCTCTTAGCATCTGAGACACGTTGGTTCACATTACCATTCAGGAAGAGGGGGGAGGTTCTAACAGATAAATGTCCATTAGAAAATTGTTTGGTTGTTTACTTATTTTAACCAACCAGAACAAAGTATTGGGTTGGCCAAAAAGTTCATTCCAGTTTTTCATAACAACCCATGGGAAAACCCAAATGACATTTTTGGCCAACCCAATAGCATAGTCTACTTGGCCCTCAGTTAAACATAAAGTCTGGGTCAGCAGACACTATCACTCCCGAAGAAGACAAGTCCTTGATGTGTTGCTATTACACATGGGATCTTCAAGACATCATGCAGAAAAGCATTGCCTGACCACAGCTCCCACTGTCTGTTATGGAAGACAGACACTTCTGATAAAGATGAAAAAAAGGGACAAATGCAAAAAAATGTTTTAAGTACAGATGGACAGGAGTATACTGCTGTGCTCTACACTAAGAAAGGTTTTTAAAAGATAGTTATATTCTACATTTATTGAACTCTGATGGTGTGTAAGATATCATCTTAACATGAATACACAGCTAAACAACAGAAGAACATTTATTGAACTCAGATAGTGTGTAAGACATCACGCTTACATGAATATCCAGCTAAACACCAGAAAAGTAGTGTAAGTAACACACCCTTGGTTTATTTCAGTGGTCTTAGCATCTCCTTTCAGCTACTCAATTCATAGGAATATTATTGGATGAATACCATCATATGATTTTGAATTTAAAAGACCATATTTTGAAAGTTCTGCCAGTCTAGTTTAGATTCTTTTATGTCTTGTGGGCCATGAACATACCTATACCCATAAAACCTAAATGTAAAAGCTTTATTTGTTTTGCTAATTAAAGCCAAACTTCAAAATGACCTTCCATCTGCCTCTTGATAAATAAACTCCCTTTCAGAAGTACCATGCAGAGATCTAATTAAAGTGTTACTGAGAAAATCACCTGTCTCTATTGACAACATGTCATTTTAATACCGCTGTTTACTGGCATAAACAGCAAAGGTACAAATGAAATCATTTTTACCCAAGGCACAGTTCTCCCCATCTTTCTCTGTATGGCATAACGCTTCTCAAACGTGTACATATATTAATATTTTCCAAACAACACAGCAGAAGTTATTTTTTAGAATTTAGGAATGAAAATATCTTACCCTCTTCAATTAACAAAGACTTTTCCCCCAAAGGCTCAACAATCAGGCTGAAGTTCTTGAAGAGGAAATCTGTAACAATGAAGCCTCTCTTGGGTTGAGGTTCTGAACACTTCTCTGATGGTGCAGGAATTTAAACACTGCTTCAGCTCTTCACAGCCAATCAACTTCGGGCTGGGGGTGACTGACATCACAAGGTGTGACCGGGACTTCAGTACACCCACACTTCCTCCAGCTTGCAGAAGCAGATTTGCCCTAAAAAGCTCTTGTGGTTCCCAAATGACTAGACTAGTTTCCATTAAATTGAAGATCTTCCTAAAGCTTTATTTTGCTTTCTAAATATATGTCATTCACATCCATGCAGGCTTATATGAGCATTATAAACAATGACAATGTCTTCCACCCACTGGCAGATCCCAGCAGACCCAAGGATGGGAAAAGGAGAGTCAAGAAGTGGTTAGAACGTTTCCTGTTAATGCTGGTGACTCTACGCATCTTGGCTTGTACATGAAGAATCTACTAAAATACTAGACTTGCCTAAATTGTTGGTGTTGAGAAGATGGGCTTTTTTTCTCACTGTTTTCATCTTTTAACAATCTCCACCACTCATCCCCTTTTCCACTCATCTCCCTACCCCCAAATACATGGGAACACATGCTTGATTGCTCACTCATCTCCGACTCTTTGCGACCCTAAGAACTGCAGCCCACCAGGCTCCTCTGTCCATGGATTTCCCAGGCAAGAATACTAGAGTGGGTTGCCATTTCCTCCACCAGGGTATCTTCCCAACCCAGGGATCGAACTCACGTCTCCTGTGTCTCCTGCATTGGCAAAGAGATTGTTTACCACTGAGCCACCTGGGAAGCCCTCTCTTATACACACAAAGATCCAAAATTCCTACTAATATAGCACAATATCCCCTTTCAGAATTCTGTGGTGACTGGAAATGTTAAAGTACCACCCTAAGGATCTTGCATTTTTAATTGAAAATAACTTAAATCCAGTACTTCATTACTCCTCCCAACTGCCTGCCACATTTTTATTTTAATGCTGGTGACCCTGAAGTCAGAATTGGATTAAAAGAAAGACTAGTTGTATAGCATCCAGAGAAGCCAATTTCCAAGGAACTTTCTGCCATCCCTAAATATGTAATGAAGTGAATATAATGGTACTTAGCAGGACTCTTCAGAGAATGTGCTGAAGGTTGTATAGGCAGCTGAAAGTGAGGTGGGCACCTCCCAAGGAGCATGCTCAAGGAACAGTAGAAAGACCAGTGAACAACTATCTAAAGAATGTAAGTTTTCAGGACTCCCTGGTGGTCCAGTGGCTAAGACTCAGTGCTCCCAATGCAGGGAACCCAGGTTCAATCCCTGGTCAGGGAACTAGAGCCCTCAAATCATATCAAATTCATGGATGTTTCACTGTGAACTGCCAAGAGGTGGGGGGCATAAATGAGGATAAGAGAGTCTATTTTCACACAGGGCTGATTAAAAGACCAAAGTTCATAGGCGGAAGCTATAAATTCCCTACATTCTGTTCCGGTTCTGAATTATACTCCCTGGTGGTTTCATAGGTCTTGACTGAGGTCTGTCCTAGTAGAACCTTATAATCTTATGTCAGAGTGGATTCTGGGAAAATTTTGGCAAAGGATGTTACTGGACGTTGTTTTGGGATCTCCATATTCCTGCATAAAAGCAGACAGAGCAACTAGATAACCAAACTGAAAACCATAGACTACATATACAATAAAAGTAATTTTTTTAGTTCTATTTCTGCAAGAGGGGCCACGGAAATGAGAAGCCTGTGCCTGGAAACTAGAAAGTAGCCCCTACTGGCTATTACTAGGAAGAAAACCCACACGCACCAATGACCACCCAGCACCGCCAAAAATAAAAATAAAAAAAATTAAAAATTAATTTTTAATTAAATTATTGTATCTTAATGCATATATGTGGAATCTCTAAAGATGATGCAGACAAACCTATTTGCAGGCAGCAGTGGAGATGCAGACAAAGAGAATAGCCTTATGGACACGGGGTCTGGGATGGGGTGGGGAGAGGATGGGATGAATGGAGAGAGTAGCATAGAAACATAAACACCACCATATGTGAAATACATAGCCAGAGGGAGTTTGCTGTAAGACTCAGGGGATTCAAACCGGGGCTCTGTGACAACCTAGAGGGGTGGGTTGGGGTAGGAGGTGGGAAGAAGGTTCAAGAGGGAGGGGATATATGCATGATTCATAGGGACGTATGGCTGACTCATGTTGATGTATGGCAGAAACCAGCCCAATATTGTAAAGCAATTATCCTTCAATTATAAATAAATGTTTAAAAACTTGAAATAAATTTTTTAAAAACTGAAAATGCTTTGTATCTTAAAACAACTCTGGTAGCTGGGGGCTGCAGTCATCTGGGGACTCAACTGAAACAGAATATTCAAGGTCGCTCTCATATTGTTGCTGCCTGGGAGCTGGAACTGCTATTCTGGGCACTTCAGTTCCCCTTTGCCCACGGCCTCTCCTTGTGGCTTGGCCCTTCCACCCAGTGGCTGGGGTCCAAGAGCTGCCCCACATGTCACCTTCTCCACGTTCTATTGGCCAAATCAATCACTGGCCCATCCCATACTCCAAAGGAGGAATCGTAGTCTCTGCCTCCTGATGTGAGGAGCAAAATGAACGTACAAGCAGCAGAGGAAATGTTGAGGCCATTTTGGAGGCTGGTTACCGCATGACATGACAGGTTGTAGCCGCAACCAACAAAGTGGCTGAGGATAAACCACCAGCTGCCACAGCTCCTACATCATCTGCACAGGCGTAAGCAGAGGGAGCATGAGGGCACCTGATGGACTTCAGAACAGGAAACTCCAACAGAGTCAATAATTATTGCTGGTAGGGCTTGGGGGAGGGCTTCCCAGGTGGTGCTAGTGGTAAAGAACCTGCCTGCCAATGCAGGAGACTAAGAGATGCGGGTTCAGTCCCTGGGTCGGGAAGATCCCCTGGAGGAGGGCATGGCAACTCCAGTATTCTTGCCTGGAGAATCCCTGAACAGAGGAGGCTGGAGTCCATGGGGCCACTCAGAGTCGGCCATGACTGAATCGACGTAGCACACACACACAGCCCACGAAGGGGCTGCTGGAACATAATAAAATCTGAAGGATCTGGAGCAGTTTATCCTCTAGTCTAGAATTCTCAAAACAGGCACCATAGTTGTCTTTCAGGGCAGACCCATGTAGAGGAGAAACGAATGGCTGCTGCTGCTAAGTCGCTTCAGTCATGTCCAACTCTGTGCGACCCCATAGACCGAAGCCCACCAGGCTCCCCCATCCCTGGGATTCTCCAGGCAAGAACACTGGAGTGGTTGCCATTTCCTTCTCCAATGCATGAAAGTGAAAAGTGAAAGGGAAGTCGCTCAGTTGTGTCGACTCTTAGCGACCCCATGGACTGCAGCACACCAGGCTCCTCCGTCCATGGGATTTTCCAGGCAAGAGTACTGGAGTGGGGTGCCATTGCCTTCTCTGGAAACGAATGGCAGTAGAATAAAAATTGCCCAGAAAAGGTAAAACAGGGAAGACACAAATAAGTGTGCAAGAGGGGAATGGATACAGCAAGCCTTAGAAAGCAAATTGCTGCATATTTCTTTAATTTTTATTTATGTTTGGCTGTGCTGGGTCTTCATTGCTGCACACGGGCTTTCTGCAGTTGCAGTGAGCAGGGGCTCCTCTCTGCTTGTGGTTCGAGGGCTTCTCATTGCAGTGAGTTCTCTTGTTGCAGAGCACGGGCTGGTGCGCAGGCTTCAGCAGTTGCAGCTTGCAGACTTTGCTGCTCCACAACATGTGGGATCTTCCCAGCTCAGGGATAGAACCCGTGTCCCCTGCATTGACAGGCAGATTCTTAACCACTGGACCACCAGGGCAATCCAAGTTGCTGTATTTTTTAACACAACATGAAAATAAGAGAAGAGTGAAAGCTACCCTGATCTATGCCTCCTTCCAAAAAAATCAGGAAAATCAACTTTATATAAAAACATGAAAAAGCTATGAAGTTTAGATAAGAGCAGAAATCAAACAATCTAATAGACAATGAGGGTATCTGAGAATATATCAAAACCATAGTATTCTATTTTAAAAATAGCAAAAAGACATCAAGAAACAAGCACAATAGATGTAAACACAGCATAAATAGAATAATTTAGAAATGACATATTAGGAGTCATGAAAAAAGTTTACATAAAAGAAAAATTTTGAAAATGAAGACTAAACTATGGACTTCCCTGGCAGTCCAGTGGTTAAGAGTCTGCCTTCCAATGCAGGGAACACACGTTGTGTTGTTTGGGGTTGGTCAAAAAGTTCATTTGGGTTTTTCCTTGTCATCTTATGGAAAAGTTTGAATGAATTTCTTGGCCAACCCCTATGATAATTGTTTCACAGTCTCCAGGTCCACCTTGCGTAGATGATCTACCCCCTTACATCTTTAGGATGTTGCTGCTGCTGCTAAGTCGCTTCAGTCGTGTCCGACTCTTTGTGACCCCATAAACGGCAGCCCACCAGGCTCCTCTGTCCCTGGGATTCTCCAAGAAGGAGCACTGGAGTGGGTTGCCATTTCCTTATCCAATGCATGAAAGTGAAAAATGAAAGTGAAGTCACTCAGTTGTGTCCGACTCTTGGCGACCCCATGGACTGCAGCCCACCAGGCTCCTCCGTCCATGGGATTTTCCAGGCAAGAGTACTGGAGTGGTGTGCCATTGCCTTCTCCTTCAGGATGTTAGGGAGCTATTATCTCTGACCTCTGTTATGTTAGTTCTCAGCCTTTGCAACCTCATTTAGCTCTGTTGTATTTTCTCTTTTCACCACTAAACTATAAACCTCCTTGTGTGTGTCTACCCAGTCTTGTCTGATTCTTGGCACCCTCAAGGACTGTAGCCCACCAGGCTCCCCTGTCCATGGAATTTTCCAGGCAAGAATTCTGGAGTGGGTTGCCATTTACTTCTCCAAGGGATCTTTCTGACCCAGAGATATAAATCCATGTCTCCTGCCTTGGCAAGTGGATTCTTAATCACTGCACCACCTGAAAGAAAAAATGAAAGTGAAGTCGTTCAGTCATGTCCAACCCTTTGTGACCCCATGGAACATAGCCTACCAGGCTCCTCCATCCATGGGATTTTCCAGGCAAGAGTACTGGAGTGGGATGCCATTTCCTTCTCCAGGGGATCTTCCTGACCGAGGGATCGAACCCAGGTCTCCAGCACAGAAAGCACATTCTGGCTGTTTCTGTGTTTTGGCTATTGTGAAAAATGCTGCTATGGACCCAGGTCTCCCAAATTGTAAGCAGGCGCTTTACCGTCTGAGCCACCAGGGAAGCCCCTAAGTCTCCTTAGTGGCAGTCTAGTTCAATAGACATTTGTCAAGAGCCTCCAGTGACGGGCACCATGATGGGCATGGAAAGAGAGGATGAACAAGTCATGGCTTGGACCTGGAGGAACTAGCATTCCAGAATGACATGTCCAGCAGAACTTTCTGGGATCATGGAAATGTTCTGTATTTGGATGGTACAGTGGGGTGGCCAGGAGACATTTGTCCTTGAGTCTTAAAATGTGGCCAGGGGATTGTGGAACTGAGTGTTTAATTTTGTTGCATTTTAATTAATTAAAACTCAAGTGGCTATAAAGCAGAAATAGAGACACAGACATAGAGAACGAACACATGGACACGAAGCAGAGAAGCAGGGATAGGATGAATTGGGAGATCGAGATTGACATATACACACTATTGATTGTATAAAATAGATAACTGATGAGAACCTGCTGTATAGCACAGGGAGCTCTACACAGTGCTCTGTGGTGACCGAGATGGAAAGGAAATCCAAAATATGTGTAGCTGACTCACTTTGCTGAACAGTAGAAACTAACACAACATTGTAAAGCAACTACACTCGAATATAAGAAATTTAATAAAATAAAATCAACTGAAGTGGCTTAAGCCACACATGGCTACTGGCTACCATATGGGGCAGTACAGATTCAGAGTGAAAGTTGGCAATTCTTTTTTTCTCTGTGATAAAAGCATTATCAATCCAGGTATACACAGGATGCCACGGGAGCATAGAAGACAGGCATCTAACTCAACCTGGCACAGAAATAAAACAGGACCAAAGAAGCCAATGGTCAGACAGGATGCTAAATGCACACAAATGTGTAACCCAATAATTCTATTCCTACGTATACACCCATGAGAAATGTATGCTTCTGTGAACCACAAAACATGGACAAAAATGTTCATAGCAGCATTTTTCACAATAGCAAAACACAGAAACAGCCAGAATGTCTATCAACAGCAGAATGGCTAAGCAAATTGTCATGTATTTTATATAACAGAAAGTGTACATCTATGAGAATTTTTTTTTTAATATATAACATTGTGTACTACGCTCAGTCGTTCAGTTGTATCTGACTCTTTGCAACCACATGGACTGTATCCCACCAGTCTCCTCTGTCCAGGGGGTTTTCCAGGCCAGTCTGCCACAGAAATTGACTTTTCTCAAATCTGGAGAGCTCAGGGTGTTCTGATCTTGGAGAAAATTGCTAGTAGAATAGAATGAACAACACTCAGTAAATCATGTCCCTCATTTTTCTTTGCCAACCTTAAATAATGCTTAGGATAGATTACAGACATCAGTTCTCCAAGTTTTCCTGCTTGGGACTTCCTTTCTACATCCTTCCATGTGCCAACAACAGGATTCCAAAAGAGTCAACTCCTAATTTGTGGAAGGAAAAAGATCGGTTTGGAAACAAGTAGTCCAGTCTGAAAGTTAAAGTCTTTTTAGGATGTATCTTACTGTCAGTGGCAATCCTGACAGAGATGTGTGAAAATCCTCATTGACATGTCTAATAAGATGAAGAATGTTGCAGTCAAAACAGTGCAGATGCCAAGAAATGCCAGGCAGATCTTGTTTGTTCTGGACTCCTCCAACATACATGGTGGAGCATGGTTTCTCCCAAATGCTTCATGTTTTTTAAAGGAATAGATAGCTTTGTCCAACATCCTATTTACTACTACTTAGATTGAACCATTTCCAATTGCTGCTATTTCAAGTTTAAAAAAAAAAAAAACAAACAGCCAAAATGGAGTAACCAGCACCACCCTACATTACAGTTGAACCATGGGCAACATGAGGTTAGAGGTGCCAACCCCGGATCATTCAAAAATCCACCTATAACTTAGAGTCAGCCAACTGTATCTTTTATTCATCTGTATCTTGGGTTTTGCAACTGCAGACTTAACCAGCTGGAGATAATGTAGTACTGTAGCACATAGTCATTGAAGAAATCTGCATATACGTGGACCCAAGCCATTTAAACCCATGTTATTCAAGGGTAAACTATACTTTTTCCTATCTCTCTATTTAATCCTCTTACTTGTAATTTCTCTGCAAATCCTATACTTCAGGCATCTTCACCTATTCCTTCTACCCCTCAACACATTCTGCTTCTAATCAATGGCTCAACTTACTCAGAATTCCCTCTTCACCACTTATTGTAACAATCAGTGTTCACCAGAGAAACAGAACCTATAGGAGATGGGAGATATATAAGAGATATAGATATAGGACTAGATACATGACTATAGAGGTTAAGTCCCATAAAAATTCAGTTCAGTTCAGTTCTGTCACTCAGTCATGTCCAACTCTTTCCGACCCCATAGACTGCAGCATGGCCTCCCTGTCCATCACCAACTCCCAGAGTTTACCCAAACTCCATTGAGTCAGTGATGCCATCCAACCATCTCATCCTCTTTCATCCCCTTCTCTTCCTGCCTTCAATCTTTCCCCACATCAGGGTCTTTCCCAATGAGCCAGTTCTTCACGTCAGGTGGCCAAAGTATTGGAATTTCAGCTTCAGCATGAGTCCTTCCAAAGAAGATTCAGGACTGATTTCCTTCAGGATGGATTGGTTGGATCTCCTGGCAGTCCAAGGGATTCTCAAGAGTCTTCTCCAGCACCACAGTTCAAAAGCATCAATTTTTCAGTGCTCAGCTTTCTTCATAGTCCAACCCTCACATCCCTACATGACTACTGGAAAAACCAGAGTTTTGACTAGACAGACCTTTGTTGGCAAAGTAATATCTCTGCTGTTTAATACACTGTCTAAGTTGGTCATAACTTTTCTTCCAAGGAGCAAATGTCTTTTAATTTCATGACTGCAGTCACCATCTGCAGTGAGTTTGAAGAGCCCCAAAATAAACTCTTTTACAGTTTCCACTGTTTCCCCATCTATTTGCCATGGAGTGATAGGACCAGATGCCATGAGCTTAGTTTTCTGAATGTTGAGTTTTAAGCCAACTTTTTCACTCTCCTCTTTCACTTTCATAAAGAGGCTCTTTAGTTCTTCTTTGCTTTCTGCCATAAGTGTGGTGTCATCTGCATATCTGAGGTTATTGATATTTCTCCCAGCAATCTTGATTTCAGCTTGTGCTTCATCCAGTCCAGCATTTCTCATGATGTACTCTGCCTATAAGTTAAATAAGCAGGGTAACAATATACAGCCTTGACCTACTCCTTTCCCAATTTGGAACCAGTCTGTTGTTCCATGTCCAGTTCTAACTGTTGCTTCTTGACCTGCAAACAGATTTCTCAAGAGGCAGATCAGGTAGTCTGGTATTCCCATCTCTTTAAGAATTTTCCACAGTTTGTTGTGGTCCACACAATCAACGGCTTTGGCATAGTCAATAAAGCAAAAGCAGGTATTTTTCTGGAACTCTCTTGCTTTTTCAATGATCCAGTGGATTTTGGCAATTTGATCTCTGGTTCCTTTGCCTTTTCTAAATCCAGCTTGAACATCTGGAAGATCACAGTTCACATACTGTTGAAGCCTGGCTTGGAGAATTTTGAGCATTACTAGCATGTGAGATCGGAGAAGGCAATGGCACCCCCACTCCAGTACTCTTGCCTGGAAAATCCCATGGATGGAGGAGCCTGGAAGGCTGCAGTCCATGGGGTCGCTGAGGGTTGGACACAACTGAGCGATTCCACTTTCACTTTTCACTTTCATGCATTGGAGAAGGAAATGGCAACCCACTCCAGTGTTATTGCCTGGAGAAGTCTAGGGACGGGGAAGCCTGGTGGGCTACCATCTATGGGGTCGCACAGAGCCGAACACGACTGAAGCGACTTAGCAGCAGCAGCAGCAGCAGCAGCATGTGAGATGAGTGCAATTGTGCAGTAGTTTGAACATTCTTTGGCATTGCCTTTCTTTGGGATTGGAATGAAAACTGACCTTTTCGAGTCCTGTGGCCACTGCTGAGTTTTCCAAATTTGCTGGCATATTGAGTGCATATTGAGTGCAGCACTTTCACAGCATCATCTTTTAGGATTTGAAATAGCTTAACTGGAATTCCATCAACTCCACTAGCTTTGTTTGCAGTCGATGCTTCCTAAGGCCCACTTAACTTTGCATTCCAGGATGTCTGGCTCTAGGTTGGTGATCACACCATCGTGATTATCTGGGCCTTGAAGATCTTTTTTGTATAGTCTTCTGTGTATTCTTACCACCTCTTCTTAATATCTTCTGCTTCTGTTAGGTCCATACCTTTATTGTGCCCATCTTTGCATGAAATGTTCCCTTGGTATCTCTGATTTTCTTGAAGCAGTCTCTAGTCTTTCCCATTCTATTGGTTTCCTCTATTTCTTTGCACTGATCACTGAGGAAGGCTTTCTTATCTCTCCTTGCTATTCTTTGGAAATCTGCATTCAAATGGGTATATCTTTCCTTTTCTCCTTTGCCTTTTGCTTCTCTTCTATTCACAGCTATTTGTAAGCCCTCCTCAGACAACCATTTTGCCTTTTTGCATTTCTTTCCCATAAAAGTTAACAATGCTTAAATAGTGATATGACATCAATACATTTTTTTATGGTACATGGTAAGGTAACAGAAAGGAAAAAAGACAAGGATAGCTTGAAAAAAGTGAAAGTGTTAATTGTTCAGTTTTGTCTGAGTCTTTGTGACCCCATGGGCTATAGCTGGCTAGGCTTCTCTGTCCATGGAATTCTCCAGACAAGAATAATGGAGAGGGTACCCATTCCCTCCTCCAGAGGATCTTCTTGAGCCAGGGATCAAACCTGGGTCTCCTGTGTTGTAAGCAAATTTTTTACCATCTGAGCTCTCAGGCAAGCCCATGCATATAAATCCACACACAACTGTATTCATAATAAGATAAGAGTGAAATACTCATGACAGTTACAGTCCTTATTTCTGTAGCTTGTTATGTGGTCATAGTTGATAATTGTAATATCTTCTCCTATTGCTTATTCTAGGGCTTCCCAGGTGGTACTAGTGGTAAAGAATCCATCTGTAATGCAGGAGACATAAGGGACGCAGGTTCTATCCCTGGGTTGGGATGATCCCTTGGAGGAGGAAATGGGAACCCACTCCAGTATTCTTTCCTGAAGAATCTCATGGACAGAGGAGCCTGGCGGGCTACAGTCCATGGAGACTCAAAGAGTCGGAAACAACTGAAGTGACTTGGCACGCATGCACTACTGATTTGATGACTCCTTTGCCTTCAGCAAGCACCCAAACTGGCCATGTTTCTTACCAAGTGAAGTCACCCAAACCTTCATTCTTGAAGGGTCTGAACCATCTGTAGTCCTGTTTGAATTGGGTGGTTGTAGTTTTCCATTTACCTTAATCAGAAGGCATGATAATACTAACAGACATCCTAACAGATCTGCTGTATTCTGGACATACATTTCCTTACCTCCATGGTGGAATCATAGTTCAGTCTTCCCCTGGTAATTATGATCAGTCACCCCAGCCAACACAGTAATTCTCTTCTTTACCTGTCATGAGGGGCTCCAAGTAGCCAGGTGGCAGTATTAACCTCCAGTTCAATAGAATCATTGTTGAGTCATCTGGTGGAAGCATTTCCTTCTCTGGAATGAAAACATCGAAGTCAGCAAAGCATAAAGCCACAAATATAAGAAGCAAAAATTTTGCTATTGGGTCACTAAGATTAACAGTGAGTGGTGCCACTACAGTTTCTACCCCTTGATCACTAGACTCATGAATCTAGGCTATCATATAAGTATGATATTGCACCATATAAATATGATATTGCATCATATATTGTACACGGATTTAGAGCATATGCAGCTTTCTGTAGAACCTTACCCCAGCCCAGGAAAGTATTGCCACCTAACTGGCTTTGTAACTGAGTCTTCAAATCCTTTGTAACTGAGGATTCCACCATCCTGTCAAGCCAGGTAGTTCAGTATGGTGAGGGACATAGTAAGACAAGTGAGTCCCATAAGCATGGGTCCCTTGTAGCTCTTCTTTTGCTATGATTTGAGTTCCTTGATCAGAAGCAAGTCTGTGTGGAATATCATGGAAGTGGACAAGGTATTCTAAACACCAAATCCATATTTGGTGGTTTGGGCATAAGCATTGCTTGTAGAGAAGGCAGATCGATACCTAGAGTGTCTATTCCATTAAGAACAAAATACGACCCCTCCCATGACATATACCATCCAATCAATCAGCTTGGATCAGGTAGTTGGCTGATCACCTTGGGGTATAATGCCATATGGGGCTCAGCGTTCATATCTGTCGTTGGCAGACCGGACACTCAGTGGTGGCCAGGGCCAGGTTGGTCTTGGTGAGGAGTCCATGTTGCTCAGCCCATGCATAGCTTCCATCCCTGACATCATGCCTCTTTGCTGATGACCCTATGGGGCAATGACAGGGGTCTGGGGAAAGAGGCAGACTGGTGTTCACAGAATATGTCATCTGATCCTATTGATTATTATAATCCCCCTCTGCTGGCATCACCCTTCAGTGAGCATTTACCTGGGACACGAATGTCCTCATGGTTTTGCACAGTCAGAGATCCATCAACATACTTCCTCCTGAAATGTCTTCATCGTCCACTTTCCAATCATGCTTCTTCCAAGTGCCTGATCATCCAACAAAACCATGACTACCACCCCATGAATCAGGATAAAGGTTCAAGCCTGCCCTTTTCTTCTTCAGAACGAAGTGAATAAACAGGTGCACTGCCCAAAGTTCTGCCCACTGAGAGGGTTTGTTTCACCACTATCCTCAAGGGCTATTCCAGAAAGAAGCTGTAGGGCTGCAACTGTCCACTTGGAGGTGGTGCTTGCATATTCTGCAGAACCATCTATAAACCAGGTCTGGGTCTTCCACTCCTCAGTCAACAGGTCATACATAATGCCCCATGAGGTCATAGGTACAGGCTAGGAGAGAGAAGGCAGCGGAGCAGGAGTGGGGATCTTGAACATTTGGGTCACTTCTTCATGTAACTTACTTGTGCCTTCAGGGCTCAGACCCAGTCATGTACACATTACTTCTATTTGCTGATGGAGTGTTGCTGCGAATGCCTAACTCTGTAACTTCACAAATCAGGTAATGCTTAGTTCATAATGGGATGCTCAGGTCACATGGTAAATCGTTCAGTCTCTACAAAGGCCCCATAGCAGGCCAGGAGCTTTCTTGAAAGGAAGGCAGTTATCTGCAAATGACAGCAGAGCCTTGCTCGATTATCCTAAAGGATTATGCTGCAAGTCACCTGTAGGGACCTGCCAAAGGCTCCAACAGCATCCTATGTGCCAACGACATTTCAAGGACCACTGGATCTTCTGGGCCTTATGGCCCACTTGGCAGACCAGCACACACAGCACAACTTTTTTCAGGGTGCAGAGAGTAAGCAGAAAAAAAGAAACAAATCACAGAAGTTATGCAAAGTCCAACAGGTGGTGATCTGGAATGGGTGATATTTAAAGAACAGGCAGGCATCCAGGAATTCTGCCCTAACTTAGGAAAAGGACTAGCAAGATAAGCAGATTTTTGGTTTCAGCAGAAATATACCTCCTGAGAAAGCAAAAATTAGCTTGGACTGAGAAAGTAAAAATTTCCCACCATTTGTCAGACTGAAAAATCAGACAGAAATGAAGCCAGCTGCAAATGTAACAGAAAATAACATCTCTCTCAAGGACACTGAATTTATAAAGGGTCCTAACAACCTCCTACTCTGAATGCTGTTTTAGTTGTTGTTCAGTCACTAAGTTGTGTCTGACTCTGCAACCCCATGGACTGCAGCAAGCCAGGCTTCCCTGTCCTTCTTCATCTCCAGCAGTTTGCTCAAGCTCATGTCCACTGAGTTGGTAATTCTATCCAACCATCTCATCCTCTGTTGTTCCCTTCTTCCCTTGCCCTCAGTCTTTGCCAGCATCAGGGTTTTTCCCAATGAGAGGACTCTTCACATCAGCTGGGCAGAGTATTGCAGCTTTATCATCAGTCCTTCCAGGGAACATTCAGGGTTGATTTCCTTTAGGATTGACTGGATTTGTCTCCTTGCAGTCCAAGGGACTCTCAAGAGTCTTCTCCAGAGTCCCGCTTTATTAATCACTGTGAAATTTTATTTTCTAAAACCATAGTTTAGCAGACACTTTGCCTTTTAAACTTATATTAGTGGGACTTCCCTGGTGGTCCAGTAGCTAGGAATTCATCTTGCATTGCAGGGGATGTGGGTTCAATCCTGGGTTGAGGAACTAAGATCCCACGTGCCACGACTCCCTAGACAAAAGATCCTACAATACAAAAGGAAGAGCCCACGTGCTGCAACTAAGACCCGACACAGCCAAAATAACTAAATAAATACCAAGCTTCTGTGTTTTCAAAAAATAAAATAAAAATATATCAGTAAAAATAAAACATCCAAATCTTGCCCAGAAGGTCTAAGGCACTTTGACACAAAGACTGAGTCTCAGTTTATAACCCAGGTACAGATATTCAGACCCAACGGTATGCATTCATCTTAACTTTACTTGGCACTTCCCAAGGACACAGGAACCTGAGTCTATTGTACAGTCCAAACCTGATGCTAACCCCTTTAGCCATAGCCTGCTTTGCTTTGCTCCTCTCAAACACAGCTTCCTTTAAAGTGACCTTTAAATCTTCCTTTAAAGGGTCATGTCTGACCCTTTGTGACCCTATGGACTGTAGCTCATCAGGCTCCTCTGTCCATGGGCTTCTCCAGGCAAGAATACTGGAAGGGGTTGCCATTCCTTTCTTCAGGGGATCTTCCCAACGCAGAGACTGAATCCAGGTCTCCGGCTCTGCAGGCAGATTCTTTACCAATCCACGCCATTTAAATATCACCTCAATTCCACCCTTTCCCCCAAATCCTACAAGAGTTCTATATTTTCCTTTGCTAAGACTCCAAAGCTGTTCTGGTGGGCAGTCTCCTTCCTTGCATTGGGCCTGGAAGCCTGATTGTATCAGACAGTTTGCTTCTGGTTGTCCAAAGCTGATGGGCCTGTGTGCTCAGGCTCTCAGTCATTTAGTAGCATCAGATTCTTTGGGACCCTATGGACTGAGGGCCCTCCAGGCTTCTCGGTTCATGGAACTTCCCAGGCAAGAATACTGAAATGGGTTGCCATTTCCTTCTCCAGGGGATCTTTCCTTAAGTTGACGGGGCTGGGTACAATTCTAATTAGTGTACATGCTAGAATGAGATAAGGAAGCTATGAGAAAGCCCACTTAGAAAGGGGAAAGGAGATTGTTGCTTGAGGACAAGATAAGAATCCATTGAAGGGAGTCAGGATATTAGGATGAGACAAAAAGTATTGAATGCACTTTGGTGCCAAGCACAAGTGTTGGTTGGTTAGAGCCTCAGTATCTCCTGCCTTCAGTGCAGATCGAGTGAGGATAGCAAGGAAGATTCCAGGGTTTCAACTGCGGAAAGTATTCACACTAAAGAAGTAGGAGCCAGGCCCCACTGGTTGTGACTGAACTCTTAGAAGCAAGCAAAAGAGCCAGCAATACAAATTCAGGCAGAGTAGCCACCGGTGAGCGGGTTTGACTGGGGCCTCACACAGGGTGATGTGTGGGAATTAAATTCTGCAAGGGACAATGTGTTTTTCTCCCCACAGACACTTCTTCATCTGTTTGCAGGGAAGATGCAGCAGGGAAATGCTAGGGAGGAAAAGAAGGAAAGAGTAAAGGAGGGGGATTTGCCTGGTGGTACAGTGGATAAGAATCCACCTGTCAATGCAGGAGACACAGGTTTGATCCCTGATGCAAGAAAATCCCACATGCCGTGGAGCAACTAAGTCTGTGCACCACAACTTCTGAGCCTGGGCTCTAGAGCCCTAGAGCCACAAACTGCACCCTCGTGCCGCAACGACTGCAACCCGAGCTCCCTAGAGCCTGTGCTCTGCAACAAGAGAAGCCACCGCAATGAGAAGTCCCCGCACTCCAGCTAGAGAGTGTTCCTGGGCAGCAAGAAAGACCCAGGGCAACAAAAAAAAACAAACAAACAAACAAACAAAAAGAGCAAAGGAGGGAGAACTTTAGCTAGAGGCAAAGCCCCAAATAATGGGAGTAAAGGAAGCACTTTCTGATACAGCTCTCTGTAAATACAGCGTTTCATGCTAGGGTTTGGGGCGGTGCAGACTGATGGAAAACACATTGAGCCTCCTGTATGGGTGAACTTTAGGCTTTATACCATTTTCTGAGCTCCATGAGTGCCCTGTAGGAATTAAGGTTTGTATTCCTTTTTCTTTCTTTCTTTTTTTTTTTAAGTTTGAACCTAAGATCCCTGTTCAGAGGGGAGGGGTTGGGAACATTGAGTTGTTGGCTTGTTTCATTCTCCAGAGGATTTGCTTACAAGCAGCAGGGAAAGGATCACTGTGAGAACACAATGATATTTTCATCTGTGCCTGGGCTTTTCTGTTCTGTTTCTGCTCCTTTTAGGGAGAAGAAAATTGTTCTTGGTTATTTTGGGCTACAGTTTTTCAGAACTTCCATTACAAATCATAAAGCAAATTTGACTTCTGGGAAATTCCACTCCAATTGATAATTTAAAATGTATTTCTATGGTGAGGTGAGGACTCTCTAAAGGTTATCTTTTAATAATCTGCCTTAGAAAATAGATTTTATAGCAAAAAACCCCCAAAAACCCTTACTACATTTTTTTGATTTGTGGTATGAGTAGGTGCAGAAGAAATTTCTGGGTCAGGTGCAGGGTAAGATGACCTCTGAGAGCCAGTTTTAAAATCATGCATCTTAGTCATAGGCTTCCTGAGTTTCTCAGGGGTAAAGAATCCTGCCTGCTATGCAGGAGTTGTGGGTTTGATTCCTGGGTGGGGAAGATCCCCTGGAGGAGGGCATGGAACCCACTCCAGTACTCTTGCCTGAAGAATCCCATGGACAGAGGAGCCCGGTGGGCTATGATCCATGGGGTTACAAAGAGTCGGACATGACTGAGTGACTCAGCATGCATGCATCTCAGTCATACATGACGTAATTCATGCAACAAACGTGAAACCTTAAAATCCCAATAAACCCACCATCAGCATCATGACAGCCTCCTGTTCAAAAGATGGCACTGTTACCTCGGCTCTTTTACTGTAGCACAGAAACCGGTCCCCCGCCGCCACCCTTCCCCCACCCCTCCACACACATATCACTCTTTCTTGTTCTATTGTTTTTTTTTTTAAACCACCACTTCGAAAGTAGGAAAGAGACTTAGAGGTTTGTAAGAAGAAAAGTGAAGATGAAAAGTAAGCCCACTAATACCAAAACCTGACAAAGATCCCACAAAAAAAGAAAACTACAGGCCAATATCACTGATGAACATAGATGCAAAAATCCTAAACAAAATTCTAGCAATCAGAATCCAACAACACATTAAAAAGATCATACACCATGATCAAGTGGGCTTTATCCCAGGGATGCAAGGATTCTTCAATATCCGCAAATCAATCACTGTTATACACCACATTAACAAATTGAAAAATAAAAACCATATGATTATCTCAATAGATGCAGAGAAAGCCTTTGACAAAATTCAACACCCATTTATGATAAAAACTCTCCAGAAAGCAGGAATAGAAGGAACATACCTCAACATAATAAAAGCTATATATGACAAACCCACAGCAAACATTATCCTCAATGGTGAAAAATTGAAAGCATTTCCTCTAAAGTCAGGAACAAGACAAGGGTGCCCACTTTCACCATTACTATTCAACATAGTTTTGGAAGTTTTGGCCACAGCAATCAGAGCAGAAAAAGAAATAAAAGGAATCCAAATTGGAAAAGAAGAAGTAAAACTCTCACTATTTGCAGATGACATGATCCTCTACATAGAAAACCCTAAAGACTCCACCAGAAAATTACTAGAACTAATCAATGATTATAGTAAAGTTGCAGGATATAAAATCAACACACAGAAATCCCTTGCATTCCTATACACTAATAATGAGAAAACAGAAAGAGAAATTAAGAAACAATTCCATTCACCATTGCAACAGAAAGAATAAAATACTTAGGAATATATCTACCTAAAGAAACTAAAGACCTATATAAAAAAACTATAAAACACTGGTGAAAGAAATCAGAGAGGACACTAATAGATGGAGAAATATACCATGTTCATGGATTGGAAGAATCAATATTGTGAAAATGAGTATACTACCCAAAGCAATTTATAGATTCAATGCAATCCCTATTAAGCTACCAACAGTATTCTTCACAGAGCTAGAACAAATAATTTCACAATTTGTATGGAAATACAAAAAACCTCGAATAGCCAAAGCGATCTTGAGAAAGAAAAATGGAACTGGAGGAATCAACCTACCTGACTTCAGGCTCTACTACAAAGCCACAGTTATCAAGACAGTATGGTACTGGCACAAAGACAGAAATATAGATCAATGGAACAAAATAGAAAGCCCAGAGATAAATCCACACACATATGGACACCTTATCTTTGACAAAGGAGGCAAGAATATACAATGGATTAAAGACAATCTCTTTAACAAGTGGTGCTGGGAAATCTGGTCAACCACTTGCAAAAGAATGAAACTAGACCACTTTCTAACACCATACACAAAAATAAACTCAAAATGGATTAAAGATCTCAACGTAAGACCAGAAACTATAAAACTCCTAGAGGAGAACATAGGCAAAACACTCTCTGACATACATCACAGCAGGATCCTCTATGACCCACTTCCCAGAATATTGGAAATAAAAGCAAAAATAAACAAATGGGACCTAATTAAAATTAAAAGCTTCTGCACATCAAAGGAAACTATTAGCAAGGTGAAAAGACAGCCTTCAGAATGGGAGAAAATAATAGCAAATGAAGCAACTGACAAACAACTAATCTCAAAAATATACAAGCAACTCCTACAGCTCAACTCCAGAAAAATAAACGACCCAATCAAAAAATGGGCCAAAGATCTAAATAGACATTTCTCCAAAGAAGACATACAGATGGCTAACAAACACATGAAAAGATGCTCAACATCACTCATTATCAGAGAAATGCAAATCAAAACCACTATGAGGTACCATTTCACGCCAGTCAGAATGGCTGCGATCCAAAAGTCTACAAATAATAAATGCTGGAGAAGGTGTGGAGAAAAGGGAAGCCTCTTACACTGTTGGTGGGAATGCAAACTAGTACAGCCACTATGGAGAACAGTGTGGAGATTCCTTAAAAAACTGGAAATGGAACTGCCTTATGATCCAGCAATCCCACTGCTGGGCATACACACTGAGGAAACCAGAAGGGAAAGAGACACGTGTACTCCAATGTTCACCGCAGCACTGTTTATAATAGCCAGGACATGGAAGCAACCTAGATGTCCATCAGCAGATGAATGGATAAGAAAGCTATGGTACATATACACAATGGAGTATTACTCAGCCATTAAAAAGAATACATTTGAATCAGTTCTAATGAGGTGGATGAAACTGGAACCTATTATACAGAGTGAAGTAAGCCAGAAGGAAAAACACCAATACAGTATACTAACGCATATATATGGAATTTAGAAAGATGGTAATGATAACCCTGTATACGTGACAGCAAAAGAGACACTGATGTATAGAACAGTCTTATGGACTCTGTGGGAGAGGGAGAGGGTGGGAAGATTTGGGAGAATGGCAAAAATAATAATAATAATAATAATAATAATAAAAGAAAAAAATACTTCTAAAGAAACAGAAAAAAAAAGAAAGAAAGAAAGAAAAGTAAGCCCATAATGATTACTAGCAGTAATAATGTTTTATAACACTTTTCCAAACCAATGACTTTTGCACCGTTTTTTACTGCAACCAACAGCATACGCATATTTAAACATATTTGTGTATGTGAGTACACAGAGACAAACAACATCGTTTCACAGAACACTACACATTATGCACTAAAGGTTTTTCTTTCTTATTCTTTCATTTTGCAAAGTGTTACTCATGATATCATGATCGACTAAATGAGTGGCAACCTGCAGTTTAAAAAAAAATAAGGCTCTGATGGGCAATAATTAGCAGATAGTTCATTAATCTTTAACCCAGAGAGTAACCTAAAAGCAATTTTATTTTCTAATACCAGATTTCTTGTGTTAAAAGGATCTACTCTTGAGACATTCTCTGGGAGTGTCTTCTTCATTTTTACCTGGAACACAAATGGAGGTCAAAGTAGACATGATTACAGAGGAAAATCAGGACCATAGTCTTACTTCCTGATTTCTGACATTGGCCGTAGATTCAGAACAACATCCACCCCAACACCCAGACCAGAAACACCTTTTAAAGTAAACTCTTTATAAGAACTGGCTGGAAACTTATCCAGCTTGACTCAGGTGACACCTGCAAAGTTTCTCAACTAGAAATAAAGGGTGACAGAAAAATAGGGACAGGTGAAATACCTAAGACATTTCATAAAATGAAATACAAAACGGCTGTGAAAAGAATGTCAGTCTGTGTGTAATGAACCCATATTCAAAAAGAGTAAGTTAAACATATCATGTGTGGTAGACTTCCACGTGTTTTTAAAAGGGGGATATACCTGTTTATATGTGCATAGAATATTTATGAAAAGCTCCACGAGATATTAATTGTACTAATGGGAATTGTCTTTAGGGAAGAAAAATAGAAGACGAGGAGTCTGGAATGATAGTCAGTTCAGTCGCTCAGTCATGTCCAACTCTGTGACCCCCGTGGACTGCAGCACACCAGCCTTCCCTGTCCATCACCAATTCCTGGAGCTTACTCAAACTCATATCCATCGAGTTGGTGATGCCATCCAACCATCTCATCCTCTCTCGTCCCCTTCTCCTCCCACCTTCAATTTTTCCCAGCATCAGGGTCTTTTCTAGTGAATCAGTTCTGTGCATCAGGTGGCCAAAGTATTGGAGTTTCAGCTTTAGCATCAGTCCTTCCAATGAATATTCAGTACTGATTTCCTTTAGGATAGACTGGTTGGATCTCCTTGCAGTACAAGAGACTCTCAAGAGTCTTCTCCAACACCACATTTCAAAAACATCAAATCTTCAGAGCATCATATTTTTGTATACCTTTTCATTGTGTTTTAAATTTTTATTTTGTGTGTGTGTATATATATACATTAATTTTTCAATTAATTTTAGGAATTCCCTGGCTGTTCAATTGTTAGGACTTGGTGCTTTCACTGCTTGGGCCCACATTTAGTCCCTGGATGGAAATTGAAATCCTACAAGCCTCGAGGTGGAAAAAAAAAAAAAAAAAACTAATTTTTAAAAATATGATAGAGAACAGAAATATAGATCAATGGAACAAAATAGAAAGCCCAGAGATAAATCCACACACATATGGACACCTTATCTTTGACAAAGGAGGCAAGAATATACAATGGATTAAAGACAATCTCTTTAACAAGTGGTGCTGGAAAAACTGGTCAACCACTTGTAAAAGAATGAAACTAGAGCATTTTCTAACACCATACACAAAAATAAACTCAAAATGGATTAAAGATATAAACGTAAGACCAGAAACTATAAAACTCCTAGAGAAGAATATAGGCAAAACACTCTCCGACATACATCACAGCAGGATCCTCTATGATCCGCCTCCCAGAATATTGGAAATAAAAACAAAAATAAACAAATGGGACCTAATTAAAATTAAAAGCTTCTGCACATCAAAGGAAACTATTAGCAAGGTGAAAAGACAGCCTTCAGAATGGGAGAAAATAATAGCAAATGAAGCAACTGACAAACAACTAATCTCAAAAATATACAAGCAACTCCTACAGCTCAATTCCAGAAAAATAAATGACCCAATCAAAAAATGGGCCAAAGAACTAAATAGACATTTCTCCAAAGAAGACATACAGATGGCTAACAAACACATGAAAAGATGCTCAACATCACTCATTATCAGAGAAATGCAAATCAAAACCACTATGAGGTACCATTTCATGCCAGTCAGAATGGCTGCGATCCAAAAGTCTACAAATAATAAATGCTGGAGAGGGTGTGGAGAAAAGGGAAGCCTCTTACACTGTTGGTGGGAATGCAAACTAGTACAGCCACTATGGAGAACAGTGTGGAGATTCCTTAAAAAACTGGAAATAGAACTGCCTTATGACCCAGCAATCCCACTGCTGGGCATACACACTGAGGAAACCAGAATTGAAAGAGACACATGTACCTCAATGTTCATCACAGCACTGTTCATAATAGCCAGGACATGGAAGCAACCTAGATGTCCATCAGCAGATGAATGGATAAGAAAGCTGTGGTACATATACACAATGGAGTATTACTCGGCCATTAAAAAGAATACATTTGAATCAGTTCTAATGAGGTGGATGAAACTGGAGCCTATTATACAGAGTGAAGTAAGCCAGAAAGAAAAACACCAATACAGTATACTAACACATATATATGGAATTTAGAAAGATGGTAACCATAACCCTATATACGAGACAGCAAAAGAGACACTGATGTATAGAACAGTCTTTTGGACTCTGTGGGAGAGGGAGAGGGTGGGATGATATGGGAGAATGGCATTGAAATATGTATAATATCGGGGGAGGAGCCAAGATGGCGGAGGAGTAGGACGGGGAGAACACTTTCTCCCCCACAAATTCATCAAAAGAGCATTTAAACGTCGAGTAAATTCCACAAAACAACTTCTGAATGCCGGCAGAGGACATCAGGCACCCAGAAAAGCAACCCAACTCTTCGAAAGGAGAGAGAAGAAATACAGCTCCACCCACCAGAACACCAACACAAGCTTCCCTAACCAGGAAACCTCGACAAGCCACCTGTACAAACCCACACACAGTGAGGAAACGCCACAATAAAGAGAACTCCACAAACTGCCAGAATACAGAAAGGACACCCCAAACTCAGCAATTTAAACAAGATGAAGAGACAGAGGAATACTCAGCAGATAAAGGAACAGGATAAATGCCCACCAAACCAAACAAAAGAGGAAGAGATAGGGAATCTACCTGATAAAGAATTCCGAATAATGATAGTGAAATTGATCCAAAATCTTGAAACTAAAACGGAATCACAGATAAAGAGCCTGGAGACAAGGATTGAGAAGATGCAAGAAAGGTTTAACAAGGACCTAGAAGAAATAAAAAAGAGTCAATATATAATGAATAATGCAATAAATGAAATTAAAAACACTCTGGAGGCAAATAAATAGTAGAATAACGGAGGCAGAAGATAGGATTAGTGAATTAGAAGATAGAATGGTAGAAATAAATGAATCAGAGAGGATAAAAGAAAAACAAATTAAAAGAAATGAGGACAATCTCAGAGACCTCCAGGACAATATTAAACGCTACAACATTCGAATCATAGGGGTTCCAGAAGAAGAAGACAAAAAGAAAGACCATGAGAAAATACTTGAGGAGATAATAGTGGAAAACTTCCCTAAAATGGGGAAGGAAATAATCACCCAAGTCCAAGAAACCCAGAGAGTTCCAAACAGGATAAACCCAAGGCAAAACACCCCAAGACACATATTATTCAAATTAACAAAGATCAAACACAAAGAACAAATACTAAAAGCAGCAAGGGAAAAACAACAAATAACACACAAGGGAATTCCCATAAGGATAACAGCTGATCTTTCAATAGAAACTCTTCAAGCCAGGAGGGAATGGCAAGACATACTTAAAATGATGAAAGAAAATAACCTCCAGCCCAGATTATTGTACCCAGCAAGGATCTCATTCAAGTATGAAGGAGAAATCAAAAGCTTTTCAGACAAGCAAAAGCTGAGAGAATTCTGCACCACCAAACCAGCTCTCCAACAAATACTAAAGAATATTCTCTAGACAGGAAACACAAAAACAGTGTATAAACTCAAACCCAAAACAATAAAGTAAATGGCAACGGGATCATACTTATCAGTAATTACCTTAAACGTAAATGGGTTGAATGCCCCAACCAAAAGACGAAGACTGGCTGAATGGATACAAAAACAAGACCCCTACATATGTTGTCTACAAGAGACCCACCTCAAAACAGGGGACACATACAGATTGAAAGTGAAGGGCTGGAAAAAGATTTTCCATGCAAATAGGGACCAAAAGAAAGCAGGAGTAGCAATACTCATATCAGATAAAATAGACTTTAAAACAAAGGCCGTGAAAAGAGACAAAGAAGGTCACTACATAATGATCAAAGGATCAATCCAAGAAGAAGATATAACAATTATAAATATATATGCACCCAACATGGGAGCACCACAGTACGTAAGACAAATGCTAACAAGTATGAAAGGAGACATTAACAATAACACAATAATAGTGGGAGACTTTAATACCCCACTTACACCTATGGATAGATCAACTAAACAGAAAATTAACAAGGAAACACAAACGTTAAATGATACAATAGACCAGTTAGACCTAATTGATATCTATAGGACATTTCATCCCAAAACAATGAATTTCACCTTTTTCTCAAGCGCACATGGAACCTTCTCCAGGATAGATCACATCCTGGGCCATAAAGCTAGCCTTGGTAAATTCAAAAAAATAGAAATCATTCCAAGCATTTTTTCTAACCACAATGCAGTAAGATTAGATCTCAATTACAGGAGAAAAACTATTAAAAATTCCAACATATGGAGGCTGAACAACACGCTGCTGAATAACCAACAAATCACAGAAGAAATCAAAAAAGAAATCAAAATTTGCATAGAAACGAATGAAAATGAAAACACAACAACCCAAAACCTGTGGGACGTGATAAAAGCAGTCCTAAGGGGAAAGTTCATAGTAATACAGGCACACCTCAAGAAACAAGAAAAAAGTCAAATAAATAACCTAACTCTACACCTAAAGCAACTAGAAAAGGAAGAAATGAAGAACCCCAGGGTTAGTAGAAGGAAAGAAATCTTAAAAATTAGAGCAGAAATAAATGCAAAAGAAACAAAAGAGACCATAGCAAAAATCAACAAAACCAAAAGCTGGTTCTTTGAAAGGATAAATAAAATTGACAAACCATTAGCCAGACTCATCAAGAAACAAAGGGAGAAAAATCAAATCAACAAAATTAGAAACGAAAATGGAGAGATCACAACAGACAACACAGAAATACAAAGGATCATAAGAGACTACTATCAACAATTATATGCCAATAAAATGGACAACGTGAAAGAAATGGACAAATTCTTAGAAAAGTACAACTTTCCAAAACTCGACCAGGAAGAAATAGAAAATCTTAACAGACCCATCACAAGCACGGAAATTGAAACTGTAATCAAAAATCTTCCAGCAAACAAAAGCCCTGGTCCAGACGGCTTCACAGCTGAATTCTACCAAAAATTTAGAGAAGAGCTAACACCTATCCTGCTCAAACTCTTCCAAAAACTTGCAGAAGAAGGTAAACTTCCAAACTCATTCTATGAGGCCACCATCACCCTAATACCAAAACCTGACAAAGATCCCACAAAAAAAGAAAACTACAGGCCAATGTCACTGATGAACATAGATGCAAAAATCCTTAACAAAATTCTAGCAATCAGAATCCAACAACACATTAAAAAGATCATACACCATGATCAAGTGGGCTTTATCCCAGGGATGCAAGGATTCTTCAATATCCGCAAATCTATCAATGTAATACACCACATTAACAAATTGAAAAATAAAAACCATATGATTATCTCAATAGATGCAGACAAAGCCTTTGACAAAATTCAACACCCATTTATGATAAAAACTCTCCAGAAAGCAGGAATAGAAGGAACATACCTCAACATAATAAAAGCTATATATGACAAACCCACAGCAAACATTATCCTCAATGGTGAAAAATTGAAAGCATTTCCTCTAAAGTCAGGAACAAGACAAGGGTGCCCACTCTCACCATTACTATTCAAAATAGTTTTGGAAGTTTTGGCCACAGCAATCAGAGCAGAAAAAGAAATAAAAGGAATCCAAATTGGAAAAGAAGAAGTAAAACTCTCACTATTTGCAGATGACATGATCCTCTACATAGAAAACCCTAAAGATTCCACCAGAAAATTACTAGAAATAATCAATGACTATAGTAAAGTTGCAGGATATAAAATCAACACACAGAAATCCCTTGCATTCCTATACACTAATAATGAGAAAACAGAAAGAGAAATTAAGGAAACAATTCCATTCACCATTGCAACAGAAAGAATAAAATACTTAGGAATATATCTACCTAAAGAAACTGAAGACCTATATATAGAAAACTATAAAACACTGGTGAAAGAAATCAAAGAGGACACTAATAGATGGAGAAATATACCATGTTCATGGATTGGAAGAATCAATATTGTGAAAATGAGTATACTACCCAAAGCAATTTATAGATTCAACGCAATCCCTATCAAGCTACCAACAGTATTCTTCACAGAGCTAGAACAAATAATTTCACAATTTGTATGGAAATACAAAAAACCTCAAATAGCCAAAGCGATCTTGAGAAAGAAGAATGGAACTGGAGGAATCAACCTACCTGACTTCAGGCTCTACTACAAAGCCACAGTTATCAAGACAGTATGGTACTGGCACAAAGACAGAAATATAGATCAATGGAATAAATAGAAAGCCCAGAGATAAATCCACACACATATGGACACCTTATCTTTGACAAAGGAGGCAAGAATATACAATGGATTAAAGACAATCTCTTTAACAAGTGGTGCTGGGAAATCTGGTCAACCACTTGCAAAAGAATGAAACTAGACCACTTTCTAACACCATACACAAAAATAAACTCAAAATGGATTAAAGATCTCAATGTAAGACCAGAAACTATAAAACTCCTAGAGGAGAACATAGGCAAAACACTCTCTGACATACATCACAGCAGGATCCTCTATGACCCACCTCCCAGAATATTGGAAATAAAATCAAAAATAAACAAATGGGACCTAATTAACCTTAAAAGCTTCTGCACATCAAAGGAAACTATTAGCAAGGTGAAAAGACAGCCTTCAGAATGGGAGAAAATAATAGCAAATGAAGCAACTGACAAACAACTAATCTCAAAAATATACAAGCAACTCCTACAGCTCAACTCCAGAAAAATAAACGACTCAATCAAAAAATGGGCCAAAGAACTAAATAGACATTTCTCCAAAGAAGACATACAGGTGGCTAACAAACACATGAAAAGATGCTCAACATCACTCATTATCAGAGAAATGCAAATCAAAACCACTATGAGGTACCATTTCACGCCAGTCAGAATGGCTGCGATCCAAAAGTCTACAAATAATAAATGCTGGAGAAGGTGTGGAGAAAAGGGAAGCCTCTTACACTGTTGGTGGGAATGCAAACTAGTTCAGCCACTATGGAGAACAGTGTGAGATTCCTTAAAAACTGGAAATAGAACTGCCTTATGATCCAGCAATCCCACTGCTGGGCATACACACTGAGGAAACCAGAAGGGAAAGAGACACGTGTACTCCAATGTTCACCGCAGCACTGTTTATAATAGCCAGGACATGGAAGCAACCTAGATGTCCATCAGCAGATGAATGGATAAGAAAGCTATGGTACATGTACACAATGGAGTATTACTCAGCCATTAAAAAGAATACATTTGAATCAGTTCTAATGAGGTGGATGAAACTGGAACCTATTATACAGAGTGAAGTAAGCCAGAAGGAAAAACATAAATACAGTATACTAACGCATATATATGGAATTTAGAAAGATGGTAACAATAACCCGGTGTACGAGACAGCAAAAGAGACACTGATGTATAGAACAGTCTTATGGACTCTGTGGAAGAGGGAGAGGGTGGGAAGATTTGGGAGAATGACATTGAAACATGTAAAATATCATGTAAGAAACGAGTTGCCAGTCCAGGTTGGATGCACGATACTGGATGCTTGGGGCTAGTGCACTGGGACGACCCAGAGGGATGGTATGGGGAGGGAGGAGGGAGGAGGGTTCAGGATGGGGAACACATGTATACCTGTGGCAGATTCATTTTGATATATGGCAAAACCAATACAATATTGTAAAGTTAAATACAATAAAAAAATAAACACAATGAAGAAAAAATATATATATACGATAGAGGAAGTAAGTACTCACAAACTCATTAAGATGAAGTCATACAGATAGATGTTTATTATAGCACCAAAATTCATTTTTGCTCATTTGTATATCATATAATTTACAAAGAGTTTCATATTCATTGCCTGACCTAATGCCCATGACAACATTTTGAAATAGGTAGGACAGTTACTAGAAGCCACAATTTACAAATTGGGAAAACAAAAAATCCTGAAGCCTAAAAGAGTTAAAAATCTAGAGCATATTTTAAGGGAAGAAGTTTGGAGTCATTTCCATGACTATAATATAGTAGAAATCTGAAATTTTACAGTATTACGAGTTACCAAGTAGTATATTAATAGCCAAATTTTTAAAGCCATCAGCATTATTACTTGCAATATTGATCTCTTAACTAAGAAAATCTTGCATAAAGGAAGGAGGGAAAAAAACCCTACTGAAACTCTTTGTGTAAAATATGCCTAGTAGTAGAAAATAAATTGTCAACTAATGACTGGTTGAAAATTAAAATTAAAGAAGCTGCATTCAAAACTTTGCCATATAGAATTTTACCTTTGAATTAGAACAAATACAAAATGATTACCAAAGTGGAAAAAGAGGGAACTTACAAATCATCACTACTAAATCTTGAATAATACACTAAGGTTTATGGTTATGGTCGTTATATCTTCCAGAGTCCCAGACAAGCCAACTCTATACCTCCTTTCCCCAAGTAGTTATTCATAGCCGCCCTTTCACTTTCAAGGGTGTCCTAGTTTGGGTGATAAATTATATCAGCCTGTTAAACATCACACTCTAGTCTCACACATCTTTAAGATCCTCATGTTCTAGGGTTGGGACTTCATCTCAAAACTAAGAAGTGCCCTCATGCATGCAAATCACGCTCAGATTTTAGTTGAATGTACCAAAGAATATTCAGACTACTGCACAATTGACTCATTTCATATACTAGCAAAGTGCTGCTCAAAATCCTTCAAGCTAGGCTTCAACAGTGTATGAAGAGAGAACTTCCCATGTACAAGCTGGATTAAAAAAGCAGAGGAACCAGAGGTCAAATTGCCAACAGCCATTGGATCATAGAAAAAGCTAGGGAATTCCAGAAAAACATCTACTTCTGCTTCATTGACTACACTAAAGCCTTTGACTGTGTGGATCACAGCAAACTGTGGGAAATTCTTAAAGAGATGGGAATACCAGATCACTTTTCCTGCCTCCTGAGAAATCTGTATGCAGGTCAAGAAGCAACAGTTAGAATCAGACATGAAACAACAGACTGGTTCCAAATCAGGAAAGGAGTATGTAAAGGCTGTATATTGTCACCCTGCTTATTTAACTTACATGCAGAGTACCTCATGCAAAAGGCCAGGCTAGATGAAGCACAAGCTGGAATCAAGATTGCTGCAAGAAATATCAGTAACCTCAGATATGCAGATGACACTACCCTTATGGCAGAAAGTGGGGAGGAGTTAAAGAACCTTTTGATGAAAGTGAATGAGGAAAGTGAAAAAGCTGGCTTAAAACTCAACATTCAAAAAATGAAGATCATAGCATCCGGTCCCATCACTTCATGGCAAATGGATGGGGAAACAATGGAAACAGTGACAGACTTTATTTTCTTGGGCTCCAAAAATTATTGCAGATGGTGGCTGCGGCAATGAAGTCAAAAGATGCTTGTTCCTTGGAAGAAAAGCAATGACAATCCTAGACAGCATATTAAAAAACAGAGACATTACTTTGCCTATAAAAGTCCATATAGTCAATTCTATGGTTTTTCCAGTAGTCACGTATGGATGTGAGAGCTGGACAATAAAAAAGGCTGAACACTGAAGAATTGATGCCTTCGAACTGTGGTGCTGGAGAAGACTCTTGAGAGTCCCTTGGATAGCTAGGAGATCTAACCAGTCAATCCTAAAGGAAATCAATCCTTAATATTCCATTGGAAGGATGGATGCTGAAGCTGAAACTCCAATACTTTGGCCACACATACGAAGAACTGACTCATTGGAAAAGACCCTGATGCTGGGAGATATTAAAGTCAGGAGGAGAAGGGGACGGCAGAGGATGAGATGGTTGGGTGGCATCACCCACTCAATGGACATGAGTTTGAGCAAACTCTGGGAGATGGTGAAGGGCAGGGAAGCCTGGTGAGCTGCAGTCCATGGGGTTGCAAAGAGTTGGACATGGCTGAGCAGCTGAACAACAACAAATGAGTCTCAGATTTTAACAAAGTGAGCAGTTTCCAGACCAACTGTTGGCTTTATTAAAGAGATTAATAGGGAGTCTTCAGGGTCTGATTTGGGATTTTTCATCTACGGGGATTTAAAAGCAAATATGAAGCAGGTTTGACTTGGTGAGATGGAGGAAAGTAAAAGTGAAAGTTGCTCAGTCTTGTCCGACTCTTTGCGACCCCATGTACTGTAACAGTCCATGGAATTCTCCAGGCCAGATTACTGGAGTGGGTAGCCATTCCCTTCTCCAGTGGATCTTCCCAACCCAGGGATCAAATCCCAGATCTCCTGCATTGCAGGCGGATTCTTTACCAGCTGATCCACTAGGCAAGCCCGAGATTGAGGAAGACAACTAAATCCTCTTAGCAGAGTTCTGAACAGAGTTCAAAAAGTGCACACCCTCCAAGAGCCCTTCATTCATGAATTCGTTTATTTATTAATAGTTGGAGAGTGGCAACTTGAGGCAAGGCATGTTCTAAGTACTGCCTCAGTTTCGTCGATAATTTTACGAACTTTATGCTACATTTCCAGCAGTGCTTTGCAGGAATGTGATCTTATATGTAAGATTTTGCTGTTTAAATGAGCCTCTAAATTCTTTTCTCTCTAGAACTCTTTAGAATTTCCATAATTTGTAGTTACTCTACTCACTAATTACAAAGATTATTCCCATGGTTTGGGTAAATTAAATGGTTGCTGTGATTTTTTTTTATGTTGCAATATATTTCTTCCTTAGAACAAGCAAATGAATTGTAGCCAAGCTGGAGATCATGATGAGAGCATCTTTTACTCAGCAGCAGGCAGACCATCTACGTAGAATATAGATATAATTACTGCAAGATTAGGCTAATGCCACTGGTTATTTATAAGATGTGTTTGCGTGCTAATACATTTTCTAAAGCACTTGGCATTTAAATTGAAGTTATTAGTATGTGATTACTTGAGGTTTCTGTGTAAAGAACATTTTAATTGTTCTTCTATGTTTGCATTTACAGTTTTAACAAAATCTTTTCAAAATATATTTAACATGCATGTACACAGATTCTCTCTCTGAGGGTGTTGGGACCCGGTCCTGAATCCGACAACTTGACTCTTTCCTTGTGTCTGTAGATGTATGGATCTTTACATAGGTCTTCTCTTTATTCCTCCCCCTTCTTTACTTTCCTGGAAATCTGTATTTCCTATCAATTACTCACCACACTTTTCACAAAAGGCATCTTGTGGGGTTTTCTTTAGTTCTAATCGTCACTTGTTGAGTGATTACTGTTACTGCCTTCACTGTCACTGTCACTGTTGCTGCTACCTCCATTGTGGTTGCCATTACCAGACTTGCTCTGGCTGTCACTGCTGTCGCTGCTGTCACTGTCGGATTTAGTGTTGCTATCATTGCTGTCACTGCTGTCACTGCTGTCGCTGTCACTGCTGTCACTGTCACTGCTGTCACTATCACTGCTGTCACTACTGTCACTGTCGCTGCTGTCGCTGCTGTCACTGTCTGACTTACTGTCACTATCACTGCTATTGCTGCTGTCACTATCGCTGCTGTCACTGCTGTCACTGCTGTCACTGCTGTCACTGCTGTCACTACTGTCACTGTCACTGCTGTCGCTGCTGTCACTGTCAGATTTAGTGTCGCTATCACTGCTGTCACTGCTATCACTGCTGTTGCTGCTGTCGCTGCTGTCACTATCTGACTTACTGTCACTATCACTGCTATCGCTGCTGTCACTATCGCTGCTGTCACTATCACTGCTGTCACTATCGCTGCTGTCACTGCTGTCACTACTGTCACTGTCACTGCTGTCACTGCTGTCGCTGCTGTCACTGTCTGATTTACTGTCACTATCACTGCTGTCACTACTGTCTGATTTGCTATCACTGCTGTCACTGCTGTCACTGCTGTCTGACTTGCTGTCACTACTGTCACTACTATCACTGCTGTTACTACTGTCACTGTCTGATTTACTGTCACTGTCGCTGCTATTGCTGCTGTCAGTGCTGTCACTACTATCACTGCTGTCACTGCTGTCACTATCACTGCTGTCACTACTGTCTGACTTGCTGTCACTGCTGTCACTACTATCACTGCTGTCACTGCTGTCACTACTGTCACTGTCTGATTTACTGTCACTGTCGCTGCTATTGCTACTGTCACTGCTGTCACTACTGTCACTACTGTCTGATTTGCTGTCACTGCTATCACTGCTGTCACTGCTGTCGCTACTATCACTGCTGTTACTACTGTCACTGCTGTCACTGCTGTCTGATTTGCTATCACTACTGTCGCTGCTGTCACTGTCTGATTTACTGTCACTGTCACTGCTGTCACTACTATCACTGCTGTCACTATCATTGCTGTCACTATCACTGCTGTCACTACTATCACTACTGTCTGATTTGCTGTCACTGCTGTCACTACTATCACTGCTGTCACTGCTGTCACTATCGCTGCTGTCACTGCTGTCACTACTGTCTGATTTGCTATCACTGCTGTCACTGCTGTCACTGTCTGATTTACTATCACTGTCACTGCTATCACTACTGTCTGATTTGCTATCACTGCTGTCACTGCTGTCACTGTCACTGCTGTCACTGTCACTGCTGTCACTACTGTCTGATTTGCTATCACTGCTGTCACTATCTGATTTACTGTCACTGTCACTGCTGTCACTGCTGTCACTGTCACTACTATCACTGCTGTCACTGCTGTCACTATCGCTGCTGTCACTGCTGTCACTACTGTCTGATTTGCTATCACTGCTGTCACTGCTGTCACTGTCACTGCTGTCACTACTGTCTGATTTGCTATCACTGCTATCACTACTGTCACTATCTGATTTACTGTCACTGTCACTGCTGTCACTGCTGTCACTACTATCACTGCTGTCACTGCTGTCACTATCACTGCTGTCACTGCTGTCACTACTGTCTGATTTGCTGTCACTGCTGTCACTGCTGTCACTGTCACTGCTGTCACTACTGTCTGATTTGCTGTCACTGCTATCACTACTGTCACTATCTGATTTACTGTCACTGTCACTGCTGTCACTACTGTCATTGTCTGATTTACTGTCACTGTCACTGCTGTCACTACTGTCACTGTCTGATTTACTGTCACTTTCACTGCTGTCACTGCTGTCACTGTCACTACTGTCACTGCTGTCACTGCTGTCTGATTTATCTTTGCTGTTACCTGATTTGCCACTGTCATCACCTCCATTGTCATCATTGCCATCACTACCATTATCATTAGCATCTGATGTGTTATCACTACCATCATCATCTCCTTTTGAGCCACTGTCATTGCCATTGTCATTTGATTCATCAGAGTTATAAGAAGCATCTCCTCGGCTACTGTGATTATTATCACCTTCAGAATTGGCATCATCACTGCCATTAGACTCATCACTGCTGTTGGGATCATCTCCTTGCATGGATTCATCGTCAAACTCATAGCTGTCATGCCCATCACTGTTACTGTCACTATGTACTTGGCTGGGTCCAAGCTTGTTTCCAGACTCCAGTTTCTGGCCAGCTCCTTGTATAATGTCAATCTCTCCTTGCGTCTTGACATTTCCTTTGCCCACAATCATTCCATGTTGGCCTTTACTCTCTTTATCTTCATTCACTTTCCCAGCTTCTTTGGTAACATTGTTTCTGTGGCCACTGCTGGGACTTTCCATTTCCATTCCCTATGGAAAGATGGAGAAAAGAATGATTAATTAGTGAATGTTATGCTGCAAAGTTGCATTGGTCTGAGGAAGACTGGGGAAATTGGCCAGAGAACAGGAGTTTGGATTCCAGTACCTCAGAAACACCTGTCTGTGAAAATGTGCTTTATTGTACTTGAAAGTACTCTAGTGTTTAGATTATAGACCATCCCATTCATGTTTTTATTCAGTAGGAACTTTTGTAAACAGTTACATGATGCATTAATTATTTAGCATAAGGTTTTTGAAGAACTGTAACCAAATCTTCAGAAATTTCAACTTTTTAAAATTGTTCCATAGCAATGTCTAGTAAGGACTCTAGCTTCCCCCATTAAATAGTCCAGTCCTAAATCAAGGTGCAAAAATACATGACTGTTCATCATGATTTATTTTTGTGCTACCATCACGGGCAGAGCAGTCTGACAGGCTACAGTCTATGGGGTTGCAAAGAGTTGAACACGACTGGGTGACTGAGCATGCACACACACCATCATGAAAGGAAGTGGGGGAGTTAAACTGCCATTGAAAGAAATCAGCTTCACAAGCTAACCTTATCTTGGTTCTTCCCAATAGCAGTTGGCTGTGACTTTTCAGTGAGTCTATTTTCCACAGCTTTGTTCTCTCTGTGACTGGGTTTTTGAGTGTCCTCTGTTTTCTGGCTACCATTGTCTTCCGGAATACCTGCAGAATCTTCCTCACTCTTGGAAATGTTGTCTCCATCAATGACATGGGAGTCTTCTTTGTCCCCAGGGCCATCATCTTCACTACTAACTGAATTTTGACCTAAGCTATTGTCCTCATCATCCTCTTCTCCGTGAGATTGACCCTCCTGGCCCTTGCTGGTATCACTACCCTTTTCTCCATTCCCTATTTCATCACCTTCACCATCACCAGAGCCCTTGTCTTCATCTTCATCTGCTCCATTCCCACTAGGACTTCCTTCAAAATTATCCAAACCAACATCTTCTCCATTTCCAGCTCCACTCCCCACTGGCAATACCCCTACCTCCTCATTCCCATTTCTCTCGTCTTCTCTCTGAGGTGTTGTTTCACTTGTGTCAGCTCCATTTCTACAGGAATCCCCATTGATTTCAGCCTCCTGACCTGTACTGTTACTGCTTCCAGCTACTTGATGTCCATCTTCTTGGACAACAGTGGAGTCCTCACTTTGACTTGTATTTCCAACACCTGCGTTTTGGGAATTGTTCTCAGCAATCCCATCAATATGGCTCCCATTTGCCACTCCAGCATCATGGACGATGCTTACTTGTCCCCTGAGGCCGTTTGCAGTGATGCTCTCTTCTTGTCCTTGCATCCCATCATGGTCATATGTTTCTGGTTTTCCTGTGCCCCCCTTTAGATCCTCTGTATTCCCCTTTTCGTTTGCTAACATGGAACCTGTAGAAGAACTTTTCCCTCCCAGCTCTGCCCACTCAGAACCATTTCTGTCTCCTTTGTAACCATCTTGGATATCCTGTTGCCTTCCTTGTTCATGTTCATGCATGAGGCCACCACTTTCTTTAGTGGTATTATTGTCATTTAATGCATCCTGAAAAAGAGAGACAATTCAAATTAAGTTGTGGATATCATCTTAAAGTAAAGCAAACTGAAAAGATGAGCATCGATTTTCTGGAAGTTAATGGGATCTAAAAGAGTTTAGAAATACATTTTACATCTTATACCTGTATTGGCACTTTTGATTTTGCTAGAAGATTTACGTTCACCGATTTGTCAACAGCATGTCTCTCCAATGGCTTGATTTGAGGAACCTACCAAAGTGAAAATACTGGAAATTGAAAATATTCTTATTTTGTGTACATGTGTGCACACATGCACTCACACACGTGTGCACAGACACACTCACACACATATTATCACTAAATGAAGAAAAAAAGATATAACATAAAGGCCAAAGTATGATCTACTTGGGTAGAAAAGAAAAGTGACTTGTTACATGAATTCCATAGAATTTAAACTTGGCATATAGATATTTTTCATAATAATATTATCAAGTTTACCAAGGTTTTAACCAGATCACTTATATCAACACTAGAAAGTGAATAGTCTTTTATTAAAGATGAGGAGACAGCCTGTAAATATGTTATCACACTTACATAATTTAAAAAATAAAAAAGAAAGAAGATTCCCTAAAAAAAAAAAAACAAGCAACAAGAATATATTGTGTAGCACGGAGAACTACAGTCATTATCTTGTAATAACTTTTAATAAGGTATAATCTGTAAAAATACTGAATCACTATGCTGCATACCTGAAACTAATATAACACTGTAAATAAACAATACATAAATAAATTTAAATAAAAATGACATTGAAGAAAAAGTGAGGAGACAGACCTTTGGTGTTTCTGTATGACAAGTTTCTTGCAGCAGCACCAGATCCACCCTAAGAATAATCCTGGCCAAAACCCCTAAGAGAATAGTTGCTGCTGCTGCTAAGTCGCTTCATTCGTGTCCAACTCTGTGCCATCCCATAGACAGCAGCCCACCAGGCTCCCCTGTCCCTGGGATTCTCCAGGCAAGAACACTGGAGTGGGTTGCCATTTCCTTCTCCAATGCATGAAAGTGAAAAGTGAAAGGAAGTCGCTCAGTCATGTCCGACTCTTAGCGACCCCATGGACTGCAGCCTACCAGGCTCCTCCGGAATAGTAGGTCTGACCAAAACCAGGGCAGAAACAAAGGCAAGACTATGCTACTTCTGTGCCCTCAGGAGCACAAGAGAAACAGTTAAGAAAATTCTCAACTACAGAAATACCATGAGGAAAGCATATCAAAATGGTAAGTGTAGCAGCTGGCTAATAAAATCACAAATGACTTAATTTCCCTAATTTATCTTTGCTGGTGTTTATCTTTCAAATTTAACTTTCTAAGTGAAACATTAGTTTTCCCTTTGCTGAAAAAAATGTGATTTTTTTTCCTATTTTTCTTTCTTGAAACCTTCTTAAACAAGGCTTCATTGATAATTAGAATGAAATTCATAGGGCATGAGCAAAGATGGACAGGCTCCACAACTTCTAAGCATTAAATGTAAATTAATCTGAATGAATTTTAAAAGTAACAATCCTTCCAACAAGACAGGAGTTTCAATTAGAAGACTGGGAGCATGAGTCGGAGTGCGTATTTAGTTTTGTTGAGACCCCAAACAGATCCTATAAAGTCTTTCATGCAAATCTAAAAGTTTAGGCTCGGCTGATCTGCAAGATCTCAAGAAAAAAATGCACACACACATATGTGTGTGTGTGTGTGTGTGTGTGTGTGTATACACATATGTGTGTGTGTTAAGAGAGATAGTAAAGTAAGAAGGTTTTTTTGAGGAAGGCATACTTACTGGAATGGCCCATGCTACTGCCCAAATGCAAAAATATACAATGATCTTCATTTTCTATAGGAATATTGATCAGTGGCTGTTATTGAAGAAAAAAGAACAGTGAAAAATTACTTATAAAGCAAAGATGATAACCATATACTGTGTTATTTTGGTCTCTAAGCGTATGCCTCTTTCCTAGGTAAGGAGTATGAACACAACGTGAGAAGAAGCTGCCAAGACTCAGGGTTCCAGCACACATCTGAGTACATACAGTTGTCTGTGGTCAGTGCACGCCAGGAGTGGGGTCACAGACACGCGAGGGCACTATCCCGCTCAGCGCGATGACGCGCTGCCTAACCCCGTGCTTTTCCCGTGAAGGCGTACAGCCAGACAGTTACAAAAGCCGTAACTATAACTTTCTCCTTCTGCTGCTCCTACTGGCAGTAACATCTCTTCTGAATAGTTTTCACCAAGGATCAACTAATTCTGCCAAGAGTATGCTTAATAGATGAAGGATTTATGATTCCCACACCAAATCCACACGCGTCTGGGCTACGTTAGACTGCACAGAAAAGAAATTGCCAGCACGCAGACGAAAGGATATGGAGTTTGGATGCAGAGACCTAGGTTCCAATTCTATCTTTGTTACTTGATGTGCGAGCTTGAAGACTGTAAGTAGGTTTCTTAAGCATTTGATTCCTTGGTCTAGGATAATAATAGCTGCACTGCAGGATTATCCCAGTTATCTTAGCAGAAGATTTGTCTCTGAGAAGCTTTCTCTGGCTCCATGTCAAAGCACATTTGGTGGGATTTCCCTGATGGTCCAGAGTTTAAGACTCTCCCTTCCAATGAGGAGGCACAGGTTCGATACCTGATTGGGGAACTAGGGCCCTGAATGCCACTGGGTACAGCCAAATTTTTTTTTAAAGAAAAAAAGGTTATTTGGTGTCTTTCTCCTCCTTATACCTGGAAGAAGCTTTTAATACTGCACTGACGGCACTTCGCCGTTTTCACTGTTTTCGAGTAGGCTGGCAGCTACTTATATGCTCCTCTGCCCTACTGAGAGCTCCTGAGGTCCAGGAGACTGTCTTGGTGATCACAATATTCTAAAACATAGGATAGCAAAAGCCATTTTGTGAACACTGTGGATAAATAAACACTTACTACTGTAAGCAGTGTGTGGCATCGTTCCAGCTATTTAACCATCTCTTAATAAATGATAGCAATTATTATGTGGGACTTCTGAAGACTCAGTCCTTCACTCCTGTTAGAATTCACCTTCAGAATCAGTCTAGTATACATTTTGTGTACATTGAGATAGATACTGAGTTCATGAGAATCAAAATTGTAAATAGCTATTTACTACAAACTATAGTTCTTTACATAATGATGCTAGTCCTATAGAAAGGAAGGACGAATTTTACTTCTACTTCATGCACTTCCACTGGATTTTGAGATTATAATACTGTAGATCATAAGCTAGCCTAGATTGAATTTAATGTTGATAGGGGAAGCATAATAAAGCCTCCATGAATATCAACTGTCTTAGAAGAATTGGCACTTTTCACAGAGGAGAAAATCCAGTTTCAGAGTTACTGAGGAGGTGGGGAAAATGTGCCTACTCTTAGAGCTGTTCAGCAGAAAGCCAAAAGTAGCTAAACTTCCTTAAAAATGCTAGAGATTAAAAATGAGGCTGATGAGACCTAAGGACACCATAATGCAGAGCTCTGGGGCATGGATGTGAAAGGGCAGCAGTTTAGTAAGCAGAGGCTATAAGGTCCTCTGCAGTCCCAAACACAGTTATTACATAGACTTTACAGAAGACCAGTCTACACTATGGTTTGGAGGACACATGATCTCCTGGAAAGGAACTTATAGTGAAGGCCAGAGTTACGTGTATCCCATTTCTAAACTGCAGTCCATCAACCTGACCACTTTAGTTCTCTTTCATATCTACTCTAGAACAATTGCTCTATGCACAGCGCACCTTGCACTGTATCCACAGGTAAGTAAAAGGCATAAAAGACACTATAGAAATGGCCTCAGTTTTATCAGCCTGAAAGCGGAGGCTCTGGGATTGTGTGAACCCCCTTCAGATGATTTCATGTATTCTCACCAATAAAGTGAGATTTTACTTAGTTAACTTGAACAAGTTAATAAAACCTTGAAAAGCAAGTTTAACTGAAGCCCTGTTTCAAAGTCCAAGTGTTAGTCGCTTGGTCGTGTCCGACTCTTTGCAATTGTAGCCCACCAGGCTCCCCTGTTCATGGTATTCTCTAGGCAAGAATTTTGGAGTGGATAGCCATTTCCTTCTCCAAGGGATCTTCTTGACCCAGGGTTCGAACCTACATCTCCTGCATCTCAGGCAGATTCTTTACCGCTGAGTTACCTGGTAGATATTTATATCTGGGTTGTCTAATGTTTATCAAAACTAATCAAAGCAGATAATTACCAAGTTTCTACCTCAGTTTGCCATTTTTTAAGTAACGTGTCTTTTATTTCCCAAAACTATCATTATATCATGAAACAGAAAAAGTGTGTGCAGAAGTAGACTCTCCAGATATCCTAAGTAGAAGTATTTTAAGCTAGTTTTAAAACCCTACTGTCAATTAGCAAAATAATAATAATAGTTTTTAGGCCAAAGGTTGATTTTTCAGGGACCAAAAAATTAAATGTAGATTGAGATTTATTCATTCATTCAAAAACTGTTTGAAGGCCTAATGTGGGCCAGATACTGAGCCCTGGGACCAGATATGAACCCTGGCCTCATGGAAATTATCACTGACTGGATTAGCCAAACTTTGGAATAAATGTAATTTAGTGCATTAAATCACTTGCCAATGCAGGAGACCCAGGAAACGTGGTTCGATCCCTGGATCGGGAAGATCCCCTGGAGAAGGAAATGGCAACCCACTCCAGTATTCTTGCCTGGAGAATCCCATGGACAGAGGACGCTGGTGGGCTACAGTCCACAGAGTTGCAAAGAGTCGGACACGACTGAGCCCGCGCACACACATGCAATGTGTTAAATCAAATTCCCAAATCCATGTTTATTTCTTAATAGAGTTAACATTTAAATGCTACTATTTGAAGGAGATTGTTTTCTTTCTTTTTCCCTTAAATCCCATCACACTTTATATTGCAATGATGAGGCTTAAAAAAGGGCTTTAACTAGATTCAAGGTCCTTAAAGATGGTTTTTTTGGTGGATAAAAATAAGAGCAATGGATATTTGGTGAATCATGTATGAAATATTCAAATCATTCATTCTGATATTAAGATGTGTGCTTCATCTTAATATACTTTTTATGACTGTTAGCAACTGATATTTTAACATACTGGCTATGAAAAAAAGTCTTATTCTTCAGTGATACAATATTTTGTGAGGTGGAATTAGCCACCCTTACCACATAATGTTCTATTATCTATTAAAACATAGTCTGGATTCAACAAGTCAAAGGGAAGCAAAAAATCTAATCATAAGGGTTATTCATTTTTTAAAATCAAATTGGCTTCTCTGAAACTGGAATTTCTTTCTAAAGGCATCAGTTGGTTCCGAGTAAAGAAGATGCTCCAGCTTACCTTAAAAGCCTTCAAAGGGACTTTGAAAATCCAGAATTTCTTATCTTTCTCTTTGAGGACTGAGAGTGGCACACTGTCCTGGACTTTTGCATGACAATTTTGTTCCTGCTGAAATTTAAAGTCAGTTTGATAATTATCTCAACCAATCACTGTTTGGATCCTTGATACAGGGTTATAAAGTGTCACCATGTCTATGAGGCACATAATAACTTCCCCCACTTCCTTCACCTGCTGATACGTATTTGCTCACAGCGCCATTCGATTCCAAAGGAACTAGACTTACTTTTACTTAATTAAATAGCTCCTGGAAGGCTGTTCTGCATCTTAAATATAGACCATCAGTGTAACATATCTGAAAAGAGCCACTTAAACTCTGTCACCCTGACATTTCTTGTCTTCCAAAGGTTGGCAATCTAAGAAAACTCTAGGTTTCTTTAGTAAATATACTGCCTATTTAAGACCCCTATCATTCCTGAGATAGGTATTAACATTTCTGTGCTATAATTCAAGAAACTGTCCACATGCAACAGCTTTGATGTTGCCTAAGGGGTCTTTAACAATCTATAAATAGTAACTCCCAAGAAATCTTTCTGACCTAAATAAACTGTAATGTGAGGTGTTTTAAAATGTATCAACTTAGTATTCAAACTAAATTTTAAAAATAAATATTCAAAATACTAAAACTTATGGTAAGGTAGCTAGATTGCAGAAGTACATACCTACAATGGATCTAGCTCTCCATCATCTCTCAATTCTTTGTACTAGTTGTGCAGGACAACATAGAAAGCCGGACCTAAATTCTAGCAGAAGTTTTGGCACTTGAACTCGCCATTCTCTTGAACCCCAAACGTATGCTGTAAAGAAGGTGAATCCCTAAACCAGTTCTCCAGTCTGTGCATTGAAAACCTTGACAGTTTATGTCTCTCTGTGTACTTGTTCAAAATATTCCAGTTCTTTGTGAACCAAGTAAGTTAATACTACCCAACAGTGAAAACGCCACAATTTAGATATAGAACTATAATAAGGAAAGCGGTAAAGTTGAAATGGAGTGGAGGGAATGGAAAGGGGATTTGCCTTGAAGCTGTGTTTTCATAACAAGTACTTTGTCCTTATTTAAACAGCATGTTTGTATGAGTGGCTTAAAGGGCCTAACCAAATTTTAAGGAGTCTTAAGTCACTCCTGGGAGCAACATGACACCCTCACTCACACACAGATATCAGTCGAGGTCAGGGAACTGAACCTGCCTTCTTTTACTTTTTAATTTGAATTAACGTGAGTGTTCTGATCTTTTGTTATTAATAACCTTCCTAGATTGCAGCGGAGGATTGTAGCGTCACACCCTCAGCCTTTTTTCTAGATCATTCTCTCCTGATAGTGAATCTCTTAATTTTAACATTTTTTGCCATTTGGATAGGCAGACACCTTTCAATACCATCAGGTCCTGGTTCTTTTCCCTTTACCACATCTTCTCTCAACGTATTTCTCTCACATATTATAAGCAGCAAGAAAAAGCCAGGTAGCATCTTCCAAACTTGGCTCAAAAATCTTGTATGTCCAAGTTCGTTTTCTACAAGTTCTGCTTTCCACACCACAGAAGGACACAATTCTGCTAAGTTTTCTGCCAGAAGGATGATTAGAATCCTCTTCCTCCAAATTCCAGTAATGTCTTTCTCACTTTATCCTGAGATCTTACCAGCAGCATCTTTAACATCAATATTTCTACTATCATTTCCATTTCACCAGCCTCTACCCACTTCCTGATTCCAATTCCACTCCCACATTTTAAGAATTTCTTGTGGCGGCATCCCACTTTCATGTGCCAGAATCTGTATTCATCTTCTCTTGCTGCCTAACAAGCTGCCAAGTATACCTTTGCTTTTAGAAGGCTCATTTGGCTCACTCAGTTCAGTTCAGTTCAGTCCAGTCGCTCAGTCGTGTCCGACTCTTTGCGACCCCATGAATCACAGCACACTAGGCCTCCATGTCCATCACCAACTCCCGGAGTTCACCCAGACTCACGTCCATCGAGTCAGTGATGCCATCCAGCCATCTCATCCTCTGTCATTCCCTTCTCCTCCTGCCCTCAATCCCTCCCAGCATCAGAATCTCATCAAAATAACCTCTTTATCTCAAAATCGACTGATTAGTAAACTTGATTACATCTGCCAAATCGTTTTTGCCATATAACAAGACATAATCATGGAAATGGTAATTCATCATATTTATAAGTTCTTCCCACAAAGAAGAGAGGATTATACAAAGGTGAGGATCATTGCAGGTCACCTTAAATTTTTTCCTACCACACATTTTAAGCTACAGTGAAAGGAAATACATCAATAGCTTCATGTGGGGTGGGGTGGGGGTATGCAGAGAGAAGGGATTTTAAAAGGCAAAAGATTTATATGATCTGAAGAGAAACCAGAGTATCAGAGAAAGGATTTTAAAGGGGTCATGAGGAAATTTGATAGATACTTTTGATTGTCTTAATTGTGGTGATTGTTTCATGGGTTTGTACATATGTCAAAACATCAAATTATACACTTGAAATACATATATTTTATTCTGTCAATTATACCTCGGTGAAGCTATTAGAGGAAGAAAAATTAACCCATTTCAAATTCTGTGAGTTGAGAAGTTAAAGTCGTGGTTTTAATAAGCCTCCCCAAAGGGGAACATAAGCTTTAATTTATTATGGAAACCAAATAACTAAAATTTAAGATCTGGGCTTGGAAATCTACATCAAGTTAGTAACTAAAAAAGCTATCTATAAACCCTCAGGATTGTCATTCTGTTCTTTTTTTTTTTTAGAATTTTTAAAATTAATTTATTTTTTATTAAAATTTTTTTTCTATTTCTAAATTTTATTTTATTTTTTAACTTTACAATATTGTATTGGTTTTGCCATATATCAAAATGAATCAGCCACAGGTATACATGTGTTCCCCATCCTGAACCCTCCCCTCCTCCCTCCCCATACCATCCCTCTGGGTCGTCCCATTGCACCATCCCCAAGCATCCAGTATCGTGCATCAAACTTGGACTGGGGACTCATCTCATATGATATTATACATATTTCAATGCCATTCTCCCATATCATCCCACCCTCTCCCTCTCCCACAGAGTCCAAAAGACTGTTCTATACATCAGTGTCTCTTTTGCTGTCTCGTATATAGGGTTATGGTTACCATCTTTCTAAATTCCATATATATGCGTTAGTATACTGTATTAGTGTTTTTCTTTCTGGCTTACTTCACTCTGTATAATAGGCTCCAGTTTCATCCACCTCATTAGAACTGATTCAAATGTATTCTTTTTAATGGCCGAGTAATACTCCATTGTGTATATGTACCACAGCTTTCTTATCCATCCATCTGCTGATGGACATCTAGGTTGCTTCCATGTCCTGGCTATTATAAACAGTGCTGCGATGAACATTGGGGTACACGTGTCTCTTTCAATTCTGGTTTCCTCAGTGTGTATGCCCAGCAGTGGGATTGCTGGGTCATAAGGCAGTTCTATTTCCAGTTTTTTAAGGAATCTCCACACTGTTCTCCATAGTGGCTGTACTAGTTTGCATTCCCACCAACAGTGTAAGAGGCTTCCCTTTTCTCCACACCCTCTCCAGCGTTTATTGCTTGTAGACTTTTGGATCACAGCCATTCTGACTGGTGTGAAATGGTACCTCGTAGTGGTTTTGATTTGCATTTCTCTGATAATGAGTGATGTTGAGCATCTTTTCATGTGTTTGTTAGCCACCTGTATGTCTTCTTTGGAGAAATGTCTATTTAGATCTTTGGCCCATTTTTTGATTGGGTCATTTATTTTTCTGGAGTTGAGCTGTAGGAGTTGCTTGTATATTTTTGAGATTAGTTGTTTGTCGGTTGCTTCATTTGTTATTATTTTCTCCCATTCTGAAGGCTGTCTTTTCACCTTGCTTATAGTTTCCTTTGTTGTGCAGAAGCTTTTAAGTTTGACTAGGTCCCATTTGTTTATTTTTGCTTTTATTTCCAATATTCTGGGAGGTGGATCATAGAGGATCCTGCTGTGATGTATGTCAGAGAGTGTTTTGCCTATGTTCTCCTCTAGGAGTTTTATAGTTTCTGGTCTTATGTTTAGATCTTGCTTAAAGAAAGAGTTTGGGCTAGAACTTTTAATCTAGAGGCGACTCTATTACCACGACTTTGAACTATCTGTCTTCCTGTTTTCTTAAATTTGGATAAACAGGAGCTGAGCCAAATGTCAAAACTAAGGCAAGAATAGCAATAGCAGTACAGACACAGAGAGAAGTGTCCCAACTAGAATTATTTTAAGTTGGCTCAAACTAGTTCACAAACCAGCAGAAGCTGCTTGAGTAGGTCTTCCCTGTGTGAGCAGATGTACAACATCCCTGTGGGGCATCTTTGATTGGTGGAAGTTTAAATGGCAAAAACCTTCAATTCAACTGCTCAATACTAAACTGCTGTCAGTGCAAGTTAAAAAACAGATAGAGTTTTAATTTTTTTAAGCAACCATAGCCTTTTAAAAAGTGGTAACCATTTCTTCCAGATTCCATATTCTATTGCCACGAAGGCTCTAGTTGACATAATGTACTCTGAAATAGGTTAATTAAAGAAGACATTATAGCTGAACCACAAGTAATAGACTGTTGTCCGTCTTGGCTTCCACTGTCTTATTATGACTGAGACAGAAACTGCTAGACCACGTAATTTTTTCTTCGTATGAAAAGAAAAAATAACTTCAATTTTAAAATACATGGGTATGTATTTTATTTTCTCCAGACCTGTGACTCAGATATTGAGAACTAGTGGAGAGTAATGATATAGATTTGAAGATGTGAAGTCAGATATATCTTGTTCAAACCCCTGCCTTTTCCTATGTGACCTTGGAAAAGTAACCTAAATTTTCTAAGATTCAGTTTCTTCATCTGTAATATTGTTATAATAACAGCTAGCACATTGAGCACGTATAATAGGATATATCCTGCACAGAGGAACCGAAGCCCATTATCTCATGTAGTCCTTAAACTAGATAACACTATTTTATCTCCATCATAGGGATGAAGAAAGTGGATCCTAAGGTGTCAGAATCAGTGAGTGACAGAACCCAGACTTGAACCCCTGAATTCTGACCTTAGAACCTAGCTCTTAGCCACTGAACTAAATTAAGGATCATTAAATTATGATTCTTCATAATGACACCATGAAGGTAATGTATGGAAAACCACTCAGGGTCCCACACAACACATGACTCCGCATAGGGGAAGCTATTATGAATTTCATGGTTCTTTGCCAAGTCTGAGTTTTCACTTTGTCATTGCCCAAACTTTCTTAGGATTATTGGCAAAGTGATGTCTTTTAAATCAAATATAAATAAAATTAAATTTTAAATTTTGATGGTTATTTTATGTAATACAAAAGTAAATTACTAATTTTTCTTATCCTGATTGCTAAATCTAACAGGCATGCCTGGTTCCAATCTCTGAGCCCTAGTCCTGAATCTCTCACTCTGATGCCTGAGTGATCTTTCTAAAACGCAATTCTAATCACGTCACTACTCCATCTGAACTTCTCAGTGTCTCTTTTTGAAATTTCTCAAACTATCCAGCTTTGCCTTGAGCTGGTCCTCTTTGAAAACCTTTGAGACTCTGGAAGATGACAGAGAAGCAGGGCCAGAGATGCAGCTGGAGCTGAGTTGCCTAAAGTCCTGAATACACAGGACATGTCCTGTATTTAAATGACTTTTCCTGTTTCCGATATGGACTCTGTCATGTCTACCTAAATATCCTATATTCAGCTCGTCTCAATAATTACCAAAAGCTATTTTTCCACCAGTAATTGGTGCTCAAATCTCTTAAATGGCTGCAGTAGCCAAAATCATTCCTCTGAGTCCCAAAAGAAGGGACTTAGAACTAAAAAACATATTTTTTAGGACTTGTCTGGCAATCCAAGACCTCGCCTTCCAATGCAGGGTGGGGTGTGGGTTTAATCCAGGGTTGGGGAGCTAAGATCCCACATGCCCAGGAGCCAAAAAAAAAAGTAAAACAGAAGCAGTGTTGTAACAAATTCAATAAAGATTTTAAAAATGGTCCATATCAGAAAAATCCATTTTAAAAACTGAATATTTTTTAATGTATAAGAAAAGATTGTTCTTTGGCCAAAGTCCCAAGTCATAAACCAACAACCATCATTAATTAGTGATAGATCAGCGCTGGGAAGCCTGGTGTGCTACATACCATTCTTGGGGTCACAAAGAGTCCAGACAGGACTTAGTGACTGAACAACAACAACATGTTCTGAAAATCACCCAATCAGCAAGAACCTCACTCCATAACTTCTTCTGAAAGTCAGCAAACCAATGACATCTAAGCGTCCACAATTCATTCAATCAGTGACAACCCCATGTGTCTACAGCCAATCAGTAACTGCCTCATTCCAGTGACCTCACTAGCACATCTGCTAGTGGAACCACCTCATTTCTGAAAGTCCACTGATCCCTCAAAGCCAGGCTTCCCAAAATATTAAGTCAGTAATGCTGTGTCTTATACATTCAACTCTTCCTTGAAAGCAAAAGGAAAGTTCATCTTTTTATGCCAGATATTGGGTTCTATTTATTGTTAGTTCCACTGGATCATGGAAAAAGCAAGAGAGTTCCAGAAAAACATCTATTTCTGCTTTATTGACTATGCAAAAGCCTTTGACTGTGTGGATCACAATAAACTGTGGGAAATTCTGAAAGAGATGGGAATACCAGACCACCTGACCTGCCTCTTGAGAAACCTGTATGCAGGTCAGGAAGCAACAGTTGGAACTGGACATGGAACAACAGACTGGTTCCAAATAGGAAAAGGAGTACGTCAAGGCTGTATATTGTCACCCTGCTTATTTAACTTATATGCAGAGCACATCATGAGAAATGCTGGGCTGGAAGAAGCACAAGCTGGAATCAAGATTGCCAGGAGAAATATCAATAACCTCAGATATGCAGATGACACCACCCTGACGGCAGAAAGTGAAGAAGAACTAGAGCCTCTTGATCAAAGTGAAAGAGGAGATTGAAAAAGTTGACTTAAAGCTCAACATTCAGAAAACTAAGATCATGTCATCCTGTCCCATCACTTCATGGGAAATAGATGGGAAAACAGTGGAAACAGTGGCTGACTTTATTTCTGTGGGCTCCAAAATCACTGCGGACGGTGATTGCAGCCATGAAATTAAAAGACGTTTACTTCTTGAAAGGAAAGTTATGACCATCCTAGTGAGTAGTAGTGAAGTCACTCAGTCGTGTCCGACTCTTTGCGACCCCATGGACTGTAGCCTACCAGGCTCCTCAGTCCATGGAATTTTCCAGGCAAGAGTACTGGAGTGGGTTGCCATTTCCTTCTCCAGGGGATCTTCCCAACCCAGGGATCAAACCCAGGTCTCCTGCACTGCAGGCAGACGCTTTTCTGTCTGAGCCACCAGGGAAGCCATGACGAACCTAGACAGAATATAAATAGCAGAGACATTTACTTTGTCCACAAAGGTCCGTCTAGTCAAAGCCATGGTTTTTCCAGTGGTCGTGTATGGATGTGACAGTTGGACTATAAAGAAAGCTGAGTGCCGAAGAATTGATGCTTTTGAACTGTGGTGTTGGAGAAGACTCTTGAGAGTCCCTTGGACTGCAAGGAGGTCCAACCAGTCCATCCTACAGGAGATCAGTCCTGGGTGTTCATTCGAAGGACTGATGTTGAAGCTGAAATTCCAATACTTGGGCCACCTGATGCGAAGAGCTGACTCATTTGAAAAGACCCTGATGCTGGGAAAGATTGAGGGCAGGAGGAAAAGGGGCCAACAGAGGATGAGATGGTTGGATGGCATCACCAACTCAATGGATATGGGTTTGAGTAAACTCTAGGAGTTGGTGATGGACTGGCGTGCTGCAGTTCATGGGGTCGCAAAGAGTCAGACACAACTGAGCGACTGGACTGATTGAATTGTTAGTTCACAAGTTTGCAACTCTTTCAATTGTTCAACCTCTGCTTATAGCTAGTTATGAGTTCTGATTTGTGAATGACAAACATACACTCATCATGACTGTAATGTCATCAAATTCAATTTTCATTCCTTGCTATGGCCGCTCTTTAAGTTGTGTGTATGTGAATCCCCAAATGCCAAAACATAATCTAAATTTTGTGATAAATTTTCTGATCAGTGAACATTATTAAATGAGGAAAAATCCTCTGGACATTCTCTGTACAGTTCCCAATTGTTGATTTAATGTCTTAAAAGTTGTAGAAATGTAGATATGCTGCTGCCAAGTCGCTTCAGTCATGTCCGACTCTGTGCGACCCCATGGACTGCAGCCTACCAGGCTTCTCCGTCCATGGGATTCTCCAGGTGAGAACACTGGAGTGGGTTGCCATTTCCTTCTCCAATGTAGGTATAAATCAGTATAAAATAATAACTAAACATAAGAAACATAATTTCCTCAATTACTGCCAAAGATGTGACAAAATAATGCATTTTTATGAGACATTCCCAGATAAGAAAGATAAAATAATCACAGAGGATGGTTTTATGCACTGGCTTTCCACATTGGATATCATCAGCCTGCTGCTCAAAAAAGGCTTCCCTGGTGCCTCAGACGGTAGAGAATCTGCATGCATTGCGGGAGACCTGGGTTTGATCCCTGGGTTGGTAAGAGCCGCTGAAGGAGAGCATGGCAACCCACTCCAGTATTCTTGCCTGGAGAATCCCATGGACAGAGGAGACTGGCAGGCTACATTCCTTCAGGTCACAAAGAGTCAGACACCTCTTAGCGACTAAACAACAACAGCTCAAATAACTGTTAAAACATGTTGCTACCAGAAGTATTTTCTGATTCCAAAATTGCAAATAAATTATCAAGATGAAATCTACTACAACAGTAAAAAATGTAGTAGTTCCACTTATTGTTGCAGAGCTTGTGGAAGATCTAATGTCTTATATTTTTACAACATACAGACACAAGTAGCCATAAAGCAGAAAATAGTTCCTTTGTACCATACTTTTTTCATGAAAAACGTGTTACTTACAAGGCAACTCTAAGTACCCCGTGAACCACAGCACGCGAGGCCTCCCTGTCCATCACCAACTCCCGGAGTCCACCCAAACTCATTAAAATCTTTTTGAAATGAGACTTCAGAAAGGTTCTATTATTGCCATAGGAATTAATGAGAAAAATTGTAGTTTTTGGTGGCAAAAATATGAATAGAAATTTTGCTAGATATTTGCCTGAAAGTGCAGACAATGTTCACTCAAAGCTGAAGCAAACATGAATGGAAGTTGTTGGCTATCCTGCCACTTGTGCAAAATGCTGCTCAAACAGCATCTAACATCCTTTCTATTAACACGGAGGTCATTGCCATGAAAGTTTTTTTCTACTTCAGCATTTATAGTGTTCAAACTGAGCAATTAAAAGATTTCTGTGAGAATTGTCAAAAAGAGAAGTTAAGAAAACAAACCCACTTACAATTGCATCAGAAAGAATAAAATGTCTAGGAATAAATTTAACCAAGGAGGTGAAAGACATCTACTTTGAAGATTATAAGACATTAATGAAAGAAATTGAAGAAGACATAAATATATGGAAAAATATTCTGTGCTTGTGGATTGAAAGAATTAATATTGTCAAAACGTCCATACTGTCCAAAGCAATCTGTAGGTCTGATGCAATCCCCAACAAAATTCTAATAGCATTTTCCACAGAAATAGAAAAAACAATCCTAAAATTTGTATGGAACTCCTGTGTCTCTTGCATTGTAAGCAGATTCTTTACCTGCTGAGCCATCAGAAGAGCCCATATGGAACAACAAAAGATCCCTAAAAGCCAAAGCAGTCTTGAAAAAAAAAGGAAATTTTGCCATCTATGACAACATGAATGAACTTTGAATGCATCATGCTAAGAAATGTCAGAGAGAAAAAGACAAATACCGTATGATCTCACATATATGTGGAATTTTTTAAAAAGACAACAACAAAAACAAGCAAAACTAAGCTTATAGATATGGAGAATAGATCAGTGGTTGCTAGAGGTAAAGAGTGGAAGATAGGAGAAAATAGCAAATGGGTCAAAAGATACAGACTTCCAGTTATAAAATAAATAAGTCCTGGGGATGTAAGATTCAGCAAAGATAATAATATTGTATTGCATATTTGAAAATTGTTAGAGTAGATTTAAACATTTTTCATTTTGAAATCAACTATAGTTCAATAAAATTTAATTTTTTTATTTTGAAAGATATGCACAATGACAGTCATTCTTTGTTGTATCAGCAAAAAGATGAGAACAATATAAATGTCCATCAGTAGGGGACTAGATAAATGAAGAATGATATACTTGTATGATTGCAGTTAAAAAGGAAAAAATTAGAACTCTGCATATCAAAATGGATGGATCTAAAATAAATAGTTGGAAAACAAACAGCTAGCAACCAACATGTGTTTTCCGTCCTTATCAATTTGCCTTTCTAAAATGTTGTATGAATTAAATTATATAGTATGCAGTCTTTTGATTCTGACTTCTTTCACCTAGTTTACTGCATTCAAGATTCATCCATACTGTTGCAGGTATCAGTTCAGTCACTCAGTTGTGTACGACTCTTTGCGACCCCATGGACTGCAGCATGCCAGGCTTCCCTGTACATCACCAACTCCCTGAGCTTACTCAAACTTATGTCCATCGAGTTGGTGATGCCATCCAACCATCTCATCCTCTCTCATCCCCTTCTCCTCCCACCTTCAATCTTTTCTAGCATCAGGGTCTTTTCTAATGAGTTAGTTCTTCGCATCAGGTGGCCAAAGTATTGGAGTTTCAGCTTCAGCATCAGTCCTTCCAGTGAATATTAGGACTGATTTCCTTTAGGATGGACTGGTTGGATCTCTTTGAAGTCGAAGGAACTCTCAAGAGTCTTCTCCAACACCACAGTTCAAAAGCATCAATTCTTCGGCATTCAGCTTTCTTTATAGTCCAACTCTCACATCCACATATAAGTACTGGAAAAACCATAGCTCTGACTAGACAGAACTTTGTTGGCAAAGTAATGTTTCTGCTTTTTAATATGCTGTCTAGGTTGGTCATAGCTTTTCTTCCAAGGAGCAAGTGTCTTTTAATTTCATGGCCACAGCCACCATTTGCAGTGATTTTGGAGCCCAAAATAATAAAGTCTCTCACTGTTTCCACTGTTTCCCTCCCCATCTATTTGCCATGAAGTGATGGGACTGGATGCCATGATCTTAGTTTTCTGACTGTTGAGTTTTAAGCCAGCTTTTTCACTCTCTTCTTTTACTTTCATCAGTAGGCTCTTTAGTTCTTCTCTTTCTGCCATTAGGGTGGTGTCATCTGCATATCTGAGATTCTTGATATTTCTCTCAGCAATCTTGATTCCAACTTGTGCTTCATTCAGCCCGGCAGGTATCAGTAGCTCCTTCTTATTGTTCAAATATTTGCCTGATTTCTTTTTTTTTTTTTAATTTTTTGCCATTTTATTTTTTAATTGAAGGATAATTGTTTTACAGAATTTTTTTGTTTTCTGTCAAACATCAACAAGAATTAGCCATAGCTATACCCATGTCCCCACCCTCCCAAACCTCCCTCCCATCTCCCTCCCCATCCCACCCTTGATTGTCACAGAGCACCTGTTTGAGTTCCCTAAGTCATACAGCAGATTCCCATTGGCTATCTATTTTACATATGGTAGTATAAGCTTCCATGCTACTCTCTCCATACATCTCACCCTCTCCCTCCTTCCCTCCCTCCATGTGCATAGGTCTCTTCTGTATGTCTGTTTCTCTATTGCTGTCCTGCAAATAAATTCATCAGTACCATCTTTCTAGATTCTACATACATGTGTCAGTATATGATATTTATATTTCTCTTTCTGACTTACTTAACTCTGTATAATAGGTTGTAGGTTCATCCACATTATTAGAACTGACTCAAAAGTGTTCCTTTTTATGGCTGAGTAATATTCCATTGTACATATGTACCACAGCTTCTTTATCCATTCATCTCTCTATGTACATCTAGGTTGCTTCCATGTTCTAGCTATTGTAAATAGTGCTGCAATGGACATTTGGGTACATGTGTCTTTTTCAATTTTGGTTTCCTCGGGGTATATGTCTAGGAGTGGGATTGCTGGGTCATATGGTAGTTTTATTCTGAATTTTTTAAGGAATCACCATACCATCTTCCATGGTTATTTTGCCTAATTCCTTACTGGGCTGTTATGTATGTAACTTTGCTCTAAAAAATAAAGTTTTGAGAAGTTTTTTTAAGGATTTTTGTGGTACTGCTGGCATTCAGCAATCTTCAGTTGTCTTACATCCAAAACTCATTGGCTTTCTTGAACAGTTATTTGCAAACATCCTAAGTTAATTTGAAGCACTTAAATCCTACTTTAAGTCTGAATCAAAGGCTCCCCAAATTTTGGTTGTCTTTTAAAATTATCCATTGAGTGAATCATATTTATTTGTTGATCATACTTTTTGATATCTGTTTATTACTAGGATTATGCAAATTTAAGGAAGAGCAGTGTTATTGAAATACTCCAATCCTTGAAGGAAATTGTGGAATAAGTTAAATAAAGAGTTATAGTAAAATTTTATCCCTTTAAGTATCAAGACTGTTTATAAAAGGAATATTATATTACCTATGTAAAGGAAAGGCTTCCCTGGTCACTCAGATGGAAAAGAATCTGTCTGCAAGGCGGGAGACCCACGTTCGATCCTTGGGTTGGGAAGATCCCCTGGAGAAGGGAGTGGCAAACCAATTCAGTATTCCTGCCTAGAGAATTTTGTGGATTGAGGGACCTGGTGGGCTACAGTCTATGGGGTCACAAAGAGTTGGATATGACTGAGTGAATAACACTTATGCAAAGGAAAAAATTCCAACTTGCATTAAATAATTATTATGATACTTGTCATGACGGCTTGTAAAATGACTTTATCCCTTGAAGAGTTTTATTTTTTTAATCTACAGATATTTCTAAATACTCTTTTAGTATGTGAACAAGTAGAACAAGTGGAAGAAAGACAATGCTTTTGTAAGTGGGCAGCATTTTAAAAAATCACTAATAAAGGAAAGAAATATAATCTTGAAGAATGGAAAAGTATGTTATGCATTGAAAGATGGTATTTTGTGCTTCAATAAACCAAATTACAAGACTGATTCTTAGAGTTTATGCAAGTGTGTGTGTGTGTGTGTGTTAGTCAGTCGTGTCTGACTCTTTGCACCCCCATGGACTGTAGCCTGATAGGTTTCTCTGTCCATGGGACTCTCCAGACAAGAATACTTGCCATTGGCAAGTGAGTTGCCATTCCCTGCTCCAGGGAATCTTCCCAAGCCAGGAATCGAACCCAGGTCTCCCACATTGCAGGCAGATTCTTTACTGTCTGAGCCATCAGGGAAGCCATGCAAGTACATATTGGCCCATAATGTTAGTATTGAATGTGTTTTTTCACAAATAAATGTTCAGTGGACAAGGTAAGAGACCAAAAAAATGGATGTGCACCACTGTAGAAGCTATGTCATAATATAAATTAAACATAGACTGTAACTGTGAGACAAGATTTTCTAAGTAAATCTTGTGAAAAAATAACTGCAAACAACATAAAGGAAATATAATTTTTAAAAGAAGAATGAAATTTATATATTTTTATACTTATTTCAGATAAACAGCAAATACTTTAGTATAAGTGTGTCCTATGCAATAGATAGAATATTAAAAAGCAGAGACATTACTTTGCCAACAAAGTCTGTCTAGTCAAGGCTATGGTTTTTCCAGTGGTCATGTATGGATGTGAGAGTTGGACTGTGAAGAAAGCTGAGCGTCGAAGAATTGATGCTTTTGAACTGTGATGTTGGAGAAGACTCTTGAGAGTCCCTTGGACTGCAAGGAGATCCAACCAGTCCATCTTCAAGGAGATCATCCTGGGTGTTCATTGGAAGGACTGATTTTGAAGCTGAAGCTCCAATACTTTGGCCACCTCATGTGAAGAGTTGACTCACTAGAAAAGACTCTGATGCTGGGAGGGATTGGGGGCAGGAGGAGAAGGGGATGATAGAGGATGAGATGGCTGGATGGCATCACTGATTCGAGGCACATGAGTTTGGGTGAACTCCGGGAGTTGGTGATGGACAGGGAGGCCTGGCATGCTGCGATTCATGGGGTCACAAATAGTTGGACATGACTGAGTGGCTGAACTGACTGACTGACTGATGCAATATTTGGGGGCTTCCCAGGTGACTCAGTCAGTGGTAAAGAATCTGCCTGCAATGCAGGAGGTGCAGGAGACATGGATTCCATCCCTGGGTCAGGAAGATCCCTTGGAGAAGGAAATGGCAACCCACTCCAGCATTCTTGCATGGAAAATCCCATGGACAGAGGAGCCTGGTGGGCTACAGTCCTTGGAGTCACAGAATCAGACATGCCTGAGCACGCACGGGCAATACTTCTCTTATCTCAATATACATAAGCATAGATAATTAGAAATCACTCAAATTTAACTGGACATTTTGTATTTTCATTTGCTCAATCTGGTGACCCTCAATTGGATTCTATCAACAGGTGTAAGGTTGCTTCCTGTGGTCATCTTGTGATTTAGTTTTTTTCCTTTGCAGGAGAGGCAATCAGATATCTGCAGGGTGTCAATGATCTCACACTCTGGTACAAGCATTCATTAGACTGACTGGGCTACAAGGGATCCCCAATCTCATATCTCACTACTTCCCAGGCCAGTTCTGTAGGAAAAGATTAGGACTAGACTGTAGAAAGTGTTAGCCACTCAGTTGTGTCCAATTCTTTGCAAACTCTGGTACTGTATCCCACCAGGCTCCTCTGTCCATAGAATTTTCCAGGCAAGAACTGGAATGTGTTCCGAGGTGATACAGGTAGTAAAGAACCTACCCATCTGCCAATGCAACAGGCATAAGAGATGTGAGGCTGATCCCTGGATCAGGAAGATCCCCTGGAAGAGGGCATGGCAACCCAATTCAATATTCTTGCCTGGAGAATCCCATGGACAGAGGAGTCTCACAGGCTACAGTTCATAGGATTGAAAAGAGAGGGGCACAGCTGAAACAACAGCACTCACACACTCATGCAGACTGTAGAAGTGTTTAGACAGAGCTGCCATAACTGAATCTTCTCTCAATCTGAGCAGCTACTCCTGGCTGTAATAGAACTCATCTAAGACCAGTTGTACACCTTTGGCTACCAATCATTTAGTCAGCAGACTTGTAGAGAAAGGCATTGGACTAGACTCCATGAAGGACTCTTATAATCTGCCATTATGGAAGCTCCATTCTTTGAACCATCATTGGCATTTCTGCTAATTACCTATTGTGTGGCAGAATTTGCAGGTCTCACCTATAGTATCTTTTAATACTATTTACGTAGTATTTATATATATATATCAGTTCAGTTCAGTCGCTCAGTCGTGTTCAACTCTTTGCAACCCCATGGACTGCAGCATACCAGGCCTCCCTGTCCATCACCAACTCCTGGAGTTTACCCCAAATTCATGTCCATTGAGTTGGTGATGCCATCCAACCATCTCATCCTCTCTCACCCCCTTCTCCTCCCGCCTTCAATCTTTCCCAGCATCAGGGTCTTTTCAAATGAGTCAACTCTTTGCATCAGGTGGCCAAAGTATTGGAGTTTCAGCTTCAACATCTGTCCTTCCAATGAACACTCAGGACTGATTCCCTTTAGGATGGACTGGTTGGATCTCCTTGCAGTCCAAGGGACTCTCAAGAGTCTCCTCTAACACCACAATTCAAAAGCATCAATTCTTCGGCACTCAGCTTTCTTTATAGTCCAACTCTCACATCCATACATGACCACTGGAAAAACCATAGCCTTGACTAGACGGACCTTTGTTGGCAAAGTAATGTCTCTGCTTTTCAATAAGCTATCTAGGTTGGTCATAACTTTCCTTCCAAGGAGTAAGCATCTTTTAATTTCATGGCTGCAATCACCATCTGCAGTGATTTGGGAGCCCCAAAAAATAAAGTCTCTCACTGTTTTCACTGTTTCCCTCCCCATCTATTTGCCATGAAGTGATGGGACTGGATGCCATGATCTTAGCTTTCTGAATGTTGAGCTTTAAGCCAACTTTTTCACTCTCCTCATTCACTTTCATCATTTTACATATACTTATTTATATAAATTTATTCATAGATCATTCTGCTTTTAATTGTGGCAATCTCTCAATATCCAACAGCTTTGATATCAATCCTGATTATTCAAAGGTTCCATATTTGCTAAGTTAGCAGCTTGCTAACATTTATTTGTAACTCTGAAGTCAATTGTTACTGTCATTTTATGGTCAACCAAGGACATGTGCATGAACAGAGCAAAAAAAAAAAATAATTGAGTTGTTTTCTATGCACATTCCTAGCTGAGGTCAAATAAGGTAACACTTAGCTTTCTTGTTTCAACTCTCATACTGTAAATGTGTCCTTTTGTGGTCTATTTAGTGCCACATTTTTGTATTTTGTGCTTTTTTTGGTGATTTTGCTGTTTAAAATGACTTCCAAATATAGTTGTTATTGTTGTTCAGTTGCTAAGTCATGTCCAACTCTTTGTGACCCCACGGACTACAGCATGTCAGGCTACTCTGTCCTCCACTGTCTCCTGGAGTTTGCTCAAATTTATGTCCATTGAGTGGATAACACCATCCAACCATCTCATCCTCTGCTTCCCTCTCTTCCTTTTGCCTTCAATCTTTCCCAGCATTAGGGTCTTTTCCAGTGAGTCGGGTCTTCACATCAGGTGGCCAAAATATTGGAGTTTCAGTTTCAGCATCAGTCTTCCCAATGAATAATAAGGAGGCAAGCTCACGGTGTCAATTACTCCTACATTCATCTCATAAGACCTTGAACTAACATTTTTCATAATGTGGCTCCTAGGCAAATTGAATCTGAATCAACTTGATTCAAATTGTTAAATATAAATTTGTTTAATACGCAGTTTTCAAAGAACCAGCTCGGACCTATTGAACTAGAATCTAACTAGGCAAAGATCAGAAACCTGCATGGTGAGGTGCTTCTTAGGTTATTCTTATGTGCACTAGTATTTGAGAACCACTGCCAATAGGAAGGCCAAAGTATCTTCCACTTGAAAGCAAAGTCTGCCTGTGATTACAAAATAAGCTCAGATCTAACAGCCAATTTCAATCTTCTTTTCTAAATGAGAAAAGCCAAGGATAGAAAATTCTAGGATTTAAATTGTCATCATGTTGGCTGAAACAGATGATGACAGAGCCCAGACGATCAAGGCCAGAAAAGGAAGAAAGAAGGACAGGCTTAACTTGGACTCCAAAACTCCTCAAAAATCTATTTTGGATGTGTGTTTGTGTGTGTGTGCATATAAATCTTATCTCTACAACTTCCTTTCCTGTTACATTTTCTAATTCAACTCTTCCTTGCTGACTGAACAAAAGCCACCAGTCTACCTAGCCGTTTTGCTTACATGAAATGATGTAAATAACATCATCATCACAGGTTGCTCTGAGGATTCGAGAAGATAATGTGTGTGACTTGCTTAACTCAGTCCCTGACATCCAGGAAGCTAAATCAATAGCAGCAATTATCAGCATCTAACACAACCACCAACAGACCTATAGCATTGTTGGGCTCTAAAAGGAATCCCACAGCAGGCCAGGAAATTGAAGGCCCTGATATATCATTACTCAAAGAAGGGCCATGAATGGGTGATATGTGTCCCCAGTGGGTGCACCATGGCTTCCACCAGGAAACGAGCTGGGAATGCTAGGCCACCCAAGCACACCCTGTCCTGTGGAGTAGTGCCAGGGTAAATGATACACAACCCAACTCTGCCCAACACTACCACCCAATACACCCACTCAGAGAAGCTTTTAAGCCAAATGTAAATCAGTGGATAACTTGCCTACATTTGCCTCTTATAGACATGGCCTTGGAGTCTCCTCAAACAACAAACCACCCATCAGTTGAGAAAATGATAGGGTTCAATTTGAATGGGTCTATCTGCCCCCTCACAGGGATGTGGTCAGGAAGAGAGAGAGAGAGAAATGTTAGTGGGGGTGGGGGTGGGGGGATGGTGTTAAAAATGCCTAAAGCCACAGGAAGAATTATGCTACAATACACTTTGCGTGAACTACTATGAATTTAAGTGAGCAAAGGCTAACTAAGACAATGTCGCCCTTTAATTTGGGTATGTAAGATCTGAGAAAAGCTAAAAAGAAGACTGTTGCTTAGCATGGAAAAGAAAGATTTTTTTTCCGCAATATTATCAGAATGGTCACAGGAAAGGGAAAATAGCATACTGTGTATTTCAAACTATAGGTCACAAGCCCCACTAATGGGTCTTAAAATCAATTTTAGTGTATTTTTAATGAAAGTATAGAATAAGGCATCATCAGTTCAGTTCAGTAACTCAGTCGTGTCTGAGTCTTTGCAACCCCATGAATTGCAGCACGCCAGGCCTCCCTGTCCATCACCAATTCCTGGAGTTCACCCAAACTCATGTCTGTCAAGTCGGTGATGCCATCCAGTCATCTCATCCTCTGTTTTCCCCTTCTCCTCCTGCCCCAAATCCCTCCCAGCATCAAGGTCATTTCCAATGAGTCAATTCTTCACATGAGGTGGCCAAAGTATTGGAGTTTCAGCTTCAGCATCAGTCCTTCCAATGAACACCCAGGATGATCTCCTTTAGGATGGACTCGTTGGATATCCTTGCAGTCCAAGGGACTCTCAAGAGTCTTCTCCAACACCACAGTTCAAAAGCATCAATTCTTCAGCACTCAGCTTTCTTCACAGTCCAACTCTCACATCCATACATGACCACTGGAAAAACCATAGCCTTGACTAGACGGACCTTTGTTGGCAAAGTAATGTCTCTGCTTTTCAATAAGCTATCTAGGTTGGTCATAACTTTCCTTCCAAGGAGTAAGCGTCTTTTAATTTCATGGCTGTGATCACCATCTGCAGTGATTTTGGAGCCCCCCCCCAAAAAAATTCTGACACTGTTTCCCCTGTTTCCCCATCTATTTGCCATGAAGTGATGGGACCAGATGCCATGATCTTCGTTTTCTGAATGTTGAGCTTTAAGCCAACTTTTTTACTCTCCTCTTTCACTTTCATCAAGAGGATTTTCAGTTCTTCTTCACTTTCTGCCATAAGGGTGGTGTCATCTGCATATCTGAGGTTATTGATATTTCTCCCGGCAATCTTGATTCCAGCTTGTGCTTCTTCCAGTCCAGCATTTCTCATGATGTACTCTGCATAGAAGTTAAATAAACAGGGGGACAATATACAGCCTTGATGTACTCCTTTTCCTATTTGGAACCAGTCTGTTGTTTCATGTCCAGTTCTAACTGTTGCTTCCTGACCTGCATACAGGTTTCTCAAGAGGCAGGTCAGGTGGTCTGGTATTCCCATCTCTTTCAGAATTTTCCACAATTTATTGTGATCCCCACAGTCAAAGGCTTTGGCATAGTCAATAAAGCAGAATTAGATGTTTTTCTGGAACTCTCTTGCTTTTTCCATGATCCAGCAGATGTTGGCAATTTGATCTCTGGTTCCTCTGCCTTTTCTAAACCCAGCTTGAACATCTGGAAGTTCACGGTTCACATATTGCTGAAGCCTGGCTTGGAGAATTTTGAACATTACTTTATTAGTGTGTGAGATGAGTGCAGTTGTGCGGTAGATTGAGCAGTCTTTGGCATTGCCTGTCTTTGAGATTGGAATGAAAAGTGACCTTTTCCAGTCCTGTGGCCACTGCTGCCTTTTCCAAATTTGGTGACATATTGAGTGCAGCACTTTCACAGCATCATCTTTCAGGATTTGAAATAGCTCAACTGGAATTCCATCACCTCCACTAGTGATGTTTCCTAGGCATCTTACCTGGTATGAATATTGGAAAAAATGATTCTCAGTGTGTATGTGCATTTGGGTTACAACTGATATTTATTCATTATAATCAATTTATTTGTTTTTATAATGGACTTTCGTGTAATTGTTGCTGTTCAGTGGCTAAGTTGTGACCAACTCTTTGTGACCCCATGATGGCACACCAGGCTTCCCTGTCCTTCACTGTCTGCAGGAGTTTGCTCAAACTCATGTCATTGAGTTGGTGGTGCCATCCAGCCATCTCATCCTCTGTCACCGTTTTCTCCTCCTGCCCTCAGTCTTTCCCAGCAGCCTGATCTTGTCCAATGAGTCAGCTCTGCGCATCAGGTGGCCAAAGAATTGGAACTTCAGCTTCAGCATCAGTCCTTCCAATGTGTATTCAGGGTTGGTTTCCTTTAGGATTGACTGGTTTGATCTTTTACATAATTAAAATGTTATGAAATGTTTATTTTTTATAATGACTATAGTGGGAAAAGACTGTTTTAATTAAGGGTTTAGTCTGTTTTTTTAATTTTTGGCTGCACTGGGTCTTCATTGCTGCACTCGGACTTTCTCTAGTTGTGGCAAGTGAGGTCTACTCTCCATTGTAGTCTGCAGACTTCTCACTACAGTCAGTGGCTCCTCTTGCTATGGAGCATGGGCTTAGCTGCTCTATGCATGTGGGATCGTCCTGGACCAGGGATTGAACCTGTGTCCCCCGCACTGGCAGATGGATTCTTAACCCCTGGACAGCCAGGAAAATTCAGAAAAGTTTTAAAAAGGATGGTAGAAAACTAAGTGCTCCAGATTCATAGGGACTTTGAATACAGGCCCATCACTTGCTCATTTTACGACTCTTCAATTTCCTCGGTTGTAAAATGGGAATAATACCTATGAGAATTCTGGGAAGTTAAATGGGATCATTCATATAAACTTCTCTAGGACACTGCCCGTCATAAACAGTCACCCAATAAATGTCAGTTTCCTTCTTTTATGCACTTCAGGGATTATGTATATACAGATTCTGGCATCCCAGCAACAGTTCTAATAACCTCTGGCCTCTGTGTCTTCCTTCTGAAGAAAAAGAACTGAACTAGATGAACTAGCACCTTGCTTGCTTCTGGTTTAATTAAAATGGTCACACTAGTATCACATTAGAGAGATTCTCTTGGAAATTATTGCAAATCCCAATAGATTTTTTAAAAATTTATCTTTTTGTTTTGAGGTAACTAGATCCGTAGGCAGTTGTAAGAAATAAAACAGAAAATTCTGTGTACCTGTGATAAGAAATAGTACACGGTCTTTGTCCCTGATTCCCGGCACACAGCTCCTAAAGCCTTTGGGATCAGCCCTGTGAGTTGGAGGTTTCCCAGGTGGCACTAGTGATAAAGAATCTGCCTGCCATGCAGGAGACACAAGAGACATGGGTTCAATCCCTGAGTCAGGAAAATCCCCTGGAGAAGGACATAGTAACCACTCCAGTATTCTAGGAAATGGCAGTCCACTGCAGTATTCTTGCCTGAGAAATCCCATGGGCAGAAGAACCTGATGGGCTATAGTGCACGGGGTTGCAAAGCCTCTGACACGACTAAGTCATTGAGCATACAGAGCGCACAAACACACACGCGCACACACACACACACTCTCCCTCTCTCTCTCTCTCAGTGATTGGGTGTCTTTTGCACGCCAAGGAGATGACAGGGGCCTGGGGGCTCCTGTATAGCTTTAGAATGGAGATCAGCCACCAGAAGCCATGATTAGAAGGCGGGAGCTTTCAACCTTACCTCCCTGCCCTCAAGGGAGAGGAGAGGGGTGAAGTCGGAGTCAATCACCAATGGCTAATGGCTTCATGAATCATTCCTACATAATGGAATCTCCAGAAATACCTAAATGACAGAATTCAGAGAGGTTTCCAGTAAGTGAAATATCAAAGTGCTGGGAGGGTGGTACCCCCAGAAAGGGCATGGAAGCTCCCTTCACCCCTTCTTCCCACACCTTGCTCTAAGCATTTTTTCCATTTGGCTATTTCCGAGTTCTATCCTTTACGATAAGCCCATGTGTGTGCACGTGTTCAGTCTTGTCCGACTATTTGTGACCCTGTGGACTGTAGCCCACCAGGCTCCTCTGTCTATGGGGTACTCCAGGCAAGTATGGGTTGCCGTTTTCTTCTCCAGGGATCTGCCCAACCCAGGGATTGAACCCTGGTCTCCTGCACCGCAAGCAGATTCTTTATCAGTTCTTTACCAGCTGTGCTACCTGGGAACCAGTGTGGTGCCTTTCTAAGTTCTGTGAGCAGTTCTATCTAGCAAAGTATCAAATCTGAGGAGGGGGTCATGGTCACCCCTGATGTATACTCAGTCAGCCAAAAGTGATGGGAGGCCTGAGAGTTGCGACTGGCTTCTGAAGTGGGGGCAGTCTCATGAGACTGAGCCCTGAGCTTGTGGAGTGTGACTCTAACCTCAGGGAGATGGTGCCAAACTGAATTGAATTGCAGCACCCAGCTGGTGTAGAATAGGTTGCTGTAGGGGAAATTCTGACATGTTTGATGTCAGATGTTTTGTGAGTAAAAATAGCTCTGGGGTACCCTTCACCCAGTTTTCCCCAGTGGTAATATCTTACAAAACTGTAGTGCATGCTAAGTCGCTTCAGTCGTCTCCAACTCTTTGCAACCCCAAGAACTGCAGCCCGCCAGGCTCCTCTGTCCATGAGGATTCTCCAGGCCAGAATACCAGGGTGGGTTGCCGTTTCGTTCTCCAGGTGATCTTCCCAACCCAGGGATCGAAACCGCGTCTCCTGTGGTGCCTGTAGTACAATATGTCAACCAAGATGTGAACTTCGATACAATAGTAGATCTTAGGCAGGTTTAGGATTCTTTGTGGTGCCAAGTGTGGTTGATCAGTCGTGGATGGCTGCAGTGCCAGCACGGAGGCTGCTTTGAGTCCTGATTTCAAGGAAGCAAATGTTTCTCACAATCAGCAATGCCCACCCAGGACTAGGAGAGGGGTCACATGAGGGCTGCAAGTGTGCTCATGTTTGCAGTGAGTGAACAAGACATTTTTTTCTTTACAACTTTTTAAAAAGTTTATTATCATTGTTTTTGGCCATACCACTGAAGCTTTGTGGGGTCTTAGTTACCCAACCAGACCAGCGGCAGTGGAGTCCTAACCTAATCAATGGACCATCAAGGAGGTCCTTACACAACTTTCAAATATATAACACTGCACAGTTAACTATGGTCAACTTACATACATATACCCCCAGAAAGTGTGCCCTTTGCCCACATTTACTCATAAGTCTCAGCACCTCCCTCCCCTGCCCTAAGGAATGATGACTTCACTGAAGCAGGTCTGAACGAGGGCACGTTTCCTTTATTAACACAAAAGTGCTGTGTGAGCTACTAGCTACTGGTCTAATCTAGTAGCTCCAGTGACACTGAGCCAACTAGGGAACACATATTAAATATATAACATATGATACATATATAAGTTATAAATTAAATACATAATAAATGTGTGTGTGCTACTCACTCAGTAGTGTCCAACTCTTTTCAACCCTGCAGTCTGTCCATGAAATTCTCCAGGCAAGAATACTGGAGTGTGTTGCCATTCCCTTCTCCAGGGCATCTACCCAACCCACGGACCGAATTCAGGTCTCTCACATTGCAGGTAGATCCTTTACCATCTGAGCTACCAGGGAAGCCCTCAATATTATATTTTATATTTACATTAAATGTATACTATATAAATGAGAGTAAAAATTATCTCTTCACCCTGTACTTGTAGGAGTAGTTCCAATGTATTTTTAGGTAGATAACCTACCCTTAGCAGCGAGAACAAGCCTTCAGAAAAATCAACCATAAAGTTTTTCTCCTGGCATTTTTGCCCAATTGAAATACTTTCATATTGAATGCCTGAATGACTGCTTTATTGTTAAAGGACAAAAGCAACCTTGAATAGGAACATGTATTTGTTAAATTTTTTTCAACCACCTCTGCAAAAAATCATAAAAAGAAAGGAAACAAACTTTTCTGTACTGTATTGAAAAGGGAACAGATTTCTTGACAAGTCACTGTCAAGATGAGAAGATTAAAACAGATTTTAAAACACATCATCCAATGTACAAGTGAATGATACTAAGAGAGTCTACTCAATAGGTCACTTCACTCAGCTACTTGACCCATATTTGCAAAAAATTCAAACTGGCCTTTATTCAGATGTTCTTCTCCTCAGACTCTGAGCTGTTATTTCTTTATGGATGAGGCAGACAACAGATGTAATTATCCTTAAGATTATCTCTTGTCAATTTGTCATATTAGAACACAGAACCCTGGGATCTCCATCAGATTCTTGTCTAGACACTTATGCACAGCCATAGGCTTTCCTATGATAAAAGAGTCTTTGTGCTATGTCTGCTGGTAGAGTAAAGAAAGCTGTCCGTATCCTTAATTTTCTTAAGAATGTTTTTTACCTTTGCCCCCTCTTACTTGACAGCTCAAGCATATAGATTTTCCTTCAGTGAGACCTAATAGCTGTTTTTCAAACCCTAAACAGAAGCCTTGATTTAGAAGTAAGTGTGACCAGGTGCCTGCTAAATGTCTGGTTGAGGGAGTGACATTGAGAAAGTCTGAGGAGCATGTTAGATTTTCAGGCCTCTGAGGGTTTTTTTTTTCATCCTCATAAAAATGGGAGAAATAATCCCATGCTGTCATGTCTGACTCTTTGCAACCCCATGGACTGTATAGTCCATGGAATTCTCCAGGCCAAAATACTGGAGTGGGTAGCTGTTCCCCTCTCCAGGGGATCTTCCCAACCCAGGGATTGGACCCAGGTCTCCTGCACTGTAGGCAGATTCTTTACCAGCTGAGCCACCAGGGAAGCCCAGTTATTTGGCCAATAAACCTGCTAGCCTCTGCCTCTGCATGGAATCCTCAAATACTTTGCTGCCTTAATATCTTCAGCCACCTTTCTGGCTTCTCCACTTTGAGAAAGAGAAGGGAAAGGGGCAAGACGTTGTCTTTTCAATTCATTTAATGACATTTTGCATGGTACCAATCTGGCCAAATTTCAATTCCCACTGATTAAATTTTGGTATTTTTCAGATAGGGTTCAGAATATCCTGAACAAATGTATGTTTCATATTGTGGATAGTGATGCTTATGATTAATCAAAGATAACAATAAAGTCCTAATTAGTATCTTGATTAAGGAGAAAGAATGGAGGGAGCATATAATCAAGATATTGAAAGTATTTGATAAAAGAAAGAAAAAACAAGGTTAGGAACATAAAATGAAACAAAAAATTAGGGATACAAAAGAACATCTTGTAGACTTCTTGACTGAGTGATGACTTCGATGACTTCTTTAGCCTTTAGACTCTAGGTTTCCTTACTCATTCTGCCTGGGTTGGATCTTGACTCCACTATTCACTACATCAGGTCCTGGAAAAGGCTTTTAACCTCCTTGTGTCTCATTTTTCTCTTGTGTAATTGAGATAAAAATAAAGGTCAACCTCATGGGACTGTTGTGAGAATTAAATAATTAATCCATTTAATTCCTGTGGCTCTTGGTGTTTAGCACATAAATTCTCTATCAAGTCTAGCTATTATTATTGGTTGGCATGGGATTATTTCTCCCATTTTTATGAGGATGGGAAAAAAAAAAACCCTCAGATCTTGGTTTCTAAATACCATTCTCCTCTCAAGGAATCAAAGCTTCTTGGAAAATAAATACTGAGTCAAATAAAGTACAATATGAGCCTCGTGTATCTTGTAAAATCAGAAAGTATGTAAATATTCAAAAAAGGATGAGGACTATCAAAGAGGCACAGGAGCCAGTGTGAAGGGGCTCCCCGTGGCCACAGTGGGAACAGTTTGAACATCAAAACAAATAATGATAGTAACAGACTACAACCCACAGTAAAATAGGAATCCATGAGAACCTACAGATATAAGAAAAAAGGAATAAGCGGAATAGAAGAGAATTTTTTTCTTGCAAAATGTCAACCCCTCAATGTAGAAAACAGAGAATAGCCATTTTTCAACCATCACGCACAACAAAAGGTTGATTGAGACAGGCACTATCAATGGATGCTGAGGCTGGTGGGCAGAGACTGAATGAGGTAACGGATATTAGCACAATATTAAAATAACTCCCCATCATAGAAAACCAAAATACAAACCAATTGCAAAGTGGGAAATGGTGGCTTTCAGGTGGAGCAATTTGGTAGGGAGCAACATGCCAAGTGGTCAAGGTTTACACCACCTGTGGAAGGATGGGTGAACATCATGTCTCCCTAATGTGAGGTACTAAGGAGGGCACTGCGTCTTCAGTGGTATCACTGTCAGCAGCTCATGGCCTGAGCCTAGTCATGAGAATATGTCATATGGACTCCACTGAAAGCTCTCCTACAGGAAGCTAAGGCTCCTACTCTTTAAAAACCATCAAATAGTTGAAAGGCAGACAAAGAGGAGAAACTGTTCCAAATCGAAAGAGAGAGGGTGGGAAGAATTGGGAGAATGGCATTGAAGCATGTATAATATCATGTATGAAACGAGTCGCCAGTCCAGGTTCGATGCACGGTACTGGATGCTTGGGGCTAGTGCACTGGGACGACCCAGAGGGCCGGTATGGGGAGGGAGGAGGGAGGAGGGTTCAGGATGGGGAACACATGTATACCTGTGGCGGATTCATTTCGATATTTGGCAAAACTAACACAATATTGTAAAGTTTAAAACTAAAATAAAATTTAAAAAATAAAAAAGAAAGTGTCTTAACAGGCAAGACAGCAAAATACAACATGTTTTCCAGGATAGGATCCCGAATCAAAAAAGAGACAGAAAGAGGGAGAGATTTGGCAAAAGTTGGATGGAGCCTTTGAATTAGACAGTTGTATTGTACCAGTGTTGACAGTTTATTTGGAGACCTGTGGGTTGCTTTTAGATGTGTCCTTGTTTTTATGAAATAACACTGGAGGATGTGGGGTTGTTGGAACATCATTTCTGCAACTGGCTCTCCAAACATTTCAAAAACAGATTAATGACAATCCACTATGGGTGGTCAGCAAGCCCAGGAAAATGCTAACATTTGAGGAATCTGGACGAAAGAGGTATAGCAATTCTTTTACCTGTTCTGGCAGCTCTCCTGTAAGTTTGAGATTGTTTAGCAAGAATATAACTAAATTTTTAAAGATATCTTCGTTGTATTGATAGAATCTTAAGACTATTTCATGAAAAGCAAACAACTCAAAGGATTATACTGCCGCACACACTATTTTAACTGTTTTTCTTTTTTAAAAAATTAATTTATTTATTTTAATTGAAGGATAATTACAATATTGTGATGGTTTTTGCCATACATCAGCATGAATTGGCCACAGGTATATATGTGTCCCCCCTATCCTGAATCCCTCTCCCACCTCCCTTCACCCTATCCCTCTGGGTTGTCCCAGAGCACAGGCTTTGGGTGTCCTGTTTCATGCATCACACTTGCACTAGTCATCTGTTTTACATGTGGTAACGCACATGTTTCAGTGCTATTCTCTCAAATCACCCATCCCTCACCTTCTCCCATTGAGTCCAAAAGCCTGGTTTTTACATCTGTGTCTCCTTTGCTTCCTTGCGTGTAGGATCATTGGTCCCGTCTTTCTACTGAAGGGATCCCTGGTGCAAAGACACCTACTCCTTGCCACAGAAAGGAACAGGCAGGTTAGATTTAGTTTTGTGTGTTTACCTCTTGACATCAGTCTCTACCTTTGAGTCAATTAGTGTGTCTAGTTTTGAAAGACAATGTAAAAATTATAACTATCTGTCTATGGCAACACTGCTTTCTGTGAAAATGCTGTTTTATGGGAAGCAGTCTGTATGATGCCATCTTAAAACATACACACTGGTGACATAGAACAGCACAAAGACCCTTTTATAAGAAGTCACTGTGGAGTTTAGACAGAACAAGTGAAACCACTGCTAAAGTACACAGTATGAACCTGCTGTTTCTGCTGACATGATAACTTTTCTTAGATGTGCTGGTCTCATTACATGATGTATTTTCCTATTTTATTGGCTTAAAATATTGTAATGGCTGAGCCACACTTTATCAAGTCTTTGTCATTCATTTATTTATTTATCCCTTCATGCAACAGGAAGTCAGTGAATTGCTAATATAACCATAGTAACTTGGATAACTCCTTGAGACTTGCAAAGAAGGCACATAACACGTTATTCTTGCCTGTGAGCTCTGTAAGCTCATGCATCAGACTGCCTCGAAATGTGCCAGAAATGTGTATCTTGTGGACTTGGGCTGAGCAGAAAGACCAGTGATATTTAAAAACTTGAACTGTGAGGTTTGCAAGTTACTGGAGCTCTCCTGGAGTCTGAATGCGTATAGGACATGAGTGTTTAAAAAAAATCCTATGACTTAATCATTAAAAAGAATGAAATAATGCCATTTGCAGCAACGTGGATGAACCTAAAGATGGTCATACTGAGTAACGTTAAGTCAGACAGAGAAGGAGAAATATGATATGACATCCCTTATTTACATATTCTCAAAAGAAATTATGCAGATGAACTTATTTACAAAACAGAAACAGACTCACAGACTTAGAAAATGAACTTATGGTTGCCAGGGAGGGGAGAGTGAAGCAAAGGGAAAGTTAGGGAGTTTGGGATTGATATGTGCTATGTTTAAAATGGATAACAACAAGGACCTACTGCGTAGCACAGGGAACTCTGCTCAATGTTATTTGGCAGTCTGGATGGGAGGGGAGCTTCCAGGAGAATGGATACAGGTACATGTATGACTAAGTCTCTTTGCTGTCCACCTGAAACTGTCACAGCATTGTTAATTGCCTATGCTGCTGCTGCTAAGTCCTATCAGTCGTGTCCGACTCTGTGCGACCCCGTAGATGGAAGCCCACCAGGCTCCCCCGTCCCTGGGCTTCTCCAGGCAAGAATACTGGAGGGGGTTGCCATTTCCTTCTCCAAAGCATGCATGCATGCAAGCTAAGTCGCTTCAGCCGTGTCCGACTTTGTGTGACCCCATAGACGGCAGCCCACCAGGCTCCTCTGTCCCTGGGATTCTCTAGGCAAGAATACTGGAGGGGGGTGCCATTTCCTTTTCCTCCAGTTCTATGCTGATCTATGTTAATACTTTTGTTTCTTAGCTTTCCCTATTCCAGACTTTCACATGAACTGAATCACTTATTATGTAGGCTCTTGAGACTGGCTTCTTCACTAATGTTTCCAAGGCTCATCCTAGCTTTAGCATGTATCAGTCCTTCATTCCTTTTACAGTCAATTACTAGTCTATTGTATGGACATCCTACATTTTGTATATCCATTCATTAATCCATTGATGGACACTTGCGTACTTTCTACTTTTTAGCTATTATAAATAACTCTGCTCTAAGCATTTGTGCACAAGTTTTTGTGCAGACATGTTTTTCTTAGATATATACCTAGAAATGGAAATCCTGGGTCATCTGGAAACTCTTGTTTAACTGTTAGAGGACAAACTGTTTTCCAAAAGTGACTACACCATTTTACCCTTTCACAGCAGTGCAGGAGAGTTCCAATCTCCCCACACACTCAGCACAGTTTATCGGGCTTGATTTCAGCTATCCTAGTGGTAGCTCACTGTGGTTTTAGTGTGTACTTCCCTGATAACATTTTGCATCTTTTCATGTGCTTATTGGCCATTTGCATATCTTCCTTGGAAAATTATCTATTCAGACCTTTGTCTTTTAACTGGGCAATTGCCTATCCTCCAACATAAATAAAAAGTTAAAAAAATAATTTCTGAAATAATCTTTTCTAGTATTAGCAACAAATTTTTAGATGTTTTATTTAATTTCAGAGTCCCATAAGTTAGGCTAAGGGTGAGAGCAGAACTGAAAATGAGTCAGTTCCAGAGCAAAATGTGCTTGCTTTTTAAATTAGGGAAGAGTCAAGCACAGCAGGGTCCAATCACCATTTACAGCGCCTGCCTTCTCCTCCAGTTCCCCCTCTACCCACTCAGCCAGGGTGCATCTGTAATTGGGCACAAGAGAAAATCTGATGACATTCAGTACCTCAGGCTGCTAGGCTAGCAATGCATGGGAGGTCTCTTGGGACCTCATGTATTTGGAAAATAACTAAAACGAGAAGGAAGGCTATTGCTGTGGGATGCTGCTAGTATGGCATGCCAAATTTTGGCCCTTGGGACTTTTGCCCCTGGTACTACACACGAGTTGTTGTTCATACGCTCAGTCGTGTCTGACTCCTTGCAGCCCCGTGGACTGCAGCACGCCAGGCTTCCCTGTCCTTCACTGTCTCCCGGAGTTTACTCAAACTCATGTCCATTGAGTCAGTGATGCCATCCAACCATCTCGTCTTCTGTTGCACCCTTCTCCTGCCCTCAATCTTGGTAAAAGTAATGGCCTAAAAGTATGATTATACGCTATTCCTACTGTTGAAAACTTTATCAGAATTCAGGATTAGATGATAGAGTCGAGAAAATCCTACAGTCCCTGGATTCATTCTCTTCCTGAGATTTCCCAGATGTTCAGGTATTTTGAACCATATTGGCCATAATTGTCCCCTGCAATCTTCCATTTTCTCTGTCCCCTCTCCATACATGCTAAAAATGAAGGAAGCCATAATAGCATAGCCAGAAAGTAGAGGGCCTGACATAAGGTTTCAAACTTTATATTTGACTCTCTACTGTTACCATTATTTCAAATAAGGAGGGATATTTTAATATCAAATTAATAGGAAAGATTACATTTAAAGATTATCATCTTGGGAGTTTCCTGGTGGTCCAGTGGCTAAGAGTCCCAATGCAGGGGGCCCAAATCAATCCTTAGTCAAGGTACTCGATCCCACATGCTACAACCAATAAATGGTGCAGCCAAAGAAATAAATTTTTTTAAATGATCATCTTTCTTTCTCAAAAGAGATTAGCTGACACCTTTATATGATATGCATATATCATATTGTCTTTTATCTTTTTCATTTCGCCTTATATTACTGAAACCTTTGTCATGGACCAGCACTGACTTGAAGACAAGCACTGGGGAATCAGTCTACTGGGTGGGATCGTAAATGACATGTTCCCTCTAGGAGGGGACTGTAGAGCCCCTGGATGCTCCACCAGCATCAGAATTTCATGAGGACAATGAAGCTGAAGATTCAGGGCCCTCTCGTGTACCGCCTCTTCCAGAACTCTGAAATATATTCACATGTTATATGATTTTATGAAATCTATAAAAGTAAGATATTTTACCCACAATTAGTGAAGAGTTCTGTCTTCCTCCTCCCTGACTTTCCCTTATGTTCAATGCTGTTGCCACAGGCACTTCTGGGGTGAAATGAAGATACCTTCTGTTCACGGTCAGTTCCATATTCAGTGAAGTTGCTGCCAGCTCTCCCAGTGTAGAAACCGCTTCCTGGGACACCCTCACCATTGTTGTTGTTGTTATTGTTTAGTCGCCAAGTTGTGTCCAGCTGTTAGGACTCCATGGTCTTGCAGCCTGCCAGCTCCTCTGTCCATGGGATTTCCCAGGCAAGCATACTGTGGTGGGCTGCCATTTCCTTCTCCAGAGGCTCTTCCCCACACAGAGATCAAACCAACATCTCCTGCACTGGCAGGCACGGGCAGGTGGATTCTTTACCACTGAGCCACCCTTACCGTACATGCACTGTGCCAACTCACCTGGCATGGTGAGGTTGGAAGGATACAGCCAGTTCAAGAAATGAACCTCTCACATTGCAATTGGCACCAGAAGCATGTGGGTTGTTAATGAGAAACAGGTTTGAAATCTATGGAGACAAGACTTAGCCTGCAAAATTGATTCCAACATCAGACATGCAAAAAAGCAGTGAAGGAATCAGTTCTCATCTACACCTTGTCAAAGCAGAAGTCACCTCTGTCAATAGTACACTCAGTGATGCAGTATATACACAGTTATAAAGACTCAGACATTATTTTTTCTTTTTTATGAGAATGGCATACTAAATTTCAACTGCAACTTGGCCGGAAGTTTAGCTTTTGTTTAAAGTGAAAAATTACAAACCCCTGATTTGATTTTTATATAAAGCATAGCTTCTTTTATAATATGAATGTGTTTAATAGATAAGAAAAGTTAAAATAAGTATCTACATTTAAAATAAATAAAAATGTTAACAGTTTACTTCTTTGCAAAAGCAGTTAGGATGAGAATAAAATAAATTGAACTTAATCTAATCTCAAGATTCAGATCAGATCAGTCGCTCAGTCATGTCCGACTCTTTGCGACCCCATGAATCACAGCACGCCAGGCCTCCCTGTCCATCACCAACTCCCGGAGTTCACTCAGACTCACGTCCATCGAGTCAGTGATGCCATCCAGCCATCTCATCCTCTGTCATCCCCTTCTCCTCTTGCCCCCAATCCCTCCCAGCATCAGAGTCTTTTCCAATGAGTCAGCTCTTCACATGAGGTGGCCAAAGTACTGGAGTTTCAGCTTTAGCATCATTTCTTCCAAAGAAATCCCAGGGCTGATCTCCTTCAGAATCGACTGGTTGAATCTCCTTGCAGTCCAAGGGACTCTCAAGAGTCTTCTCCAAAGTTTAAAAGCTTCAATTCTTTGGCCTCAGCCTTCTTCACAATCCAACTCTCACATCCATACATGACCACAGGAAAAACCATAGCCTTGACTAGATGAATCTTTGTTGTCAAAGTAATGTCTCTGCTTTTGAATATGCTATTTAGGTTGGTCATAACTTTCCTTCCAAGGAGTAAGCGTCTTTTAATTTCATGGCTGCAGTCACCATCTGTAGTGATTTTGGAGCCCAGAAAAATAAAGTCTGACACTGTTTCCACTGTTTCCCCATCTATTTCCCATGAAGTGATGGGACCAGATGCCATGATCTTCGTTTTCTGAATGTTGAGCTTTAAGCCAACTTTTTCACTCTCCTCTTTCACTTTCATCAAGAGGCTTTTTAGTTCTTCTTCACTTTCTGCCATAAGGGTGGTGTCATCTGCATATCTGAGGTTATTGATATTTCTCCCAGCAATCTTGATTCCAGCTTGTGTTTCTTCCAGTCCAGCATTTCTCATGATGTACTCTGCATAGAAGTTAAATAAACAGGGTGACAATATACAGCCTTGACGAACTCCTTTTCCTATTTGGAACCAGTCTATTGTTCCATGTCCAAGTCTAACTGTTGCTTCCTGACCTGCATACAAATTTCTCAAGAGGCAGACCAGGTGGTCTGGTATTCCCATCTCTTTCAGAATTTTCCACAGTTTATTGTGATCCACACAGTCAAAGGCTTTGGCATAGTCAATAAAGCAGAAATAGATGCTTTTCTGGAACTCTCTTGCTTTTTCCATGATCCAGCTGATGTTGGCAATTTGATCTCTGGTTCCTCTGCCTTTTCTAAAACCAGCTTGAACATCTGGAAGTTTATGGTTCACATATTGCTGAAGCCTGGCTTGGAGAATTTTGAGCATTACTTTACTAGCGTGTGAGATGAGTGCAATTGTGTGGTAGTTTGAGCATTCTTTGGCATTGCCTTTCTTTGGGATTGGAATGAAGACTGACCTTTTCCAGTCCTGTGGCCACTGCTGAGTTTTCCAAATTTGCTGGCATATTGAGTGCAGCACTTTCAGAGCATCATCTTTCAGGATTTGGAATAGCTCAACTGGAACCATCACCTTCACTAGCTTTGTTCATAGTGATGCTTTCTAAGGCCCACTTGACTTCACATTCCAGGATGTCTGGCTCTAGGTCAGTGATCACACCATCGTGATTATCTGGGTCATGAAGATCTTTTTTGTATAGTTCTTCTGTGTATTCTTGCCATCTCTTTGATTAGATTAACTGTAAAATCTTTTTCAGATCATACCAAAAACAACAATTAAGAAAAAGTGATAAATTTCAAGTAGAAGTAGCTAGTAGGTGTTTAGATTACTTGAAAAATCTAAATAATAAAGAAAGGTGAATTATTGAAGAATGTTTTAGATTTTGTTTTTGCTGATTTGACATCTACAAAGATATACAGTAAATACAATGAGGAGGTGGACATCAAACTTATTCATGTGTCAGCAATTCAGAGTATTTACAATCAATCACTGCATAGGCAAATTTTTGATGAACTGAAATCTTTATGGTCATAAATGAAAGAAACATGAGAGATGTTTTCCTAGATTCGACAGTATTTTAGGTTGAAATGTGTCCTTTTAAAATTCATATAAGACTTTCCTGGTGACTCAGTGATAAAGAATCCACTTGCAACACAGGAGACATGGAGATGTGGGTTCAATCCCTGAGTCAAGAAGATCCCCTGGAGAAGGAAATGGAAACCCACTCCAGTATTCTTACCTGGAAAATCCCTTGGACAGAGAAGCCTGATAGGCTATAGTCCATGGGGTCGCAAAAGAGTCGACATGAATGAAAGACTTAATCACCACCAAAATTTACATTGGAAGGTTGTTGCTGAGCCATGAAAGACACCGGGATTCTTGGCCTCTGGTGGAGAGAAATTCAATCTGGGGCCAGTGACAAGGCTTCATCTCTCAGAGCTTTTGTGTAATAAAGTTTTATTAAAGTATAAAAGAGAGTAAGTTTCTGACATGGACATTAGAAGGGGGCAGAAAGAGTGCCCTCCTGCTAGTCTTTAGCCAGATGTTTTGTCTGTTAGAAAGTTATTAATCAGATAAGAGAGATACCTCAAGGCTGACAGAGTTTCACCAGACCCCTCTGCCACAATATGCACTTTTGAGATAGGATGGCATGAGGTGTATCATCCCGCAGCCATAAAACATTTGATATGAATACTGATTTATTAAGCTATTATCCGCCCAAGGTTTGAGAAAATAAAAAATGTTAGTCTCAGGTGGAACGATTTTGAAGAAAGGCCAAGTCCAAGGCAAATACACAGTTTCATTAACACAGAAACAATTCCGGAAGAAAAACCGCAGTGGTTAGCTCAAGGTTTGAAAGGAGTTAAGTTCAAGTGGAAACAGGTGTCATCATGGCAACACAGACTTTCAAGAGAAATCTCCTTTTAATTTTGTATAGAGAAGGAAAAAAAAAACCCTGACACTTGGAATTTGTTTCCTCCTGCCACTTCAGGAGAGAGAAAAAATGTCTGACCCTTGCAGCCTGTTTCCTCCGTTTGGAGACCCCTGGCCTTCCTGCCTGTTACCCTCTCAATATGTTGAAATCCTAACACCCACTACTGCAGAATATGACTACATTTGGAGGTAGAGCCTTTAAAGAGGTGATTAAGTTAAAATAGGGTCACTGGGGAGAGCCCCAACTCAACCTGCCTGGTGTCCTAATAAGAAGAGGCGATTAGGACACAGACGACAAAGACCAAGTGGCCACCTTGTGAAGACGCAGCAGGAAGGCAGCTGTCTACAGGACAAGAGGAAATGCCTCAGGAGAAGCCAAGCCTGCCAACACCTTAATCTTGGACTTACAGCCTGCAGAAATATGAGAAAATAAATTTCTGTTGTTTAAGCTACCCCATCTGTGATGTTTTGTTATGACAGCCCTGGAAAACTAACACAGACAGCAATTTAAAAGTTTCATTTCAGTTTCAGAGAGCCACACTAGGGAATTAATAAACATATTTTATGGCATTTTTCATGTTTGTGAGATTGTCAACTTTTTAAAATTTGTTATGCTTTTATGATTCTGTGGAGAAAAACTTCTTACCTAATTTTGTATTATTTTTCTTAAAAAGAAGTCTAAAATTTTACAAGCTTCAGGCTCCACACCACCTGGCCTTCACTGGAGGCTCAGTGGTAAAGAATCTGCCTGCAATGCAGGACACGCAGGAGGCATGGGTTCAACCCCTGGGTTGGGAAGATCCCCCTGGAGAAAGAAATGGTAACTAGCGCCAGTGTTCTTGCCTTGAGAATCCCATGGACAGAGGAGCCTGGAGAGCTACAGTCCCTGGGGTCACAAGAGTCGGACATGACTGAGCGACTAAACAACAACAAGAGGTAACTCAGCCCAGGTTGAGAGTTGCCGTCCTGTGAGGCCAGGGGTGTCATGCTTTGGGCGCTTTACAAAGGGTGGGTCATCGCTGATTATGGGCTATGGTATCAGTTTAGTGAATCCCAATCAGCACTGGCTTTTTTTTCCTCAACATTTTTTAACAGCTTTATTTCAGCATGATTGATTAGGTCAATTTAGAGTGCTTATTCAGAATATTCTCAACAGATGGAAACTGGCTGATTATCAACATTATACTGTTTTGCTTGCTTTATTGAAGTATAGTTGATTTACGATGTTGTGTTAATTTCTTCTGTATGCCTAAGTGATTCAGTTATGCATATATGTACATCCTTTTTTATATTCTTTTCCATATGGCTTATCACAGAATATTAAATATAGCTCCCTGTGCTATACAGTAGACCTTATTGTTTATCCACTTTATTTATAATAGTATGCATCTGCTCACCCCAAACTCCCGTTCTATTCCTTTCCCACCCCCTTGGCAACCACAGGTCCCAATCAGCATTGTTTTAATAGGATGGAATGTGTGAGCCTGCACCACCAGGCTAATGGTTTCAGTTACTTCTATTTCGATTCATAGTTACAGGATCTACACTGCCCCCACAGGACCCATTTCTTACGTGTTTAACTATTTATAAACAGCCTACCTTACTTATATCTTAGGGATAACTTTATTATTGGACCTGTGGGGGAAAATTCAAGATATAGAAATTATGAGCTCCCCCAATTTTTTTTTTCAAGGGATGGTGATTGTGGGGTGTGTGTGTGTGTGTGTGTGTGTTTTCAAATCCTGGAAATACTAAAATAGCTGTAGAAAGAGGAAAGGAAACTTGAGACTAAAAAAAAAATTATTGTTTTACTATGCAAAGTGGTAAGGAAAGGAAATAGGAGTTTGGAAAGGTTTCCTTCCATGTAAGCAACAGTTTCCATCTGTGTGCTTGAGAAGGAAGTAATAACCGCAGACGAAAGAACGTGGTAGGAAAGGGAACGGTGTGACATTTGTAAGGCACAAAGACCGAGTTCTTTCTACTCAAAATAAAATGCTTAAGTGATGCTGTCTGGCAAAGCCCACTGATGCTTATAATGTGCTTATACCTGGATGTCTTTGTTTCCTGGAGGCTCTAAAAATAAAAGGACATATTCTACGCGGCATTTAGACTTAGTCATCAACTCACCCGGACTGTTTTCACTAAGAACCTGCTGCCCTTTAGTTCGGACAGCAGTGAATCATCTTTTCTTCCAGCATTCGTGAGCTGATTATCATGAGCTTAGAAGACCTTCAAAATTTAATTCTGCATGCCTCAACAAAGATCCCATGTGTAGTAAATAAGACCTAATGCAGCCAATTTTTTAAAAAATCACCCCATAGCCAGCTCTCCCTCTTCTTTACTTCATTTTTATCCTAGAATTTATCATCAGCTTAAAAATTATATACAGTGGCTTCATGAAGACAGAGACTTGGTTTGTTTGCTGCTATATCCCTATGCTGTATGCCAGGCAGTAGGAACTCAATAAATGTGTGTGTAATGAATAAGTGAGTGAATGAGGACTTTTACTGTTGTTATGTATCATGTCTATATAGCAGATTTTATTGTGGACTTGAGCTAATGGAGGTTATCTACACCAGAGCTCAGAACAGGAAACCACTTAAAAGGGACCTCTTAACATCTCTATTTTCCAAGCTCCTGAGAAATCCCCCACAGGGAATTTCTCACAAGACTTTCTCTTCAGACCATGTTTGTGACTTTCTTGGAACTTCTTTCCCCTTCTCTTTCAGACTCCATCTTGTTCCAGGTGCCAGGCTCTTGTTGCTCCCAATACTGATCAACCAGGACTATTTCTGCACACTCAAAAGCCCAGTTGTTGTGTCTCCAACAGTAGGTGCATGAAACTTGTTAAATCGTGATCCTTGATCCATGGCACAGGACATGACCTTGGACCAGGCATGGCCTTTTTTTTTTAACTTACTTACATGTTTGCTTGTCAAACAATAAATGCCTGTATACGTATTAATGGGCTTCCCTAGTAGCTCAGCTGGTGAAGAATCTGCCTGCAATGCAGGAGACCCAGATTCAATTCCTGGGTCGGGAAAATCCCCTGGAGAAGGGATAGGCTACTCATTCCAGTATTCCTGGGCTTCCCTGGTGGCTCAGATGGTAAAGAATCCACCTGTAATGTGGGAGATCTGTGTTTGATTCCAGGGTTGGGAAGATCCCCTGGAGGAGGGCATGGCAACCCACTCCAGTATTCTTGCCTGGAGAATCCCCATGGACAAAGGAGCCTGGCAGGCTATAGTCCATGGGGTCACAAAGAGTCAGACACAACTGAGCAGCTAAGCACTAAGCACACATAGGTATTAATACTACTAACATGAAAATGAGAGCATTCATCATTTCTAACAGACACTTAAGTTCTCTTTCCTTTCCTGTACCCTGCCTCTCTGCACTGCAGGTCACAATCTGGCAACTTCTATTATTCCCCTAGCCTTTTAGAAGGACAGTTTCACCACAACACAGATATTTCTTAAAATAACTTTGGGTAGTTCTAGTCATAACTTTTAAAAAAAAATACAACATATTATGGTTATATCTAATCTTCAGTGGTTTACTTTTTACTCAAATTATATTCCTCAGATACATTTACATTCACTTTCTTTTGGAGTAAAATATTTCACTGTCTGAACATACCACTAATTATCAGTTCTATCACTGGGTGTAGGGATTTTCCTTAGTTTTTGCTATTTCAAATAGAATGCTTCTGTGAACACTCTTGTGAGTGTGTCTCCTAATATATGTGCAAGAATTTCTTTGGGGTATATATCCTGGAGTAAAGTTATTCATCATTGGTTATATGAATCTCCAACTTTAAAAGATAATGCCAAAAAAATAAATAAATAAAAGATAATGCCAAATTATTTTCTGAAGTAGTCAAACCAATTTACACTACCGACCAGCAAAGTATAAGCTAGGCTATTCAGGCACATTCTCTCCAATATTAAATGATATTAGATGTCTTCAATTTACAAATGAATTGGGTTTAAAATTGTATCTCATTGCAGTCTTCATTTTAGGCTGTAGATGTCCCTTTCATATGCATGCATGCTCAGTCCTAAATTGTGTCCAACTCTTTGCTACCCCATGGACTGTAGCTCACCAGGCTCCTTTGTCTATGGGATTTTCCAGGCAAGAATGCTGGAGTAGATTACCATTTCCTCCTCCAGGAAATCTTCTCAACCCAGGGATCGAACCTGAGTCACCTTCACTGCAGGCAGATTCCTTACTGCTGAGCCACCAGGGAAGCCCTCCCTTATATATATTTACTATCAATTCTTTGCCAAGGTGTTGCAATTATTTTGTTTCTATTTTTCTTTTTCACTTCTTAAAGATATCTTTCAATACACAAAAATTTTCAGTTTAATATGTGAAATTTATTTTATGAGAGAAATCTGCTCTTATAAATATTCAAGGGGTAGCCTTAAAAGATAATAATAAGGAAAATCTCCTTCAGACTGTAGACCTGAACATCCACTTTCGGTGAAGAAAGAAGCAGTGAAGGTTAGAATATACAGGACCCACGGTCAGTGGCAGATGCTTGGCCCGCTGGTCAGGGACCATGTTAGTTTCCTGGAGCTGCCATACAAATTGCCACAAATTGGGTGGCTTTTTTTAGACATATTTCTTCATAGTTAAGGTGGCCAGAAGTCTGAAATCAAGGTATCATCAGGGTCGGTTCCTTTGGAGGCTCTGAAGAAGAAACCATCCCACGCCTCTCTCCTGGCTTCTGGTAACTGCCAGGAATCTCTGGCATTCTTTGGCTTCAGACTCATCACTCCAGTTTCTGCCTTTATTATGACATCACCTTCTCTCTGTACCTCTGAGTGTCCTCTCCTTAATAAGAGCACCAGTCATTGCCTTAGGGCCCACCCTGATGTCATCTCAAGATTTTTAACTAGTTACATCTACAAAGATACTATTTTCAAATCAGATCACATTCTAAGGTTCTAGGTAAACATGAATTTTTGAAGGAATCTGTTAAATCCACTACAAGGCCTCAGAAATATTAGACTATCAGGGAAAAAGAAAGTCCAGGAAACAGATATATCGCTGGACATGAGAGAACAACCATGAAGTATGAAGAGCTTCATAACACCCACCCAACAGCACCAACATAGAAGAGGCTTCAAACAACCAAGCAGACAAAATGCTGAGCCATTTCCTGGCCAATCACAACGATTGTCATTCTCTGCCACCACACCTACTGCCAGCACTGTGGGCAAGTGAGTGGAGTAGCTTTATGTCAGGGAGAAAGGCTATGCATGTGCCCAGTGTAGAGTCCTATTCACTAAGACTGACGTAGCCACCGCCCGTGCCAAATGTACAAACCGCAAGCAGGAGAAACCAACACTAAGGCTCCATTTAGCATCTTGCTTACAATGCAGGAGACCTGGGTTCAGGCCCCGGGTTGGGAAGATCCCCTGCAGAAGGGTATGGCTACCCACTCCAGTTTTCTTGCCTGGAGAATTCCATGGACAGAGGAGCTTGGCAGGTTACAGTCCGTAGGGTCTCAAAGAGTTGAGCAACTAACACTTTCACTTATCTCACTCAATAAATTGTGTTGGGACTTCCCTGGTGGTCCAGTGGTTAAGACTTCACGTTCCAATGCAGGGAGTGCAGGTTGGATCCCCGTCTGGGGAGTTAAGAGCTTCCCAGGTGGCACTAGTGGTAAAGAACCCATCTGCCATTGCAGGAGATATAAGAGACACAGGTTCCATCCCTGGGTCTGGAAGATCCCCTGGAGAAGGGAATGGCTACCCATTCTAGTATTCTTGCCTGGAGAATCCCATGGACAGAGGAGCCTGGCGGGTTACGGTCCACAGGGTCACAAAGAGTTGGACTAGACCTGAAGCAATTTAGCATACACGTACATAGGGAACTAAGATCCCACATGTCTCGTGGCCAAAAAAAACAAAAGACAGAAACAGCATTGTAACAAATTCAATAAAGACTTTATAAATGGTTCACACAAAAATAAATAAATTGTGGAAATTGCTAGAAATCATTTGGATTCTATCTAATTTATTATTTTTAAGAGCCACACAGTACTCCAGGGTTCCAAGGCTGTTCCTACTATGGCCTCCCTTCACATGACAGCACTGTATTAAATTCCTCTTGTGGCAGGAGAGTGGACCAAGCAGCCAAGAGCAATAGCCAGTGAGGACACCTGAGAAGAGCTCCCCCCGCATCAAACAACATTCTTCCTCTTCTGCTCCAATTTCACGTTACCTATCTAAATTTAATGGGCTTCCGTTGTGGCTCAGCTGTTAAAGAATCCACCTGCAATATGGGAGACCTGGGTTCGATCCCTGGGTTGGGAAGATCCCCTGGAGAAGAAAAAGGCTACCTACTCCAGTAGCCTGGAGAATTCCATGGACTATATAGACCATGGGGTCACAAAGAGTCTACATTTAAGAGCTCGGAGCATTGAATTTCTTCAGCTGGTTAAGTTGAATTTTGGGAACTGACTTATGTATTTTAAAGCCATTTGGGGCCGCAAATTAATAAAGCTCCTGTTCTCCCAAATAAATGATGAAAACAGAGAAACTGAGAACCTTCCCAGGAGACTTGGCCCTAAGGCAACAGTGCTCAAAAAGTTAGCTGCACAAACATTCTTGGGGTCATTGTACATACAGGAAGGTCAAAAGCAAGTATCCAAATTCTGGCGTGAAAGTTCACGTAGGTCCTTTTGGAAGATCACTATATATGCACAGTTTTCTTCCTGATAAGCCTCTGATGGACACACGCTCGGCTGACTTCCAGCTGTCCATGGAGAAGCAGCTGCTGCTGCAGGATGTCCTTACATGGCATGCGTTTCCTGTTGTCCCCAAGAGGAGTCTGCCGGGACACAGCCAGGCAAGTGGTGCTTGCCATTTCCTGGAAGACAACCACAGGCCAACTCTGTAATTACTCAGAGGCCCCGTCTAAGCACCACAGCAGTAATCAGGCATCGGTCACCAGAAGCAAAGACGTACTGGGCTCTGGGTAGACATGTTGGTCGGGGAGGGTGAAGGGTCCAAACCGCACCTGGTCAGATCCTATCAGTAAAGTGATCCCCCCACAGATGCTGTAAGAAATATTTCTACACACGGCGGTTAACTACCACCTCAGACTGCCCTGCTGTCCAGCACATGTGAGTGGGGGCAACATTTCATGGAAGTGTACGAAGACGTCTGGAATGTTTAGAGACTGCCGTTTGTATTGGCAACAAATCCTGTACTAGGTTAAGCTAAGTAGTTTTGCAGCTGCTTTGTCTTGCATAACTGGATCTCAGATTAAAAAATCACTGCTCTACCAGCTATCGGCTGGTTTTAAACAACTTCGAGGAAGACTCCACCAACAGTTTTATTTCCCTGCAATGCAACAAGCAGGATACTAGTTATGGTTGCCATCAGCATCTGTAATTTCATAACATACAAATTCTGATGCCATGTCTAAAATATGAGGCTATTTGTAACCACCTCCCTTGGAAGTTGTAACCATTTGTTACCATAAATAATAATTCAAACTGCCTTCTAAAGCACAGCTACTGGGAATTCCTTAGCGGTCTAGTGGTTAGGACTCTGAGCTTCCACTGCCGGGGTCATAGGTTCGATCCCTGGTCCAGGTGTCCAAAAAAGAAAAAAAATTTAAATAAAGCATACCTACTTATTTTATTAAAAACTAAATTATTGTACACGATTTGATTTTTAGTGTCTCAAGAAATTTCTGTAAACTTTCAGAAGTGGTTTTCAAACTTTATCCCAGAAACTCTCTATAAGAAATCTTCCCAGAGGTATAAACAGATAGAAGTGGAACTACTCTAATTAAAGCATTTCCTCCTCTCCTCGCTTTCTTGTTGTTCAGCCGCTGCGTCACGTCCAGGCACATTCTTTACCGTCTCAGCCACCAAGGAAGCCCAAAGTGTGCAATAGCCATTTCTTGAAGGGGTATGACCTGGAACTGGCACACTATCACTTCTGCTGCCATTCCATTGTCAAGAACTTAGTCATAAGGGCACAGCTGGCTGCAGGTGAATTTCGGAAATAGAGTCTCCAGCTGAAAAGCAGAGTCTCCAGCTATGACTCAGGAGTTTTAATATTAAAGAGAAAGGGGCAGAATAGATATCTGTAGACAACTCATCATCTCTCTTGCAATGACTAGTGATTCCTCAATTATAACCAGCTCCCCATCCCTTTCATTATTTCCAGTATGTCACCAAGTCCAAGTCCAAAGGAAGTGACCTGGAAAACAGGAACTTCTGCCCTCAAAGATGCTATTCAAATGACAACCCAAGGCATTTCAAGACTGCTTCTAGAGTCAAGAATATGAAGTGCATCCTCTTCCTCTAACGTCTTGCTAACATTCACTAATTTCTGCTGGTAAGTGATTGTTCTTCATTGATAAACAAAAAAATATATAAATGGATAGGAAAGAGCAAGAAAGTTTTTTAAAACTATAAGCAGAAGACTGTTTAAGAGTAAAGTTTATGGGTTCTTTCTTTTCTCCAAACTTGTCACATTGCCTAGTAATAAAACAAAGGTAGATGCAGTGGTTACAATAATAGTAATAGTAGTAATTGTAGTGTCAAATTAGAGAAGATGTCTTTTATGGCACACTTGTTATATGTCAGGTTTTCCCTAACTTATTTGTCTATGCCATTTTGTTGGATCCTTATAAAAGTCCTTTGCAGTAATTTGCCTCTTGAAAATGAAGCAGAAGCAAAGTAAGGTGAAGCATCTTGTCCCAAGTTGCATAGCAAGTAAGTAACAAAGCCAGAATTTTAATTTTAATGGCTGCCTATATTATACGTACCTAAGAGCTACCCTTTATTAAGGCACCATGATAAATACTTTGCATATTTATTAGCTCATTCTAGCCTCGTATAATCTCTTGGTATTATTCACAGTGGCAAAACTGAGATTAAAGAGGTTAATAACTTTCCTAAGTCACACAGCTCTCAAATAATGGAGCCACAGGACTTCTTTGGTGGCCCAGTGGTTGTGACTCCGTGCTTCCAAAGCAGGGGCACCGGTTTGAACCCTGGTTGGAGAACTAAGATCCCACATGCCTCATGGCACTAATAATAATGGATCCAAGATTTAAACCCTGGCAGTCTAATTCCTGTCCCCCAGACTAATCCAGAGCTCAGGCTCAAAGCTGTGCTCCCTAGGAGCACCCCTGTCCTGGGGAAGAACGCATAAACTAATGTAACCTTATTGTCTTCTAATAATCTTTCCCTCCTGCCTTCTAATTCAGCCAGTGCACACTGGGATATGAAGTTCAAACAGCTTCCCAAGAGTGAACAGGTGGGTCTGTAACACTAGATTTGTTTTGTCTGATGAGTCATCTTTGTCTTGTGTCTGGTAAAGATGAAGTTGTTTTGTCTCATTGTGGGCCTGAGAGATATTTAAGGTCATATCCAGGGATATCTTGAGTTTGTCATCTTTGTCTCATGATAAAAATAAAACCAGATGGCCTGCTGCAGGTATGAGCAGGGAGGTTGGGTGTAGAGATGTGGAAGGTATGAGAGATTCAGTGAGTGACAGGAAATTTTTCAGCCACACCATTGCAATTTCTTGCAAAAATATCCAAGCATTTTCCTGCATCTCAGATACCCATCAAAATCAACCCTCGGAAAATTCATGCAGTGCAATATATATCACCGCTCTGCTCCATCTCTGTCTTCCTTCTGTCCTTGTTTTCAGAGTGTCTTTGAGCTGCCCTCTTGACACTCAGAAGTTCCTCATTAAGCCCTGCCCTAACTACAACTCTGTACCTAGCTATATTTTAACCAACCCACTCTTTTATTCATCAAATATGAAAGACATGGCTACTGTGAGCTGGGCACAGATCTAGGCTCTTGAGACCCACTAGTGAGCAGAACAAAAATCTCAGCCCTTGAGAAATTTACATTCCAGCAGAGGCAGACTGAAAATAAACACATTGCATCATAAATAAATAAATTACTGGACTTCCCTGGCTGTCCACTGGTTAAGATGCCAGCGTACTTCCACTGCAGGGGGCATGGGTTCAATCGTGGTTGGGGAACTAAGATCCCACATGCCACGTGGTACAGCCAAAAAAAAAAGAGTGATTATTTAGCTCGTTAAAAGTTTGTAACTGTTGTGTAAAAATGGACAGATGTTGAGTAGGAGAGGAGAGAAGGATCGAGACAGCTGAGGGGTGAAATTAAAGGTGTGGTTTTTGACATTAAATAAAGCATTCAGAAGAGCTCTCCTGGAGGAGAAACTGCAGCAAGGATTTGAGGTTGTCAGAGAATGAGCCAAGTGGATAAGCAAGAAAAGAACATTCCAGGCTTGAGAAAGAGCAAGTACAAAGGCCCTGGGTCAGAGTGTGTCTGAAGGGTTTAAAGAGCAGTGAGGAGGCCTGCATTCCAAAGCAGAGTGATCCTGTGAGGGGAGAGGAGCCCTAGATGAGGTCAACGAGACCATGGTCATCATAGCCTCTGGACCTTGCAGGCCAACACCAGAAATCTAGATGTGAAATGAATACAAATAGAAAGTAAATCCCATTTCCTCTTGAATTTAATTGATCTAGACAGAAGATTTCTCCTTTTTCAAGTTTACTTCAGATCAGTCACTCAGTCATGTCCAGCTCTTTGCAACCCCATGGACTGCGGTGCACCAGGCTTCCCTGTCTATCACCAACTCCCTGTGAGTTCAAACCCATGTCCACTGAGTTGATGATGCTATCCGACCATCTCATCCTCTGTCATCCCTTTATCCTTCTGTCTTCAATCTTTGCCAGCATTGGGGTCTTTTCCAATGAGTCAGTTCTTCGCATCAGGTGGCCAAAGTATTGGAGCTTCAGCTTCAGCATCAGTCCTTTCAATGAATATTCAGACTGATTTCCTTTAGGATGGACTGATTTGATCTCCTTGCTGTCCAAGGGACTCTCAAGAGTCTTCTCCAACATCACCGTTCAAAAGCATCAATTCTTTGACACTTAGCTTTCTTTACAGTTCAACTCTCATATCCATACATCCTTTTTCAAGGAAACATATAAAAACCTAAAAAATAACAGAGTGGGAGGGCCAATGACATTACCAATGCAATTTCCACATCCAAAGTGTTTCCAGTTTGCTAGGAAAGAGCCTTGTACTGGATGCTAGTCACTAATCTCCCTTAAAAACTTTTAGGCAACTTAACTAGAAAGGCACATAAGTGTAAGTGTTAGTCATTCAGTCGTGTCTGACTCTTTGTGACCCCATGGACTAAAGCCCGCCCGGCCCCTCAGTCCATGGAATTCTCTAGGCAAGAATACTGAAGTGGGTTGCCATTCCCTTCTCCAGGGGATCTTCCCAACCCAGGGATCAAACCTGGGTCTCCTGCCTTGCAGGCAGATTCTTTATCGTCTGAGCTACCAGGGAAGCCTGGTACATAAGGCACATAAGTCCATCTTAAAATATATTCTTTTAGTCTGCATAACTCTTTGAGAAGATGTTCTGTATGTTGAAGCTAGAAGGTTCCAACCCTTCAAGTTTGATCTCCATTCATGTAGAAGCCACTGTTACCATGCGTGTTCTATGTCCCAATGAACCTAAGAGCTCTAGAAAATTAACAAACAAACAAGGACTTCCTTCTTGGTCCAATGATTAAGAATCCACCTTTCAATACAGGGGACACAGGTTCAAACCATGGTTGGTGAACTAAGATACTGCATGCTATGGATTGCCTGCATGCTACAACTAGAGAATCCTGTGCACTGCTGTGAAGGCCCAGCCAAAGCTTAAAAAAAAAAATTTTTTTTTAATTAAAAGAAAGAAAATAAAAAAGATTAACAAGCAAACATTATTTCTTCAAATAGAAACTTGACAATTTAGATTTTGTAGACATTAGAAAGTGAAAGTGTTAGTCACTCAGTGGTATCTGACTCTTTGCAACCCCATGGACTGTAGCCTGCCAGGCTCCTCTGTCCATGGGATTCTCCAGGCAAAAATACTGGAGTGGACAGCTACTCCCTTCTCCAGGGGATCTTCCTGACCCAGGGATTGAACCCAGGTCTCTTGCATTGCAGGCAGATTCTTTACTGTCTGAGCCATAAGGTTTAAAGCCACAAACTTCTCTTTTCAGCCCCAAGTTAATATTTAAGTGAAGAGATTCTTTTCTCTGGTTTTCATTTTTTTGTGCAATTCGCTATTTACCCATCACTTGAATAGAAAGGATGAGATGGGATCAAACTAATATACATTCAAGGGAAAACATTTACATTAAGACAAAGAAGAGTTTCTTTATCTAAATTTGTCTTGTAAGGACACTATATTTGTTCAGGAAAAAGTGCCGGCAAGCTTCTTGAGTGAAGGCTGAGACCTCAAGGGAATGCTTGAGTAACAGAAGATAGTTGATGAAATAACCACTGAATTAAGGGAGAAGGGATGAGAGGTTGGAAGAAAGCTATCCTTCAGGGAAAGAAAGGGGCCAGGAATGAGGACAGAGAGGAAGGAAAACGCTGGGACAGAGCAGCCACGGAGAGTCCGAAAAACACAAGCACTCTAGCTGTGGGTTTCTTCCATGGATTTCTGCACTCTCTGTCCTGTGACCTTCTCTCTGTGACCCCACAAAGGGACAACAGACATAGAGATTTTAAGTGTCTCTAAATTATTTAAACTTTTTTAAGAAGTCCTGAAGCAATAGAGCCACAAAATCTGGAGACAAGTAATTCTCTCTCTTAACAAAGAGTAATAATTCTCATTGTTAGGGATTTTTAGTGTTTGAATGGTTTACAGCATTTTATGGTCATTACTTCCTCCCAGGGAAGGACGAGATGTGCAGCTGTTATTAACCTAAGTTGCATATGATGACATCACCAAGGCAACAAGAAAGCAAATGGCTTGGGAAGGAAAAAGGAAAACGCTAACCATGTTATAGGGCAGGGTTTTGCAACCTCAGTACAACAAACATTTTGGATAGGAAAATCCTTTGTTGGGATGTTGGGGGTAGAGGGATCCTATCTTTGGCATTGTAGAATGTTTAATAACATCCCTGGCTGATGCAAAGTTGCACTAAGATTTCTATTAGTGCCTTCCCAGTCATGAAAATGAAAAATGTCTCCAGACTTTGCTAAATGAAAAATCCCTCCAGTGGAGACTAGTTGCTATTGTTATTGCTGTTCAGTCACTAAGTCATGTCCAACTCTTTGGGATTCTATGGACTGCAGCATGCCAGGCTCCTCTGTCCTTCACTATCTCCCAGAGTTTGCTCAGATTCATGTCCATTGAGTCAGTGATGCCATCCAACCATCTCATCCTCTGTTGCCGTCTTCTTTTGCCTTCAATCTTTCCCAGCATCAGGGTCTTTTCCAATGAGTCAGCTCTTTACATCAAGTGGCCAAAGTATTGGAGCTTCAGTTTCAGCATCAGTCCTTCCAATGAATATTCAGGGTTGATTTCCTTTGGGATTGACTAGTTGTCAGAGAGTGACCCTATGGTACTATACATAATTCTTAGCTCATGCTCACCCTCAAAGAACAGTCAAAAACAAAAAGGAGTCTGATGATATGTATGTAATTTTGACAACTATAACTGATTAAAAGGTCAACAGAAATAAAAAAGAAATTTCATAATTCTGCTTAGATGGGATCCAATTAATGCCTTTGCAGTGACCACGTGGATATTTTGCATAGAAAAGACACTATTTTATATAAATTGGTGTTTGCTGATGTGATCAAGAAATGTAATTCATGTAAAAAAAAAAAAAAAAGTATCAATTGCTGAAGGAACCGGAAGGCTGAATATTTTCTTTCCTTGGTCAAAAGGTGAACTTGTCCCTTTCCTTCTTCTTTTTAGTGAAATAAAGACATAGTTTGAAAACACACCTACCCATTTGGCTCAATGGTTAAGTCTTGTCTGGCTGTAGTGTAAAAATAGACATTCCTCTGTCTGAACATGAAAATAGTACTTCCCCAACAAAACCCAAACATCTTCGAGCTGCAAAAGCTGTTTACTTTTATATAAAAGACTTTTCCTCTGGTGTTTATTTTGAGATCGTGTAGGTGTTCTAGCAGTGGTAAGCAGGTATATAAGGGTCAGAGGCAAACCTATAAGAGCATGCTTCCTGCAGCAGGTGAGAAAGTTGTGATAGTCACAACTTTCTACATGTCAGGTTGAGAATATATGCCGGTGTAATGGATATCCTCCCCTTATGAAAAGTTGTAGATGCATGAAAATAATAATGATAATCGTAACTAACTGTCTAATCTTTGTGGAACACTTTATACTCATTCATTCATTCAACAGCTATTGAAGACTTACTGTGCACTTTTCAGGCCACAGTGTTTCTCCCTCTGCCATTGTAGGGCAAAATCAGCCATAGTCAAGACATTAAAAAATGAATCCGATTGTGTTCTAATAAAACTTTATTTACAAAAACAGGGGGTCATAGTTTGTTGACTTCTGAAATAGGGTGAAAGGAACAAGGAGTTCAAGAGGGCCATCAATTTAAAATGAGATGATCAAGGTGAGGCTCAATGAGAAGGTAACATTCTATCAAACACTAGAAGGATTACTCAGCCATAAAAAGGAATGAATTTGAGTCAGTTCTAGTGAGATGGATGAATCTAGAGCCTGTTATACAGAGTTAAGTAAGTCAGAAAGAGAAAAACAAATATCGTCTTAATATATTAACACATATAAATGGAATCTAACGGCTTCCCTGATAGCTCAGCTGGTAAAGAATCCGCCTGCAAGGCAGGAGGTCCCAGTTTGTTTCCTGATCTGGAAGATCCCCTGAAGGGATAGGCTACCCACTACAGTATTCTTGGGCTTCCCTGGTGATTCAGATGGTAAAGAATCCACCTGTAATGTGGGATCCCTGGGTTGGGAAGATCCCCTGGAGGAGGGCATGGCAACCCACTCCAGTGTTCTTGCCTGGAGCATCCCCATGGACAGAGAAGCCTGGTGGGCTACAGTCCATGGGGTTGCAGAGTCGGACAGTACTGAGCGACTAAGCACAGTGCAGTATGGAATCTAAAAAATGGTAGTGATGAATCTATTTGCAGGGCAGGAATAGAGATGAGGATGTAGAGGACAGACTTGCGGACACAGTGGGGAAGGAGAAGGTGTGACAATTGAGAGAATAGCATTGGCATATATACAGTACCATGCATAAAGTAGGTAACTAGTGGGAAGCTGCTATATGGCACAGGGAGCTCAGCTCGGTGCTCCGTGATGACCTAGAGGGGTGGGGTGGGTGGGGAGGAACCTCAAGAGGGAGGGGATGCATAGATACTTCTGGCTGCTGATACAAGTTGTACAGCAGAAACCAATACCACAGTGCAAAGCAATTATCCTCCAATTAAAAATAAAAGCAAATAGAAGGAGGTGAACAAGTCAGCCACTTGGTCATAGACAGGAAGAGCATTCCAGGCAGAGGCAGCAGCAAGTGCCAAAGTCCTGTGGCATCACTGTGTCAGGTGTGTTTAGAAGCTCAGGAAGGAGACTGGTCTCATTAAAACAGAATGAGGGAGTTACTCCATTTCTAACCACTCTCAACTGGTCTCTCCAATTCCTTTTCCTCTTTTCTCCTTTGTTTCCCCCTCGCTTAAATGAAGGGTGTTTTATAACAGTAAGTGAGGGCTCAGAAAGGGCTTCCCAGGTAGCTCTTATGGTAAAGAACCCACCTGCCAATGCAGGAGACATAAGAGACAGTGATTCAATTTCTGGGTCAGGAAGAGACCCTCGAGGAGAGCAAGGCAACCTGCTCCAGTATTTTTGCTTGGAGAATCCCATGGACAGAGGAGCCTGGTGGGCTACAGTCCATAGGGTTGCACAGAGTTGGACAGGACTGAAGCAACTTAACACACACATGCACGCGCACACACACACACACACACACACACAAGTGTTCCGAAAGGTAGCAACACTGACATGTGTTTTGTTTTGTTCCCATGAAAGTCTTGTTTCAACTCAATGCCGAGAACTGGAGTGATCAATTCAAGAACACCAGCCACAGGGGTTTCCTCTAAGACTCTTTCACCAACGCTTTTCTAATCCTCAGCCCAGCTGGCAGAGTGAAGGCTTATAATCAAAAAGCAACTATAGAATACCGCCTTCTTATTCACTCGGCCTGTTTGTTCCTGTGTGTTTTTAAGAGGCCGAGGACGGTAACACTTAACAAAACCAGAAGGCAGGGGTATTATTTCTAAATTGTATATAAACCTGTCTTCTAGGAAGAACTCTCTAATTCTTGATCCTGATGTGCTGCAAAGGAGGAATCACTCGGGATGCCATCAGAGCAAAGCCAATCTGTTCTCAAGCCCACGGGTTCACTCAGAGGGACCTGAACACCTGTGTCTGTGAGTGAAACCCCATGTACACGAGTGAGCCTTGATGGAGTCGTGATATGTGTGTGAGATTGTTTTTCATGTAACGTCTGATGGAGGCAGTTGGTAATGCAATGCAAGTACGGGAATAATGACGTTTAATTTATCCCCCATCTTGTTCCACAAAAACGAAAATGTTTTTGTTGTGAAAAGATGACACAGACACGAGATAGAGGGTGAAACAGAAGCCTGGGTGAGCCCAGGGTGGAGTCCACCTGCAGTACAGGAGATGCAGGAGACACTGGTTCCGTCCCAGTGTGGTCAGGAAGATTTCCCTGGAGGAGGGCATGGCAACCCTCTCCGGTATTCTTGCCTGGAGAATTCCATGGACAGAGGAGCCCGGAGGGCTGCAGTCCAGAGGGTCACAGAGTCGGACACGACTAAAGCGACTGGTCACACATGAAAGGCCACCCAAACCTCGGTGTCCTCTCAAGCCCGGCCTCATCCCTTCCCCACCTGCATCTACACTTCAGCCCTCCTGGAGCTTACCTTCCAGTTGTCAGGATGCACGATGCTGCTCCCTTCGGTCAGGAATGCCAGTGCCCCACCCCTCACCTCAGGCCATTCCTACTCATCTGCAGGTCCAAAGGGCACATCTGCAAATTAAGTCCAGTCCCCCTTACACACGTCGTGCTATAAAGCTTCCTTTCCTTCATCACCCTTTTCAGTTTACACACTGACCTGTGTGATTAATGAATATCTGGCCCCTCCACTAAGCTGCAGGCTTCACGAGGACAGAAATCCCCTACTTGCACTCCCCATCACATCTGGCACAGAAGGGGTGCTTCATAGATACCTGTTGGATAAAAGAAGGCTCCTGGCACAGGGAAAGAGAGAAAGATGATACATTAAAGCATTTACAAAGTCATTGAGGAAAAGCAAACAAGTTTTTCAGGCAAAACACAGCTTTTCCTATGTTCTGAGTTTTGAATAAATTTTCTCCCATAGGCCCTCAAAAACAGAGCATTGTGTGAATTTTCAGGCAATATCTTTATGTTGATATAATAATACATTTTAAACAGCTGTCTCTTAAAGTGTCCCTAAATATAAGCCTATGCATGCCTGCAAAGTCGCTTCATTCATGTCCAACTCTTTGTGACCCTGTGGACTACAGTCTGCCAGACTCCTCTGTCCATGGGATTCTCCAGGCAGGAATACTGGAGTGTGTTTCCATGCCTCCTCCCGACCGGGGGATCAAACTCACATCTGCCTGCATCTCCTGCATTGCAGGTGGATTCTCTACCCACTGAGCCACCTGGGAAGCCCCATACATGTAGAATATATACCCCCTCTTTTTTTAAATTTTCTTCCCATTTAGGTCACCACAGAGCACTGAGTAGAGTTCCCTGTGCTATACAGTAAGCTCTTATTAATTACCTATTTTATACATTTTGCTTGCAGTGTATATATGTTAATCCCAATCTCCCAGTTCATCCCACCCCACCCCATCCCTTCTTTCATGTCCATATATTTGTCAATATAAACAATTCTTAAGGGGAGCAGAACAAGGTGATCTATGAGTGCAAGTTTCTCAGGGTTCTGGCTTAATGCAAAGGTAACATAACGTCAGCAAAACTGAGAGAGAGGGTTGCTTGTCCTTCGGGTCCTCTTCCCACAAATATTTCTTGCAGTCAGGATTAAAGTGTAAATAGACAGCGGAGAGCTGAAGGTTATATTCTCTGCGAACATAGAAAGGGCAAAGCCACACTCGTCCTCTGACCATCAGGAGCAAGATTATTCAGTTGACTGTTGCTCTGAAGGAAGCATGCGTTCAGCTGGAGAATTCTTCAGTTCCTCTCATTTGTTTGTGAAAGACGACAGTGGTTCATACTCCCCTCTTGTGGCCACTTTCAAGTTTACTGGCTTTCAGGTACACTACAGGAGCATAGTAAGGCAAATGAGAAATCATATTCCTTTTCTCAAGTCAGGTAATCTTAGAATCACCCCATCAGTCATTCTAGAACATCAGACCAATTTTTTTTTAAGTGGCAGGATGTTTAACAGTTTCTGAAAACAACATTTGAGTTAAAACTGGCAGAAGATTTGATGAAAATACATGAGAGGTCTGATCATTCCTTGTGTATTACCCTTCCTTAATTACATTTGGCTTATCTCAATTTGGGCTTCCTGGATGGAGGAATCTGGAGGGTTACAGTCAGACACAACTGATCGAATTTGCTTTCACTTTCAGGGGAGATAGGGACTTATATACATATAACTGTATCACCTGATGAAAAGCGATAGATTCCAAAGAAAAAAAATAATACTCTCTTCCCCTCTGACACAGGACAATACCAGAGATGGGAAGTGTTAGGGGCACAGTAATATGCTACGTCTCCTGAACCGACACATTCTAGTGCAGGACAAATATGGACAAAGCACTTCCTCTGCATCAGATAATCTAAGCATCTTATCAAAACTAGTATGCTATTCACTCCACACCCATTAGGATGGCTGCTATCCAAAAGGAAAATAACAGAGACTTCCCTGGTGGTTCAGTGGTTAAGACCCTGCAGTCCCAGTGCAGGGGGCCCAGGTTCGACCCTTGGTCAAGGAATATCTCACATGCATTGTTGCACAGCCAAAAATAAACTAGTAAATAAATTTTAAAATTTATTTAAATTTTAAATTTTGCAATTCTCTTTTTAAAAAAGAAAGGAAGTGTTTGCAAGGATGTAGGTAAATTGGAATCCTTGTGCACTATTGTTGGGAATGTAAAATGGTATACCTACTGTGGAAAACAGTATGGCCATTCCAGTCCTCAAAAATAAATAAATAAAATTGAATTACCATATCATCCAGCAGTTCTACTTCTGACTACATTACCAAAAAATTCAAAGCAGGGATCAAAGAGATATTTGTATATCCATGTTTATAGCTGTAAAAATAAACAATAATAAAAACAGGGAAATAACCCAAGTGTCCATTGACAGATGCACAGATAAACGAAAATGTGATACAGATGCACAACAGAATATTATCCAGCCATAAAAAGGAAAGGTATTCTGACATACGTGCCGATGTGGATGAACCTTGAGGACATTGTGCTTAGTGAAATAAGTCAGTCACAAAAAAACAGTTACCACTGTGCAATTCCATTCATATGAGTTACTTAGAGTAGTCAGAATTGTACAGACAGAAAGTAGAATAGTAGTTCCAGGACTCTGAGGGATGAGAAGGGATAGGAGGCTATTGTTTAATGGGTAGAGAGTTTCAGTTTTACATGATGGAGAGTTATGGAGATGGATGGCCTAAAAAGTATTGAAAGTGTTAGTCGCTAAGTTGTGTCTGACTCCTTGCGACCCCACAGACTGTAGCCCGCCAGGCTCCTCTGTCCATGGGATTTCCCAGGCAAAAATAGTGGAGTGAGTTGCCATTCCCTTCTCCAAAGGATCTTCCCAACCCAGGGATCGAACCCAGTTCTCCTGCACTGCAGGTGAATTCCTTACTGTCTGAAAGTGAAAGTCACTCAATCCTATCCAACTCTTTGCAACCCCATGGACTATACAGTCCATGGAATTCTCCAGGCCAGAATACTGGAGTGGGTAGCCATTCCCTTTGGTCAGTATTTGATGAGCATATAAAGTTTCAGATTTCTGACTTCTCTTTAAAATAGTAAAATGATCTGGCAACACTGAACATTTATTCCCCCATAGGAATAAGAATGCAATAGTAGAACAATAGCTGACCCCTTTTAGATCAGGGGTCCCCAACCTCCAAAATCTAATGTCTGATGATCTGAGGTGGAGCTGATGTAGTCAGAATGTAAATAAGGTGCACAATAATATAATGTGCTTGAATCATCCCCAGACCATCCCCCCACCCTGGTCCATGGAAAAATCGTCTTGCATGAAGCTGGTCCCTGGTGCCAAAAAACGTTAGGGACTGCTGCTTTAGATGGATCATACTTTACAGTTCCCAAGTCCCAAGCACTTCCTCTTGTCTTCCTGACACAGGGCCCAATGTCAGCTGCCAGACGTCATCGTCCCGAGAGTGTTGCTTTCTTGCCTCTGACCTTCTCTATTCATTCTGTGTCCTTCCTGGCCCTTGTGGGCGATTACACCTGTGAATGTGAGTCCAGAGGGAGAGAAGAGTTGGCTGTGAGGTGACCAGTCCTTCCCATCAGGAAGGTGACCACAGGAATGAAGAAGAAGGTCATGTGCTAAAAATACTTTTCCTGCTGTTTTTTGCTGAATCTCAAACTATTAACATATAACCCAAGAAAAGCTGACAAAATGGAACAAAACACTTATGAAAAATTTGACTACATTTCTTCAGAAAAGCAGCTATAATCTTTTCAAAAAGTTTTCTGATCTTGTTCCTTTATATACGTTTTAGAGTAATGAATGCTGTTAGATATTGGAAAAGGTGTATGATTCATTACATATTCTAATGTATTGTCTATAGATTATAAGATAAAATCAAGCATGTACCTGCTGATACTTTTTAAGTTGACCTGTCTTTATACTTAGAAATGTCTCTTAATAGTAGGCTTCCCTGGTGGCTCAGATGGTAAAGAATCTGCCTGCAATGCAGGGAACCTGTGTTCAATCCCTGGGTTGGGAAGATCCCTGAAGGAAATGGCAACCCACTCCAATATTCTTGCCTGGAGAATTCCATGGATATAGGAGCCTGGCAGGCTACAGTCCAAGGGGTCAAAAAGAGATGGACATGACTGACTATCACTCATATATATCAAAAAGAGTTCAACAGGAAAACATAAATGACTCAATCTCTCCAACCATAAATTATTATAGTCAACTGAGTGTGTGTGTGTGTGTGCACGTGGTAAGTCGTGTCTGACTCTTTGCAGCCTCGTGTACTGTATTGTAACCTGCCAGTTTCCTCTGTTCATGGAATTTTCCAGGCAAGAATACTGGAGTGGGTTGCCATTTCATACTCTAGGGGATCTTCCTGACTCAGGGATGGAACCCACATCTCCTGTTTGGCAGGTGGATCCTTTACCACTGTGCCACTTGGGAAAGTGATGAAAGTGAAAGTCGCTCAGTCGTGTCCGACTCTTTGCCGCCCCATGGACTATAGAATCCATGGAATTCTCCAGGCCAGAATACTGGAGTGGGCAGCTGTTCCCTTCTCCAGGGGATCTTCCCAACCCAGGGATAGAACCCAGGTCTCTCACATTGCAGGCAGATTCTCTACCAGCTGAGCCATCAGAGAAGCCCAAGAATAGTGGAGTGGGTACCCTATCCCTTCTCCAGCGGATCTTCCCAACCCAGGAATCAAACCCAGGTCTCCTGCATTGCGGGCAGATTCTTTACCAACCGAGCCACCTGGGCAGCTTCAGTCAATTGATTACACTACAATAAATTGTATGTTTTTAAGCATGAGATGTGCTTTAGTCAATTGTTGAGGCCCTTTAGTCAAGGGTGCAAAACTGATTCTTGGGAGAGGTAAAAAATCCTATTCTTTTTTGTATATAAAACACAAGTATGGATAGAGTACATAAATGCATGTCCAGTGTAGCTATGGTATTACAGTTTCGTGAAGTGAGAAGAGCAGAGGCACTCAGGAAAACAGTTTCAAAGGGCCTTTGGGAGGGTGACAGTAAAGAAGCAACTTCGAGAACTACTAGACTAGAAAGAACAGGCATTGTTCAAATCACCCATTGTGTCTCCACTTGAGTTGCCAGCCAGTTAATGCCAGTGCAGACTCTGCGCTGTTTGTGCTTAGTTGCCCAGTTGTGTCCGATTCTTTGAGACCCCACGGACTGTAGCCAGCTAGGCTCCTCTGTCCATGAGATTCTCCAGGCAAGAACACTGGAGTAGGTTGTCATGCCCTCCTCCAGGGGGTCTTCCCAACCCAGGGATCGAACCCAGGTCCCCTGCATTGCAGGTGGATTCTTTACCATCTGAGCCACCAGGAAGGCCTTCTAATCAGTCCTGATCAGGCTTTCTCATCATTTGCTAGAGATGGAGCCTCAGTTGTAGCACTGCCAACACTCACGTGTACAACCAAGGCACGTGACACCTCTCTAACAACCCCAGTGCTCTTCCACGACTGAATTGTTGACAAAAACACAAATGCATTTGCTCAAAACCAAGAAGAAAACACAAGCAGTGGAGCACATTTCCAGAACAGGATTGAATTATTACACAAACATGACTTCTTAGTCGAAAACATCTTGCTCTGGGAACTTGACAGTACAGCCAAAAACACATGAGACAGATTTAGAGGAGGGCAGCCTTTGGCTAAGAACAGCAAAATGACTTCACCCCTGAGATGGCCTGAGTATAAACTTCAGTCCTGGTGAACAAGACACATCCTGTGAGTCAAATGCACAGAAATATGAAGTCCAGCTGCACCTCACTTGGACAAGAGATCCAAACACCAAATGTTTGATAGATTGCGTTGTGTGTCTAGCCCAAAGTGGGATCAGGATGAGAGCAGCTCCATGGCTCACACTGCTAGTACAGGGCCACCCAGATTCCCCCAAACTCAATGAGGGCTCTGTCTGAGAAAAGACAACAATCCAGGCCTCCACAGATGGATGTGAGCAGCTGCTGTGTTTGTAGAGCTTAACTGAAAGGATGTGTTTTATCCCTCTGCCTGAAAGCCATTATCCTTCAGAGGGTTTATTAGCAGTTTTTGTGAAAAGAGAGGGCGTTCTAATCTCTATTGCAGAAGGCTCCATGACACTTCCAGCAGCATCCAGCTTCCTTATTGGTGGCTTCACCATTCATTTATTCCCTAAATAAATCCACCACGGTTTATTATTATTATTATTATTAATGTATTGCTCCTATTCCAGTCATGCATTAGACAAAGCATTATGCAGACATCATCTCTTCCTCAAAATTACCCTATGAGGTAGGTATTGGGTTGGCCAAAAAGTTCTTTGGGGTTTTTCTGCACCATCTTATGGAAAAACTTGAGCTACCTTTCGGGGAAACCCATTATTATTAACATCTTCATTTGACAGATGGGGACCTGAAGACACAAAGAGGTTAAGTAACTCCCTCAAGGTCACACAGCTAGCAAGGAGCTAGGACTTGAAGTCAAGTCTGTCAGACTCATCAATTCTCTACTGTACTTCATCCTGGGAGAAGGGTTTCCAATACATGCTCCATCACCTGAGAGCCGGATTGGTATAAATCATATTGAGAGGTAGTAGAACTTGTTTTTGGTGATATTCAATCACATCAGTGATTAGAAATATCCTGTACCTTTTTAATGTCCTTTGATAATCTGGCATCTGATAGGGAAGTCAGCACAAAAGATTGAAGGTAGAAGAAAATGACAGGCATTGAATTTCAACTTTTAATGTCCTTCAATTTAGAATTTACCAATTCTGAGTCAAATCACTGGATTTATGTATCTACGGATAACTTTTTAGACTGGGACTCAGACATGGGTCTTGCATCTTAGTAACAAATTCAACAATTATGTTCATAGTCAAATACTATCAGACTGGGTCCTTTAGGAATCTTTCAGTGGTGATTAAAACTTCTCAGGGGACAAAAAAGGAGAGAAAAGATTTCTTGCTATTGTGATGAAGGACTTCAAGAACACAAAAATGGAGACAGACGCTTAACTACTAAATGAAAACCATCTGCTCATATGCAGGTGCAAAAATATCATCATGAACTGGGCAGCATAAAAAACAGCTGTGGATTTTGATTAAGCTGAGAATAAACTTAGGCAATTACAGAAGACAAAAATATGTATGAAATTCTCCTGTTTCCTTCATCAGGCCATTTCAGCTTCAGTTTTTTAAATTTCAACTTTATTCTTTAAACTCAGCTGTCTAGAACAGAGACACAGACATAGAGAATGGACATGTGGTCACAAGGTGAGGAAGGGGAGGGTGGGAGGAACTGGGAGATGAAGATTGACATATGCACACTACCATATGTAAAATAGACAGCTAGTGGGAACCTGCTATAAAGCCCAGGGAGCTCAGCTCGATGCTATGTGATGAGCTAGAGGCATGGGATGGAGCAGAGGAGGGGCAGTCCAAGAGGGAGGGGATATATGTATACATACAGCTTGATCTCCTGAAGGAGATCAACCCTGAATATTCATTGCAAGGACTGACAGGAAAGCTGAAGATACTTTGGACATCTGATGCAAAGAGCTGACTCATTGGAAAAGACCCTGATGCTGGGAAAGATTGAAGGCAGGAGGAGAAGAGGGCAGCAGAAGACGAGATGGTTGGATGGCATCATTGACTTAAAGGACATGAACGTGAGCAAACCCCAGGACATAGTGGAGGACAGGAAGTCCTGGTGTCCTGCCTGGGGTCCCAAAGAGTCAGACACAACTTAGCAGTTGAACAACAACAACACAGCTGATTCACTTTGCTGCATAGCAGAAACAATACAACATTGTAAAGCAGTTATACTCCAATAGTAAAACAAGAAAAGAAAAACTGAGCCCTCCACCTGAAAGTTACACACAATCATTATTTTCCTTATGTCTTCAAAGACTTCTCACATGTTCCCAGATTGTCAGTAATCACATCTCCAACTTTGTAGTCTCTTGCATGGCTCATCTGGGGTCATCCACTGTCTGGGAAGCTACTTGAGGTGGGTCCTGCTCTGAGACCCATGACTGGGTCACCAGCCATTGCCCCCTCCTATTTAGTTCCTATTTAGTGCCCTTCTTGGGCACCACTGTTAGTGCCTAAGCCACCAACCTCACCAGGCCCTCTGCCTCTGCCCAGTACTGTCGCTGCTGGTCGACATCACTATTGCCATCACCCCAAGGGCTACACTGTACACTGCTGCTGGAGCCATTGAGGTGCTCCAAGTAGCTCCATGTGCTCTGGAGTCATCCATACACCAGAGCCTGCCATGCCTTGCATGACACTGAGTCACGTGGTATGCAAGGAGGACTGCTTATCAAATCAAGAGACTTAATTAAATAGCTTGTTCCATTTAAATCTAGTGTCCTGCTCTTCCCAGAGTGCACTTAAGTCCACTGAAGACTGGCTTAGGGTCAAATATAAGAGAAATAAACTGTTGCACCACTCCACAGGCTAGATTATGGAGCTAATCTTATCTCCCTGGCTTCCTGTTCCCTTAGAATGAGTCTTTCCCACGAAGTTCTTAGTTCTTCCCAGAGGATCCATCCCACTCATCCTGCAGGCATGCCCAAATTTTTCAGTTGTGCATACAACTAGGGGCCAACTGAACCAGAGAATAGATATCAAAATTTAATTGCAAATAAGAATTACATTTTTTTTGGAGTTTTGCTAATATCAAAACTGAAGGATAAAAACCAAACTATCACAGATTGTTACTGTCTCACAAAATCTTTTATTTAACTAGACTTTAACATTTTTCCATTACCTATCCACCTTAAGGATGTTTTAGGAAACAGTGTGATATTGTAAAGAAGTGTGATATTGTAAGCATGCTCTAAGGGTGCCATTTGCTGCTCTATATAGTGCTTTATATGTTTTTTTGAAATTTGTTTACCCTATGAGTTTTACCATTCATCATAGTTTCCACATTCCTTCAATTAAACCGGAAGCTTATGGTTAAATTGCAACCCACCTTGTAGTGGGTCAAGTTGTGACCCTCAAAAAGATATATTCAGGATCTCCCTGGTGGTTCAGTGGTTGGGAGTCTGCTTTGCAATGCAGGGAATGCAGGTTCCATCCCTGGTCAAGAAATTAAGACTCCACATGCCATGGGAAACTAAGCCTGTGCCCTGCAACAAAGCCTGGGCCAGTGCAGCCAACATTTTTTTTTTAAAGATATATTCAAGCCTCAATATATTCAAGCCTTTGGTCAATGAAATGTGGACAAAAGTGATGTGTGTCACACCCTGGCAGAAACTTTAAGAACTAAGCAGAGTTTCATCATTGATCCTATGTATAAAATAGGTAACTACTGAGAACCTGCTGCTACTCAGTGGTGACCAAGTGGGAAGAAAAAAGAGGGGAATATATGTATACATATAGCTGATCCACTTTGTTGTACAGCACAACTGCTGCTGCTCCTCTTTCTGTGTTGGCCAACCTGAATCCTGGAGTAAAAACAATGCAGAGAAGAATTTCCATAGAGCACGATACACTTCACGGCAAATAGATGGGGAAACAGTGGAACCAGCAGCGGACTTTATTTTGGGGGCTCCAAAATCACTGCAGATGGTGACTTCAGCCATGAAAGTAAACGATGCTTGCCACTTGGAAGAAAAGTTATGACCAACCTAGACAGCATATTAAAAAGCAGAGGCATTACTTTGCCAACAAAAGCCTGTCTAGTCAAAGCTATGATTTTTCCAGTATTCATGTATGGATGTGAGAGTTGGACTATTAAGAAAGCTGAGGGCTGAAGAATTGATGCTTTTGAACTATGGTGTTGGAGACTCTTGAGAGTCCCTTGGACTGCGAGGAGACCCAACCAATCCATCCTAAAGGAAATCAGTCCTGAATATTCCATTGGAAGGACTGATGCTGAAGCTGAAACTCCAGTACTTTGGCCACCTGATGCAAAGAACTGACTCATTGGAAAAGACCCTGATGCTGCGAAAGATTGAGGGCAGGAGGAGAAGGGAATGACAGAGGATGAGATGGTTGGATGGCATTACCAACTCAGTGGACATGAGTTTGAGTAAACTCCGGGAGTTGGTGATGGACAGGGCGGCCTGGTGTGCTGCAGTACATGAGGTCTCAAAGAGTCGACACAAATGAACAACTGAACTGAATTGAACAGTAAACATCGAGCAGGGATGAAAACAAAACTTTTGTTGTGGGCCCCTGATTTTCTGGAATTCTTTTGTTATTTCAGCATAACCTGTCTTGACAGATGTATTTTATGTTTTTGCCTTCCTACTCTTTCTAATCTTCCAGAGCTCCTTTTTACCCAATGATAAAAAAAGCCAAATTGCTTAGCCTCACATACAAAATTCACCCAACCCTAACCAATATTCCTCTTTAGATTTTTTTTTTATTTGAGTTATAAGGAGAAAAATGGCAATTAATCACATTCAGCACATGATATTTAGCAAAATACTTTGCATATCTGCAGCTGTCTTACTTTTTAATTACTTCTGTCAGTCAAGCCTCTGCTTAAGACCTAGTAGAGGGTATGACTAAGCCCATAGGTGTGCTGGGCCAGGGGAGGATGGCTACAGCAACTTCTGCAAGTATCCATAGTCAGAAATTGACCCCACATCTGAGACATTAGAAAAACCAATTCAACCTCTTTCAGCACAGTCATCTCATTTCTAAAACAGGCATTTAATATCTACTGGGCTATTATGAAGATAAAATGTAAAACAGAATGTTTAGTGTTAGTCACTAATCATATCTGATTCTTTGTGACCCCATAGGCTGTAGCCCATCAGGCTCCTCTGTCTATGGAATTCTCGAGGCAAGAATACTGGAGTGAGTAGCCAGTCTCTTCTCCAGGGGAATCTTCCCAACCCAGGGTTCGTACCTGGATCTTCTGCACTGCAGGTGGGTTCTTTATCGTCTGAGCCACCAGGGATCCCATAGGAAAATAGAAAATAGTGATGGAATAAGTAAAGAAAAACTATATTCTCTAACTCAATAAAAAAGTATAAAGGTGAAAAAGAAAATTTAACTGAATGAGTTGATAACCAAGACAGAACTGAGAGATCTGAAGTGGTTTGGTGTCAGGATATGATGGTAGTGCAGAGGAATGAAGGAAATTCCATAGAAAGAGGCCAGAGACTAAGCCAGAATTGAGAAATGAGTGTGGTTCTCAGAAGTAAGGCCCATAAAGAAATAAATTAAAAAGCCTGAAAAATACATGGGATGCTATGGACTGAATTATGTCCCCACAAATTCATATGTGGAAGCCCTAAACCCCAATGTGACTGGATTTGGAGAAAGAACCTTAACAGGTTATTCAACTAAAGTGAAATGAAGTCAAAGGGTGGGACCCTAATCCAACAGGTCCAGCACCCTCATAAGACACGGAAGGGACACCAGGGGGGTTTGAGAGCAGAAAAAAGAAGATAAAGTGAGGACACAATGAGAAGACAGCCATCTACAAGGTCAGGAGAAAAGCCTCAGGAGAAACCAGCCAGGCAGCACCTTGGTCTTGGACTTCCAGCCTCCAGAACATAAAGAAGGCTGAGCACCAAGGAATTGATGCTTTCGAATTGTGGTGCTGGGAAAGACTCATGAGAGTCCCTTGGACAGCAAGGAGATCAAACCAGTCAATCCTAAAGGAAACCAACCGTGAACATTCATTGGAAGGACTGTTGTTGAAGCTCCAATACTTTGGCCACCTGATGTGAAGTGCCAACTCATTGGAAAAGACCCTGATGCTGGGAAAGATTGAAGGTAAAAGGAAAAGGGGGTGACAGAAGATGAGATGGTTAGATAGCATCACCAAGTCAATGGACAAGAATTTGAGCAAACCCCAAGAGATAGTGGAGGCAGAGGAGCCTGACAAGCTACGGTCCATGGGATCACAGAGTCAGACACAGCTTAGCAACTGAACAACGACAAAGCTTCCCAGTGTGTGTACTTTGACCCCAGAGAACTAACACAGGGCATCAGCAAGGAGAAGGTCCTGCAGACTAGGTCTTGGCTGATATAATCATCGACGCTCTGTTGTTACTACACCTCCCCTTCATCCAGACTCACTTCCTACCTGGGACTTTCCACTCTGGGAAATGAAATTCCTATTTTATGGGACGACAAGAAAAATTTAAACATAAACAATTCTTCTTCGCCCTTTGTCCTCCTCTCTCCCTCCCTGTGCATTGTGTATCTGTATTATACACAGACCAGCCCTCCCCCATCAGCAGGATTACCTGCCCAACCATAAAGAGTGATGTTCTTTTAGCATCAACACAAAAACTTCTTTAAACAATTGCATTCCTTCTTGATCTTGTACAGGGTCGCATGAACGACCATGAAGACACTCAGATCTGGAGTAGGTAAACTGTCAGGAATAATGTTGTCTGATCATTCTATAAGTCTGTGAGTGCTTATATTTAAAATGGATAACCAACAAGGACCTATTGTATCACACAGGGGACTCTGCTCAGTATTCTGTAATAACCTAAATGGGAAAAGAATTTGAAAAAGAGTAGATACATGTGTAAACATAACTAAATCACTTTGCTGTACACCTGAATATAACACAGCATTGTAAATCAGCTATATTCCAATATAAAATAAATTTCAAAAAATATTATGTCATTTGATGTACAGCCCTCTGTCTCAAAAAAACTTATATAACTGTGCCTTGACTTCTAATGGGTGGAACAAGTCTCAGAGCTTGCTGAGATGTTCTTCCTGGGCTATAATCCTCAAATCTGGCTCTATTAAAATTTTCCTTTTTTTTCTTAGGTCAGCTGATTAATTGTTCATCAACAACTTGTCCAAGGGAACCATGCCCTCTTCTGACAATGAGTGTACTCTTGTCTCTTAGGTTCCTATGATGCAGAAACTATGACATTTCTCTCCTATCACCCAGAGATTTGTGCTGTGTATAACAAAGGACTTATCTGATGCTTGAGGACTGATGAATGTGTTCCCTGGCCCTTAACCTGAATCAAAGGTTCTTAACTTCATGGAATCCCTTGGGGGAGGGGAGGTTCATGGATGGACTTTAGGAGCTTGGCCACAGCTTTCACTAGGGTAAAAGGGAGTCCTAGCATTAAAAGCTTGAAAAACCACCAACTTTGAAAAAACACTTCTAGGGCCTGACTTTTGTTGGATCCTTCTGACAGAAGCTGATTTTATGTGGGTCAGTTCATATGCAGGAATGTAATAAGCTCCTTTTTATCAAAGTTCTCCCATCACATTGAGATACTGGATAAGTGTCTAAATCCATTCCACAGCTCCATCTGTTAGTGCGGTATTGGAGTAGGCTTATTGTCCTCAACTTCATGAGCTGTAGACTATTTTAGAAACAACAATTTTAGAAACAATTAGTTTGGATATCTGCCCATAAGCATTCCCAAAATAAAGTCATACTTAGATATTGTGGATTCAAGGTCCTTTTTAAAAAAATACACACACTCTCTCTTTTCTCTGTTATCTAATTGTAAGAAATACAATGGGTCTTTTTAATCATTTAGATTAATAAGACCTAGAGCAAAATCCTGTATAACTGAGAGTCAAAATTCTCAAGCTTTGCCACCTACAAATTCCTTAGGTACATATTTACATTTGAGAGATAAATCCAGTTTACTCTAACCAAGTTATTTGTTATGTTAACAGATTTCTGTAAGAAATTTTATTAGGATCATTTTGTAAAAGCATAAAATATCAATTTTAGTATTAGAAAAAATACTTTCCTCGGTCAAATCTTTTCCCCACAGCCCTCCAGCTGAAACTTTCCCTACCTTCTCATTGAATTGATGTAATTACCTGAAACCAATCTCATGAAGCCATGTCAAACAAACAGGGAATGTTGTTACAAGAAGTTAACATTTAGGTCCCAGAGAAAATCTCCTTTAGCCTTTCCAGGTAAAATCTTCAGTAACGCTTGTCCTTCAGTAACGCTTGTCCTGTGTACCCTGTAGGGCTTCCCGGGTGGCACTAGTGGTAAAGAACCTGCCTGCCAGTGAAGGAGACTTAAGAGACATGGTTCCTTCCCTGGGTTGGAAAGATCCCCTGGAGGAGGGAATGGCCACCCACTCTGGTATCCTTGCCTGGAGAGATATCCCATGGACAGAGGAAGGAGCCTGGAGGGCTACAGTCCATGGGGTCGCAAGAGTTGGACACGACTGAAGTAACTTAGCTCACACACACGTCCCCTGGAAGAGTCCCACCACACCTGAGGTCCTCGGAGCCTTTGAAGAAATGGTGCCCGTATCTCCCACACTTCTCAGACCCAGAGATGTGTGCAGAGGCAAAGCAGACCAGAGTTTAACACAGCCCACCCCTCTGATCCTTCTCTGAGGAGACTGCTCACACCCCAGACCTTGGCTAAGGAAAAACATCCCATTGTCTGAGGCAAAAGGACATCACGTCATTTCATCCTGTGCCTCGCAAGGCAGTTTGGAACAAGCGATCCTGATTGCAGAGACATTGAGACAGTTCCCAGCTGCACCGTGACTTGTTTGCAGTTCCTAGGCAACTTGCCCAGTTTCCTCTGCTCCCAAATTTTCCCAACTGCAAAACTGAGATAATTCTTATTACCTTTCTCTTGCAGTGATCTGAAAAATAAATAGGGCCAACGTGACTAAAGACAATTGTCTGAGGGCGTATTTGCCTACAATTACAGGTGGGGTTTTTCTTTCTTTTTGATAATGTTGTTTGGCTTTTGTACTGATTTTGGCATAAACATAGTAAAATTTAAAGCTACTTTAAACTCTGACCTACCTAATGTCAATGGAACGTTCACATTATGCCAAGCACTTCGCTAGGCACATGGAGAAAACAGAGGAACGTTTCCACCCTCAGGGACCTCGCAGCTTACGGAGAAGGAAGTGTTAGAGCCTAGATATTGTGTAGTGTCAGTCAGCAAGGTAGCTGGGTTGGAATCCTGCTCCACATTCTACGAGCTAGAGACCCTGGAAAAGTCACTCAGCTTCACCAAGCTCCCGTCTCCTTATGTAAAGCATAATCACTAACATTTGAGGGTCTACTGGGTGGCAGGAGGTATTTACCTACTTAGGATGCAGAACAGCTGCCTGAGATGGACACTATTATCATCTCCTTATCTGTATCCACATCTTATAGATAAGGATTCTGAATCATAGAGACGTTATGTGACTCATCCCAGGTCATACACAGTTAGGAACCAATGTGCAAACCCACGCGGCGTGACCTCAAACGTGCAAACTTTCCCACCAAACCACACTATCATCGAATGGACGTGATGGTCACTTCATGTAGACTGGGCAGGATCAACTGAGACGGGTGCGTAAAAAACTGTTAACCAATGTCTGACACATAACAAATGTTCAATAAATGTAGAAGTTGCAGTGGAAGAGATGAGACACATATAGAAGTAAGGAAAATGCTAAGTCTATTTCATGGGAAAGCTCCCTCTTACAGATCAATCATTATACAGGGGGTTATGGTAGGGAGTTCTGTTGCGGAAAGAATGGTTTATGAATTGCAACATTTCTGGATCAACATACGATGAAGGAATAGTGCTTCATATATATGTAAATTTCTGAAGGTCATCTTTTGAAAAGGTTAAAGTACCTGCAATATCCTGCTGTTAATAAATTCAGACGCATTCGTGAGAACAGTTTTTGCACAGGGGACATAGAAAATGCATCTGCTACAATTATTCTTTCCCCTTCTTTAACCCCCATCCCCCCTCCAATTTCCTTTAGGAAGAAACCACAGCATGGAGTCTCTTTTCAGTCTCTTTTAAAATTTAAAAACCCCCAAAAAGAGATCCTGCTTGTAAAACCTTTCAGAGTTGTTTGAAAAAGAGAAGGGGGAAAAAAAAAAGGCATAAGGAGCCAAGTGCTTATATTCTGGCCAAGTTATGAGCCTTTGAGAACAACAGCTTGAGGGGAGGACAGTTAACCCCATTCTCTCGGGCAGAGTGAGCTCCTTCCCACGGGTCTGCACTGCCTGTGACGCTCAGCCCACCCTCGCCCTCCTCGGGAGAGGCTGGACCTCCGGAGAACTGCGGGAATCTGCAACAAAAAAAAATGATGACAGTCTGAAATACGTCCCAGTGCCAACCTCCGAATTCGTCCGTCACCTCAGACCCTGACGAGTTGACAGAGCAGCAGAATTTCAACTCCAATAGACCTGAATGTGTTTCTGGGCAAAGAAGCAGAGCTAAACAAGGACAGAGATTTAAAGAATATTGGACATTTGTCAAACTTATTTCCAGGCTGTGTGCGAAGACAGGATTCAGCTGCAATTTTCTGCCAAGGCTCTGGGTCCAGCCACCTACCTGAAGGTAAATTTTAAGAAGTTTACTGTATTGACTTAATTGTATTTGTTAACCTAGTTTGCATGATCAGACAGAGAGGTCTAATATTTTTGCCTAATACAAAGCCACTTGTTAACAACAACAATGAAAAAAAAAATCCTTTTGCATGATTTACAGAAAAACTACTTACTAGGGAATTTTAACACTAGAATTCATGTTTCCTTTTCTTCCCCATGGTTAAAGAGCAAATACTAATAAATGATGCTTAGAAATGGAAAAATATTGTTGGCCAGACTAGCATTCAGATCTTGGTGAAGTCTGAAATCCTGAAATGTGTTTTGCAGAAATACTTGACTAACTGTATTAAATAAATCAAAAGGAAAGTGGTTGTTAAAAATGAACTTTCAAATCAAAGTAATTTGGGTGTTTTCCCTGTTTAAATTATCTAAAGTTATTCAATCATCACCACTGTCCCAGTCTTTTACCTAATAGCAATGTAGAAATGGAACATTTTGCTTTTCCAAAAGATAAGAAAATTTCTATAGTATTATATTCATCTTTGATCATTTCTTTAGTTATTGTGACTATTTTTTTCCCGATTTCCTTTTAGAGTTTTCTGACTCATTGTCTCTTGTCTCCTTCCGTTATTTTTTTAGGATGCATACTCACATACACAAAATTCCTAATTCCTAATAATGTCTTATTTAGGAAGAGATAAAGGGGGAAGGGAATCAAAGAGCTAAAAAATTATCATAACTCCTATATTGTAAGGTATATTCATTTCTGACTCTGTCTTCTAAAATAAAACAATAATGCAAGCCATGCTCCCTCATTCCTCCTGGGAATTAGAGGTCACCCTGCAGGAGAAAGCTGTGCTTTCAACTGCAGATCAACACTGTTGATCTATAACCAAGAGGTCTTGCGGAGAGTGTATCCCTTTTGAACTGCCATTAATCTGCAAAGAGGTTAAATATGTCACCTTGGCATTATATCCGAGCTCCCCTCTGGCCCAGGGCCTAAGTACACTGAATAGAAATGTCCACTTGGTCCAACTCAGCAGAAATTCTTTTTTTTTTTATTCTCCCCTTTCTCGTGGATATCAGTCTTTTTCAGTTCACAGCTTATTCAGCTCAACCCTGATGGTTATGACTATCATTCACTATGACTATTTAAAAAAAAAAAAAAAGGACACCCCTTTCAGGAAATATTTAAGTTTGTATTTCCGTCCATCCAGTAAGATCCAGCAAAGCACAGCAGTGTGTTCCATCTGCTGACCACCCAGTGCTGCTTTCCACATTTTGGAAAACAATGTATACATGTTATTAGTGAATCTTGTTTATTTTCTTTCAGGGAATTTTTGTACAGCCATTTAGCAATTCAATTCCTGGGCTTTCCTTTCCAGATCCTTTGGTGTTTAATCCCCAATAGGCACTCAGGCACAGTTTCACTTATCAACTAAGTAAAAATAATAAATAGTGATGACAGAAATGAAATGAATAATGATGTGTCTGGACAGTTTCAAACATTTTTCATTTCATTTCCTCTCAACTGCTTGTTATTTTTATTCAGTTGATCTGTAATGTAAAACATTGCTATTTTATTTAAGAAGGTCCAGAATGTGTTGGGAATCTTTTTCCCCCAAGAATATAAATGATTATTTTTCAAACTCCACATATGATTTTGGAACAACCTCCAGTGAAGGAGAAGGAAGCCCCAGAAATTCAGAGGAACTTCCCCTGTAGGCCTGGATGCCCAAGGGATGTCCAATTAGGCTAGGAACTGGTTCACACAAGGCCCACAGAGCATCTTCTCCCAAGGGCTGTGCTTACAATGGTGGTACCACCTGAGGCTAGCCTGATTTTTATCTTGGGCATTAAAAGATGGTCAGAAGTCTGGGGAATAGAGTGTGTGGTATGGTCTTGACTGATTGTAGGGAGATGGTGTAACAAAATGAGTAAGATCATGGGCTCTTTAAACATACAGATCTGGTTTACATCTGGGCTTTACCAGGGTCTGTGACTTTGTGAAAATGACTCTTTGATCCTCAGTGCCCTCATTTGCGGAAATTGGGGTCTTAAAATTAGTTACTGCCTTAGCAATCTGTTGTGAGAATTGAGAGGAAATTAGCTATGCCTGATACATTTGAATCAATCTATCGATCATAACTAATATGAATGGAACTCTGTAGAAAGGGAATTTATTCTAGGTTTTCCCTCAGGATTTCTTCCTTGTAGTTACACACACTGTAAAATAAAATGACAATGCCAGGTCTATGCCTAGAAAAGTAGGTAGAGCATGGGTTTCAGTGTCTTACACACCTGAGTTTAAATCCTGACTTCTGCCTCTTACAGGCTATGTGAGCTTGCGGGGTCACATCACACCTTCTGGACTGAATTTACCCATCTGTTAAGCAAATAGTGATAATAATGCCTCCACTAGGGTCGTTGTAGGATTTAAATAAGGTGTTTTTTTAATGTCAGGTGCAGCACTTGGCAGAATACTAGACACACAGTGAAGAAGTTTTTGTTTTTGTTTTAATTCATTTGTATTGAAACATAGTTGCTTTGCAATGTTGTGTTAGCTTCTCCTGCATAGCAAAAGCAATCAACCGTATGTATACATATATCCCCTCCTTTTAGATTTTCCTTCTATTTAGGTCACCGCAGTGCGCTAAGTAGAGTTCCTTGTGCTATGTAGTATGTCCCCATCAATTGTCTGTTTTATACAAAGTATCAATATTGTATACAGGTCAACCCCAATCTAGTGAGGAAGTGTTTGATTACACACTTGGAATAATTTTTCTTGCAGTAAAATTGGGGGTCAAGAAAGAAATATTCTTTGAATTTTCTTTTGATCCAAAGAAATGGAAAAATAAATAAATCTGACCCTAGTGAGTTCCCTTGTGTGTGTGTGTGTTGGGGGGGAGCAGTGGGGGGAGAAGCTCAACATAAAGTATTACTGCTTTATCAATTAGTTGCTTCATAATGGCCAAGTCAAGTGAAACCAAAGTGAGCTTTCTGTTTCAGATTGCTGTTAAGAGGGGTGAGACGAAATAGGGCTTTGTGCTCAAATCTGTTTTATTGGCTACTTGGACAGGAGAGAAGGCCCCAACATTTCTCCTTTCTTATCTTTTCTAAAGGCAAGAATAGGGGTTTTGACTTGCTCTTAGGGGTTTGGTTTTTTTTTTTCTTTCTTTCTTTCTCTAACTGAAATTCACACGCCAGGGTTTGGGTTTTGTTTTTTGTTTTTGTAAACCTCTCCCCTATGTTCCTAGGACCAAAATGTCAGCTGCTTTTTCTGGCTACATGCAGCAGGAGCCTCCTGTCGTCATAGCAATGAAAGCGTATAGAGAGACTCGAGTTTCACAACCCTCTCTGTGAAATCACTCTGAGTCGGCTTTGAAAAGCCTTCTTTGGAAATGGAGCCTCCCGTCCTGGCTTCTTTCCTTCCTATTATGCAACCAACTTATGTACAGCAACGGCAGTAGCCAAACATTTCCTTTAAAAAGTCAGTGAATGGATGTAAAGACAATGAACAAGAAAGTCACTAAATGGTGACCATTGTACTGTGGAGTGCAGGGAGCAACCACCAGGAAGGCCAAGGAGGGAAAAAAAGCAAGGACCTCACTTTCTAGCACAGGCTGCACATCCCACAACAGAGCCATTTTCCGAGTTCCCACTACCGCCTCCCAGCTTCACCATGAGCTCACGCAAGTGGTTACCAATCAAGAGGATACATGGGCAGGTTTCCTGGAATCCTGGCACTCAGACTCTCTAGATTTTTATCGTCTCCACGCTTCACCTCATCCTCCCATATATAAAAGAAAGATAATAGTGGTCATAAATTTGTCATGGGAATTGCATGAGCTACTGTGTGTAAGACTCTTATTAAAGATTCTGACCAGTGGTAAAGGTTGGCTGTGAAGCCCCCCAAGCCTCAGTTTCCCCTGTGTCTTAAGTGGGAATAACAGCTAACTCATAGATTGTTCTAGGGTTCACTGAAACAATGGATGGAAGTGCTCAAGAAGTCGTAGCTCTTTTAATACTCTTCTCATTAGGTCCAACCCTGATAAGAATGACCTTTTTGAACCTTGAATTTCCCAGTAAGTAAACTGTAATGAAAACAGGCCTCAGAACTGTCACTGTATAAACACGAACCCTTGAGTGTCTTAAGAGAATAAAAGGGAATAATTGAGGATTTTTACCTTTATAAAGAGTAAAAAAAAGTCTTCTCATCTTAATTAATGCTAGGGCAAAAGATATCAAAGCACCTTATCTTTCATTAACATGCTTTTTTTTTTTTTTAGTTTCTGGCAGATCAGTGGTTAAACTCTGTGCTTCCACCATAGAGGGCACTGGTTTGATCCCTGGTCAGGGAACTAAGATTCTGTTGCCACATGGTGCAGCCAAAAAAAAAAAAAAAAAATCCATTTTAGTTTCCTCAGTGTTGAAATATTACTTATTTCTTCAGGTCATGAAACAAATAATATTTTTATCTTATGTCTCAAATGACTAATATGATGGCATCACCAAATCAATGAGCGTGAGTTTGAGCAAACTCCAGGAGATAGTGAAGGACAGGGAAGCCTGGTATACTGCAGTCCACGGGGTCACAAAGAGTTGGACACAGCTGAGCGAATGAACAACAATTCTGTGTGAAATGCCTGGAATACTACAGGTGCAAACAGAGAAAGATTATGTTCTTGTAGCACTTACTCTGTAGTTAGGGAGACAGGTATTAATCAAATCATTGCAGTAATAAAAAGTGGAAAAATATATATTTTTGTTAGGAACATATATATGTGTGTGTGTGTATAATTGAATCACTTTGCTGTACAGCAGAACTTAACACAAAATTGTAAATCAACTAGATTTTGATAATTTTTTTTAAAAAAGTATCTTTGCCCAAACATAAAGTGCTGCTAAGTCACTTCAGTCGTGTCCAACTCTGCGCAACCCCACAGACGCCAGCCCACCAGGCTCCCCCGTCCCTGGGATTCTCCAGGCAAGAACACTGGAGTGGGTTGCCATTTCCTTCTCCAATGCATGAAAGTGAAAAGTGAAAGTGAAGTCGCTCAGTCGTGTCCAACTCTGTGCGACCCCATGGACTGCAGCCCACCAGGCTCCTCCGTCCATGGGACTCTCCAGGCAAGAGTGCTGGAGTGGGGTGCCATTGCCTTCTCCGAACTAAAGTGACCTCAAACAAAAAGTCACCTTCATTTTTCTAATGAGAAGATCCTCAGCCAAAGTCTTTGGCCAGCCTAAGTGCACAGATGGATAATATATTGTAATGTATACCTAGGACACTTACTCTATTGTTACAAATACGTTATTTTAAATCTCATATCATTTTAAATATTTTATGCTTCTAAAAATAATTTTTTCCATTCTCCTATTTCATGAAACGACATTGTTAAAACTCTCTCTGTGCATCTTTAGCATCGTTGTGTTCACTGGATCGACTCTGTAATTATCTAAAGAGAAACGTGCATCAGCCATCTTCTGCACGTCACTTCTCAGAAATCTGCTGAGTCTGCAGATTTGAGCCCCAGGCATAAATTCTCATCCTCTGGTTATGATCTCTACATTTAATGACCTTCTATATGACTTTTTTCCAGTGCTCTTTAAAGGGCTTATTTAAAACCACCTGAGTCTATAAAGTGTGGTTTTCTAAAACTGTGTGATTCCAACACTTGCAAAAATGAAGTCATGCCTCAGGAATAATTACCAAATCTGCCTTAAATATCTTCATCTCCTTTTTTCTTGCCCAGGTGACCTTCTTAAGATCAAAAATAAGCCTTGCTTGAGATCGTTTCAGGCTGTTTGCCTGAAATGGTGCGTTGTTGTTGAAAATGAAATAACTGAGATCATGACCTTTCATGTAGGAGACATCAGAAGTACTAGAATCCCTCTTTTCTGCAAATCCCTCTTTTCTGCGGCTTGATTTGGGGCAGGGGGAGTTTGTATTATATGGAGCATGAATTGTGTATAATTATATGCTGATTACTAAGTGTTAAGAAGGCAAAGCACCTTTGTTCTAAGAAAGTATATAAGGAACCTGACCTCCACTCAAGGTCAGTGATGGCTTCCCTTGATCCAAAGGCTAAACAAAGATTAACACTATGAGAACTGTGTGTGCTGGGCAGTGGTGGTTGGGGCAAGTGGTGCTGGCAAGAGAATTCTGAGTGCGTCAATACTTCGTGCAAAGACCCTGTAGCAGGAGGGATCATGGGATATTTGAGGAACAGAGAGAAGGCCAGCTCCTCTGTGGGGAAGGGGCAAGGCAGTGGGAGACATGAAGCCTAAGCAGGTCCCCATAACACCCTTTCCCTAAGCACTTAAAGTATTTATCCTCTGCTTGAGTCATGATTAATATTCAATTCTGGTTAGAATTGAAGATCCAATGGGTATGAACTGTATCTATCCCTGCCTAGAATCCCATAGTTGTTGTTTTTGTTCAGTTGCTCGGTCATGTCCAACTCTTTGTGACCCATGGACTGCACAATGCCATGCTTCCCTGTCCTTCACCGTCTCCCAGAGCTTGCTCAAACTCACGTTCTTTGAGTTGATGAGTCGATGATATCAATCATCTCATCCTCTGTTGCCCTTTTCTCCTCCTGTCCTCAATCTTTCCCAGCATCAGGGTCTTTTCCAAAGAGTCTACTCTTCGCATCAGGTGGCCAAAATATTGGAGCTTCAGCTTCAGCACCAGTCCTTCCAATGAATATTCAGGGTTGATTACCTTTAGGATTGACTGGTTTGATCTCCTTGCAGTCCAAGGGATTCTCAAGAGTCTTCTCCAGCACCACATTTTGAAAGCATCAATTCTTCAGTGCTCAGCTTTCTTTAAGGTCCAATTCTTACATCTGTATATGACTACTGGAAAAACCATAGATTTAAATATATGGACCTTTGTCGGCAAAGTGATGTAGGTTCAATTAGTCAAGATGACAGGCAGGTGAAGGTCAGAGCCTTAGAAATGTCTGCATCTGTGAGTCTGAGTGTATCATACACTGGAAGGTCTGAAACACTTTGATATCAAATGATGATTCAGCAGAGATCTCGAAATAGAAAGCCATCTTTCTTAATCCTTCAGATTACTGTAACACCCAGATACAGAGCTCTCCCAAGAGATTCACTAATACTTTAAAAGCCCTGAAGCGACAGAATTAACTCTGGATCAGGTAACAACATGTATACCTTAGCCAAAATGTGACTAAGGGATTTGCTCTCTGATAACTTGGCTATGTGTAAAGGCAGGATGGAGGAGAATGTTCTGTTTGAGTCTGATTATGAAATATCTATAATAATCATTTTGTTCACTCCATTTCCTTGAAGGGAAATTTTTCCATAGCTGTAATAATTACTAAAAATAGCAGCCTACAGTCTTCCCCTGATATAAACAAACTTCACCAAAGATACCTGGCCTTATTTGGAAGTGTGGACATACATATGCTGGGAAACAAGATTCTAACAGTAAGAAGAAAAGTAAAGTAACAGGGCAAACGCTCAGTGCAAACCTCTCCTTTTTCTAGGGCATATGTTATGTCGCGTTCAGTTCTTCTTACTTCCGATGAGGCAAGATGATCAGATCAAGTAGTCATCATCTGCCTTGAAAACCGAAAATGGTAAAGCAAGTTTCCTAGGTCTCAAAGAGAAGGAGTAGGACTTATAAGTTTGGCGGAGGCGAATGAAGGAAGCAACAACGGTAGAGTATATACTGGCTGCCTGAGGATCTCGAGTCAACATGAGAATTCAATTACAAAATCTCGAAAGGATAACAGAACCCAGATTTCCAAGGAGTCGACATAGCCAACACAAGAGATGGAAAAGAGTAGACTCCAAGCCCGTTCCTAACTTTAAAGGCACGGAAGGCCATGTTTCCATTCCAGTTCAGTGGTCAGAAAGCTTGTCAACGCTTAGGAGAAAAAGAAAGAGCAGGGAGATAAGAAGAGAGAAGAGATACAGAAAGATTTGGAGTACCCCATGGAGATACATGGTTGGAGTTAGTAGATTTATATGGCAAGGCAACAAGCAGGACTTTAAAAATAAAATGTGACATTTAAAATGTAAATTTAAACTCATGTTCTTTTTTAAAAAAAAAATCTATAGGAACTGAAAATAAATCAAATACAATACCTACTCTGACCCAATCCTATTCCAATTTAAATTTCTAGAAAATATTATGGAAACTGAAATGAAACCAATACAAATAAGAACTCAAAATGAACCACAGAGCCCAAAATGTTTTCTGGCTGTTTGTGTAAATTCTGTCTAAATCTAGATGGAGAAGGCCAAATTCTAGAATATGCCAAACTTTAGGTGCCCTTGCCTTCTCTAAGAAGTAGAAATTTTAGGAAACCCAGAGACAGAGAGACCAAGAGTCAGAGGGCTTCACTCGGAGGAACGTCCTATGTTTCCTACCAAATGCCAAGCAATATTTAGCTATCACTTGCACTGCTTTCTACCCTCAACCTGAAGGACCGCACACTTAGTCTTGGAGACCAGAGCTGAGATCACTCTGTCAGAGGTCAAGGGTGGCGGACATTCACATGGCCCATTCTACCCGTTCCTTTCAGACCAGTCTCTGCAGGCTTGGCTGGACTACCCTTCTAGCTAGAGGGAAGATTATTCAGACCCTTTGCTGTTTTTTCCTGTGACAGAACTCATAGACCTGCTGAGAAATCTAATTACAATCTCCTTTCATGGTGAAATCCAATTACAACCTCTCCCACCGTGAAAGCTAATCCTTTAGATACAAAAGGAAACTCAACAAAGCTGTTTCAGACTTGAGGATGTATCTATGTCCAGTCTTTTCTCTTAAGCAACTATGCAGAAAGGTTGCAGTGACCTTGACCTGCCTTGTTTAGGAACAATGGTCATTCTATTACTACTCCCATTCCCATAAGAAGGAAAACTATGTTCTTATTTGATCCCAGGAGTTTCTAAACTCCTGTCTCAAGGATCCATTACTTGAGCAAAGCAAATCCTCCACGTGCACATTCTTGATTCTGCAAAACGACTTCTCTTTTTGAATGTGGAATGTTATGTCAAACAAGAAAAAAAAATGGTGAGTTTATAGTCAATATCTTTCTATAATTTTTTCCTGACATCTTTTTTAACATTTATTTATTTTCATTTCTTTATTTGGCTGCTCCAGGTCTTAGTTGCTGCATTTGGGATCTAGTTCCCTGACGAGAGATAGAACCCGGACTCCCTGCATTGGGAGTTCCGAGTCTTAACCAATGGATGGACCACTGGAGAAGTCCTTTTCCTAACATCTTTAATGCCCAGTGCCACCCTTTCAGCCAAATCATTCCCTTGAGGATAATGAGAAACCGCCATGCTGCTTGAAGAAGGGTCACCCCAAAATCCTAAAACTTAATTGAGATAAATAAGACATTTCTCAAGATAGTCATTTATGGAAACACGTATTTTACAAATACCTGGCAAAAGTCTGTAATTGTTGAAACAATGAAACTACCAACCACATTCCAATCACATCATTATTGCCACCACATAATCACTCTAGTCCACCGAATAAGTGTAAGACCCAGATTTGCAGCCTAGCCCCCAAAATGGGCAATATTTTTAGAAGGAGCATCCAATCAACTTGCAAGTTTTTTTTTCAGTTCAGTTCAGTTCAGTTCAGTCACTAAGTCGTGTCCAACTCTTTGCAACCCCATGAATCGCAGCACACCAGGCCTCCCTGTCTATCACCAACTCCCAGAGTTCACTCAGACTCATGTCCATCGAGTCAGTGATGCCATCCAGCCATCTCATCCTCTGTCGTCCCCTTCTCCTCCTGCCCCCAATCCCTCCCAGCATCAGAGTCTTTTCCAATGACTCAACTCTTCGCATGAGGTGGCCAAAGTACTGGAGTTTCAGCTTCAGCATCATTCCTTCCAAAGAAATCCCAGGGCTGATCTCCTTCAGAATGGACTGGTTGGATCTCCTTGCAGTCCAAGGGACTCTCAAGAGTCTTCTCCAATACCACAGTTCAAAAGCATCAATTCTTCGGTGCTCAGCCTTCTTCACAGTCCAACTCTCACATCCATACATGACCACAGGAAAAACCATAACCTTGACTAGATGGCCCTTGTTGGCAAAGTAATGTCTCTGCTTTTGAATATGCTATCTAGGTTGGTCATAACTTTCCTTCCAAGGAGCAAGCGTCTTTTAATTTCATGGCTGCAGTCACCATCTGCAGTGATTTTGGAGCCCAAAAATATAAAGTCTGACACTGTTTCCCCATCCCTATTATCCATGAAGTGATGGGACCGGATGCTATGATCTTCGTTTTCTGAATGTTGAGCTTTAAGCCAACTTTTTCACTCTCCTCTTTCACTTTCATCAAGAGGCTTTTTAGTTCGTCTTCACTTTCTGCCATAAGGGTGGTGTCATCTGCATATCTGAGGTTATTGATATTTCTCCCGGCAATCTTGATTCCAGCTTGTGTTTCTTCCAGTCCAGCGTTTCTCATGATGTACTCTGCATATAAGTTAAATAAGCAGGGTGACAACATACAGCCTTGACATACTCCTTTTCCTATTTGGAACCAGTCTGTTGTTCCATGTCCAGTTCTAACTGTTGCTTCCCGACCTGCATACAGATTTCTCAAGAGGCAGGTCAGGTGATCTGATATTCCCATCTCTTTCAAATTTTCCACAGTTTATTGTGATGCACACAGTCAAAGGCTTTTGCATAGTCAATAAGGCAGAAATAGATGTTTTTCTGGAACTCTCTTGCTTTTTCCATGATCCAGCGGATGTTGGCAATTTGATCTCTGGTTCCTCTGCCTTTTCTAAAACCAGCTTGAACATCAGGAAGTTTTTTTCAAGGGGTCACTTATTTATTTATTTACTTTTGGCTCTGACAGGTCTTTGTTGCAGTGTGTGGGCTTCCCATTGCGGTGGGTTCTCTTGTTGCAGGGCACAGGCTCTAGGGTGTGTGGGCTTCAGTAGTTGCAGCTCCCGGGCTCTAGAGCACAGGCTCAATAGTTGTAGCTCATGGGCTTAGTTGCTTCAAGGGATGAGGGGTCTTCCCAGACCAAGGATTGAATTCATGTATCCTGCTCTGGCAGGTGGATTCTTTACCACTGAGCCACCAGGGAAGCTCAACTCATAAGTTTTTAATTGCATATGAGCAGAACAAGAACACATAAATGCTTTTGTTTTGTTCTGTTCTGTTATATAATAGGGTAAAGTTTACCATGGGCTTCCTGGGTAGCTCAGCTGGTAAAGAATCCACCTGCAATGCAGGAGACTCTGGTTCGATTCCTGGGTAGGGAAGCTTCCCTAGAGAAGGGATAGGCTACCCACTCCAGTATTCTTGGACTTCCCTGGTGACTCAGACAGTAAATAAACCATCTGTGAGAAGCCTGGGTTTAATCCCTGGGTTGGGAAGATCCCCTGAAGCAGGGCATGCAACACATTCCATTATTCTTGCCTGGAGAATCTCCAAGGACAGAGGAACCTGGCGGGCTACCATCCATGGGATCACAAAGAATCAGACACAATTGAAAGACCAAGCACAGCACAAAGTTTACCATAGTTTCATAACACTGCTATGACCAAAGAGCTAATAAAAGTAAATAAACAAGGATAAGAATCCAATATCCAGAGTGACCCTCAATAGCCCCCAAAGTAATGTATTTTTGCTTGATTCAAGTTGAGTTACCTAATTATCTATATAAAATGATAGAGACACAGAGGGAAGATGACCTAAAATCTACAGAAGTCAGAACTGATCTTGATCATGGATCAAAGAAAACCTGTAGCTGGTTTCAAGGCGTCATGATTGGTCAAGTCTTCATACTGCCTCTATTGCTGTTGCTGTTTATTCACTAAGTTGTGTCCGACTCTTTGTGACGCCATGGACTGTAACCCTCCAGGATGCTCTGTCCGTGGGGTTTCCCAGATAAGAATACTGGAGTGGGTTGCCATTTCCTTCTCCAGGGGATTTTCCTGACCCTGGGATCAAACCTATGTCTCCCGCATTGGCAGGTGGATACTTGACCAGGAAAGTCCCTCATGCTGCCTTAGCACAGTGGAATCATTTTTAACTCTCAAACCATTTGTTCAGTAGACTTTGCAGCCTTTTATTGGGGACCAAACAACTTTGAGCTAACTCTAAATCGACAAAGCATTCTGTTGGAATTCACAAGGGACAAAACACAGATGCTGAACCCCGAGTGTCTTCTTTCCTTCTCTTTTTCTTCCCTGCTTCCCGGTTCCAGCACACATAACAGCAGGCTTTTAAGGGGATATAGATTAAGCTCTTTCTAGGACAACATTTCAATGATTTCTAAAATATAGGCAGAGAAAACTACGGGAAGCTTTTGTTTTAAACCAAGAGCTTAGAGCTTTTGGCATAGACCTTGGCATTCCCAGTGGTCTTGCATCAGTATCTTTTTAGATAAGTATAGGGGGACAGAGAGGTAGAAAGTACCAGCATCATCTCACCTATAAAAACAGATGATTGATGTCTTCCTGTGATAGGAAAACAATGCAAAGTGATTGATTTCAAAAATAAATGTTTTCTTATAATTTGAAAAATAACCTGGGTAAAAAGTTGGAGATTACCACGGCCTGAGATCTGGATATGATTAAATTCTTTTCTTTCTCAAAAGGTGACACACAAAATTCCAGCCCATGCTGCCTCTAAATTTGATTTTTGTTGTTTTATCTTTCCCAAATCCTGTGTTTAGATGGTGGCCACAGTAAGGTCTGATGTTGTGGTCATGGCTGGAGGTGGCCAACTCACCTCACGCTTCCCAGCATCTTGTTAGAGGGGTTAATATCTCTAGAGATCCATAGCCAGTTATTGAATGCGGTGTGTACATATCAGTGCCATGAAACCCAAAATAGCCATTGTCCAAAAACAATTAACAACAGATTCCCTTGTGCAGTATTTTTCATCCAAGATACAATTTTGTTTTAATTTGGCTAAGTAGATTACTCTTGATTGGGCAAATTTCTACCCATTCTGGGACTAATCATCTAAAACCAGTGTTTTTTAGAAATGTTCAGTCAGCCTAAGCTAATGAGTTGTGTTTCCTTTGGTGTGGGAAAGGAAAAGAACAAAGAGACTCATTTACTTCCCAAGTCTCCAGATTAATCCTGGTGTCAGGACATTCTAGAGACTGCATGAAAAGGGAAATGGAAGAGTAAAGTGAAAAATGCCACGTTCCAACTCAAAACACTCCCAGAGCTAATTGCCCATATGTCTTTCCAAAATTCTTCTATTCTATAACACCTTCAAATCCTGTGTGAAATCATTTTAATTGAGTGCTAATCACATGTAATATCTTGTAATTTTTTTATTGTCTCCAAAGATAAGGACTGATATGTTCCATTTAAAAAGAAATATGTGCACTTGCTAAGATATGTAAGGGAGAAAAAATTTTTCCTCACCCTCTTATGTTAAGTAATTGCGGTCTGCACATTAAACTGACCAAATACAGATTAATAGGAGAAAAGGGTTATTCCCACATATAGAAAAGCCAACAAAGGTTCAGTTCAGTTCAGTTCAGTCACTCAGTCGAGTACAACTCTTTGCAACCCCATGGACTGCAGCACACCAGCCTTCCCTGTCCATCACCAACTCCTAGAATTTACTCAGACTCATGTCCATTGAGTTAGTGATGACATCCAACCATCTCATCCTCTGTCGTCCCCTTCTCCTCCTGCCTTCAATCTTTCCCAGCATCAGGGTCTTTTCCAATGAGTCAGTTCTTTGCATCAGGTGGCCAAAGTATTGGAGTTTCAGTTTCAGCATCAGTCCTTCCAATGAACACTCAGGACTGATCACCTTTAGGATGGACTGGTTGGATCTCCTTGCAGTCCAAGGGACTCCCAAGAGTCTTCTCCAGCACCACAGTTCAAAAGCATCAATTCTTGGGCATTCAGCCTTCTTTATAGTCCAACTCTCACATCCATACATGACTACTAGAAAAACCATAGCTTTGACAGACCTTTGTTGGTAAAGTAATGTCTCTGCTTTTTCCTTAAGCTGTTAAAGGCTTACCTACCTAACACAGTGGAAGAAAGAAAAGGGAGAGAAACAGCTTCCATTGGAAAAGCAAAAAGGTTTCTTTAGGAAAGACAAATAGTTTTTAGAACAAATGAGATAAGAGTTTGTGATACTTGTCTATAAAGATACAAGTGGTTTTTTGGTCTCCCTCAAAGTCATAGAACTCCCTTGAAGGGGAGTAGATCTTATGATAGATTCACTCGGTCTCTCTTCTGGGAGTAGAAGCCACACTGAAGAGGGAATTTATATGACAGTTCTCACTTCTCAAATTTTCTGTTTGTAGTTAAGCAAGGGAAGCTCTGAGAAGGTTTCTTTTTGCTTCTATTGAATTTCAAATGTCTTCATCCTAATAATCTGTATACCAACTCTAGGATTCTGAATGTGTCCTTATAGCTACTATAGGAAGACTTGAAACAGGGCAGGACAGGGGAGCAGGAGGAAGTTTTGTTGGCAGTGGATCTGAATTATATTTAAACCCACGAATCCTAAATTTGAATCAAAGACTGTGTGGTTTAAAGTCCCAGCAAGGAAATGATGGATCCAGGAAGGAAAACTGAATTTGTGGACTTGAGTGTGTTTCAGTCGTGTCTGACTCTTTGCAACCCCGTGGACTGTAGCCCTTCAGGTTCCTCTGCCCATGAGATTTTTCAGCAGGTCCAGGGAATTTGAGAAGAGTGAAATTAAGGGGTGATTTACAAAGGAGTGAGCAGAGCATAGCGAAGTCACAGGGGTTGTAGGAATAGACTAGTAAGAGCTAAACTTGTATGAAGCAGGGAGAGGAAGACTTTTTGAACTCAGAAAATGCTGTGTGGAGAGGGACACTGATCTTCAGGTGAGGGACATAGTCACCAAGAGGATGCTGAGAATATATATTCCCTGATTTACTCTCCTCTTTCCCTCCAATCTCTCCTGAAAATGCACCCCATTGGCTGAACCCAACAGAAACCATCATGCAAGAAAACCTGCTGATGCAGTTCACACAGGCCCTGGGGCAGCTCAGGACGAAGAACACTGGAGAGTGGGTGTGGAATGAATCTAAGATGTGTGAATGTTCAGAAGAACAAAATCTCTTCCCAATGTGGGAAAAGCAGAATGCACAGCTGTAGACCAGCTGTGTCTTCTCCTTGCTTGAAAGAATTTTCTGGAACATCCCCTCTGACAGCATAAATAAGCCTAGGGTTTTCACCCTATTTTCAAAGAACTCCCCAAACCCCAGCCACGAAATCCATTAGGGTTTATTGTATCTGCGGCTTTCACAGAAGGCAGATAAGGAGTAACGTAGCACCACGGGGTGGGCAGTTGTTCTCTGATTCAGCATGTTGGCCACGTGACAAGCCACTGCGACCATGAACTGAATTCTGAAGGGACTTCTGCTTGGAGTGAGTGCTTTCATTAGCAGTTCTCAAAACTACTCCTCAAAGCCCATCATTGTTCCCCAACACCATGAGAATGAGGTTACTTGGAACTGTTCTTAGGTATGACTTGCTGTTTTTCTTAATCCTGGAAAAGAACAACCCCAGTGAATGAGTCTTGGTACATTCACGGAGCCGAAAGCACTTGAAATTCTTTTCCCAACTAGCTGAACTCAACAACCGACTTACTCTGTTAACAAAAGAGCAGAGACAATTTCCATTGAATCCAAAGAGGTTTTATGTGCTGGTAGAGTTTAACTAATAAGGAAAATTCAAATAAGAGCAGTCAAAGGAGAAAGCTAAGAACCTGGCGTTGAGAGAAAAGACATTCCAAGGAGGTTGAGAACAAAATAAATTAGGGGGTTGAGAGAGGAACTAAAGGCAGGCAAAGAATAGGACTAATGTAACTGATCACTTCAGGGGCTAGGTCGGCTTTGAAAGGTGACTCATCATGCTACTAGCCCTAGGAAACAAATCACTTAGATATTAATTCTGTTATTGACAAGTGCCACAGGCCTTCAGGTGAGCCATACTCAGGAGTGGATTCAGAACTTGTGAACCAGAAGTTGACACAACGTGTGGGCCCTTCTTTTTTAAAAATAGAAAAATTGAAAGTAGGCATAGGGTTTTGTAAGAAGCCTGCACAAGTAGGGAGCCCTAGAATTTGAGCTTCTTGGCTTTGTGGCACATCCACCTCTGACCATACTCAGAAGTCTGTGCTTCAAAGGATAGGCAAGAAAAGGGAGAGGAATGAATAAATGTAACGTATGAGAAACCCCCACATTCACAGAGAAAGAGGAAATTGACAAATATCAGAATATGATTTGAGGAAAGAAAAATAAATATGGCCCAAGTCATTTCTTCCCTACATCCCAGGGCAGGGAGGGGTGGCGATTTTCCAGAGGACTGTCAAATGCCTCAGGAGGAAAACAGAGCACTGCCTCCAAGGGTCCATCCCATACAAAGCTATGAAATGAGACCGAGGTTGCTCCATGTTTAAAGAATCCACCTGCCAATGCAGGAGATGCAGGTTCAATCCTTGGGTTGGGACATCCCCTGGAGGAAGAAGTGACAATCCACTCCAGTATTCTTGCCTGGAAAATCCCATGGAAAGAGGAGCCTAGCAGGCTACAGTCCATGGGGTCGCAGAGTCAGACATAACTTAGTGGCTGAGCAGGCACACACGAGATTAGTGAGTGGTGGATGGCACAGTAAGATAAGGAACTCTGAAAGGAATGATGAAGAGATGTCAAAACAGGGTTATTGCACAGTCTTGCCTAAGATAAGCCTGTGGGGATCCTCTAAATATAGTTGAAATAATCCCTCAATTACGCATTACAGGATGGAAAGAATGTACTAATTTCTCCTGAGCTAGAAAGAGAGAGATTCTTGAGAATGTCAAAGCCGCCTCTTTGGAAATTCTTGCATCCTTTGGCTTTCATGCTCCTCAGTCACAACTGGGCACAGTGGTCAGAAAGATGTGCAGGAAGCTCTCCTTGAATGGATGGGTGAATGAATGGAAACTGAAGCAGAAGTGAGGTGACAAGTGAGAATACATGAATGATGCATGGGTGAAATATTTACAATAGCACCTGGCACATAGTAAAATCTCAAAAAAGATAAGCCATTGCATCAGTTACTATATTAACCAGCCAAGAATGAGAACCTATTTTTTTCAATAAAATAATACATTGTTGAATATGTGATTCTACTTCTAAAGAATATTTCACTCAAGATATTTAATGCCCATGCCAATTCTTCATTGCTGCTTACAAATGTGACTTTCAAATAACACTTATTGCACAATTTCTCAAGATTTTGTGGGTCAGGAGTCTGGGCACGTCACTCAGGGATACTGAGTTGGCAGGTGAGCCGCTCTGCAGGGTCCACAGTGGCTCCACTCAGACACACTGTGCCTTTGCAAACTTTGAAAGCTGGGGTCAGCAGGAATCATTGAACAGTGTCTACAGTAGGGTGACAGTCTCTCACAAAATGGTTTGGAACTCCCAAAGCAAAACGTTCTGAGAGATTCAGGTCAAAATTCCAAGGCTTCTTATGAGCTAACCTCCAAAGTCCCAACTTCCACTTCAATCATTTGGTCAAGTAAGTCACTAAAGCCAGTCCAGATTCAAGGAGAGGAGAATTTGACTTCACTTCTCAATGGAAGATGCAGCAAAAAAATTTACAGTCATCATTACTATACTATATGTTTATACATATTAAATGAAAAATGTTAGAAATTGTCTCAAGACAACTACTCACATGAATTAGAATAGAGTTGACATTAGTGGGTATTTAGTTTTTAATGGAAGACCTGTTTCTGCCATATCAATGTTTCATATGTATATTTGTTTTGGTGGTCTATGAGCCAGCCAGTAGAAGACCTCCAGGCATTTGAAATTTCAAATCCTGGGCTTCTGCAAAAAGGCTATAAAACAGTCTAGTAGTCTAGTAGTCATCTTGTAAAACCCCAGATGAGTTCTCTTACAAATTTGGTAATAAGACACTTTGTTTCTAAGAGATGAAAAAGGCTCTCCTTGAATTTCCCTACCATCTCTCATCTTTAACCTCTGTATTCCCACGGCGGGAAAAAATGGGACAAAGGGAAGAAAATAATAACTTAAGGGAATTCCCTGGTGGTGCAGTGATTAGGACTCCATGCTTTCACTGCAAAGAGCCTAAGTTCAATCCTTGGTTGGAAAGCTAAGGTCCTGCAAGTCAGGTGGCACAGCCAAGAAAAAATAATGATAATAATTTAAGAACTCCAAGTAAAAGGATGAATTAAAGTTCCTGTGAATTATTACTTATTACAGTTATTAAGCCATCTTTATCCTTATGAATATTTCAATGAAATGATATCTTTTTTCATTTTTATAGTTAGTAAAATTGTCAAATGCCTGTTTGACCACATTTGAGTCTCAAAACAACCCTAAGAGATAAATAGGAAAACTACTATCGTTTTTCCTGGTTTGTAGATGAAGAAGACAGTGACTTGACCAAAGTCTCTTGCCTGGTAAAAAGCATATAGTTCAGGTCAGGGGACTTTCCTAGTGGTCCAGTGGCTAAGACACTGCTCTCCCAATGCTGGGGTCCCAGGTTCAATCCCTGGTCAGGGAACTAGATCCCACATGTCGCAACTAAGACCCAGCACAGCCAAAAAAATAAATAAACGTTTTTTGTTTGTTTGTTTTAAATAAATGTTTTTAAAAATTTATATAGTTCAGGTCTAGACTTAGATCTTCCAATTCCGTACTATGCTTAAATTCCAGGGCTCCTTACTTTCAGCTATGCTGCTGCCTTTGAATAATTTCATACATTTGGGCAAAATAACATTTATCTAACTTCATATAAACACTGATTATTTAAGTCTTCAAGAATAATAACTCTATATTCAAAATTTTTTCTCACTTCTGCATTTTTTATACAGAGTTTTATTTGCTCTTTCTGCAAAAATAACAATTTGTATTCTGTAGAGTGCACACCAAATTTGAATGTCTCAAAATATATGACTTTTTCCTTACCCAGGAATAAATGGTATTCATCATACTTAGCAAGATCATCATGGGTTTCATTTTCAAAGTATTTTGCAAGCATCAGCTAATTAAACCTTCTGTAGTCTCCAGCCTTACAGTTGTTTTAAAAAATTTCTCATTTCCCAGAAAAGTTCTCCACTCTGTCTTATTTACACAAATCAGTACATTTGTTCAGTTCTTAAAATAAGAAGCAAAAGGCTGTGAAATTATTTTTGATCAGTATGTCGCAAATACAATTAGCTCAGTGAGACAAAAATGCCCCGGGACTAGTCTGAAGGACAAAGAGGAACACAGCAGGGGAACTCGAGGCCTTTTGCCTTCTAGATACTGGTGAAGTGAAGTGAAGTCGCTTAGTCGTGTCCGACTCTTTGCAACCCCATGGACCATAGCCTACCAGGCTTCTCCATCCATGGGACTTTCCAAGCAAGAGTACTGGAGTGGGTTGCCATTTCCTTCTCCAGAGGATCTCCCCAACCCAGGGATCAAACCCAGGTCTCCCACATTGTAGGCAGACACTTTACCATCTGAGCCACTAGGGAAGTCCTTTCTAGATACTGGGCTATTCCACAAAGCTCTGTCTTTAAAAATACAACACAGGCATCTGCTTTACAATTAAAACTTAAGGTGCTTTCCTGCTTGGATCATTCTAAATGACATAACCATAGTCTTCCTTTAAATTTTGTTTTTAATTTCATGTGGAAATAAACAGAGACCCCTAAAAAACAGTTCCATCCTGGGACACAGTAAAGAATCAGGAACCATGCAAGAAAGGTTGGGGTTGACTCCCCAAAAGCCTGCACAGCTGACCACTGAAGCTCATACAACAAACTCATCCTGTCTTCAAATGTCTTCTCCACAGCTATGCCAAGATTCTCAGCATCCTATAGTTCATTTGAGATAAGGCAAATGTGAAAATAGCTCTTAACTAAGACTAGAAAGACACTGACTTGCAAATTTTATCTCCTACCTATGGATTAGATGTATGTGCAAAACTAGAATTTAAATGTGTGGAATATAAGGCAAGTGATCTGGTTTTACTAAGAGAACTAAATGTGAACATATTCTGGAATTAGGACTCCTGGGCAGCTTGAAATCCACAAGGGGAAGCAGACTTGAAAAGAGGGAGGAGAAAAAGTAAGGAACACTGAAGGCTGATTTCTCTTATACCACACTAAATATAGGGCTTCCCTGATAGCTCAGCTGGTAAAGAATCCACCTGCAATGTTGGAGACCTCAGTTTGATTCCTGGGTTGGAAAAATTCCCTGGAGAAGGGACAGGCTACCCACTCCAGTATTCTTGGGCTTCCTTTGTGGCTTAACTGGTAAAGAATCCGCCCACAATGTGGGAGACCTGGGTTTGATCCCTGGGTTGGGAAGATCCCCTGGAGAAGGGAATAGCTACCCACTTCAGTATTCTGGCCTGGAGAATTCCATGGACTGTTTAGTCCATGGGATCTCAAAGAGTCAGATACTACTTGAGCGACTTTCACTTTCACTCTAAATATAAGACATAATGGCTATAATGATACTATTATTATGGGATTTTTTTTTTCTCTCTTGCTGGACCTTTATTGCAGTGCACGAACTCCATAGCTGTGGCTCTGGGACTTAGTTGAGACATATGAGATCTTAGTTCCCCGACCATGGATTAAACCAGGCCCTCTGTATTGGGAGCATGGACTCAGCCCATGGACGTCAGGGAAGTGGTCCCTATAATTATAATCTTGATGACAAGCACCAGACAGAGCAATAGAAATAATACTCATTTACACATGTATGTTTCGAGTTCACAAAGAGCTTCCCCGCCTCAATGGTGCCCTTTGACACTGGATTTGTAATTCCCATTCTGTAGATGAAATTTGGTGAGTTTCAATAATTTGCTCAAAGTAGTATTTAGTACTTGGCAGAGCCAGGGCCCAAAGCCAGACTTTGGATTTCTATTCTGCAGCCTGTTCTGTGAAACCATGAGAGAACCCTGGACTTGGAGTCCAGAGTGCCATGTTCTAGTCCTTACTCACCACTTAAGCCTTTACATGTGTGCTCAGTCACACAGTCGTGTCTGATTCTTTGTGACCCACGGACTGCAGCCCACCAGGTTCCTCTGTCCTTGGGACTCTCCCGACAAGAATACTGGAGTGGGTTGCCATTCCCTTCTCCAGGGAATCTTGCTGACCCAGGGATTGAACCCGGGTCTCCAGAATTGCAGGCAGATTCTTTACCATTTGAGACACCAGGGATATATATATAGCCAAATAAGTTAGATAATTCAAGCTTCTGTTTCTTTCTTTTTTTTTTTTTTTTGGTCACACCATGCTGCATGTGGGATGTTCGTTTCCCAACCAATGATGGAAACCATGCCCCCTGCAGTGGAAGTGTAGAGTCCTAACCATTGGACCACCAGGGAATCCCCAAGCTTCTGTTTCTTTATAGTTAAATATTATCTCTTCTCCTTTCCTTATTGGATAAAATGAGACAGTATGCAAGAAAATATTTTACATGCTATGAAATGCTATATAAATGTGAGGAAGGTGTAAATACATCCAACTTAATGAACTGATATTTCTAGGGGCCTCCCCTCAACAGACCCCTACAATTAAGCTTTCCTCCCTTTTGTCTGGAAGAACAAAGACTCTCTCCTCTTCTAAGTAGTATCAAAGGCTTCAGTTCAGTTCAGTTGCTCAGTCGTGTCCAACTTTTTGTGACCCCATGGACTGAAGCACGCCAGGCCTCCTTGTCCATCACCTACTCCCGGAGTTCACCCAAATTCATGTCCATTGAGTCGGTGATGCCATCCAACCATCTCATCCTCTGTCGTTACCGAGCAAATATGTATCAAGGGCTTACTGACATTTTATCATCTTACTTAATCTCCATCATCACTTTACAGATAAAGAACTGAGGCTTCAAAAAGCTCAATAATTTACCCAAGATTAAACAAATTAAGTACTAAAGCCCAGAAAGTCCCCTTTCAGAGCCTATGCTTTTAATCACTGAGCAATACTGCCTTCCCATTGACTGAGGCAGCTTCTCTGTTTTTCCCCCATTTTCATTATCTATTACTGCATAACAATCCACCGCAAAATCAAATGGCTTCAACCCAGTCCCCTTATTTGCACATGACTCCGCAATCCGTCCTGAGCTCACCTGGGTCGTTCCTCTGTTGACTTTGGAGTCACTCAGGAGGCTTCAGCCAGCTGGGAGCTCTGCTGGGGCTGAACCTCCCACAGGCTCTCATCCTCCAGGTTCTTTTTCATGAGGCCACTTACCGGTCAGCAGTCTGGACTGGCCTCCAGTCCAGGCTTTTTTACATCATGGCAGATGGCTTCCACAGGACGACAAATCCCACCGTGTAAGTGCTTCCCAGGCCTCTGCTGTCATCATACTGGCTGATGTCTCATTGACCAAGGTAGTCACAAGGCCAGGGGCAAAATCGCAGTGTATGTAACCCAGGAGGTGCGGTTCACTGGAGGTCGTCGTGTTTACCACAGCTCCCGTCTTCCCATCTACCTTCTCATTCGTTACTTATGCCTTCCCCTCCGCAGAGAAAATGCTTGGATGACCACGTAGGTGTCTGACTCTTTGTGACCTTATGGACTGTAGCCCCTCAATCTCCTCCATCCATGGGATTCTCCAGGCAAGAATACTGGAGTGGGTAGCCATGCCCTCCTCCAGGGGATCTTCCTGACCCAGGGATCAAACCTGTGACTCTTAAATCTCCTGCATTGGCAGGCAGGTTCTTTACCACTAGTGCCTCCTGAGATATGGATCAGCATATTAGAATACAAATAAACATTTCCTGTGACTGTACTTTCCCCTCTAGCTATCATCTTACTCTCCTTCCTTTCATAGCCAGCTATCTTTTTATTATTATGATGATTGATTGATTGATTTGGCTGCGCTGAGTCTTAGTTGTGATGTGTGGGATCTTCAGTCTTTTTTGTGGCACACAGGATCTTTAGTTGTGGCATGTGAACTCTTAGGTGAGGCATGTGGGATCTAGTTACCTGACCAGGGATCAAACCCTGGCCCCTGCATTGGGAGCAGAATCTTAGCCACTAGACCGCCAGGAAAGTCCCTCCCAGCCAACCGTCTTGAGAGTGGTCTACACTCACTGTCTTCACTCCTCTGCTGTCTATTTACTCCCCAGTTACTGAAGACTGGCCTCCACTGACACTATCGCACCAAAACCACCTACTCTTCTTCAACTCTCCACTAACCTCTGCATTTCCAAAGGCAAGGATAATCCTTAGCCGTGTTTACTCTGACCTCTCACTAACATTCAACATTTTCTTTTCCTTACGTGACTCTCCTGTCTCTCATCGTTTGTATCTTTCGTCTTCCCATCCTCCAACAGCACCTAATGATCTACACTAACCAGGGTGCTGGCTCCTGCCCTCTGTTCTATTCAATTGTATGTAAAGTAAGCTTTTCATGCTTACTTCCAGACCCGTTTATCTAAGTATGTGGAAGTCTCAGTTGCTCAATCGTGTCTGACTCTTTGCAACCCCATAGACTGTAGCCCACCAGGAGAACTCTGTCCATGGAGTTCTCCAGGCAAGAATACTGGAGTGGGTAACCATTCCCTTCTCCAGGGCCTGGAACCCAGGTCTCCCACATTGTGGCAGGCAATCCCTTTACCATCTGAGCCACCAGGGAAGCTGCTTATCTAAGTATATCTCTACTCAAATTCAACAAGTTCAAAACTAATTCATCATCTTTCTTCTAAAACTCTTATAATCCCTTATCTTAGTATTAACACTACTGTGTACCCAGTGGCCCAAATTAGAAATATAATAGCCCAACCCTCTTCCTTCTCTTCTTTCCACAGTATACAATTTGTCATTAAGTCCTACCTGTTCTGCCTTTTGGAGAAGGCAATGGCACCCCACTCCAGTACTCTTGCCTGGAAAATCCATGGACGGAGGAGCCTGGTAGGCTGCAGTCCATGGGGTCGCTAAAAGTCGGACACGACTGAGCAACTTCACTTTCACTTTTCACTTTCATGCATTGGAGAAGGAAATGGCAACCCACTCCAGTGTTCTTGCCTGGAGTATCCCAGGGACGGTGGAGCCTGGTGGGCTGCCGTCTATGGGGTTGCACGGAGTCGGACACGACTGAAGCGACTTAGCAGTTCTGCCTTTAAATATTTCTCAGAACTATCCACCAGTATACCAGCAAATGTTTAACAACCAGCTTTTGCAGGGAGATGGTGGAATTAGGTAGCATTTGAAGATTTCCACGGTGTAATCCTCCCGCCCTGGTTGATTTCAGGCTATTAATGTGACATCACTGAACAGACTTGGGAAGAGAAGTGCATTACCACACATTATATAGTATTTCCACCTACAGATACAACAGGCATAAATACCTTAAGAGAATACGTGGTAAGGTAGTAAAAATAAGTATAAAGGGGTGACTTTTGAGTATTTCTTTTGTTTTAACATAATTAAATTATAAGTGTATATAATTTAATTTTCAATGATGGCTTTGTTTAATAGCCAGCTCACAAAATTCCTGGAAAGTTAGCAACTGGCTTTCATGAACCACGACAAGCTGGATCTGTCTCTTTGTTTTCCATTCTTAAGACCAAAGGCAAAATTTAAGGCTCTGACCATCTCTCATCTTGATATTGCAATTTCCTCCTGGTAAGTCTTTCTACTCATCTGTCCCACACATCATTGTACCAAGGATCCTTTCTAACATTCAGATGTGATTATATCACTCCCCCACTTACAATCAGTCATTGAGGCCCCATAGTTTTTCAGCTGGAATTTAAAATTCCTAGTTTAACACACAAAGACTTGCCTTGTTTGGAGCCTTATCTCCCTCTGCTTCACCCACTAACACCCTAGAAACACAAACCTACACTGTCTTACGACTCTGGACCGTCACCCACGCTGTTTGCATCCTCAGATTGCCCTTCTGTCTTTCATACAGCTAATGAGTACTGACTGATTTTTCAAATCTCAGGTCAAAAACTTCCTCTTCTAAAAGCCTTTTCTATACAGGAGCAGTAGAGTGTAATGGTTAAGAACACAGACACAAAAGCAAATTCCTAGGTCTCAAACATTGGTTCTGCCACTTAGCTGAGTAACCTTGAACATGTTACTTACCCTTAATTTCCTTACTAATAAAATGATGAAAATCAAGTGTTAGCTGGTAGAATCATTTAAAAGATTCAAAGAGTTAGTATGTGCAAAACCCTTAGAACGGTACCTAAAATTTAAGCCCTTAAGACTCAGTAAATGTTAGCAGTGTATGTGTGTGTGTGTGTGTGTGTGTGTGCTAAGTCACTTTAGTCTTGTCTGACTCTGTATAGCCTGCCAGGCTCCTCTGTCCATGGGATTCTCCAGGCAAGAATACTGGAGTCGGGTGCCATTTCCTTCTCTGGGGGATCTTCCCAACCCAGGGATCAAACCCATGTCTCTTATGTCTCTTGCATTGGCAGGTGGGGTCTTTACCACTTAGCGACACCTGGGAAATCAATGTTAGCATTATAACTACCTAATTGTAAATGCTTCTTATCTGTATTTCCACTGCATTATGTATACACTCATCACATTATACTAAATCATTGATTTACTTGATACCCTCCTTTGTAACTCTTCAGACAGGAACAAGGTGGCCCTGTGCTTAGGCAGAGTCTAGTAAGTGCTCAATAAATGGATAAAAGAGTGATTGAGTAATGCAGGCTCTGGCCAAATGGACACATATTTCTTTTTTACTCATTTGGTTTCATTCGATTTGAGAAAGTGAAGGGAATTTGTAAGATCCTGTGATCAAATCAAAGGGAAATGTGTTCTCAAATGTAATTACCTATACATAGTGCTATTAAATGGCAACTCACTCCAGTGTTCTTGCCTGGAGAAGCCCAGGGACAGAGGAGCCTGGAGAGCTGCAGTCCATGGGGTCGAAAAGAGTTGGCCGTGACTGAGCGACTTCACTTTCACTTTTCACTTTCATGCATTGGGGAAGGAAATGGCAACCCACTCCAGTGTTCTTGCCTGGAGAATCCCAGGGACAGAGGAGCCTGGTGGGCTGCTGTCTATGGGGTCGCACAGAGTCAGACACGACTGAAGCGACTTAGCAGCAGTGCTATTAAAACTAAAATCAGATGGAAATTAGCCTTAAAACCCACAATATTCTTGCTGATTGATTGTGCTTTTGTGTTGCTACCATTTTAAAGAAGAGTGGTTAACAGTCTCTTAGCCCAATTCCATCGTTACTTGTGATGAACGTAGGAAAGACTCCTGGAGTTAAAGGGAGCTTTGGTCAATGTGTGGGCAAAAGGACTTTATATGTTCCACTGGAAAATTCTTCTGACCTCATGGCAAAACTTAGATTATATTATTTTCTGAGGCTCTACACTGTTGTCCAAGAATTGCTATTTGACTTTTACGGAAGATGAAAAAAGCAAAAAGATGAATCGAGCACTTCTTAGGCATCAGGCATTTTTACAAATACTATTTCTTCTGCTTTTCTTTCTTTTTAATTGAAGGATAATCACAATACTGCGTTGGTTTCTGACATACATCAACATGAATCAGCCATAGGTATACACAGTCCCCTCCCCATTGAGCCTCCCTCCCACCTCCTACCAACAATCTTCACAGAACTGAATTAGATGTTGTACTAGGGTTCTCCAGGGTTGGTGGGGCGGATATATATGTTTATGTGTACAGACAGAGAGAATGATTGAGTGTAAGAAATTGGCTCATTCAATTATAGACACTGGTAAAGTTCTGTGATTTGCCTTCGCAAGCTGGAGACCAGTAAGCATGGTGATTCCGGTTAACTCTGCAGCTCTGGTCTGAAGGCCTGAGCACCAGGGGCCCTGATGAGTATATGTTCCATCCAGAGAGCATCCATCCAGACCAGTGTTCCCGCTCAAACGGTGAGGCTGAGGGAGCAAATTCTCACTTATTCCATCGTTTTGTTCTATGCAGGTCCTCACCAGATTGGATGAAGTCCACCCACACTAAAAGGCAATCAGCTTTATGCAGATGACTGAGTCAAATGCTAATCTCTTCAGAAACACATTCACAGATGCACCTAGAAATAATGTTTAACCAGACACCTGGGCATCCCACAGGCCAGTCAAGTTGTCACATAAAATTAACCATCACATAGCCAACAAAGACCTACTGTATAGCACCGGGAACTCTGCTCAGTGTTATGTGGCAGTGTGGATGGAAGAGAGTTTGGGGAAGAATGGATACATGTATGTATATGGCTGAGTCCCTTTGCTGTCCACCTGAATTTGTCACAACATTGTTAATTGGATATATAACAATACAAAATAAAAAATTTTTTAAATAAAATAAAATTAACCATCACAGGTGTTATCCCCATTTTCAGATGAGGAATCTGAGGCTCAGAGGGTTAAGTAATTTGCCAAAGATTCCGTGGATGGCAAGTGTGGGTTCACGTTCAACCATGTGTGTTTCTAATCCCAAAGCACCATGTTCCTTCTACTAAGCCAGTAGTTCCAAATCAGGTGAGTTTGCCCTCCAGGGTGACTTGGCAATGTCTAGAAATATTGTTGATTGCCATAACGTGTGGGGATTAGGGGACCTGCTACTGACATGTAGTGGGTAGAAGAAGTCAGCAAGGCTGCAAACATCCTACAACACACAGGACAGCCTCCACCACTAAGAATCATCCCGCCCCAAATGGTAGTTGTGCCAAGATAGAGACACCCTGTGCTAAACTATACTATTTTATATTTTAACAGTTTTCTAAAACAGTAGAAAAATAATATGCTGATCTAAAACATAAATGATTCAGTTCAGTTCAGTCGCTCAGTTGTGTCTGACTCTCTGCGACCCCATGAATCACAGCATGCCAGGCCTCCCTGTCCATCACCAACTCCCAGAGTCCACCCAAACCCATGTCCATCGAGTCAGTGATGCCATCCAGCCATCTCATCCTCTGTCATCCCCTTCTCCTCCTGCCCCCAATCTCTCCCAGCATCAGGGTCTTTTCTAATGAGTCAACTCTTCACATGAGGTGGCCAAAGTACTGGAGTTTCAGCTTCAGCATCAGTCCTTCCAATGAACACCCAGGACTAATCTCCTTCAGAATGGACTGGCTGGATCTCCTTGCAGTCCAAGGGACTCTCAAGAGTCTTCTCCAACACCACAGTTCAAAAGCATCAATTCTTCAACGCTCAGCTTTCTTCACATACATGACCACTGGAAAAACCATAGCCTTGACTAGACAGAACTTTGTTGGCAAAGTGATGTCTCTGCTTTTGAATATGCTATCTAGGTTGGTCATAACTTTCCTCCCATGGAGTAAGCGTCTTTTAATTTCATGGCTGCAATCACCGTCTGCAGTGATTTTGGAGCCCAAAAATATAAAGTCTGACACTGTTTCCACTGTTTCCCCATCTATTTCCCATGAAGTGATGGGACCGGAAGCCATGATCTTCATTTTCTGAATATTGAGCTTTAAGCCAACTTTTTCACTCTCCTCTTTCACTTTCATCAAGAGGCTTTTTAGTTCTTCTTCACTTTCTGCCATAAGGGTGGTGTCATCTGCATATCTGAGCTTATTGATATTTCTCCTGGCAATCTTGATTCCACCTTGTGCTTCTTCTAGCCCAGCGTTTCTCATGATGTACTCTGCATATAAGTTAAATAAGCAGGGTGACAACATACAGCCTTGACATACTCCTTTTCCTATTTGGAACCAGTCTGTTGTTCCATGTCCAGTTCTAACTGTTGCTTCCTGACCTGCATATAGGTTTCTCAAGAGGCAGGTCAGATGGTTTGGTATTCCCATCTCTTTCAGAATTTTCCACAGTTTATTGTGATGCACACAGTCAAAGGCTTTGGCATAGTCAATAAGGCAGAAATAGATGTTTTTCTGGAACTCTCTTGCTTTTTCCATGATCCAGCTGATGTTGGCAATTTGATCTCTGGTTCCTCTGCCTTTTCTAAAACCAGCTTGAATATCTGGAAGTTCATGGTTCATGTACTGCTGAAGCCTGGCTTGGAGAATTTCGAGCATTATTCTACTAGCGTGTGAGATGACTAGAGTTCCATAAATTTAATAAATACTGATGGAATGAGTGTATGAATATTAAACTCTAGATTAAGATTTTAATAGCTTCACCTGCCTTTGAAAATTTGGGAAGAGTAAGTGATGGGTACCTGAGAAATTATTTTTAAAAAGGAGTCAGTTTCTAGATCCAGACAAAAGCAAAATATTGTTCAAGAAAATAAATTTTAAAATGATTCAACGCAAGAAATTACTATTTGGCTCAGTTGTGAAGAATATTTACATTGTCATAATGTTAAATAATGATTTAAACAGGAATTGTGATACAGTTACTTTAGGAAGAGGGGGAAAAAGGAGAATATTGTGTATATGTGTCCATGTATGTTGTGTGCGTGCGTGTGTGTGTGAAGTGATAGCTGATATAGTATTAAATCAGTTGGATAATGTTTAATATTAATACATTTTTAAATACTAACTTAAGCATTTATTTTAAAATATGAGTAACTAACAGAAGAAACTGCTCCCTTTCCTTAAAACATCAAAGTATTATTTAAGCTCTAGGGATGCATTTATATATAAAACTATGATTGTAAGAAAAATCATCTAAGACAGTCATCTCCCATTTCTAAAACTCTGCACTGAATGCGTGAGTTTCTCCAATACCAAGAAGCAGTTTGTTGAATCCAAACCTAACACACTGTATTACTTCACTTTGTGACTTTTACATTCATTGTGAACACTTACAAACCTTCAGACCAAGATCTGCATACGCCTCCAATTAAGGAAGCACAGTCAACAACAGAGACAAGTTCTGCCAAACACAGCTGGGCCAAAAAATCCAGGAGCAGTCTCACTGGGACACGACTGGGTAAAAACTGCCATGAATCTGTCTTTTCAGACACGTTAATCCACAAAGACAAGTGCCTTTAAACACAAAGGACAGTATCAAGCTCAGTATTTGTTAAGAAGAGTATCTTTTAACTTCTTACAAAGAAACTTTTACCCATGACTGTTAATTATCTTCTTGATTTACAGGTCTAGAACAATGAAGACTGTGGTTTTTTTCCTATGCATTTTGGGAACTGCAGGTGCTATTCCGGTAACTGTCCTTTCCTCTGTTGTTACTTAATTCTCTCCCTCCTGACATTCAGTTTAGGAATCCTCCATTAAAAAAAAAAAAATGTTCTTGAGCTTGTGCTATTTACTTAGTAATGTGTTAATCATATCACTTGATTTTATAAAGCCCTAAACTGGTAAGAAATAAACAGATCAAGGACTGCTGCTGCTGCTGCTAAGTCGCTTCAGTCGTGTCCGACTCTGTGCAACCCCATAGACGGCAGCCCACCAGGCTCCCCCATCCCTGGGATTCTCCAGGCAAGAACACTGGAGTGGGTTGCCATTTCCTTCTCCAATGCATAAAAGTGTGAAGTGAAAGTCAAGTCGCTCAGTCGTGTCTGACTCAGCAACCCCATGGACTGCGGCCCACCAGGTTCCTCCGTCCATGGGATTTTCCAGGCAAAAGTACTGGAGTGGGGTGCCATTGCCTTCTCCAGATCAAGGACAGCCCCAACCAAAAAATAAATAAGTAAATAAAAGTGTTCTTATATAATAGTTTAAAATTCTTTTTTAATTTTAATCATTTTATTTTTCCCATGCAGGGAATGAATGACTAGTAAAAATGAAATAAGGGGACTTCCCTGGTGGTCCAGTGGCTAAGACTCTGAGCTCCCAGTGCAGGGGGCCCAGGTTCGATCCCTGGTCAGGGAGCTAGATCCCACATGCTACAACTAAGACCCAGAGCAGCCAAATAAATAAATAACATTAAAAAAAATGAAATAAGGCACTTTTTCAAAATAAATTTCTTCAAGAACTATCAGTCTCTACAAATATAAATATAAGTGAAACTGTTTGCTAACAGTCTATTAGCCCAATACCAAAGAGAAAAGGAAGAAATAAATTCTCCTGTGGAAGCTCACCACACTCATACGAGAAATCTAATAAATCAGTTTGAGAAATCTTGGCGCAAATACCCACACTCTTCAGTAGTAGTTTCTGCAAGATCAATACATCCTGACTGAAAAATTCTGAGTCTATAATAAAAAGAGGAACCAAGAGGTTAGGCACAGGAAAATGATATAAATTAATCAGATCCTCATTTATCCTTGGAGATATGTCCAAGCAAGCATGCTGAAAGCAGACAGGACTGAAACATTCTTTTCTTCACACCCAGATATACTGGCCCCAGCATTCACCCTGTAATAAATCAGCCACACAGAAAGCAGATTGTTTGAGACTGTGTCAGCAGCCTCAAAATATCTGAAAGCTGTCTTTGTTTCTTCGTTTGATTACAGCTTGGCTGATCATTTGGCTATCTCCCAAGAGATCTATATCATCCTTAGTCAAACTAAGGGATTTGTGCCTTTTTCCCTTTTCACCAAATGAAGGAATCAACCTTCTTAAAACAGACGAAGCACTTTATCTCTTGTCCCTTCCCTCCCTCTCTATTGCATCCAAGATTCTGTCCTTGCTTTTTGGATAACTTCTGGTTGCCATCTGTGTCGGCAGGGATAAACATCATGCCACCCGGACCAATAGTTCTTAGAAAACTGAGTTTGTGACCACCCCTGAGAACCGTGCTTAAGTATCAAGGAGCTACTCCAGCTGGAATTATACATTGTCCTCTGAAATTACAGAAGTGGAATCACTGTTTTCAGCATAGAGGGAAGTTCCCACAGAACCATTGTTTTATTGCCCTTGCAGCTGTCATCACAAATGTAAACAGGCATCAGAAGTGTCTTTGAACCAAATGTTTGAATGGCACGCCTGTCTACAGACATATTCCAGATGTTTCCCTATTAGGAAAACGTGTTTTAATGCAGATTCGGTCCATGGGCAAAAAGCTAAGTATCTTTTCAAATGATGTACCTATGAAAACTATTGTATCATTTTTCCCACCTGCCTGAATTCTCCAGAAATCAGTGGGTTCTGTATGGTTAGGAGATTCCACACGGATTTCCAGAGGGTATGTTGTTACAAATGTATACATGGACAGAATGATGAAACAGAATTTTGCCTTTGAAAATTCCTGAAAGATAAACTGTCGTGTTCTTCATGCATTTCTTCCAACTTGCTGAGGGGGCGTGGGGGAGGCAGGACACAGACCAGGGGAGCAACTCTCCACAAAGCCAAGATCCTCAGCCACTACTGCCATCCATCAGGCCAAACTGGCCACCGTTCTTTCTCCACATTCCTCTGAGGGCTTTTCTGGAGGGGTCTTCCCTGGTGGCTCAATCAGTAAAGAATCCACCTGCAATGCAGGAGACCTGGGTTTGATCCCATGGTCTGGAAGATCCCCTGGAAAAGGGAATGGCAACCACTCCAGTATTCTTGCTGAGAAAATCCCATGGACAGAGGGGCCTGGTGGGCTACAGTGCATGGGGTCGCAAGAGTTGGACATGACTTTGCAACTAAATCACCAGCACCACGCCTTTAAGACTTTGCCTTCCACTGCAGGGGGTACAGGCTCAATTCCTGGTCAGGGTGCTAAGAACTCACATGCCTTGCGGCCAAAAAACCAAAACACAAAACAGAAGCAACATTGTAACAAATTTAATAGAGACTTTAAAAACTGGTCCACATAAAACATCTTCTTAAAAAAGTTTCTCTGGATACTTTATTTAGATCATTCCTTTTAGTTGAAAAGATAATAAGCAAGAGAGGAAGCCACATCTTAGAAAACCTCATACACTATATATTTCTTTATATTATACAATCAACAATACAGGACTTGCTAATGGAGTAGACGAGTCAATCCAAATAAAATCTGAGTTTTGGACCTGCCTGACATCTGAGTGTCCACAATATCTCTCTAATAAAGATCTGTGATAAATACCTGCCTAAGATACCAGACAGTTCATATTACTACCACTGTAGGATATTACTACTGGCTATAGTAATTTTTCACTTGGATTATCCCTTTAAAATACAGAAAATGTGTTATATACTTAGCCTTATCTTGATATTTCTTCTCCTTGCACCTTTAGAGATGAGAAAGTAGAGACGAACAATTTGTCAAACCACCGACAGATAGTAAATAGCACAGTCGAAACTTGAAGCAAGGTCGCTTGGCTCTACGTCCAGTTGTTTGACTTTCCCATCAAGCCTCACTGCCCACCTCTTCATCTATGCCTCCAATCTTGCTAGAAATAGAACCATTCCTCTAGAGGAACCAATATTCAATAGCTATTCAACCCTACTAGACCTGGTGTCCTGTTTCATATAGTTTATTAATTAGTTCAAGATTCAATTATTTTTTACTATTATACATGATTTCTCAATGGATACAAGACTGATAGTGTTAGGAAATATATATAAATACAAAATAAAAGACATAACTTTTTCTGCTAATTATCAGTGAGCACTTGTAAATTAACTTAAGAAAACGTTCAATGCAATGATAACCTATGATTAATCTGACTTCAATCTGACTTTATGCTAAAGAGTTTTCAAAATCATGAAGTTTAAATGCTTTGTAAAAGTTTGAAATAATTCCAAAAATGATTTTGGAAATAATTTGAAAATAATTCCAAAAGTTGCTATTCTTAAGATCATTGTGCCCTGTTTTCCCCTAGTCTCTGCAATATAACTTCTTTAATCATGACTGGGATTTTGTTATCACTTAAGATTATATTCTGACTATTTGCTTATATCTTTAAAAATTCGAGAGAGTATCTTTTTGCTGATGTTACAAATGAAATATATTACCACTAACAATGATGACAAGAAAAAATAACTAGAAATTGTAAGCATTAACATCTAGGCATGAATAACACAAGTCAGTTTTTAATTTTTTTTTTCAGACACAAGCAAGGTTCCTATCTGATCATTCCAATCCAACTGCTGACTCCTTGAGTTTCTTCCAAGAGGCTGAAACATCTGAGCACACTGCAATCCCTCTTGTAGAGGTTGAAGATGCAGAAAATGAAAAGGAAACTGCAACATCCATAGAAGACCATTCCCATCATAAGGTAAAAGGAATACAGATGTACTAGGACAATTTTTTAAGTCTCCAAAGGCCTCAATTTTAAAGCATGGTTAAACAGACTACCTTATTCACTCTAAGTTTAATTTTTTTAAGGTGATGATCATAGAAATACATGTGTATGTATGACTGACTCCCTTTGCTGTCCACCTGAAACTATCCCAACATTGTTCATTGGCTGTACACCAATATAAAATGAAAGGTTTTTTTAAAAAAGATAATGATCATATCAACTGCTTCCAATCTCTAAAAGAATTGTGAGGATTAATGAGTTTTACTTCTTGGGCTGAAGTGGTACATAATTCTTATATTTCACAAAATTCAAATTCAGGTTAAACTCATAGTTGTTGAATGTGAAAAACATCATAAATAAGTTTATAAGACATTGTTTGAAGAAAAAGAATAATGACTATTCAGTGTTGCTTATGAATTGCAAATATGATGTAGATTAACATTATCATTTGTTTCAAGAATAAACTTTTTTCTTTTCAGCCTGAAAAATCTTCATTGCTAAAGTCAGAGGAGGAAAACCATGATCAGTCAGCAGATCAGGAAGAGAGTTATAACCAAAATCTGGGATTACAGGACCAAGAGAAAACTGAAAGTGACTTAACTGAGAATTTGGAGTATTCACCAACTGAAGGCACATTGGACCTAAAAGAAGACATGAGTGAACCTCAAAAGGAGAAACTTCCAGAGAGCTTCCTTGCTCATGATGTTAGTTCCATTGTAGATTCTAACCAACAAGAAAGCATCACAAAGACAGAGGAAAACCAAAAACAACCTGTAGATGACTCCCATCCTCAGTTGAACAGTCAAGACCTACGTGATCAAGGAAACCAAGATCAGGACACAAATGGAGAAGAGGAAGGAGAGAAAGAGCCAGGTGAAGTGGGTACCCACAATGATGAAGAAGAACGGGAGACAGAGCTAGCCAAGGAGCCTTCTAACAACAAGCAGGAAGAAGACAGTACCCAATCAGATGCTGTTTTGGAAGAGTCCTATCAACCAACTCAAGAAAGCAAGATGCAGAAAGAGGAACTTGAACACGGTAGCCGAGAACAAGAAGAGGAAAACACCAATGCAGAAATGGAGGAAGAAACTGCATCAAAAATCGACAAGCCCAGTCAAGATACTGAATGGCAGAGCCAAGAAGGAAAGCCTGGCCCTGAAGTTATCAGCAACCATGAGGAGATGGATAAAAAGACCCTTTCTGAACCTCTATTGGTGGAGCCTACTGATGATGTTAACGAGGTGGCCATAAATCATGGGGCTAAGGATGACAGTGATGATGGCCCCGGATACAATGAAAGTGAGGACGACTTCACCCCAAGTGAGGAGTTCCTGAGTAATGAAAGAGCTCAGTCCATGTACTATCACTTGGAATATGAGGAGCAAATAGAAAATGCACTGAAGAATGAGAACGTAGATTCCAGTGAAACTGTAGAAAACCAACAGGTGAGATTATTTTCAATGATGCTTGTCTGATAAAGCGGTTAGCTTTATCAACAACAACAAAAAAATAGCCATGACCTTTCTCTGTGTTCTTGCAATCTCTTGTGTTTATCTCTCAGTACCTTAGTAAAATATTTGATAATTATGTATTTTTCTCTGCATCTCCATCGTTAGTCTGAAAATACCTGTTTTATTTGGGTTCCCCTAGAAGCAGACCCTGGATTTTAGTGCAGTGTGTTTGAGAGGTACAGGGACAAAGAGGAGTGGAGAAGGGATTCAGGAAAGAAAAGGAAGGTAATCAGTGATACATCAGTAAAACCATGTAAAGCAGGTTTCTCTGAATTATCGAATTTGGAGAGTGAAGGAGCTATGGCTTTTACATAAGCTGAGAGCTACTAGGAGAGGTGTCAATTTCCAAGTATTTCCCATCTATCCTTGAGAAGGCCTTCTAGAGTATCATGGTTTTCCAGGCACCGAGGCGCAGATACTGGCAGCAGAAAGTTCCTGGTGCTAACTAGAAAGGTAAATTCTAACAGATATGAGGATGGGAGATGTGACAACAGCTGCTCTCATGCCTTGAGAGCAGATACCAGCTTAGTCAGGCTGAATCACCAATATCTTGCAAAATGCCTCTAACATAATAGATCCAGCAATGTTTGTTGACTTAGCTTATAGGCAACGAACAAAGACTTCAGCCACAACTTTATTCAGCAGACATGCACCAAAATGATAATCAGGGAACAGCAACAGGATGAGGGAAAGGAAGAAACACATTGTTATTTGGTTGTTTAATCATTTGGAGCTTTCAAGCAAAACCCTGGCAGGAACCTACCAGAAGAACCTGATATAGCTTTTTGGTAGCAAGGTGGACAGTCATTTTGATTCCTGAGAACTCTGCTGCCATTCTAAGGTAGGAGTTTTCTTACATTTGAGAAACCTGCTAAAAAACTTTTCCCAACAGCTTCATAGAGATTACTGACGTAATCGTGTCTTAAGAGGATCGCATGGTAATACCACATTTCTACTGTCTTCCCAAACCAAACGGGGAGATTCCAACTTTGCTTCTGGTGTTGGTTCCAACTTTTACTGGGCAAACCCAGACATACACCACTGAGCCCAGTTAATAAAGATAACAAATCCTGTTTTCAAAGGGCTACTGTCTCTTTCCACCACTGTGGCTCATGTCTCCCTCTGAGATCTAAAATGATTGGGATAGGGATTTCCCTGGTGTCCAGTGGTTAACACTGTGCTGCCAATGCAAGGGGCATGGGTTCAATTCCTGGTCAGAGAAGTAAGATCTCATATGCCATGCAGTGTGGCCAAGAAAAAAAATTTTTAATAATAATTGAAGTAAAATAAAATGATTGAGGTATGAAAAGATCTGTGAAGGGATGCACAGGGAAACTATAAATAATGGCACAGCTTTCCTCTAAACATAATTCCACTTCTGCTTTTGTTATTATACAGGCCAAGAAAGCAGAGAGCTCACTGAAAGAAGATGAGCATTCAACTGAAGGCAACACGAGGGTGCACAGTGTCGGTGAGAATGGGCTAAGCCCACTGTCTGTGACTGTATCAGGGGAGAGATGGAATGGGCCATGCTGGGCTATCCCCACCTCTTCATCAGAATTTTTCCTCTCCCAATTCCTCCCCTGGGAAATACTCCCATAAATTGCTAACATTCTCCTGTGCACATCTGATAGACAACTATGGTTAACTGTGTTTATAGACTGGAAGTCCAGTTGCAATATTACTGGTAGAATTCTTTTTCTCAAAATCATTTTGCTTTGAAAAAGCATTAATTCTGCCTTATTTACACTCAAACCCATAACTTAAGAATTTAGATTCCATATTTAATTAAGACCTAATATCAATCTTCGGAGAAGGCAATGGCACCCCACTCCAGTACTCTTGCCTGGAAAATCCCATGGACGGAGGAGCCTGGTGGGCTGCAGTCCATGGGGTTGCTAAGAGTCGGACACGACTGAGCGACTTCACTTTCACTTTTCACTTTCATGCATTGGAGAAGGAAATGGCAACCCACTCCAGTGTTCTTGCCTGGAGAATCCCAGGGATGGGGGAGCCTGGTGGGCTGCCGTCTACGGGGTCACACAGAGTTGGACACGACTGAAGCGACTTAGCAGCAATATCAATCTTTGAGTTTCCCTGGTGGCTCAGGTGGTAAAGAATCAGCCTGCAATGTAGAAGACCTGGGTTTGATCTCTGGGTCAGGAAGATCCCCTGGAGAAGAGAATAGCTACCCACTCCAGTATTCCTGCTGGAGAATTCCATAGACAGAGGAGTCCAGTGAAGTACAGTTCACAGGGTCACAAAGAATCGTACACAACTGAGTGACTAACACTTTCAATCTCAGTCTCACACCCCAATCACAAAATTTTAAATTTCAACCAATAAAATTCTCGTGGCTTATTTACCTTTTGACCAATTTGCACAGCCTGGCACTATAGGTATCAGACTATGACCATTACAGGGTGGCCAAGAATAACTGTTTGTTCTTTTTAAATCCCCAATCCAAACTGTACAGAAATCTAGCATATTGTGTAAAATAGCCTCATACCAGAGAGTCCCACTTGAAAACCAACACATTCATTACGAGGGAGGGGATATATGTAGCATACAGCTGATTCACTTTGTTGTACAGCAGAAACTAACACAACATTGTAAAATCATTATACTCCTCTAATAAAAAAATTTTTTTAATTTCTAATGTTTCCCCAAATTTTCTCTTACTCATGAAAATGGAACTATCTGGGTGAATCTGAGTTTATGTACTCAATTTAGCTTTGTCCATGTTTCCTGTCCAAACTTTTCTGTTAGATTCTTGCCTGAGCTTCCAGTGCAAAAGAGGACACATCTGCAAGGCTGATCAACATGGAAAACCCCACTGTGTCTGCCAAGATCCAGCATCTTGTCCTCCTACAAAACTCCTTGACCAAGTAAGTATTTTACAAAATGGTCTTTAAGGGACATCAAACAGTTGGGTGATTTGATTTGAATGGAAGTAATTTGCAATTGAAATTTTTGTTTCAAAAAAAAATGTAGGGACTTCCCTGGTAGTCCAGTGGTTAAGAATTCACCTGGCAATGCAGGGGACACAGGTTCAATCCCTGAACGGGGAAGATCCCTCATGCCCATGCCATAGAGCAACTAAACTCATCAACAAGAGAAGCCACCATGGTGAGAAGCCCTTCCACTGCAGCTAGAGAGTAGCCTCCGCTGCGCAACGAGAGGAAGCCCATATGCAGCAATGAAGACTCAGCATAGTCAAAAATGTAAAAATTAAGCTTAAAAAGAAGTAAATGTCCCGGTTATCATCTGATATTTAAATAATAGCCAAGAGAAACAAATACCAACAAAATCAAAGAATTTCAACTGTGCCTTCAAATAATAATGGCATTTATGTAGAATTCATTTTAAAACTCATTCTATCCTTGGAATCATCTGCAATTTTTATTCTGTGTTTATCAGCTAAATTATCATCACCATGAGTATAAGTTAGTTGATTTTGGGCATCAGATGGGATAGTTAGGGTTTTAATAGCATCCCCTAACTGACCACATTTTTGGCTCAGCAGTTGGTTAAACAGCCTTTAAAGAGCACAGTATTTTCCCAATGAACATTCGTCAACTTGAGGTTTTTCTTATGCTTATCTTTCCTAGGTTTGTGGCACTGACAATCAGACCTATGCCAGCTCCTGTCATCTCTTTGCTACTAAGTGCAGAATGGAGAGGATGAAAAAGGGGCACCAGCTGCACCTGGATTACTTTGGAGCCTGCAAATGTAAGAGAACATCACTACTGGCATCTGCCGTTGCAAAAAAGTTGGGGTGAACCTGAATAAAATATATAATACATATGTATTCATATATATATATATAGGTTCCCTAGTAGCTCAGCTGATAAAGACTCCACCTGCAATGCAGGAGACCCCAGTTCAATCCCTGGGTTGCGAAGATCCCCTTGAGGAGGCATAGCTACCCACTTCTTGCCTGGAGAATCTCATGGACACAGGAGCCTGGTGGGCTACAGTCCATGGGGTCTCAAAAAGTTGGGTATGACTGAGCAACTAAGCACAGCACAGCACTCATATATATATGCAGACAACATGAACAACGAAATCTAATGTAGTTCTGAATTCAGGCTGTATATTAGGATAACTGGGAAGGCTTTTTTTTTTTTTTTTTTTTAATTAGAAGAATGGGGACTTCCCTGGTGGCCCAGTGGTTGGGACGCCACGCTTCCAATGCCAGGGACGCAGGCTCCATCCACGGTTGGGGAACTAAGATTCCATGTGCCTTGCACCGCAGCCAAAATAAATGAAATAAAATGAATTTTTAAAGTAAAAATTAGAAGAATACCTCCTAGGCTTTAACCATAAGTGATTCTGATTTAACTGGACTGAGTTGGAACCTTGGCATTGTTCTTTCATTTGTTTTCAAAGTAACCCAGACAATTCTAAGTGCAGCCAGGGTTCCGAACCACTATGATAATGTTATCCACGTAATAACTGAGATGAATCATTGGAGTTTTGTTAAATTAGTTGTCCTCTTCCCAAGTTAAAGTCTGCCAAGAAGTTTAATGACAACTTATTCTTCCAGACTTTTTGAAAAATTGTCTTCCTTCCCCAGGATACTCTCAATTGTGTTTGCATCTGCTGGTCGCTAAATGATTCTCCACACGCGCAGTGTTCACTAACCTCTCCTGTCCTTCCGGACACATGAAAGGAGCCTGTTTCTCAGTCCCCTTGATGTTAGACGCAGCCACACGAGTTGCTTTGTCCAGTGAAATCTGGGCAAAAATCATCCCTGTGAGCTCTGGGCAGAGCATTCAAGAGCTGGTGTATGGGGACTTCCCTGGTGGTCCAGTGGTTCAGACCTCACCTTCCAAAGCAGGGGGTGAGGGTTCAGTCCCTTATTGGGAAGTTAAGACCCTACATGCTTCTTGATCAAAAAACCAAAGCATAAAACAGAAGCAATATTGTAACAAATTCAGGAAAGACTAAAAATGGACCACATCCCAAAACATTCTAAAAAAAAAAAAAAAAGATCTGATCTGACTTTAAAAAAATAAATAAGTGAGCTGGCGTATGGCTCTCCATGCTCCCTTCACCTCGTGTTGAGATGGTGGTGTCTCCCCTACCCTGAACCCCAGAGAGACTGAGATGAGCAGAGCTCAGTTGCCAACTTGTATGGGACATGTAGCAGGATTGAGAAATAAATGTTTGATGTGATACACAACATAACGGTCAGCACTGCTGTCTGATATATTTGAAAGTTGCCAAGAGAGTAGATTCTGAAAGTTCTCACCAGAAGGAAATAAAAAATGGAGGTCACTATACAAGGTTATTAATGTTAACCAAACTTGCTGAGCTATCCATTACACAATATATATGTATGTAAAGTCATTATGCTATATGCCTTAAACTTACCGGGTGGTATGTCAATTATATCTGAAAAAAAAAAATGTTCCTTTAAGTCGAGATTTAATATTATTATCACAGTATTAGCTGACTTCTGCCTTTTTCTCTTTTCTCCTAATAAATAACTCTTGTGACCTCCACCTCTGAATTCCGACTCTCTGATTCTAGTGCAGTGGTTCTCAGTCCTGGCTGCACATCACAGTTACTTACAGAGCTTTTAAAGCACCCTGATTCCTAGGCTCCATGCCAGATCAATCAAATCTTTGAAAGGCCGCTGGCATCTGGTATGGCTTTACAATGCTTCTGGCAATTGTATTTCGGCAGCAGGATAAAGGACCACTGTTGTGACGGAGGACCAGTGAGGCTTCTATCAGTCACCAGAAGGTGTGAAGCATCCTGTTATGAAGACTTTTCCTGGGACAGGAGTAAAACTTCAAAATTAAAATCGGTGTACTTTCTGTTTGGAACAGCTATTCCTGTTTGTACGGACTTCGAAGTGACCCAGTTTCCTCTAAGGATGAGAGACTGGCTCAAGAATATCCTTGTGCAGCTTTATGAACCTAACCCTGAGCACTCTGGATATCTGAACGAGAAGCAGAGAAATAAAGTAAGTCATCCACGGTCAGCTACCCAGTCTGTCTACCAGGAAAAAAGGTATGGGGCGGGAGGGAGGTATGGTGAAGGCTTGCCTTCCTCTGTAAAACCACACCTGGTTGATACATATGGAAGAACACAATAGTAGAGGTCATTGTTCATGCCCCAAAGTTTGGGACATGACACGACCAACCCCGCCCCCCCCCATTTCTACACACAGGGCCAGGGGCCTTAGCAAGGGCTCTGGAACTCATACCCAGAGCAAGCTCTACTGACCTCAATTCAGTGTTCATATCTTCAGGCCCAGACATATTCTTTAAATCTAAACCTCTTTCTTGCCCTCATAGGCCAGACACAGATTTATGATATAAGATCAGTTCAGTTCAGTCACTCAGTCGTGTCCGACTCTTTGTGACCCCATGGACTGCAGCACACCAGGCCTCCCTGTCCATCACTAACTCCCAGAGTTTACTCAGACTCATGTCCATTGAGTTGGTGATGCCATCCAACCATCTCACCCTCTGATAAATCCATTATTAACAATGTCAGTAATATATTAAGAAGAAAAAGGGCAGAATATTGGTTCTAGAAGTTCCCAGGGGAAAACTAGCATCTGATAGTTATTGAGTGTATACCAGGTACCTGGAATTGATTTACATGCTGGAAATACAGCAATGAGGAACCCCCCGGAGGCTCAGAGGGAAAGAAAAAGCCTGCAGTGCAGGAGGCGCAGGAGACCCGAGTTTGACCCCTGGATAGGGAAGACCCCCCTGGAGGAGGGCATGGCAACCCACTCCAGTATTCTTGCCATGGATAGAGGAGCCTGGCGAGCTACAGTCCATGGGCTCACAAAGAGTCGGAAACTACTGAAGCGACTTAGCATGCGCAATACAGCAGTGAAGCAAACAAAAAAAAAATCTCTGGCGTCATGAATTTATATTCTGAGCAAAGAGACAATATATAGTTATAAACATGCATGCTAAATCACTTCAGTCGTGTCCAGCTCTTTGTGACGCCACGGACCACACAATAGCCTGCCAGGCTCCTCTGTCCATGGGATTCTCCAGGCAAGAATACTGAAGTGGGTTTCCATGCCTTCCTCCAGGGGATCCTCCTGACCCAGGGATCGAACCCTTGTCTCTAGCATTTCCTACATAGGCAAGTGGGTTCTTTACCACTAGTGCCAGCTGGGAAGCCCATGTCAAGTCAAGTCAAGTCAAGTTGCTCGCTCAGTCGTGTCTGACTCTTTGCAACCCCATGGACTGTAGCCCACCAGGCTCCTCCATCCATGGGATTCTCCAGGCAAGAATACTGGAGTGGGTTGCCATTTCCTTCTCCAGGCGATCTTCCCGACCCAGGGATCAAACCCAGGTCTCCCGCATTGCAGGCAGACACTTTAACCTCTGAGCCACCAGGGAAGCCTTGGGAAGCCCATGTATGTGTACATAATTATGGGGCTTCCCAGGTGGTGCTTGTGGTAAAGAACATTAGATACAAAACAGGGACATTTCAGTGAAAATATCACATGGCATCAAACCAAGATTAACCTGAGATGCAACAGGCACTGGATGGAAATACTTAGACCAGGGTCCCCAACCTCCGGGATCTAATGCCTGATGATCTGAGGTGGAGCTGATGTAAAGGCACTAGAAATAAAGTGTGCAATAAATGTAATGTGCTCAAAAGTGAAGTGAAGTTTCTCAATCGTGTACAACTCTTTGTGACCCCATGGACTGTAGCCCACCAGGCTCCTCCATCTATGGGATTTCCCAGGCAATAATACTAGAGTGGGTTGCCATTTCTTTCTCCAGGGAATCTTCCTGACCCAGGGATCAAACCCAGGTCTCCTGCATTGCAGACAGACTCTTTACCCTCTGAGCCACCAATCATTCCAAAACCTTTCCCTCCTCTGGGTCTATGGAAAAACTGTCTTCCATGAAACCAGTCCCTGGTGCCATAAAATCTGGGGACCACTGACTTAGAGGATTGAGAATGGAGCATGCCAATGGGGAAGAGCAGGACTTTTTGCCAACTAAGTGCCTAGATCAGTTCAGCCCTTTTCATTCAAACCTTCTCATTGTTTTAAGAAACATGATGGACATTATTTGGTTAAAAGATCAAAAAAAGATTTAAATTTCTTCAAAAACCACAGGATTTTTTACTGTTAGCTATTATTCTATGGAGAAAGGCTATAGTGTTGATTAGTTAGAAGGCGTGTAATTTATTCTCAAATAACATTCTGGTTTTGTTTTCCTCTGTTATGTTACAATGACTCTTCAAGTAAAGTTTATAAGTTTATTAAATGATAATTCCATTACACTTGTCTGATTCTCTGATGATCCTCTCCATTTCGAAGGTCAAGAAAATTTACCTGGATGAAAAGAGACTCTTGGCTGGAGACCATTCCATCGACCTTCTCTTAAGAGACTTTAAGAAAAACTACCATATGTATGTGTATCCTGTGCACTGGCAGTTCAGCGAGCTGGACCAGCATCCTCGGGACAGGTAAAAGCTGTCCACCTTCCCATCACTAGGTCATGCCCCTGATATAATGGTGAGTTGCTTATACCAAGAGAATTCTAAACAGATTTAGGAAACTTCCCGCTATCCACTGGAGAACACAGAAATGCCAAACAAATATGGCTAGGAGTCTACATACAAAGCTGCTTTGAAACTAACAGAATATGGCCATGCCTCTGCTCCCTAGTTCACTTGTTAGGGTCCAGCCCCCCCCCCCCCACCCCCAGAGACTCTTTCAACTCTTTCTCATTTTTTAAAAAAAATATTTCTTTATTTGGCTGCGCTGAGTCTTAGTTGCAGCATGTGGGATCTAGTTCCCTGACCAGGGATAGAACCTGGGCCCCCTGCACTGCAAACTCGAAGTCTTAGCCACTGGACCACCAGGGAAGTCCCAACTTGTTCTCATTCTTTTTTAAAAAAAATTATTTATGTATTCATATTTTTGGCTGTGCTGGGTCTTGTTGCTGTACGGGCTTTTCTCTAGTTGCGGCAAGTGGGGGTTACTCTCCAGTTGTGGTACCCAGGCTCCTCGTTGCAGTGGCTTCTCTAGTTGCAAACCACGGGTTCTAGGACTTGTGGGCTCAGTAGTAGCAGGTCCCAGGCTCTAGAGCACAGGCTCAATAGTTGCGGTGCACGGTCTTAGCTACTTCCCGGCATGCGGGATCCTCCCAGATCAGGGATCGAACACGTGTCTTCTGCACCAACAGTCCGACTCCTTACCACTGACCCAACAGGGAAGCCCTCTTTCTCATTCTTGATCCTAAATTTCCAAGATACTCTGATGGACCCCACTTGAGTCAGATGCCTACAATCGGGTAGGCCAGTGGTAAGAGCTAGGTTGCATAAACATGATTCTTGGGGTGCATCCTGATAAATTTAGGGTGGAGGGAGGACAGTTCCTAGTGAAGAAGGAAACCTTATGCATTGACACTCAAAAAGCTGCATCTTACCGATAAACAGTGTATTTCTTTTGTAGCTTTTCATGAACGTACTATGTATTTGCCATCCTCGGTAACCTTGTGAAAGAAAAAAGCCCTTGGTGATCTGAAGAGTCCACTTTTCATACATCAATTACTCAGTTAACTGGCTGCCATTTGTCTCGTCGCAGGGTCCTGACCCACTCTGAGCTCGCACCTTTGCGAGCATCTCTCGTGCCCATGGAACACTGCATAACGCGCTTCTTTGAAGAGTGTGACCCCAACAAGGATAAGCACATCACCCTGCAGGAGTGGGGTCACTGCTTTGAAATTAAAGAAGGTAAACTGATCATCAGCCCAGGGAGAGGGGTACTCTCTTCCCCCAGACAAGCCCTAAGCCCTGCAGTTCCCAGAGAGGTCCTGCTTGCTGTGTGTTAGACTGCAACCCAGAAGCCACAGGCTGGCAGTGTCCCCGGTAGAACTGCTGCCACTGCAAGGTCATTTCTTAATCTGTTCCAAAGGCTGTGCCGGTGTGCTCAGTCACTCAGTCACGTCTGACTCTTTGTGAACCCCTGGACTGTAGCCCGCCAGGCTCCTCCATCCATGGGATTTTCTAGGCAAGAGTACTGGAGTGGGTTGCCATTCCCTTCCCCAGGAGATCTTTCGGACCCAAGGATTGAACCCAGGTCTCCTGCATCTCCTGCACTGGCAGGTGGATTTTTTTAACCACTGAGCCACCTGTTCTAAAGGGTAGCATGGGTGAATATTTAAGAGATAAAGGCACTGAGGTCTCAGAAATTGGTTAAACCTAAGAAAGTGATGTGAACTCCAACAGCTGAGTCAAATCTCAGAAGGCTACCCTTCTAAGCAAGGAAGGAAGGATTTTATATCCTTCCTTAATTTGAATATTGGGCCTAACTTTAAAAATTGTATGTGAAACTGAAACTCCAATACTTTGGCCACCTGATGTGAAGAGCTAACTCATTGGAAAATACCTTGATGCTGGGAAAGATTGAGGGTGAAGGGGGTGACAGAGGATGAGATAGTTGGATGGCATCACCAACTCAATGGACATGAGTTTGAGCAAACTCCAGGAGATAGTGAAGGACAGGAAAGCCTGGTGTGCGGCAGTCCATGGGGTCACAGAGGTGGACACAACTTAGTGACTGAACAAAAACAGTGTGATTGTTGAACAACAACACTGAACAACAACAGTGTGTTGTCAATCAAACAGCAAGCTTGATTCTGAAAATCAGAGATGCCAGAAGAATCTTAGAATTTATTACCAACACAAAAGATGTTCACCAGTTGTGCCCAGATATAACTCCTTTAATTCAAAAGGTGTTCCCCCTGCAGTGGAGGTATTTAAATTTAGACATTTATTTTGCTAGGCTATGTCTTAATCTACTTCCTTTTCTTTTCCTAAGTTACAGTCAATTTTTTTTTGAGCAACCATGCTTTTAATAATCAAGGTATGAAAAACAGTCAAAAATGAGCAATCAAATCTAGTTGCAGAATATAAATCAACAGTGAACATCAAATCTCTAGAGCGGAGGTTTGACCCATATGTTCACAACACACATACATGTAGGATGAATATACAACCAAAAAGTAAAAGAAAAGTAAGTTCATCAAAGGTCAGAGTTTCCCCAAAAGAGGGAATCTGTGGGGCCTTCACTTTAAAAGTATTCTTCATGCACATGTGTGATGCCTTGACATCGGAAAGAAAGAGTTGGAATATGAGGATTTAGTCATTTATGGATAAACATCCATTTATCCATAAACATAAACATTTATGGATAAACTAAGCATCTCTCTACAATGTTATTCTATGAAATAAACAGAACTGTAGTGAGCCAAGAATGAATAAGCACTTGAAAGTGAAAGCTTAGTCGCTCAGTCACGTCTGACTCTTTGAGAACAGATGGACTGTAGCCCGCCAGGCTCCTGTGTCCATGGGCTTTTCCAGGCAGGAATGCTGGAGTGGGTTGCCATGCCCTTCTCCAGGGGATCTTCCCGATGCAGGGATTGAACCCGGGTCTCTTGCCTTGCAGGCAGATTCTTTACTGTCTGAGCCACCGGAGAAGCCTGATAACATAAGCACAATTGTAATGAGCAAACAATGAAGAAGCACCTCACCCTGTGTATTAGTTGTGTGTTTCTGCACAACAAATTGCCCTAAAGGTTAGAAGTTTAAAACCTCTCTCAGTTTCTGAGGATCGGGAATCCCTGGTAGTTTACCTGGATGGATCTGCTTTGGAGTCCACGCTGAGGATCCATGCTTTAGGATCCGCTCTAAGCTCATTTACATGGCTGTCGGCAGGAGCCTTCAGTTCCTCACCATGTGGTCCTTTCCATGGTGCTGCTCATAACATGGTATCTGGTTTCCTCCAGAGCAAGTTATCAAAGAGAGACGGAAGGAGAGAGAGAGTCCAAGACAGAAGCCGCAATGTCTTTTAGGACTAATCTCAGAAGTGACATTTTTCTGCCATATTCTGTTTGTCACACAGTCGAACCCTGCCACAGTGTGGGAGGAGATCACAGGAGATGGGACTCACTGGGGGCCTTCATGGAGACTGGCGACCACATACTGTTTGCACCTTATTAGCATCAATAGGCGGAGAAGGCAATGGCAACCCACTCCAGTACTCTTGCCTGGAAAATCCCATGGATGGAGGAGCCTGGTAGGCTGCAGTCCATGGGGTCTCTAAGAGTCGGGCACAACTGAGCGACTTCACTTTCACTTTTCACTTTCATGCATTGGAGAAGGAAATGGCTACCCACTCCAGTGTTCTTGCCTGGGAATCCCAGGGATGGGGAATCCCAGCAGCAGCATCAATAGGAAGTTAATGGGAAGTTAAAAACCAGACTCAAGCAAATAATGCCAATTTCCTTTCTAATATCTCTTCTATTAACACAGAATATGTGTTATCTATGTGGCTCAGAAGGTAAAGCGTCTGCCTGCAATGAGGGAGACCTGGGTTCGATCCCTGGGTAGAGAAGATCCCCTGGAGAAGGAAATGGCAACCCACTCCAGTATTCTTGCCTGGAAAATTTCATGGACAGAGGAGTCTGGTAGGCTACAGTCCATGGGGTCTCTAACGATGGGACAAAACTGAGTGACTTCACTTTCACTTTCATAGATATCTAACATCTATCTTACACACTCACATACATCCCTAAAAAGGGTTAACACAGTTTTTTTCCAAATACCATGTTAAAAAGACAAAATATACCCAAGCTTCCCCACCCGCTCCTCTCTACCAAAATCAAGAGAAAAATTTAGCTGAGACAGGACATATTTATGCACGCCCTCTTAACACGGCATGTGATTTTAAGGGCGCGACCCAAAGGCAAATTTAAACAGAGGCCATTTCAGGAACCTAGTTGCCCTTCACTGTTCGTTTTGAAACTTCTGGCAGCTCTTCAGCATGTGGGCCCACTCAGGCCTTGTGCTGGCTGGTTGTCTGGGAGAAGCAGAAAGAGCTTCAAGTTCAGCCACTCGCAAAGCCCCTAATGATCTTGTTTGTTCACTGTGGTTTGGCCATGATTATGTTATTTAGAAGAAAGGAAAGATTTATCGCAGAGTAAGCCAATAAAGCAGATATTAAATATTCAGTCGGAACAAGTACTGATTTGGGATGCAGCTAGGGGGGAAAAAAAGGCGATTTGAAGGCATACCCTTTACTCCCTTAGGACTGAGAAATCCACAGGGCAAAATACATGTTAGCCAGTGTTGTCCTGAATTTTAACTCCCTTTGCTCTGAACTAGATACGCTCAAATATTCCAGCTCTGTCATTAACGAGCTCTGCGGATTAGGGCATGCCACTTAACCTCAGCAAGTCTCATCTTCCTTGTGTGTAAAATGGGATTCAATGCAGAGGTGAGGAGTCTTATTTATTGAATACCTATGACATACCATGGACTGACACATATCCATGTGAATCTTTAGGAAAACCTTCCAAGGAAGACTAACGGGAGAAACAAGTCACATCATGCAGGTCCTACTGAGCCAGTTAAAGACGTTATCCTCAGAGTACTGGATGATCACCAAAGTGCTTTAAACAGGGCAGTGATTTCACTGGATTTGTATTTAAGAAAGATTCTTCTGGTTACATTGTGGAAAAGCCAGAGAACCCTTGTGGTAAATCCAGGCAAAAAACTGATGAGAACTTGAATTAGGGCAGTTGTAGTGGGGGTCGCACAGAGTCAGACATGACTGAAGCAACTTAGCAGCAGCAGCAGCAGTGGAGGGGGGAAGACAAGTAAACATATTTCAACTATATTTATTTTATTTTTTATTTATTTGTATATTTTCTTGGCCTGGCCACGCAGCATGTGGGATCTTAGTTCCCCTACCAGGGATTGAACCCATGGCCCCTGTGTTGGAAGCACAGAGTCTTAACCGCTGGACTGCCAGAGAAGTCCCCTCAAATATATTTTTAAATATCAACATATTCAAGATATAGTTGAGAATACAAACATATTCAATATGTATAGTGTGTAGAAATAATAAGACAATGTTTGATAAGAAATATGTGGAGGTGGGAAGCCGGCAGTTGAGAGCCTGAGAGGAAGAGGGGTACAGTGCCCAGGTTCCTGGCTCAGGCCGGGCAGACCAAGGAGAGGTACTTTCCACTGAAACAGTAAGCACAAGAACAGAAGCTGGCTTGGGGAAAATGTTAAATCCCATTTGGGACACAATGAGTTTTCAAGTCCTGACAGCATACAGTTGATAGTTGAATATATGGGTCTGCTTTTCAAGACAGAGTTGGGGAGTTGAAATATGTATTTGGGGATTGCCAGCATACAGAAAATAACTGATACCAGGGAAAGAAATCAATTCCCTAAGGACAAGGTGCCGAGTTACATGGGAAAGGGTCTTGCATTGAGTACCAAGGAGCAACATCCAGACAATGGACAGAGGAGGATGGAGTTCGTGAAGGAGAATGAAGAGGCTCCTGCAAGGAAAAAGAAAAGAGGAGAGGGCCACATCTCTGGAGGTGTTTCAAAGAGGAGGAGGAGACCACAGTGCTACATGCTGCTGAGAAGTCAAGTAAAGTTAAAAAGAATTTCCAATGGATGTAGAAATAAGGATACCCTCAGTAGCCTTGGAAGAGTGTTTTTGTGAAACGGTCAAGATGAAAGCCAGACACAGTAAGAAAGAAGAGGTGACGAGAAAGGCTAAAGGGAGGAGGTTTGAAGGCAGGAATGAGCTAGAGAGGGATACAGAGTTGAGAGAAGTATTTCCAAGAATAAAAGAGGCTTGAGCTCTCACTCATTCATTCCTTCCTTCAACAAATCTTTACTGGTAGTCTGCACAGTGCCAGGCACTGCTCTCAAGGCTGGATATGCAGCATAGTTAAACATTAATGGGAAGGACCTGGTTAAAAAAAGAAGGAAAAGGAAAGACTGTGGATATAAGAAAAAAAGAGGAAAATGGGGGTGAAGAGACCCTGAACACAGGCAGAGGATTCGCTTCCAAGTCAACAGGAGGGCTGAGTGCGGAAGAATTGATGCTTTCAAACTAGAGAAGCATGGTGCTAGAGAAGACTCTTGAGAGTCCCTTGGACAGCAAGGAGATCAAACCAGTCAATCCTAAAGGAAATCAACTCTGAATATTCATTGGAAGGACAGGTGCTGAAGCTCCAATACTTTGGCCACCTGATGACTCATTGGAAAAGACCCTGACGCTGGGAAGGATTGAAGGCAAAAGGAGAAGGGGGCAGCAGAGGATGAGATGGTTAGAGAGCATCACCAATTCAATGGACATGAATTTCATCAAGTTCTGGGAGTAATGGTAATAGACAGGGAAGCCTGGTGCGCTGCAGTCTATGGGGTTGCAAAGAGTCAGACACGACTGAGCGACTAAACAATAGGAGGAACATCTCTCATCCAAACAACAGAAAGAAGACAAAAAGTATAAGTGCAAATATAAGTAAATTTATGAGTAAGCAGACTATTATCCCAACTTTACGAATGAAGCCAGTGCTCAAGAGAAATACACCAGAAGTCTGTACTCTTCCCCTCTCTGGGGCGAGATGAAGACTGACATCAGGCAGGGAAACTGCCTGGTGTTCCAGACAGGTTTCAGTTCAGTTCAATCGCTCAGTCATGTCCAACTCTTTGCAACCCCATGAATTGCAGCACGCCAGGCCTCCCTATCCATCACCAACTCCCAGAGCTTGTCCAAACTCATGTATTCTTCTATTTATTTGGGTTATATCTCAGCAACCTTATAGATTAGTCCAGTAAGTCCCCTACATACGAATGAGTTCCGTTCCCAGAGCACGTTCAATTGGTTCGTTAAGTCCAACAACATGTGCCTAGGTATCCGTCTAATACAATCAGCTACATACAACTGCTCTTACGCTTGCTTCTGGACATCCTGGGTTTGAAATAAAGGTACTGTACAGTGCTGCACAGTAAAGTACACAAAACCATAGCTAATTGTAGAGGATGCACGCATGTGACAATGTACACCAGATACGAACGCACTTACGTGACTGGACTTAAGAATGCATGTTCACATCTTTGAAAGTTCGCAACTTGAAGCTTCATATGTAGGAGACTTACTATTTGGCAGTTCTTGGCTGGGTTTCCCCTCAGCCTCCTCTATCAGCGGTTCTGACCCTACATCAGAACTACCTGTGTGCTCAGTTGCACAGTCATGTCCAGTTCTTTGCAACCCCATGCACTGTAGCCCACCAGGCTCCTCTGTCCGTGGGATTTCCCAGGCAAGAATGCTAGAGTGGGTTGCCGTTTCCTTCTCCAGAGGATCCTCCTGCCCCAGGGATGGAACACATGTGCCTGTGTCTCCTACATTACAGGTAGATTCTTTACTGCTGAACCACCGAGGAGCTCACAACCAGCTGCAGAGCTTTCCTAAATGTATGCATGTCATTGGTCCACCCTAGGGATGCTGATTCAGGAGGCCAGGAGCTAGGCCCGAGGATATGTATTTTTTTATTTCATGGGTGATGTTAACACCCTTCCAGGACTGAGAACCACTGTCGTACTGCCTTATTCATGGCTTCTCTGATGCCCTAGTTCTAACATGGTTTATGTTACTGCTCTGACTACTTTCTAAAAGCATGTTTTATGTTTGTTTTTTTACAGAAGACATAGATGAAAATCTCCTGTTTTGAATGAACTCAAAATACCCAGCCTCCTCCTTTGTTCTGACCACTTCTGAAGTATATCCAATGTGATACTTGTAGATTTATATTTAGCAAAATTCTTGCATGTCTGAGAAGATAATGAGAGTAACTGCTTGATAACAGTATAGGCACCGGGCATTTACCATTAGCTTTAGAAATAAAACTTTAAACTTAAAGAGTCAATATATGTAAAATGTTGTACACTGTGAACAGGAGTTTAACTCATTACTCTCTGCATCCATTTTTAATATACTTAGAGATTATAAAGCTAAAAAAATACATTCATTTTGTCCATAGTATCATCTGCACTTCAAAAAAGTGAAATAAGTTTCTTTGTTACTGGTGTGTGTTATTGTCAATATCTTAATATCCTAATAAAAATCCATATACATCCAACGCTTATTCAAGTTTATTTACAGTTATTTAGTTAAATAATTATACGTGAATGACCAAGCCAGGGCTCATAGTTCATATCAAATCACACTTTCTAAAACCTACTACTTAAAAAAAAAAGTGAGAATAAGTTCACCCAGTACCACTTTTCTAGATTTCTAGTTTGTTTTCTCTTTCTGATTTACTTCACTCCGTGTAATAGGCTCTAGGTTCATCCACCTCATTAGAAGTGACTCTAATGGCAATGGAGACACAAACATAAGAGAACACACTGCGGGGAGGAGAGGGTGGGACAAATTGAGAGAGCAGCATTGAGACATATACATCGCCATGCGTAAAATCAGACAGCCAGTGGGAATTTGCTGTGTAACACAGGGAACTCAGAGCTGGTGCTCTGAGACAACCTCTAGGGGTGGGAAGGGGTGGGAAGTGGGAGGGAGGTTCACGAGAGAGGGGACACATGTATAACTCTGGCTGATTCACGTTGATGTATGGTAGAAACCAACACAATATCATAAAGCAATTCCCCTCCAATTAAAAATAAATAAATTAAAAATTAAAGTGTGAGTGTGGTTGAAGGGGATGTTTCCTATGGCAAACAAATATTCAGTTGTTAAATGGTAGCTGCTCATCAATGTTTTTTGTCATAATGTAAGTTTAAACAGAAAAAAACTAAAGCCAAGCACTCTTCACCAAAGTCAGTTTAAAATAAAGATGATTATACACTGCTTGATACAACTAATTTTAGCATCTGTGCGGGTGTGCATGTGTGTCTGATAAAAGGGAGGCCCGGCAAAATCTCTCCACATTTCATGTCCTCAAAATAAAGAGACTGTAAAGATAACAGACAGTGAAGGGCCCTGAGGAGTCTTGATGTCGTGTAGTCAGAGATAAACACCACTAGTCATTTGATAGCAAGACAATGTGTCCTAAGAGAAAGCTGGTATCTTTATTTGAGCTCTTCTTTGGGAACTATTAATACAGTAAAAGCCGGATTGTACAAAGAAGATACCAAAATAAAGTTTAACAAGGGCTGGAACAAGGCAATAAAAAAACTGTCAGCCAGTTAAATATCTACTTACCATATATTTTTTTAAATATAAAATATCTTTTACATATTATCCTTTTTTTTTTCCTGGCCATGCAACTTGACATTTGGGATCTCAGTTCCCTGAACAGGAATTGAACTCCTGTGCTCTGGAGCAGAAGTACAGAGTCCTAACCACTAGACCACGGGGAATTTTCCACGTTTCCCATCTGAAATGGAATATGTCAACACAATTGTCTTTTTCAAATAATCAAAACTGTGTTGTTATTTAGAGGCTTTTTGTAATAGTCACTGAAAGAATATTCCCGTGGGTGTTTTATCTAAAGGATACTTGTAGAAGAGTTTTGTTTTTTTTTAATCAAAATTGTATTTATTATCTCTTTTCTTAGTTCAATGACTAACTTGTTCTTAATCAGACCACATCACACCAGGTCATGTCTAAATAATTAAGTTCACTGTGATTAATCAAAATCTAATTAAGCTAGCCAGTGGGAATTTGCTGTATGACTCAGGGAACTCAAACTGGGGCTCTGAGACAACCTAGACAGGTGGGATGGGGTGGGAGGTGGGAGGGAGGTTCAAGAAGGAGGGGATATATATGTATACCTATGGCTGATTCATGTTGATGTATGGCAGAAGCCAACATAATATTATAAAGTAATTATTCTTCAATTAAGAATACATTAAAAAATCTAATTAAGCATTGTTTATAATTTCTTTCAACTACAGAAATAAATTTAGAAATTATCCCCAAATTCAAAATGTTATTTATGTGTGCCTACACAGAAATATCACAGAAGGTCCTAACTAATTAGAAACCAAGTTTCTAATTGCACGTTTGCTCAGAACAGTAAAATTAAAAGACCTGATTTACTATTTTTAATGTTTTAAGTATTTTAAATGTTTTTAAATAATGAAAGTGATTTTAATGCTAAGGATACTACCTAAATATTCACTAAAAATGTTTTATTTGAAAATAACTTTCATTTTGAAATAAAAATATTATTTAATAATAGAAAGTTTTAGAATTTTAAAACATGTTATTAGTTAAGGCTCCACAGGTAAAACTGCCTTGGATGATATATTGTAAAAGCATTTTAATATCCTTAATAATCACAATTTTTTTATTGTGAATTATTTGCGATAAAGACATTAATCCCAGCCAAGGAGATTAAGTTATTTCTCAGTAATCAGTCTTTAAGCCTATCTCTGTGTAATTTAAATTCTTTAGACATTGGTGTTCCTAGTGTAGAACCAATTATTCAATTTAGCTTCAAATTCTGTGACTCATATTACCCATGACCACAAAGGCATTAGCAATATGGCTTAAATATGAGATGGGCATAGAGATTCTAGATCACACAGCTCTTTGAATTTGTTGCCCAAGGACCATTTGAAGCGAAGGTGATTGAAAAGACACAGTATACTTTGGACTGATTCTATTGCACTTGGTAAAAGTTATTGTGTTGGATAATTTAATGAATAGGTCCACTTTTCAAAGGAAGAAAAAAAGCCGAGGGTTTGAATGCAGAAGGAAGAAAAATACAAAGAAGAAACGTGAAGAGGGGAAAGGGAGATGGGCTGTCTAAACTCAGGCAAAGTGAAATGGCACAAAGATAAATCTGAGTTGTTTCAAGTACATATGTGGTAAAATAGTTGAAGAGTGACTTGCGTATCAAGAGATACAACTTGCTTCAGACGCTGGGGACAAGTCTTAATAGGAATATGATGAAATTGATTTTTCTTCCAAAATTCAATTTCAGAGTACAGTGATTTGGTTTGAAACTCCTAAGGTAAGTTAATCTGAATTAAATGTGAATTAAGATCATAAAAAGTTTACTTTCAGAAACTGCTGGCCAGTAAAGACCACATTGACTTGCTTTATTGACTTTATTCATAATGTGCATTTTCTCTACCAATCCAAAATGCCTTTCAAGACTTTTCCCGTATCATTTTCTTCTTGAGAAATTATAATTGTCAGTAATAGCATCCATACCATGTGAAGACCTGGTAAATCTCATGGGGGTAGAAGCTCAAGATGGATTTATTTGTATACTTTATTTGTATATGTAAGAAATTTCACTTGAGCCAGTGGTACTGTATCTCCAATAATAAGCATGCTATGACACTGATGTTTGATTTGTGGGTAGAGACCACAAATTTGAATAACTTCAGGGACCAAGCAGTACAGGTTGAACCGTGAGATTACAACAAAAAGTGGTAAGAGTAACATTATGAACCAGGAAATGCATGTCTTGTCTAAACACCATTTTAAAAGCACTGACGTAGGCTTACAAAACCTGGATCTAGGGGCAGAATTTAGTCTCATCACTATTTCAACACCTCTGACTAAACAGTCTATTAATAATAGGAATAGGACTTGGAAAAAAACTAAAAAAATGATCTCCTAACCCTTCAATTCCAGACTCCTTCTTCAGAATGAAATGTCTTCTTCTGGCTGGCCTTTTGATTATGGCCACTGCTTTGCCCATCCCTGTGAGTACTGCCCTCAATTTTCCGTTCCATTTCTGTCCTAGAGACAGTACCTAGAAAGCACTTCCTGTATCTTTTCATTTCATGGAAGAGGAAAGTGGACCCCAGGAAAATTGTAGAACCAGGAATTACCACTCTTCTTCAGTCCAAAGGTCTTCCCAGTACAAATCCCAGCTCTGCGTGCCATTTGCAAGCTGCATGACCTTTTTAAAATATATATGTATGTATATATATACATATATATATTTGGTTGAGTTGGTCTTAGTTGTGGCACACAGGATCTTTGATTTCATTGTGGCATGTGGAATATTTTATTTGTAGCATGCAAACTCTTAGTTCCAACATGGGATCTAGTTCCCAGACCAGGGATCGAACCTGGGTCCCCCACATTAGGGGCACAAAGTCTTAGCCACCAGATCACCAGGGAAGTCCTGCAAGCTGTATGACCTTGAGCAAGGAAATAACCCATGGCTTCCTAGCCTGTATCATGAGTTATAAGAACTACCTCAGAGCTGTGCAAGGATGATAAAAATCCATCAATGCACTTAAGAGTCCTAATTGGAATATAGGAAGCTCTCAAACAAACTTTGCAATATAGAGCAAGTATTCCACACTGACCTAAGTCTTAATTAGGCAGTTTGAATTGTTTCATTTACAGTATCCTCACCCCAACTTGTCTCATGTTGACTATAGGCATGCTTCCTCATCTACACAAATGAGATCTATGAGTTTAAGCTGTGTTTATTATGATCTGAATATGTAGGGCACCTAGGAAACAGGAGGATTTCCCAGGTGGCACTAGTGGTAAAGAACCTGCCTGCCAATACAGGAGACACAAGAGACGTGGGCTCGAGCCCTGGGTTGGGAAGATCACCTGGAATAGGAAATGGCAACCCACTCCAGTATTTTTGCCTGGAGAAGCTCAGGCACAGAGAAGCCCAGTGGGTCACAGTCTATGGGGCCCACAAGAGTCAGACAGGACTGAGCTGACTGAGCATAGCTATTAATAGTAGGCAGGAACACCTGCTCCCTGCACATTTTCTAACAAAGGAGCTCTCAGAGAAGTGAGGCAGCTTTCAAATTTTTATTTGGGGGTACCAAATTTAAGTTTACATTTCCATACTCTCTCTACTTTGAACTTTTAAGTGCTGAGAATTAAATTGAGAACACTGTTGATTTGCAGATAAAGAGATATGCAATATGTACCTATGTATGAAATATGTATGAAATGTACAGAATATATTCTTTGGAAATAAGTTCAAAGGTAAAAAGTACAATGTCTAAATTACTGGACAAAATTCATTCAATCTTTCTCTATTAGACTCAACTGCTTTTTTTTCTTTAGACTTTTAATTTTATATTGGAGTATAGATAATTAACAATGTTATGATAGTTTCAGGTAGACAGCAAAGCGATTTAGTTATACATATATATACATATATCCATTCTACCCAAACTCCCCTCCCATCCAGGCGGCCACATGACACTGAGCACAGTCCCCTGACCCGTGGTGGTTATCCATTTTAAATATAACAGTTTATACATTAGACTCAACTGCTTTTTATTCCAGAGAGAAAGGTACATCGCTGATGAGTATAATGCTTGATAGTGGCTTGAAGCCCGTTCTCATTTAGAATCAAATCTCTTTGTAATGAATAACGCATTGCCTCATGTTGTTTTACCTTGTTGCTGTTTTTTTTACAAGCTTGAACAATCTGGAGAAAGTTCCAGTGCTCAGGTAACCTTCTGGTTGTATTTTCAAATGATGCGTTCATCATTTTAAGTTTTTAAATGTTTGAAATGACTGACATCATGTCTCTTGTTACAGAGATTTAACACTTACCCACCCCAAGGAGCAACATTTTCCCCTCAGATCCCACTTGCCCCACCTGTACAACTGCCCCTGGTAAGCATGGGTTTGGGGAAATCTCAAGTTACGAAAAGTCGTTATTAGTCGGATGACAGTTATAACACTTTGCAGATTTGGACACAGACATAAAAGGCATTAAGAAACCATCAGGCAGCAGCTATTCAGACTTTCCTCCCTGCACAGCTTGCAGAGTGCGACCAGGGGAGCAAGTACCCCTCCAGGGCTTCAGTGACTTCTTCCAATTTCTCCCTACACTTGTGATCAAAGAGGTGGTTATACTGAATTACCTCGACTATGATGAGCTTAGTTACGCTTCAGTCGTGTCCAACTCTGTGCAACCCCATAGACAGCAGCCCACCAGGCTCCCTCGTCCCTGGAATTCTCCAGGCAAGAACACTGGAGTGGGTTGCCATTTCCTTCTGCAATGCATGAAAGTGAAAAGTGAAAGTGAAGTCGCTCAGTCATGTCCAACCCTTAGGGACCCCATGGACTGCAGCCTACCAGGCTTCTCTGTCCATGGGATTTTCCAGGCAAGAGTACTGGAGTGGGGTGCCATTGCCTTCTCCATACTTTCAGGAAGGGAATGCTAACCTTTGTCTATATTACCTGTTCTTTTTCTCCTTTTAAATCACCTTGTTGCCTTCTCTAAGAAGTTTTTCCCCCCACCCCTAACGTTTTCTCACAGGTCAAACAATACAATTATTTTGCTCTTCTTGTACCCTCTTCAGTCTCTAATATCCGAATTCTTACAACATCTTGTTTAATAAAGGCCAGAACAACACTAACTACATAACAGAAACACCTTTATTGGGACAGACAGGATTCATTTGGCTAATATTTACTGTCTGCCAGATAAAGTGGTCTATAGTGATCGCTAGAAAAACAAAAAATATGAGTAAGCTTGCAATCTGATAAAGAAAAGAGATTCATAAGTGAAAAAAAAAATGCACTGGGCTGGCCAAAAAATTTTGCTCAGGTTTTTCTGTAACATCTTAATGGAAAAACTCCAATGAAGTTTTTGGCCAACCCAATATTTGCTAAGTGCTTCTAGACGGAAATCCAAATCCAACTGACTTAGGCTGTGCGTCAGAGTTCATTCACAGAGGAGAGGCAGCCAAGCCAGGTTATGAGGAGTGAGGCACTCCAGGTAGAGGAACAGTCAGTGCTGAGGACGTGGCAGCTCAGGGAACAACCAGCGCAATGAGGCTACAACACAGGCTGGGACACATAACATAAACAATAGCTAGGCAATGTTGTTTGGAAAAGTTTATACACATTTTAAAATAGCATCTTGTTTAACTGCTTGTCTATTGTCTAAATACTTTTAAAGTAGAAACACAACTTTGCATAATTTTTTTCATATTTAAATGTAACAAAATAACTTCCCTTTGCTTATATTTAATTTCAAACTGTTTCTCCGCTTTAAGTAGGCTTTTGTAAGCTGTTACTAAAGTGACTGTCCTCAGTGGAACATTCTTTCCCTTTAATGTTTTCACATGACGTAACGGACTCTGAGGCTTCCCAAGTGGCACTCATGGTAAAGAACCTGCCTGCCAATGCAGGAGACCTAAGAGACACAGGTTCAATCCCTGGGTCAGGAAGATCCCCTGGAGGATGGCAACCCACTGCCATATTCTTGGCTGGAGAATTCCATGGACAAAGGAGCCTGGCAGGCTACAGTCCATAGGGTCGTAAAGAGTCAGACACAACTGAAGCATAAGGACTTAGCCTGCATGCAATGGACTCTTAAGACACTAAATTTCTAAGTTTTTGCGTTTATAACTAACTGCTATTTGTTTCCAGTCAGGTACACTGGTTCTTTTCTCTTTTTTTGGCTGAAATCCAGTAAGATTTGTTTTAAATTGATGCAAAACCTTGGAGTCTTGGTTTATAATTTGAATTTATTAATTGCTACTAAAATCATATGCCTAAAATTATGTAAATCTATGTGTAATTCTTGCCCAGAGAATTCCATGCATAGAGGGAGCCTGGTGGGCTACAGTATATAGGATCGTAAAGAGCTGGACACCACAAAACAGACTTAGCACACACATGTGGCGATAAAAAGAATTACTAGTATTTGAAACAGATGCTCTTCCTTCCACCAGATGGCAGAACAGTATTAAAAATCAGGCAAAGATGGCCTACCAAAACTATCAACGCATAAGGCAGGTTTCTGGGCTTTAGGTTTGACTACTTAAGCAAAATAAACATACTTTTTAAAAGAAAAATATGACTCGAAGTTCAATCTAGAGTCTAATTTCCACCAACTAGAAGGTGGGCTCCATGAGAGCATATAATTGCTCAATAAATACTTGGGTGGGTGGATGGACTGACGAGTAATCAATGAACACATGAGGAAAAAAAGCTAAAACAAAATGTTCCACTTTGTTTTATTCGCAACTCACTTCCCCTCCCCCGCCCTTTTTTTTTTTTTTTTTTGTAGATTCCAATTCCTCTTCCTTTTCCATTTCCTAATAATCCAAATCAGGTAATTATACTTAAAGTTTTCCTTCAAGAAAGTATTTAAATGGGTACAAAAACCTTGAAAACTCTTGAGATTCATTCATTCCTTTCCAGGAAGCTGATACCAAAAATAATGGTTCTCATTATCCTTTGGGGACCATTAGTGGGAACCATTAGTGAAGCCTTTGAACTAGATTTAAGGTTATGGTTATGGTATAAAAGGATTATGTAAATTTTACTTTTGACAAGACTTTACTGGATGAGGAAAATTACACAGAATGACAAAGTCACAAACCAAAAAATAGTGTATAACACAGCATATTAATTCCAAAATTTTAACAATACTTCTATTATAATTATAGGAAATTATATTATTAAAGTTGTGAAGTTATTGGGAATTTCCTGGTCTCCGGTGGTTAGGACTTGGCACTTTCACTGATGGGCCAAGGTTCCATTCCTGGTCAAGGAGCTAAGATTCTGCAAGCTGTGAGTCTTGCCCAAAAAAAACAAAAAAAAAAAGATTCCCAAATATAGTCTTTTTTCCAACATCGTAAGCGTAAGTTTCATCATCTTTCCAAGAAATCCCAGCTAAATTTGCAGTCAACAACAACAACAGAATAAAAAATTTGTACTATATGTTTCCAGAGATAGCAGGTGTGAAGGCTGGGTGGGTACCATGGTGTGGGGGGAGTGGAAGCCTTAAAATATCAGTGAATGTCAATCTTACTGATGTCCTTTTATATAAGCTAAGAATTCCAAATAGCATGTTTTCATTAATCAAGTTATTATAAAATATATAACATACAAAAGATAAAATGCTGAATTATAACTTCTTGATTATTTGATTGTATCTTCTTTATTCTAGGTCCTGACACTTAATGATCTCATAGCGGTAAATACTGCCCTGTTAATCTATAAAGTTTATAAGAATACTACATTCAACACCTACAACAACACATTACACTTAAGATGAGCCAGTTCATCATACAAATTACTGTCTTTATTAATCCAGTTCATTTGGAAATGAAATAAAGCACAGTTGTTAAGTTCAAAGCCAGAAAACTATATCAATGCATGCAAGCAGCTCTACATTCACTTATTCATCTTCTCCAAACTATAAACTGACAAAACAACCTGTTCTATCATCGATGAGGATGAAGGTGAAGAGTCAAAAGATTTAAGAGTTATAGAAGAAACTACTTTAGGAGAGATGAAATAGACTTGACTATTTCTTCACTAATGAAGTATTTGCATAAATGCATATTATAATCAAACTTAAATCCCAATAGATAATTTTTTACTGAACTGCACAAAGTTCAACTTTTTAATGAGGCCCTATATTGATATAGTTTTTTTGAGTTTCAGTTTATGAAAACACAGGTAAAACACTTGGGAGTTAAAAAAGAGAAAACTAAAAAATTTCATTTCCCACATACTTTGCACACAAACATTTTCTGAAATCTAGATACCTCTCACAGCGGATGTATTTAACCTGGGATATCTTTTGCTTTAAGATGCATCATTAACTAAATGGTATACTTTATAGCTGATGGCATCTTAGAATTAGAGACCTGCAGTATTTCATAAAAATGGCAGAAAGTCAGGCCTAAATTATTGTTTGCCTGCGGTAAAACTTTTCAGGATTCGTCTATACAGATTATTTAAAGGCAATCATCCTGAGGAATATTTAAGTGTTCCAAAAACTTTAAGGTCAAACTAAATAAGAGCACAAGCCAAGTTTTAATTAGTGCTCTTTCTACAATCCACTCTAAGCATTATGATAGTCCATTTCCAAATGTAAATCATAGAAGTTCTAGCATACTCCTAATCATGTTAGAATTTATATATATACATATATATATATGAATACGTATTCTGAAAATGTCTGGGGAAACTACTGTCAACAATTAATTATTGATGATTCCAAAATCGGCAAGTTCATCTTCACATCAAAACATGGCTAAAACAGCACTGGCCTGTGGTGGGTAAGTCCAGATTCTAAGCTCATCTTTAAATTAGCTGTGTGACCTTGGGTAGATGTATTGATTTACCGCCAAAGTCTCTTCCAGTGAAAATACTGACTCCTCACACATACGACTTATTCGAAAGTTACCAAATCTGATTTCATAATACTATACTTTATTTTTCTGAATTTTATTTAAGGGTATTGTTCTTGCCTAAGAATAAGCAGACTAGTGTTTAGCTTACACATTCTTGCACATATGTTGGGATGGACAGCACTATAAACAGAGGCATTTGCCTTTTTGACACAGGGGTCAATTCCTCAAGCAAGCTGCCGGTCTCTTAGAACAGGGCCCCATGAAAGCTACGAAGCAATACTAACAAGTGGAACTGCCTGTGTAAGCAAACCCTAGAAGCAAAATCGTAGCTGTCCTAAAATTCTGGTCCAAGTATCGTTCTCACAGGGAATTCACACACAATTTAAGAAAGATGGCACTTGTATATAAGTGTATACAGCCAGTTTCTCAACCATTCACATCAATTTTCTGTATTTCAGATATAGTAAATACCATTACAAGGCAGTTACAAAAAAACAGTTCTATGAATTAAGGGAGTTCAAATCTAAATCTTGCATATTCATTTTAAAATCTTACATCACCTAAATAAAACATAAGCAGCAAAATGGAATTAATTTCTCAGCAAAAACAAAGATTTGCATATAGAAAATAGTTTAGCTTATATACATACTAAGTTAAAAATAAGCTAAAGCTAAACCCATTGTTTTCACTGATCCTTGATATTTTTTTCTTTCACAGTTAATCATTTCTATCTTGAACCAACTTGGGGTAAGTATTCATTTTTAAGCTACTATAAACTACAAATCTACTTAATGGGCTGAAGCTATCCCAATAATTTTTTTTTAGGGCTTCTTTGGGTAAGACTTTTTTGCTATGGTTATACTGATAAAATCAAGTGATATTTAATCTCAGAAAAGGTAAGAATAATTCTTCTGAACCATAAAAATTTATGGCCGAATGGAACCCAAGTAATCGACCTAAGGTAAAACTCATGAGTTATAAACTCATTTTCCTCCAAGATCATTAGATCAGAATTTCAGCAGATCTAAAAAGGTATTCTTTTGATAATGCCCATAGCATTTGACAAAATTTCAGCTTACATAAATTAGGTTAAGAAATTTCAAACAGTAAATTTTACCTCAAGCTTATTTTTGTCTTATGGACAATTCATAGTTAACAGTGAGAAAAATCCACTCTGAAACTACCAAATCTAGAAACGCTCTCATCTCCAAGCAAGGCAACAAATCTCCTTAACACAAAAGCATCAGCACTCTCGATGGAAACTCTACAAACTTTGAGACTTCTACTCTGATTCTCACCCAAGTTTGCTTTCATTTAAAATATATATAAAACAGAGAAAGAGACCAAAAAGGTATATTCCTTTTAAATATCTGAATTCATGTCAAATAAAATTAAAATTGATGCTTTTGAACGGTGGTGTTGGAGAAGACTCTTCAGAGTCTCTTGGACAGCAAGGAGATCCAACCAATCTATGCTAAAGGAGATCAGTCCTGAATATTCATTGAAAGGACCAATGCTGAAGCTGAAACTCCAATACTTTGGCCACCTGATGCGAAGAACTGACTCACTGGAAAAGAAGACCCTGGTGCTGGGAAAGACTGAAGGCGGGAGGACAGGGGGCGACAGAGGATGAGATGGTTGCGTGGCATCACCAACTCAATGGACACGAGTTTGAGTAAACTTCGGGAGCTGGTGATGGACAGGGAGGCCTGGCGTGCTGCAGTCCATGGGGTCGCAAAGAGTCAGACACAACTGAGCAACTGAACTAACTGAAGATTATATACAGTATGTATTTATTTTAACTTATCTCAAGAGAAACTGATGAATCAAAATATTCTCAATTTGAATTTTGAGAAAGAAACTGGATTTCACCCAAGTTTTCCTTCTGACAAAGTTTCATTGCCCCAGAGTACTTATTCTGTGTTTCTTACCACTTCAAATGATCTTATCAGGCCACCAAGGGTGAAGTGAGAGGAATTAAGTTCTGTGTTGCAGAAAAGACACTTAATGGTTCAATTTATCAGCATTTAGGTATAAAAGAACCACGTTACTTTCCTTCTCCCAACACACATGACTGTACCAATACTAATCCATCAATGTTAAATAAATATAATATGGGAGACATGGGAGGAGGCAAGAAAAAAATGATGGCAAAAATACCTAGTTAACTATAATCTGTATTGTATATTTTGGCAGAAATAATTCTCTTACTACTATGTCAGAAGTTACACGGTGAGTAAAATCTCCAAATATCTTTTTTTTTTAATTTATTTATTTGGCTGCATCAGGGCTTAGTTGTGGCACTTGGAAACTTTAATCTTTGCTGTGGCTTGCAGGGTGCTTTTTTAGTTGCAGCATGTGAACTCTTACTCGCAGCATGAGGAACCTAGTTTCCTGACCAGGGATCAAACCCAGGCCCGCTGTGCTGTGAGCATGGAATTTTAGCCACTGGACCACCAAGGAAGTCCCTCCAAGTATCTTTTAAGCATTACTAGACATTTTAAATCAGAGAAGGCAGTGGCACCCCACTCCAGTACTCTTGCCTGGAAAATCCCATGGACGGAGGAGCCTGGTAGGCTGCAGTCCATGGGGTCACTAAGAGTCAGACATGACTGAGCGACTTCACTTTCACTTTTCACTTTCATGCATTGGAGAAGGAAATGGCAACCCACTCCAGTGTTCTTGCCTGGAGAATCCCAGGGACGGGGGAACCTGTTGGGCTGCCGTCCATGGGGTCACACAGAGTCGGACACACTGAAGTGATGTAGCAGCAGCAGCAGCATACATTTTAAATACTTTCATCCTAAGAGTTGAATAGCCTCAGATTGTGCCCATACTGATGTTAATAATATGATTAAAATAGATGTAAACAAGACCAAAAAAATTACACGTGCTTCTTCAGATGATGTACTTTAAAATCAATATATTTATTAAAACTTCACAAATATTTTAGAAAATAACAGCAACCACCGTAAGTCCTTATACTGTAAGACAGAGTAGCATTTAGCTTCTGAAAGTGGTTAGAAATTTTAGGCGCCCTCTTTGGCAGGTTTAGTATCTTGCTTCTATTTGCATTTGAAATGCTTTAAAGTCTTAAGAACAACCTGCTACCAAGACAAACACTGGGCGTAACCACTCATCCGTAGGTTAAGATATGATCAATAAGTCAGTCGTCTCTGGGCCATGATTACGCCAACAAGCTCAGTAACATGAGCCAAATCAGATGTGGCTCTTAAATTTCAAGTAACAAGCCATAAATGTGCTATGGATAACATGAGTATTGCTTAAGTAATAAAGAATCTACCAAACTACAAACTTAAAGTAAGAAATAATAAAAGCTTCACAACCGTAGTAAGGAACACAAAAGACAGAGAATTGTTTCTGGGACCTCGCAAATCCAGTTCTGTTGCTTACTGAATAAACCTTGGGGCAACCTTTCTAAATTTCATTTTCATCTGTGAAGTGGGAATAATACCACCTAACTTCACAGGATTCTTGTGAGGATTGAGAGCTATAACATAGATAGTCAAGAAATGGTATCCACACTATTTATTTGACTAAATGTCTCTAAAAAACAAAAATGTTCCTTATATCTAAAATATAAGAAAGGCAAATGTGAAAGCAATATCACCTATTATAGGAGTAGATATTCCTCCAGAAATGTCTTAAACTAAAATTTTAATCAGTTTTTTCTCTATTATAGATGGTGCTGGATACTTACAGTGAGATTACCTACTTCTACCCTGTCCACAGTGTATAGTAGTTTTATCGTTTTACATACTTTGTAAACGTTCCAATGAAAACTCTAAAATGCAACATGTGGATCATGTGCTTTAGTTATTCTTTAAAGACAATTTTTAATACAACCTAAAATCTTCACTAATGTCAGTTTAGACGCATCAAAACTATTAAAACATAAATAAATGTCATTCTTCAGGCAAGTACTCAAGCTTTCTCGAGAGATTTTGTTAGCAGCTTGTTTTAGAAAATCCTATTCAGTGTCAGTAAGAAGCAATTTCTTCCTGTCAAACAGTGAAAGAAGAATCAAATTCTTCCACGCTGGGTCAAGGTCGTCCTACCCTTTACTCAGGGAAGCACATCCTTGTCAAGCACAAGTCCCATATACACACCCAAGGACCAGGATTTTATGGATTTTAGAAAACAAATACTGAACATAAACCTTATAACTCTTTCCGAGGGGTTTGAGGCAACAACCTGAAATCAAACATTCTAATGTTTCTCAGCAAAACAGAGGGGGAGTAAAGCCTCCTGTCAGTTCAATTAAAGTTTACCACCAAGAGCTTTGACACTAAATAAGGGGGAAAAAAAACAAAACCTTTTTTTGTTAATTTATCTTAGCCCTCATTTTGTTCTCTAGCCTAATACCTTTATCAAATATCTGAAGAAAACAACCATGCCTCTATTCCCTAAACCACCTTTTCTTCAAATGACCCACCTATAGTCCAACCGGAATGAGGATGGAATTATGACAGTCCCTCCCTCAGGTGGATAGGTGTTAGTACTATGGGACTTTCCCAACGGATATATAGGCCAGAAAGTGATAGGTCCACTGAGACAAGGCAGTGTTATCTTCCTTCCTCTTCCCTGCTTCCAAGAACACCTGGAACACCAACTCTTTCCTTTCCTCAAAGGACAATGTTAACAGTGAGTCTCAAAAACTTAAGTCAGTCCTTAACAACCCCTTCCTAACAAAGGACACTTTTAACTCCCAAAGACCTCCTCTGTCTCATTTCACTTATTTTCTGAACATCATTTTTAATTCATTTATGGTACATACAGTTACAGTAGTGAAAGTGAAAGTGGCTTAGTCATGTCCAACTCTTCTGCAACCCTACAGACTATACAGTCCATGGAATTCTCTAGGCCAGAATACTACAGTGGGTAGCCTTTCCCCACAGTTACAGTAGAGTGGAATGCATATATAAATTTAAATTACTAGTTGTCTGGACACATTTTTGTAATTCAGAATTTTTGGAAATGAGAACATGATCTTTTGTTCATCGATCTTGATCTTTTTTGACTAAAAGGGTGACTGAAATTTCCTCATATAACTTACAACTCTAAAGTCAAGAATACAAAAGTTTTCCGTTTTTGAAACCAGCTTCAACAAGATCATATAAAGCAAAGTGTGAACCAAATAATTTAAAGATAAATCAGATTAGGCGATAGTGATTGGCACTCCTCTGAGAGACGCTTGATTCGATAGGAATAGCCTTCATACCTCAAAAGTCAATGGAGAAAAACAAAACTGACACACAAGAATTACATAGAAAGCAGAAATTATGGCTGAACAGAAATTCATCTAAATTTATCTTTGTTCGAATTCTGATTCTTCAAAGAGTATCAGTTGTTTCAATTTGGTTTAATACATGCTTAAATATATACAAAATGATTGTTTACAGCGCTTTTGACAGAAGAGCAGAAAATTATGTGTTGTTTCACCACACCTGCTAATTTTATTCTGATGCAAAACCTAACTGCCTGTCATTTAATGAATAATTTCCAAGTGACCTGCCCTGCCCTTTTTACATATGAGTTCTGTGATACTGTCTTCTCCTCCGTACATGCTCCTTTCCTGGCTTTTGGCTTACATGGAGACTGTGAGCTGTTACCCAGGGCAGCCAGTCTCAGAGTCCTTACTCCAGTGTGCATCTCGTTTCTCTGCCACACTTTTGATGAACTGAGCGTGACTAGCATAAAGCTTGAGTTTATCGCTGATATCCATCCATTTCACCTTTCCAGCATCATCTCCAGCTTCTAAAGTAAGGTTATCCATTATTTCACCTGGTACCAAAGAAAAAAACATCATCAAGAAACTGTAATGTATTTAGTCACTTCTGTTTCTGCATATCCTGTACCTTCAAGTATTCTTATTCAAAATAATTTTAAATCATCATATTAACTGGCAGACTGAATTAAAAATGAGAATATTCCAAATTTCCCAAATGCCCAAATTTTAACCAAGTTTCTAAATTTCAAGTAAAGGTACCAATAAGCTAGCTTTTCTCAGACTTGCCTAGAGGTTCAGTGGTGAAGAATCTGCACTTCCAATGCAGAGGGTGTGCACTCACTCCCCTGGTCAGGCAGCTAGGATCCCACATGCCACAGGGTGCAGAAAAAAAAAAAAAGAAGCTTTTCTCTCTCTTGCTCCTTCTCAGCTCAACTCAATCACTCAGTCGTGTTCAACTCTTTACAACCCCATGGACTGCAGCATGCCAGGCTTCCCTGTCCTTCACCATCTCCCAGAGCTTGCTCAAACTCATGTCCATTGAATCAGCGACCCCATCCAACCATCTCATCCTCTGTCGTTGCCTTCTCCTCCTGCCTTCAATCTTTCCCAGCATCAGGGTCTTTTCCAATGAGTCAGCTCTTTGCATCAAGTGGCCAAAGCATTGGAGCTTCAGCTTCAGCATCAGTCCTTTCAGTGAATATTCAGGATTGATTTCCTTTAGGATTGACTTGTTGAATCTCCTTGCTGTCCAAGGGCTTCTCAAGAGTCCTCTCCAATACCACTCTATTTATTTATGTATTTACGGCTGCAGTCCATGGTGTCGCAAGGAGTCAGACACAACTGAGCAGCTGAACAATTTATGGCTGCATGTGGGTCTTCGTTGCTCTGCGATGGCTTTCTCTAGTTGCGACAAGCAGGGGCTACTCTTCGTCGCTGAGCGTGGGCTTCTCATTGTGGTGGCTGTTGTTGTTGCAGCATGTGGGCTTAGCTGCTCCACTGCGTGTGGGATCTTCCCAGACCAGGGACTGAACCCATGTCCCCTGTATTGACAGGCAGATTCTTAACCATGGACCACTGGGGAAGTCCAGCTTTTCTCTTTAAAAAGTAAAAATATTACTCTTAAAAAAAGAAGTTTAACATTAAATAAACATGAAACCTCACATCAAAATTCCAGAGGGATTAGATTTAAACATTAAAAAAATGAAAGAAAACAATTATAAATGATTCACTTTAGAGTCATAAGGTAAGTACACTTTTCCAAGTATTACACCAAATCAGAAACCATATACTTATAAATTTTTATTAAAATATCTATAATTATCAAAAATTAAAAATAAATGTTTTCAATCACAGTTCGCAATCTAAATGGGATATTTCTGTAGAATAGTTTGGCAGTATTTATCAAGAGCTTTTAAAAAGCAAGTGCTCTTTGATAAGCATTCATGCAACAAATATCAGATTGGCTCTTATGCACCAGACTCTGTAAGAGGCACTAGGGAGACCATAAGCAACCAAATAATTTCACTTCAAAGGATTTACCCTAAGGAAATAAAAAGAAAAGCTTATTGAAGTATTCAAGACAACACTATTTATAAACGAAGAGGAAAACGAGGACATAACCAAACTTTCCATTGAGAGGGCACAGATTAAATAAATGATAAGAGTCCACTGGATTCCCATATAATCATTAAAAGTGAAGAAGCTCTCCACATACTGACATGGAAATATGTCCGTTATGTATTAATATATTAAGTGAAATTGTAAGTAACAAAATAAAATGTAGAGTGTTAGCCCATTTTTATTTTAAAAACAGCTATACAAATGTGGAAGAAAATAAAATGTTAACAGTCATTACCTTTGGGAAATGAAATAACTGCTGCTTTAAAATTCTTTCCACTTTATGTCACCTATTTCCTAAATAACTCATTCTAAACACATGTATCCTTTATAATGATTACATTTGAAATAATAAAATAATAATGCTGCTTCTTAAAAGAATCAATCGAATAGTTTAGCACATGAAAGAGAAAGTGTTAGTCACTCAGTCGTGTCCAACTCTGTGACCGCAAGGACTATAGGCCCGCCAGGCTCCTCTGTCCATGGGATTTCCCAGGCAAGAATACTGGAGTGGATTGCCATTCCCTTCTCCAAGGGATTTTCTCAACCCAGGGATCAAATCCAGGTTTCCTGCATTGCAGGAGAATTCTTTACTGTCTAAGCCACCAGGGAAGCCCATTTCAGCACAAAGGTTTCTAAATCCCAGTGCTAAAGTGACAGCTCTTGGTGTACCTTCATGGCAAATACAATAAACGATAACCAATGGAGAACCAGAATTAAGAAGTAAACCTGAGTCTAAAAGTTAAAATATGATTATCTAAATAACAATGTTCTCCAACAGGCTCTTTATCAGATCCAATAACATCTGAAAAGTATACTGCCCTCTGGTCAACTAATAAACTACACAAAGCGAAATTTTAAAAAGTTAGTAAAGTTTATATGTCTGACATTTAAAGAGCCTGCAGGTCATCACTCCCATCTTCACACCAAAAAAATACAAACTGAAAATCAACAACTCTTCTTGAATATGCACAGGAGCCTGCTATGTCCCCCTTTGCCTGGCAAAGCAATAAAGCTATGCTTTTCATGTAAGAAGCTATGCAACTTCACCCAAAACTCTGTCTCCGAGATTCGATCTGGCACTAGCTCAGAGAAGCTGAACTTTTAGTGTCGCTTCCAACTTAACACCCACAGCAATAGAGATTCCATAAAATAACAAGGGAGCATTAACTTAAAGAACTGCATGGCTCAGATCTTATTTAAGTAGTCTCTAGGGAAATCAAAAGATGAAAGGAGGTGGAAAAAAAAAAACCACTGGGAGGAAATTTTGGTCTCTGACACCTACAATTATAGCAAATAATAAGTATAGCCTAACTCCTAGCTATGTTTAGACAAACATAAAACCTCACACTAGAGGTCTATTTGCCTCAGTCCCTTTTACTAGATACATCATGTTCACCTTCCAAAAACACTAGAAGGCATGCTAAAAGGCAAAGACCACAGTCTGAGGAGACAAAGGATCAGAATCAAACTCAGATATGGCAGAGATGTGAAATTATCAGACTGCAAAATTTTTTTTACGTTTAGAGAAAGAATGAAACAGTGAAACCAATGATTTGAACAACTCAGACACTATATAATCAACCACTAGAGGATCAGTCATTGTTTTTTAACTTCAAAAATAAATAGCTAACAAATTTATCAGTACTTAAGTTGCAGAGACCTGCTTCTAAATCACATATGCATTATTTTTCCTTCTGAAATATTTAAGTTCTTAATACCAAAATGAATTGTTCTAATACTTAGCTTACAGTTGTTGTATAGAAGTAATGAAACTTGTGCTGGGAGTTTCCCCAAGTTCAGCAAGAATATAAAAGTGACAAATCTAGTTGCAGCCAATTTTATAAGGAAAAAACTGAGTCCAAGAGAACATGTGATTTGCACAAGGTTATACTGAGACAGGAAGGGGCAAGGCATAACCTTTAATGATACAGCCACTGAGGACACAATATAAACTGGTTAAACCCAACTAGGTCCAAGATGGCAGACTAGATCTTGATATGTTCATTATAATACATCAGCATATGCTAAATAACACACCCACAGGAGTCGGGACAGTTCTGAGGCTAACCATAAAAGGTCAAAAAGTGAGTGTGATCCAATCCCTGGAAATCCCCTCCCCCTTTTCCAAAACAGCCAGAATAATTCTCCCACTCATTAGCCTATGAAATTACCCAGCCCATAAAAACCAAACACCCCATATTTCAGAGTCTCTTGCTTTCTGAGACAGCCTATACTCTGTCTATGGAGTGTGTGCTGCTGCTGCTGCTAAGTCGCTTCAGTCGTGTCCGACTCTGTGCGACCCCATAGACGACGGCAGCCCACCAGGCTCTGCCGTCCCTGGGATTCTCCAGGCAAGAACACTGGAGTGGGTTGCCATTTCCTTCTCCAATGCATGAAAGTGAAAAGTGAAAGTGAAGTTGCTCAGTCATGTCCGACTCCTGGTGACCCCATGGACTGCAGCCCACCAGGCTCCTCCGTCCATGGGATTTTCCAGGCAAGAGTACTGGAGTGGGGTGCCATTGCCTTCTCCATATGTAGTGTGTACCTCCCTGAATAAATCTGTGCTCACTCTACTTCAGCTCGCTCTTGAATTCCTTCCTGCATGAAGCCAAGGACTCTCACTTGGCAGTCCATCCCAGGGACTTGCCTGAGACCTCAGACATGATCAGTCTCTCTCCCCCCATGTTTCCAGCAACAGTTGGAATGCAACATGAAGGCAACATTCAGCAACCATGAATACAACAATTAGTTCCCTGATATGGTACCACTTCATTTTGCTACAGATGAAAACAAAGTATCTAAAAGGTCATCCAATTTAGCAATAAAATGTTTCAAGAGAAGCCACTCAACAAATATTAAAATTGCAATTAATTTTCTAAATAGCAGATTCCCCCTTGCTTTTTACAATAACAGATTTCCACCCACCTGCTAAATTTTTAAATCCACTGACCAGAAAAAAATCATCCATTTGAAGTTTGTTCAACAGTTGCAATTTTTTCGGTATTATTTTGCATTTTAAGAATACATGCTTACTATAAAATTATTTCAAACATTAAGACAGACATAAATCCCATTTCCTTTATTATACTCGTACTTCCTACCCAAATCTTCTGCTTTTGCTTTTGCTTTTGTTTCATACAAATGGACTCAAACAATTTGACAACTTTAAGGCACATAATCAGTTTATAATTTTAACCTTAATTTTACATGCTGCTGCTGCTAAGTCGCTTCAGTCGTGTCTGACTCACCAATGGATTAAAGGAGATTCGTTACTGGTAACACTTTTAAAGCTTTCTTCTACATATTCTTTCATTTTTTAAAATATATTATCTTAATATCAACAATCTGATTTCATACAAATATACTTCTATAATCATTAGATGACTGACTTAAAATACTGAAATAGTCCAGATTTAATTGTGTCCTAGTAGGCTGCTTGACTTAAATTGATCCACTAATTCAGTTAGTTTAATGAACATTAGTAAAATTACCTGTTTCATCATGGTAATTCACAGCTTCTGTCTCCATCCATGCATTATCAGTGTTTCGAGGATCATCAACATAACCTTTATATATCTGTTTTTTTTAAAGGAGACAGATGAGAAAAAAAGCGTAGAGTGAAAAGGAATGGGTAGAGCAGAACATGCTGCCTTCTTCAGAATCAGAAATATCCGTTGCAAAACAATGCACATTTCATTAACATTAATTAATTGTACACTTAAAAAATGGTTAAGTGGGCATATTATATGCTATGTGCTTTTTATCACACACACACACACACAAAAGAAATATAAATATTACAGAACCTTTAATGTAACATTCCATATGCTTGTTCTAAATGTCCCAGGGAGGGAATCCCCTGGTGGTCCAGTGGTTAGGACTTGGTGCCTTTACCAGGGGAAACTAAGATTCCTCAAAAAGAAAAAGTGGCCAAAAAAAGTCAATGTGAAAATGAAATTAACAAAGTAAAGTGATTCCATTTATAATAGCATCAAATGAACAAAATATTTTTTTAAATACATAAATTTCCCAGGAAACAATAGTCTCAAGAACATTCTGAGGTAGCGCTATCTAACATTCACAAAACCCTCAACACCTCAGATTCTAATTTCAGAATGTAAGAATAATCATATTTGGGCCATATGCTTTTTTTTAAGACTCTTCATGTAAATATTTTTCTGTTTTAATAATTTCTGCAGGGGGTGTGAGAGGGAGACTCAGGATATATGTGTACACACAGCTGACTCGTGCCACTTACAGCAGGAACTAGCACGGTGCTGTAAAGCAATCATACGCCAATTTAAACAATTTCCATGGTTACAGTTTTGGACATACAAAGACAGACTCTTCTAGTTAAACAAAGATCTATAAACAAGGTTAGTAAAGACTAATATTTAAGCTCTTAATACATGAAAAGACTTGGATCCAGCCATCTAACACAAATGTGACCCAAAACCCAGACAATATAAACAACTAAGAAATCCTAATTCTAGGAAGAAAATAAAGCACGTCAAACAAAAGCCAACAGCAACAAAAAAGAAAATCCATTCTTCTCCTTATTGCTAGTGCACATATGCCTCATAGTGATTTCTTAAACCACAAAGGACACATAAGCAAAACAGACATCGGACTTAAACTGTTATGAACGAGAAGCACTCTGAACGACCTAAGGTAAAATCTATGTCCTTTCAAAAAAGCTGAATTCTTGCAAATATTTTAAAAACAGAAAAGATTTACTGTTAGATGAGTGAACTCAGTATCACATTAGCTCACACTGAGTCTAAAGAAAAACTATGAGGAAAAAACGTATTATAATAAATGATGTAAAGTTGGGCTATAAAAATTTAAGTAGGAATTTACTCACAGAGAAGAGCTACAATTTGTTTTATGAACATGTATTTCAAATATACAGGTATTTCACTTTATTCAGAGAATAATCTACCAGATTTTCAGGTGAATTTTAAGTAATTTTCATTAATTCCCAGGACTAAATCCTTCTTAGAAATCATTTCTTACCACTAGATGTTCCTGGTTGAAGAGCTTCTGCAACTTTTCCTGTAATTCTCTCTTTTCAGCGCTGGACTTCTGTAAGGAGTTCAGAGCTTCCTCACCAAATTCTCTTTTCAGTGTGGCACTAATCTTCTCTCCTGGATCCACCATCCCCTGAGAGTCACATTTTTGTTTAAAAAGAAAAAGGAAAAGCTTTAATTCAATCCATAAATATTTACTGACTGATACAGCGGACATATATTGCTTTGTGGTGGGTGTTGGTTTAGGCGCTCAGTCGTCTGACTCTTGCAACCCCATGTTTTGTAGCCCGCCAGGCTCCTCTGTCCATGGGATTTCCCAGGCAAGAATACCAGAGTAGGTTGCCATTTCCTTCTCCAGGGATATGTTGCTCTATCTGTCCATAATCTTCTATAATATGCTCTTCTCTAAATCATTTGTTTCTAGTAGAAGTAGCTTAGCAGGGTATCAACCATATATATACTCAACCACAGTAAATGGTCCAAGGTTAGCCTATGATAACTGAGCCTGTCAGACCCTTTCCTGGTATTTTCCAAAGTCAAGCTACAGAAGGAAGGGCTGGAGGCAAGAATACAACAAACTGATACTTTCCCCACCAGTCATTCCAGTGACCTCCTCAATGTTCCTAGGATGTGCCAGACATATCCCAACCTTAAGGCCTTTGCAACTGCTACTGCTTCTACCTAAAGGCGCTTTCCCCAGATATCTACATGGGCCACTTGTCCACCTCCTCCAGATCTTCACTTAGATGTCGCCTTCTCTCAGGAGACCTTCTATAACCACCCTCTATCTATAATTGCAAGCTCTCCCAACACTTCCTAGTCCCCTTCTTTGCTTTAGTTTTCTTAATACTTATCACCTAACATACAAGAACTTATTCATCTTGTATGGTCTCCCTCATTGGAGTGCAGGCACCAAGAAGACAGGGATGCTTGCTCATGTAGCTCTGCCATATCCTTGGATGCTCAAAATACACTGAGGTGAACGACTCTCAAAATTATATTTAACAACAATAGTTCCCTGACTGATCAGAATTTCAAATGACAATAAAAACAGAAAATCCTATGATGATGATATCATTGTATTTTGCATTCAGCATGTGTGAAGTTTATTTGGCTCGTACAGCTACAATCTTCATTTTCATTCCATTTCACCCTACAAAGAAAGAAACCATTCTTGCAGATAGCAGAATGTGTATAGGACGAGTCATCCTCTTATCAAACTATCTCCGTTTAACAATACGGCATAAAATATAAAACCCGCTCTTGAACACATACACATTTTTTTAAAGCCACTTGAAATACCACTGACGTGAACTCAATAAAAGTATACTCTTCCTGATGATATTATAGAAACTTTAAAAACTGTAAGTAATGGTAAGTAATGTGTTATCTTTTTTTAAAGTACTGAAAATGTTACTTTGGTCTTAGAGTAGGGGATGGGTTCTAAGACAAGACTCAGCATTAGTGAGTATCTACAATACCAGATGCTTTAAATGCTCTCTCTAATAATCCTGTGAAATAAATATGATTATTTTTAGAACAAAGGTCTGAACTCCACAGCACTCAGCTCCAAGTGGAAAGGCTAAAACACAAGCCCAGGTCTAACATCAAAGTCCATGTTCTTCCTCAAGGGTTGTAGAATTAAGACTCAGATTTTAACAGCTTTGTTGTATTATTCTACATTTGTCATTAACAATGATACTTCACTGCAAAGGAATTACTAACTGAAGTAGGGAGGAAAGAGACTTAAGGGAGTAGAAAAGATCCATATGCGATAACCTTGCATTATATAAGTAAAGCAACTAAAAAGAACTGAAAACATTGATTTGACTTTATTTTAATGCTTACCCCTGGGATTGCCCATTCTCCACAGTCTTTCCTTTTTATTGCAACAAACTGCAAGATGTTTTTCCCAGAAATGGGATGGGTGATTTTATTTCCACTTCTATCCCTTTTCCACCTATAAACAGTAATGTAAGATCATAAGTGATTCAGAACAAAGATCAAGGTCCTAAACCAAGCTTAAGACAAAAATATAAAGATGTATTTTTCTTCATAATAGTGTATATACATTTACCTCAAATCAGCTAGTTTTATAAAGAAATATTGTTTTGCATTAAAAAAATACTCTTTATTTAGCACTGTTACAAACCAAATGTCTACTTTCAATAAAGGATATTATAGTCTCCATAATAAAAATTCAAGATATACTTTTTACTAAAGTAAAATTTATCAAAAAGATTTTAAAGCAGAACAGAATTTAAAGGAAGATCATTAAGAGTTTCTTTTCTTTTTTATCCAAGGAACCTTTTTAAGAATTATTAATATAAGTAGTAAAAAAGATCTGTAATAATTGCTTTTAACAGTTCACCCTGTTTTCAGAAAAGAAGATTATGTAATACAGGTTCGGTTCAGTTCAGTTCAGTTGCTCAGTCATGTCTGATTCTTTGTGACCCCATGAACCGCAGCACGCCAGGCCTCCCTGTCCATCACCAACTCCCGGAGTTCACTCAAACTCACGTCCATTGAGTCAGTGATGCCATCCAGCCATCTCATCCTCTGTCATCCCCTTCTCCTCCTGCCCCCAATCCCTCCCAGCATCAGTCTTTCCCAATGAGTCAACTCTTCACATGAGGTGGCCAAAGTTCTGGAGTTTCAGCTTTAGCATCATTCCTTCCAAAGAACACCCAGGAATGATCTTTATAATGGACTGGTTGGATCTCCTTGCAGTCCAAGGGACTCTCAAGAGTCTTCTCCAACACCACACTTCAAAAGCATCAATTCTTCAGCACTCAGCTTTCTTCACAGTCCAACTCTCACATCCATACATGACCACTGGAAAAACCAGAGCCTTGACTAGACGAACCTTTGTTGGCAAAGTAATGTCTCTGCTTTTCAATATGCTATCTAGGTTGGTCATAACTTTCCTTCCAAGGAGTAAGCGTCTTTTAATTTCATGGCTGCAATCACCATCTGCAGTGATTTTGGAGCCCAGAAAAATAAAGTCTGACACTGTTTCCACTGTTTCCCCATCTATTTCCCATGAAGTGACAGGACCAGATGCATGATCTTCGTTTTCTGAATGTTGAGCTTTAAGCCAACTTTTTCACTCTCCACTTTCACTTTCATCAAGAGGCTCCTTAGTTCTTCTTTGCTTTCTGCCATAAGGGTGGTGTCATCTGCATATCTGAGGTTATTGATATTTCTCCCAGCAAACTTGATTCCAGCTTGTGCTTCTTCCAGCCCAGCGTTTCTCATGATGTACTCTGCATAGAAGTTAAATAAGCAGGGTGACACTATACAGCCTTGACGTACTCCTTTTCCTATTTGGAACCAGTCTGTTGTTCCATGTCCAGTTGGTCTCAAAAAAAAAAAAAAAAAATGCTTCTCAATCTTTATCCCCTTTTTTGATACAAGAAATCTCACTCTATCCTTTAATTTTATATTTCAAATTTAATTGAATATTCTTAAAGCATCAAGGCAATGTTAATTTCAAAATGTGCTTTTTGTAATCAGAGCCTCCTTCCCAAAGATGTTGATAAATCTCCCTGTCTCCTTCCCTACACCACATCTACCTCCGCCTGCCAAATGTTAAGAATAGTTCTAATAGCCCCTTAGGCAAAGACAAAGATTTTGAACTTGCAGTACAAAACCAAAACAGAAAGCCTACAATCTAATTCTCATTCTGCATGAGATTAAAATACACCAGCTTAGATATGAGTGTCCAAGTCTTTATAATGTGGCTGAACACTACATCTAACCCATGAAAGTGAAAGTTGCTCAGTCATGTCCTACTCTTTGGGGCCCCATGGACTATACACTCCATGGAATTCCCCAGGCCAGAATACTGGAGTGGGTAGTGTATCCCTTTTCCAGCAGATCTTCCAGACCCAGGAATCGAACCCAGGTCTCTCGCATTGCAGGCAGATTCTTTACCAGCTAAGCCACAAGGGAAGCCCAAGAATACTGGAGTGGGTAGCCTAGCCCTTCTCCAGCGGATCTTCCAGACCCAGGAATGGAACTGGGTTCTCCTGCATTGCAGGTGGATTCTTCACCAACTGAGCTATCAGGGAAGCCCCATCTGTAATTCCTCCTAAAGGAGTTCACAGCCTAGCAGTGGAGCTAGACATGTAGGTGAATAAACTGTAAGACTGACAGCTTGATGAGTACAGATAGCTAGAAATGAAAGAACAATTAGTACAAGACAAATCTGATCTTAAGGATGCAGAGGGAGGAAACAAAGTTATAAAAACAAAATAATGTATTCAAGAAACTGAAAGTGTACATGGCAGTATGAACATCAGTGAGGGAAAGATGGATGATGAGGTTGAAGTAGGCCAAGAATTCATCAAATTCATCTGCTTAGAGAGCCAGAGAACGTTTTTAAGCAGGTTAAAAGCTGTTAGCAATTTGTATTTCAGAAAACCCACTTATTGTTGACAAAAGTTTGGAAGTTGGTTTGGAGGTGATCAAGACCAAAAGCAAGAAAAGACAGCTCAATTCAGTTCAGTCGCTCAGTCGTGTCCGACTCTTTGCGACCCCATGAACCCCAGCACGCCAGGCCTCCCTGTTCATCACCAACTCCTGGAGTCCACCCAAACCCATGTCCATTAAGTCGGTGATGCCATCCAACCACCTCATCCTCTGTCGTCCCCTTCTCCTCCTGTCCCCAATCCCTCCCAGCATCAGGTTCTTTTCAAATGAGTCAGCTCTTCACATGAGGTGGCCAAAGTATTGGAGTTTCAGCTTCAGCATCGGTCCTTCCAATGAACACCCAGGACTGATGTCCTTTAGGATGGACTGGTTGGATCTCCTTGCAGTCCAAGGGACTCTCAAGAGTCTTCTCCAACATCACAGTTCAAAAGCATCAATTCTTCTGCGCTCAGCTTTCTTCACAGTCCAACTCTCACATCCACAGATGGCTACTGGAAAAACCATAGCTTTGACTAGACGGGCCTTTGTTGACAAAGTAATATCTCTGCTTTTTAATATGCTGTCCAGGTTTTTCATAGCTTTTCTTCCAAGGAGCAAGCGCCTTTTAATTTCAAGGTTGCATACATACATATGTATATATATGCCTGTGTATATACCGACACACACACACATGCAGTCGGCTCTCTGTATCCACAAATGTGGAACCCACGGATAAGACAGGTCAACCATACTATTCCATTTTATGTAAGCGACCTGTATATCCACAGATTTTGCTACCTGCTTGAGGCACAGGGGCCTCTTCAAGAGCCAATCCCCTAAAATATCAAGGGATAACTATATATATAAACACATACATATACATACATTTGCATATGTATATGATGGACATGTAAAAACATGGTTAGTGTCTGTATGTTTCCAATTACTTGTCTCTTTGTTACTGAAATGTGTTTTCAGCTCTTACCTGGTTATGATGGGATCTGCAGCATGATTGGGGCCCCATCGCCCCAAAAGCCCCCGGCCAACCAGTCCAGTCCGTCCTGCAGGATTTCTGGAAAAACAAAAAACCATAAAACCAACTGAACGTACTCATCTTTTTGAACCAAACTTGATATGGCCCAAAACAAGGTGCTAAGAGGGAAATCAGATCCCCACACAAATCCATTAGCACTATTACATATTTGACATTCAAAGCACGTATTTCTTTACAGTGTTATTTAACTTTTCTTTCATGCCTGGGCCTGTTCCAGGAGGAGGATCTCATTTCCAGAGTTGTTTTAAATCTGGAAGGCTGAAATGCTCTGCACTAATCCCAGTCTAACTCTGCAACAGCAATGCTTTATCCAGTATATCCACACTTCTCTTCCCTTTCTCATCATCCTCTTTTCATACTTCACTCTCTTACAACCTGTCTCACTCATATAGTTTTGATTACATTTTAAAGTCCATTTATTTCATAGTGGGTTCTAGATTTTTATTATCAGTAATAGATATTGTGTAGCATATAATGAGGGCTTCCCAGGAGGTGCTAGTGGTAAAGAACCTGCCTGCCAGTGAAGGCAGGCATAAGAGACACAGGTTCCATCCCTGGGTCGGAAGATCCCCTGGAGAAGGGCATGGCAACCCACTCTAGTATTCTTGCCTGGAGAATCCCACGGACAGAGGAGCCTGGAGGGCTACAGTCCATAAAGGCTGCACAGAGTTGGACATGACTAAAGCGACTTAGCCCACAGCACACAGCATATAATGAAGTAGAAATACTTAATATTTCAAGATTTCAAATATACCAAATTCAATTTTTAAAAACAATTTTATAAAAATGCCAACAACTATTTAACCTAATGCCACAACCCAATGTTTAAAAGTCTATCAGATAAACAGGGCACGCTCACGCCTGAGTAATTTTCTTCCAGTCAATATTCCTTAAATGTTTAACTTTCATTATGTAAAATGAAATGCCCTAATCTGCAATCTTATCTATTTAATATCTTTGGTCCTCCCAGTATGTGAAAGTAAATAAACAACTCGTCAAATTTTCCCTTTCAGTTATCTTTTTAACTATTTTTTTATTTATGGTTGCACTGGGTCTTTGTTGCTGCAGGGGCTTTCTCCTCTGCAGTGCTCAGGCTTCTCATTTCAGTGGCTTCTCTTGTGGCGGAGCATGGGCTCTAGGTACAGGAGCTCCAGTGGCTGCAGCACGTGGGCTCAGAAGTTGTGGGTCACAGGTCTAGTTGCTCCACAGCATTTGGGATCTTCCTGGACCAGGGATCAAACTCATGCTCCCTGTACTGGCAGATGGATTCTCAACCACTACGCCCCCAGGGAAGTCCCAGCCACTCTTTTTTATTTTGCTCTTCTTTGCGAATGTTATTAAAATTGAGTCAATTTTTATATTGTTTTATACTGGACTCAGAAATATTTCAGCAAGACTTGCAAATAAAAACAGAAAGGCAAGACACTTGGCCAGGTTACAATTACTCTACTTTGCAAATTCAGGAAGAGGGGCAGGGTGGTCAGTAACTATGTTTTATTCCATGTAACCATACACCCTTGAATACAAATGATCAAAGCCAATATTAAGAGAAAGACCAAGCCTGTAACTGATAAACTAGAAGCTGTAGCAAAGATATATAGATTACCCTACTGCCTGAGCAACAGAGAAAGCTATTTGCAGAAAAAGCAAAACAAAGATAACATATAAAGGAAAGCAGACATAAGGCAGAGACAGTTCTAATGGATTTCCAAACTCTACCCTTTCCTAAAGTTAGCTGCATTTCTGCTTTGGATTCCTGAGATGATTCTGTAGTCCTAGAGTAAAGTTCACTTTTTTACTCAGGCAAGCTAGAGTTGGTTTCCATTAGTCAAGAGAGTCTTGACTAAAACAGGCTATCTTTCCTTTGCCTTTTCTGTCCTTTTATATGTGTAAATATCTTCTAACATATTTTGCCCAGAAGAGAACTTAAGGAGTAAGTCAAATGCAAGACAAGTTTGACTTGAAAAGACTCAGTAACACAGAAAAGTGAGTAAGCTATGAACAAAGAAAGAATTTAGCAAAACTGAAAGACCAGGTTGGCATGAGAGGAGCACTACTATTTCCTTGCTTTAGAAGAACTAAAAATATTTTTAGCTTTTGCAAAATTTCTACAAGGTGATACGTATGATTACCAAATCTGTGATTTTTCTATTTTTTTTTATTGGAGGCATGCTAATTTTTACATTTCTTCCTTTTATGATGACTTAAGAAAAACTGAAAATTTTCGAGTTGTGTAGAAAAATCACTTTTAAAAGTACAAAAAGAGGGATTTCCTGGTGGTCCAGTGGTGAAGACTCCACGCTTTCACTGGGCACAGGTTTGATCCCTAGTTGGTGAACTAAGATTCCCACATCCCACCCACTTGCCACACGACATGGCCAAAAGAAAAAAACGATGTTAAACTGTTAGGTTGTTCTTATTTTTACTCTTACATATTTGGATAAATTCTTAAAAGTATTATCTCATTTTATAAATAATCACTGAAATACAATTCTTAATCCTTTCCTTCTGTTAATTTATTCAATTACAGTTGACCCTTGAACAATGCTTCCATATAAACTTATAGTCTACCGTCTATACACACAGTTCCCCTCTATCTGTGGTTCCACATTCAGGTATTCAACCAAACTCAGATGGAGCAGTGCTGTAATATTTACTACTGAAAAAGAATCCATGTATAAGTGGGCCTGTGTAGTTTAAGCCCCATTTTGTTCAAGAGTCAACTGCTATTATTTCTATTTCAAGGTAAAGTTATAAGAAGATGCATTCAATTCCTTCCAGCACTTACTCACCATATGCAAACTACTTGCATTTTCTCTACTTATCTGTAAATGGAACTAAAAATATCCATCCACAGGGTTATTATTATGATTTAATTAAATCACATATATAAATTATTTCAGACAAGGTCTGACATATGCAAGCCCTTAATAAATGTTAATTACATTGATAAAATAAAATGTGTATTTTAAGGCAGGACAAAAAAATTTAGACCAAAATTTTGTGTGTCCATCTGGGCCTCTCCTAGCATCCCTAACGTGCAGTGTATCTGTACATTAACCAGACCTCCTCAAAGATGAGAGTGCTTTCATGACCATAAAGATTATTATTTTCCCTTTCTTCTGACACTAGCAATGTAACTTCTTAAAAGAACATGACTACACCTTCTAACAGGGCTTCCCTGGTGGCTCAGTGGTAAAGAAGCCACCTGCTAATAATGCAGGAGATGTGGGTTCAATACCTGGGTCAGGAGGATCCCCTTTCTTGCCTGGGAAATCCCTAATGGGATCACAAAAGAGTTCACCAAGACTTAGTGACTAAACAACAGTATCTTCTAACAGGTGGAACACTTCACAGAGCTTCCTGAGAGTCTGTCTTCCAAGTTGTAACTCTTAGTTTGGTTTACATAAAATTTGCTTTTTTCTTACCTTGATTGTTAAGTGAATTTTCATTGACAATTACTTTCTACCTTTTAAAGACCCATTATTGTAAGATGCCCCACCACAGTACTTACCTAGGTCTTCCATTTTTAACCTCATACAGGCCATTCTGGCTCTTTCTCTCAACCTGCCCATCCTTTTCATTAAACTTGGGAGAGAAGTTGCTTTCACTGTAATGAGAATACCAATGCAAAATAAGAAATAATGATCCAATATTACCAACAGCTTAATAATGCCAGCCAGTTATTTATAACAACCAGTATCCTTGAAACTAAATTTTTAGTACAAATTTAGTTTTCATTTACAAACTCATCAATTCCTTCAAAACACTTTCCGGCAAAAATTTTTTGTTTAATCAAAAGACTTTATAAGACAAGAAGGTACGTTGTAACCCCTGTGGGGAAGGACTAATGGCAGGCAAACTGGAACTGCTCCTACATCCTACAGAGAAGAATACATTACTATATACTACATCCTACAGAGAAGAATACATTACTATATACTCCATCCTACAGAGAAGAATACATTACTATATACTCCATCCTACAGAGAAGAATACATTACTATATACTACATCCTACAGAGAAGAATACGTTACTATATACTACATCCTACAGAGAAGAATACATTACTATATACTCCATCCTACAGAGAAGAATACATTACTATATACTCCATCCTACAGAGAAGAATACATTACTATATACTACATCCTACAGAGAAGAATACATTACTATCACTAAAGCGGATTTGTCTGTGGACACAATACGGCAGTTACTGGTTCCTATTAATAAACACTTCTAAAAGTAAGATTCCTTCTGACATTTTGCTGTTTCTACTGTCTCAAAGTAATTTTAATGTCTTCTAATGTACACTGATTAATATCTGTATCAAAGTAAAACCCAAAAAACATGAAAACACCCCACAAACTTCATAATAACCATGATACAAATTAAAATAATAAGCTGGAAATAATAACCATGATGTAGATTAAAACAGATATAAGCTGGAACTACTCCAGATCTTGATCTGGACACGGATCTGGATTAGAGAGTTAGATAAATATAAAATCTAACTGAGCTACACCTGCACACCTAAGAAATGTATAGTTCATTGCATTTATGTCACACTCCATAAAAATATTTTTAAAGCTATAAATAAACTACTTTCTTCACCATTATGAAGCTGCTGACATAACTGCACTGAGTGAATAAAGAGTTATATAGCACTGGACAGTTCACAGGCAGTTCTGACACAAGTTTCACTTCCTTTCTTGCTTTAATTCCAGTAAGCAAGAGCATAGAGATATTTGCGCTCTGTTTTGGAAATAGTTTCCAACTTGAATGAGGCAGTCATTTTCCCAAAACTTCTAACATACCTATAAAATTAAATGGTAAAAATCATGAAATTATAAAACCAGAGTTATAATGTTCTTGGGACTCTACAATTTCACCATTAAATGTGGAATCTTAAAAAAAAAAAATGGTACAAATGAACTTACTTACAAAACAGAAAGAGAGTCACAGATGTAGAAAATAAACTTATGGGTATCAGGGTGGGGGAGGGGGGTAAACTGGGAGATTGGGATTGACATACACACTACTATGTATAAAACAGGTAACTAGTAAGAACTCGCTAATACAGCACAGGGAACTTTATTCAGTGCTCTGTAATGGCCTACATGGGAACAGAATCTAAAAAAGAGAGAATAAGTCGGACACGACTGAGCGGCTTCACTTTCACTTTTCACTTGCATGCACTGGAGAAGGAAATGGCAACCCACTCCAGTGTTCTCGCCTGGAGAATCCCAGGGATGGGGGAGCCTGGTGGGCTGCCGTCTATGGGGTCGCACAGAGTTGGACACGACTGAAGCGACTTAGCAGCAGTAGCAGCAGCATATGTGTGTGTATATATATATATATATGATTCAAACCAGTCAATCCTAAAGGAAATCAGTCCTGAATATTCATTGGAAGGACTGACGCTGAAGCTGAAGCTCCAGCTCCAATACTCCGGCCACCTGATGAGAAGAACCGACTCATTGGAAAAGACCCCAATGCTGGGAAAGATTGAGGGCAGGAGGAGAAGGGGACGACAGAGGATGAGATAGTTGGATGGCATCACCAACTAGATGAACATGAGTTTGAGCAAGTTCTGGGAGTTGGTGATGGACATGGAGGCCTAGTGTGCTGCAGTCCATGGGGTCACAAAGAGTTGGACACAACTGAGCAACTGAACTGAACTGATAACGAACACAATACTGTAAATCAACAATACTCCATTAAAATTTTTTTAAATAAAAGAAACTAAATAAATATTGAATGCCAGTTAATGAAATACTTGTTGAAGTATACAGGCAGTGATGTACCAATACATCAAAAATCAAGATGGATGAAGGAGGGATAGATGGATATATATGTGATGAAATAAGTATAATAAAATGGTAATAAGAAAATCAAAGTGGTGAGTTATGAGTGTCCCCTGTAAAGTTCTTTCAAATTTCTTCTATGTTGGAAATGTTTCAGAATAAAATTTTAGATAAAGAGAGCCATTTTCTGGCGGGGGAAAGCATGAATCTAGTTATAATTTAAATATTAACATTAGTAAGGCTTTAGACATTGATACAAATTTAACTTATAAAAAATAAATTGAATGAAACAGGAAGACTCATTCAGTCTTCCTCCATTTACACTGTATAGCGCCCCTTGTAATGTCACTAATTCTAATTGTGCATGTGTATGTATAATGTACATGTAAATATATATCAATACAGCCTCTAAAATGAGGGAAATGGAACTCATTTACAGGTAATAATTTCTTCACAAGTTGGCTTCATGATTAATTAACAACTGAAATACTACCACAAACACATCTTTGGATTAAATAAGGAAACTGTGGGTCAAAATCAAGTCACAGCAATGTGTGACTGGTAAAGTTTAACAACCTAATGAACTAATACTAGATCAACCCAACTAGCAAAAATGTTTATTTAACTGACTAAATAATGCCTTGAGAGGACTATCATATACCATAAATTTACCAATTAAATCAAACTTATAAAATATTCCAAAACTAGAGTGGCCATTTAGCAGAGTAGTTAAGGGCATAAATTCTAAAGTCATACTGAGTTAAAGGCCAACCTATCCCATTTACTAGCTCCATGACCATATGTAAAGGACAAACTTTCTGTGCTTCCATTTCTTGTGTGTTTTTTTTTCCCTATAAAGGAGAAACAACAACCCTGTCTGCCTTCCAGAATAGTTATAAGAATAAAACACTGCTTATAAAACATTTAGTACAGTGCCTAGCTTGTAGTCAGTACATTTTACAACTCTATCATTGTATTTATCTAAAGAAACAAATATAAAATGTAAATCAACACAGCACTTCTATGAATTTAGTTAAAGTATTTATTTTAATTGGGGTATACCTGCTTTACAATGTTGTACAACAAAATAAATCAGCCATATGTATACATATGTAAATGTATATGTATACACATATACACTCCCTCTTGGGCCTCTCTCCCACCCGCTCCCGTCCCACCCCTCTACGTCACCACAGAGCTCTGAGCTGAGCTCCCTGTGCTACAAACAGCTTCCCGCTAGCTCTCTATTTTACACACGGCAGTGCACACAGGTCAATCCCAAACTCTCAATTCACTCCACTCCCCCTTCTCCACCAGTCCATGTCCACATGTCCCTTCTCTACATCTGTGTCTCTATTTCTGCTTTGTAAAATAAAACCACCTATACCATTTTTCTATATTTCACATACATGCATTAATATACAATACTTTTTTCTTTCTGACTTACTTCACTCTATGACAGACTCTAGGTCCATCCACACCTCCACAAATGTTACCCAATTTTGTCATTTTTACGGCTGAGTAATATTCCCCTGCATATATGTGCCACCTCTTCCTTATCCATTCATCTGCAGTTGCACATCTAAGTTGCTTTCATGTCCTGGCTAACGTAAACAGTGCTGCAATGAACACTGGGGTGCATGTGTCTTTTTGAATTATGGTCATATGGTAGTCCTTTCTTGGTTGCTTTCATTTGCAAATATTTTCTCCCATTCTAAGGTTGTTTTTTCATCTCATTTATAGTTTTCTTTTCTGTACAAAAGCTCTTAAGTTTAATTAGGTCCCATTTGTTTATTTTGTTTTTATTTTCCTTATTCTAGGAAGTGGGTCAAAAAAGATATTGCTATGGTTTATGTCAAAGAATGTTCTTATGTTTTCCTCTAAGAGTTGTACAGGTGTCTGGTCTTACACTTAGATCTTTATTCCATGTTGAGTTTTATTTTTATATATGGTGTTAACAGAGTGTTCTCATTTCATTCTTTTACATGTAGCTGTCCAGTTTTCCCAGTACCACTTGTTGAAAAGACTGTCTTTTCTCCATTGAACATTCTTGCCTTCTTTGTCACTTAGGTGACCATAAGTATGTGCATTTACCTTTGGGCTTTCAATCCTGTCCCACTGATCTATACTTCTGTTTTTGTGCCAGTACCATACTGTCCTGATGACTGTAGTTTTGTAGTACAGTCTGAAGTCAGGGAGCCTGATTACTCCAGTTCCGTTTTTTCTTTCTCAAGATTGCTTTGGTATCTTTCTCAAGATTGCTTTTGGTATCTTGGGGTCTTATATGGATCCACAAAAACTAAAAATTTTTTGTTCTAATTCTGTGAAAAAGTCCACTGGTAATTTGATAGGCAGTGTACTGAATCCATAGACTTATCTTAGGGAAATTAAAATGGAAGAAGTCTTGTGCAGACATCAAAAGGAGGAGAGCAGGCCTCTGATCTCCCTGGATACTGCAAAGATTCTGTGCCTGCCTGCAAGGAAAGCAAGTCAGGTGGCACTTTAGATAAGACAGGGAGTAGGTCTTAGATTCTCTTAAGCCCCTGAGGGTCTGGCCAATTCCCCCAACCCCACTTCCCACCTCCAGGATCTAAGAAGTTGACTCCTCTGTCCATGGAATCTCCAAGCAAGAATACTGAGTGGGTAGCCATTCCCTTCTCCAGAGGATCTCCCCACCCAGGGATTGAACCCAGGTCTCCTGCATTGCAGGTGGATTATTTACTGCCTGAGACACTTTTCCTACCCCTCATGACTCACAAGGTGAAACAAACAGCAAAAAGTTAAAGTAAAACCAGAGCTGCATTTTTGTGGACAAATTGATGATGATATCAGTTTGCTGCTTGGAACTGTTAAGTGGAAGCCCCCAAAACTACAATCTGAAGTCTCACCCACAGGGTAGACACACCACCTGGGACTTTTTCCCAATTAGGACTCCAGATTGCTGTTAATGAGGGACTTAACAGCACTGTCTAGATCTGGAGGTTGGTTGGTCCAAATTTGGTGATATACATGCTGTTACTTTTCTCTTTGTTTTTATTTCTCTTTTAATGATTGTACACTGAAATTAAGTCAAATAACCTTCTATTAAATACTGAAATTGCTTGTGTGATGTGTGGTTTCTTTGGTTAATAAATCCTTCAAAACTAAAATGAAAGTAAAACTTTCATCAAAACTACTGCTTTAAGTAGTATAGTCATTTTCATGATATTGATTCTTCTAACCCAAGAACATGGTATATCTCTCCATCTGTTTGTGTCATCTTTGATTTCTTTCGAAAATGTCTTATAGTTTTCTGAATACAGGACTTTTTCAAGTACCTCCTTGAAAGTAAAAGTGTTAGTCACTCAGTCATGTCCAACTCTTTGTGACCCCATGGACTATAGTCTGCCAGGCTCCTCTGTCCACAGAATTCTCCAGGCAAGAATACTGGAGTGGGTTGCCATTCCCTTCTCCAGGGGGATCTTCCCCACTCAAGAATCAAACCCAGGTCTCCTGCATTACAGGCAGATTCTTTTACCGTCTGAGCCACCAGGGAAGCCTTTTACCTTCTCATGTACGTTCATTCCTAGGTATTTTATTCTTTCTGTTGCAATAGTAATTGGGATTATTTATCTTTCTGATCTTTCATTGTTAGTATATAGGAATGCAAGAGATTTCTGTGCATTAATTTTGTATCCTGTAATTTTACCAAATTCATTGATTAGCTTGAATCAAAGGTGGCATATTCAGGATTTTCTATATATAGTCATATCATCCACAAACAGTGACAGTTTTACTTCTTCTTTTCAATTTGTATTCCTTTTATTTCTTTTTCCTTTCTGACTGCCACAGTTAGGACTTCCAAAACTATACTGAATAATAATGGCAAGAGTGGACATCCTTGTCTTGTTCCTGATCTTAAAGGAAATGCTTTCAGTTCTTCATCACTGATGTTTCCTGTGGGTTTGTCATATATGGCCTTTATCATGGTGAGGTGGGTTTCCTCTATGCCCACTTTCTGGAGAGTTTTTATCATAAATGGGTGTGAATTTTGTCAAAAGCTTTTCTGCATTTCTTGAGATGATTCTATGTGTGTGTGTGTGTTTTTAATTTAACTTGTTAACATGGTGTATCACAATGATTGACTTATATATATTGAAGAACCCTTGCATCCCTCGGAAAAATTTCACTTGATCAGGGTGTATGATTCTTTTAACGTGTTGCTAGTATTTTGTTGGAAGATTCTGGTAACTATGTTTATCAGTGATATTGGTCTGTAATTTTCTTTTTTCGTGATATCTTTGGTTTTGGTATTAGGCAGATGATAGCCTCACAGAATAAGCTTGGAGTATTCTATAATTTTTTGGAAGAGTCTGAGAGATGGGAATACCAGACCACCTGACCTGCCTCTTGAGAAACCTATATGCAGGTCAGGAAGCAACAGCTAGAACCGGACATGGAACAACAGACTGGTTCCAAAGAGGAAAAGGAGTACATCAAGGCTGTATATTGTCACCCTGCTTATTTAACTTATATGCAGAGTACATCATGAGAAACGCTGGACTGGAAGAAGCACAAGCTGGAATCAAGATTGCCTGGAGAAATATCAATAACCTCAGATATGCAGACAACACCACCCTTATGGCAGAAAGTGAAGAGGAACTAAAAAGCCTCTTGATGAAAGTCGAAGAGGAGAGTGAAAATGTTGGCTTAAAGCTCAACATTCAGAAAACTAAGATCATGGCATCTGGTCCCATCACCTCATGTGAAATAGATGGGGAAACAGTAGAAACTGTCAGACTTTATTTTGGGGGGCTCCAAAATCACTGCAGATGGTGACTGCAGCCATGAAATTAAAAGATGCTTACTCCTTGGAAGGAAAGTTATGACCAACCTAGATAGCATATTCAAAAGCAGAGACATTACTTTGCCAAAAAAGGTTCATCTAGTCAAGGCTATGGTTTTTCCTGTGGTCATGTACAGATGTGAGAGTTGGACTATAAAGAAAGCTGAGCGCCAAAGAACTGATGCTTTTGAACTGTGGTGTTGGAGAAGACTCTTGAGAGTCCCTTGGACTGCAAGGAGATCCAACCAGTCCCTCCTAAAGGAGATCAGTCCTGGGTGTTCACTGGAAGGACTGATGCTAAAGCTGAAACTCCAATACTTTGGCTACCTCACGTGAAAAGCTGACTCAATGGAAAAGACTCTGATGCTGGGAGGGATTGGGGGCAGGAGGAGAAGGGGACGACAGAGGATGAGATGGCTGGATGGCATCACTGACTCGATGGACATGAGTTTGAGTGAACTCCAGGAGTTGGTGATGGACAGGGAGGCTTGGGGTGCTGCGATTCATGGGGTTGCAAAGAGTCGGACACAACTGAGCGACTGAACTGAACTGAGAAGGATAGATGTTAGCTCTTCTTTAAATGCTTGATACATTTCACCTATGAAGCCATCTTATCCTGGACTTTTTGTTTGTTGGACAATTTTAACTGGAGTTTCAATTTCATTACTTGTGATTGGTCTGTCTATACTTTCTATTTCTTCCTGCTTCAGTCTTGGGAGACTGTACCTTTCTAAGAATTTGTCCATTTCTTCCAGGTTGTCCATTTTATTGGCATAGAGTTGCTTATAGTAGTCTTCTAATGATTCTTTGTATTTCTGGGGTGTCAGTTGTAATTTCTCTTTTTTCATTTGTAATTTTATTGATCTGAATCCCTTTTTTTTTTTTTTAATGAGTCTGGCTTAAAGTCTATTGATTTTGTTTATCTTCTCAAAGAACCAGCTTTTAGTTTCATTGATTTTTGCTATTGTTTTCTTCATTTCTATTTCATTTATTTCTGCTCTGCCTATGATTTATTTCCTTCTACTAACTCTGGGTTTTGTTTGTTCTTCTTGGTCTAGCTGCTTTAGTATAATGTTAGGTTGTTTACTGGAGATTTTCTCATTTCTTGAGGAAGAACTGAATTGCTATTAACTTCCCTCTTAGGATTGCTTTTACTGCATCCCATGGTTTTGAGTCATCCTGATTTCACTGTCATTTGTTTCTATGTATTTTTTTATTTCCTCTTTGATTTCTTCACTGATCTTTTTGTTATTCAGTAGTCTATTATTTAGCCTCCATGTGTTCATGTTTTTACAGTTTCTTTTTTTCCTGTAATTGATTTCTAATCTCAAAGTGTTGTAGTCAGAAAACATGCTTGATACAGTTTCAATTTTCTTAAATTTACCAAGGCTTGATTTGTGACCCAAGATATGATCTATCCTGGAGAATATTCCATGTGCACTTGAGATGAAAGTATATTCTGCTGCTTTCAGATGGAATGTCCTATAAGTATCAATTAATTCTATCTGATCTATTGTGTCATTAAAGCTTGTGTTTTCTTATTTATTTTCTGTCTGGATAATCTGTTCACTGGGGAAGTGGGGTATTAAAGTCTCCCACTATTATTGAGTTGCTGCCATTTTCCCCTTTTAGGGTTGCTAGCATTTGCCTTATGTATGGAGGTGCTCCTGTACTGGGGGCAAAAATATTTATAATTGTTGTATCGCCTTCTTGGATTGATCCCTTGGTTATTATGTAGCATTCTTGTTTCTTATAACAGTCTTTATTTTAAAGTCTTGTTTATCTGATATGAATACTGCTACTCCAGCTTTTTTTTTTTTACTTCCATTTGCATGGAATATCTTTTTGCAACCTTTCATTTTCAGTCTGTGTCTCTGGGTCTGAAGTGGGTCTCCTGTTGATAGCCTATATACAGGTCTTATTTTTGTATTCATTCAGCCATTCTACTTCTAATCAAAACATTTCTGCTTGAGTTTTTTGTTTTCCTCTTTCCTCTCTCCTTTATCTATCCCTTTTCTATCTTCTCACAATGGTCAAATTTTATCATCACCTTGTTGTTAGTAATCCAGAAAAAGTTTCTGAAAAACATTTTCACTATTCAAACACAAGTAGCTATGTTGGAAAATAACCACAAAAGATGTTATTGATAACCCAAGAAGAAGAAATGAAAACAGAAACTACCACTTGTCATTTCATAAAATAAAAAACTCTACGATTAAATAGATTTACCTATTTGGAAAGATCATCATAAAACCCCCAAAAGAATAAATAAACATGAATTGAATAGCTTTGGCAAAAATTCAAGTTAATGTGGAAACAGTTTAAGTCAAGCACTAGATAAAAATTATTTTTCTGCTATCAAATGACAATTTACAAACACAACCATTACCTTCTCCAAAAGTCTCCTACCCAGCTAACACCAGCTAATTTACTCACGTGATCTGAGGATCTGCCCACTGAGGTCCAGCCAAGACAGAAACTGCAGTGTATTCCACAGGATTATAGTCATGCCACTCAACAAGCCAGTCCACTTTATCATTAGGAACCTGGCTGCGCTGAACTTTTGAACCTGGATAAGGAGATGTCCGAGCCTTGTTGTGGGAATTCTCTTTGGTACCATTAAAACCAGACATCATGGAATTAACATGAAATCTGCAGGATGAAAGTGAGTTTCTGAAAGGGGAAAAAAAAAAAAACGTTTTATGTAAGTACAAAATACTTAAATTAACTTAAAAACCTAATTCACAGTCTTCAAAATACAACTTTTCAAAGACTTAAAAATCAGAAAATCCTAATTTGATGCATACTGGAATAAAGGTCCAATATCTGTGAAACTATTTACAAACATAAAAATATTGCTAAATCTTACTAATTGAAACTTACTCACAGAGTTTATTTTAGCTGAGAAAAAGGGACAGAAGTTTACTTTTGTTAGCACAAATGTTGGAGAAGATAATTTTATAATAAAAATTCAACCATAAAAACAAATGTAAAGAAAGACTATTAAAGCCTACATGAAGGAATCCATTTAAAAAAAAAAAAAAATAAAAGCTAATGGTCTAACACAGCAGTCCCCAAGCTTTTTGGCACAAGGAACTGGTTTCGTGGAAGACAATTTTTACACCGATCAGGGTGAGGGGGCAGGGATGGATAATTCAGGCCTGGTGGTAATGGGAGTGACTGAGGTGGGGAACAGTTCAGGTGGTAATACAAGCAATGGGGAACGGCAGGTGAAGCTTCACTTGCTTGCGCACTGCTCACCTGCTGTGTGACCCAGTTTCCAATAGGGCCTGGGGGTTGGGGATCTCTGGTCTAACATACATATGTAAAAAATGGATGACAGAAATAGCACAAAAGAAGAAAAGGAAATGGAGATATACTGTTGTTAGGTTCCTACACTGTACTCAAATTAATGTAGTATTACTTGAAGCCAGACTCTGATAGAGGTACATATTATAAACTTTAGAGTAGGAGTTCCTGATGATTCCAGTAGTTAAGAAACCACCTGTCAGTGCAGGGGACATGGGTTCAATCCCTGGTCCAGGAAGATTCCATATGCCATGGAGCAACTAAGCCCATGCTCTACAACTACTGAAGCACACACACTCACAAGCCACAGCTACTGAGCCCACGTGCTACAACTAGTGAAGCCCACACACTCCAGAGCCATGCTCTGCAACAAGAAAAGCCACCATAATGAGAAGCCCAGGTACCAGAACTAGACAGGACCCCTGCTTGCTGCAACTAGAGAAAACCTGCGTGCAGCAACAAAGACCCAGTACAGCCAAAAATAAAAGTAAATATTTTTTTTTCAAAACACTTTAGAGTAAAATAAGTGTAGAGCTAAAATAATTAGATAGTATATATACAAAAAGGAAAACAAAAAACTGAAACTTAACCTTTACACCATACCATACACAAAAATCTTTCATTTCTCCTCCTGACTAAAAATGTAAATGCCTTCTCATTATTCTTAAAGATCAAAATTCCTAATGGCCCTAAATTAGGGTCTCTAATATGACAGAGGGGATTCTGAGAACAGTTCCCTTCTCCTGCTCTCACAATAATGATTAGCCCTACTTGAGATAAATGACCAATGGGAAAAACACTAACGTGATGGGGTGTTGAAATAAGTCAAATCCATGTGCCTTTTGATATCATACATACAGTGAGAAGTACACAGCAATCATTTCTGAGGATTCCTTATAAGAATATACGATCAGAGTCTAGATATAAGGAAATACAGGACACACTCACATTAAGGGATATCTTATATAATAAAGGTCCATACGTTTTAAATCGCTATGGTCATGAAAGATAAAAGTTGAAGGAACTCATCCAGATAGAGAGCATGAAAACGAAGTGCAATCAACGATCCTGGGTTATCTCCTGAATCATGTAAAAAAAAAAAGGACAAGTATTGAAATGTGAATGGGGTAGGACAAATAATTTTTTTAAAAACTTATTTACTCCCGACAAGGAATCAATGGCTTCACCGATAAATTTTATTAAACATCTGAGGAAGAATTAACACTAACACTCCTCAAATGCTTCCCAAAAAACTGAAGAGGAGTGAATACTTCCAAATTCTATGAGATCAGCATTATTACCCTGATACCAAAGCTAAACAAAGATACTACCAGAAACTACAGACCAATATCCCTGAAAAATATCAATGAAAAAATCCTCTACGAGACAGCAGTGAACGTGACTTCCCTGGTGGTACAGTGGGTAAGAATCCACTTGCCAATGCAGGGGACACAGGTCTGATCCCTGGTCCAGGAAGATTTTGCATGCCAAGGAGCAACTAAAGCCCACGAGCCACAACTGCTGAACCCACAGGCTACAATCACTGAAGCCCATGCACCCAACAAAGGGTGCCCCCCACTCACTACAACTAGAGAAAGCCCATGCACAGCAACAAACACCTGGCACAACCAAAAATTAGTGAATAAATAGTCTTCTTTAAAAAGATAGTAGTGAACGGACTTCAGCAACACATTAAAAGGATTATACATCATCATCAAGTGGGATTTATTCCTGAAATTCAAGAACAGTTCAACATACAAACATAAACCAAAGTAACATATCACATTAAAAGAATGAAGGAAAAAAGCATGTGATACTCTCAACTGATGCCCAAAAATGTCTCTGTCAGACAAATGCTGTATGATATCACTTATATGTGGAATCTAAAATATGGCACAAATAAACATATCTACTAAACAGAAACAAACTCAGACTTGAACAGACTTGTGGTTGCCAACAGGGAGACGGAGGGGGAGAGGGAAGGAGTAGGAGCTTGGGATTAGCAGATGCAAACTGGTATATATAACATGGATAGACAACCAGGTCCTACTGTAGGGCACTGGGAACTATACTCAACATCCTGTGATAAACCCTAATGGAAAAGAATATGGAAAAAGATACATACGTGTGTGTGTGGGTATACAGGCCGACAGGATACAATAGAGAGCCCAGACATAAACCCTTACATACATCGTCAGATGATTTTCAAAAAAGGGTGTCAACTCTCAAACGGGAAAGGACAGCCCTTCCAACAAACGGTGCTGGGAAGGTTAGATACCCACATGCAAACAGATGAAGATGGACCCATAGCTTACATATACACAAACATTAACTTGAAATGGATCAAAGAGCCAAACATTAAGACCTAAAACTAAAAAACTCTTAAAAGAAAACATAGAGGGAGATTTCATGACATTGAATTTGGCAATGATTTGTCAGATATGACTGAAAGCACGAGCGACAGAAGAAAATCAGTAAATCAGACTGTATCAACACGAAAACATCTGTGTATCAAAGGACACAATCAACGGAGTGAAAAAAGCAAATCACAAACTATAATGTAGATGACATTCAAAGGGCTAGTAACTATAATATATTGAGTTCGTATAAACTGACAAAGGCTGAACTGGAATAGGAAACTGGGCAGATTATGACCAATCAAAAAGAGCAGATCCAACTGGCTAATAAACATTAAAAGACAGTTATAATCACTAGCAATTAAAGAAATGAAAATTAAGTAACCTTAAATTCTTTTTTCCATCTAGACTAACAAACCTTTAAAAAGGTAACACCATCTCCCATACATTGCTGGTAGAGATGTGAACTGCTACAGCATTTCTGTAAAGTAATTTGGCAATAAAGATGAATATACTTACACCCTGCAACTCAAGTAATTTCATTCCACTAATCTATCCCATAAAAATGAAATAACCAACTATACATACAAAAAGTGTTTATTTCAGCAATGTTTAATGGGAATTAAAGGAAATGCCCAATAATGTAAGGATGGCTCAGTAAATATTAGAACAGCTACACCACGGGATGACTATTAAGTAGCTATTAGAAATAATGACATCAAGTGACAGTATTTTCATACGATATTGTTGAAAATGAAAAGGAAGATGCAAGAAAGTGTGTATAGTATGATCCCATCTTACACAGAAATGGTAGAAAAAATAAAGAAGATATATTTAAGAGTATGTACACAATGTATTCATTTTTTCACTGCTGCCATAACAAATTTCCCCAAATTCAGCAGCTTAAAACTATACAAATTTATTATCTTATTATCTTTATCTCCAGGTCAGAAGTCAGATAAAAGTCTTACTGGGCTAAAACCAACATGTAGACAGGGCTGCAAGACTTTGATGTAGCCAGCAAGGCTTTCATTCAGATTTCATAGAGAGATCAGAAGCTGATCTAACAGAGTTCAGCACCACCAATCCTGATATAAATTTACTTTTTACTTCTGTTTTATTATTTCCTAGCAGTTTATTTTCTAAACAATTTTATTTTCAATCAACTTCAGAACAATTAAGGGACCTACAGTTCTAAGAAGTAAAGTAAAAGTTAGTCATGAGAAACAAGGTTTCTTGTTTCTCATAAGAAAAATCTCAACCAACCAACCAACCCTTACACCCAAAGGAACTAGAAAATGAAGAACAAACAAAACCCAAAGCTAGTAGAAGCAAAGAAATCATAAAGACCAGAACAGAAATAAAAGAAACAGAGACTAAAAAACAGCAGATAAATGGAACAGAAAAGAAAGCCCAGAAATGAACCCACACTTATATGGGCAATTAATCTACAACAGAGGAGGCAAGAATACACAATAGGGAAAGGTAGCCTTTTCAACCAGAGAAGGCGATGGCACCCTACTCCAGTACTCTTGCCTAGAAAATCCCATGGACGGAGGAGCCTGGTGGACTGCAGTCCATGGGGTCGCGAAGAGTCGGACACGACTGAGCGACTTCACTTTCACTTTTCACTTTCATGCATTGGAGAAGGAAATGGCAACCCACTCCAGCGTTCTTGCCTGGAGAATCTCAGGGACAGGGGACAGAGAATCTCTGGTGGACTGCCGTCTATGGGGTCGCACAGAGTCGAACACGACTGAAGCGACTTAGCAGCAGCCTTTTCAACAGATGCAAAAGAAACAAACCAGATTACTCTCTCACACCATGCACAAAAATAATTTCAAAATGAATTAAAAACTTAAATGCAAGATCTGAAACCATAAAACCTCTAGAAGAAAACATAATCAGTACATTCTTTGACATTGGTCTTAGCAAGATTTTTGGGGGTATGACTCCTCTGGCAAGGGAAACAAAAGCAAAAATAAACAAATGGGACATTAAACTAAAAAGCTTTTGTGCAGCAAAGGAAACTACCAACAAAACAAAAAGGCTGCCTACTGAATGGGAGAATATACTTGCAAACAATATATCTGATAATTGGTTAATATCTAAAACATACAAAGAACTTACATAATACAACACTAGAAAAAACAAACAACCCAACTTAAGAAATGGGTGGAAGCTCCAAATACATATTTTTTTCAAAGAGGACATAGAGATGACCAATAGGAACATTAAAATACGCTCAACATCACTTTTCACTTTCATGCACTGGAGAAGGAAATGGCAACCCACTCCAGTGTCCTTGCCTGGAGAAGCCCAGGGACAGGGGAGTCTGGGGGGCTGCCGTCTATGGGGTGGCACAGAGTTGGACATGACTGAAGAGACTTAGCAGCAGCAGCAACATCACTAATCATCACAGAAATGCAAATCAAAACCCACCTCATACCTGTCAGAATGGCTATTATCAAAAAAACAACAAATAAGTGTTGGTGGGGTTGTGGGGAAAAGGGAACCCTTGTGCACTACTAATGGGAATGTAAATTGATGCAGCTACTGTAGAAAACAGTAGAGATTCCTTAAAAAAATTAAAAATATTACTACTATATGATCCACCAATTCTACTCCTGAATATTTATCTAAAGAACATAAAAAGACTAATTAGAAAAGATGCATGCACCCCCATATTCACAGCAGCATTATTTACAACAGCCAAGATACGGAAGTAGCCTAACTGCCCATCAATAGGTGAATGGATAAAGATATCATGCACACACAACACATAATGGAATATTACTCAGCTATTTAAAAAAAAAAGGAAATATTTTCATTTGTGATGACATGGTTAGACCTAGAGGGTATTATGCTAAGTGAAATGTCAGAAAAAAGAGAAAGACAACTACTGTATGACTCTAATATGCGGAATCTAAAAACAAAACAAATAAACCTAACAAAACAGAAACACAGTCATAGATACACAGAACAAACAGGTAGTCACCAAAAGAGAGGACAGCAGGGGGTGGAAAGAAGTAGAAAGGGATAAGATGAAGAGGTACAAACTTCTAGGTACAAAATAAATGAATTATGTGTATGAAATGTAAGGTGTGGAGAGTAACTGTTATCCCTGTATGGTGACATATGGTAACTAAACTCACCCTGGAGATCATGTTAAGATGTATGGAAGTATCAAATCACTACGTTGTATAACAGGAACTAACATAGTGTTATATAGGTCAATTATACTTCAAAAAACAAACTCATAAAGATTGTGGAGGGCCGCGGGGAACTGGGTAAAGGTGGTCAAAAGGTCCCTACGACTTTCCAGTTATAAGATAAGTAAGTACTAGGGATATAATGTCCAACATGATGTATACAACTAATACTGCTCTATATTATATATAAAGTAATCCTAAGAGTTCTCATCACAACGAAAATTTTTTATTCTAATTCTTTAATGTTGTGTCTATAGGAGATGATGGATGTTCACTAAACTTATTGTGACAATCATTTCATGTTTGTGTTGCAAATCATTATGATATACACATTACTCTTATACAGTGCTATACATCAATTTGATCTCAATAAAACTGGAGGGAAAATAAATTTCATATTACACATACATAGGTTAAAACCAAATCTATATACTAAGTCTTCAAACAAAGAATTCATCAATTTTTGTTTTTATTCCGTTTGTGACATTTTATACATAACTGCATTATACACAAACTTTACTTTTAGACCTTCATAGACAAGGAGAAGACTCTTGAGAGTCTCTTGGACTGCAAGGAGATCCAACCAGTCCATCCTAAAGGAGATCAGTCCTGGGTATTCATTGGTAGGACTGATGTTGAAGCTGAAACTCCAATACTTTGGCCACCTGACGCAAAGAGCTGCTTCATTTGAAAAGACCCTGATGCTGGGAAAGATTGAGGGCAGGAGGAGAAGGGGACAACAGAGGATGAGATGGTTGGATGGCATAACCGACTCAATGGACATGGGTTTGGGTGGACTCCGGGAGTTGGTGATGGACAGGGAGGCCTGACATGCTGCGGTTCATGGGGTTGCAAAGAGTCAGACACGACGGAGCAACTGAACTGAACTGAAGTCAAATCAGAGTGAAATCAATTCTAGTAAAAGTATTAGAAGGCTTCATCAAAATGTCCCCAGGATCTCCTTCACTCCTTTGATACGCAAACCATTCTTGCTTGAAACACTATGCTTTCATTGGTTTTGTCAACTTTTTTTTTTTTAAACAAGAGCATTATGTCTTTTATTTTCCACATACCAGTCCCTCTGTGCTTTGAGGAAAGTAACAAAGGATTCTACCTGCTTTTTTAATACTTTTGTTTTTTTAAACAGTTTCAGCTTCACAGCAAAATTGTGCAGAAAATAAAAGAGCTCCCATGTAAACCCAGCTTCCTCACCACAAACACAAAAAACCCCAACACCACCACCACCAAGTCCCACCAGAGAGTTACATTTGAAATAAAGTGAAGTTGCTCAGTTGTGTCCGACTTTGCAACCCCATGGACCGTAGTCTACCAGGCTCCTCCATCCATGGGATTTTTCAGGAAGAGTACTGGAGTGGGTTGCCATTTCCTTCTCCAGGGATGTTCCCAACCCAGGGATCAAACCCAGGTTTGCAAGCAAACACTTTACTGTCTGAGCCACCAGGGAAGTTAATACCTTTCAAATAAGGGGGCCGAAACATCCTACATGAGCAGTGGGACAGTAACCACAGAAATCAGCCCTCTCTGCCTCCTCATCCTACAAACAAAAAGTCTGTAGTACTTGTTGATCCCCAGGACAAAACCAAAATGTAAAGGAAGGGCTGGAACCTCTATGGTCAATTAGGTATTAAAGAACACAGCAGAAACTTCGGCTTAATATCTGTACAGTTCACACTGAGGAAATAAAGTTGAGGCAGCTACAGTCAGCAGGGAAATTTGCTCAAGTGTAAAGTCTGAACCAGAAGAGGAAGGGGACGATTCCAGCCTGTCCACCTGTTGCTACTTGCTCACACACCCTCAACGGAAACCTTCCAGTCCAGAGGGCTATCACTGGAGTTGCGGGGGTTGGAGCGTGGGCGGGGGGCGGAGGGGGGGGGGGGGTGGATAGAAGAAAAAATGGAAGAAATAGAAGGAAATTTCCTTGTGTCTAATGAGGTGACAAAAATAATTAAAAACACACACACTCCTAGAGGCAGCCTCACAACACTTGTTTATTACTCAATGCCTAGCATGGGCATGGTACCTAGGACATGTGTTCAGAAACCACGAGAAAAGAATAAGAGGAGGAGACAGTATGCGATACCACAAATCCCTAAATTTATCCAAGGCAATTTTTTTAAAAAGAGGTAAATAATAAACATATTATCTACATTGAAATGGAGAAGTAGAGGAATAACGACTTACACTTTTACACCGTTTAAACGGTTCGCTATTTAAACTCCCTGGGGACAAACAATGTTAGTGACTCACGGAAGAGGACAAATTTCAAGTATCGTGAGAAAGCGTGCCACCACTTGCTTTTCTCAAAAGGCAGGTGAAATATTTAAGTCTTTTTTTAAAAACGTGCGTATGGCTGTAAAAAGCTGGGACCCAAGCGGAGCCTCCTGAAACCACCCGACCAGAAGCTGGTTCCCAGCCGCAACGGAAAGACTCGGGAGAAGGAGTCAGCGCTAGAAGCGAGAATACCTGCACGCCGCGACGCTGCAACTGCCCAAGGACTTAACAGTCACAGAGGCCAGGGCGACAGAGAGGGACACGGCGTATAAAGTCTTCCCCAGGAAGCCTCCGGCCATCAGCGGCCCGCGGAAAATTCGCGGAGAGGTAGCTCTTAGCTTGGTCCGCAGCCTCCGCCCTCCCCACAGCCCCGAGCCCCGAGTGTCCAGCGGGTACTGGGACCGGGCAGCCCTCCGGTTCCGTAGAGGAAGTAGCTACGTCAGTCTCATTAACACACAGTGACTAGTTGGCCTCCCAAAATAACAGCCCACTTCGAACCCCCAAGTGACGCGCAAGGTACAGCTCCAGTTGCCGGGAAAACAGCCGGCCCGGCCGTAACGCCCCACTGCGTGACGGCACTTTACGACAGCGCCGCAAAGCGAGGAGGTGCAGGCTTCATAGCGCCGGCCTTCTTCGGCTTTTCATTCTTGCGGGTCCGGTGATTGTGAGGGGGGTTGGATAGGGGTCTCGGGGTACCATCCAGAAAGCGGTAGGGAAAAGGGAGGATGAAAGAAACCGAGAAGTTGGAAAGGAGAAGAAAAAGGAAGGGGATTCAGAGAAGTGTGCCCTCCTTTTTTTTTTTTTCCACCCCAGGGAGGAAGAGGTTACGATCCTAGTCATATCTGATTTCAAGTGGTTACAGGGAAAAGAAATAGGCGAAAGACTTGGAATTCCCGTATTCTTTTTTTACCAAGATGTTCATGTCATGGGTAAATTTCACGAGGCTTTGACGTGTGTGGCCTTAGCAAACCTGCGGAGGAGTAAAACCAGCTGTGAAATAAGTACACAGCGTGGAGGAGGGACAAGGGCAACATCTGATACATAACTCCAGAGGCAGCGATTAGCCGAACCGGAAATTGTAAACCACCATTGTTCAGAACAGTTTGTAATGCGATTTTTGTTTGACACTTGGTTTGTCATTATCTTTTTTTAGGTCTGAAATTATAAGACGTAGTATTATACCCATTTAAAAATATATTTTTAATATTCTTTTTCAGTATAGTTTATCACAGGGTATTGACTATAGTTCCCTATGCTATACATTAAGGCCTTGTTTTTTCTTTATTCTAAATGTGATAATTTCTATCTGCTAACCTCAAACTTCCAGGAGCAAGTCTCTTCTTCCTCTTCTACCCCTTGGTCACCACAGATCTGTTGTCTATGGCTCTGCTTCTGTTTCATAGATTCCTATTGTCATTTTTTTTAGATTCCACATAGGGGTGATATCCTATGATCAGTATCTTTCTCTTTCTGACTTACTTCACTTAGTATGATAATCTCTAGTTACACAGCCCTAGGTTCTCATTAGTCATCTATTTTATACACGATAGTGTATCTATGTCAACCCCATTCTCCCAGTTCATTCCACTCCCCACCCTTTCCCCCTTGGTATCCATACTTTTTTATCCTCTATATTTGTGCCTCTATTTTTGCTTTGCAAATAAGATCATCTTTACCGCTTTCCTAGATTCCACATATATGTGTTAATATACTATATTTGTTTTTCTGACTTACTCTGTATGACAGCCATCCACATCTCTGCAAATAACACAGTTTCATTCCTTTTCATCGCAAAGAAGTATTCCATTGTATATATGTACCACATCTTTATCTGTTCTTCAGCTGATAGACATTTAGGTTGCTTCCATGTCCTGGCTGTTGTAAACAGTGCTTCTGTGAACATTGGGGTGCATGTATCTCATTATCTTATTAAAGTGTGTGGATATTTACCTTTTAAGTATGTAATCCACTGTTTCAGTGGTGGGGTATGGACACTGACATAAAACTTCTCACCATCTCAAAAAGCCATATTTATCAAACCTCTGTAAAAGGTTGGTTTTCATTCCAATCCCAAAGAAAGGCAATGCCAAAGAATGCTCAAACTACCACACAGTTGCACTCATCTCACATGCTAGTAAAGTAATGCTCAAAATTCTCCAAGCCAGGCTTCAACAACATGTGAACCGTGAAATTCCAGATGTTCAAGCTGGTTTTAGAAAAGGCAGAGGAACCAGAGATCAAATTGCCAACATGCATTGGATCATCGAAAAAGCAAGAGAGTTCCAGAAAAGCATCTATTTCTGCTTTATTGACTATGCTAAAACCTTTGACTGTGTGTATCACAATAAACTGTGGAAAATTCTGAAAGAGATGGGAATACCAGAACACTTGACCTGCCTCTTGAGAAATCTGTATGCAGGTCAGGAAGCAACAGTTAGAACTGGACATGGAACAACAGACTGGTTCCAAATAGAAAAAGGAGTATGTCAAGACTGTATATTGTCACCCTGCTTATTTAACTTCTATGCAGAGTACATCATGAGAAACACTGGGCTGGAAGAAGCACAAGCTGGAATCAAGATTGCTGGGAGAAATATCAATAACCTCAGATATGCAGATGACACTACCCTTATGGCAGAAAGTGAAGAAATAAGGAGCCTCTTGATGAAAGTGAAAGTGGATAGTGAAAAAGTTGGCTTAAAGCTCAACATTCAGAAAACTAAGACAATGACATCCAGTCCCATCACTTCATGGCAAATAGATAGGGAAACAATGGAAACAGTGTCAGACTTTATTTTTCTGGGCTCCAAAATCACTGCAGATGGTAATTGCAGCCATGAAATTAAAAGATGCTTACTCCTTGGAAGGAAAGTTATGACCAACCTAGGTAGCATATTAAAAAGCAAAGATATTACTTTGCCAACAAAGGTCCATCTAGTCAAGGCTATGGTTTTTCCAGTGGTCACGTATGGATGTGAGAGTTGGATTATAAAGAAAGCTGAGCGCCCAAGAATTGATGCTTTTGAACTGTGATGTTGGAGAAGACTCTTGAGAGTCCCTTGGACTGCAAGGAGATCCAACCAGTCCATGCTAAAGGAGATCAGCCCTGGGTGTTCATTGGAAGGACTGATGTGAAGCTGAAACTCCAATACTTTGGCCACCTGATGTGAAGAGCTGACTCTTTTGAAAAGACCTTGATGCTGGGAAAGATTGAGGGCAGGAGGAGGAGATAACAGAGGATGAGATAGTCGGATGGCATCACCGACTCGATGGACATGGGTTTGGGTGGACTCCGGGAGCTGGTGATGTACAGGGAGGCCTGGCGTGCTGCGGTTCGTGGGGTCACAAAGAGTCGGACACGATTGAGCAACTGAACTGATACTCCAGGTAAGCACATGCCAAGACAGCCTAAAGTTACTTTGACCCCCTATCACGCTAGGAAAGAACATTCTTCTTTTAGGAAGTTATATTACTAGGGTCAGAATAAAGGGGAAAAATTGATCTTTATGATTGAGAACTCTGTAAATTCTCAAACTGATCTCTGAGAAGTTCTGGTTAATGTGTAATACACACTGCATGTGAGGAAGGGAGGAGCCCCAATTCTCAGAGAATTTTGTTTAATTTTTTCTTGTCCTGCCTTAAAATATAAAGTGTATTTCATTACTCTATTATGGCTTCTGGCACCTAAGGTCTTGTCCATAGAGTGATCCCAGCATCAACCCCCACCCCCACCCTCCGCTTCAAACCCTTTTGTTCCAGGCAAAACCTGGATAGGCAGTCAGACTCCAGACCCCTCTCTTGGGGCAGTTTAGAAAGCTTGCAATTAGAAATCTTTTCTCTGCCCTGGTGGTATAAATCTACCACCCAGAACTTTCCTTTAGCACTACTGCTTGTCCTCTGACAAATACCTGTTAAACCCAGATGGGCTAGTCACATGGATCACCCACCCACCTCTGTACCACCGCTTAGCACACTCCAGCCTTTGAATAGTCTCCAGCCTTCTGTTTCAGGGAAGTAGAGTTCAGTTCATACTGCAGTACTGAAACAAAGCAAGACCCTATGGTCCTTGTCCCCACATCCTCTGCCTGCCTTTTGTCTGTGGAAGAACTTTAGCCAAAGAATACGCTTGATCAGAGAAGTGAGAACATGCAGAAACAAAGGAAAATAGTCAAAGGGACCAAAGAATAATAGTTTAACAATTAAGTACAGTTAAGGATCTTTAGTTCCTTGTCAAGGGCTATAGATGGTATTCTGAGCCATATCCTGTGAGCTGTCTTTTAGATACTGAAAGCTCCACAAGTTGGAGAGGTTAACACATGATGACCATACAGTAAGCGTGACAAAAGCTGCCACAATTCTGAGAACTGGCGTCAAGAAGTGGAAAAGAACCAACCCTAGAACTGAAAATTAACTGTACTTAAAACAGTCAAGATGATGTTAGTCAAATCACCAATGACCAGTTTCCAGATGACTGTCAGAATTGACTGTGCTGCTGCCATAGGAGCCCCTCCCTCAGCCTAGAAAAGCTCTAGCCCCCCGATTGCCCAGGGGTGCTGCACGAGGCAGCCTTTGGACAGGCATTGGCCACACCCACCGCGCACCCACCCCCATCCCCTTGCCGGCATCCAAAGAAAAACACAATTGCCTTTCCACCAACCTGGCCTCCTTACTGGCTTTTGCGTGGCACACCCCAGACCCCACTTTTGGTTACAGTGTTACTAAACAAAATATGTCCTTACCACTTTAGTGTCCAGATTTGATGATCTTTAACAATCTATCCAGGTAGCAAAGTACTGTTATTAAAATATACTTAAACCTTTTAAAAAATAATTATCTGGACTTGGCTTCCTGAAGTCAGATACTTTGTTGTCAAAGTTGTTGACAGCCATTAACCTCTGCTTAAACTTAAAAAACAAAATTCAACTGAGTGAACTTGAAGATCTAATTGGCTTTGTTGAATGATTCATGAATCAGGCATTATCCCATCTAACAAACAGAAAGGAGCTCTAAGGAGCTGTACAAATGGAAGGTTTTTAAAAGCAGAAAGAGGAATTCCCTGGTGGGCCAGTGGTTAGAACACTCTGCTTCTGCTGCAGAGGGTCTGGATTCAGTACCTTAGTCAGGGAACTAAGATCCCCCATGCCTCACAGTGCAGCCAAAAATCTTTAAAAATCAGGAAGGAGAGGGACAAGGAAGTCAAAATGAAAAAAAAAAAAAAAAAAAGCATTATTACTTCAGGCAAGATCACCTTTCTTTGGCGGAAGGGTTGGGGTTTATGATGGGTATCACCTCACCTCAATTTCCTGTTGGTCAGGAAATTCCAGGCTGATTGGTTTTAAAAAATTACATTTCAAAGAGGCTGAAACCACAATTGGGTATGAAGTTTTAGTTTGCTTCTGTGGGGCTTAGCATGAAGTGAACAAAGAGTTAGTTGCTCAGCAGTGTCCAACTCTTTGTGACCCCTTGGATTATCGCCTGCCAAGGTCATCTGTCCATGGGATTCTCCAGGCAAGAATACTGGGGACTAATGGCACCCCACTCCAGTACTCTTGCCTGGAAAATCCCATGGACAGAGGAGCCTGGCAGGCTTCAGTCCATGGGGTCGCGAAGAGTCAGACACTACTGAGCGACTTCACTTTTCACTTTCATGCATTGGAGGAAATGGCAACCCACTCCAGTGTTCTTGCCTGGAGAATCCCAAGGACAGCGGGGCCTGGTGGGCTGCTGTCTATGGGGTCGCACAGAGTCGGACACAACTGAAGCGACTTAGCAGCAGCAGCAGCAGCAGCAGCATAAGTGACTTCACTGTGGACCTGTTGTCCCTTTTTCAACACTGGAAAGGTACTAGGCAGGCTCTGTTAAAAAAAGACTCCGCTTATCAACCAAATTATCAATAGTTCAGCTGACTTATTAGTCATTAGAGAGAAGAGGAATAAGGTAGTTTGAGTCACAAAACCTCCGACCAAAGAACAAGAAAAACAGGAAGGTGTTCTCACAGAAGTTTCTCAAGTCCTAGTCTCCAAACACTACATTCCTTGAGGGGAGGTTGGAGTGGACTCAGTTTAAGAAACTACACAACCACTCAGACAAAACCAACTCCCACGCAGACAAAACCAACTCCCTGGCACTGGACCTGCACCACAGTTGGCTCCAAAAGCCAGGTCTCCTTCAGGTCTCCATCTCCCTTCAGAGATGTCTACTCCCAGGTCTGCACACACTTAAGGGCATCTTATAATAGTTGGTGAAACAGACAAAAGACACTGAGAAATAAATACTTTGCGACCCCATGAACCACAGCGCACCAGGCCTCCCTATCACCAACTCCCGGAGTTTACCCAAACTCATGTCCATTGAGTTGGTGATGCCATCCAACCATCTCATCCTCTGTCGTCCCCTTCTCCTCCTGCCCTCAATCTTTCCCAGCATCAGGGTCTTTTCCAATGAGTCAGCTTTTCACATCAGGTGGCCAAAGTATTGGAGTTTCAGCTTCAACATCAGTCCTTCCAATGAACACCCAGGACTGATCTCCTTTAGGATGGACTGGCTGGATCTCCTTGCAGTCCAAGGGACTCTCAAGAGTCTTCTCCACACCACAGTTCAAAAGCATCAATTCTTGGATGCTCAGCTTTCTTTATAGTCCAACTCTCACATCCATACATGACTACTGGAAAAACCAAGATTAGAACTAACAATAGAAAGGTCTTACTAGACCCACTCGCACAACATAAAATAACAAGATTAATTAGAGGTTCCTGTTAAAAAGGTAAAACATGTCCTTGAGCAAGATACATTGTTATTATATAATGCTTAGTACAGAGTTTAGGATAAGAGGCTTATGGAAGCTTCCTGCTGGGAGAGATTGACTGAGGAGGAAACTGGGTCTTGTTCTGATGGATTGCTGATTGCTCAGTAAATCTTTAATCCAATTTTCTGTTGATGGGTGGAGCTGTGTTCCCTGCTATTTACCTGGGGTCAAACTAAAGCAGGTAACAATATACAGCCTTGTGATCCACAAGTCTGTGGTTCTTTGACTGTGATCTTTGACTGTGATCCACACAGTCAAAGGCTTTGGCGTATCAAAAAGGCAGAAATAGTATGGACCTAGCAGAAGCAGGGGCTTCCCTGGTGGCTTGGAGGTTAAAGCGTCTGCCTGCAATGCGGGAGACTTGGGTTCGATCCTTGGGTTGGGAAGATCCCCTGGAGAAGGAAATGGCAACCCACTCCAGTATTCTTGCCTGGAGAATCCCATGGACGGAGGAGCCTGGTGGGCTACAGTCCACGGGGGTCGCAAAGAGTCAGACACAACAGTGACTTCACTCACTCACTAACAGAAGCAGTAAGAAGAGGTGGCAAGAATACACAGAAGAACTATACAAAAAAGATCTTCACGACCCAGATAATCACGATGGTGTGATCACTCACCTACAGCCAGACATCCTGGAATGTGAAGTCAAGTGGGCCTTAGGAAGCATCACTACGAACAAAACTAGTGGAGGTGATAGAATTCCAGTTGAGCTATTTCAAATCCTGAAAGATGATGCTGTGAATGTGCTGCACTCAATATGCCAGCAAATTTGAAAAATTCAGCAGTGGCCACAGGACTGGAAAAGGTCAGTTTTCATTCCAATCCCAAAGAAAGGCAATGCCAAAGAATGCTCAAGCTACCACACAATTGCACTCACCTCACATGCTAGTAAAGTAATGCTCAAAATTCTCCAAGCCAGGCTTCAGCAATACATGAACCATGAACTTCCAGATGTTCAAGGGGGTTTTAAGAAAGGCAGAGGAACCAGAGATCAAATTGCCAACATCCACTGGATCATGGAAAAAGCAAGAGAGTTCCAGAAAAACATCTATTTCTTCTTTATTGACTATGCCAAAGCCTTTGATTGTGTGGATCACAATAAGCTGTGGAAAATTCTTCAAGAGATGGGAATACCAGACCACCTAACCTGCCTCTTGAGAAACCTATATGCAGGTCAGGAAGCAACAGTTAGAACTGGACATGGAACAACAGACTGATTCCAAATAGGAAAAGGAGTATGTCAAGGCTGTATATTGTCACCCTGCTTGTTTAACTTATATGAGAAACACTGGACTGGATGAAGCACAAGCTGGAATCAGGATTTCTGGGAGAAATATCAATAACCTCAGATATGCAGATGACGCCACCTTTATGGCAGAAAGTGAAGAAGAACTAAAGAGCCTCTTGATGAAAGTGAAAGAGGAGAGTGAAAAAGTTGGCTTAAAGCTCAACATTCAGAAAACGAAGATCATGGCATCTGGTCCCATCGCTTCATGGGAAATAGATTGGGAAACAGTGGAAACAGAGGCAGACTTTATTTTTCTGGGCTCCCAAATCACTGCAGATGGTGACTGCAGCCATGAAATTAAAAGGAGGTTACTCCTTGGAAGAAAAGTTATGACCAACCTAGACAGCATCTTAAAAAACAGAGACATTACTTTGCCAACAAAGGTCCATCTAGTCAAGGCTATGGTTTTTCCAGTGGTCATGTATGGATGTGAGAGTTGGACTATAAAGAAAGCTGAGTGCCGAAGAATTGATGCTTTTGAACTATGGTGTTGGAGAAGACTCTTGAGAGTCCCTTGGACTGCAAGGAGATCTAACCAGTCCATCCTAAAGGAAATCAGTCCTGAATATTCATTAGAAAGACTGATGCTGAAGCTGAAACTCCAATACTTTGGCCACCTGATGTGAAGAACTGACTCATTTGAAAAGACCCTGATGCTGCGAAAGATTGAAGGCAGGAAGAGAAGGGGACAACAGAGGATGAGATGGTTGGATGGCATCACCAACTCAATGGACATGAGTTTGAGTAAATGCCAGGGGTTGATGATGGACAGGGAGGCCTGGCGTGCTGCAGTCCATGGGGTCACAGAGTCAGACACAACAGAGCGAGTAAACTGAACTGAACTGAACAGAGCTTAAGCAAAACCATAGCTTTGAGCCACTAGCTCTGGATTTAAAGAAAAAAACGTTTTATGTGACTAAGAGGAAGAAATGTAGAAAAAAATTTTTGTCGTTTTCTCCTCAAGAGCCCCGGACCCGTTTCTGCTTCTCAAGGGCTCTGGACCCCTTCCTCCTTGAGGGCCCCAGACTCCTTATCAATCTACCTAAGAATTAACTCTCTCACTACAGTCCATAGGGTCCCAAAATGTTGGACACGAATGAAGTTGCTTAGTATGCACACATCCCTGAAATGCCAGGAACACAACTGTGAATGTAAGGGAGGAAAAAATTTTCCTCTCCCCTGTGTGCCTGTGTGCTCAGTTACGTCTGACTCTTTTGTGACCCCATGGACGGTAGCCCACCAGGCTCCTCTGTCCATGGGATTCTCCACATAAGAATCCTGGAGTGGGTTGCCATTTCTTTCTCCAAAGGATCTTCCCAACACAGGAAGCAAACTCACATCTCTGGAGTCTCCTACATTAGCAAGCAGATTCTTTAGCACTTTGTCACCTTGGAAGTCCACCCTTGTACATTTTATTTTTGGCTTATTGATTAATTAAGACAGATTAACTTAGGAGGAATAAATTTAATTTCATATATATGAGAGCTTCACACAGACATGAGAGGGTCAAAGGCAGGCAGGCAATTAAAGCTTATAGGCCATCCTGAGCTAAGGAGACTGATTAGGCTCGAGGGTCTTCAAAGAGAAGGAAGACAATTCATAGAAAGATGGGAAGAGCAAATGTTTATCATGCTATGCAGAGACAATGGGACACAGTGAGGAATTCAAATAAATGGATGCACTGAGCTCTCCCCAGCCCACCACACCTAGCCCACATTCTTTGTGGGGATCTGTCTCTGGACCAGACACTCTAACTTCTTTTAGGCAGTTTAAGGGTGGTAGAAAGGTCTTCCTGAGTCTTTTGGGCCCTGATTTTCTTCACCTCAAAATAATTCACATGCCAAACTGACGCATTTAAGGGAGACTTGTCCTGAACCCCTTCATGAACAAGCTGAACCAGGTCCTGCTTGCAGGAAGCTTACTTTCAAGGGTAGGGAAATCAACTATAAATAAGTAAACAAACTGGGAATTACAGATTAGAAGAAGTGCAATGAAATAGGTAACTTGCTGTGGAAAAGACTAATTGGAGCAGAAGTGGCTACCTTAGATGACAAGGGAGAAGTGTCAGACAAGGCTCTGCTGAGGAGTTCTGCAAGTTACCGACGACATGAAGTTGCAGCCCCTGGAAAATCTGGGAAAACAGCACTCCAGACAGAGAGGACTATAAATGCAGAAGTCTTTGAGATAGGAAAGAGTTTGGCCCCAATTAAAGAAGGGAGAAACTTCTCTGGTGGTGATACAGTGGACAGGATTCTGCCTGCCATTGCAGGGGACACGGGTTTGATCCCTGGTCTGGAAAGATTGCACGTGCCTTGGAGCAACTAAGCCTGTCTGCCACAACTACTGAGCCCGCATGTTGGAACTACTGGAGCCTGGGCTCTGCAGCAAGACAGACCACTGCAATGAGAAGCCTGTGCACCGCATGGAAGAGTAGCCCCCGCTGGCTGCAGCTAGAGAAAGCCAACACACGGCAGCAAAGACCCAGCGCAACCAAAAGTAAATCATTAATTAATTAAATCATTTTAAAAAGAAAAGAAAGGAAAACGTCAGTGTACTATGGCAAAGCAGTAAAGCAGAGGAATCCTGATCTTCAAAGAAACCGGAGAGGTGAACCAGTATGGTGGACGCAGCTCACTGCTTCCCAGTACCTGTTTACCTACTCTCTCTTCTTCCTCGTCATATGGAGAAATATGTCTAGTTAAAAACTTATCTCCTTGCAATCCCTGCCGCTAAAGTGGCCATTTGACCTTTCCTGGCCAATGAAATGAAAGTGGAGCCTGCTGTATGGGTCTTCTGGGAAGGCTATTTTTTTTCCTGGTGAAAAAGAGACTAGCTCATATGGCAGGAACTATTAACCCTTTGCCATTTCCCCCTCCCTCCTTTATTTCTCCTCGAAAGGAGGACACAATTTCTGAAGAAGGAGCAATCACCTTGAGACCGTAAAGACAAAAGCCACATATAAAGTTGGCAGACTAGGATGTTAAGAAGGAGCCGGAGTCTTTTATGACTTCCTCAAGTAGTTGCACCAATCCTGAATATACTGCTTCTGGACCAATGAGGAAAATAAGCTCCTATTTGACTAGCTGCTTTGGTTGGGTTTATTTTATGTGAAGATCTTGACACAAGACTCAAATCACATAAGGTCTTATCGGTCATTAATACTCTGCCAAACTTCATTCCTCATAACATAAAGAAGTAACTGTATAAAAGTTGGAACTATTTGGCTAGCTGCTATGGTTGGGTTTATTTTATGTGAAGATCCTGACACAAGACTCAAATCACATAAGGTTTTATAGGTCATTAATAGTCTGCCAAACTTCATTCCTCATAACATAAAGAAGTAAGTGTATAAAAGTTGGAACTGGATAAATAGAACATTAGGATGGGGGTTGGAGTGGTAAGCCAAGTTACTGGATTCTTTTTTTCTTTTTAATTTATTTGGCTGCACCTGATCTTAGTTGTAGCGCACAGGATCTTTGTTGTAGCCTGCAGACTCTTTAGGAGAAGGCGATGGCACCCCACTCCAGTACTCTTGCCTGGAAAATCCCATAGGCAGAGGAGCCTGGTGGGCTGCAGTCCATGGGGTTGCTAAGAGTCGGACACAACTGAGCAACTTCACTTTCACTTTTTCACTTTCATGCATTGGAGAAGGAAATGGCAACCCACTCCAGTGTTCTTGCCTAGAGAATCCCAGGGACGGGGGAGCCTGGTGGGCTGCCATCTGTGGGGTCACACAGAGTCAGACATGACTGAAGTGACTTAGCAGCAGCAACAGCAGACTCTTTTCTTTTCTTTTTGTTTTGTTTTTAATTAGTTGTGGCATGCAGGATCTAGTTTCCTAACCAGGGATGGAACACAGGCCGCTGGCATTGGGAGAATGGAGTCTTAACCACTGAACCACCAGGGAAGTCCCTGGATTCCTAATATTTGAATTCACTACTGTTAGCTCTCTCTTTTTTCCCATAATCCGTTGGGTCAGAAGTAGTCTACTTCCCTCTTCTCTTCCCTTATGGCAAGGAATTTCTTCATATCTTCCATGTTCTTTTCAGGAGAAACTTCACACCTACCAGTCCTGTTTCTTAAGAAGTTATTGCATGCTGAAGGAAACTCTAAAGCCCTTTTTCACGTGACAAAGCCTGGCTTTCAAGATTAGTCCTGTGCTAGAGCCTCAGAAATCCCATTTGACAGTCACTACTTTGTTCTATTTCATGTCTGTTCTTCCCTCTGAAACACTGAAACTATTATGGCAATGGATGGGGTGACTCAGAGCAGTAAGTTACACAGAATATAAAAAACACCTCTAAAAATATCTCCAAAGTCCTGTCCTCATCATATTTCTTTTCCCCCTTTGGACTTATAATTTGGGCAAATTACTTAACTTCCCTATGATTGTTTCCTTAGCTGTAAAAAGAGGAAACATGATACTCAAAATCATAGAGCTATGAGAATTAAAAATAACTTTTGCTGAATGTCTAACAAAAATTGTAACAATGGTGCCTACTCTTTCTTATGGTCTTTAGACATAGTACCACATTCAGCATTAGTCATTCAGTCGTGTTCAATTCTTTGCAACTCCATGGACTGTATCCCACCAGGCTCCTCTGTCTGTGGAATTCTCCAGACAAGAATACTGTAGTGGGTAACCATTCCCTTCTCCATCCAGTCTTCCAGACCCAGGGATCAAACCCAGGTCTCCTGCACTGCAGGCGGATCCTTTACAGTCTGAGCCATGAGGGAAGTCCCATCACCATACTTAATCATGACCTTAATCCCAAGAGGGCTCATATGATTTTCCCTGCTTTAGAGAGGATGATACAGACACAAGAAGATTAAGCAATATGCCCAAGATCACACAGTATATCTAATAATTTGTAAGCGCAGATGTATTTGTTTCCCCAGGATGCTGTAACAAGTTACCACAAACTTAGTAATATAAAAAATCAGAAATTTATTTTCTCACAATCTGGAGAACAGAAGTCCTAATTTAGTTGCACTGTACCCTAAATCAAGTTGTCAGTTGGGACTTCCTTGGTAATCAAGAGGATAAGAATCCGCCTTCTAATGCCAGGGATGTGAGTTGGATCCCTGGTTGGGGAACCAAGATCCCACATGCTGTGGGGCAACTAAGCCTATGCACCACAACTAGAGAAGACTCAGGACAGCCAAAACAAAAAAAATCAAGATGTCAGAACCACACTCTTCCTGGGGGTTAGTGGGGACAATCCCCATTCTTTGCCTCAGGTGGCTGCTGGCATCCTATGGTTTGTGGTCACAGCACTTCGCAGCACTCCAAATGATCACATTGCTTTCCTCTTTTCTGTTTGTATCAATCTCCCTTCTGCCTCTCTATTATAAGGACACTTGGGATTTCATTTAGTGCTGACCTATATAATTTTGGGATTCCCTAATAGCTCAGTTGGTAAAGAATCTGCCTACGATTCAGAGACCCTGGTTTGATTCCTCGGTTGGGAAGATCCACTGGAGAAGGGATAGGCTACCCACTCCAGTGTTCTTGGGCTTCCCTCATGGCTCAGCTGGTAAAGAATCTGCCTGCAATTCAGAAGACCTAGGTTTGATCCCTGGGTTGGGAAGATGCCCTAGAGAAGGGAAAGGCTACCCACTCCAGCATTCTGGACTAAAGAATTCCATGGACTGTGTAGTCCATGGGGTCACAAAGACTCGGACACTACTGAGTGGCTTTCGCTTTCTTTCTATATAATCTAGGCTAACCTTATCACCTCAGTATCCTTAATTTCATCTGTAAAGACCCTCTTTCCATATTAGGTAACATTCACAGGTTCCAGGGTTTAGGACCTGATATCCTTTGGGGATCATTATTCAGTCTACAACACCAGGATTCAAATTTAGGTTTGTTTGACCATAAGCTTAAATTCTAAATCATGTATTTGATCAGTAATATTTATTACACACCTGATGTGTACGAGACAGTAGTTGGTACTGTAGATACAATAATGAGCTAAACCGATGATGCAGGAACTTCCCTGGTGGCTCACTGGTTAAGAATGCGAGCTCCAGATGCAGGAGGCCTGGGTTTGATCCCTGGTCAGGGAACTAGATCCCATATGCTGAAACTAAGAGCGCGAATGTGACAACAAATATCAAAGATCCTGTCTGCCACATCTAAGACTTGGTGCAGCCAAATAAAAATTTTAAAAAAGAAAAGCAATCGGGAGCACTGTCCTCATGAATCTAGACAGAGATAGATACTGATGAAACATTAAAAATGTGATCACACAAATAAATGCCAAGTTGCAACTATGATTGACGTCATGAAGGGAGGTTCATGATGCTCTGGGAATTTATGATAGGTGGAGACAGTCAAGTCTGGGAAAGCTCCACTTTTAAGAAGCAGTACTTGGGATGAGATCTGAAGGAAGAATAGGAGCCAGTTAGACATAAAATGGAGTAAAAGAAAAAAATTCTATACATTCCTGTTGGCAGGATGTCTGGCACATATAAGTGCTCAGTAAAGCAATTCTCTGTTCCATCTCCCCTCATTTCCTTCGAGAACCTATAGTGCAGCCACAGTGTGATTCCAAGAGTATAGAATTACTATGGTGGGAGCCCTGCACATGTTTCTCTAGAGTCTTTCCGAGCAACACTCTCTGCAACAGTCCATGCAATAGCTGTCTTCACAGGTTCATCCATAGCTGGACAATAAATCAGTGATACAGCTTGCTTGCATGAGCAAGACAGGGCCCAAGGATCAAACTTAGTCTATTATGTACATGTTCTCAATGCAATCAGTGTTCCAGGATGAGACAGTACATGATCAAGGAGGATCCAAAAACCTTGAAAAATCATCCTTTAACAGAATATCTATTTTGAAAAGAAGAAGAAGAGGATTTTGTTAACTCTTGGGCTATTTATTAGACAAGTTGTTCAAAGATAATCTTTGCAAATGTTACTGTGTGGTATATGAAAGAGATTTCACAGAATGTTTCTTTGTATGTGAAAATAAACATTTTTCAAAAGTTTTCAAGGATATTCTGTTAGAGTTGTTATGAGGAAGAAACAAAATTAGTTTATTTAACAACTAGCTGAAAAGCAAGAATTTTGTTTCCACATTTAAAATCAGTAAATTTGTTCTTTTTTGTGAGTTCCAGAGGGCCCATAAATAAACTTTCGTCAATATTTATAGCTAAAGAAAGAACTTACAAATATGGGTCTAGCACAAATCAAAACTACTACACACGGGAATTCCCTGATGGCCCAGTGATTGAGAATCTGAGCTCCCAATGCAGGGGGCCCGCATTTGATCCCTGGTCAAGGAACTAGATCCTCCATGCCACAGCTAAAGATCCCACGTGTGGTAACTAAGATCCTGTGGGCCGCAACTAAGACCCAGCACAGCCAAATCAATAAGTAAATGCCCCCAAAAGCCAAAAACTACTATACTCAGTTCAGTTCAATCGTTCAGTCGTGTCCGACTCTTTGTGACCCCATGGACTGCAGCACGCCAGGCCTCCCTGTCCATCACCAACTCCCCAAAATCCCAGAGTTTACCAGCTCCCAGAGTTTACTCAAATTGATGTCCACTGAGTTGGTGATGCCATCCAACCATCTCATCCTCTGTCATCCTCCCCTTCTCCTCCTGCCTTCAATCCTTCCCAGCATCAGGGTCTTTTCAAAAGAGTCAGCTTTTCACATTAGGCGGCCAAAGTATTGGAGTTTCAGCTTCAGCATCAGTCCTTCCAATGAATATTCAGGACCAATTTCCTTTAGGATGGACTGGTTGGATCTCCTTGCAGTCTAAGGGACTCTCAAGAGTCTTCTCCAACACCACAGTTCAAAAGCATCAATTCTTTTGCACTAAGCTTTATTTATAGTCCAACTCACACATCCATAGATAGCTACTGGAAAAACCATAGCTTTGACTAGACGGACCTTTGTTGGCAAAGTAATGTCTCTGCTTTTTAATATGCTGGATGAAGCACAAGCTGACTATACTCGGTAGCAGTGCTGAAAGGAAGAGAAGAGGAACTCTCTAGACAAATCTCCATAAATATGAGTGCCCATCTCAGTCTTTCCACTCTTTTATTTCTCCAGAGTATCTGTGCTTTACAATTCTTATTAGTTAAAGGAGGGCATCTTCTGTATTGAATACAATACCTTGTTTATTTAAGAATTAATGTGAATTTATGGTTGGGGAGGGGGAAGTTGTCCCCTCTCCCTATCTTAAATTCTTGTTGTTAGACTAATAATAAAATTGACACAAGACTGTTAACAGGAGAAAAAGAAACAAATTTTAATTCATGTACATGTAAATGGGACCTACGTGCGTGCTCAGTCATGTCCAACTCTTTCAGATCCCATGGACTATAGCCTGCCAGGCTCCTCTGTCCATGGGATATCCCTGGCAAGAATACTGAAGTGGGGTGCCATTTCCTAGTCCAGAGGAGCTTCCTGACCTAGGGATCATAGCCGTGTCTCCTGTGTCTCCTACACTGGCAGGCAGATTCTTTACCACTGCGCCACCTGGGAACCCCAAATGGGACCTAGCAAGTTAGTCACTCAGTCATGTCCTACTCTTTGCAACCCCACGGGCTGTAGCCTGCCAGACTCCTCTGTCCACAGAATTCTCCAGGCAAGAATACTGGAATGGGTAGCCATTCCCTTTTCCAGGGGATCTTTCTAACCCAAGGACTGAACCCACATCTCCTGCATTGCAGGCAGATTCTTTACAGTCTGAGCCACCAGGACCCAAATGAGACCTAAGAAGTGACCAAGGCAGACAGCTTTTATATTTTTTAGACAAAGAAACAATGTTTGGTGAGTAATTGACAGGACAAAGAAACCTAAGTTTGGGGTTCTCAATTACTGAAGAATTTAAACAGAGTTTGGGCTTGGGGTAATGAATTAAAGACGTAACCAAGATTTGTTTATTCTTACTTCTAGGCCCCTATTTTTCCCTCTGAAGTAAACACAAGACATGATTCCTCATTCACGTCAGCAAGTGTTTCCTGTCCTGGTAAAAGGTAGACTGAAGCACAAACTAGGGCTCACTCATGAGGCCCAGGACCCTGGACATTTGTGCCCCTCCTTTCTCAGCCACGGAGATTTTATATGGGAAACATATAAAATCAAAACACCCTCCTGTTCACACATTGGCCTATTTGGGAAAATAGACCAATTACTGGTAATCACTTTGAGAAATTCACATCCAAGTAGTACCTGGGTATTTAATTTTAATGCTTTAAATATATAAAATTTTAACATTAAAATTTTATCATTAAATACAGGGCATAAATATGTGCATTTTTGTTTTGTGGTTAGACTATGTGACAGGTGGGACCTTTAGTTCCCCCAACCAGGGAACCTGTGGCCCTGCAGTGGAAGCATGAAGTCTTAACCACTAAACCACCAGGGAAGCCCAAACTTATAAAGCTTTTTTTTTTTTTTGTATTTTTTTATTTTATGTTACTTTTTTGGGGGGGCACAGCAATATGTGAACCGTGAACTTCCTGTTGTTCAAGCTGGTTTTAGAAAAGGCAGAGGAACCAGAGATCAAATTGCCAACATCCGCTGGATCATGGAAAAAGCAAGAGAGTTCCAGAAAAACATCTATTTCTGCCTTATTGACTATGCAAAAGCCTTTGACTGTGTGAATCACAATAAACTGTGGAAAATTCTGAAAGAGATGGGAATACCAGACCACCGGACCTGCCTCTTGAGAAATCTGTATGCAGGTCAGGAAGCAACAGTTAGAACTGGACATGGAACAACAGACTGGTTCCAAATAGGAAAAGGAGTATGTCAAGGCTGTATATTGTCACCCTGCTTATTTAACTTCTATGCAGAGTACATCATGAGAAACACTGGACTGGAAGAAGCACAAGGTGGAATCAAGATTGCCGGGAGAAATATCAATAACCTCAGATATGCAGATGACACCACCCTTATGGCAGAAAGTGAAGAGGAACTCAAAAGCCTCTTGATGAAAGTGAAAGTGGAGAGTGAAAAAGTTGGCTTAAAGCTCAACATTCAGAAAATGAAGATCATGGCATTCGGTGCCATCACTTCATGGCAAATAGATGGGGAAACAGTGGAAACAGTGTCAGACTTTATTTTTGGGGGCTCCAAAATCACTACAGATGGTGACTGCAGCCATGAAATTAAAAGATGCTTACTCCTTGGAAGGAAAGTTATGACCAACCTAGATAGCGTATTGAAAAGCAGAGACATTACTTTGCCAACAAAGATTCGTCTAGTCAAGGCTATGGTTTTTCCTGTGGTCATGTATGGATGTGAGAGTTGGACTGTGAAGAAGGCTGAGTGCCTAAGAATTGATGCTTTAGAACTGGGGTGTTGGAGAAGACTCTTGAGAGTCCCTTGGACTGCAAGGAGATCCAACCAGTCCATTCTGAAGGAGATCAGCCCTGGGATTTCTTTGGAAGGAATGATGCTAAAGCTGAAACTCCAGTACTTTGGCCACCTCATGCGAAGAGCTGACTCATTGGAAAAGACTCTGATGCTGGGAGGGATTGGGGGCAGGAGGAGAAGGGGACGACAGAGGATGAGATGGCTGGATGGCATCACTGACTCGATGGACGTGAGTCTGGGTGAACTCCAGGAGTTGGTGATGGACAGGGAGGCCTGGCATGCTGCAATTCATGGGGTCGCAAAGAGTCAGACACGACTGAGTGACTGAACTAAACTGGCTTGTGAGATCTTGGGTCCCAAAGCAGGGATTGAACCAAGCCCTTGGCAGGGAAAGCATGGAGTCCTGACCACTGGACTGCCAGGGAACTGCCTTGTACTGCTCTTATGTCTGCAGATTTTTAAAAAATATTTGTCTATTTAGCTACATCAGGTTTTCATGTTGCAGCATGCAGGATCTTTAGTTGCAGCATGCGAACTCTTCATTGAGGTATGTGGGATCTAGTTCCCTGACCACAGTTTGAACCCCAGGCCCCCTGCATTGGGAGCATGGCATCTTAGCCACTGGACCATCGAGGAAGTCCCGTATCTGCAGATTTTTGAAATGTAAAGATAAATGGACAAATAGTTTAAAGGCTTCCCTGGTGGTGCTAGTGGTAAAGAACCCACCTGCCAATCCAGGAGACATAAGACACAAGAGATGCAGGTTTGATCCCTGGATCAGGAAGATGGCAACCTTCTCTAGTATGAGAGAATCCCATAGACAGAGGAGCTTGGCAGGCTATATATAGTCCATGGAGTCACAAAGAGTCAGACACAACTGAAGAGACGTAGCACCTATGCACAGTAAACATTAATTGTCAGACCTAAGTGGTGGTAAAATTCTAGATAAAAGTTACACTTTGTACCCTCCACCACTAAGAAAGAGGGACAATGCATCATAGCCTCTTTGAGCTTTGCAGGTGGCATATATACAAGTGTAACTTGAATATACTTCTTGAAAATACTCCTTTGACACATTTCTTGATTAACTCACTATGCTGCAGTCACAGTGGTAGGTGGTGGGGGGGGGTGTGATGAAGGCAGAATTTGTTATTGCTTAAGATAAGAGATAGAGTGTGTCTGTGTGCCAATGAGAATGATTCAGCACAAGTGCTATAAAGGGTTCCTGAAAATACCACTATAGCATAAAAATTATTTAAGTTGAAAGCACTTTCGAGAATAGGCTTTTTTCTGAACACCCTTATTTGCTTGGAGGCAGAGCCCCCTACCCCGCAAATTCAATTACCATAAATCCTCTCCCAAGAAGTTTTTGGAGTTTTGCACCTGGAGAAGATTGTCACAGATGTCTCAAAACTATCAGATCGTCCATCTATTCTCTTATGGGCCTGTTAATCTTTCCTAAGTCATCTGTTTTCCCTACAGTGCCCTTCTCTCCCTCCCTTTGCCTACTAAAATAGTATAGAAGTCTCCAGTTCTAACCTTGGGGCACATTTTTCTGTGAAGTCTTGTTGTTGTTCAATTGCTCAGTCATGTTCGACTCTGAGACCCCATGGACCGCAGCACACCAGGCTTCCCTGCCTTTCACCATCTTCCGAAGTTTGCTCAAACTTATGTCCATTGAATCGGTGATGCCATCCAACCATCTCTTCTTCTGTCGCCCCCTTCTCCTCCTGCCTTCAGTATTTCCCAGCATCAGGGACTTTTCTAATGAGTCAGCGCTTCACATTAGGGGGCCAAAGTATTAGAGCTTCAGCATCAGTCCTTCCAATGAATATTCAGAATTGATTTCCTTTAGGATTGACTAGTTTGATTTCCTTGCTGTCTAAGGGACTTTCAAGAGTCTTCTCCAGCGCCACAGTTCTAAAGCATAAATTCTTTGGCAGTCAGCCTTCCTTATGATCCAACTGTCACATCCATAGGTGATTACTGGAAAACCATAGCTTTGACTATAAGAACTTTTGTTGGCAAAGAGATGTCTCTGCTTTTTAATACGCTGTCTAGGTTTGTCATAGCTTTTCTTCCAAGAAGCAAGAGTCTTTTAATTTCATGGCTGCAGTCACTGTCTGCAGTGATTTGGGAGCCCAGGAAAATAAAGTCTGTCACTGTTTCCATTTTTCCCCATATATTTGCCATTGAGTGATAGGATCGGATGCCACGATCTTGGTCTTTTGAGTGCTGAGTTTTAAGCCAGCTTTTTCACTCTCCTCTTTCACCTTCATCAAGAGGCTCTTTAGTTCCTCTTTGCTTTTTGCCATAAGGGTGGTGTAATCTGCATATCTAAGGTTATTGATATTTCTCAGTCTGAGTAAATATGTGTCTTTTCTCTTGCTGATCTGATTTTTATGTGTTTAACTTGCAGAATCCCTTCACTAAACATAAAAAGAGTAGGGAAAAAAAAAGGTTTTCCTCTCTGATGGTTAGAAAATGCTTCAAAAGAGTGTCACAGGGACTTCCCTGGTGCTCCAGTGGCCAAGACTCCACGCTCCCAATTCAGGGGGCCCAGGTTCAATCCCTGGTCAGGGAACTTGATCCCAAACATGCTGCAGTTCAGATTTTGCAAGTCATAACTGCAAAGATCTCACATGCCACAAGGAAGACAGATCCTGTGTGAGGCAACTAAGACCTGGAGCAGCTAAATAAATAAATACACAAAATAAACATATTTATTTAATACAGAAACAGAGTGTCACAGAGCTTACCCCTAGGGCTCTAGCGGACTCACCCTCCAGGACAGAGAACTACTTGCCATGAAGACGGAATAATTGCCAAAGTGAAGTTCTTCAAAAAGCTAGAAGGGCAGGAAAAGAACAGGAAGAGATGGGATCCTGTGTCTAGTGGGGAAGTGGGAACAAGAGCTTCATACATAGAAACAGAAGAAGAGGCAGCGAGCCTGCTGTCAGATGCAGAGAGTTTGATCGGTTTGGTAGCTGGAAAATGAGGACCTTTCTTGTGACTGCTGCTGTTTTTGTCAATGGAGACTGCTTCATCAGTGGGAGTGAGGGTCCGAAAGGAAGTATAGGCACTTTGAAGACAGAAGACATGTAATACAGCCTCTTTTGGAAAGGGCGGGACAAGAATCAGCACCGTACATTTCTTCTCAGGGAGTGCTTAACACCTATTTGAGATTTGTGTTCTTGGATTCAGTCTGCACACTTGAGGTTGTTTATTTGCTTTCAGGAATGCTCAGCTTCTTGGTGCAAGCACAGAGAAGCAGCAGAGCTTAACAAGAGCTGGATTGGAGACTTCCCTGGGGGTCCAGTGGCTAAGACTTTGGGTTCCCAATGGAGGGGGTTCAGGCTCAATCCCTGAGGGAACTAGACCCCATATGCCACAACTAAGACCCAGCACAGCCAAATAAATAGTAAGTAAATAAATATTAAAAAAAACACAGACCTGGACCTTCACCAGGTAAGTCTAGTGGAGGGAGGGAGACTCAGAAGGATGATGACAACAAAGAGTCATGGAATCTGAGCTGGGTAAGGAGAAGAGGGATGAAAAAGTCGGGTAAGTGATCAGAAATGGGAGAGTCAACTGACTGAAGGACACCCCTCAAGCAATTGCTGTAATAGGTGAATTTAAGTGGGGAAATTAGCAGGAGGAGAGAGGTATCAGTAAGAGTGGGAGGCTCCAAGTAGAGGTTGGGATACGTTGCAGTTTCTGGGGATGTCAAGATCACAGACACAACCCTGGGAAAGAGGGTTACAGAGAACTGAGTAGAAGACCCACCTGTCATTTGGGGGCCTCATTCTAGTCTCATCTCTGCACACGGATCTCCCATGTGTAACTGTTTTCACCATTGCACAATAGTGGATTTGGCAGCTCTCAGGGGACAGCATCAACGTTTATGAAAGAGCAATGATCTCTCAAAGGTTATCAATGGCAGGTAGGCTTAAGGCAGAGTAAATAGACTTGTAATTCACACTGGGGAAATCATGACAGAATTCTGGCAGCCTTATAAAGTTCAAGAGAAAATCAAGAGTAAAAATCAGGGACTTCTCTGGTGATTCAGTGGCTAAGACTCTGAGCTCCCAATGGTCAGGGAACTAGATCCCCCATGCCACAAGTAAGAGTTCACATGCCACAGCTAAGGATCCCAAATGCCTCAACAAAGATCAAAGATCCTGTGTGCTGTAACTAAAACCCAGCCCAGTCAAATAAATGTGGAGCCCTGTACCAAGGTCACAGGATAAAAATATCTGGAACTCACCAAGCTCCGGTAAAAACTATTGCCATGAGCACCCGGATCTAAACCAGCCAGTTCCCTGATCCCATATTAGGTAAAATACCTACCCTGTTACCCACCCTACCATATCCTAACCAATCACCTAAGGCCATCATTCCAGTAGGAATTTTCCCCGTCTTGAGTTCCCATCACTTCATGGCAAGTAGATGGGGAAACAATGGAAATAGTGACAGACTTTATTTTCTTGGGCTCCAAAATCACTGCAGATGATGACTGCAGCCATGAAATTAAAAGACACTTGCTCCTTGGAAGAAAAGCTATGACCAACCTAGACAACATATTAAAAAGCAGAGACATTACTTTGCCAACAAAGGTCTGTCTAGTTAAAGCCATGGTTTTTCTAGTAGTCATGTATGGATATGAGAGTTTGACCATAAAGAAGGCTGAGCATCAAAGAATTGATGCTTTTGAACTGTGGTGTTGGAGAAGGCTCTTGAGAGTCCCTTGGACTGCAAGGAGATCCAACCAGTCCATTCTGAAGGAGATCAGTCCTGAATATTCATTGGAATGACTCATGCTGAAGCTGAAGCTCCAGTACTTTGGCCACTTGATGTGAGGAGCTGACTCATTTGAAAAGACCCTGATGCTGGGAAAGATTGAAGACAGGAGGAGAAGGGGATGACAGAGGATGAGATGGTTGGATGGTATCATCGACTCAACGGGCATCAGTTTGAGCAAGCTCCAGGAGATGGTGAAGGACAGAGAAACCTGGTAAGCTACAGTTCATGGGTTCACAAAGAGTTGAACAGGACTGATTGACTGAACAACAAGCCTGTGAAGGGCTTCAGCTCTCCCGTGAGCCGACCCGCTGTTCTAACAGCGGCTCCCACTCTAAAACACTTTATTCTCCTTTCACTCTGCCTCATGTCTGGAAATTCTTTTCCAACCCACCTACAGACCATGACAATACATAAATATTAAAACATATGTTTATAAACCATATTTGGCAAAACTATAAAAAAAAAAAAAAAAAACTCACGTCCATCGAGTCAGTGATGCCATCCAGCCGTCTCATCCTCTGTCATCCCCTTCTCCTCCTGCCCCCAATCCCTCCCAGCATCAGAGTCTTTTCCAATGAGTCAACTCTTCGCATGAGGTGGCCAAAGTATTGGAGTTTCAGCTTTAGCATCATTCCTTCCAAAGAACACCCAGGACTGATCTCCTTCAGAATGGACTGGTTGGATCTCCTTGCAGTCCAAGGGACTCTCAAGGGTCTTCTCCAACACCACAATTCAAAAGCATCAATTCTTCAGCGCTCAGCCTTCTTCACAGTCCAACTTTCACATCCACACATGTCCTACTAGTTTAAAGGACATAAAACATTGTTAATAATTATATAAGCACCAGTCGATGGCAGGATTTATAAGTAGAGCCCATTACTTAAGACAAGTGTGGTAAACTTTATAAATTCTACTGTTAATATCAATTTTAAAAAGTTCTAGGTCATATGATCAGAATACCCTATTTAAAACCAGTTTATTCATTTAAAATGTTATCCATTCAAAGTGACTGAGATCTAGTCTTACTTTTGCAATATATTATCCGTGTGATATTAGTGAACTTCAATCTTCACATCAGTCAAATAGGGAGTTCAATTACTCTTCCTGCACTATAGACTTATTGAGATGATAAAATGAAATAGAAATGTGTTAAATGTCCTTGGAAATACAAATGTGATATACAAAAAAAAAAAAACCAAACATATGTTTATAAACCAATTTGTGGCCTGGAAGGCTACAGACAATAAAAGTGACAAGGACAGAATAGTTTGAGTGCTTTTGCTTATGATGAAGTTAACTGCTCAGTAGAAGGGAAGGAACTGAATTAAACAAATTCCCTCTAATTTCTAGGGTCACAAATTAAGAACAAATAACCCTGCACAGTCTTCCGTTTATTCCTTCATCTCTCCATCGTGTCTGTGCTCAGTCTTTTGCAACCACATGGACAGTAGCCCGCCAGGATCCTCTGTCCATGGAATTCTCCAGGCAAGAATACTGGAGTGGGTTGCCACTTCCTCCACGAGGATGATTTTCACATGAAATGAACCAAGATTTAATGAATATCCACAGCAGCCTGAACAGGAAAATAAGTAATAATAAAACGAAGGTGGAGATTATAGAAAATTGATTCTGACTCTCTTTTCCTCAGTACAAGGTTTACCCAAGTCATCGAATAACAGAAAACAATAAACAAATTAGATGGAAACGGCAGAGTAAATGCCACTCTCTTTCAAAGCCTGGTTTAAAATTGTATAGTCTGAACATTACATACACAGAATTTCTTATTTAAGCTATCCGGCTCCAATTCAAGTCTCATTGATGAGGCAGGTCTATGTAGACCAGATGATTTAATGTGTATCTGGTTTAACAGCTTTACTATCTTATTCAGCAATTTACTGATAAAGTTTTCCTCGGACCAAACTTAGATAATTTCCTTATAGTCTGTTTTCTTACTGGTCGTTGGATTTATAGATGACAATTTTCTGAAATTTCCACTACCGTGGTTGAATTATTCTTAGTAATTATTAACTTTTACACCCATCTGACCCTCTTTTCTTTGATTCAATCAATACCTTTTATCATCTTTAAAAATACAGAGCACTGAGTTAGGTTTACTATTCCAGCTCGGGGTAAATACATTATATTTTTAAAGAATCTAGCCAGTAAAATTTCAGTTATCTTTCAAAATGCTACTAAAGTCTTATTCACTGCCCCATTGTTACAGCAGGCAAGTAGCTAGGTATGAGCAGAGAAAATGGGCAGGACCAGATGGTGAGAAATTATATATCTTGTAAAGCAAGGGTCCATAGACAGACAAAAGAAAGTAGGAACCTTCAGACTGACAGGAAACCACACATTCTGGGTGATAACGCCCCAGTGGCAGACAAAGAAGGGGGGGAAGGCAGGCATCTCCTGCGTTCAAATGTAACCTTGTGCTCATTACACTCCCACTCCCAGGTGGCACTAGTGGTAAAGAACCCGCCTGCCAATGCAGAAGACATAAGAGACGCGGCTTCCATCCCTAGGTAGGGAAGGTCCCCTAGAGGAAGGCGTGGCAACCCACTCCAGTATTCTTTCCTGGAGAGTCCCACGGACAGAGGAGCCAGGCGGGCTACAGTCCATAGAGTCCAAGAGTCGGACACGACTGAAGTAACTTAGCAGTAAGGTTAGCCTTACAGGTAAGAAGTGCCCATCATGCACTGATGCTGTGACACTTCTGATCTAAGTTAAATAAGGACAAAAATCCCTCCTCTCCTGAGGAAAATGGAGCTGGGGTGAAAATCATGAAAGATGACTTCCAGACTCCTCCTTCCCTCATGACTATTCTACCCCTTCATTTGTATGCCCCTCATACTGAGCTTGGGGCTTCTCCGGTAGCTCAGTGGTAAAGAACACCCCTGCCAATGTAGGCGACTCAGATTCCATCCCTGGGGTGGGAAGATGCCCTGGAGAAGGAAATGGCAACCCACTCCTGTATTCTTGCCTGGGAAATCCCATGGACAGAGGAGCTTGGCGGGCTACAGTCCATAGGGTCACAAAGAGTTGGACACGAGTGAGCGACTAAATAACAGTGACATAACCTGCTTGCCAAAGAAACTCAAGGCTGCAGCTCTTCATCTGTCTGCCCACTCTTGCTCTGAGAGGGTAGTCTTGCTTAAATAACTTTCACTTTACTTTCTTAACCTCTCGCTTTCACAACAAAGAACCTTAAATCCACCCAGAACACCATTATGAAGAAATACATTTAAACACCATTCTTTAATCATTTATACTAGTGAAAAAAATTACAGTGAGGAACTTCCTGATGGCCCAATGGTTAGAGTCTGCCTTCCAACACAGGGGATAAGAGTTCGATCCCTGGTCAGGGAACTAGATCCTACTAGATCCTCAGCTAAGAGTTCGCATGACATAACTAAAATATCATGCATGCTGCAACTTAAGACCCAACAAAGCCAAAAATAAATAAATATCTTTTAAAAAATTACAGTGAAAAAGCTGAAAACTAAAGGAAAGACATGATCCCTTAGCATTAGGTGTGATTTCCAAATAAGGAGATAAGTAAAATCTGCCAGCAAGAGTTAATTTGCTCATACTACAAACAAAGAAACTTCTAAAAAAACTAAAATAAATAAGGAAACTTCTGAGACTAACTAGGGCTTGGATAAGTAATTCTCAATTGAGGATTAAAATGAACCAAAGGGCAAATCAGAGGCCTTCCTAAGGAGGAATAACCAGGATCTTCACAACAATGTGTAATTTGGGGGGAAAGTATATTAACAATTAATAATATTAATATATATTAATTCCCAAGGACACATTTAAACAGTAATTGATTAGATTTTTGTTCAGTTATTTCAAATAACATTAAAGGAAAGCATGAAGTTTAAAAATTATTTTTAAAAGTCAAAATGACTTCAAGCCTAAAAAAAAAAAGCCTAGAAGCAAATATTCAGTTGCTTGTTCTAGTCGTCCTGGGCCCAATGGCCAGTAAGTACAGGGTAAGAATCTCCAGGCCAGCCTGACTTCAAATGCTGTTTGTGTTTCACTCAAACATGCCAGGCACATCCCACCTCAGGGTCTTTGCACTTACAGATTTGCACTGACTTGCAGTATAAACATATTTCTTTCCGTAGATCCTGACATAAAATATTTTAAAGACACTATATTACATCAAGCTGCTTCCACTTCTGTATATTCTCTTGCCTGAGGTTTCCTAAACCCAGGAACAGAAGTACATTATATTATATTTCTATGTAATGAAATTGATAAAGTAGCTGTATTTTTTAAACTAGATGATTTTGTCTTTCCATTGTCTTTCACAGTTTATATGTTACTGTGGCTTTATTTGGGTATATCACACATTTTAGAATTCATGCAAAAATGTGAAAGAGAATTTTCTGGTGGTCCATTGGCTGAGACTCCATGTTTCCAGTGAAAGGGGTTCTGCGTTCAATCCCTGGTCAGGGATCTAGATCTTATATGCCAGAACTGAAGATCCTGCATGCTATGACTAAGACCTGGCACAGCCAAATAAAATAGATAATTTTTTTTTTAATGTGAAAGAAAAATAAGTTGTCAGAGTGGTATTTTCCTCACAGTCTTTAATTAAAAAGAAGGTAAAGAGTTTGGTTAGATGTACTCAGCTTATGATTGTGAGAGAACTCAAGGTATCAATGTGTAACAGGAAGGTGGATAAAAGGTATAAAGTTCAGGAGAAAGAGCAGTATATTTGTGAGTCACTCTGCTATAGACTGAATATCCCCATATTCATATCTGGAGGAGGAAATGGCAACCCACTCCAGTTTTCTTGCCTGGAGAATCCCATGGACAGAGGAGCCTGGTGGGCTGTAGTCCATGGGGTTGCAAAGAATTGGACTTGACTGAGTGAGCTCACACTCATGCATATTCATATGTCATGGGATTTGGAGATGGGGCCTTTGAGATGTAATTACTTCATGAGGGCAGAGTCCTCCTGAGTGGGATTTGTGCCCTTATAAGAGGGTCTGTATTTGGGCTGTTGACAAATACCCTAAAATGTGGAAAGGAGCTTTGGAACTGAGCAGACATGGAAAGAGTTTTGAGGTACATGCTAGAAAAAGCTAAATGGGGGCTTCCTTGGTGGCCCAATGGTTAAGAATCTGCCTTCCAATGCAGGGGCTGTGGGTTCCATTCCTGGTTGGGGAACTAAGATCCTACATGCCACAGGCAACTGACCCCATCCTCTGCTGCTAGAGAAGCCTACATGCCACAACAAAGAGCCCCATGTGAACAGTGAAGACCCAACCCCGCCAAAAAACAGAGAAAACAAAAAGGAAATAATTCACATTGCTCTGAATGAATCATTGAAGATAATTCTGATGAGGACCCAGAAAGAAAAGAGGGGAGCTACAGAAAAAACCTCTCTTGCTAAGAATACCTCAGTAATCCTGACCAGAATGATGGCAGAATGTTGAAATGCAGCATCACCCTGTGGGGCTCCTGGGAATGGTAGCCTTTCTACATACTCCACGTCTTCCTTGTAGGAAACAGGCTTCAGCCTCCATCACTTTGCCTGAGTTCCAAAGAGCAGGCTCAAACAATTGCTAATCAGGGAAGGAGGGGATGCTGAGATAAGGGAGGAGAGGTCAAGAAACAATAATGCAGCCTTGGAGCAAGGGCCGAGTTCTGCCTGTTCAGTGGCTAAGTGAACTGAAGTGTCCAACTCTTTGCAACCCTATAGACTGCAGCACACCAGGCTTTCCTGTCCATCACCAACTCCTAGAGCTTGCTCAAACTCATGTCCATCAAGTCGGTGATGCCATCCAACCATCTCATCCTCTGTTTGTCCCCTTCTCCTCCTGCCTTCAGTCTTTCCCAGCATCAGGGTCTTTTCCAGTGAGTTAGTTCTTCGCATCAGGTGGCCAAAGTATTGGAGTTTCAACTTCAGCATAAGTCCTTCCAATGAATATTCAAGACTGATTTTCTTTAGGATTGACTGGTTTGATCTCCTTGCAGTCCAAGGGAGGCTCAAGAGTCTTCTCCAGTACCACAGTTCAAAAGCATCAGTTCTTCAGTGCTCAGCTTTCTTTATAGTCCAACTCTCACATCCATACATGACCACTGGGAAAACCATGATAGACATTTGTTGGCAAAGTAATGTTTCTGCTTTTTAATATGCTGTCTAGGTCTGTCATAGCTTTTCTTCCAAGGAGCAAGCGTCTTTTAATTTCATGGCTGTAGTCACCATTGGAGAAGGAAATGGGAACCCACTCCAGTATTCTTGCCTGGAGAATCCCAGGGACAGAGGAGCCTAGTGGGCTGCCGTCTATGGGGTTGCACAGAGTCAGACACGACTGAAGCGACTTACCAGTAGTCACCATCTGCAGTGATTTTGGAGCCCCCCGCCCCCCCGCCCCCGCCACCAAAATAAAGTCTCTCACTTTTTCCTTTGTTTCCCTATCTAATTGTCATGAAGTGATGGGACCAGATGCCATGATCTTAGTTTTCTGAATGTTGAGTTTTAAGCCAATTTTTTTCACTCTCTCACTTTCATCAAGAGGCTCGTCAGTTCTTCTGCCATAAGGGTACCTCAAGGGATATACTTAATATGCTTTCTGCCTCAAGGGATACACTTAATATCTTTGAGCTCCTCTACAAAACTAAAAACCCCAACAAATGGAAGATTCTAATCACCTGATGAAGCGTTCTTCACTCCAGAGAGCAAGTCCCAGTTTGATAACCTCAAGAATCCACAGAAGCTCATCAGGAAACCACCTGAGGCCAGATTAAAGGAATGTAAGCCTTGCACACACTCACATCCTTATCAACAAACCCATCCTTGAACCATTGCTATAAAACTTCTTACCATATCCTCCCAGGTAGGGGGACACACAGTTTTGAGGGCATCAGCCTACTGTGTCCTCTGCCTGGCAAAGCAATAAAACTACTCTTTTTTTTTTTTTTTTAAAGAGTATAATTGCTTTACAATGTTGTGTTAGTTTCTGCTGTATAACAATGTGAATCAGCTGTATGTATACATATAGCCCCCACTTGGACCTCCTTCCCACCATTCCCATCCCACCCATCTAAGTGATCTCAGAGCACAAAGATGAGCTCCCTGTGCTAAATAGCAGGTCCACACTAGCTATCTAATTTACACATCAGTTCAATTCAGTTCAGTCTCTCAGTCGTGTCTGACTCTTTGGAACCCCATGAACTGCAGCACACCAGGCCTCCCTCTCCATCACCAACTTCTGGAGTTTACTCAAACTCATATCCATTGAGTTGGTGATGCCATCCAACCATCTCATCCTCTGCCATCCCCTTCTCCTCCCACCTTTAATCTTTCCCAGCATCAGGATCTTTTCAAATGAGTCAGTTCTTCCCATCAGGTGGCCAAAGTAATGGAATTTCAGCTTCAACATCAGTCCTTCCAATGAACACTCAGGACTGATTTCCTTTAGAATGAACTGGTTGGATCTCCTTTCAGTCCAGGGGCTCTCAAGAGTCTTCTCCAACTCCATAATTTAAAAGCATAAATTCATCTTGTCAGCTACAAACTGGCACTTGCCAATAGCATTTGCCAGCAATTGAACAGCAACAAGGGCATTTGCCATCTGCCTGTGCTGCTGCAGCTGCTGACCCTTGAAATTTCCTGAAGGGATTTCAGGGTAGAAAGTGAGGCACTCTGTGCTCCAGGGATGCTGGTAGAACAGGTCTTTAGATAGTTAGATATTTTCAGGAACTGATTTCATGATCCCAATTCTTGGATCTCCTCATACCTAGAAAAGCACTAAATCCTTTCTTAGTGACATCAGCTTCTCCTGACTAGCAGAAAACCTTTGGAAAATGAGTGCCTGATTGCACTGAACTCCCCCTTTACCAAAATCACCTTCCCCTACTGCCTCTTTGGAACAGTTCCTAAGAGCTATCTGAGGCACTGTCTCCCAGGCTGCAGGCCTCATTTTGCCCTAAATACGACTTAACTTGCAACACTCAAGTTGTGCATCTTTTTAGTCGACAATCCCATGACCCAAAATCTGAGATTCAGTTCAGTACTGGTGCACAGAGGCTGTGTTCTGGCATCCAGATGGATGTTGAAGGCCATTCTGTTGAGGTCTTGATGCCAAAAGTTCAGCTTCTCTGTACAGCAGTGCTAAATCAAATCTCAGAGACAAATATTTGGGTGAAACAGAAAAATATAGCTATTTTTTTTTTTTGCTTTGCCAGGCAAAGGGAGCCACAGAGGGATCCAGCTCTCAAAAGCTGTGTGTCCCAACCTGGAGGATTTGATGAGAAGTTTTATAGCAATAGTTCAAGGGTGGGGTCGCTCACATAATTAGTGTGTGCAGCATCTCACGTACTTGGTCTCCTAATCTTAATGCGCTTCTCTTGTCTCTTTTGACGTCAAGGCTGTGTATATTAAATATGCTTATTTAACTTATATGCAGAGTACATCATGAGAAATGCTGGGCTGGATGAAGCACAAGCTTGAATCAAGATTCCTGGGAGAAATATCAATAACCTCAGATATGCAGATGACACTACCCTTATGGCAGAAAGCAAAGAAGAACTAAAGAGCCTCTTGATGAAAGTAAAAGAGGAGAGTGAAAAAATTGGCTTTTTGGGAGGGAGGAGGGTTCAGGATGGGGAGCATGTGATTTTTAAAATAAAGGAAAAAAAAAAAAATTGGCTTAAAACTCAACCTTCAGAAAACTAAGCTTATGGCATCTGGTCCCATCAGGTCACGGCAGATAGATGGGGAAACACGGGAAACAGGGACAGACTTTATTTTCTTGGGCTCCAAAATCACTGCAGATGGTGATTGCAGCCAGGAAATTAAAAGATGCTTACTCCTTGGAAGAAAAGTTATGACCAACCTAGACAACATATTAAAAAGCAGTGACATTACTTTGCCAACAAAGGTCCATCTAGTCAAAGCTATGGTTTTTCCAGTAGTCATGTATGGATATGAGAGTTGGACTATAAAGAAAGCTGAGCACCGAAGAATTGACGCTTTTGAAGTGTGGTGTTGGAGAAGACTCCTGAGAGTCCCTTGGACTGCAAGGAGATCCAACCAGTCCATCCTAAAGGAAATCAGTCCTGAATATTCATTGGAAGGACTGATGTTGAAGCTGAAACTCCAGTACTTTGGCCACCTAATGTGAGGAGCTGACTCATTAGAAAAGACCCTGATGCTGGAAAAGATTGAAGGCAGGAGGAGAAGGGGACAACAGAGGATGAGATGGTTGGGTGGCATCACCAATCAATGGATATGAGTTTGAGTAAATTCCGGGAGAATGGACAGGGAGGCCTGGTGTGCTACAGTCTATAGGGTCGCAAAGGGTCAGACACGACTGAGCAACTGAACCAAACTGAACTTGTCTCTTTTATCTTGCCTAAGGTGGTTTCTTGTCTCCTCCCTTGATTAGCAACTGTTGGAATCTGCTCTTTGGAACTCAGGGAAAGTCATGGATGCTGGAGTCTTGCCTACAAGAAATGGGAGACTAAAAAGTCCTTCAATGCCCAGGAGCCCCACAAGAACTCATTTGGTTTCAGTCTCAGGCGGAAATGAAGAATATATTATTGGAAACTGTTATACAGTGGCAAAAAACTTAGCCAAATTGTGTTAAAGTTCTAGTGTTTTGTGGAAAGTAGAACTTACAAGCAATGAAACTGGATATTTAGCTGAAGCTATTACTAAGCAAAGTGTTAAGGAGTGACCTGGACCTTCCTATCAGCTTTAGTATGATGAAACACATTTTCACATATTGAAGTGAAGTCATTCTGGGGAAGTCATTCTGACTTATACATAAGTTAACTTGAATTTTTTTTTCTTACCAAATTAGACAAGGAATTTTTATGCTTATACCAAATGAGTCATCCAAAATTATATAATATGAGGATGTTTTAAGACTTACAAAATAATTTTTGGTACTGTCAACACAGTTCAATAGGAAATGTGAAAACACACCATATCTGACTAGGTCAAACATCTGGTATTTTGGTAAAGTGGCCACATTGAAAGCAGTTTGAAAAGCAGCCCCTGTTTTTCTAAAGTAAAGTGCATGCGTGATAAGTTGCTTCAGTCACGTCCAACCCTTCTCCACCCTATGGACTGTGGCCTGCCAGGCTCCTGTGTCCACGGAATTCTCCAGGGAAGAATTCTGGAGTGTGTTGTAATGCCCTTCTCCAGGAGATCTTCCTAACCCAGCGACCAAACCCTTATGTCTCCTGCATTGGCTGGCAGGTTCTTTACCACTAGTGCCACCTGGGAAGCCCAGAGAAAAGTAGTGACAGGGAATAACTCATCATACTCTTTGACTATTACACTGCTTTTGTACAAATTCGGGAGAATGAGACCCCGAACACAACTTATTTCACAGTAGTGAGCAAATCTAAAATTTTACTGAAGTTTTGACTTTTGGCCAGAAGATAAACTGTCTAACCTCTTAAACTCTAATTCTAAAAATGGCTCTATGACTTGTCTTTAAGTTTTAAAAAAAATGTATGACAAGTATGAAATACACTTGTATTTATGTCTGAATTAAGAAACGAATGATAAACTGCTTAGCACAGGGCGCTCTCCTCAAAGCTTTGTGGTGACCTAGATGGAAGGGAACTACGATGTGAACGTCCTTATGGCAGCACTTCAGACCAAAGGCTATGAAGCCGTTTGGTGGGACAAGCGCAGGGATGTTGACGCCATTGCTCTCACAAACATTACGGGCTTCATCATGAACCTGCCCTCCAGCCTGTGCTGGGGTCCCCTGAAGCTGCCCCTCAAAAGGCAGCACTGGATCTGTGTTCGAGAGGTGGGAGGTGCCTACTACAACCTCGACTCCAAACTGAAGATGCCCGAATGGATTGGAGGCAAGAGCGAGCTCAGGAAGTTTCTAAAACATCATTTGCGAGGAAAGAACTGTGAACTCCTGCTGGTGGTACCAGAAGAGGTGGAGGCCCATCAGAGTTGGAGGGCTGACGTGTGATGCAGTCCTACCCAGCCTCCCGGCACCTCAGCCCCCTGAAATCCTCTGTGCTGTGGCCTCTTCCGTGGGTCTGCTCTTGCCACTTCCCCAAATATCTCATCGGGTTTTTTTCTCCTCCGGTTTGACAGTGCAATAGGACAGACACGTGGACTGTTAGAAGAACCAACCGGCATTACTCGCTCCTGGAAAAGGAAAGCAGGAGCTCTGTGTGCTTAGGGCGAGCTGTGGAGACCTTGGTTTTATTTTAGAGAGAAGGAAGGTGGGTCTCAACTGCCTCTCCTGGTTTCTGTGAGGGCTTGGCAGAGGCTCTGCTGGAGTTCACTGCTGGTCTGACCCCTGGGGGACGCTGCCTCCCTGTCCCCTTCCCTGGCAGCCCGTGAATTTGAACACAGTCCAGACAAAGCCCATGGGACTGGCTTGAAGGCCTCAGAGCAGGAAGGCCTCTCAGGAAACCATCTCCAGAGCTGCAGCAGCCGCACAGCATGCTGAGTCCAGCCCTCAATGCCACCCTGACCCCATTTTTAAGAGTGGTTTATGATCGTCCTTGAAGTTTGATAATGAAAAGTTCTCTAATATTCCATGCCGGGTGGTTGAATCCTGCAGTATTCTAACATGACAGGGTGAGCTAGATACCTAAGAGGATGTGGCCAGAGCCAGGCTGGGGACAGGCACGGACAGCCTGTCTGCCTCACTCCAGCTTCATCCCTGCCACTTCACTGCACTGGTTTAGAAGGTTTGGGGACACAAGACAGGCCAAAGGGCAGTTTTCCCAGCTGACTCACCCCGGCAAAATCAGAAAAAAATAAGACTGCCTGAGAAGGCAATGGCACCCCACTCCAGTACTCTTGCCTGGAAAATCCCATGGATGGAGGAGGCTGGTAGGCTGCAGTCCATGGGGTCGCTAGGAGTCGGACACAACTGAGCGACTTCACTTTCCCTTTTCACTTTCATGCATTGGAGAAGGAAATGGCAACCCACTCTAGTGTTCTTGCCTGGAGAATCCCAGGGACGGGGGAGCCTGGTGGGCTGCCGTCTCTAGGGTCGCACAGAGTTGGACATGACTGAAGTGACTTAGCATAGCATAGATGGGAAGGAAAGCTAAAAAAGAGGGGATGGTGTAGGCATGCATTCTTAGTAGTATCCAACTCTTTGCAACCTCATGGATTGCAGCCTGCCAGGCTTCTCTGCCCTGTCCATGTCCTATATGTATATATACATGTAACTGACTCACTTTGCTGTTACAGTAGAAACTAACACACCATTGTAAAGCAACTCTACCCTATAAAAATTAATTCAACTCCAATTTTATGCTACTTAAAATAGCCTGCTCAAGCATACATTGTACTTCTGCTTTAATTATTAAAGAAAAGGGTACACTGACCAGAAGTAAAGAATGTCTGTCTTAAAAATAAAAATGGAATGTCTCCTTGGAATGCCAATACTGGTACTCCTTCTGTGTAAGACTCCCTTCCCAGGTACTAAGGCCATACTGATTCACTATGGACATGCTGATCTGTTTTTTGAAAACTTGAAGGACTATATTCCTGACATGTTTGCTGTTCTTTGTTCTGATAAGACATAAACCTGTCCTGTAAACCATGCTTCTCCAGAGTAGTTCCTCAGAGTTATCTGAGAATCTGTCATAGGGGCTGTGGACCTCAGTTCAGTGCAAATAAAATTCTTTACTATTCCAATGATAGTTTGCTTATTGATTATTTTTATTGACAAGAAAAATGCAAAAGGAGAGAAATGACTTATTGATGTTATCGTTCATCAAAAATGAAGTAGAGGATTTCCATGGTGGTCCAGTGGTTAGGAATCAGCCTTGCCAGTGTGGGGGACAAGATTTTGATACTTGGTCTGGGAAGATAGGTCCCACGTGCCACAGAGCAACTGAACCCACGTGCCACAACTTCTGAGTCTGCTCACTCAGGTATGATTCCTCCCAAGGCAAATTGCTCTAAAGCTGTGAGCCTGTGAAACCAGCATGCTATGTGCTGCCGAAATACAATGACGGGACAGACATAGGACAGGCAGTCCCATTCCAAAAGGGAAAAATAGGAGCGAAGACAGAACAGGTCCCAGGTAAGTGCTCAACAGTAAGAGAAGCCACCGCAGTGAGACGCCCGGGCAACTAGAGAAAGCTCGTGTACAGCAGCGAAGACCCAGAGCTGCCAAATAAATAAATAAACAAAATTTTTTTATTAAAAAAAAAAAAGTAGAACACGAAGACTTGGGAAACTCTCAGCCTATTTATGTTGGGGAAAATGAGAAAGCAAGATTGAGACAGAAGACTAAGGGTGTGCCCAAGTGATTGTTTCTTAGGGCGACTGATATTGATCAACCATCTCAACAGAAGTTATTCTTGAAGAGAGCCAGAAGAATGAGCCTGAAGGCAGTCCGGAGATCTTTAGGGCTGCCCGAACTCTCAGGAGCCCAGAGTACAAAGGCTCTGGAGGTAGAGCAATTTCAAAAGGGGGGGCCTCCTGCACCTACAGAACCTTGGCATACCCTGCCCAGCGTGGCCTCACATCTTAGGTTCATTGCTTGTACTTTGGTGCATGCCCTTTGGGCACAGTGGGTGTGGGTTCCAGCTGGCCGGTAGCTGCCACTCCAAAGGTAGCAAGCTCTGGCAACGTCAGTGCAGCACTTCCTTCATCAGCAGAGTGCAAGGACCCAGGGGCACGGCTGCCTCCACCTAGATTTCAAAGGGCAGGGCCACCGCAGAGAGCCTGCTTTAGGGTCCAGTGGAGTGAGGGTGGGGCTCTCCACGGACTCCAGCGCGGCAGAGTCACCTGCACTTGACCTCAAACCAGGAAAAGATGCAGAGTTAGGACTGCAGCCCCAGTGGGCATGGAAGACAGAGCGTACAGCTGAAGAGGATTATTCTTTAGTCTCTAAGGCTTGGTTTTGTTTGATTCATTAGGTTTTAGACTTACCTGGGATCTGTTCTTTCTTCGTTCCTGTTTTTCCCTTTTGGAATGGGATGTCTATCCCATGTATGTATCCATTGTATTTTGGCAACACATAGCGTATTGGTTTCACAGGCTCACAGCTGGAGAGCAATTTGCCGGAGGAGGAATCATACTCGAGTCTCACTATCTTATTTCAGTAATATATAAATGAGACTTTGGATTTTAGATTTCGTACTAAAATGAGTTAAGACTTTCGGCTGTTGGTATGTAATGAAGGTGTTTTTCATGTGAGAGGACCATGAATTGGGAGGGGGCAGGAGTAAAATGCTATAGACTGAATGGGTTTGATCTCTTAGACATGACATCCAAAGAACAAGCAAACAGAAATATACTTTATCGAAATTAAAAAAACACTTTTGTGCATCAAAGGACACTATCAAGCAAATGAAAAGACAACCTGAAGACTGGGAGAGAGTATTTGCAAATCATATATTGGATGAAAGTCCAGTGTTCAGGCTATATAAAAACTTAACGACCAAAAGACAAGTAACTCAATTTAAAAATGGGCAAATGGGGACTTCTCTGATGGTCCTGTGACTGAGACTCTGCATTCCCAAAGCAGGGAACCTGGGTTCAGTCCCTGGTCGGGGAACAAGATCCCGTGTGCCACAACTATGATCCAGTGCAGCCAAATAAATAAGTATTTTAAGATGCATAATATATATGTAAATAGGAATGGGCAGAGAACTTTAAGAAAATACACAGATGGTCAACAAGCACGTGGTAAGCTGCTCAGGCATCATTATTCAGTTCAGTTCAGTCACTCAGTCGTGTCTGACTCTTTGCAACCCCATGAATCGCAGCACGCCAGGCCTCCCTGTCCATCACCAACTCCTGGAGTTCACTCAAACTCATGTCCATTGAGTTGGCGATGCCATCCAGCCATCTCATCCTCTGTCGTCCCCTTCTCCTCCTGCCCCCAATCCTTCCCAGCATCAGAGTCTTTTCCAATGAGTCAACTCTTCGCATGAGGTGGCCAAAGTACTGGAGTTTCAGCTTCAGCAACAGCCCTTCCAAAGAACACCCAGGACTGATCTCCTTTAGAATGGACTGGTTGGACCTGTTAGGGAACTGCAAATCAAAACCACAATGAGCTGTGGTATGTGAATTATATATTTATAAAGTTGTTAATAAACAAAACTTGTGGACACAAATTCCAGCCCCCCTAAACTTGTCAGCATTACCTTGGCAAGTTACTTGACCTCTCTGAACCTATCTTCCTTTGTAAATTGTAAGGGTTTTTTTTCCTTCTCATTTATTCAATGTTTATACACCATACCCTTCTCAAAGGGGAACTAAAAAGTCAAAGATATGTCACAGGCTACACTTGCAACCTAAAACTATTGGTAAATGATCAAGTGGTTCCTGTTGATAGGGATAGAATAGGATAGTTATACAGGTAGCTGTGGAAATCTCAGTATGGAATTATAGATAGAGAGGAAAACCGAGGGAACTTTGGAAGACCCCTGTAAATTAATGTTTGCTCGAGGAAGCTATCAGATTATCATGAAACAAAGGAGGCTTGCTTAACTATCAGATCAGATCAGATCAGTCGCTCAGTCGTGTCCGACTCTTTGCGACCCCATGAATCGCAGCACGCCAGGCCTCCCTGTCCATCACCAACTCCCGGAGTTCACTCAGACTCACGTCCATCAAGTCAGTGATGCCATCCAGCCATCTCATCCTCTGTCGTCCCCTTCTCCTCTTGCCCCCAATTCCTCCCAGCATCAGAGTCTTTTCCAATGAGTCAACCCTTTGAATGAGGTGGCCAAAGTACTGGAGTTTCAGTTCTTTCCAAAGAACACCCAGGGCTGATCTCCTTCAGAATGGACTGGTTGGATCTCCTTGCAGTCCAAGGGACTCTCAAGAGTCTTCTCCAACACCACAGTTCAAAAGCATCAATTCTTCAGTGTTCAGCCTTCTTCACAGTCCAACTCTCACATCCATAGATGACCACAGGAAAAACCATAGCCTTGACTAGACGAACCTTTGTTGGCAAAGTAATGTCTCTGCTTTTCAATACGCTATCTAGGTTGGTCATAACTTTCCTTCCAAAGAGTAGTCGTCTTTTAATTTCATGGCTGCAGTCACCATCTGCAGTGATTTTGGAGCCCAGAAAAATAAAGTCTGACACTGTTTCCACTGTTTGCCCATCTATTTCCCATGAAGTGATGGGACCGGATGCCATGATCTTCGTTTTCTGAATGTTGAGCTTTAAGCCAACTTTTTCACTCTCCACTTTCACTTTCATCAAGAGGCTTTTTAGTTCCTCTTCACTTTCTGCCACAAGGGTGGTGTCATCTGCATATTTTATTTATGCTTAACTATAATACCATAAATAAAAAAATGAGATATGCCACATGTCATTAAGTGAAAGAAAAAAATGAAGCCTGATTGTGAAGCAATTATCCTTCAATAAAGAATAAATTAATTTAAAAAAAATGAAGCCTGAGTTCTGCTGGCCAAGTTCAGCAAGGTAACAATCCTGAGGACCAAGGACAGAAATTTGAGGGAAAGGTGACATTTCAAAGTAGGAGGCCCTCATTATATGGAAGTCTGAGATGATTCAACATACTTTAGTAAATGTTACCACCCTTTTGCTAATTTGAATAAGTGCTATGACAGTCCTAGTTTGACCTCATAGGGTCAGACATTCTCCTGCCCTGTAAGAAGAAGGAGCTAGTTGTAAGCCTAACAATCTTTTCCTCCTCCCCCACTCATGTGGATTATAAAATTGTAGCCCACTTAATCCTGGAGTAGAGCCCCCTTGCCTGCATGCTTGCATCTTTCACAAGCATCCTCTATTAATATATCTACATCTTGCTTACCACTTTGCCTCTCATTAAATTCCTCCTGCACTGGGACACAAAGAACCTGAGCCTCAGTAAGTCCAGACACCAGGTGAGCGATTCTGATTAAAAGACTGTGGGTTCAAGTCCCAATCTGAGTTTAGGCTGGGTTTGACTCTGGGCATGTAGGTTCAACTCCAAATCAGAAGTGCATGGTTTCACTGTCAAACTCTGAAGTATTTGGGTTAATTCAGACTTGACTACAATAAAGGCTTTCAGTTTTGTCGGAGACTCTTGGTCACATCTGCACAGCTTGCTGCTGCTGCTGCTGCTAAGTCACTTCAGTTGTGTGTGACTCTGTGCGACCCCAGAAACAGCAGCCCACTAGGCTCCTCTGTCCCTGGAATTCTCCAGGCAAGAATACTGGAGTGGGTTGCCATTTCCTTCTCCAATGCATGAAAGTGAAAAGTGAAAGTGAAGTCGCTGAGTCGTGCCCGACTCTTAGCGACCCCCTGGACTGCAGCCTACCAGGCTCCTCCGTCCATGGGATTTTCCAGGCAAGAGTACTGGAGTGGGGTGCCCTGTACCGAATCCTATTCTGAGCATCCTATAAATATTATCTCATTGACTCTTCGTAATAATCACAATACAATAGATACTATTCTTTTTCTTTTATGGATGAGAACGTTGAAACCAAATAGTTATATAACTTGCCCCAAGTCACAAATAGCAGTAAGTAATTAGTTGAGCCAGGATTGAACTTCAGGCCATCTGGCTCCAGAGTCTATTCTTTTAACACTTTGCTCTGTTGCCTCTCAAGTAACCAAGTACAAGTAGGCCATACATCCACCACACACACACTCCTCCACCCCATCTACCTGCCTACAGAAAACTGAAATAAAAGCTTCACTGGAATACTTACCCAGAAGAATGTCCTATAGTATTTGCTGTAAATAGCCCCTTCCCTGGTGGCAGAGTAGTAAACAAATCTACCTGCAATGCAGGAGACACAGCTTCCATCCCCGGGTCAGGAAGATCCCTTGCACAAGGAAATGGCAACCCACTCCAGTATTCTTTCCTGGGAAATCCCATGGACAGAGGAGCCTGGTGGGCTACAGTCCATGGCGTTGGAAAAGAGTCAGACTTTAAACAATAATTTACTATAAATATTCTCTATATAATATTTTAATGCTAATATGACCCTTTAAATTGATTAGACAACAAAATAACTCCTTGACTCACTAATAGATAGTGATGCACAGCTTACAAAACATGAGATTGGAACAGCAAAACTCTTCCCCAGTTGGTCAGAATTTCCTTTATTCTGCTTAGTTGCTGATGAAGCAAGTAACCTTGATAACATTGAATGGATTTTAGAAAGTTTAATGAGCTTAACCAAAATAGAGCTCACTATTCGAAAATGAGGGCTCTTCTTACATGGATCAACATAATTCTTTTTTCCTGAGTAGATTTAGGAGCAGGATTGAAAATAGCCTGCCCCAGTAGCTGCCTGAGTCATACCCACTCTCAGGACACAACTCAAATCCAACTTTCTCATAAGTCTTTCCTAACCACTGAAATCAATCTCCCTCTCCCTCAGGGCTCCCCAGGAGGCTCAGTGGTAAAAGAATCCACCTGCCAATGCAGGAAACTCAAGAGATCCCTGGGTCAGGAAGATCCCCTGGGGTAGTAAATGGCACCCCCCTCAAGTATTCTTGCCTGGAAAAGTTCATAGACAAAGAAGCCTGGTGTACAGTCCATGGGGTCGCAAAGAGTCAGACATGACTGAGCACACACGCATGTGCAAATATTTGCTTGTTTTCCCCAGGGTAACTTATTGGTCTGACCTCTTACTTAGACTATAGATTGCTAAGGAGATGTCTTTTTCACTATTTCATATCCCTCACCAGGCCTTGCATATAGGATGCATAATAACATTTACTGAATTGGATTAAATAGAATTGATGTGGTGTGCTCAGTCATGTCTGACTCTTAGAGACCCCATGGACTGCAGACTGCCAGGCTTTTCTGTCCATGGAAATTCTCCAGGCAGAATATGGGAGTGGGTTGCCATGCCCTCCTCCAGAAATACAATTGATAGTAATTCCTTAATAGTATTTTAGTAGAAAGAAAAAAAAGACACTAAAAGAGTCTGTAAAAGACAGCTAAATTGATTCGAAGCATTTGATCTGCGAAATAAAACAGGGTAAGTCTGGGAATTCCCTGGTGGTGCAGTGGTTAGCCAGGAACGGGGGAGCCTGTTGGGCTGCCGTCTATGGGGTCGCACAGAGTCGGACATGACTGAAGCAACTTAGCAGCAGCAGCAGCAGTAGCAGTGGTTAGGACTCGGCACTTCTCACTGTTCGAGGTCAAGTCCTGCAAGTCTCATAGTGTGGCCAAAAAAAAGGCAAAAAAAAAAATAAAACCAAAAACAGTGTAGGACTAGGGACTGTCTTTTTGTTATCTTTCCTGTTGAATCATTTCAAACCAGATATATTCATTACTTTGAATTCATAAATTCAATACTTACTAAAGAAAAAATACCCAGTTGGATAAGCTAATATCTAAATTCTTCCAGTTCTAAAATTCAGACTTTAGAGCCAAGAGTGAAGGCTTCTATCCCAGAAGGACAAGATAACTATTGGAAGTACCTCCTTCATCACAACCTAGTCATCATTTCTGCACAGTCCTCCTCAGCATTCTTTAAAGTAACAGCGCAACTGTCTTTACTGCTCTGTGTAATTACGAAGTTTCATGGGCTTTTGTTTTGAATCCATTAGAACCACTTGAGAAATAGCTGGTATGAGAATACTCTCTGTCTTCCTGAAAGCAAGACATAAATCTCCCCTGTGAAAGGTACTCTACTATCATAAACTTGGATTTGGCAGCTACAAGAAAAAATCGCAGAGACTATTCAGAATTTTCAGGAAATCTATAACGGAATTCTACATTGTGGAACTGTCACTTTATCCCCTATAACAGTGTAGGGCTGTTTAAATAAGAGGGAGAAATGAGTGTGAATTATTTGTGAACTTCCATTTTCTGTGCTCTCCCTGCCTCTTAAATATAAAGGGTGACCATTAGTGATCCACATGACGGAAGTCTCTTTCCAAGCAATGTTGCTGCTGCTGCTGCTGCTAAGCCGCTTCAGTCGCGTCCGACTCTGTGTGACCCCATAGACGGCAGCCCCCCAGGCTTCCCGTCCCTGGGACTCTCCAGGCAAGAACACTGGAGTGGGTTGCCATTTCCTTCTCCAATGCCTAGTGTCTCACAAAAAGCCCCATTTCAATTACAGTCAAGAACTGAATTGAGGGGCTTCTCTGGTGGCTCAGTGGTAAAGAATCCATCTGTCAATGCAAGAGACATGGGTTTGATCCCTGATCGGGGAAGATCCCACATGTCTCAGAGCAACTAAGCCAGTGTGCCACAACTATTGCACCTGTGCTTTAGAGCCAGGGAGCCACAGCTACTGAAGCCCACTCACCCGAGAGCCTGTCCACAACAAAAGAAGCCACCACAGTGGGAAGCTCAAGCACGGCAACTGGAGAAAAGCCCACCCAGCAACGAAGGCCCAGTGCAGCCAAGAACAAATAAATAAATAAAAATTAATTTGTTTTGGAAAAAAAGAACTGAATTGATAGATAACTAATAAGAACCTACTGTATAGCTCAGGGAATCCTACTCAGTGCTCTGTGGTGACCTAAATGGGAAGGAAATCCAAAACAGTGGGGTATATGTATACCGATACCTGATTCACTTTGCTGCACAGTAGAAACCAACACAACATTGTAAAGCAAACATACTTCAATAAAAATTAATTTTTAAAAAAAGAACTGAATTTTTAAAATACATATAAGGGACATTTATTAAGCTCTTCCTTCACACGAGACCAGAGTTTGGGTCTTTTATTTCAATAAACAATATGTAAGATTTTTGTTTAAATCACCACTTATATATTGAATACTCACACACACCAGCTACTAAACAAGATTACACAGGTAATCTTTAGGCAAGGTGATCTTCTTCCCACTTTATTATTTATCTGGGGGCAATGATGCTTTTAACCTGGATAAAGATACAATAACTAAAGCATAATATATGTTTTTTGCAAGTTCTAATAGATGGAGTGAAGAAAAAAAAAACAAAAAGAACAAAAACCTTATCCAAATCCTGTTCTTTCTTGTGGAAACAGTCTTCCCAGATATGATCAGAATGTTTCTGGGGCTTGATTATTGCTGCCCTTGAAAGGAAAGGACAAAACTTCCTCGTCCTCCAGAAACCTGTGCAGAATTCAAACTGAAATCTGGTATAGCGTCCTTTTCTCAGCCAGCAAGAACAATTGGCCTTCTCCCGAGATTCCTTTTAAACAAGAAACCACATCCGCATCCCTTAACCAGGGTGGAACGTGAACGTGAAGTAGTACAGTCGTGTCCGACTCTTTGCGACCCCATGGACTGTAGCCTACCAAGCTCCTCTGTCCATGAGATTTTCCAAGCAATAGAACTGGAGTGGATCGCCATTTCTTTCTCCAGGGGATCTTCCCAACCAGGGATCGAACCCAGGTCTCCCTCATCGTAGACAGACGCTTTACTGTCTGAGCCACCGGGAAAGTCCTAACCAGGGTGGGGGAACCGTCAAGTTTCAAGAAAGCCTCTGAACTGAGGACACTGGCAGTTATCCTTGTAACTTTAAAAGGAATTGATCACATTTACCAAAACAAGTGGCAACTAACCCTCCAAGGTCAGCCCGCGAGACCAAGAGAAGGTGAGGAAAAGATAAGCCCGGAGGCGCACCCACAACTAGAAGCTTCGCTCTTGGCTGGGTTTTGTCCCTCCCAGATTTCTGAGCTGGCGAGCAGTCTCTCCGCACTGCAGCCTGAGCCAATTGCCAAAGACCTAGCCAAGCCCAGCCCAGCGGAAGGAGCGGTTTCGGAGTTGTTTGTTTCTCTGCGATAAAGGAGCCCTTCCTTGTTCTCGCTTTTGTGCTCGCCAGTCTTTAACGGAACGGTCTCCCAGAAGCAATTTAGAATGACTGGTAAAACGAAATATACCCAAAGCTCGCAGCAACAAAAAAGGATGCAGTTCTTTCTGGCCAGCTTCCTGCTTCTGCCCTTTCTGCTCGTCTGCATCGTAGAGTCTCTCCTGAAGCTTTTTATTCCTAAGAAGAGAAAATCAGTCACCGGAGAGATTGTCCTTATTACCGGAGCTGGACACGGTATTGGCAGGCAGACTGCCTACGAATTTGCCAAACTTAAGTGCAAGCTGGTCCTGTGGGATATAAATAAGGTAATAGTGCTTCCTGTGTTTTACTTTCTAGTTCCTTTGATCTGTGGTGCATTTTGCTGGCAACAGCCCCTTACAGCATTTCTGTTAAGTAGGTAGGAAATAGAAGGGGGAAAACATACTCAATGTGTTGATGTTCACATGATAAACGAACCTAGAGGATGTAAGATTTCCAGGTACTGCTTATCACTAATTTGACATTGTAAATTTATCTTCAGTTCAGTTCAGCTGCTCAGACATGTCCAACTCTTTAAACCTGATTTCACTAATCCCTCTGGCTTTTATTTTTTGACTGCTGGGCAGCATGTGGGATCTTCCCCAACCAGGGATCAAACTTGTGCCCCAAATAGGGATCAAACCTGTGCCCTCTACATCGGGAGGGTGGGGTCTTAATTATTGGACCACCAGGGAAGTCCCTGATCCCTCTATCTTATCCTGTAGGAAAAGTCATAGTTTTAGCTGGTGTATTAAAAAAGAGGTTTGCACCTATTAAGAGAAAAATCTTACGGTTACTAAGTACGTTTAAAAGATACCCAACAGAAAGCAACGTTACTCTGTCATAGTAATTTCCAAGAGAAATTTTTAAATCACCTTTTAGTTAAAAACAATGAAAAAAAACCAACAACTTTCAATGTAATTCCCAGAAAAGGTGTACCCGAAGGAAGGGAGATGGACTTAGACTCTTACCTTTTATTATTTGACCAGTGTTGGATGGACAAAGGGGTTTGGGAGAGCCACACGATGCCAAGAAACACCATCCCTTACACAATATCCAATGCTATAAATGAATTCAGGGGGCCGAGAGCTAACCTGGCTTCCCTGGTGACTCAGAGGAAAAGAATCCACCTGAAATGCAGTAGCCGCAGGAGACGTGGGCTCAATACCTGAGTGGGGAATATCCCTTGGAGGAGGGCATGGCAATCCACCCCAATATTCTTGCCTAGAGAATTCCATGGACAGAGGAGCCTGGCAGGCTACAGTTTATAGGGTCAAAAAGGGTCTGACAAAACTGAAGCAACTTAACACACATGCACAAGAGCTACCCAGTGAGTGACTGAGATGCCATCAACAAATACCATTCACTGTCTGTTGCCCAGATGTTAAGAACACAGTGGCAAGCAAGAGATAGAGTCCTCTGCTCTCAATCTCATAGGGAAATAAACATAAATAATTACATGTGAGTGAAAGGTAGAAACTAGGCCCAACCTCCTCTGGACGTGGTCACAGCAGTAAGTGGCAGGCAGAGTGGTGTGGTCAGATGAACTCCACACTTCATGGCTAACTTACTCATCATCGTGGGTAGCTTCCTAGAGCCTTAGGTTCCTTTACTGCAAAAGCAATAAAATAAGCATACTTTCCTTAGAGGGATGGGAAATAAATAACACACACAAAGCATGTAGTGCAGTGTCTGCCACGTGGTTAACACACTAAGTGTTAGTTATTCCGCCACATAATGAAGTTTAAGCTAAAGTTCAAAGATGTATAAGTTTGCTTATGCGTCTGGATTCGTGACTCCCAGAGCCTGGTGCTAGTTTGTACGAACCTTTTTCTAATCTGGAGTGAAGTATATTTGGTGGTGGTGGTTTAGTCGCTAAGTCGTGTCCGACTCTTTCGACCCCACAGACTGTAGCCTGCCAGGCTCCTCTGTCCGTGGGATTCTACAGGCAACAATACTGGAGTGGGTTGCCATTTCCTTCTCCATTACTCAACAAATATTTATTGAGCACCTACTATCTGCCAGACACTGTTCTAATGCAGAACTGAGGATACAGCAGTGAGGAAAACGTTATGAGCTAGGGACAATAAACACTATATACTAAAATATGTAATTGTTGGATGTTGTTCAGTACAATTGAAAAATAAAACGTGAAAGGGGATAGGGACTCTGCCTGTACTGTGGGATGGCAGAGGTGGGAGTGTTGATCTTATTCAGAAGGCCTCACCAAGATGGAGGCAGTTGAGTCAAAGTCAGAAGAGGCTGAGGATACAGTGAGTCCCTGGGTTATCTCTGCAGAGAGGGATCCACAAAGGCAAAGCCTGGCACAGAAGGGAGAGAAGTGAAAGAAAGCTCTGTGCTCCTGTTTGGGTGCAATAGTAAATATTAGCCACCAGCCACTTGTGGCTGTTGAGTGTTTGAAATGTGACCTGGCAGAATTAGGATGTGCTTTAGGTACGCATGGCTTCCCTGGTGGCTCAGACGGTAAAGAATCTGCCTGTAATACAGGAGACTAGGGTTTAATCCCTGAGTCGGGAAGATCCCCTGGAGAAGGAAATGGCAACCCACTCCGGTACTCTTGCCTAGAAAATCCCATGGATGGAGGAGCCTGGTAGCCTACAGTTCATGGGGTTGCAAAGTTATATAAAATGAACTAAATTAAAAAAATTTTAATGTGCTACTAGAACAGTTAAAATTAAATATATGTGGCTCACATTATATTTCTGTGGGATGGCTCTGGTCTAGAAACTGAAGGAACAGCAGCTTCAATCATGAAGGTTCCTGTAGGCCATTTGTGCTTCAGCTTTTACTAGGGAAGCCAGTGGAGCGTTTGGAACCCAGTTTCTTTGAAGAGGTTTCTCTGGCTACTGGGTTGCAGGGAAAGCAGATAGGAGACTATCCAGGTAAGAGATGGGCTTCCCTAGTGGCTCAGCTGGTAAAGAATCCACCTGCAATGTAGGAGACCTGGGTTCAATCCCCTGGGTTGGAAAGATCCCCTGGAGAAGGGAACCACTACCCATTCCAATATTCTGGCCTGGAGAATTCCATGGACCCCATAGTCCATGGGATTGAAAAGAGTCGGACACGACTGAGCAACTTTCACTTCACTTCACTTCAGGTAAGAGATAATGTCGGCTTGTCAGACCCAGCTGGTAGTAGCAGAAGTGGTCAGAAAATTAAGGATAATATAGGGAGCATGTATTATGTTAAATTCATTTAATTTAAATAATTTATCTTTTACTTTGAGATTATGTTCTTTCTACTCTTTGGTGGATTATGTATAGTTGTTAGGGGAAGCACACTGATTGAAACCGCCCACCCTGGCCAGGCACCATAGTAACCATTTGCATGAGTTGTTTTATGACAGGAGATCCTGATAAGGAATAGGGAACTAATAAGCCACCACTAACCGGAAGAGTTCAGGGAAGGTTAAAAGGAGACACCGAGTGTCTGTCCACTTCCCAGAATCCCTCTCGCTAGCATCCATCTTCGCTGAGCAATGCGTGAGCCACCAGAAAAGACTCTGAATTAGAATGATTGGCCAAAGACCACCCGGAAACTAATCTCATCACCATAAAACCCGAGACTGCGAGCCACACGGCAGAGCAGCTCTCCTGGGTTCCCTTACCCTACTGCTCTCCACCCGGATGCCCTTTCCCAATAAAATCTCTTGCTTTGTCAGCACATGTGTCTCCTCGGACAATTCATTTCCAACTGTTAGACAAGGCCCTGGAAGGGGTCCCCCTTCCTGCAACATACAGATATGAATCTATTGTTCAGTCACTCAGTCATATCCAACTCTTTGCAATCCCATGGACTGCAGCACGCCAGGCTTCCCTATTCCTTCACTATCTCCAGGGGCTTGCTCAAACTCATATCCATTGAGTTGATGATGCCATCCAACCATCTCATCCTCTGTCATCCCCTTCTATCTATATATATCTATTTATTTAATGAAATTATAGTGATCGTACATATAAATAGCTGCTGTGTTAGTTTTTAACATCCTTAATTGGCTAAATAAAATTTTGACAGTCCTAGTTTCGTATATTCACCCATCTACTTTTCATGGAGCTTACAGATTTTAAAATTATGAAAGTCTGAGAACACTAAATCTGACTGGGGAAGGAGAGTAGGTGGAAATTTCAAGCAGGCCAGGCAGCAGAACCTGGAGAGGTAAAACTCTGGACTGGTAGATCTGTGGAGAATGAGAAAGAATGTCAAAGAGAGTTTAAGATTGTTTTAGGACCCAATTGAAAGGGTAGGGAGGGGCCATATCAAATGCTTTTCACCTGTTGCTGCTGCTGCTAAGTCGTTTCAGTCGTATCCGACTCTGTGCAACCCCATAGATGGCAGCCCACCAGGCTCCCCCATCCCTGGGATTCTCCAGGCAAGAATACTGAAGTGGGTTGCCATTTCCTTCTCTAATGCATGAAAGTGAAAAGTGAAAATGAAGTCGCTCAGTTGTGTCCGACTCTTAGCAACCCCATTGCAGCCTACCAGGCTCCTCCATCCATGGGATTTTCCAGGCAAGAGTACTGGAGTGGGGTGCCATTGCTTTTCACCTAGGGAACAAAGATTGTTCCCGGGGCAATTTCAAGGGTTAACTCAAGTGGCAAGGATAACAGTCTCCAACTCTCCAACTATCTCCAATTCTCCAACAATCTCCAGCTCTCCAACAGTCTCCAACAATATCCATCTCAGAATGTGAGGGACAGAGGTCTTCATATTCATCATGAAGTCTACAAAAGAATTTGAATTTAGGGAGGGATTGAGGATGTCTTCTCCTTTTTTATTCTGAGGCTAACACCATGAATGATTCATTCTGTTTTATGCAGATAATCCCATACTTCTTTTTTCTTTTGACTGCACTGCACAGCAAGTGGGATCTTAATTCCCCAACCAGGGATCCAACGCGCGCCACCTTCATTGGAAGGTGAAGAGTTTTAGCTAGACCACCCGGGAAGTTCGAGTCTACTATTTCCTGACCATTCTCACCCCCATACTTGGTTAGGGAAGCTTGGAAAGATAGATTTACAATAAGGAGTGAGCACATAGTATATATTAGACAGCAGATTAAAAAGCAGAGACATCACTTTGCCGACGAAAATCCGTATAGTCAAAGCTATAGTTTTTCCAGTAGTCATATACAGATGTGAAAGTTGGACTGTAAAGAAGGTTGAGCACCGAAAAATTGATGCTTTTGAATTGTGGTCCTGGAGAAGACTCTTGAGAGTCCTTTGGACAGCAACAAGATCAAACCAGTCAATTCTAAAGGAAATCACCCCTGACTATTCATTGGAAGGACTGATGCTGAAGCTGAAGCTCCAGTACTTTGGCCACCTGGTGCTTAGAGCCAACACATTGGAAAAGACCCTGATGCTGGGAAAATTGAGACCAGGAGAAGAGGGCAACAGAAGATGAAATGGTTGGATGGCATCACCAACTCAATGGTCATGAGTTTGAGCACACTCCAGGAGATAGTGAAGGACAGGGAAGCCTGGCGTGCTGCAGTTAAAGGGGTTGCCAAAAGCCTCACAAATGACTGAGCAACTGAACAACAACAACAAAAATTTTTTTGAATGATAAAGTGTATTAATGAAGAATTGGAAAATAGTATTAGAAAGAATCAGAAAAACATTATGGTTAGTCATCTAGGTAATAGGCAGAAGGTTTTAGTACTGGGGATAGAGGGCAAAGAGTGATTCACGAAGACTAAAGAAGAGCCCAGGATTTAAATTTGACAACTGAATTCAATACATCAGGGCAAAAAAGGTTACCAAGGGAAATCCTGAAAAATGATGAGGAGTTCCACTGTGCTGAGAAAAATGTTAAGGAAGGAATGCATTCTTTCTGCAAGTCTGCTTATTTTTTATTTTTATTTTTTCAATGTGGAATCTTAGTTTCCTGATCAGGGATTGAACCTGACCCTCCTGCAGTAGAAGCACTGACTCTTAACCACTGGGCTGCCAGCAGAGTCCCAATATTTTTTCTTTCTATTTTTTTCTTTTTTTGGTCTTTAAGTTTTTATTTCTAGCTCTACATGCTGTACAATATGACTTTGTATGAATCTTCTAAAATTTAGTTCTCTAGTCACACAGTGATGAATATTTGGAGTTGTTTTCATTTTTTTCTTAATTCTCTGCAAATAATGCTACACTGCAAACTATTGTTCATGTCTTCCTGCATATAACACCACAAGAATGTGATGCAAATATCAGTCCCAACTATCAAAAGAAGTTTATGTCAGTTATTCAGTTAAATATTCAGCGGACATTAATGATTTACTATCAGGGCTTCCCACGTGGCTCAGTGGTAGAGAATCTACCTGCCAGTGCAGGAGACATAGGAGATTTGAGTTTGATCCCTGGGTCAGGAAGATGCCCTGGAGTAGCAAATGGCAACCCACTCCAGTATTCTTGCTGGGAAATCCCATGGACAGAGGAGCCTGGGAGGCTACCGTCCAGGGGGTCACAAAGAGTTAGACATGACTTAGCAACTGAGCATGCAATAAACCTGGACACTGTCTAAAATTTTTTTCTGGAGGAATTCAGAACTTAAATTTGTTGCATACTTCAGAAGGGGTAGAAAGGAGACCTAGGCCCTAAGAGAGGAAGACCAAGGAAATTTAGGAAAAGTGAGGCTGCAGATGTAAAGGAAGGACCTCTTTGCCTCTACACACTGTCCACTGACAGAGAAAGCCAACCAGTAATGAGCAAATCTCTGAAAATAAAATAAATAGTAAATGGATTTTATTATAAAATTTGCTCCAAATAAGGCCTGAATCTTATAAAGGTAAGACCCACCGCCCCTGCCCCACCCCCCAAATCAGTCAATATGCTTTTTATCCTTTTTTTTAAATCGTGGTAATATATATATAACATAAATTTTTTCATTTTAGCAATTTTTAAGTACAGTGGCGTTAAGTATTAATACATTCATAAATGTCAAGCAATGATCTCTATTGCCCATCTCTAGAACTTTTGCATCATCCCAAATGGTAACTCTACCATTAAACACATTCTTCCCACTTCTCTCTCCCCTAGCCCCTGGTAGCCACCATTCCACTTTCTATCTCTGTGAATTTGACTCCTCTAGGTAGCTTGCTGCTGTAAGTCACTTCAGTCGTGTCTGACTCTGTGTGACCTCATAGACGGCAGCCCACCAGGCTCCCCCGTCCCTGGGATTCTCCAGGCAAGAACACTGGAGTGGGTTGCCATTTCCATTTCCAATGCATGAAAGTGAAAAGTGAAAGGGAAGTCGCTCAGTCGTGTCCAACTCTTCGCAACCCCATGGACTGCAGCCTGATAACTGGAATTATATAATATTTGACCATTTGTATCTGGCTTATTTCCCTTAGCTTAATATCCTCAAGATTCAGCCATTTTGTAGCATGTGTCAAAATTTTATTCCTTTTGCAGGGTAAATAGTATTCCATCATATGTATATTCCACATTAATAAAATATACTTTTCAGGAAAGTGTTAAAAGCTGACTGTTAGATACAGGAAAGTAACCTAAGGGTTGTTGTTTAGTTGCTAAGGCCTGTCCATCAAGAATACTGGAGTGGGTTACCATTTCCTTCCCCAGGAGATCTTCCCTACCCAGGGATTAAACTCACATCTCCTGCATTGGCAGAAGGATTCTTTACCACTGAGCCATTTGGGAAGCCCAAGATAAGGGTTATCTGAGATATTTCTTTGTTTTTGCTTGTTATTTTTTCCTTTGGCTATGCTGCTTGGTTCGTAGGATCTTAGTTCCCAGACCAGGAATCAAACCCGGACCCTGGCAGTGTAAGCGCCAAGTTTTGACCGCTGGGCTGCCAGGGAATTCCTCCTGAGCTATCTTGATGTCTCTTTGGGAGTAAGTGCTCCTCAGCACAATAAACTATTGAGTACAATTTGTGTAGGAGATTTCGGCAAAGGGAAAACACCCTGTTTCCTTTAACTGCCCCAATAAGTTCACCGCACAAACTGCTACTTCTTTCCTTAGCTGTCCAAATTTGGTTTTTCTGCAAGAGCAATTGCTGTTTCCCAGCAAATTTGCACACAGGTGTTCTGTTTACCCATTTCCCCCTGGAAAAATGTAGTAAATTCTGTTACTGCATTTGCTGAGGTCAGTGTAGTAAGCCTGTCCACTCGTGTACTAGCTGAAAATAGTCTGGGCATACAGGTCACAGACCGAACCTCTCCCCAGGGTGTCTTTTGAGACATTCTTCATAGAAAAGTTAAACAGTGGATCAAGAGCAAGCCAACAAACAAGCAAAGACAGAAACAAAGACAGGGACTTCCCCGGTGGTCCAGTGGTTAAGACCCTGCCTTTCTAGTGTGGGGTCACAGGTTCCATCTCTGGTCAGGGAACCTGGATCCTAGCTCACTTCGTTGCTTCTTTTGGTGAGGCAAAAAACAGAACCCTACCATCTGATCCTGAATTTAAGGTGGCTCAAAAGCAATGCCCCCACTTGAGATCATCATTGCTTGTCTCAAATCTGCTCTCTTGTGATTGCCAGCTGACATGTAGCCAAGGACCAAAACTGAAAATTAAGGCATCAGCCTTGATTCCCTCCCACCTTTTTCATCCAGTCACCAAATCCTGATGCTTTTGCCTCCTGGAGATACATTTTAAAGATTGTTTTCTTCTCTACACCCTTTCAACTGGAACCACAATTCAAACATGTTATCATCTGTTCTGAAACTGCCTGCTAACTTTTCTCTCTTCCTTCAGTATTGACCCCTAAAGTCTGTCCTCTGTACATTTTTTTTAACAAGTTTGTTTGGCTGTGTCGTGTCTTCATTGCAGCACGTGGGGTCTTTGTTGCATCATGGGGGGTCTTTCATTGTGGCTTACGGACACAGGTTCAGTAGTTGTGACAGGCGTGCTTAGTTTCTTCTCCGCATGTGGGATCTTCATTCCCCGACCAGGATTTGAACCCTTGTCCCCTGCATTGCAAGGCTGATTCTTAACCACTGGACCACCAGGGAGGTCCCTATCCTCCATACATTAGAAAGAGTAATCAACAGAATACACAAATTCGATTCTGTAATTTAATCAGTGGTTCTACACTAACTTTTTGGATAAAATGTAATACGATATCTATTGCCCTTTAATCTGGACTCTTGCTGGCCTTGAACATTATGACCCAACAACAACAGTCTACTGGTGCTTATCTTGTAGGACCTTTCTCCTGCCAGCCCTGTGCTTACACTGCTGACATGCCCTTTCCCCTCTTTCTGCCTGCCTGCTCTCCTCACCAGCTCAGGGGCCTCTTCTAGAATGACATTGCACACTCCTCCTCCTTATTCCCATAACTCTCTTTATATTATTATACTTAACACAATAAATTACTTTGAACCATATGAAACTGCCAATATTCAGTCCTTTATTCCAAAGAAGTAGCAATTTCATATGGTCCTACCTAAATGTTAGGGCTTTCCTGGTGGCTCAGACAGTAAAGAATCCACTTGCAATGCAGGAGACCCAAGTTCAATCCCTGGGTCGGGAAGATCCCCTAGAGAAGGGAATGACAACCCACTCCAGTATTCTTGCCTGGAGAATCCCATGGACAAAGAAGCCTGGTGGGCTACAGACCATGGGGTCACAAACAGTCAGATATGACTAAGGAGCTTAACACTACCTAAATGTTATACTTATTTTATGTTGTTTACTACACTGAAAATTCTTCAAGAGATGGGAATACCAGACCACCTGACCTGCCTCTTGAGAAACCTGTATGCAGGTCAGGAAGCAACAGTTAGAACTGGACATGGAACAACAGACTGGTTCCAAATAGGAAAAGGAGTATGTCAAGGCTGTATATTGTTACCCTGCTTATTTGAAGAGGAATTAAAAAACCTCTTGATGAAAGTGAAAGAGGGGAGTGAAAAAGTTGGCTTAAATCTCAACATTCAGAAAACGAAGATTGTGGCATCTGGTCCCATCACTTCATGGGAAATAGATGGGGAAACAGTGGAAACAGTGGCAGACTTTATTTTGGGGGGCTCCAAAATCACTGCAGATGGTGATTGCAGCTGTGAAATTAAAAGACGTTTACTCTTTAGAAGGAAAGTTATGACCAACCTAGATAGCATATTCAAAAGCAGAAACATTACTTTGCCAACAAAGGTCCATCTAGTCAAGGCTATGGTTTTTCCAGTGGTCACGTATGGATGTGAGAGTTGGACTGTGAAGAAAGCTGAGTGCCAAAGAATTGATGCTTTTGAGCTGTGGTGTTGGAGAAGACTCTTGAGAGTCCCTTGGACTGCAAGGAGATCCAACCAGTCCATTCTGAAGGAGATCAGCCCTGGGATTTCTTTGGAAGGACTGATGTTGAAGCTGAAACTCCAGTACTTTGGCCACCTCATGTGAAGAGTTGACTCATTGGAAAAAACCCTGATGCTGGGAAGGATTGAAGGCAGGAGGAGAAGGGGATGACAGAGGATGAGATAGTTGGATGGCATCATCGACTCAATGACATGGGTTTGGGTGAACTCCGGGAGTTTGTGATGGACAGGGAGGCCTGGCGTGCTGCGATTCATGGGGTCGCAAAGAGTTGGACACGACTGAGCGACTGAAATGAACTGAACTGAGCTTGCTGAAATCTGGATTTTATCTCATTCATATGTGTGTCTGCAGGTTCTGCTAAGCACAGTGACAATTGAAATGTTGGAGGAATGGATGACTGAATGAATGGATGAACTGTAGTTAACTTATTATTTATGTATTTTGCAGCCAGAAGTTGATATTCATGAATAGTTTTTAGTGACATAGAAAGAAATCTCAATATCATTTTTTAAAGCCTGATACAGAATACACAGGGCTTACCAGTTGGTGCTAGTGGTGAAGAACTCACCTCCCAATCAGGAGACATAGGAGATGAGGGTTCAATCCCTGGGTCAGGAGGATCCCCTGGAGGAGGGCATGGCAACCCACTCCAGTATTCTTGCCTGGAGAATCCCATGGACAGAAGAGCCTGGCAGGCTGCAGTCCATGGGGTCCCAACGAGTCGGACACTACTGAAGTGACTTAGCATGAACATGGTGTACACACATACATAGAGTCACAGAGTATGACACAACACTGTAAAGCAGCTATACTCCAGTAGAAATTACCTTTAAAAGAGTATGTGAAATTCATGAATGCACGCTCAGTATTTTAAGACTTTTGTCTTCTTTTAAAAGCTTGCTTTCAATTCAGTTCCAAATAAAGAGAAACTAGTTGTAGTACCGAGAGTGAAGTGTGCCTATATCCCTGTCAAAAATACATCAGTTAAATTCTTGTCCAGTCCTAGACCAGAGAATCTGAATACCCTCAGCTGTTTTCAGCTGTGTGTATAATCTGCTCATGTCATTTATCTTGTTCTTCTTGCCCTTCGTTGCTTTTTGCAGCATGGACTTGAGGAAACAGCCACCGAATGCAAGAGACTGGGTGCGAAGGCTCATACCTTTGTGGTAGACTGTAGTAACCGAGAAGATATTTACAGCTCTGCGAAGAAGGTAAACTTCCTTTAAATTTGGTTCCAATCGTATCATGCCAGAACTGGGGAGGATTTGGGAGATGATGCAGTTATGATGTAGGCAAAGTAAACAGAAGTTTTGTGGTTCCTCCAAGGTTGTCCAGCGAGCCAGTGGCAGGCCCCGAACCTGGAACTGAGACTCCCAGACTGTAGTGTGTTCTGGAGTTTTCCGGGGAACTTGGTAAAAATAAATATGCACCCCGGGGACTTCCTTGGTGGCCCAGTGGTTGAGAATCTGCCTTGCAGTGCAGGGGACATGGGTTAGATCCTTGGTTGGGGAACAAAGATCCCACATGTCGTGAGGCACCTAATCCAGGGCGCTGCAACTACTGAGCCGTGCAGTCTGGAGCCAGCAGGCAACAAGAGAAAAGTCTGGTTTCACAACCAAGGCCTAAATGCAGCCAAATAGATAAGTATTTTTTAAAATATGTACACCAGAGGTTTTCTTGTAGTTGGCCAAGGGCTGAACCCGGGAATCTGCATGTTTAGCACCCTCCACACTTAAACTTTGCCCATCTAATTGTGCTGCAGGTGAATCTTTGATGACCTGCAAAATCACTGACGGGATCTTCTGAAGCTCAAAGAACTGGGTTAGTAAATTAGGATAAACCGAACTGTTTATCAGGCTTTGATCATATGTAAATCTACAAAAAGCTATGACAAACCTAGACAGCTTATTAAAAAGCAGAAACATCACTTTGCCAACATAGTCAGAGCTATGATTTTTCCAGTAGTCACGTACAGATGTGAGAGTTGGACCATAAAGAAGGCTGAGTGCCGAAGAATTGATGCTTTCTAGCTGTGGTGATCGAGAAGACTCTTGAGGGTCCCTTGGACTGCAAGGAGATCAAACCAGTCAATCCTAAAGGAAATCACCCTGAATATTCACTGAAAGGACTGACACTGAAGCTGAAGCTCCAATACTTTGGCCACTAGATGCAAAGAGCCGACTCGTTTGAAAAGACCCTGATGCTGGAAAAGATTGAGGGCAGAAGATGAAGGGGCCAACAGAGCACAAGATGCTTGGATGACATCACCAACTCCATGGTCATGAGTTTGAGCAAACTCCAGGAGATAGTGGAGGACAGGGAAGTCTGGCGTGCTGCAGTCCATGGGGGTTGCAGAGTCGGACATGACTTAGTGACTGAACAACAACAACAAACCTTTTTCTAGAAAGCTAGAAAGTTATTTTCCTCTTCTATATACAACCAAGATGTGCTACACATGTTAGGGTTTTACGCCGAATGCATTTATGCACATCCTTGTTAACTAATTACTGTAATGGTAGAAAGGTCATTTGGACCTGGGAAAATTCTTTAAAATATACATTCCTGGACCTCACCTCTAGATACTCTGATTCAGTACAGTATGAAGAATCCAATTCTACTAGACTTCAGAATCTCTTTGTTTAGGAAATGTTAGATTTGGGAACCTTTTTACTCTCTCTTCATTTTTTTATTGGGCACACTGTGCGGCATGTGGGATCTTAGTTCCCCGACCAGGGAGCACACCCGTACTCCCTGCTTTGAAAGCTAGGAGTCTTAGCCACTGGACTGCCAGGGAAGTCCCAACTTCTATTTTTAGATTTTAATTTTTACTTTCAAATGGATGCCTCTTTATTATTAGTGATGCCTGAGCTAAGTCAAAAGAATAAGTAGAATTTACCCAGGCAAGTGATGGGAAATGGCTTTCCCAGAAAAAGGTGCAGTGAGAGCAAGGCCTGTAGGTAAGAAATATCTGCATTTTGTTAAATATCTGTTAAACATTTGTTAAAAATGCAGATATTTTATCTGCATTTAACAATGACTGTTTTACTTAAGGTAACAGTGATTCTCCTTCATACAGATGAATGCTCTTTCAATTAATAGTAACTGTGCAACTTTGAGCAAGTTGCTTAACCTCTCTGTGCCTTTTTTCTTCATCATACACTTTAAATGGATGTGTTTATTATACTGAAGTTTATTATATAAAAGGTTTTTTAAAAATCAACAAACTTACAGTTTAAATATATAAGGTCTTTCTTTCTTTTTCCTCTGCCTAACTTTTCTCAATTACAACATGGGGATCGCAGCAGTATCTACTTCATAGGGTTGTTATGAGGATTAACTGGATTAATGATGCAGACTTCTTAGAAAAGTACCTGGCACTTAGTAGCCACTTTGTAAGAATAGTTGTTAGTATTAATAGAATCATCAATCTAATAGAATCACCAATTAGTAGAATCGCCAGTACTATCTATGTAATTTTGTTATTGGCCATTGTTAAGGGGATTTACTAGTTACCTAAAATGGAATACACTGATTTCCAGACTTACCTGGGCAAAGGCTTTCTGGAAAAGATAGTTTTATTATTTGAACCTATTCCATGTGTTTTAATTATTGTGTTTTTACTAAAATTATTCCAAGATAAACTATATACTTAAGCAGAGTTTACACAATGGAGATGTGATTATCAGATATTTTGACATAGGCTTTTTAATGTAGCTCTTTTGGTTTTTATGCAACTTAAACAATTAAACTCTCAGCCTGCTTTTATTATTAAGAAATGTGAAAGCCCTAGGGTGGGATATTATGTGATGATGAGGAGCTCAAGGATGAAGATAAGGTCAAGAGTGTCATTGGCAATATAAAACAGTAATTTATATCTTGTCCCTGATGTGTGTGTGTGTGCTTGGTCATGTCTGACTCGGCAATGCTATGGACTATAGCCTGCCAGGCTCCTCTGTCTGTGGGATTTCCCAGGAGAGAATACTGGGGTGGGTTGCCATTTCCTTTTCCAAGGTATCTTTCTGACCCAAGGATCAAACCTGTGTCTCCTACATTTTAGGCAGATTCTTTACTGTCCGAGCCACAAGGGAAGTCATGAATTTATATCTTGAGTCCTGTTACTTTGGAGGCATAATGGCAGCTTCATCAGTTCAACCACACAAAATGTCCGTTTTTCTCAATAACTTAGGGGCATTATTCTGAACAACAGTTTTTATATTGTGCTAGAGATGTGGATACAGGTACACACAAGTGTTTGTCAAGGGCCAGACCACTCAGCTTGACCACTCAGTAATTTACATACAACCTGATGAAATTCATTTCTGACTGCTGAGTGTTCAGCAGTGACACACTCATGTCCTCCTGATGTGCTGACCAGCCTTCCTTCCGACTTCCTTTCTGTCTGAAGTGGCTTATCTTGGGCTCTGAAGTTAGATAATCTGGGAGAGTCTCATCTCCATGTGACCTTAGATATCCACATGACCTTGGGCAAGAAATAACCCTTCTATGTTTCACGTTTCTGACCTTTAAAATGAGCATATAAGAGTTACTACTTCATAGAATGGTGAGACTTCAGTGGGATAAATAATGCAATCGTGTAAAATGCATTGCATAGTGAAAGGCTTTAATGGGCTACATTCCACCTCTCCTTCAGTCCCCCAGCTGCTGGGAAGGGGGTGGGTACTGGTCCATGACCTGTTAGGAACCAGGCTGCACAGGAGGTGAGCAGTGGTTGAGCAAGTGAAGCTTCATCTATATTTACAGCTGCTCCCCATCGCTCGCTTGACCACCTGAACTCCGCCTCCTATCAGATCGACGGCATTAGATCCTCATTGAAGTGCTCACCCTTCTGTGAATTGTTGTTTATCTGTCACTGGTTAGGTTTTTGTTAGCCAAATGCCTCTTGGGTTCTAATCAATAGAGACCAAAGTCAAAAGACTGAATTGCAAAAGAAAATTTCTGCCTATTAGACTTACAGGCAGGGCCATTTTGAAATTAAGTACTTAAAAAAAAATCTTTTTCCCCACTTGACGCATAGGTTACAAAATGACTTTTTTTTCACACGTAATAGAAAGAGTTATACTTCGTTAAGAGTCATTGCATGCAGACCTATTCCCAGACCTCTAAATGTTGTAAATATTTTAATTTTATGTTTGAAGGTGAAGGCAGAAGTTGGAGATGTTAGTATTTTAGTAAATAACGCTGGTGTAGTCTACACATCAGACTTGTTCGCTACACAAGACCCTCAGATTGAAAAGACTTTTGAAGTTAATATCCTTGCACATTTCTGGGTAAGTATGATTTCTTTTACCAAAAACAATCCCTTTTGTGTAACCCAAGGATTAAGTTTAAAGTGAAGCTTTCAGCAGACATAAGGTTGAATCAAACCAATACTGACATTTTCTCCAGATACCGAGAATATTATGTTCAGTTCAGTTCAGTTCAGTTGCTTAGTTGTGTCCGACTCTTTGCGACCCCATGAATCGCAGCACGCCAGGCCTCCCTGTCCATCACCAACTCCCAGAGTTCACTCAGACTCACGTCCATCGAGTCAGTGATGTCATCCAGCCATCTCATCCTCTGTCGTCCCCTTCTCCTCCTGCCCCCAATCCCTCCCAGCATCAGCGTCTTTTCCAGTGAGTCAACTCTTCGCACGAGGTGGCCAAAGTACTGGAGTTTCAGCTTTAGCATCATTCCTTTCAAAGAAATCCCAGGGCTGATCTCCTTCAGAATGGACTGGTTGGATCTCCTTGCAGTCCAAGGGACTCTCAAGAGTCTTCTCCAACACCACAGTTCAAAAGCATCAATTCTTTGGCGCTCAGCCTTCTTCACAGTCCAACTCTCACATCCAAAGAAATCATTTTACATGCTGTGACCAAATCCTATCAATCATACTTCCCTTCCCTCAAAAAATATGAATAATATGAATTAATAATAAGAATAAACTTTAGGTGTTATATATGTTTTAATTCTAAGCTAGATTTTTACATTTCTCTGTGATCTGTTTAGAGATGAGGGGGGGATTAGAGATTATCTGAGTCATTTTCTGTGATTCTATAAAAGGTGAACCCAGTTTACCTGTTTATTTTCACAAGACTCAGGCCTTATATTATTTCCTGGTTCCAAAATTGCAAACTTTATCAGGAACTTCACCATTCAAGATCTTAAATGGTGAGAGAGAGAGAGAGGATGAGAGAGAGAGTCTAAATGTTGGTCAAATAGCCATTACATAAAAGAGCCCCTTAAAGATTTCTTGGATGTGAGTTTGGGATGAGTAATCTCAGAATGTAAATTGGTATAGTCACTGTAGAAAATAGTATGTAACTGCCTTAAGAAACAAAAAAGAGAGCTACCATATGACCCAGCCACCCCACTCCCAGGTATATGTGCAGAAAAAATGAAAACTCTAATTCAAAAAGGTATATATACCCCAGTGTTCATAGAAGCATCATTTACAATACCCAAGACATGGAAACAACCCAAGTGCCCGGCAACACACAATTGAGACTTAGAAGGTGTAGCAAATATGTATAGAATGGAAATTTACTCAGCCATAAAAAGAATAAAATACTTCCATTTGCAACAACATGGATCGACCTAGAGAATATATTTAGTGAAGAAGATCAGATAGAGAGAGACAAATATAGGATACCCTTTACATATGGAAAGTGAAAAATAATACAAATTAATCTATATACAAAACAGAAACAGACTCAGACACAGAAAAACTTATGGTTATCAAAGGGGGAGGGAAGGGGCAAATTAGAAGTCTGGGATTAACAAACTGTAGGCATAAAACAGATAAGCAACAAGGATCTACTGTATAGCACAGGGAATTATATTTAATACCTCGTAATAACCCATAATGGAAAATAATATGAAAGTATGTATATATATGTATATATATATAAAACTGAATCACTTTGCTGTGCACCTGAAGCTAATACAATATTGTAAATCAACTTTACTTCAGTTTAGAAGAAGGGATATTGAGGTTAGTGAAAGTGCAGTATTGTTTCATTTTATTAGCCCCAAGTTATTGACATCCATTTTTTATACTTTTATGCCTTAAAAGTTTGTGTCTTTCTGAAAATGTTTTTTTTCCTGAATCCCCAGCATACAGTAGGTGCTCAATAAATATTTATTTTGTATAAAAGCATTCAGTGACTATTGCAAGATTTTTTGTCACTTCAGTATTTTGATGACATAACCAAACTCTTTTCTAACAATTTCACCTTAAATGTAAAATTTTCAATAACTCTAGATATTATACTTGTTCAATATATGAGATGAGAGAAGACATCAATGCTGGAAGGTGGAGGAACTGGAGACATAAGAAATTAACAATTTAATTGAGATGGATTCTCAAAGCTTTTAGTGTTCATTGTTTCATTTAGCTTTTCTAATCTGGGCATCCTATCTGCAGTATGTTGCCACATTTGTTTTTTTTCTCCTATGAAAATTAATCTAGGTTTTTTTATTGATGAAATGTTATGAACAATGTTAAAATACACTTCATTTTGAAATATTCCCACTGGGTTTGCAAATCAGAAATAATTTTTTTTCTCTTATTAAAAACATTTCTAGACTACAAAGGCATTTCTTCCTGAGATGATGAAGAATAATCATGGCCATATTGTCACTGTGGCTTCAGCAGCTGGGCATACTGGGGTCCCCTTCTTACTGGCTTACTGGTATGTGAACATGTGTTTTTTTCATTGGTTCCTGTGCTTAACTTGAGTGTGATTTCTTGAGTGTAATGAGGACTATTGTTAACAATGATAGGCTTTCCTGGTGTCTCACATGGTAAAGAATCTGCCTGCAGTGCAAGAGCCCTGATTTCAATCTCTGGGTTGGGAAGATCCCCTGGAGAAGGGAATGGCAACCCACTCTAGTATTCTTGCCTGGAGAATTCCATGGACAGAGGAGCCTGGCAGTCTTCAGTCCATGGGGGGCACGAAAGAGTCAGACACAACTGAGCAAGTAACACACAGACTTCCAGTGTTGCTGAAATAAGCAGAAGGAGTTGTACAAAGTCTCTTGCACAACAGCCTTATCAATCATTAATCCTCTCCTAGGCTGACCGTTTGAGAGGTGGCTGCAGGGAAATTATCCAATAGGAAGCCAAGTGCTTCAAGCATTTCTCATCCCTTTTAGCAGCAAGGAATTAAAATGAGGGCAGGATTTTTACAAGATGAGAAAAGTTAATATTAATCATTTTAATAAAGTAATTTTGGGGAAACTAACCATTAGAAAGAGAGAATATAATCTGGGATTCCAAATTAAAAACATCCAGACAATGAAATTGTTGTAAAAGTGAATTTTAATAGTTCTTCTAAAAACCCATGCTATTGTAGTAACTAAGAAGTTACTATAACAAGTAGAGCACAGTAATGGTGTGCTCCCCCATGTGGAGAATTGATCTGTGAGGTCATGATAGCCATGGTCATCCTACTGGTTGCAGGCACCCTGTTGGCTGTTAGCTGTTTCTGTATGTTAGCAAATTATCACCCTTTAATGTTGAATTATGACCATGTAGGTAAATAGATATTGCTCAAATTTGTTTTCTACCAAACAAATGTGCTCTTTTGTTTGTATCTAAATACAATTAGATACAATTGTATCTAATCAATTATCTATCAATTGTATCTTAGATAGAATTAAGTATCTAAATTTTAAAAGTAACACAGATGTAGTTGTAAATGTAGCCATATATATGTGTATAAATATGGGATTTCCCTGATAGCTCAGTTGGCAAAGAATCTGCCTGCAATGCAGGAAACCCTGGTTCAATTCCTGGGTTTGGAAGATCCGATGGAGAAGGGATAGGTTACCCACTTCAGTATTCTTGGGCTTCCCTTGTGGCTCACCTGGTAAAGAATCTACCCGAAATGCAGGAGACCTGGGTTCGATCCCTGAGTTGGGAAGACCCCCTGGAGAAAGGAAAGGCTACCCACTTTAGTATTCTGGCCTGGAGAATTCCATGGACTGTGTAGTCCATGGGGTCACAAAGAGTCAGACACAACTGAACGACTTTCACTTCACTTCACTTCAGGCTCTGGTGGATAACTTATTTTCTTATGACATATAAACATATGAGCCTAGCAGCAGAACCTGAAACTATCTTTCATCAAGGGAGTGCTGCTGCTGCTGCTAAGTCGCTTCAGTCGTGTCCGACTCTGTGCAGCCCACCAGGCTCCCCCGTCCCTCGGATTCTCCAGGCAAGAACACTGGAGTGGGTTGCCATTTCCTTCTCCAGTGCATGAAAGTGAAAAGTGAAAGTGAAGTCGCTCAGTCGTGTCCGACTCTAGCAGCCCCATGGACTGCAGCCTACCAGGCTCCTCCGTCCATAGGATTTTCCAGGCAAGAGTACTGGAGTGGGGTGCCATCGCCTTCTCCAGCTAGGGGCTAATTACTTCAAAAGAGACAGTATGTAGTCTAGGCACAATAGACCTGTCCTGTGACTGCTTTAGCAGTATTTCATCTTTTTTTAAAAAAACTCAAGTCAAGGTTATATTTATTTCTAAAACTATTAGAAAATAAATATATACCAACAGAGAAAGAAAGAAAATGTAGATGAACAACAGAACAAAATAAAAATCACTTCTCTTGCCATTGCCTAAGAACAACCAAGCAGTCTGTGGATATGGTTAGACTAATTTTGCAAATTTGTTTGTTCTTTTTGTTCATCTATAAACTCTAGCTGATATATTTTGTCAATTCATATAGTCAATTTATAAGCATGAAAGTTACCAGTATGGAAAGACATGCCAAAATTGAGTACTAATCATTAGCTTGTAATGGAATGTTATTCAAAAGAATAATTTGGAATAAGAAAATATTAATTAAGGTTATTGATAGTAAGAAGAAATTTAGTGGGCTTTCCTGCTGGCTCAGATGATAAAGAATCTGCCTGCAATGCAGGAGACCTGGGTTCAATCCCTGCCTGGGTCAGGAAAATCCCCTGGAGAAGGGAATGGCTGCCCACTCCAGTATTCTTGCATAGAGAATTCCATGGACAGAGGAGCATGGAGGGCTACAGTCCATGGGATCACAGAGTCAGACACGATTGAGCAACTAATGCTTTCACACACACATAGTGCAGTAAAAAATCCACTCACTGTTAGCTTTTATATATATATATATATCTATAAACAAGTTCATTCTGAAGTTCAAAAATATAAAATTCCTTCAACACACTCAAGATAATTATGAGTTTTAATATATTTCTGCACTTTTGGTTCACTTCAGAAAAATCAGAAAAAACAGTTTAGTAGAAGAGAAAAGAAGAATATTTATTGATAATCTCACCACACAGAATAATCTCACCACACAGAAATAACCATGTATTTAATGTAGAAATACAGTCATACCTTGAAAAAGATATACATACATAATCTTTTTTTTAAAGTGAACATTTTGCATTTAAAATATATATATGCAACATCATTTTCAGTTTTTGTTGGATAATTTATTTTTCTAGATTCTTTCAGTTGCAAGGAACACAAAATGTATACTGCCTCAGACCAAAAGAGGAGAAATCTTACGCAGGCTCTCTGTTGCCAAGAATGGCTACCAGCCTTGCTGGAATAATATCTTCTCAACTCCCAAGTCTAGCATCAGTGGGGAAAAGCCATACCTCCCAGTGTTCTAGTCCTGGAGTTCACTCTTAACTAGACCAACGTGGATCCAACTGCTGAACTAGGGTGTAAGCCAGCAAAATCAAAGCCATCTTAGCAGAATGAGGGAATATGAATGCTGACAGAGGCAAAAACAGCCTCTGTCCACTACAGACATTTTCAGCTCTTTCCAACTATTTGCCTTCATGAACCGGATACCCCAGGGACTGTCCTTGACTATACATCTTTAGAAACATGATTGTTTATTTCCTTGGGATAAGTAATTAAAAGAGAAATTACTGACTCTAAGAGCATAGCATAGATAGATAGATAGTTAGATAGAATTTTTTTTTTTTTTTTGGCTGTTATCTCATGGCATGTGGATCTTTGTTCCCCAGCAAGGGATTAAACCCGCACCCCATGCAGTGGAAGCACAGAGTCTTAACCACTGGACTGCCAGAGAAGTCTCAAGCATGGCATATTTTTTTAATGAATTTTATACCTTTTGCCAAATTGTCTTCCAGAAAATGCTGCCAACTAACCTGTACTTTGGAAAACTGCCATTTAGCCTATACTTCAGAAATTCTGTTGAAAGTTCTCTCACTTTTTTTTCTTAAAGCTGAGACATATGACTTAAAATTATTTCCAGTCCAATTCTATAAAATGAAAGTATTTTGTACATTGAAAACAACTCAAACAAAAAATTTCCTACTATCCTTACTGTTACTCCTAGGCACAACTTTTATCTTGTATTTATTTTGTATTTATCTTGTATTTTGTATTTATCTTGTATTTATATTAATTACCCCTGAAAGGATAAAACATTTCATATACATATATCTATTGGTTTTGGGGGGCTTCCCAGGTGTCACTAGTGGTAAAGAACCTGCCTACCAGTGCAGGAGATGTAAGAGATGCATTCGATCCCTGGGAAGATCCCTTGGAGCAGGGCATGGCAATCCACTCCAGTATTCTTGCCTGGCAGGCTATAGTCCATAGAGTCACACAGAGTTGGACAGTCGACTGAAGTGACTTAGCACTCGTACACATTGGTATTTTTATTTTGTAAATTTTCTGCTAATGCCCTTAGGTATTTATCCATTCGAATATTGTCTTATTCATTTGACTTCCTCAGTGGCTCAGTGGTAAAGAACCCACCTGCCAATGCAGGAGATGTGGGTTCGATCCCTGAGTTAGGGATCTTGCCCTGGAGAAGGGAATGTCAACCCAATCGAGTATTCTTGCCTGGACAGAGGAGCCTGGCAGGCTACAATCCATGGGATCGTAAAATGGGTCAGACATGACTGAGCATGTTCATTCATTTATAAAAATTGTCCTTTATTTACCTAATTCTTATGTCACCCTAATCCTTGTCCTATAAGTTGCAAATGCTTTACCAGTTTGTCATTTACCTCTTAACTTGGTTGTTGTTGTTTTTGTTTAGTCACTAAGTCAATTTCCCAGGCAAGAATACTGGAGTGGGTTGTCATTTCCTTCTCCAGGGGGTCTTCCCCACCCAAGGATCAAACCCGCGTCTCTTACATCTCCTGCATTGGCAGGCAGATTCGTTACCACTGGTGCCACCTGGGAAGCCGTTAGCTTGGTTCGGAGCTGATGTAAGTTTCAACTATATCATATTAGAGGTCTGATTTGCTGCCCAAATTTAAAGCCTAATTCCACCACTTTGTTTTTTGTCTTTGGTCAAGTTCTATAATTCCACCTCTACCTAAGTTTCTTTTTTGGGAAATAGATATCATAATAGTATCGGTTTCACAGAATTGTTGTTAAGGGATTAAATCAAATAATGCATCTGAATAACTGAGGTCAGTGTCTGGCATATAGTAATCAATTTTAGATACGATTATTTTTGTTTCTGTTGTGTACAGAAGATTTACATTTTATGTAATTGAATCTAGCAATCTTTCTTTTAAGCCTTCAATAAATGTCTAAGCTTCAGGAAAAAAAGGATAAAAGAGAACTTTCCACAGCTTTCTGTTTTCCAAAGCACAGGTTAATTGGCAAGAATTTGCTTTGTATAATTGCTAATCTGTACAGGCTTAGAGAAAAGCAATCTATCTAGTAATTAATGGTACTGAATTATACACTTAAACATAATTAAAATTGTAAATTTTATATCAAAAATATTTTGTATAATTTTTAAATTAATAAAATAATATTCTAAAACCCATTGAATTGTATTCCTAAGTGAGTGAATTATATGGTATGTGATTTTATATTTTTCAGTAATGCTACTTTCTCTAAAAGCCTAGTTGGAAAACTAATGTCCATTTAAAATACGGAAAATTTCCTTCTCTTTCCAAATGAAGGCACTATGATGATAAGAATTGCTTTACATTTTGATTTATTCACTTGAAAAATATTTACTGAACACCTATTATAGGCCAAGCACTGTGCCAAGCCCTGGGGATTCACTGGAGAGCAAAACAGTCATAGAGATTATTATAGAGAAGGTATGGGGTCAGACATTTAAAAAATTCATCCAAATGAATATTTAATTACAAATTCAAGATGTGCTTCATGGAAAACTGAAGATTACTGTATGATGGGGAAATAATTTAGACTAGGGTTTCGGAAATGCATATTTGAGGAAGTCAAGCTAAGACTTAAAGGAAGAACAGGACTTATCCAGGAGAATTTCCCAATAAATTCCATGACATGTTGTAGTAAATAATGAACAGCCTATAGTGACATTACATTTTAGGGAAACAGCAACAACAAAAACAAGCACCCTACCAATTTTCTTAACAAGACATTTAAGCCTACTCAGTTCTCTGATAAATGCTGAGATGCAGTAAATGCTTCTTTCTTAGACTTAGCTGTTATTTGCTGTTTTAGTTGCTAGTGTGTCCGACTCTTTTGTAACCGCCTGGACTGTAGCCTGCCATGCTCCTCTGTCCATGGAACTTTCCAGGCAAGAATGCTGGAGTGGGTTGCCATTTCCTTCTCCAGGAGATCTTCCCAACCCAGGGATCGAACCCACGTCTCTTACATTGGCAGGCGAGTTCTTCAGTGCTGAGCCACCTGGGAAGCCCTCTGAGACTTTACTGTGCCTATCAGTTTGCCCGAGGGTCATCCAGAATGCAGATTCTAATTCAGCGGGTCCTGGCCAGGCCTGAGATTCAGATGTTGCCCATGCTGTTTGGCAGAGCACCACACTTAACTAAGGAAAACAGACATCTGAGTTAAATAGATGTAGCCGCTTTCTTGAATTATTTTATGAACTCTGTTTATTTTCAGTTCAAGCAAGTTTGCTGCTGTTGGATTTCATAAAGCTCTGACTGAAGAATTGAGTGCCTTAAAAAGAACCGGAGTCAAAACAACATGTCTCTGCCCTAATTTCATAAACACCGGCTTCATCAAAAACCCAAGTACCAGGTAAGTTGAGGCAAAAATGGAGACAGAAGGATTGGTGGTTGCTATGACTATCAACCATTCTATAGGTTTTCCTAAATATTTTAATCCTTAAAACATCTCATATTCGAGGCCCTTAGCTCATCTCAGTTTCAGCTTCTGTAGACTATGGGAACATATAGAGAAAGAGAGAGAATGTATATAAACAGATGTGAATGACACAGTGAAGTTGCTTAGCCTTCCTTTTTTCTTCGCTTGGGTGGTGGTTCTCAGACTTCAGTACTTATACCTTTCTCTAGGAGTACTGGGAACCATGCAGGGGTCCCACCCCCAGAGTTGTGCATTTCTTCATTTTGGTTGGGATAGAGTAATGGTGGGGCAGGGAGCCTGTATATTTAACAAGCATCATATTTAGTTCTTTTTTTATTTTTTAAAAAATATTTATGCATTTACTTGGCTGTGCTAGATCTTACTTGTGGCACGTGGGATCTTCCTCCTTTGTTGCATCATGCAAACTCTTAGCTGTAGGATCTAGTTCCCTGATCCAGGATTGAACCCAGGCCCCTGCATTGGGAATTCAGAGTCTTAGCCACTGGACCTCCAGGCAAGTCCCACATCATAAGTAATTCTGATAGAGGTGACCAGTACCAGTGTTAAAAGAAAAAAAAACCTTTCCTTTGGTAATCTAGAGATCATCCTTCAAATAAGTTCAGTTCAGTTCGGTCTCTCAGTCATGTCTGACTCTTTGCAACCCCATGGACCGCAGCATGCCAGGCCTCCCTGTCCATCACCAACTCCCGGAGTTTACCCAGACTCACGACATTGAGTCGGTGATGACATCCAACTATGTCATCCCTTCTCCTCCTGCCTTCAATCTTTCCCAGCATCAGGGTCTTTTCCAATGAGTCAGCTTTTCACATCAGGTGGCCAAAGTATTGGAGTTTCAGCTTCAACATCAGTCCTTCCAATGAACACTCAGGACTGATCTTTAGGATGGACTGGTTGGATCTCCCTGCAGTCCAAGAGAGGCTCAAGTGTCTTCTCCAACACCACGGTTCAAAAGCATCAATTCTTCTCCGCTCAGTTTTCTTTATAGTCCAACTCTCACATCCATACATGACTACTGAAAAAACCATAGCCTTGACTAGATGGACCTTTATTGACAAAATAATGTCTCTGCTTTTTAATATGCTGTCTAGGTTGGTCATAACTTTTCTTCCAAGGAGTAAACGTCTTTTAATTTCATGGCTGTAGTCACCATCTGCCATGTTTTCGAGCCCCCCAAAATAAAGTCTGCCACTGTTGCCACTGTTCCCCCTCTATTTTCCGTGAAGTGATGGGACCGGATGCCATGATGTTAGTTTTCTGAATGTTGAGCTTTAAGCCAACTTTTTCACTCTCTTCTTTCATTTTCATCAAGAGGCTCTTTAGTTCTTCACTTTCTGCCGTAAGGGTGGTGTCATCTGCATGTCTGAGGTTATTGATATTTCTCCCGGCAATTTTGATTCCAACTTGTGCTTCATCCAGCTCAGCATTTCTCATGATGTACTCTGCATATAAGTTAAATAAGCAGGGTAACAATATACAGCCTTGACGAACTCCTTTTCCTATTTGGAACCAGTCTGTTGTTCCATGTCCCGTTCTAACTGTTGCTTCCTGACCTACATACGGATTTCTCGAGAGGCAGGTCAGGTGGTCTGGTATTCCCATCTCTTTCAGAATTTTCCACAGTTTACTGTAATCCACACAGTCAAAGGCTTTGGCATAGTCAATAAAGCAGAAATAGATGTTTTTCTGGAACTCTTTTGCTTTTACGATGATCCAGCAGATGTTGACAATTTGATCTCTGGTTCCTCTGCCTTTTCTAAAACCAGCTTGAACATCTGGAAGTTCACGGTTCACGTTTTGCTGAAGCCTGGCTTGGAGAACTTGGAGCATTACTTTACTAGCTCCAAATTTACTCATCTCACTAGCTTTGTGAGGTGAGTGCAATTGTGCAGTAGTTTGAGCATTCTTTGGCATTGCCTTTCTTTGGGATTGGAATGAAAACTGACCTTTTCCAGTCCTGTGGCCACTGCTGCCTCTTCCACATTTGGTGACATACTGAGTGCAGCACTTTCACAGCATCATCTTTTAGGATTTGACATAGCTCAACTGGAATTCCATCACCTCCACTAGCTTTGTTCATAGTGATGCTTCTTAAGGCCCACTTGACTTCACATTCCAGGATGTCTGGCTGTAGGTGAGTGATCAAACCATCGTGATTATCTGGGTCGTGAAGATCTTTTTTGTACAGTTCTTCTGTGTATTCTTGCCACCTTTTCTAATATCTTCTGCTTCTGTTAGGTGCATACCATTTCTGTCCTTTATTGAGCCCATCTTTGCATGAAATGTTCCCTTGGTATCTCTAATTTTCTTGAAGAGATGTCTAGTCTTTCCCATTCTATTGTTTTCCTCTATTTCTTTGCACTGATCACTGAGGAAGGCTTTCTTACCTCTCCTTGCTATTCTTTGGAACTCTGCATTCAGATGCTTATATCTTTCCTTTTCTCCTGTGGTTTTTTTTTTTTTTTTTTTTTCAGCACTTTATTTATTTATTTTTTTTTATAAATTTAACACCTTTATTGCCATACCTCATTTTACTGTGCTTTGCTTTAGTGAGCTTTATAGATACATGTTTTTTTTTTTTTTTCCTTGTTAATTTTCTGTTTAGTTGATCTATCCATAAGTGTGAGTGGGGTATTAAAGTCTCCCACTATTATTGTGTTATTGTTAATTTCTCCTTTCATACTTGTTAGGATTTGTCTTACATACTGCGGTGCTCCCATGTTGGGTGGATATATATTTATAATTGTTATATCTTCTTCTTGGATTGATCCTTTGATCATTATGTGGTGACCTTCTTTGTCTCTTTTCACAGCCTTTGTTTTAAAGTCTAATTTATCTGATACGAGTATTGTGACTCCTTTCTTTTGGTCCCAATTTGCATGGAAAATCTTTTTCCAGCCCTACAGTTTCAGTCTGTGTGTGTCCCCTGTTTTGAGGTGGGTCTCTTGTAGACAACATATGTAGGGGTCTTGTTTCTGTATCCATTCAGCCAGTCTTTGTCTTTTGGTTGGGGCATTCAACCCATTTACGTTTAAGGTAATTACTAATAAGTATGATCCCGTTGCCATTTACTTTATTGTTTTGGGTTCGAGTTTATACACCATTTTTGTGTTTCCTGTCTTGAGAATATCCTTTAGTATTTGTTGGAGAGCTGGTTTGGTGGTGCAGAATTCTCTCAGCTTTTGCTTGTCTGAAAAGCTTTTGATTTCTCCTTCATACTTGAATGAGATCCTTGTTGGGTACAATAATCTGGGCTGTAGGTTATTTTCTCTCATCATTTTAAGTATGTCTTGCCATTCCCTCCTGGCTTGAAGAGTTTCTATTGAAAGATCAGCTGTTATCCTTATGGGAATTCCCTTGTGTGTTATTTGTTGTTTTTCCCTTGCTGCTTTTAATATTTGTTCTTTGTGTTTGATCTTTGTTAATTTGATTAATATGTGTCTTGGGGTGTTTCTCCTTGGGTTTATCCTGTTTGGGACTCTCTGGGTTTCTTGGACTTGGGTGATTATTTCCTTCCCCACTTTAGGGAAGTTTTCAACTATTATCTCCTCAAGTATTTTCTCATGGTCTTTCTTTTTGTCTTCTTCTTCTGGAACCCCTATGATTCAATGTTGTAGCGTTTAATATTGTCCTGGAGGTCTCTGAGATTGTCCTCATTTCTTTTAATTCGTTTTTCTTTTATCCTCTCTGATTCATTTATTTCTACCATTCTATCTTCTAATTCACTAATCCTATCTTCTGCCTCTGTTATTCTACTATTTGTTGGCTCCAGAGTGTTTTTAATTTCATTTATTGCATTATTCATTATATATTGACTCTTTTTTATTTCTTCTAGGTCCTTGTTAAACCTTTCTTGCATCTTCTCAATCCTTGTCTCCAGGCTATTTATCTGTGATTCCATTTTAATTTCAAGATTTTGGATCAATTTCACTATCATTATTTGGAATTCTTTATCAGGTAGATTCCCTATCTCTTCCTCTTTTGTTTGGTTTGGTGGGCATTTATCCTGTTCCTTTATCTGCTGGGTATTCCTCTGTCTCTTCATCTTGTTTAAATTGCTGAGTTTGGGAGTCCTTTCTGTATTCTGGCAGTTTGTGGAGTTCTCTTTATTGTGGCGTTTCCTTGCTGTGTGTGGGTATGTAGAGGTGGCTTATCAAGGTTTCCTGGTTAGGGAAGCTTGTGTCGGTGTTCTGGTGGGTGGAGCTGTATTTCTTCTCTTTGTTCAGTCGCGCTATGGGGAGGGAGGGAAGGATGCTGCAAACAAATGACACTGGCGTGCGCTCGCAGTGCCTCAGCCACACTGGGTCTGCCCCGCTCACGGCGCGTGTAGCCTCCCTGCCCACACTGCTCAGGCTCTAGGTTGTTCCGCCGGGAACAATCCGAGGCTGGCCCTGGGTTGCATGCACCTCCCAGGTCCAAGCCGCTCTGGTTCAGGCACTCAGGTAGTCCTCAGAGGCGCAGACTCAGTTGGGGCTGCGTTTTGTGCTCTTCCCAGGTCCGAGCAGCTCAGGTGATGAGGTGTTTGGCGAGCGCCAATGCTGCGACTTATCGCCTCCCCGCCACTTGGTTATCTGGGTGTAAAACCGGCGCACCTTCTCAGGCAGATGTTAACCGTCCAGACCCCCAATAAGTTTTAGTTAGCAAAGAAGCCAGTTTTATAGATAATGTCTCTCTGGGGCTGTGATTGCCCCCTTCCGGCTCTGGCTGCCTGTCACCGGAGGGGGAAGGTTTGCAGCCGGCTACCTCTGTTTAGTCCTTTGTCCCGTCGCGCTGGCTGGCGTGTCTTAGGTTAGGCTGGCTTTTCGCATGGTAGATATCCCACAGTCTAGTTTGCTAGCCCAAATTATTTCGCTCAGATAGTGCTCAGGTATTCAGGCCAGATTCTTACTCTCAGCGATGCAGCCCGCGCGCCACGCCTCCCTGCCCAGCCCCGCTTGCTAATGGCGGATGCAGGCGCCTGCGCTGCTTCTCCGCTAGAGGAGTTACCGTAGGGCTCGCAATCTGCGAGTTTTAATTGTTTATTTATTTTTCTCCCTGTTATGTTGTCCTCTGTGCTTCCAAAGCTCGCACGGATTCGCAGTGAGAAGGTTTCCTGGTGTTTGGAAACTTCTCTCTTTTTAAGACTCCTTCCCGGACGGAACTCCGTCCCTCCTCTTTTGTCTCTTTTATTGTCTTTAATATTTTTTCCTACCTCCTTTCAAGGAGTTGGGTTGCTTTTCTGGGTGCCTGATGTCCTCTGCCGGCATTCAGAAGTTGTTTTGTGGAATTTACTCGACGTTTAAATGCTCTTTTGATGAATTTGTGGGGGAGAAAGTGTTTTCCCCGTCCTACTCCTCCGCCATCTTGGCGCCTTCCCCCTCTCCTGTGGTTTTTGCTTCTCTTCTTTTCACAGCTATTCCTCAGACAGCCATTTTGCTTTTTTGCATTTCTTTTTCTTGGGGATGGTTTTGATCCCTGTCTCCTGTACAATGTCATGAATCTCCATCCATCCATAGTTCACCACGCACTCTTTCAGATCTAGTCCCTTAAATCTATTTCTCACTTCCACTGTATAATCGTAAGGGATTTGATGTAGGTCATACCTGAATGGTCTAGTGGTTTTCCCTACTTTCTTCTATTTAAGTCTGAATTTGGTAATAAGGAGCTCATGATCTAAGCCACAGTCAGCTCCTGGTCTTGTTTTTGCTGACTGTATAGAGCTTCTCCATCTTTGGCTGCAAAGAATATAATCAGTCTGATTTCGGTGTTGGCCATCTGGTGACGTCTGTGTGTAGAGTCTTCTCTTGTGTGGTTGGAAGAGGGTGTTTGCTATGACCAGTGTGTTCTCTTGGCAAAACTCTACTAGCCTTTGCCCTGCTTCATTTTGTACTCCAAGGCCAAATTTGCCTATTACTCCATATGTTTCTTGACTTCCTACTTTTTCATTCCAGTCTCCTATAATGAAAAGGACATCTTTTTTGGGTGTTAGTTCTAAAAGGTCTTGAAGGCTTTCCTGGTGGCTCAGACCATAAAGCGTCTGCCTGCAATGCAGGAGACCCAGGTTCAATCCTGAGTCAGGAAGATCCCCTGGAGAAAGAAATGGCAACCCACTCCAGTGTTCTTGACTGGACAATTCCATGGACAGACAAGCCTGGTGGGCTCCAGTCCATGGGGTCGCAAAGAGTCAGACACAACTGAGCAACTTCACTTTCTAAAAGGTCTTGTAGGTCTTCATAGAACCGTTCAGCTTCTTCAGCATTACTGGTTGGGGCATAGACTTGGATTACCATGATATTGAATGGTTTGCCTTGGAAACAAACAGAGATCATTCTGTCGTTTTTGAGATTACATCCAAGTACTGCATTTCAGTCTTTTGTTCACCATGATGGTTACTCCATTTCTTCTAAGGGATTCCTGCCTACAGTAGTAGATATAATGGTCATCTGAGTTAAATTTCACCCATTCCAGTCCATTTCAGTTCGTTGATTCCTAGAATGTCGACATTCACTCTTGCCATCTCTTGTTTGACCACTTCCAATTTGCCTTGATTCGTGAACCTAACATTCCAGGTTCCTATGCAATATTGCTCTTTACAGCATCAGACCTTGCTTCTATCACCAGTCACATCCACAGCTGGGTGTTGTTTTTGCTTTGGCTCCGTCTCTTCATTCTTTCTGGAGTTATTTCTCCACTGATCTCCAGTAGCATATTGGGCACCTACCAACCTGGGGAGTTCCTCTTTCAGTATCCTATCATTTTGCCTTTTCATACTGTTCATGGGGTTCTCAAGCCAAGAACACTGAAGTGGTTTGCCATTCCCTTCTCCAGTGGACCACCTTCTGTCAGACCTCTCCACCATGACCCCTCCATCTTGGGTGGCCCTATGGTCAATGTGATTAGATTGATTAGTTTTCTGTGATTATGGTTTCAGTCTGCCCTCTGATGCCCTCTCTCAGTGCCTACTGTCTTACTAGGGTTTCTCTTACCTTGGACTTGGGGTATCTCTTCATAGCTGCTCCAGGAAAGTGCAGCCGCTGCTCCTTATCTTGGACTTGGGGTATCTCCTCACGGCCACCACTACTGACCTTGGACGTGGGGTATCTCCTTTTGGCCGCTCCAGTGCCGCCCAAAATTAGTAACAGATCAGAATCTTTTCAAAATAAGTACCAGATCAAAATCTTTTCTTGGTTAGAAAATAAAATTACAAAAGATTGGCACTGAGGTTAATTTTTAATGTTTCCTGTCTTTGAGAATAGCTTTAATATTTTTGTAAACATGGTTTACAAAAATGGTTACTTTAAAAAAAATTCCAACATACAGAAAAATACAAATAAATTTTTTTTCCATTTCATTTAAACCCTCTATCCAGTGAAGACTATTTTTAACATTTTGAAGAACATTCTTTTGGACATCTCTTTGAAAATGAAAGTGATAGTAACTCAGTCGTGTCTGACTCTGTGATCCCATGGACTGTAGCCCGCCAGGCTTCTTTGTCCATGGGATTCTCCAGGCAAGAATACTGGAGTGGGTTGCCATTTCCTTCTCCAGGGGATCTTTCTGACGCAGGGATTGAACCCAGGTCTTCTGCATTGCAGGCAGATTCTTTACCATCTGAGCCACCAGGGAAGCACAGACATCTCTTTTTGTACAGATTAAATGTCTAAATTTCATATAACCGGCATATATTACACATGAGATTCTAGAAGCAGTAAGTAAACTGCTTGTTCCCTCAGCATTATGATTATAGACAACAAGTTATTAGTGTTGTTTAGCCACTAATTCATGTCCAACTCTTTGTGACCCCAGGGACTGCAGCCTGCCAGGCTCCTTTGTCTATGGGATTCTCCAGGCAAGAATACTGGAGTGGGTTGCCTTTTCCTTCTCCAGGGAATCTCCCAGACCCAGGGATCAAATCCTCATTTCCTGCTTGGCAGGTGAATTCTTTACCACTGAGCCTCCCACGAAGCCCAAGGGCAGCAATACTGTATTTACAAAATTCAAAGTTGCTTAGAAGTTAGATTTTAAATGTTCCCATCACAAAACAGAAATAAATATGTAATGAGATAGAAGTATTACCTAATGCTAAGGTGGCAGTCATATGGCAATATATAAATATATCAAATCAGCTAGTTGTACACAAACTTATATAATAGGTAAATTATATCTCAATAGGAAATAATTTTTTAAAGTTCACTGAAACTGAAAGGTATTCTCAAAGGTAGAGGAGAGTGTTTTATCTTCAAGATAAAGTTTGCCAGTATTTAGACACTAAAATAATAGATTTGAGTCAAGCTTATCACTTAGACTGTCTTTTAGCAGTTAAACACAGACATTGTATATATATTTGCATTGTAATTGAATTTTTTACCCTTGCCTCCAGAATAAGCCTGAGGAAAGCTGGCATTCATGATGGCAAGGGTGACCTCTGCTGGCAAAACTCTGCTAGTACAACTAAAAATAACTGGGACATTTGCCTTAGCGGGTGGTAAGGGGAAGTTTAAATAGAAGTCAACCTGATTCTAGCCTGATCGAGAATATAACCTAACTAAGGAAGGGTCTGGGGCTTGTCCTGCCACACGAATTCCCTTGAAGATAAGCTGATGTTAGGATGCCAAAGGTGAAGTTGGGTTTAATGTAGAAACTGAGTTTCAATTCAGTTCGGTTCAGTTCAGTCGCTCAGTCTTATTCGACTCTTTGCAACCCCATGGAATGCAGCACTCCAGGCCTCCCTGTCCATCACCAACTCCTGGAGTTTACTCAGACTCATGTCCATTGAGTTGGTGCTGCCATCCAACCATCTCATCCTCTGTCGTTCCCTTCTCCTTCCACCTTCAATCTTGCCCAGCATCAGGGTCTTTTCCAATGAGTCAGCTCTTCACATTAGGTGGCCAAAGTACTGGAGTTTCAACTTCAACATCAGTCTTTCCAAAGAATATTCAGGGCTGATTTCTTTTAGGATTCACTGATTGGATCTCCTGGCAGTCCAAGAGACTCTCAAGAGTCCTCCAACACCACAGTTCAAAAGCATCAATTCTTCGGCATTCAGCTTTCTTTATAGTCCAACTCTCACATTCATACATGACTACTGGAAAAACCATAGCCTTGACTAGACGGACCTTGGTTGACAAAGTAATGTCTCTGCTTTTTAATATGCTGTCTAGGTTGGTCATAGCTTTCCTTCCAAGGAGTAAGCGTCTTTTAATTTCATGGCTGCAGTCACCATCTGCAGTGATTTGGGAGCCCCAAAATATAAAGTCTGCCACTGTTTCCACTGTTTCCCCATCTATTTCCCATGAAGTGATGGGACCAGATGCCATGATCTTCGTTTTCTGAATATTGAGCTTTAAGCCAGCTTTTTCACTCTCCTCTTCCATTTTCATCAAGAGGCTCTTTTGTTTTTCTTCACTTTCTGCCATAAGGGTGGTGTCATCTGCATATCTGAGGTTATTGATATTCCTCCCAGCAATCTTGATTCCAGCTTGTACTTCATCCAGACCAGCGTTTCTCATGATGTACTCTGCGTACAAGTTAAATAAGCAGGGTGACAATATACAGCCTTGCTGTACTCCTTTCCCGATTTGGAACCAGTCTGTTGTTCCATGTCCAATTCTAACTGTTGCTTCCTGACCTGCATACAGATTTCTCATGAGGCAGATCAGGTGATCTGGTATTCCCATCTCTTTCAGAATTTTCCACAGTTTGTTGTGATCCACACAGTCAAAGGCTTTGGCATAGTCAATAAAGCAGAAATAGATGTTTTTCTGGAACTCTCTTGCTTTTTCGATGTTCCAACAGATGTTGGCAATTTGACCTCTGGTTCCTCTGCCTTTTCTAAAACCAGCTTGAACATCTGGAAGTTCATGGTTCATGTACTGTTGAAGACTTGCTTTGAGAATTTTGAGCATTACTTTTCTAGTGTGTGAGATGAGTGCAATTGTGCAGTAGTTTGAGCATTCTTTGGCATTGGAATGAAAACTGACTTTTTCCAATCCTGTGGCCACTGCTGCCTTTTCCAAATTTGGTGACATATTGAGTGCAGCACTTTCACAGCATCATCTTTTAGGATTTGACATAGCTCAACTGGAATTCCATCACCTCCACTAGCTTTGTTCATAGTGATGCTTCCTAAGGCCCACTTGACTTCACATTCTAGGATGTCTGGCTGTAGGTGAGTGATCACACCATCGTGATTATCTGAGTCGTGAAGATCTTTTTTGTACAGTTCTTCTGTGTATTCTTGCCACCTATTCTTAATATCTTCTGCTTCTGTTAGGTGCATACCATTTTGTCCTTTATTGAGCCCATCTTTGCATGAAATGTTCCCTTGGTATCTCTAATTTTCTTGAAGAGATGTCTAGTCTTTCCCATTCTATTGTTTTCCTCTATTTCTTTGCACTGATCACTGAGGAAGGCTTTCTTATCTCTCCTTGCTTTTCTTTGGAACTGTGCATTCAAATGGGTATATTTTTCCTTTTCTCCTTTGCTTTTTGCTTCTCTTCTTTTCACAGCCATTTGTAAGGCCTCCCCAGACAGCCATTTTGCTTTTTTGCATTTCTTTTTCTTGGGGATGGTTTTGATCCCTGTCTCCTGTATAATGTCATGAACCTCTGTCCATAATTCATCAGGCACTCTATCAGATCTAGTCCCTTAAATCTATTTCTTACTTCCACTGTATAATCATAAGGAATTTGACTTAGGTCATACCTGAATAGTCTAGTGGTTTTCCTACTTTCTTCAACTTAAGTCTGAATTTGGCAATAAGGAGTTTATGATCTGAGCCACAGTCAGCTCCCACTCTTGTTTTTGCTGACCTTGGCTGCAAAGAATATAATCAATATGATTTCAGCGTTGACCATCTAGTGATGTCCATGTGTAGAGTCTTCTGTGTTTTTAGAAGAGGGTGTTTGCTATGACCAGTGCGTTCTCTTGGCAGAACTCTGCTAGCCTTTGCCCTACTTCATTCCGTATTCCAAGGCCAAATTTGCCTGTTACTCCAGATATTTCTTGACTTCCTACTTTTGCATTCCAGTCCCCTATAATGAAAAGGACATCTTTTTTGGGTGTTAGTTCTAAAAGGTCTTGTAGGTCTTCATAGAATCGTTCAACTTCAGCTTCTTCTGCATCACTGGTCAGGGCATAGACTTGGATTACTGTGATATTGAATGCTTTGCCTTGGAAACGAACAGAGATCATTCTGTTGTTTTTGAGATTGCATCCAAGTACTGCATTTCAGAGTCTTTTGTTGACCATGATGGCTACTCCATTTCTTCCAAGGGACTCTTGCCCACAGTAGTAGATATAATGGTCATCTGAGTTAAATTCACCCATTCCAGTCCATTTTAGTTCACTGATTCCTAACATGTTGATGTTCACTCTTGCCATCTCCTGTTGATTCATGGACCTAACATTCCAAGTTCCTATGCAATATTGCTCTTTACAGCATCGGACCTTGCTTCCATCACCAGTCACATCCACAACTGGGAGTTGTTTTTGCTTTGGCCCTGTCTTTTCATTCTTTCTGGAGTTATTTCTCCACTGATCTTCAGTAGCATATCGGGTACCTACTGACCTGGGGAGTTCCTCTTTCAGTATCCTATCATTTTACCTTTTCATACTGTTCATGGGGTTCTCAAGGCAAGAATACTGAAGTGGTTTGCCATTCCCTTCTCCAGTAGACCATATTTTGTCAGAACTCTCCACCATGACCCGTCTGTCTTGGGTGGCCCTACATGGCATGGCTCATAGTTTCATTGAGTTCGATAAGGCTGTCGTCCATGTGATCAGATTGGTTAGTTTTCTGTGATTGTGATTTTCAGTCTGTCTGCCCTCTGCTGGAGAAGGATAAGAGACTTATGGAAGATTCCTGATGAGAGGGATTGGCTGTGGGGAAAACTGTCTTACTCTTATGGGCAAGGCCATGCTCAGTAAATCTTTAATCCCGTTTTCTGTTGATGGGTGGAGCTGTGTTCCTGCTATTTGCCTTGGGCCAAACTATGCTGCCCAAACTCGCTCCAGCATCACACAACCGCTGCTTGCTCCAGCAGAGCTCTAATTAGAGGACAGAAAAATTCTTACTTCAGTTTGTATTTTGAACACTAAATAAAATCTCTAGTTTTCTTAAACCTCATCAACAGTACTTTGCTTAGAGAGATCAAGTAACTTGACTGTAATTGGCAGAACTGAGTTTCAGATTGAAATTTCCTTTTTTTGCAGAGGGACAAGGCTTTGAGAAAAAAGGAAGCAATCCTCCTCTAAGGGACCAGTTCAGAATAATTTGTTTTATATTAATGTTGGAACTTAAATTCTCTTTTAAGGCACATCAAAGATGTAGCTTATTGGTTATTATATTTACATATCTAACACACTGCAAAGAAACTGTTTTACTGTGAGGGTTATAATGTAGCATAATCTGAGGTTTATTGGAATTAAGTGTAACCAGGTGCTCCAAGTAAGTGTTTTGACAGCTAACAGTTATTTTTGCTAAATAAACTTGGTTATTAGGCTTCCTCGGTGGCTCAGTGGTAAGGAATCCACCTGCCAATGTAGGAGACACAGGTTCCATTTCTGATCTGGGGAGACCCACATGCCTCAGAGCAGCTAAACCCATGCACCACAGCTGTTGAGCCTGTGCTCTAGAGCCCCAGAGCCACAACTACTGAGCCCACAAACCCCAGAGCCCGTGCTCCGCAACAAGAGAAGCCACTGCAATGAGAAGTCCGACCACCACAACTAGAGAGGAGTCCTTGCTCTCTGCAATTAGAGAAAAAAACCCTCGCAACAATGAAGACCCAGCACAGCCAAAAATAAATAAATCAGTTAATTAAAAAATAAATACACTTGGATATCAAGAAATCATCTTATTAAAAGCCTTTATTGAAAGCCTACTAAATACAAGGTACCCTGGTGGCTCAGACGGTAAAGAATCCACCTGCAGTGCGGGAGACCTGTGTCTGATCCCTGGGTTGGGAAGATCCCCTGGAGAAGGGAATGGCTACCCACTCCAGTATTCTTGCCTGGAGAATTCCATGGACAGAGGAGACTGGCGGGCTACAGTCCACAGGGTCACAAAGAGTCAGATACAACTGAGCAGCTTTCACTTTTCCATCTTTCATTGAAAGCCTACGAAATACCAGGTACCCTACTAGGTCTACATACCTGACATAAATTACCTCTGATCTTTGAGACGGGAGAACTTGACTTGGATCCACACCATAGGTTTCCTCCCCCAGCTCTAATCCTTTTAACAATCTGCCCATGTTATGGACAAAGAAACTGAAACTTGGAGAAGTTAAGAGAATTCCCCAAGGTTCCGCAGTCCCAGAATGGCAGACTGGAATTCTTTCCGGGGTCCCTGACTCCAAATGCCGCTCTATTCCTAGCTTTCTTTTTTCAACATAATTTTTCATTGAAGTTTTTCCCCAAGAATCATTAATTTTAAAATGTATATTGTTTCATTGGAAATAGCTTCATTGCTTTTAAAGCGTCTACACTTCCTAATTGATTTCCTTTTTCTGGTACATGGAAACATACATACTATTTATATAAGCTACCTTGCTGATAACAATATGCTGCTGTTAGCTTTCTGTGTTGATATATAAAGAGCTAACTTGTGTGCATGTGCTCAGTCATGTCCGACTCTTTGCAACCCCAAGATCTATAGCCCGCTGGACTCCTTTGTTCACCGGATTCTCTAGGCAAGAATATTAGAGTGGGTAGCCATGCCCTACTCCAGGGATCGAAGCCTGGTGTCCTGCATTGCAGGCAGAGTCTTTACCGTCTGAGCCACCAGGGAAGCCCAAAGAGCTACCTTTCTCTTCCTTTTTCTTACCTTACTGTTTCTTTATTTTTATTTTTGGCCACACTGTGTGGCATGTGGGTTCTTTGTCCCCAGACCAGGAATCCTACCCATACCCCCTACAGTGGAAACTCAGAGTCTTAATGGCTGGCCTGCCAGGGAAGTCTCACATTATTCTTTTTAATGTTAGCCTAATGATCCTTGGATGTAATTTTCTCTGTTGAGGGACATTTAGATCTCAAATCTTTCGTTATTGCAATAAATGCATATTTTTGTGTGCATGTATACATATGCATATACACATTATGTGTTTATATATTCACATGTATATATGTAAGTGTGTGTGTATCTTTGCTTGCCTTTCCAACCATCTTATTTTTTTCTTTTCCCTTGTTTTTATTTGTTTCTTAATTTATTTTTAATTGAACGATAATTACAAATTTGTTGGTTTCTGCTGTACATCAACATGGATCAGCCATAGTATACATATGGCCACTCCCTCTTGAGCCTCCCTCCCACCTCCCATCCCATCCCCCGACTCTAGGTTGTCACGGAGGCCTGGTTTGAGTTCCGTGAGTCACATAACAAATTCCTACTATCTGTCTTACCTATGTTAGTGTATATGTTTTCATGCTACTTTCTCCATTCGTCACAGCGTCTCCTTCTTACCCCCTCCCCAGTGTCCATGTCTGTTCTCTATGTTTGCACCTCCGTTGCTGCCCTGCAAATAGGCTCATCAGTACCATCTTTCCAGATTCCCTATGTATGTGTTAATATATGATATTTGTTCTTCTCTTTCTGACTTACTTCGTTCAGTATAATAGGCCCTAGGTTCATCCACCACGTTAGCACTCATTCAAATGCATTCCTTTTTATGGCTGAGTCATATTCCGTGTGCATCGGTACTACAGCTTCTTTATCCTTTCATCTACTGATGGACATCTAGGATGCCTCCCTGTCCTAGCTGTTGTAAATAATGCTGCAGCGAACATTCAACCATCTTATTATAATTATTTTTTTGAAACAAATTATTGGGTCAAAAAGTAGGGACTTACTTTTGATTGATATATTAGATTACCGTCCTGAAGGATTGTTTTAATTTATCCTCCCACTGGCAGGGTATAAAGTGTCCATTCCTCTCACCTTTGCCAACTTTGAATATTCAGTTCAGTTCAGTTCAGTCACTCAGTCGTGTCCGACTCTTTGCAACCCCACAAACCGCATCGTGCCAGGCCTCCCTGTCCATCGTCAACTCCCAGAGTTTACCCAAACTCATGTCCATTGCGTCGGTGATGCCATCCAACCACCTCATCCTCTGTCGTCCCCTTCTCCTCCCACCCTCAATCTTTCCCAGCATCAGGGTCTTTTCAAATGAGTCAGCTCTTTGCATCAGGTGGCCAAAGTATTGGAGTTTCAGCTTCAACATCCGTCCTTCCAATGAACACCCAGGACTGATCTCCTTTAGGATGGACTGGTTGGACCTCCTTGCAGTCCAAGGGACTCTCAAGAGTCTTCTCCAACACAACAGTTCAAAAGCATTAATTCTTCTGCGCTCAGCTTTCTTTATAGTCCAACTCTCACATCCATACATGACTACTGGAAAAACCATACCCCTGACTAGATGGACCTTTGCTGGCAGAGTAAAGTCTCTGATTTTTAATATGCTGTCTAGAAAAGACCCTGATGCTGGGAAAGATTGAGGGCAGGAGGAGAAGGGGACGACAGAAGATGAGATGGTTGGATGGCATCACCAACTCAATGGACATGGGTTTGGGTGGACTCCGGGGGTTGGTGATGGACAGAGAGGCCTGGCGTGCTGCAGTTCATAGGGTCGCAGAGTCAGACACGACTGAGTGACTAAACTGAACTGAACTAGGTTGGTCATAACTTTTCTCCCAAGGAGCAAGCGTCTTTTAATTTCATGGCTGCAGTCACCATCTGCAGTGATTTTGGAGCCCCCCAAAATTAAGTCAGCCACTGTTTCCATTGTTTCCCCATCCATTTGCCATGAAGTAATGGGACCAGCTGCCATGATCTTAGTTTTCTGAATGTTGAGCTTTAAGCCAACTTTTTCACTCTCCTCTTTCACTTTCATCAAGAGGATCTTTAGTTCTTCTTCACTTTCTGCCATAAGGGTGGTGTCATCTGCATATCTGAGGTTATTGATATTTCTCCCAGCAATCTTGATTCCAGCTTGTGCTTCCTCCAACCCAGCATTTCTCATGATGTACTCTGCATAGAAGTTAAATAAGCAGGGTGACAATATACAGCCTTGACATACTCCTTTTCCTATTTGGAACCAGTCTGTTGTTCCATGTCCAGTTCTAATTGTTGCTTCCTGACCTGCATACAGGTTTCTCAAGAGGCAGGTCAGGTGGTCTGGTATTCCCATCTCTTTCAGAATTTTCCACAGTTTATTGTGATCCACACAGTCAAAGGCTTTGGCATAGTCAATAAAGCAGAAGTAGATGTTTTTCTGGAACCCTCTTGCTTTTTCAGTGATCCAGCGCTGTTAGTCTTGGCCACTATGATAGGAAAAGACAGCGCTTCTATGTGATTGTATATTTTTGATTATCAGAAAGGCTCACAGTCATCTTTTCATGTTTAATAACTCCTCTTATCTTCTCTGTTTCACTCTGGTTATACAGATCAGACTGCCTTGTACAAATGCTTAGAAAAATAAGGTTAAGGAAGTTCCCTTAAGTTCCTGGGTTGGTGAGTGATTTTTTTTCATGAAAGACTGTTAGATTTTGTTAAATGCTTTTTCCATGCATATTGAGATGATCATGTGGGCTTATCCTTCATTCTATTAATATGGCATATTACATTAACTTATTGCTATATTTGATTTGATGGTATTTTGTTGAGTATATTTGCATCTGTATTCAGAAGAGATATTGGTAGTAGTTTTCTAGTGATATCTTTCTCTGGCTTTAGTAACAGGGTTATTCTGGCCTCATAGGATGAGTTGAGAAGAGTTCTCTCCTCTTGTCTTTGGAAAGACTTTGAGAAGGATTGGTGTTAATTCTTTAAACTCCAGTAGAGTTCATCATGAAACCCTCTAGTGCTGGTCTTTGCTGGGAGTTTTTTGATTACTTTTGTTAAATCTTTTGTTAAAGATCTTTTATTAACATGCTACTCATGTTTTCTATTCCTTCTTGTGTTAGTTTTGGTGCTTTGTGTGTTCCTGGGAATTTGTACATTTAATCTAGCTTATCTAATCTTGACATATAGTTATTCATCATATTTTCATAGTCCCTTTTATTTCTGTAAGATTAGTAGTAGTGAACTCAGTAATGAACTCAGTTTTATTCTTGATTTCAATGGTTTCTCTTTCTCTTTTTTTCTTGGTTCAAAAAAGGTTTGTCAGTTTTGTTGATCTTTTCAAAGAGCCAGCTTTCAGTTTTATTGACTCTATTGTTATCTGTTCTCTCATTTATGTCTGCTTTAATCTTTATTATTTCCTTTATTTGTTTGCTTTAGAGTAAGTTCTTTTCTCTGGATTCTTCAGTTGGGAAGTTAGGTTATTGATTTGAGATTTTTGTTTTTAATTTTTGGCTGCACCTCATGGCTTATGAGATAATAGTTCCTTGACCAGCGATAGAACCCAGGCCTCTGGCAGTAGAAGCAGAGTCCCAACCCCTGGATCGCCAGGGAAGTCCTTTCTTGCTGATCGTCTGTGTATTTGTTCAATCCATTGTTGAAAGTAGGATTAATGTCTCCAGCTCTTATTTTCAAACTGTCCATATCTCTCTTCAATTATGTCACTTTTTGCTTCATATATTTGGGGGCATTATTATTAGGTATATGAATACTTTTAAATTAAATGCATTTGCCTTAAATATGTTTTTCTTTTCCATTAGTGATATAAACAATGCCACATAATCTGGATTTATTTGTCAAGAATAATTGGATGCTCTGATACATTGTTTTAAGATGTCTATTCTCCTTTGTGTAATATACATAACAAAATTTATTTTCTCTAAAAATTTAGCTTTTGTGGGTTCCACAGAAAGATTGGGCTTCTCAGGTGGTACTAGTGGTAAAGAACCCGCCTGCCAATGCAGGAGATGTAAGAGATTCAGGTTCAATCCATGGGTTAGGAAGATCCCCTGGAGGAGGGAATGGCAACCCATTCCAGTATTCTTGCCCGGAGAATCCCATGGCCAGAGGAACCTGGCAGGCTACAGTCCATAGGGTTGGAAAGAATCAGACACGACTGAAGTGACTAAGCGCATGCAGAAAAATAATTAGTTTTTCATTGGCTAGTACCATAAAAAAGTTGTTATATAAGAAGGTGACAAGTAACATTTGTATAATACAACTCTATAAGTATTTATATGTACATTTTCCATTTAACCATCATATTATCTGTGGAGTGCAGAAGACAACTTATATTCCTTTGGTGACACCATGCTGGTAACTTGAAATTGACTATGTTGGGAGTATTCATATCATAGAATCTGAAAATGCTACAAAACTGATAACTCTGTCCCTTGGAGAGTCAGTTGGTACCACTGCATTATGTCCTTTTTTCCAATTAAGTACAAAACCAAACAATTTTGAAGAGTAGAGATATCATCCCCCAAATTACTCAGCTACCTAAGTGGTGAAATTAGATAACCACTCAGGTAGTTCTTCTACCTGAAAATACTTTCTTCCTAAGTATTCTTAAGATCCCACATGCATTCGTCTTCTCCATCCCAACAGATAGGCCTGAAGTGTTTTTGAATAGTTTCAACAAAATCCATTATCTATATTTATTTAATAGGATTTGCAACTCTTGTTAACATTAGACTATTGAGGAAAAAGTATTTCCATATACTGACATTTTAATGATTTAGGTTTGATTTTGCCAAGAAACTGAATTTTTTCTGGAAGGCTTTTCTTACAGTCTTTTTAATATCATGCTATTAGACAATCTTTAAATTCAGTGAAAATTCTTCCGGCAGAGGCTAAGACCTTAGGTAAAGAGATCAAGTAACTAAGAGGTTCAGTCAGTCCAACATCACTGGATTGGTAGGTTAGCAAGGCCACAGTGTGAATGAATACGTGCAGTCCCGTTTACACAGGTGTTTGTGGGATTTGATGGAGCTTGTGGATACGGAAGCCTGGTTGCAATATGCTTGGATTTCCCTCTCAACACTTTTCAAGGCATAAACATCCTTCAGTTTCTAGAATCCCCCTGCTTGGCACTGTTTACCTGCTAATCCCACAGGCTAAAGGACTGCTTAGTCTTCTTTAAGTTCTCATTGCTTTTCATTGGTGCCTCTATTGAGCCAAAATCCATCACTTTCATTATTACATTTCCTCTGCATTTCATATGTAATATTGTTGCACCAGGGTCCTGGGGTAAACCCAGGATTCTAATAAATGACCTATTCTGAGAATGAACTTCCTGGTGGCTCAGTGGTAAAGAATCCACCTGCCGGTGCAGGAGACGCGAGTTCCATTCCTGGGTTGAGAAGGTCCCCAGAGAAGGAAACGGCACCCCACTCCAGTACTCTCGCCTGGGAAATCCCAGGGACAGAGGAGCGTGGCAGGCTACAGTCCATGGGGTCACAAGAGTCCGGACACGACTGAGCGACTAAACAACAACACAATGCTGAGAATGAGAGATTATATCACGTGTGATTTAAGTTCTGTTTTCCTTCATGTATCCAGTTATCATGCTCACTTTTTTTTTTTTTTTTTTGGCTGTGCTGGATCTTTGTCGCTGTGTGAGGGCTTCTCTTGTTGCAGAGCACTGGCCCTAGAGCTCGGCAGTCTGCTTGTGGTGTGCTGGCTGGGTTACTCAGAGGCATTTGAGATCTAAACTCCCCTACCAGGGATCGAACTCATGTCCCCTGCATCGGAAGGTGGATTCTTAACCACTGGACCGTCAGGGAAGTCCCCTCATGTTCACTTTTAAGTACATGCTACACTTTCCAGTTGTCCCAGTCTTACTTTGGTACGTCTTCTTCTTTCTGAATGAGCTATTCTGTATTTGTTCCTAAAGAATCTCATTCAATTTGTTTAATTTTGTCCCACTTAACCAGTCACACACAGTTAAAATCTGCCCCCCAAAATGTTAGTCACCCAGTTTGATGACATTTGCCAATTTAGTGAGTAAATTTGATTATGCATCTTTTTGTTTCTAAGTCATTAATAAGATGTTAAAAGCTCAGGACCAACTCTGGTGCAACTCCAGCCTAAGTGCCCTTATTTCAACACCCAGATGACCAAGGTCACTTTCTAGGGACTGCATCTACTCAGCAGTACATATGCCAGGATGATTACACAGTAAAGATGTAATGTGAGCTAAGTAACAAAGCTGAAAATTAAAACAAGGCTTAATAAAGATTCCATATGGAGATCAAGGACTTAGAGCTGGGCGTAGTCCTATGTTTTAATTTTTCTGATTCTTCAGAAATGGTTCACTAAACTGTCTTAATAGAATAATACATATTATGGAATCTGACTTCTTTCCTAAGACTTCTAGAAATTTTAAAATGAAATTTATCAGTTCTAATCTAGTGAAATTAATTTGAGTCCTAGTTATTCCTATAGTTCTTATTTGCAAAATAAGGACTCTAGTATCTCCCCTTTGTAGAGTTGTTGGAAAACTTTAGTGAGATGTTTAACATAGTATGCAGTACATAATAAGCACTGTCTTGCTGTTTGCTGAACCCAGGGTAGGCAAGGTGTGAGCTAGGAAGCTGGAAGAAGATGCGAGGAGCCTTAGGAACTACAGACATGCTTTATTTGCTGATAGCTGGTGGTGCTTATATAGATATACAGAACAACGATGGCATGTGGCCAAGTGAGTACATCATGATGTGTGTGTGCAGTGCTATAAATAATCTCAGCTGTTCCATAGCCATGCAGAGTCATTGTTTACAGGATGTGGGGCGTGAGCAAGAGGATTGGGAGGGGCGGGGGGCGGGGGGCAAGAGAGACTGACCATTGCCATCTTGGCTAATTGCTATTCCCTTATAAGCGCTAAATAAGTGGCTTTATTTTGTTATTATTATTGCTAAAATAGATACCATTTTTGAGCACCTGTGTTGGGCTGGATGCTAACTATAAGTCAGTTATGTAATGGTTTGTATGGTAACTTAACATACTCGTTTAGCACCAAACCAAAGCTGAAGGCTCAGTGAAATGTTTTGGTTCTGAAGACTACTTCTGTTTCAGTTTGGGACCCACCCTGGAACCTGAGGAAGTGGTAAACAAGCTGATAGATGGGATCCTGACTGAACAGAAAATGATCTTTGTTCCATCTTCTCTCAACTTTTTGTCATTGATGGAAAAGTAAGTGACAGTGATGTTTGTCCCCATGATAAATTTTTCTATTACATGTTTTCACTTGGATTTAAAGCCAGGAATTTGATACAGTACAATTACATGGATTAAGTTAATAAAAACAATAGTTAAGCTTAAGGAAGCCATCCGTTTTTAAAACCACATTTGTTAATCATTCAAGCAAGATTGGAATGGGCTTCCCTAATAGCTCAGTTGGTAAAGAATCCACCTGCAATGCAGGAGACCCCAGTTCGATTCCTGGGTCAGGAAGATCCACTGAGAAGGGATAGGCTACCCACTCCCTTATTCTTAGGCTTCCCTTGTGGCTCAGCTGGTAAAGAATCCATTTGTAATGCAGGAGACCTGGGTTCGATCCCTGGGTTGGGAAGATCCCCTGGAATAGGGAAAGGCTACCCACTACAGTATTCTGGCCTGGAGAATTCCACGGACTGCATAGTCCATGGAGTCACAAAGAGTCGGATCCATGGAGTCACAAAGAGTCAGACACAACTGAGCAACTTTGACTTTCAAGATTGGAATAGCAACTAGTTAATTGCAATAGGAATTAGGCAACTAATTTCTATAAGTTTTTAAAAAATATTTTTTTAAAGAAAGAAGTTTGTATATTTCTGGAAGTCCTATCATAAATGCATGCATATGAAGGAGGGTAATTTTTAAGCGTTATTATATAATGGAATTATGTGACATTGATATTCGAGGAGATCATAGTCAAGTTTTAGACATTCATTTTAAATATACAACAGATAATCACTAAGCTCTTACTTTGTGCAAAATTATACTGAAGCATATTGCTAAGTAATCTTTTTTACTGAAGGAATTGCTAAGTTATCTTTTATAATTTTAGAGACCCTTGAGACTTGCTACTTCAGATCTGGCCCATGGACCAGCAGCCTCAGCATCACCTGGGAGTTTGTTTGCAATACAGAATCTCCTGATTCCCCAAATCAGAATTTTCATTTTAGTAAGACCCATAGGTGATCTGTATGCATATTCAAATATGAGAAGCATTTCTTTGGAGCAGTAGCTTTCAACTTTGGTGCCATTAGAATTCACCTGAGACTTTTAAAAAAATGCCAACACCTGACACCTGCTCCCAAGATTCTAATCTAAATGGTCTGTAGTGTGGCCTGGTCTCTGAGAGATACAGCCTTCCAGCAATTCCAATGTACAGCCAAGATGCTGGTTTAAAGAATGTCTCATAACACATTACCCCGTTACTTTTCTGGAAGGCTATTTGCCAATGAGGCTGGTTAAGGGGAAACAGAAGAGATGGCTTAGGTCAGAGGGGGAAAAAAGCCTCTTGCCGCTTGTCCCTAGAGTCAGGCTTCCGTGACATAGATCACTTGGGAAGTCAGTTTAAAAAATAGATACCTGGATCTTACCTCTAGAGATTTTAATATAAGGTGTTTAAGTTGGGATCCAGACATCTCTTATTTCAACAGGCAGTTGTTGCAGGCATTTGATTCAAAGATCATACACTGAGAGTTACTGACAGAGAGTCAAAAAAAAAACCCAAGAGATCAAAAGCACAAGTGGCTTGTGTCAGGCTTTTAAAGCCCCTTCTGCTGGGAACTATGGTTGAAACTACCTTAAAGTTTAGGTAGTAAAGCTTCAGGGTCTTCTTGGTGAATAAATGACTTAAAACCTGTGAAGTGTTTCACATTACACTTGTATTATATAAGTGCTCAGTGATCAGTCCTTTAGAATATAACTCTGAGAGAAGGAATTTTGCCTGGTTTTCATCACTGTATCCTCACACTTTGAAGAGTTAATGGACACGTTTGTTGTTGTTGTTTAACCACTAAGTCATGTCTGACTCTTTTGAGACCCCATGGACTGTAGCCCTCCAGGCTCCTCTGTCCATGGAATTTCCCAGGCAAAAATACTGGAGTGGGTTGTCGTTTCCTACTCCAAGGATCTTCCCAACCCAGAGATCGATCTCGAGTCTCCTGTGTCTCTGCACTGGCAGACGGATCCTTGACCACTGAGCCACCAGAATTAGCTAGACAGGTTGTCACATAGGAGGCACCAAAATGTCTGTTTGTTGATTAAATAAAGATTACCTAGACCTTTAGCATAGAGATTCACAGTTTGTGTTCTAGAGTTAGATGAAGCTGTGTTTTTATAACTTGCTCGCTGCATGAACATAGATGAGTTATCTAACTTTTTTGAAGCTCAGTTTCTTCATCTGTCATATGGAAACAGCAAGACTTTGCAGGGCTGTGAGGAATAAACAGAATAATGCATTTAAAATATCTAGTATATGATAAAAATACATATTTATATATTGATGCTATTATCATTGTAATTATCACTACTATTAATATTACCCTGATTTTCCTCTGAAATGTGAATGTTTGGTGCTCAATTTTCAAACCTTATTTTAATTCCATCTAAGCAGATGTCTGTATATAGTTACACTGACTTACATACTCTGTTTAGTTTCTCTCAGGCTCATTGGAATGTGACAAGTTCCTCAGTATGGCTTAAGTGTAGGGTAGGGAGAAAAAAATTAAACCTACTATGTGTCCATCACTGTTTACAGCATTTTATATGTTTTGTAATTTATTCATTTTTAATTGGAGGATAATTGCTGGACAGTACTGTGTTGGTTTCTGCCCTACACCAACATGAGCCAGCGTTTTGTGTTAACACATCGATTCTTTACAAGAACACGGCATAGGTGCTACTTCCTTCATTTACATGAAGGAATTTAAGCTCTTCTGTTAAAGAACTTTTTCAATACTATGTTCAAAACCAAGTATATTGTCTGCATTTTCTTTTAGCAGTTCTGCTTCTTTGGTATCTTAGTGGAACATTTTAATAGTTTCTAAAAATTAGTTCCTATTCTTACTTCCTTTCCAGTGTCAGGTTTCTTTTTTTAAGAGCCTTTAGCATCTGAACTCTGCATATAAGTTAAATAAGCAGGGTGACAATAACAGCCTTGACGTACTCCTTTTCCTATTTGGAACCAGTCTGCCACAGTTTATTGTGATCCACATAGTCAAAGGCTTTGGCATAGTCAATAAAGCAGAAATAGATGTTTTTCTGGAAGTCTCTTGCTTTTTCCATGATCCAGCAGATGTTGGCAATTTGATCTCTGGTTCCTCTGCCTTTTCTAAAACCAGCTTGAACTTCTGGAAGTTCACGGTTCACGTCTTGCTGAAGCCTGGCTTGGAGAATTTTGAGCATTACTTTACTAGTGTGTGAGATGAGTGCAATTGTGCAGTAGTTTGAGCATTCTTTGGCATTGCCTTTCTTTGGGATTGGAATGAAAACTGACCTTTTCCAGTCCTGTGGCCACTGCTGAGTTTTCCAAATTTGCTGGCAAATTGAGTGCAGCACTTTCACAGCATCATCTTCCAGGATTTGACATAGCTCAACTGGAATTCCATCACCTCCACTAGCTTTGTTCATAGTGATGCTTTCTAAGGCCCACTTGACTTCACATTCCAGAATGTCTGGCTGTAGGTGAGTGATCACACCGTCATGATTATCTGAGTCGTGAAGATCTTTTTTGTACAGTTCTTCTGTGTATTCTTGCCATCTCTTCTTAATATCTTCTGCTTCTGTTAGGTGCATACCATTTCTGTCCTTTATTGAGCCCATCTTTGCATGAAATGTTCCCTTGGTATCTCTAAGTTTCTTGAAGAGATCTCTAGTCTTTCCCATTATGTTGTTTTCCTCTATTTCTTTGCATTGATCGCTGAGGAAGGCTTTCTTATCTCTCCTTGCTATTCTTTGGAACTCTGTATTCCGATGCTTATATCTTTCCTTTTCTCCTGTGGTTTTTGCTTCTCTTCTTTTCACAGCTATTTGTAAGGCCTCCCCAGACAGCCATTTTGCTTTTTTGCATTTCTTTTCCATGGGGATGGTCTTGATCCCTGTCTCCTGTACAATGTCACGAACCTCATTCCATAGTTCATCAGACACTCTATCAGATCTAGTCCCTTAAATCTATTTCTCACTTCCACTGTATAATCACAAGGGATTTGATTTGGGTCATACCTGAATGGTCTAGTGGTTTTCCCTACTTTCTTCAATTTAAGTCTAAATTTGGCAATAAGGCGTTCATGATCTGAGCCACAGTCAGCCCCTGATCTTGTTTTTGCTGACTGTATAGAGCTTCTCTATCTTTGGCTGCAAAGAATATAATCAATCTGCTTTCGGTGTTGACCATCTGGTGATGTCCATGTATAGAGTCTTCTCTTGTGCTGTTGGAAGAGGATGTTTGCTATGACCAGTGGGTTCTCTTGGCAAAACTCTATTAGCCTTTGCCCTGCTTCATTCCGTATTCCAAGGCCAAATTTGCCTGTTACCCCAGGTGTTTCTTGACTTCCTACTTTTGCATTCTGACTCTCTGCGACCCCATGAACTGCAGCACACCAGGCCTCCCTGTCCATCACCAACTCCTGGAGTTCACTCAAACTCATGTCCATCCAGTCGGTGATGCCATCCAGCCATCTCATCCTCTGTCGTCCCCTTCTCCTCCTGACCTCAATCCCTCCCAGCATCAGGGTCTTTTCCAATGAGTCAACTCTTCACACGAGGTGGCCAAAGTACTGGAATTTCAGCTTTAGCATCAGTCCTTCCAAAAAACACCCAGGACTGATCTCCTTTAGAATGGACTGGTTGGATCTCCTTGCAGTCCAAGGGACTCTCAAGAATCTTCTCCAACACCACACTTCAAAAGCATCAATTCCTCGGCGCTCAGCTTTCTTCACAGTCCAACCCTCACATCCATACATGACTACTGGGAAAACCATAGCCTTCACTAGACGTACCTTTTTTGGCAAAGTAATGTCTCTGTTTTTGAATATGCTATTTAGATTGGTCATAACTTTCTTTCCAAGGAGTAAGCATCTTTTAATTTCATGGCTGCAGTCACCATCTGCAGTGATTTGGGTGCCCAAAAAAATAAAGTCTGACACTGTTTCCCCATCTATTTGCCATGAAGTGATGGGACCAGATGCCATGATCTTCGTTTTCTGAATGTTGAGCTTTAAGCCAACTTTGTCACTCTCCTCTTTCACTTTCATCAAGAGGCTTTTTACTTCCTCTTCACTTTCTGCCATAAGGGTGGTGTCATCTGTATATCTGAGGTTATTGATATTTCTCCCCGCAATCTTGATTCCAGCTCGTGCTTCTTCCAGACTGTGTGACTGAACTGAACTGAACTGAACTGAGCATCTGAACTATTCAGTTCTATACACCTTGTCTTTTAGGTATTTTAAAAAATATTCAAGTATATTTATTTTGAAGGCTAAATCTTTAAAGTCACTCTTACCGTAAAGAAGCGAAACCTCTTCTCTTTCACTTTTCAAAAGGAATTGGATTTCTTTGGAAAGAACACATAAAAGTGACTCAGAGTTAATGTTCTTAATCTTACTTAACATGGGCATGATATATGATAAATATAAGTATTCTGTTTTTTTAAATATAAGTATTCTTAAAGATAATTTACAAATGCACTTAATATTAATTTCCTAATTATTTTTATGTATCTTTCTTTTAGGGTCCTTCCTGAGCGTTTCCAGGCAATTTTAAAACGAAAGATTGATATTAGGTTTGATGCAGTTATTGGATATAAAATGAAAGGAAAATAAGTGCCTAAGTTTCTTAAAAACTGATTTACCAGGTTTAGGTTGATTTCATCTAATATTAGTGAGAATTTTAATGTTTTTAAAAGTATCTGCTTTTCCTAATTAACTTTTTGTTCTTCAATATCACCTTTTGAGGTTCTGGCAGGTCCTAATTTCATATAATATACAGAAATATATTAGGAACTGATTTTCTGGGGAAATGGAGAAAAAGAGAAGCATTTTAATAATAATTTCTAAGATTTTGTGACTCATTGAAGGCTTTGCAAGGTATGTAATGTGAATATTTAAGATATATTTTTATTTTTAATTACATTCAACTTTTATATAATTCACATTCCCTTTTCTATTCTACATAAGAAACAGAAATTTCAAGCTTGCTAAATGTAATGAAAGACTGTATCTAGTGGCATTTCATAATGAATTTCATGTGATGTAAGAAATACTGCCCAAACATTTCATCCTACACCTTACTACTCTGTTTTCTGAGAAATACCTCATATTCCCATGTCAGACATTTCAGCACAGGGAAAATGGAGATGAATATGTGTTGCAAGTATAAAAGCATCATTGGGATTTGAGACAAAGAACTGGGAAAATGTACCCATAAGTGGCAGCAATAATAAATTAATTGAACTCAGCTTTTGGTGTTTCTGTCTGTTTATTTTGAGCAGAATACAGCTTAACCTTCAAATGAAAGGAAAATGGATTATGTAATCACAGAATTTTATTTTTTTCTCTTTTTAGTATCTGGAAATTTGTTTAAGGAAAGTTGGAGTGGGTTGCCATTTCCTTCTCCACTAACACACACATACTATAGATTCTATTACATATAAAGAAATTTTAACTGAGGTATCATTTCTACAATAAATTTCTCCTTCTTTCTCATCAACTAACTTCTTCGAATACAGAGAATCAAAACACAATTACTGTTAAACTATATTCTGTGTTTAACTGATATAAATACATATCTGAATCAAAAATGCCTGCTTTCCAAAAATATCATTATATTTGAATATTGTAACTTAGGGTCCTCTCCATACTTCAGCTATACTACAATATCTATCAGTCGGCAGAGTTTGTATATTTAATGAGATCCTATCATGTTAACAGAGAAAGACACTAGAAGGTGGAGAGTCTTCTAACTCATTTTGAAATAGATTGTTTATTCTTTTGATTACTTGTTCCAGGTTGCCAAGCAGCAATTTTCAGCAGACTAGGAGAAAGCCTTTACTGAAGTTTCAGTAAAAGAACTGAGGCCCAAAATGTACTAAGTTTCCGCTTTCACAATAAACATGCTTTGGCTTTTAACACAATTGTCTGAAATTAACCGTTGGATGAATTTTGGCATTGACCATTGTCAGAAATAAGTACTACTTGTCTCGTTTGCGGGGTGCTTCTTGGATATTATGCTGACAGAATGGTAATCAGTCCCTTTTATTGAATGCTAGCTACATCCTAGGCACACCTTGCCATTTAATCCCCCAACAATCCTGCGTCATAGGCAGTAGTGAGGAGGTTCCCAGGAGAACCTCAGAGGCTGGAAGGTGAAGGAATGCGGCAGGGGTTCTGAATGTTGTTCCCTGCGTATTTTTATTTGAAAAGCTTGCTTTGGTTCACCAACATCAGGCAATTACTGCTGTGACTCTAAGTCTGAAGACTTTTCTCTGTTATTTGAATGAGGTTAGTCCTAACTCTGATGGCCTCCCTGGTGGCTTAGTGGTAAAGAACCCACCTGCCAAGGCAGGAGATGTAAGAGATGCGGGTTCAGTCCCTGGGTCAGGAAGATTCCCTGGAGAAGGAAAGTTGGAGTGGGTTGCCATTTCCTTCTCCACTAATTAATAGTAACCCACTCCAGTATTCTTGTCTGAGAAATCCCACAGACAGAGGAGTCTGATGGGCGACAGTCCATGGAATTGCAGAGTTGGGTATGACTGAAGCTACTAAAAAGCAGCAGCCCTAACTCTGAACTTACTCCTCAACAGTTTAATGGGGAAATCCATTTCAGCCATCAACCAGGCTACTTGTCAGGGTCATGCCAAAATCCAAAAGGCTTACTTTGTCTTGAGATAAAAGGGGAAAGACTGCTAATTGTCAACTGTCATGGTACCCTGCGGTTGTAACTAGGACCTTGATGACTGACAGCTCTCTCCTTTGCAGGGTGCAGAAATCCTGACTGTGCCATGGAACTCCCCTCCATGGACACCTTTCTCTGAGCTCTTGCTGTCATGCTGGACCCTGCCATGGGACAGCTGGGACTCACCAGCCTCTCTCCTACTCTCTTCAAGAATATTCCCGTGCTTACTTCATAAACACTCTTTTTTCACTTCCCCCAAAAGCCTTGCCCCCGACCCATACTACCATTCTCCCTTGCCAGAAATCTACACTTCTTAATGAAAATGAGGATTAGAAATAGTAGGGAATCAGGCCAAAGAAAAGGGTTGAGATTGGCCCTCAGGACCTCCTCAACAACAATTTAGCTGATGAGTAAACAGCTAATAAATATCTTACTCAGGGAAAGGGAGCAATTAAGAGCTTCTTCTGCCAGACTGGGTGATAGATTTGCATGTGCATACATGCTGAGTCATGTCTGACATTGTGCAACCCCATGAACTGTAGCCTTTCAGGTTCCTCTGTCCGTGGAATTTTCTAGGCAAGAATACTGGAGTGGGTTGCCATGCCCTCCTCCAGGGGATCTTCCCAACCCAGGGATCAAATCCACGTCTCTTCTGTGTTCTGCATTGGCAGATTCTTTACCATTAGCGCTGCCTGGAAAGCCCAGTCTTAATCTACATTGGAATCAAATCCTTCTCCCAAATAGGAATTTCTACGTGATCTGAGAGCCAATCTAACCAATTTATTTTTCTTTTTCTTTCTTTGTTTTTGTTTTTTTGTCTAGGGATGACTAGGTCAACTTCAGAATTGGAGAGATGTACCTTTTATAGGCATACCTGTAATTACAGGCACCCTAGTATTGCAAAAAGAGCACTTGGTCATTCTAATTCAATCTAGCTAATTCTGGAACCTTGGTTTCTTCATCTATAAGAGGATCAATTTAGATAACATAATTTCCTAGATTATCTCCAGTTCCAGTTAAACAGATCTTTAAAATTAAACATATGCAAAACCTAGCCTCCTCTTGACACTGTGTTCCCTAACAAAGAATGACACTTTTAACAAGTGTCCAAGCCCAAAACCTGGTGCTATATCTGCCTCCTTCCTTTCCCTCACCTTTATCTCTCTAAAATCCCCATCCCCAGCACTCACATTCAGTATCAATCACCATTCCCACATGTATATTTCCAGCCTGAATCTTCCCTCTGAATACCAAACAGACATCCAAATACCTTCTTGATCTCTCTGCCTGTATGGCCAATAAGCATTTCAAGGTACATTACCGACAGTGAGCTTTTCACGTGATCCCAAACCTGCTCCAAACCCCATTACTCATTAGTCCAGTTACTCAGGCCAAAAAGATTTGCATCATCCTTGACATCCATTAAAAAAAGAACTATGATTTGCTCTACCTTGAAAACGCATCCAGAATTCTGTCCCCTCTGAGCATCCCCACTGCCAATTTGCATATGTGCTCAGTCATGTCTGACCCTGATATCTTATGGGATTTCCCAGGCAAGAATACTGACATGGGTTGCCATTTCCTCCTCCAGGAGACCTTCTTGACCCAGGGAATCATCGAACTCATGTCTCCTGCATTGCAGGCGGACTCTTTACCACTGAGTCACTGGGGAAGCACCACCCCCCGCCACTGCTATCCCCTAACCCAAGTCACTGTCACCTCTCGTTTCCCTTTCTGCTTGTCTCAACACAGCAGCCAGACTGATTCTTTAAAATATGAGCTCCTGTCATGCGTCAGCTGTAAGTCTTTCATTAGCTTCTCATCTGAAACGTAAAACTAAAGCCCTTTCTATGACCAACAAGGCCATCTGTGGTCCAGTCTTCTTACCTGATTCATCAGGGTTCTCCAGAGAAGCATAACCAGTAGGAAGTTTTATATATATATATATACATACACACACAAACTGGCAGAGAGAGGGTGGCAAGGGAGAGAATGGATTTCAAGGAATTGAGGAATCGGCTCACATGACTGCGGTAGCTATAAAATCTGAAATTTGTAGGGGAAGCTGGCAGGCTGGAAACTCTTGAGAAGTTTTTTGTTTTGTTTTTTATTTTTATTAATTTATTTTATTTTTGGCTGCACTAAGTCTTTGTTTCTACCCAAGGGCTTTCTTTCTCTAGTTGCGGCGAGAAGGGACTACTCTCAAGTCGTGATGTTCGGGCTTCTGGTCACAGTGGCTGCTCTTGTCCTGGAGCACCAGCTTTAAAGGGCACGCAGGCTTTAATAGTTGTGGTCCACAGGCTTAGTTGTTCTGAGTCATGTGGGATCCTCCCAGACCAGGGACCGAACCCATGGCATCTGCACTGGCAGGTGGATTCTTAACCACTGGACCACCAGGGAAGTTCTCCTGGGCAGATGTTGATGTTGCAGTCTTGAGGCAGCATTTATTCTTACTCAGGAGGTGTTAGTTCAATCTGCTATAACAGACTGCCACGAACTGAGTGAGTCGCTCAGTCATGTCCAACTCTTAGCGACCCCATGGACTATACAGTCCATGGAATTCTCCAGGCCAGAAGACTGGAGTGAGTAGCCTTTCCCTTCCCCAGGGGATCTTCCCAATCCAGGGATTGAACCCAGGTCTCCCATATTTTTTGAACCCAGGTTCTCCCATCTTTGTTAGGTAGTTCAAAATGGAGTCACAATGGCCAGTGTCAACTTCAATGTTAATTGTTTTGAAATGTCCAGTATAGATCTGCAAATGTCTTAGAGGGATAAATTGAGTGTTGCTTTATTTTTCTTAATTATCTATTTATTTATTTGGCTGTACCACGTCTTAGTTGTGGAGTGCAGAATTTTTTTAGTTGCACTATGTGGGATCTAGTTCCCTGACCAGGAATCAAGCCCAGGCCCCATGCCCTGGAACGTGGAGCCTTAGCCACTGAACCACCAGGGAAGTCCTAAGTGTTACTTTAAATAAGCAAACCGTTGGGCAGTGTCTATGGAAAGGCTTCACTGAAACAGAAGGAGTAACTGATAGACACAAAACTCCATGGGGTGTAACCATGACACCCCACTGGCAGACTCCTTTAAATAGCCCACTGAGGGATTTCCCTAATGGTCCAGTGGTTAAGACTCTCCTCTACCAATGCAGGGAACATGGGTTCAATCCCTGCTTAGGGAACTGAGATCCTACATGCTTCGTGGCCAAAAAATAAGCCCACTGAGACAAGCAACTGAAGGCTCTTTACCAGGGAGCCCAACTCCCCCTGCTAAGAGCTGTTCTAGACGAACACCCACTGGAGGCTCCATTGGAGGCAAGGGGAGCTGCCTGTTCACAACCTGTCACGGGACCAGAGTCCACTGCTCCTGCTGAGATGACCCCTCCCCAGATTTCTTCTGGGAGTAACTCTTAACCCCCTTTCCTATTTTGACTAACCTATTGAGGCAGAAATTGTTAGGTAGTCAGTGTAGAGTTGAGGGCCTCGGTTCTTTTCCTAATTTCAACTTTAATTTCGACTTGTTCTCTCACATAACGCTTTGCTCCATTAGCCCAAAGCTATATTTGTTGTTCCAGTTTCTAGGCATTCAGAGGAATGCCTCCCTGGTCTGGAGGTTAAAAAATGTTCAGACCCAGGATAAGACAATCATTAACTGTCCAGTTTATCAAGGAGAAGGTGAGAAACACCCCACTTCCAAATACCATTACATTGGAGATTAGATTGCAACTTGTGAACCTCAGAGGAACATGTACAGTCTACAGCACAGAGAAAGCTAGTTTTGCTTTCAAAGTCTTGTAACAGATGTGGTGAAGCCCATTCACATAATCAAGAACAGTTTCCTTTTGTTTAAAGACTACTGTTTGTAGATGTTAACCACATCTACAAAATACCTTCACAGCAACACCTAGAGTAGTGTTTTATTGAATAATGGAACTGTAACTAACCATCACACTACCCTCACCCTCTTGCAATTCATTCCAGTCACACAGGTCCGTTGATGGCTCTCAACCCATGAGACATGTTCCCATTTCAAGACCTTTGTACATTACTCTTTTCTCTCCAGAATCTCTTCTTCCAGATACTCACACAGCTAGCTCCCTGTTTCCTTTCAGTCTTTTTCCTTAGGTCTTTTCAGAATTCCTCATGCCATACCTAAGTCTGCAACCCTGCCTACACATATTTCCATTTCTCCTTCTTTTCTCTGATTTTCTCCCTGACACTTATCATTGTGCCCATGCTACATATGTTGCTTGTATTTATGTCCTTTTTAAAAATTAGTGATTTATTTGACTGTGCCAGGTTTTAGGTGTATCATGTGGGATCTTCAGTCTGCATTGTGGTATCTAGTTCCCTGACCAAGCATCAAACCCGGGCCCCCTGCATCTGCGAGTGTGGAGTCTTGGCCACTGGACCACGTGGGAAACCCTATTTATGCTCTTTATTGTCAACATTGCCTCTAGACCATAAGCTTCCCAAGGGAAGTGATTTGTTTTTATGTATTTTGTTCACTGCTGTACTCCCCCCAAAGCCTAAAATAGCCCATAAAATATACCAAGTATTTCATGTATACTTATTAAATGAATGCATATTTCTTCCATTATCCTAGCTCCTAAGTATCTCCTTTGCTGGCACCCTCATTCGGACCACCATCATTTCTGGCCGGGATTACTGAAAAGCCTCCTACATAGTCTCCCTCCATCTCTTCTTGTCCTTCTTCCAATCCTTTTTCCAGCCTGCAAAATTTCTAAATCTGAAGATGGCAGTCTCCTACTAAAGCCTTCACTGTTGCTAAGACTTTAAGAGACTGAGCCTTTGCTATATCTCTATCTTCTCTTTACCCCACACTCTGTGCTCCAAGGCAGAACTTCTTGTTCCTTGAATGTGCATGACCTCTCCCCTCCTGGTTCCTGCACACATGGTTTCCTATATCTGGATTGTTCATCATCCAGCTAACCCCTGCTCACCATTTATGGCTCACCTTTCATCCCCATCTTCAGGACTGAATGATTTGCCCTTCCTGTGGGCTCACTCAGCTCCTTATATTAAGAACGGGCACAGCCCTTTGTATCAATACTGAGTGATACAGTAAAAGCGCAAAACATTTTCATACTCCCAAGGAAATGGGTAGCCAGAAAACAGGCAATCTTGTTTAACCTAACAGATAAGAAAGACAGGATGGTAAACAGGAATGGGGTGGATAAAGAGTTCACTGAATATTTTTACAATGGAAGAAATCAATTATTGTTGAAATCAAAAGAGACAGGCCCTGTAGGCAGGAAGAGTGGAATTAACAGGGAAAGAATAATGGGAGGAACAAGGACAGATGGCATGTGTGCTAAGTCATGCTAAGTCACATCACTCACGTTCAACTCTTTTTGACCCTGTGGACCGTAACCTGCCAGTCTCCTCTGTCCATGGGATTCTCCAGACAAGAATATTGGAGTGGGTTGCCATTTCCTCCTCCAGGGGATCTTCCCAACTCAAGGATCTAACCCACATCTCCTGCATTGGCAGGAGGGTTCTTTACCACTGAGCCACCTGGGAAAGATGGTAGAGAGGCAAACTGCAGTGATCAGGAGCATTTCTTTGTTACTACCAGGAAAGAAGTAGGACTAATGTGTAGAGATGAAGTGAGAGGTTTTATAAACCAAAAATATTCTGAGGCTGTATATGAGGTCTGAATTAGGGATTTGTTTGCAGCCTCAAGGTAAGTTTATATGATCTTTAAGACTACCTAATACTGCTTTATCAATTTGGCAGTATACAGAATCCTCAATGATGAACAAATGAACCCTTCCAGAAAGAGAAAGAAGAGTGTTTATTTGAAGAGATTATATTCTTAAATTTCTACTAAGCAGATTACAATAGCTAGACTAAACAGAGGCTTAAAACGATGTACACAGATCTCATAACTTCACTTTATGGCCCCCAAAGAAATAATGGCTTTTAGTGTTAACTTTTCTTATTTACTTGGCTGCACTGGGCTTCTCTAGTTGTGACTTACGGGCTTAGTTGCCCGTTGGCATATGGGATCTTAGTTCTCCCACCAAGGATCGAAACAGCATCCCCTGATTCTTAATCACTGGATCACCAAGGAAGTCCCTGTTGACCTTTCTTTAGACCACAGTATATCACCTACCTGTCATCGATTACTATATCATATCAACACTTCTGAGCTTTACACAGCACAAGTGAAATTCCTCAGCACCCACAGAATGGCTCTGCTCAGAAGGAAAAATCCAACCTGGATGATGCCTCTACCTTTCCACATTCACCTTTCCTTCACTTTCTTTTGCTATGTAAATGCTATGATTAATATTAACATCATTATAATCTGCCTTCCAAATTATAAATATACTGGTTATGCTATTCCATCTTTTCCCCTTTCTGGTTATTATTACCTGTGTAAAAGTCATCACATATCTAAAATGGGAAGTCAGAGGGGTGGCTCTCAAAAGGGATATTCACTGAAGAGGAAAAAGAAAAAAGACGACAAAATTCAAAAAATATTTCAGTTTAATCAGAATCTAATTGTTACAGATGGTGTTAGTTTACTTGAGAAAATTTTCCCCAAAACAACTCACCCTAAAATGTAATGTGAAGACAAATTAATGATAAACTTGAGGTGCCTTCATTCATATCAGTAAGAAAAAAAAAAAAACTACTGTAAAATGTGATCAGAGTAAACTAAACATTTTCACTCGCTATGAAAATTCATTGAAATGAAGCCAATGATGTCATAAGACACGCAAAAGAAAATCTCCAAAACTTAAAAAAAGAAGCAAGGGGTAGATTCTGTGTTTCTAGCATTGTTGAGAAAGTAGAACCCTTTCTTTGAGGAATATGAACATTCTGACTCAAGAGAGGAAAAAATAAATAAAAGGCAGTTTTCCAAGTGATCTCAGACTGAATGAAATTTCTCAGCATCCAAACTATTTGAGCATAATGTGAGCTAAGTAACATTAACAAAATGACTTTCACTTCCTCAAACCTTCTTAATTCTTGGATAATACAAACACCCCAGTAGGTAAAAGATTCTAATCTTATTACACACTTTTAATTTGCCTTTCTTAAGTATATTAATAGTATATGAATTTGCATGGTGTGAGTACACTAAGTGAAACATTGAACTTATAGACATTCAACCTGAAAACAGATTCCGGATGTTGTAGCCAGCATTAGGTTTGATTAAATCACTTATGTTGATATTTAAACATGACTCCAGATAAACATCACTTCCCTGATGCCTCAGATGATATAGGATCCGCCTGCAATGAGGGAGATCCGGGTTCAATCCCTGGGTCAGAAAGATCCCCTGGAGAAGGGACTGGGTACCCACTCCAGTATTCTTGCCTGGAGAGTTCCATGGACAGAGAAGCCTGGAGAGCTATGGAGTCGGACATGACTGAGTGACTAACACTTTAATATTTTAAACCGGCATGCAGACTGATAGAGTTAAGTTCTCTTTTATGAATACACTCAGGGTTAAAACTTAAAGAGTCAACTGTACTCTCTCCAATGCAATATAGTATAGCCTAGGTCAAGATGTCTGAACCTCAGAACTATGGACACTTGGGGCTGGATAACTTTTTCCTTCAAAGTTCAGGGCTGACTGGATTGTATGGTTAGCAGCCTGCCTGGCCTTTACCCACTCAAGGCCACTAGCATGCCTGGGTGTGACAACCAATAATGTCTCCGAGAGTCATGGCAAATTGTCTCCTTTGGGACAAAAGTATCCTTGGTTGAAAATCATTTGGCTGGTTGGTTATAACTAGTTGGTTTAAGTTAAAAGTTGGGGCTCTGCAATCTGACTTCCTGAGTTTGAATCCTAGTTCAACCCCCCTTTTTATAAAACTTTTATTTTATTTATTTATTTTTTGAAAATTTATTTATATAATTTTCTGGCTGCATGAAGTCTTAGTTTCGGCATTTGGGATCTAGTTCCTTAACCAAGGATTGAACTCGGACCCCCTGCATTGGGAAAGGGCAGAATCTCAGCCACTGGACCACCAGAGAAGTCCCCTAACTCAGCCTCTTACTGGTTATGTGACTTTGGCAAGTTACTTCACTTTTCTTGCCATCAGTTTCTTCATCTGGAAAGCCAGTTGACTAAGAAAGTAGCAGTCTAGCACCTAAAATGACCATCTTCCCAGGGCCTGGATGTCAGGTTCTTTTATAGATCAGAGATGGGGGAGCAGGGTGGGGAGGTGAGGAAACAAAGGAAAAGACCATATCATTCTTGCAAATATCTCCTAGAATGACAAGTCTCAGGCAGGGAGATATGCTAGTTTCACTTTCTTTCAGCACTTCACAGGTAAGCAGGGCCAGGCTATCTCCCTGTGAGCCAAACAAAGGCACCCTAGCCCAAGGGCCAGGCAGAGGGGGCCAGACAGGGCTCCCTGAGGCAGGCCATTGTGTATGCCTATAATAACAAAGCTATGACCAACTTAGACAGCATATTAAAAAGCAGAGACATTACTTTGCTGACAAAGGTCCATTTAGTCAAAGCTATGGTTTTTCCAGTAGTCATGTATGGATGTGAGTTAGACTATAAAAAGGCTGACTGCCGAAGAATTGATGCTTTTGAACTGTGGTATCGGAAAAGACTCCTGAGAGTCCCTTGAACTGCAAGGAGATCCAACCAGTCCATCCAAAAGGAAATCAGTCCTGAATAGTCATTGGAAGGACTGATGCTGAAGCTGAAACTTCAATATTTTGGCCACCTGATGCGAAGAACTAACTCATTGGGAAAGACCTTGATGCTGGGCAAGATTGAAGGCAGGAGGAGAAGGGGACGACAGAGGATGAGATGGTTGGATGGCATCACCGACTCAATGGACATGAGTTTGAGCAAGCTCCAGGAGATGGTGAAGGACAGGGAAGCCTGGCGTGCTGCAGTCCATGGGGACGCAAAGAGTTGGACATGACTGAGCTACTGAACAACAGTGGGATTTCTAAACTATTTGATTATCCTACTCGATACCTACAACTTCCCTGGTGGCTCAGATGGTAAAGAATCTGCCTGCAACGCAGGAAACGTGGGTTTTATTCCTGGGTCGGGAAGATCCCCTGGAGAAGGGAATGGCTACCCACTCCAGTATTCTTGCCTGGAGAATTCCATGGACAGAGAAGCCTAACAGGAGGCTACATTCCCTGGTGTCACAAAGGGTCAGACATGACTGAGTAACTAACACTATAGGCTCCTCCTTACCTCTTCAGAGCTTTTTGTTTGTTTGTTTAACAAAATATCAGTTTTTTATTTATTTGACTGCACCAGATCTTAGTCGACTATGAGGGCTACTCCATTTCTTCTAAGGGATTCTTCCCACAGTAAGTAGATATATTGGTTATCTAAATTAAATTTTCCCTTATCCATCCATTTTAGTTCACTGATTCCTAAAATGCCAGTGTTGACTCTTGCCAACTCCTGTTTGACCCCATCCAATTTACCTTGATTCATGGCACCCCACTCCAGTACTCTTGCCTGGAGAATCCCATGGATGGAGGAGCCTGGTGGGCTGCAGTCCATGGGGTCGCTAGGGGTTGGACACGACTGAGCGACTTCACTTTCACTTTTCACTTTTATGCATTGGAGAAGGAAATGGCAACCCATTCCAGTATTCTTGCCTGGAGAATCCCAGGGAAGAGGAAGCCTGGTGGGCTGCCGTCTATGGGGTCACACAGAGTCGGACACGACTGAAGTGACGCAGCAGCAGCAGCAGCAGCAGCATGGATCTAACATTCCAGGTTCCTATGCAATATTGTTCTTTACAGCACCGGACTTTACTTTCACCACCAGACACATCCACAACTGGGCTTTGTTTCCGCTTTGGTTCAGTCTCATCATTCCTTCTGAAGTTATTTCTCCACTCTTCTCTAGTAGCATATTGGGCACCTATGTTGGTAGGGAGTTCATCTTTCAGAGTCATATCTCTTCGCCTTTTCATACTGTTCATGGTTGGCTCATAGTTTCATTGACTAGACAAGGCTATGATCCATGTGATCAGTTTGGTTAGTTTTCTGTGACTGTGGTTTTCATTCTGTCTGCCCTCTGATGGATGAGGATATAAGGCTTATGGAAGCTTCTTGATTGGGAGGGATTGGCTGTGGGGAAAACTGGGTCTTGCTCTTATGAGCAAGGCCATGGTTCAGTAAATCTTTAATCCATTTTTATGCTGATGGATGGGGCTGTGTTCCTGCCCTGTAGGTTGACCTGAGGCCAAACTATGGTGGGGGAATGGTGACCTCCTCCAAAAGGACTTATGCCAGCATGTCGAACCTCCCAGGACTGCTGCAGTCAGTGTTCCTGACCCTGCAGCAGACCACTGTCAACACATACCTCCGCCAGAGACTCCTGAACACTCACAGGCAAGTGAGTGTTCAGTCTCTTGTGAGGTCACTGCTCCTTTCTCCTGGGTCCTGGTGCACATCAGGTTTTGTTTGTGCTCTCCAAATGTCTCTGCTTCCCCAGTCCTGTGGAAGTTCTGTAATCAAATCCCGCTGGCCTTCAAAGTCACATTCCCTGGGGATTCTCAGTCCTTTTGCCAGATCCCCAGGCTGGGAAATCTGTTGTGGGCCCTAGAACTTTTGTAACATTATGAGAACTTTTTGGTTTAATTGTTCTACAGTTTGTGGGTTGAACAGCTGAAGTTGAACAGTTTTGTGAAGACCTACAAAACCTTCTAGAACTAACACCAAAAAAAAAAAAGATATCCTTTTCATCATAGAGGACTGGAAAGCAAAAGTAGAAAGTCAAGAGATACCTGGAGTCACAGCAAATTTGGCCTTGGAGGACACAATGAAGCAGGGCAAAGGCTAACAGAGTTTTGCTAAGAGAACACACTGGTCATAGCAAACACCCTCTTCCAACAACACAAAAGGTGACTCTACACATGGACATCACCAGATGGTCAATACTGAAATCAAATTGATTATATTGTTTGCAGCCAAAGATGGAGAAGCTCTATATAGTCAGCAAAAACAAGACCAGGAGCTGACTGTGGTTAAGATCATGAACTCCTTATTGTAAAATTCAGACTTAAATTGAAAAAAGTAGGGAAAAGTACTAGGCCATTCAGATATGACTTAAGTCAAATCCTTTATACAGTGGAAATGACAAATAGATTCAAGGGATTAGATATGAAAGACAGAATGCCTGAAGAACTATGGACAGAGTTTCGTAACACTGTACAGGAGGCAGGGATCAAAACCATCCCCAAGAAGAAGAAATGCAAAAAGGCAAAATAGTTGTCTGAGGAGGCCTTACAAATAGCTGAGAAAAGAAGAAAAGTGAAAGGCAAAGGAGAGATAAAACCACCTGAATGCAGAGTTCCAAAGAATAACAAGGGAAGACAAAGCTTTCCTAAGTGAACAATGGAAAGAAATAGAGGAAAACAATAGAATGGAAAAGACTATAGATCTCTTCAAGAAAAATAAAGATACCAAGGGAAGATTTCATGTAAAAAGGGTAGAGTTAAGGGCAGAAATGGCATGGGTCTAATGGAAGCAGAAGGTATTAAGAAGAGGTGGCAAGAATACACAGGGTAACATACAAAAAAGATCTTAATGACCCAGATAACCCTGATGGTGTGATCACTCACCTAGGGCCAGACATCCTGGAAGGCAAAATCAAGTGGGCATGTGGGATCTTGTTGCCCAACCAAGGACCAAACTCAGGCCCTCAGCACTGGGAACAGAGCCTTAGCCACTGGACCACCTCCTGACATCTTTGGGGAGCCCCTGGTGGCTCAGACAGTAAAGAGTCTGCCCGCAGGGCGGGAGACTCGGGTTTGATCCCTGTGTTGGGAAGATGCCCTGGAGAAGGAAATGGCAACCCACTCCAGTATACTTGCCTGGAGAATCCCATAGATGGAGGAGCCTAGCAGGCTACAGTATATGGGGTCACAGAGTCAGACACGACTTAGCAACTTCACTTTACATCTTTGGAACAGTACTGTCTGACAGGCTGTAATGTCAGCCTATAGTCCTCATTGGACAGTAAAGAATCCACCTGCAATGTGGGAGACACAGGTTCCATCCCTTGGTCTGGAAGATCCCCTGGAGAAGGGAATGGCGACCCATTCCAGTATTCTTGCCTGAAAAATTCCAAGGACAAAGAAGACTGGCGGGCTGCAGTTCATGGGATCACAAAGAGGCAGATACGACTGAGCGACTAACACGGACACGCACACTCAGCTTTTAGGTTGTGCATCTTTTTTTTTCAGTTGACGTGATGAAACATAGTACAGAAATGCTTCTCAGAAAGCAAGTCCAGAGTTTTCTAGAACCTTCTCTAGAGTTCCCTTGTCCCTGTGCCAAATTTTTACTAACAATCGGCCCAGCTTCAAAAGCTCAAGCAGTGTCTAACACATTAGAACACATGACCAAAACCTGCCTACCAATCGTCACTACTTTGGCCAGCCCTATCAACACCTGAAATACAGCTCATTCCCGAAGCTCTTTGAAGAGGAGGGCACTTTGCTGAGACTAGACAGGAGCTGAGGCAGAGGAGAAAAGTGCAGAGCAGAGCCATGAAGATTATCTTGGATCTCCTTCTGCTTCTGCTCATCATCATTTATTCCTACTTGGAATCTCTGGTGAAGGTCTTCATTCCCAGGAAGAGAAAATCTGTGGCTGGAGAGATTGTTCTCATTACAGGAGCCGGGCATGGAATAGGCAGGCAGACCGCCTATGAATTTGCAAAACGGAAGAGCAGACTGGTTCTGTGGGATATTAATAAGGTACTGGATTCATCTGCCCATCTTTTAAAGTTACCCACCAGGGAGGGCCCATACAAGTGAGATGGGTGTTTTTAAATTTATTTGACTTAGCATTTGCTTATCTTGGTATTTTTCTTGTTCAAAGTGTGTTAACTACATTTCCTAGAGCCTTACTCTACACATGCATCAGGATGGTTTGATGGAAACTTCACTGAGACCTTAGCAGTGATTTTTGTGTCCTGATATGCTGGTTTGATAACAGATTCAGGAGCCAGGCTACTTCCAAACTGTTTAAATTGAACGATCACTTAATTTCTCCCAGCCTCAGTTTCCTTGTCTCTGAAATGGGGATAACAGTTCACAGGATGGGTTAAGAACAGGTGTTAACACACTACAGCCAGTGGGCCAGACTTGCTCCCAGAGCAGCCTGTTGAGCTAGGGATGTATTTTTTAAAGGGCTGTCCAGGCAAAAACCAGATGGAAAACAAAGAACATGTAACAGAATCTCTTGGTGCCCAACTCTCACATGCACAGAACCCTAATATGTTTACCATCTGGTTCTTAACAGAAAGAAAGACTAAACAAATTACTATTTAAGTGCTTAAAACAATGCCTGGCTATAGGAAATGTTGGTCATGTTTAATACACTTCCATGAAGAGCATCAGACTTTTTCTTGGGCATTTTTTTTTTTTTTTTGCTATTGATATTTGTAAACACTAAATTAACTACTCACAACTGAAATCTTGTATCATTTTCCCTAAACTTTTGCTTTGTTCTTATTTTTAAAATTTTTTCGCTGCACCACATGGCATGCAGAATTCTAGTTCCCCCACCAGGAACTGAACCCATGCCCCTTGCTTTGGAAGTACTGACTCTTAACTACTGGAACACCAGGATCCAGGGTACCTCCTAAACTTTTGAATTCTGACTCGGCCACGCAAATATTCACAGAAAAAATGCTTGCAGAATTTTAGGATAGGAAAAAAAATATCCAGGTTTTTTTTTTTTTTTTTTTTTTTTAGTTAGTGTTTCTACAAATCACAGTGAGACTTTAGTTGCCATATGTTAATGTTCTTTGCCAACATGTCTAACTGGCACCTATTTTCTTAAGACCTTCAGAAATGTCTTTTGAATTTAGAAAACTTGTTCTCTGGTTCTTTCTATTTAGTAAATAATATTACATTACACACAAAAAATTGATATATTTTTATATAACAGATATGAGCACTTAAGATAAGCTGATTCACATAAAAGTTATTTGGCATCAGTTTGGTCCTTGAAAAGATTTCAATACACTTTCAAGAAAAGGACAAGAATTTACAAATTGAGAAAATAACTGCTTGCTGTTCTCAGGTGTTTATCAAAAAAAAAATAAATAAGTATAAATTCATGAGAAGGGCTTGATGAAATTTAAACTCTGGATCCCTCCAGATGTATATTTTGGGAGAAAGACCTGACATCTTTTATGCATTTTTTAAATCCCAATGATAAGAAGGAAAAATGACTTATTTAAGATTCTGCCTGAATGATAGGTCACCTAGCCTCACAGGGTCTCTTTGAGCCCTTGCATTTTTATGGTTGAACATTTAAGATATTACATGATTCACTCTAAGGCTGTAAGTGTAATCCAAATCTCCTTTAACTATCAACTGTCTTTCTGTTATGCTGGCTTCTTTTGCCTTACACAACAAGTCATGTTAACAGTTTATTCACATTAAATCTGAACTGTGACAAGTGGAGTTCACACCACACGCTGGAGTTGAAGCAAGAATTTTGCTTATGAAGACAAGACATTACATCTTGCAGTTTTCTAGCTCAGCATCTGATGAAAACTTAGATTACTAATAGCTCTCGACTGACCTTAACTCTAGAGATAAAAGAGTGTCATCTTGTAATCTGCAATGAACAAGCTCCCAGCTAAAACCCAAATAGTGAGTCTCCTGACCTCCTTCTTTATACTTCTGAAACTCCTCAGAAATCTGTGAGGGACAATGACCTTGGATGAAGGATATATACTTTTTCCTTCCATGCAAACCACTTAACTCTGCCTATTATTATTGTTTCATATTATTAGTCATCCCTACTGGAAAAGCAAAACCACCCAACATTCACTCGGGGATAGCCCCAAATAACAACCACACTACTAACCTCCCAACATGCCAAAAGGGCTTTCAAGACATCTTGACTCTTCATCACAGAGAAGAGCTAACAAATTCTGAAAGGAAAAAGTATAATTTTAAATACTTTATAATCTTCTTTATGAAATTCAACAGATGTCAGAACTTGAAAAGAATGCTAATTTTCCAGAAATGCAGGTTAAGAAGCATCAGGGTGACTTTATTTTAGAAAGAGGTCTTTGAATTTAGGCTGAAAATGAGTTCCTCTGTCTCTATGTCCTGGAGTTACGAGCAAAGCAGTTACATAGACAAGAATCCATCCCATGTCATTTGCCCATTTTTACTCCAGGACACCTAAAGAACATAATCTTACGGCCCTGGAATTAGTAGCATAGTCTCTCCATGAAAGATTTTCTCAAATAAGGATCCTTCTTCCTCCTTCCTTTCTAGAGGATTAAAGCAAAATTGTCGAGAAAAGTCTGATGGGCAGAGGTATATAGTTTAAAATTACCACTAATTTAGAATTTATGTTTTACTGTCTATTACATAATTGGTGCTCAACAAATATATGGTAAATATACTGTTGATTTTTCTTTTCTTCTCCATACTTGAACATCTCCCTTCATGACACCACAAAGAGCAGTATCTTTCAAGCATGTTCTTTATGAGAATACAGCTTAACAAGGTGGAAACACACGAGACGAATATGAGCCTTCCCCGGCAGAAAAGCCAGGTTGTGACCTCTGCAGATTAGTCAAGCAGTGTCTCTCATGAAATTTGCTCAGAAACAAGGAGGAAATTCTGTTTCAATTTTTTTTCTTTTTTTTTTTTTGGCTGCACGGGCTTCTGTTGCAGCAAGCTTTCTCTAGTTTTGGTGGGGTTTCTCTACTTGTGAGACACGGGCTTCGTTGCTCCACAGCATGTGGGATCTTAGTTCCCCGACCAGGGATTGAACCTGTGTCCCCTGCATTGGAAGGCAGATTCTTAACCATGGGAGCACCAGGGAAGTCTTCTGAATTTTAATCTTTGAAAAAATTTAATCTCAGCTATTTTCTACCTCCCTGTTGTCTACTCACTGACCTACACCTTTCAGAATTTGTTTTTTCCCAATTACAGCATGGTGTTGAGGAAACTGCAGCAGAATGCAGAAAACTAGGGGCCACTACACACGTGTTTGTGGTAGACTGCAGTAACAGAGAAGAGATTTATAGCTCCGTAAACCAGGTGAGACTCCAGGGTACAAATTTCTTCCCATGGTTTTATGTCCCTTTACGTGGAATATGAAAAGGTTCTTTATGACAGCCTAATTTAAGTTCGATTTTTTTTTTTTTTTTTTTTTAGCCTCTGCTAACTGAGGTAGCTGTGTTTACAAGGAAGGACATACACTTTTTTCTTCCATATGATCCATTCAACTCTGCCTATTATTATTGTTTTGTATTATTAGTCAATTTCATTCTGATCAGAAGTTCGAGCAATAGTACAGAGTGAAAGAACAAAGATTTATCACCAGGGAAAAGGATCATGTTCTAGTCTTCCTTTTAGTCCTATCACCTTTACAGAAGTTCCTTTATTTTTTCCTTTAATTATTTTTCTTTGGAATTTTATGTTGGTGCCAAACTAATCTTCTATAGAAAATGTATATTAATTATAATAACAATGCTTAAGAGTAAATATCAAATACATTAGACCAAGCATGTTGATAGACATTTTCACCCTTTAATCCCTACAATAACTCTATAAACCTCATTTGACTGATGAGCAAATTGAGATTCAAAGAGGTGAAATCAAAGGTCATGTAGCTAGCAGGTGGAGAAGCCAAGATTACCCAATTAGCACTTTAAAAACATTTGGTAAGAACAGATATGTCAGACCAAGGTCATGTAGCCAGTACCTATGACCTAGGTGGGGACACTAGGATTACTCAACTAGCAGTTTTTAAATGTTTGATTAGAACTGATATATCAGTTAATCAACAAAACACTAATTTCACTTTACTGGTAAGTTACCAAAAAAAAAAAAAAAAATCTATGATGTACTAGGTACTGAAATTTAGCTGTTAAAAAACCAGTTTATCCCAGTTTTATGATAGTGTTCCTTTTGTAACCACACTTTGGGCTAATGCTCTTTTCCCCTTGAACTCTCAGCGATCTCATCAACTAGAATAAAGAATCTGATCCCTGGATGATATTAGTCCCAAAACTTTGAGTTTCTATAATACATCCAATGAACTTTCTATTTCTAATGCACCCAATGACTGTTCTTTCTATTTCAAAAGGTAAAGAAAGAAGTTGGTGATGTAACCATCGTGGTGAATAATGCTGGGGCAATATATCCAGCTGACCTTCTTAGTACAAAGGATGAGGAGATCACCAAAACTTTTGAGGTCAACATCTTAGGACATTTTTGGGTGAGTGTGAGTCAGAAACATCCCTAGGTTGTACATGTCTGACAACTTCTCTTAAGGTACATGAAATTCATAATTGAGTTCACGTCCTTCTGGATAGACAACTGCAGCCATGAAATTAAAAGACGCTTACTCCTTGGAAGGAAAGTTATGACCAACCTAGACAGCATATTCAAAAACAGAGACATTCCTTTGCCAACAAAGGTCTGTCTAGTCAAGGCTATGGTTTTTCCTGTGGTCATGTATGGATGTGAGAGTTGGACTGTGAAGAAGGCTGAGCGCCAAAGAATTGATGCTTTTGAACTGTGGTGTTGGAGAAGACTCTTGAGAGTCCCTTGGACTGCAAGGAGATCCAACCAGTCCATTCTGAAGGAGAACAGTCCTGGGTGTTCTTTGGAAGGAATGATACTAAAGCTGAAACTCCAGTACTTTGGCCACCTCATGCGAAGAGTTGACTCATTGGAAAAGACTCTGATGCTGGGAGGGATTGGGGGCAGGAGGAGAAGGGGAGGACAGAGGATGAGATGGCTGGATGGCATCACTGACTCGATGGACGTGAGTCTGAGTGAATTCTGGGAGTTGGTGGTGGACAGGGAGGCCTGGTGTGCTGTGATTCATGGGGTCGCAAAGAGTCGGACACGACTGAGCGACTGAACCGAACTGAACTGAACTGAACTAAAAACAACAATCATCAAATATTGGTGTCTCTGACAGAAGGCGTCGTGGCATGCTGCAGTTCATGGGGTCAGAAAGAGTCAGACACAACTTGGCAACTGAATAACAGCTGACAGAAGGGCACAGGGTTCAAGGAAACACAACTCACCAGAATGTAGGCTAGTTAGTCTGTTTCATCCACCAGTACCTACACAAAGCCTGGTACGTACTAAGCACGCAAAAAGAATATTGGGTTGGCCAAAATGTTCGTACTGGTTTTGCCAGCTGATGGCAAATCTGAATGAACTTTTTAGCCAACCGGATATTTGTGGCACTTTTCTAAGGATAGGGCTTCCCTGGCAGCTTAAACAGTAGAGCATCTGCCTGCAGTGCAGGATGCCCGGGTTCCATCCCTGGATTGGGAAGATCCCCTGGAGAAGGAAATGGTAACCCACTCCAGTATTCTAGTCTGGAGAATCCCGTGGACAGAGGAGCCTAGCGAGCTTCAGTCCATGGCATCGCAAAGAGCTGGACATGACTGAGCAACTAACACTTGTTTGTTTTGTTTGCTAAGGATTGTCAGTGTATGTCTTTTCGGTGCTTTAGAGAAAATACATATTGTGTACATTCCCTTGTGACCTTATGTCATGGAATTGTAGAATAGAAAGGACAAAGAGCTCCCTACTTGCGTTATATAGGAGTCGGAGACTATTTTAAATGGAAATCTGGAACAAGGTCTACATCAGGTTGGAGCTTAGAGATATGGCTCTACAGACCTCTTAAGATTGGTTGGTTTTGTGAGAGACGGAAATGTGCCTTTGTAGAGAACATTTATATGAATTAATCTTCCAGAGCCTCAGTGTTAGTGTGGAACCTAGGACAGAGCTGGATTCCAGGAGACAGAAGAAAAAAGAGATATTTTTCCTCATTTTCCAAAATCCTTTACATATGCTACTGATAATGAATTATTATTTCCACTGAACTACGAAGAGACTCCATGCATTCACTCTCTATCAGTTCAGTTCAGTCTCTCAGTCGTGTCCGACTCTTTGCGACCCCATGAATCGCAGCACACCAGGCCTCCCTGTCCATCACCAACTCCTGGAGTTCATTCAGACTCATGTCCATCGAGTCAGTGATGCCATCCAGCCATCTCATCCTCTGTTGTCCCCTTCTCCTCCTGCCCCTAATCCCTCCCAGCATCAGCGTCTTTTCCAATGAGTCAACTCTTTGCATGAGGTGGCCAAAGTATTGGAGTTTCAGCTTCAGCATCATTCCTTCCAAAGAAGTCCCAGGGCTGATCTCCTTCAGAATGGACTGGTTGGATCTCCTTGCAGTCCAAGGGACTCTCAAGAGTCTTCTCCAATACCACAGTTCAAAAGCATCAATTCTTTGGTGCTCAGCCTTCTTCACAGTCCAACTCTCACATCCATACATGACCACTGGAAAAACCATAGCCTTCACTAGACGGACCTTTGTTGGCAAAGTAATGTCTCTGCTTTTGAATATGCTATCTAGGTTGGTCATAACTTTCCTTCCAAGGAGTAAGCGTCTTTTAATTTCTTGGCTGCAGTCACCATCTGCAGTGATTTGGGAGCCCAGAAAAATAAAGTCTGACACTGTTTCCACTGTTTCCTCATCTATTTCCCATGAAATGATGGGACAAGATGCCATGATCTTCGTTTTCTGAATGTTGAGCTTTAAGCCAACTTTTTCACTTTCCTCTTTTGCTTCCATCAAGAGGCTTTTGAGTTCCTCTTCACTTTCTGCCATAAGGGTGGTGTCATCTGCATATCTGAGGTTATTGATATTTCTCCCAGCAATCTTGATTCCAGCCTGTGCTTCTTCCAGCCCAGTGTTTCTCATGATGTATTCTGCATAGAAGTTAAATAAGCAGGGTAACAATATATAGCCTTGACGAACTCCTTTTCCTATTTGGAACCAGTCTGTTGTTCCATGTCGAGTTCTAACTGTTGCTTCCTGACCTGCATATAGGCTTCTCAAGAGGCAGGTCCGGTGGTCTGGTATTCCCATCTCTTGAAGAATTTTCCACAGTTTATTGTCACTCTCTATAGCTACACAACAAAACTCAGTGAACTAAAGCAAGAATAAATGTTTACTTTCCTCTCACAGTTTCTGTGGGTCAGGAATTTGGGGGTGCCGTGGTTTAGCAGTTCTGGCTCTATGAATTTGCATAGGGTCTATAGGGTGGACTTATAAAATTCTCATAAAATATTATTGATATTTCTCACAAAACAGAAAGCTTTTTGGAGGAAAAGAAAGACTTTTGTTTCCTATGGCATCAATATATGATGCACAATATTACAAACAGGAGATACTAAACCTAATCAAGTTGCCTAATGACCATCAGTATAGGACTCAACTTTTTCTACTGAAACTGATATAACTACACAGGGTTTTAACTCTTCCTGTTAGAAAGCTAAAGTCCCAAACCAAAGAAATCGCAAGATATAAGATTACCATCTGGAATTTTTTCAGTTCTGAAAACTCTTGAGTTTTTCCGTTAATAACATTGTTGGATCCATAAAAGAGAGTTTATGGATTCCCTCTGAAGGGAAGGAAAGGGATATTAAGATGAGTTTTTGGCATGTGGTACACGGTACATAGCACTCAGTGTCAGCTTAAACCAATCGTTCCAATCATTTTTCATTTCTATCACTGATAGAGAAATAATCATGGAATCTTGGCACACATTTCATTTCATTGTAAAAGTTGTTTCAAAAGACATTTTGTCTTAAAAATAAAACCACCACGGTAACAACAACCCCCATATGCAAGGCAGCAAAAGAGACACAGATGCAAAGAACAGATGAAAGAGCTGTGGATTCGATCCCTGGGCTGGGAGATCCCCTGGAGAAGGGCGTGGCAACTTCTTACAAGTTTAAAAATATGTAATACTTCATATATATATATAAAGCGGGAGAAGGTGAGGGGGGGGGGGATGATTTGAGAGAATAGCATTGAAATGTGAATATTACCATATGGAACATAGACGACCAGTGCAAGTTCGATTCATGAATCAGGGCCACTCAAAACCTGGTGCTGTGGGACAACCCAGAGGGATAGGATGGGGAGGGAGGGGGGAGGGAGGTTCAGGATGAGGGGACACATGTGCACCTGTGGCTGATTCATGTCGATATATGGCAAAAACCTTCAGTCAGGTAATTATCCTCCAATTAAAATAAATTAATTAATTAAAAAATAAAACTACATAGTTGGGAAATCTAACACTTGTGTCATTGTTACTTTTCTCTCTGCAATGATTCTGAAGATCACAAAAGCACTTCTTCCATCAATGATAAGGAGAAACCATGGCCACATTGTCACAGTGGCTTCAGTGTGCGGCCACGGAGTGATTCCTTATCTTATTCCGTATTGGTAAGTATTACTTTCTAGCAGTGTTACATATTTTTACACTTGTAAGTATTTGCACGCACCCATGCTAAGTCGCGTCAGTCCTGTCCAACTCTTTGAGACCCCATGGCCTGTAGCCCAACAGGCTCCTCGATCTATGACATTCCCCAGGCAAGAATATTGAAGTGCATTGCCATGCCCTTCTCCAGGGGATCCTCCCAACCCAAGGAATGAACCCATAGCTCTTTCATCTCCTGCATTGAAAAGCATGTTCTTTACCACTAGTGAAACCTGAGGAGCCCCTTTAAGGGTTTATTAGACCTCAGATTCCAATTTTCCTAACAGGTAATTTATTTCATTTTGTAATTCTTTTCTGAGAGCTATAATTATGTTTTGTTCATATTTGTTTTTTTTTATATTATTTTTTTTTTTTTCTTCTTTTTTTTTTTTAAATTTTATTTTATTTTTAAACTTTACATAATTGTATTAGTTTTGCCAAATATCAAAATGAATCAAATGTCTTGCAAAAAATAAAAACTAAAGAAATTTCATACAGTTAATTTGGATTTATAGAATATATATAGTAATTTGGAATAAACTCCTAAAAATGACTTCTCCTAAAATAATGAAACTCATCATCATTTAAAATATTTTTAAATTTCTGAAAACTCCTCTGCACAGCAATGAAAGAAAAGAGTAGTGCCAAGGATGTTTCCATTGTATCCTGGAATGAGTAGATGTTCATAAAAGAAATGAGGAATTCACAGGCTAAGAAGCAAAACATGCAGATAAGTCCAAATGAACATAAGTCTGTGCAATGGTCCTTGTGCCCAAGAAAAGCTAAACAGAGTGGCCACTGGAACAAACCATTTTCCAGTGTGCTTGTGTCATGAGAGACTGTGTGTGTGTGTGTGTGTGTGTGTGTATGTGTGTATAAGAGAGAGAGAGAGGCAGAGAAAGAGAGAGAAAGTTCGAGAGAAAGCCTCTACCATATTAAAAAATGCAGATAGCATACTCCGTGGTCTACCAAGGACACGGGCTTCCCTGGTGGTTCAGTGGTAAAGATCTACCTGCCAATGTAGGAGATGAGGGTTTGATCCTGGGTTGGGAAGATCCCCTGGAGAAGAAAATGGCAACCCACTCCAGTAGTCTAGTCTGGAAAATCCCATGGACAGAGGAGCCTGGCAGACTACAGTCCATGGTGTCACAAAAGAGTTGGACACAACTTAGCGACTAAACAACAACAAAACAACAGACAACTAGGATATAAAAAGAAGAAGGTAAGAAGGCCCTCAGTTCAGTTCAGTCGCTCATTCGTGTCTGACTCTTTGCGACCCCATGAACTGCAGCATGCTAGGCCTCCCTGTCCATCACCAGCTCCCGAAGTATACCCAAACTCATGTCCATCGAGTCGGTGATGCCATCCAGCCATCTCATCCTCTGTCCTCCCCTTCTCCTCCTGCCCCCAATCCCTCTTTTCCAATGAGTCAACTCTTCGCATGAGGTGGCCAAAGTACTGGAGTTTCAGCTTCAACATCAGTCCTTCCAATGAACACCCAGAATTGATCTCCTTTAGGATGGACTGGTTGGATCTCCTTGCAGTCCAAGGGACTCTCAAGAGTCTTCTCCAATACCACAGTTCAAAAGCATCAATTCTTCAGCGCTCAGCTTTCTTCACAGTCCAACTCTCACATCCATACATGACCACTGGAAAAACCATAGCCTTCACTAGACGGACCTTTGTTGGCAAAGTAATGTCTCTGCTTTTGAATAGGCTATCTAGGTTGGTCATAACTTTCCTTCCAAGGAGTAAGCGTCTTTTAATTTCTTGACTGCAATCACCATCTGCAGTGATTTTGGAGCCCCAAAAAATAAAGTCTGACACTGTTTCCACTGTTTCCCCATCTATCAGCCATGAAATGATGGGACCAGATGCCATGATCTTCGTTTTCTGAATGTTGAGCTTTAAGCCAACTTTTTCACTCTCCTCTTTCACTTTCATCAGGATTCACTATTTGCAAAAAATCTTTTCTTTGTACCTCCTTCAATGGCCTCTCATTTTCTTATTCCAGCCTTATATCAATCTCATAGAAAAATTTAACTTGTTAACATGTTTATCAGTGGCTGGGTAGATAGTTGGTTTATTGTTTACCTGCACATCCATGTTCAAGTTTGAATTTAGTCATGAATCAAATTACTTCTGACAGTGAAAGTAGTCACAGATGTAGTTAAGTTTCACTGTAGGTTAAGGTGTCCATGCACATACAAATGTTTATTTCAAACTGCCTCTACCATTGTAAAACACAAATCAGAATTTCACAGATTAAACATGCAATATTGTTTTAATGTTTAGAAATGTGGAAACCCAATGTACTAATAGTTTCCCTTTTTTCTTTTCCTTTAAGAAAGAGTCAACCTTTAACTTTATTGTTCTTATTGTCATCTGGGTCAAAAATACAATTAACATTACATAGCTCCTTATAGGTAATAAAGTTATTATGCATATTACTTTTAAGTAATAGAGTTATTATGCAATTTAATCCTCAAGACAGTCATGTATTTTATTACCAGCATTTTAAAGATGGGAAACTCAAAGGAAAAAGACAAGGTGATATGTTGAAGGTCGCTCACACTAACACACCAAAAGTCTTTTTACTCCAGATGTTCACAATGAAGTTAAGAAGCCAAAGTGAACTCTACATTTCAAGAGAGAAACCATTGAGAAAGTAGAGATGCATAGAGTCCCACAGAAGCTTGTTAACACAGATATTAGTTATGTAATTTTTCTAAACATGTTCTTCTTGATTCATATATTTCAAAATAAAAATAGTAGTAAAAACTGATCAGAAAAAAGTTTAAAAATTGCATGGAAAACTACATGTAGAGTGGAAAAGTGAGCAGTAATGAAGTTAAAGTTTTATTAGAATTGGTTTGGAGAAGGCAATGGCACCCCTCCAGTACTCCTGCCTGGAAAATCCCATGGATGGAGGAGCCCGGTAGGCTGCAGTCCATGGGGTCGAAAAGAGTCGGACATGACTGAGCGACTTCACTTTCACTTTTCACTTTCATGCATTGGAGAGGGAAATGGCAACCCACTCCAGTGTTCTTGCCTGGAGAATCCCAGGGACGGGGCAGCCTGGTGGGCTGCCGTCTATGCGGTCGCACAGAGTCGGACACGACTGAAGTGACTTAGCAGCAGCAGAATTTGTTCTGTTGTTATCACTGCTACAGTCACAATTCAGTGAAACCAGATGTGAAAATAGATGACCAAGTGGAAGATTTTATTAGTTCTCAAGCAAAATCAACATTTTCTTCTCACAGAGAGTTGAAGAATGTGTTTCACTTTTCCTTAGCTAACAAGGACGGATAATTCTCTTACAGTTCCAGTAAATTTGCTGCTGTTGGTTTCCACCGAGCCCTGACATCAGAACTTGAAGCCTTGGGAAAAACTGGTATCAAAACTTCATGTCTCTGCCCAGTTTTTGTGAATACTGGGTTCACCAAAAACCCAAGTACAAGGTGAGGCCAAGATCAAGTTAGAATAGAAATAAAGCATGAGAAATTAGTATGAAAATTACATGAGAAATTAGTAAGAAAATTACATGAGTGATTACTATGAAAACTACATGAGAAATTCATATAAAATTACATGAGAAATTCCTATGAAAATTACATGAGAAATTCCTATGACAATTGCATGAGTAATCCCTATGAAAATCACATGGGAAATTCCTATAAAAATTACATGAGAAATTTGTAGGTGGGTCAACTGAGAAAATATGGGAAAAAAACGGAAAAGGAAAAGCAATTTTTTCTTTGTCATTTTTTTCTTATTAATGTTACTGTACTGCTTTTATGTTTTCACTTTGAAATTAGATGAACGAAGGGGAAAATGCTTTAGGGACTAGCAGGAGAGATTAGCTGCCAATGAATCCAGGCAATGGGTGTTTTTTTTTTTTCAACATTCAACATTATCACTTTTTATTTTTTTTAATTGGAGGATAATTGCTTTACAATGTTGTGCTGGTTTCTGCCATACAACAACCCAAATCAGTCAGCTCAAATATATATATATATAGGCTTCCCTGGTGGCTCAGCAGTAAAGAATACACCTGCAATACAGGAGATGCCGGAGACGTGGGTTCAGTCCCTGAGTTGGGAAGGTCGCCTGGAGGAGGAATTGGCATCCTACTCCAGTTTTCTTGCCTGGAAAATCTCACGGGCAATGAGCCATGGGGTCGCAAAGAGTCAGACACCACTGAAGTAACTGAGTGCCCATGATATGTATACACACCCCCTCCCTCGTGAGCCTCTCTCCCTGCCATCGCACCCACACTCCCCGTCCCCCGCCCTAGGTCATCACAAAATGCTGGGCAGGGCTCCCTGTGTTATATTGTAACTTCCCACTAGTTATCTGTTTTACACATGACAGAGTATATAGTTTGATGCTACTTTCTCAATTCATCCTACCCTTTCCTTCCTGCACTGTGTCCACATGTCCAGCAATGGGTGTTTATTCGTGTCCAGGTGAAAGATTCAACACACACACAGGTGCTAAGAGGGAGTGAGAATGGGGGTGGGCAGGATGGAGAGGTGTCTTCTCTTGGAACCACACCCCCAAAATGAATGATACCTAACATCCCCTTCTCCCCTTCATGGTTCATCTTCCTCAAATAGAGTATGGAAAGGCACAGGAATCTGCCTCATTTCCACCATCTTCCTCCCAGTACCCACCATAGTGCTGGCAAAAATCCTCCAACATTTTCCAGACTTGCCTGATCCTAAGAATCATCACCTGTGCTTACATAAAAAGTAAATGTTCTTAGCCTCTCCCTTAGAAATTCCAACTCAGTAAACTGGAACGAGTTCTAAGAATAAGGCATTTTGTTTTGTTTTGCTTCATTTACAACCATATCAGGTAACTCTGGAGACAGGCTTGGAAAACATTGACATAGTAAATATAACCACATGCATTTGGTCACGGTTACCACCCTGTCTTCCGTTAAAATGCAAACATTTCTAGAACAGCAATACACTGAGTCTCTAATCCCTTGAAAGTGATAGTGTTATTTGCTCAGTCATGTCTGACTCTTTGTGACCCCATGGACTGTAGCCCACCACGCTCTTCTGTCCATGGACTTCTCCAGGCAAGAATGCTGGAGTGGGTAGCCATTTCCTTCTCCAGGGGATCGTGACCCAGGGGTCGAACCCACATCTTCTGCATTGCAGGCAGATTCTTCACTGTCTGAGCCATAAGGAAAACCCTCAAAATGATCAAGGTGAATTTCTGTAAATATATACTTTGTCTTTGATAAGGGAGGATCTCAGATCATAAGAGAGGAGAAATTGGCCCTGAAATAAGAGGGAAAAAAGCAGAAAGGTGAAGGATAAGGACCCTAACATTAATACACCTGCCTCACAAATTTGCCTCAATTCCAGTATACATTCTGCTACAAGTTAACAAAATATACTAAGCTTGCTAGTGTGAAGTAAGTTTATTATTGGAAGGGAATTAGTCCTAAATATAGTCATTCAAAAAGTTAACAGGGCTTCCCAGGTGGCTTAGATGGTGAAGAACCCACCTGCCAATGCAGGAAACACAGGTTCAATCCCTGAGTCAGGAAGATCCCCTGGAGGAGAAAATGGCAACCCAGTCCAGTATTCTTGCCTGGAGAATCACATGGACAGAGGAGCCTGCTGGGCTACAGTCCATAGGGTCACAAAGAGTCGAACACAACTGAGGTGCCTTAGTGTGCACACTCACAACGGAGTTAAGAAATTCCCTTTTAAGCTCAGCCTCATTAGAGTCGGACACGACTGAGCACGCACACGCCACATGCCAGATTTGAAGCTACTGACTCTGAAACCCTAAACCTGCTGTGTCATCTCTGGAGCTGTAGCCAGTCCCTGGCAGTTGAATCATTAACTGAGTTAGAACACAGGCACTTAACAAGTACGCAGCACTGTATATTAGTAAATACCACGATACAACTGGGACTCTGGGCTCATTGGGCCCAATAAAAACCCTCTTGGTAAGCATTCAGGCTTAGTGTGTACCCAGAGGACAGGGTCTTCTGGTGGAGAAGGCAAAATAAATGAGAAGAGTGAGGCTAATGCAACCTTGGGGACTTTCCTGGTGGTTGAGCAGTTATGACTCCAGGCTTCCAATGCAGGGAGCATGGGTTCAATCCTTGCTTGGGGAATTAAGACCCTGAATGCTGCATGGTAAAGCCAACAAACAAACAAAAATAATGTGACCTCAGGTGTGTGGGTTCCTAGGGTGACCCTAAGGGCTGACCCAGGCAAGGCTGAAAATCTGGGACTGGTCCCACCCAGACTCCCTGATTCTGAATTTCCTTGGCAAAGGCTGACATGTCCATATACTAATGTCAGGCTTGGCTTAGAGATGGAGTTGATAGAATCAGGTAGGAGAAATCAGGGAGGAAAGAGGCAGCACCCAATAATTTAGAAAAAATATAGATTTGTATTATTCTTGGCTGGCTTGCCACTCAATGCCATGAAAACCTCGATCACACCATCATCTGCAATAAATCACATGAGATCTCAAGGAAGGAAGTTATAACTGTCAGTTCAGTTCAGTTCAGTCACTCAGTCTTGTCCGACTCTTTGCAACCCCATGAACTGCAGCAAGCCAGGCCTCTCTGTCCATCACCAACTCCCGGAGTTCACCCAGACTCACATCCATCGAGTCAGTGATGCCATCCAGCCATCTCATCCTCTGTCGTCCCCTTCTCCTCCTGCCCCCAATCCCTCCCAGCATCAGAGTCTTTTCCAATGAGTCAGCTCTTCGCATCTGGTAATCAAAGTATTGGAGTTCCAACTTCAACATCAGTCCTTCCAATGAACACCCAGGACTGATATCCTTTAGAATGGACTGGTTGGATCTCCTTGCAGTCCAAGGGACTCTCAAGAGTCTTCTCCAACACCACAGTTCAAAAGCATCAATTCTTTGGTGCTCAGCTTTCTTCACAGTCCAACTCTCACATCCATACATGACCACTGGAAAAACCATCACTACCTACTTAATTCTTCTGCCCAACCTTTTTATTTATTAAGCCACTCAGACATCTTAATTTTGATGCAATACTTTCAATCCATTTACACTTTAATTTCCTGCTATCATCTTGTACTAATGGGCATTCTACACTGGGCTTGTGGTTATGAATACTTCTCAAGAACTCATGTGTACAGTCTTGAGTACATGCAAGGTCCCACCCCTCCAGTTTTAACATAAGACTCCCACACGCACCTTGAACTCTCATTAAACTGTAGTACAGGCAAGTCAGTACAAAACAGTCCAGCTTTGTGGGACACCTCCACAAGAAAGAAAGTGTACTTAGTTCCAGATTTCTTTTCCTGTAGCTAACGAGCCCTGAAGAAAGATGTCAGATGTTTTCTTTCTGTCCTATGGTCAGTTCTACCCATCAGGCTTCCTTGCCTCCTCTCCTGCTCTTCTATCTAATTCCTCTCCACCGTTTTGAGGTTTGACTGAGTGAGCCATGAAACACAGAGTGGGATGTGAAAGTAGAAGATTATGATAACGAAACATCCACATGGCGTGGGGGAGGGGAGGCAGGTGGCATTTGAGCAGTGAATTCTAGAAACTTTTAAATCCTAACTCATGAAAAGATCATTTTCCTGCCTTCATTAATTATTTAAAAAAAAAATAAAATAAAAAGAATCCAACTTTTTTTTTTAAATCACAGAATATGGCCTGTGTTGGAGACAGACAAAGTTGTAAGAAGCTTGATAGATGGAATACTTACTGATAAGAAAATGATTTTTGTACCATCATATATCAATATCTCCTTAACAATAGAGAGGTAAGTACAGCACAAAACACCTAAAATACTAAAACACTGATAGAGCTATCATTATGGAGAGCCTTTCAGTTGTGAAAGTTGCCATGGAAACTCTCCATGCCTGGGGAAAACAGTTAAGTTGCCTCTGTTATTACCTTACCCAGTCTATAAAAAGAGGATGAATCATTTTCTCTACTACATCCACCGTCTCCGCCCAATCTTTGCCAGAGACAAGGAAAGACAGTTTAAAGAGAATGCAATATGGTGAACTAGCTAAAAATAAAGAAGCCTGCTGGGGTTTTGATTAAGACTGCATTGAATCTATAGACCAATTGGGGGAGAATGAACATATTTAACATTATTGAGTCTTCAAACCCAAGAGCACAAAGAACACAATATACCTCTTCTTTTTATTTTTTCATCTTTTTCAATATGTGTACATATTGAAACTACAGCATCATGTAGCTTTCAGTGTACAAGTCTTACGCACTTTTTCTCAGGTTTACCCCAAAGTATTTCAAATCTTTGATGCTATTGCAAATGACATTTTAAAAGATCTCTATTTTCCATTATTTGTTACTTGCATGTGTTTGATTCTTGCATTTTGATCTGTATTTAGCAACCTTGCTGTACTCACTTTTAGTAGCTTTTTTGTAGATTCTAACAGATATTTTTACATAAATGATCATATTGTCTGTAAATCAAGACACTTTGGCTTCTTCTTTTTTCCAATCTTTATGTTTTCTAGTTCTTGCCCTATCACACTGGCTAGAACCTCCTGTTGCAATGTCAGAGAGGACTGATGAAAGCGCACGTCCAAGCGTTGTCTCCGATCTTAGGAGGAAAGTAGTCACAATTTCATAATTCAGAATGATACCAGCTGTAGATTTTTTTCATTTGCTCTTTACCAGGTTGAAGAAGTTCCCTTCTATTATTATTTTGATGAGAGTCTTCATCAAGAGTAGATGTGAATTTTGTCAAAAGTTTTACTGAATATATTAAGAGGATCGTTGGTCTTTCCATTTTACTTTGCTAACATAAGGAATCACACTGAGTCGTTCTAAAGATTAAACTAACCCTGCTCTGTAATGTCTTTGACTTTTGGGTCAGCATAATACTTACCTCATAAACTGATTTGGAAAGTATTCTCTCCTCTTATCCTTTCAGGAATAGCTTGTGTGAAATGGTATTATTTCTTTTTTAAACATTTTATAGAATTCCCAGTGAAGTCATTTGAGCCAGTTGCTTAACCTCTTAGTTAAACAAGAAGTTCCTCAAAGGCAGTCGCTGCTTTTAAAGTACCATATTATAGATATGCAGTAAAAACTCAAGAGGTGGAGAAATTGATTAAATGGATTCTGGTGCTATTGCTCTGTGAACTCTTAGCATCAGGATTCATTGACATTTACAAAAATAAGCCCAGACCTTCATATTTTTGCCTTTACTCACATAAGAGTTTAAGCAAGAGTTTGTTAATATAAGAAGGTGAGAATGGTATATAGCAGTGCTTTCTTTATACTTGCATAATATTTTAATTGTGAGTATTAAAAGACACACACACACACAAAGAGCGAGATAGATATAAAGAAAGAAAGGAAGAACAGAAAAAAAAATTAAATGCAAACCAGACAACTCTCAGGTTATTTTAACTGACAACAAAAATTAACTCTGATGTCCAAGATTTTAAACTGAAAAACATTCATCTTTTCTTTCATACAGATTTCTTCCTGAACGTGCTGTGGCAGCCATATATCATGTACAGGATATTCAATTTGAAGCAGTGATTGGCCACAAAATCAAAATGAAATGAATAAATGAGCTCCAGGCCGAGATGTATGCACCTTAATGATGTGGAACTGAATTTAGAGTCAATGCTTCAAAGCTCTATTTCACATTTTTCAAAGCTGTTAATATTAAAAAACATTGGTTTGGCATTAGCCATGGTAGAATGAACAAGACTAATCACCTGTCTTTCTATTTCTCAAGATTATACATGCAGTTTTAATAGATCCATTTTTCATCTATGCCTCTTAAAAACTTGTATGCTTAAGTAAACATCCTTAAGAGGTCATTTTTCTTTAACAGATTTCATTTCTTTTCTTTTCATTTAAAGGTGGACAAAGCTACCTCCCTGAGAGTAAATACAAAAAGAACTTATTTACACAGGGACATTTTAAGACTGTTCTTAAAGTAAATCTGCTGGCCACAGAATGTCAGCAAGTACGCAGTGTGAGCTAGCAATTAGAGACCAAGTTTAAGCAGATGGCTGTACTCCAAAAAAGAGACAGATTACACCTATGCAGGTCAACATTTGGAAGCTCTCTCTTGCTTCTCCCTTTTTCGTCAGCCCATAACAGTGCTTTCTTACCTTATTCTGTTCCTGATATAGATTTTACATCCACCAAGAGTGTGCCCTCCATACTTTCTGCCCTTTTCATGCTGCTGCTGCTAAGTCACTTCAGTCGTGTCCGACTGTGCGACCCCATAGACAGGAGCCCACCAGGCTTCCCCGTCCCTGGGATTCTCCAGGCAAGAACACTGGAGTGGGTTGCCATTTCCTTCTCCAATGCAGGAAAGTGAAAGGTGAAAGTGAAGTTGCTCAGTCGTGTCCGACCCTCAGCCACCCCATGGACTGCAGCCTACCAGGCTCCTCCATCCATGGGATTTTCCAGGCAAGAGTACTGGAGTGGGGTGCCATTGCCTTCTCCATAGTCACTTAAAATACTGTGACATTGCCAAAGGTGACTCTCTCTTGAATCTCAGGGTATCCGAAATTTTAACCCCATGTTAACCTCTTTCTTTGTAGTTTATGCTTTCACATATTATTGGTACCAGAGATGTTTAGACAGCTTTGAGCTTCAAAAATGAAAGCTAATGCAGAGATGCTAGGCTGGCTACTTAATACTGTACTGTGGATCTGAGAGATGGGAGGAAAAACAGAGTTGTTTTTTTTATATATATATATAAAAATAGAAAAAAAATCTGACTTCAAGTACATCAAGGATAATCTAGTTTTCTCTGTTTTTCACTAATGCTATAGACTGCTTTGGCTTAGACTATCCTCCTGTTTTATCCTAAGTGAAAGTATATGATTAAATGCAAATCATTAATAAAAACGATATTTTAAAAACAAATGATAAATATGTTGCTATGCTTTTAAAAAATAACCTCTTGTAGTTATAAAATTAAGAGTTTTGATCTCTAAGCTCTGAGCCTCTGAGCATCTTTCAGGAAGCAAGGATCTGGGTATTATCAAGCAGACAGAGTTTACAGATGTAGAGAGGGATAGGGGGTTCTCCCAACTCCAGCTTCTTTGACTGTTAGGTTTACACACTGAAACTTACTGAGTCCTTTGTATGTGAGGCACTGCACAGAGTACTATCGTTTTGAGACTTTTTTCTTATTCACTTCAATTCAGTTCAGTCAGTCAGTCGTATCCAACTCTTTGCACCCCATGGACTGCAGCACGCCAGGCTTCCCCGTCCATCACCAACTCCCAGAGCTTGCTCAAACTCATGTCCTTTGAGTCAGTGATGCCATCCAACTGTCTCATCCTCTGTTGTCCCCTTCTCCTCCTGCCTTCAATGTTTCCCAGAATCAGGGTCTTTTCCAATGAGTCAGTTCTTCACATCAGGTGGCCAAAGTTTTGCAGCTTCAGCTTCAGCATCAGTCCTTTAATATTTGTTCATGATTTTTGTTTCGATTGCTTGCCTTAAAATCAAGAACTTTATGAGTGGAAGCTTAAAATGTATTATTATTATTTTAGTCATTATTTATTTATTTGACTGCACCACATGGCACGTGGGATCCTAGTTCCCTGGCCAGAGATCAAACCCTGCATTGGAAGTGCGGAGTCCTAACCACTGGACCACTGGGGAAGTCCTCAAAAGGTATTATCTTAAAAGTACGATTACAAAACTTCAAAAGAGAAATATGTAAAGTAAAAAAGTATAAACCTATCCCCCACAGTCCCATTCCCTAGCGATCAGGCTATTAATGAACATCTTCCCATCTTTTTCTACTGCACGTATGAGCACACATATGACAAATACATTCTTTTACTGCATGTGTTACAGTAATTGTTTCAAAATGTGTACTATATCCTGTAACTTGTTTTCTTGGCTCACCAAAATATCCCCAAAGCCTTTTCTTTCAGCATATAAAATTTAACCACATCCTTGTTCATGGGCACATAGTACTAAATGGTACTATATTTAACTGTTCCCTTGTCATATAACATTTAGGATGTTTCCAGATTTTCTCAATTTATTTCCTTTTTTATTTACTTAACAAACACTTATTGAGGGTTAGCCACAGTTCTAGACTTCATTCACTTCAGTGAATGAAGCAAACTCTTTTCCTTAATGTGGCTCTCATGCAGGAGGTAAGACAAACAGACTAAATGAGAGACAGAGGAGGATGTACATGTACATAGAGCTGATTCACTTTGTCGTACAGCAGAACCTAACGCCACAGTGTGAAGCAACTACTCAGTGCACGTGTGCTCAGTCGTGTCCAACTCTTTGCAACCCTATGGACTGTAGCCCACGAGATTCCTCTCTTCGTGGAATCTCCCAGGCAAGAATACTGGAGTGGGTTGCCACTTCCTACTGCAGGGGATCTTCCCAACACAGGGAACCTGTGTCTCCTGCGCTGGCAGGGAGATTCTTTACCACGGCGCCACTGGGAAGCCCACAAGCAACTGTACTCCAATTAAAAAAATAAAATCGAAGAGTCAAGGAAGAACTCTGAGAACCAACATCTTGGGGTAGAAATATGTGTGAAGTGAAAGCATGGCCCATTCAAATATCTAGGGAAAGGAAAGAGAAAATTCTGACAAAGACACAAACTTTTCTGAAGAACTCTATGAGAGTCACTGAAGCCAGAGTGGATGAACAAGTGGGCAGAATTGCAGGCAATGAGCCGAGAGAGACATCAGATTATTGGACATCACGTAGGCCACCGTGATAAGTTGATTTTTCTGAGTGCGAGAGGAAGGAACTGAGGAATTTGAGCTAGGGACTGACCCAAATAAATTAAATCCCAATGTTAGGTGCAAAAAAACCCTTTCCTTTTTAATTCAACTTAATTTTTTGGCTTTCAGCTTTTGTGAGTGAAACTCAGAGTAATACCTGGGAACACAAATATTGAGATCTTTTGCCTGTTTTCCCTACATAGTTTGGCTATTGATTCTTCCTTATATGTTCCTGCTGTGCTTTTAAATATTTTATTGTGACAATCTCCATCTCATAAATCTCCTCAAAGGGCCTCACTCCCACTGAAACCCTAGTTCCAAGGCTACCTCCTGGGTGTGCAGGTCCCTGGACATACCCAGGCATGCTTGTGGGTTCTTGTCTACATAAAGAAGTTGGTTAACAATGTATTACAGGGACTTCCCTGATGGTGCAGTGGTTAAGACTCCGCACTTACACTGCAGGGGCACTGGTTCAATCTCTGGTCAGGGAATTAAGATCCCACATGCTGCTTGGCCAAAAAAAAAAAAAATACATATATATATACACACACACCCCTCGTCCAAGGTAAGGAGCAATGGCTGCGCTTTGCTGGAGCAGCCGTGAAGGGATACCCCACGCCCAAGGTAAGAGAAACCCAAGTAAGACGGTAGGTGTTGCAAGAGGGCATCAGAGGGCAAACACACTGAAACCATACTCACAGAAAACTAGTCAATCTAATCACACTAGGACCACAGCCTTGTCTAACTCAATGAAACTAAGCCATGCCCGTGGGGCAACCCATGATGGGCAGGTCATGGTGGAGAGATCTGACAGAATGTGGTCCATTGGAGAAGGGAATGGTAAACCACTTCAATATTCTTGCCTTGAGAACCACATGAACAGTATGAGAAGGCAAAATGATAGGATACTGAAAGAGAAACTCCCCAGGTCAGTAGGTGCCCAATATGCTACTGGAGATCAGGGGAGAAATAACTCCAGAAAGAATGAAGGGATGGAGCCAAAGCAAAAAGAATACCCAGCTGTGGATGTGACTGGTGATAGAAGCAAGGTCCGATGCCATAAAGAGCAATATTGCATAGGAACCTGGAATGTCAGGTCCATGAATCAAGGCAAATTGGAAGTGGTCAAACAAGGGATGGCAGGAGTGAATGTCGACATTCTAGGAATTAGCGAACTGAAATGGACTGAAATGGGTGAATTTAACTCAGATGACCATTATATCTACTACTGCGGGCAGGAATCCCTCAGAAGAAATGGAGTGGCCATCATGGTCAACAAAAGAGTCTGAAATGCAGTACTTGGATGCAATCTCAAAAATGACAGAATGATCTCTGTTCATTTCCAAGGCAAACCATTCAATATCACAGTAATCCAAGTCTGTGCCCCAACCAGTAACGCTGAAGAAGCTGAAGTTGAACGGTTCTATGAAGACCTACAAGACCTTTTAGAACTAACACCCAAAAAAGATGTCCTTTTCATTATAGGGGACTGGAATGCAAAAGTAGGAAGTCAAGAAACACCTGGAGTAACAGGCAAATTTGGCCTTGAATACAGAATGAAGCAGGGCAAAGACTAATGGAGTTTTGCCAAGAAAATGCACTGGTCATAACAAACACCCTCTTCCAACAACACAAGAGAAGACTCTATACATGGATATCACCAGATGGTCAACACCGAAATCAGATTGATTATATTCTTTGCAGCCAAAGATGGAGAAGCTCTATACAGTCAGCAAAAACAAGACCAGGAGCTGACTGTGGCTCAGACCATGAACTCCTTATTGCCAAATTCAGACTTAAGTTGAAGAAAGTAGGAAAACCACTAGACCATTCAGGTATGACCTAAATCAAATCCCTTATGATTATACAGTGGAAGTGAGAAATAGATTTAAGGGCCTAGATCTGATAGATAGAGTGCCTGATGAACTATGGAATGAGGTTCGTGACATTGTACAGGAGACAGGGATCAAGACCATCCCCATGGAAAAGAAATGCAAAAAAGCAAAATGGCTGTCTGGGGAGGCCTTACAAATAGCTGTGAAAAGAAGAGAAGCGAAAAGCAAAGGAGAAAAGGAAAGATATAAACATCTGAATACAGAGTTCCAAAGAATAGCAAGAAGAGATAAGAAAGCCTTCTTCAGCAATCAATGCAAAGAAATAGAGGAAAACAACAGAATGGGAAAGACTAGGGATCTCTTCAAGAAAATCAGAGATACCAAAGGAACATTTCATGCAAAGATGGGCTCGATAAAGGACAGAAATGGTATGGACCTAACAGAAGCAGAAGATATTAAGAAGAGATGGCAAGAATACACAGAAGAACTGTACAAAAAAGATCTTCACAACCCAGATAATCACAATGGTGTGATCACTCACCTAGAGCCAGACATCCTAGAATGTGAAGTCAAGTGGGCCTTAGGAAGCATCACTACGAACAAAGCTAGTGGAGGTGATGGAATTCCAGTGGAGCTATTTCAAATCCTGAAAGATGATGCTGTGAAAGTGCTGCACTCAATATGTCACCAAATTTGGAAAACTCAGCAGTGGCCACAGGACTGGAAAAGGTCAGTTTTCATTCCAATCCCAAAGAAAGGCAATGCCAAAGAATGCTCAAACTACCGCACAATTGCACTCATCTCACACACTAGTAAAGTAACGCTCAAAAGTCTCCAAGCCAGGCTTCAGCAATATGTGAACCGTGAACTTCCTGATGTTCAAGCTGGTTTTAGAAAAGGCAGAGGAACCAGAGATCAAATTGCCAACATCCACTGGATCATGGAAAAAGCAAGAGAGTTCCAGAAAAGCATCTATTTCTGCTTTATTGACTATGCCAAAGCCTTTGACTGTGTGGATCACGATAAACTGTCGAAAATTCTGAAAGAGATGGGAATACCAGACCACCTGATCTGCCTCTTGAGAAATTTGTATGCAGGTCAGGAAGCAACAGTTAGAACTGGACATGGAACAACAGACTGGTTCCAAATAGGAAAAGGAGTTCGTCAAGGCTGTATATTGTCACCCTGTTTATTTAACTTCTATGCAGAGTACATCATGAGAAACGCTGGACTGGAAGAAACACAAGGTGGAATCAAGATTGCCGGGAGAAATATCAATAACCTCAGATATGCAGATAACACCACCTTTATGGCAGAAAGCAAAGAAGAACTAAAAAGCCTCTGGATGAAAGTGAAAGTGGAGAGTGAAAAAGTTGGCTTGAAGCTCAACATTCAGAAAACGAAGATCATGGCATCTGGTCCCATCACTTCATGGGAAATAGATGAGGAAACAGTGGAAACAGTGTCAGACTTTATTTTTCTGGGCTCCCTAATCACTGCAGATGGTGACTGCAGCCATGAAATTAAAAGACGCTTACTCCTTGGAAGGAAAGTTATGACCAACCTAGATAGCATATTCAAAAGCAGAGACATTACTTTGCCAACAAAGGTTCGTCTAGTCAAGGCTATGGTTTTTCCTGTGGTCATGTATGGATGTGAGAGTTGGACTGTAAAGAAGGCTGAGCACCGAAGAATTGATGCTTTTGAACTGTGGTGTTGGAGAAGACTCTTGAGAGTCCCTTGGACTGCAAGGAGATCCAACCAGTCCATTCTGAAGGAGATCAGCCCTGGGATTTCTTTGGAAGGAATGATGCTAAAGCTGAAACTCCAGTACTTTGGCCACCTCATGCAAAGAGTTGACTCATTGGAAAAGACTCTGATGCTGGGAGGGATTGGGGGCAGGAGGAGAAGGGGACGACAGAGGATGAGATGGCTGGATGGTATCACTGACTCGATGGATGTGAGTCTGAGTGAACTCCGGGAGTTTGTGATGGACAGGGAAGCCTGGCGTGCTATGATTCATGGGGTCGCAAAGAGTCGGACACGACTGAGAGACTGATCTGATCTGATATATATATAATATTATAAATATATATATTATAAAATTCACAAGTCCATTTAAGTATAGAGATCTATTGATGAAGATTTAGAATAAAAGGGCTTCCCTGATAACTCAATTGGTAAAGAAACCACCTGCAATGCAAGAGACCCCTCTTCAATTCCTGGGTTGGGAAGATCCCCTGGAGAAGGAAACAGCTACCCACTCCAGTATTCTGGCCTGGAGAATTCCATGGATTTTATAGTCCATGGGGTCCCAAAAAGTTGGACATAACTGAGCAACTTTCACTTTAGAATAATAAAAATTTTAATTATTGTCCACGCAATGCATGTAAAGATTCTTCCCAATATTTTTTCTTATTTGGTCCAAGAGTCATTTTCTTTTCTTTATTATCAAATGAGCCATGTGTGCATGCTCAGTTGCCTCCAACTCTGCAACCTTCTCCATGAAATTTTCCAGGCAAGGATACTGGAATGGGTTGCCATTTCTTCCTCCAGGGGATTTTCCCGACCCAGGGATCGAAAGTGTGTCTCTTCCATCTCCTGCATTGGCAGGCAGATTCTTTACCACTGTGCCACCTTGGGTGCCCCCATCAAATGAGCCACTTGTTGCTAATTTCTTATCTTTCAACACAAGAAAGAGGTAGTAATGCTATAATTTCTCATAATACCATGGTGCTTGTAACATGTTTGTATTAAAATAATATGAATCTTCCTGCCTCTAAAATCTCTCCTACCATATATATTTCATGCTAGTTACATTGTTACTCTTGATTTTGCATCATCCATTGTGCTACTTGTAAATACTAGCTTCCAGTCACTCAAGGACTGTTATGGCACTTCCTAGATAATAACCACAAATTCAGACCTGACCCAAAGTGTGCAGAAAATGTGAATAATTTGTTTTCTGGTCATGTTAAATGTATCATTTAAGATGTTATAGAATAACACCAAACAGCACATCTTCTAACTACGTCTTGCCTTGAAATCTTTGCTGGTGCTGCTAAGTCACTTCAATCGTGTCCAACTCTGTACGACCCCACAGACGGCAGCCCACCAGGCTCCCCCGTCCCTGGGATTCTCCAGGCAAGAACACTGGAGTGGGTTGCCATTTCCTTCTCCAATGCATGAAAGTGAAAAATGAAACTGATTTAGGTAATAATTATTGAAAAAAATGAAAATGTGATCTTTTTGAATACTGACTGTACCTTGCCTCTCATACACCATCACCAGCAGGAAGGGAATTGTAGACATAACAAAATAAATAACCTCATATATGCAAAAATATCTGTTCCTCATCTGGGAGGGCTTAACACTAACCAGGGAGAACATGGCATCACCACATCGATCAGAAGTGTCCATTGGTCACCTGGACAGTAGAGGAGTCTGGGGGAGAATGGATACATATATATGTATGGCTGAGACCCTTTGCTGTCCACCAGAAACTATCACAACATTGTTGACAGGTCACAAAGAGTCAGACACGATTTAGCAATTGAGCAACAACAATACTCCAATATAAAATAAAAAGCTAAAACATTTTTTTTTAATTTGAAAAATTAGAGAAAGAAGAGTCTGTTGTGATGAAGAATCTTGAAAGCCTTCAGAAGTGATAAGTGTATCCACTCTCAAAGGACTGCTTGATCCATGTGGTATCCATGGTATCCCAAAGGGGATTGGGTAACTGCCCTAAATACCAGTGGCAAGGAGCATAAGGACACCTGAAACCACCTCGAGAGCCCTCGGGTGTTTATACAACAGAAGTGGCAGCATGGTTTACACATAGACAGTGAAAGTGGATGCCTGAGCCCACATATATGGCCTGAGCAGTGAACCTTAGACAGTGCAGACCCTTAAATTAGATCTACATCCAAAATAAATGAGAATCACCCCCATATCAGCATGTCAGCGTCACCCCAAGTGCCTAAGTTCAAACAATCTTGCAAAAGAAATATTTTGTCAGCCAGCAGCAGTAGTCTGATCACTAGACACCTCTCCTAGAACTGGAATCTAGAGATGAGCCCCAGGGTGATGTTGTAGGTACAAGAGCAGCTCAGGACATCTGGTCAACCCCATGTGCAGAGACAGACAGCACCCCAAATGGAGAAACAGGGCCAGCACCAAAGAGAACTTAGAACATTTCAGAGAAGGCACTTCAAAGAGGTACAGGAGTGGGGCAAGGGACATGCATGCCCTGGTCTAAGAGTACTAGTGTCCAGGGACTTCCCTAGTGGTCCAGTGGTTAGGACTCTGCACTTCCAGTGCAGGAGGCATGGGTTCGATTCCTGGTTGGAGAACTAAGATCCCACATGCTGCATGGCATGATCAAAAAATAAATATGTGTAATGGAGCCTGGTTCCTCCAGATTTATGCATAGCTTAAAGGGGTGCCAAAGTAGATGTATGACTGAAGAAAAAATTTTCAGCTAGTCTCGGATCTAAACCTTATATTATGCATATAAAAATGTTTACAAAGATGAGATAACATCTAACCTTCAAATTCCCACTTATACAGGGCATGATGCCCAAAAGATTCATCCAGGCAAGGCTCAATTCCCTTGCATCACAACGGTCATGTGTGATCATGTTGGAAATGCAAACTCTCAGGGCCCACCCCAGATTTGCATAATTAGAGTCTTTATTTTTTTTTCACGGTACTTTTATAAAGGACCCCTACTGATTGATGGAGTTTCCTTGGTGGCTCAGATGGTAAAGAATCTGCCTGCAGTGAAGAAGACCTGCCTTTAATCCCTGGGTTGGGAAGATACCCTAGAGAAGGGAATGGCAACCCACTCCAGTATTCTTGCCTGGAAAATCCCATGGACAGAGGAACCTGTCGGGCTATAGTCCATGAGGTCACAAAAGAATCGGACACGACTGAGCAACTAACACTTTAATTTTTTCACTTCAGGTGATTGATATGTACATTAAAGCTTGGAAGGCACGCTTTTTAGGACATCAGCTTTGAATTTAGTGTGGCACCAAGTTAGAATTGCTGCTGCTGCTGCTAAGTCGCTTCAGTCGTGTCCGACTCTGTGCAACCCCATAGACAGGAGCCCACCAGGCTCCCCCTTCCCTGGGATTCTCCAGGCAAGAACAATGGAGTGGGTTGCCATTTCCTTCTCCAATGCAGGAAAGTGAAAAGTGAAAGTGAAGTCACTCAGTCATGTCTGACTCTCAGCCACCTCATGGACTGCAGCCTACCAGGCTCCTCCATCCATGGGATTTTCCAGGCAAGAGTACTGGAGTTGGGTATGCTACACCCGGTCAAATTTGTCTGTCAACTGCTTGCAACAAGGTTGGGATTGTAGGAAAATCAAGTAACACAAATTTGATGGATGTTGTCTTGGTCTGTTTAGGCTAGTATGATAAAAATACCATAAACTAGGCAGCTTATAAACAACAGAAATTTATTTCTCATCATTCTGGAGTCTGGGAAGTCATAGATCAGGATGCTGGTGTCAACTAAAAAAAGACGTGCAACTTGAGAGTTGCAAGTTAAGTTTTATTTGGGGCAAAATGAGGACTGCAGCCCGGGAGGAGGCATCTCGGATAGCTCTGAGAGACTGCTTCAAAGCAGCAGTGGGGAAAAGTCAATATATAAGGTTTTGGTGAAGAGGAAGTTCCATGAAGCACTCACTTTACAAAAGATTTTTTGTTAGTCATGAGAATCTGATGTCACCATGAAGGGATTTAATGTTTCTCTAGATATGAGATGCAAGGATTGAGATCATAAAATCTGTTCCTAAGAACATCCAACTATCTAAAGACATGTCCCTCCAGATTCTCTGGAGCACAGAGTGCCTCACTCCACCCTGAACTCCCTCAGGAGTTGTTGAAGGTCAACAGCTGCAGCAGCATGGGGTTCAATCTCTGTACAGGCAGATGGCAAATGCCTTTGTTGTTCACTTGTTGGCAATATTCTTGGTAAGTGCCAATGTGTAGTTGACACTGGCAAATTAAATGTTTGGTGAAGGCTTTTTTGCCCATGTACACGGCAGAAGGGGTGAGAGATTCCTCTAGGATCTCTTTAATATGGGCACTGAAACTAACACAACTATATTGTAAAGCAACTATACTCCAATAAAAAATTATAATAATAAGGGCATTAATCCCATTTACAAGGCCTCTGTCTCCCTGAACTAGTCATCTCCCAAAGGCCCCATCTCCAAATACCATTACACTGGGGATTAGCTTTCAACATACACATTTTGGAGGAACACAAAGATTCCTTCTACAGCAGGAATCTTTTATAGAAACAGTAATCACTGGGACCTCTCTGGTGGTCCAAGGGCTAAGACTCCATGTTCCCAATGCACAGGGTCTGAGTTCAATCCCTGGTCAGGAAGCTAGATCCCACATGCCACAGCTAAGACTCAGCACAGTCAAATAAAAAATATATTTTTAAAAAAAACCATAATCACAGTTTGACTTACACAGGATGCAATCATTTCCCATTCAAATTAGCTTTACAAATTCAATGTGCAGGTAAAAAATAGTCATAAATTCACATCAGAAACTTATGAAAAGCAAAACTTTTGTCTATTGCACTCTAATAATGAACCATTATTTCAATAGAAACTTTGCTACTCTCAAATGTGAAATTTTTAAAATAATTTTAAAATACGAAGTTAATTTGTGTAAATTAAGAGAACTATTTTAGCACAAAGCTCAACACCTAAATTGCCTATTCTAATATCTAGTTCAAAGAGCTAGAATTTTTCTTTTGGTTGCTCAATATCTTTTTCATTCTGATGGCTCTTTACTCATTAGTTCATACTGTGTTGAATTATTTTGGTGCATTTAGCCCTCACTTTCTCTTCCATTATATTCATTTCATTCTCTTTTCAGCCTCCCTTTTCCAAGCTCCTACCCACACTCTGATCTGGCCTGAAAACATACCCAATTTTTCAATCATAAAAGTTACACTCTGTGTAGGAGGAAAAGAAGACCACTCAATACTGAATTCAATTGGGAATTATATAAATTAAATACTTTAAACAATATTATAGCTTTAGCCTACCTAGTTATATAATAATATTGCAAATTTGAGTGCTTCTTTTCATCTTGTGAATCCAACATACATAATATCCAACATACAAAATAAACAGATGTAAACAATTTACAGACTGTTCTTAAACCAAACAAGTTTTTTTCTATGTAGTTTTTTTCTTGTAGTTTCTACAAGAAAAGATATTCATTCAGCATGAATTTTCTTTAAAAACTTGATTTGCTTTAAAAAATTGATAGGAAATGGATTATACTAGGCTGTAGAAAAATGAGAGATTAAGGTGTGATTCTTTAAAGAAGATTACAACAGAATAGGGCACCAAGTACACTATAAATAATTGTTCACAAAAGAAAAATGGAGTTAGTGCCAATGAAAATTACTAACAAAGTGCTTTGTGAATAGAAAGCATGATTAATTTGGGGTGGGAAGGCCAGTCTTTACTGATGAAAGGTAGTTTAAGATATTAAATGTTCTGTGTCAATAACATTAGAGATGAATCCAAAGGCGTCTCCTCTTTCTCACCAAGCTCATTGAAATCTGACTCCTCAGTGTAAGACTTCTTTGTGGCCAATAACTTAATTCACAGTAAAAGAGACAGATTGCTGCTGATTTGGGCTGAGCTGGACAATTTCTAGACAACATTCTGGCCATTATGCCTCAAGGTCAAGGTGACCTTTGCTGAAAGTGGGTAAAGCACACTTAATGATTTATTAATTTATTTTTAATTGGAATATAAATGTTTTACAATGTTGTATTGACGCACACTTTTGACAATCCATATGATTTGTAGAGATGAGTAGTCCTTTCCTTCCCCGCTATGTCCCCAAGGCCTTCACTTATCATCCCTAAGCCCTGGGAGCTAGTGCTCTCCGATTCCTTTTCTTCTGGTGCTGGTAGTTGTTCTTGAAGGCAATTGCATGCATGCATAGTCGTGTCTAACTCTTTGCAACCCCATGGACTATAGCCCGCCAGGCTCCTCTGTGTATGGGATTCTCCAGACAAAAATACTGGAGTGGGTTGCCAGGCCCTCCTCCTGGGGATCTTCCTGGCTCAGGGATCGAACCCATGTCTCTTATGTCTCCTGCATTGGCAGGCGGGTTCTTTACCACTAGCACCACTTGGGAAGCCTGACTTTTCCAACACAGATTTCAAATTTGTTATTACCTGCTTTTTAATCATTCCCGATTGAATCCCAGGAAAACTCACCTGTCAGTTATAGCAGTAAGTAAGTAAAGCCGCTCAGTCGTGTCTGACTCTTTGCGACCCCATGGACTGTAGCCTACCAGGCTCTGAGGAGCCTTTCAGTCCATGGAATTTTCCAAGCAAGAGTACTGGAGTGGGTTGCCATTTCCTTCTCCAAGTTATAGCAGTGGTCCCCAACAATTCTGGCACCAGGGACTGGTTTCGGGGAAGACAATTTTTCATGGCTGGGGTAAGAGGGGCGGGCAGGGGTTGGGTTCAGGATGATTCAAGCACATTGCATTACTGTGCACTTTATTTCTATTATTATTACATCAGCTCCACTTCAAATCATCAGACATTAGATCCTGGAGGTTGGGGACCCCTGAGTTAAAGAATGTCTTGGAGGACAGCTTGTCCTTTTGACATGGCCTGAAAATAGATTTGAGGGAAGTAAAATCAAAGATCCCTAGGGCTCTGGGAATCCTGGAAATCTAGGTCTGACTCATTATTCTCATCAGCATGGGAACTGTTAACGTGTTTTATTGACACTTGCGTAACATCGCTCCATGGTGGCTGCATCGTATCAAAGTCTGTATACTCTTCACAGAAGGTGTTGCCCTTTTGTTTCAGAACTTGCTAAACAGCAGAAAGTTGAGCTTTATGAACTTTGGCTGGCAAAGCTTAAACAGAAGCAAACACACCTAACATATTTGGGAGTGGTGTCAACACAAATGTCAAATCAAATGCTCTCAATCTGCCAAGGCCCCTGCCAAGTGGAGGCCTGATGATTTTGGTATGTTTGTTCAGTCTCAGTTAAAGAAATTCATTGTTGGAACTGAAACACGACCTTTGTTCACACAGAAGTTTGTCTTAGTTCAGTCAGTTTGAGAGTGGGCTAAATCTAGAGTAGAAACTAGAAAAGATGTCTCAATTCCTACTTTTAGTGGCAGGGGAGGGGGAACCTGGGGAGTGAGAAAAGCTGTTTCATTATTGCTTGCTTGCTTTTTCTATATAATTTTATTTATTTTTTCATTTATTCGTTTATTTTTGGCTGTGCTGGGTCGTCATTGCTGCAGCCTGTGGAATCTTCCCAGACCAGGGACCTAACCCGTATCCACTGCACTAACAAGTGGATTCTTAACCTGAATCCCTGAATGACCAGGGAAATCTGTTATTGCCTGCCTTCCTGGTTTTTAAGGAACAGTAACTTTTTAGAAACAAAGAAATTGCGGAAATAGAGACGAAAACACATTTTCATGCATCAGGGACCAAAAAATGTTTTGCCAAGTAGATAAAGGAATATGAGTAGCCTGATGATGTTTGTTGTGGTAAAACAAGATACTGGAGCAAATAACCTCACATTTCCAGTGGTTAATTAATGCAATGAAAGTGTGTTTCTTATTCATATAAAGGACCCAGGCAGGTGTGTCTAGTCAAAGGGCAGCCTTCATACTTATTCCAGGGTGCACGGCTCTTCAGTTTTGTAGTTCTGTTTTCTAGGATCTCAGAGTTCTCTGAAGTGGATGGTGAAAGAGAGAATGGGGAAGAATAGAGAAGCCTCATCCACTTCTAAGAAATCTGCAGCCTCATTGGATCCACAGATGACTGAAAAAACAAAAATGTGTTACATCCACACTGTGGAATATTATTCAGCCTTTAAAAAGGAAGGAAGTGCTCACATGCTGTAACATGGGTGAACTTTTTGAAGACATCACATTAAGTGAAACAAGCCAGACACAAGAGGGCAAATACCATATACTTCCAGTTATATGAGGCATCTAGAATAGTCCAATACAGACAGAGTAGAACAGTGGTTATCAGGAGCTTTGGGGAGGAGCACTGGTGACTGTATCTTTAAAAGGCACAGAGTTTTAGTCTGAGAAGGTGAAAAAGTTCTAGAAATGGAGAGTGGTGATGGTTGTACAACAAACAACGTGACTGCACTAAACATCGTTGAACTGTACACTTAAAATGATCAACTTTACACATTACCATACGTAAAATAGATGGCCAGTGGGAATTTACCGTATGACTCAGGGATCTCAAACCAGTGCTCTGAACTAGAAGGGAAGGGTTGGGTGGGTGGAACAGAGGTTCAAGAGGGAAGGGACATATGTATACCTGTGGCTGATTCCTGTTGATGTATGGCAGAAACCAGCACAATATTGAAAAGCAATTATCCTCCAATTAAAAATATAAATTTTAAAAAAGATAAATTTCATGTTGAGCACATTTTATCACAATTTTTTTTTTAAAAAAAGGCCTCAGTATAGAACTAGTCAAGAGTACCTGGAAAAAAACAATCTTTGGCTAACCATTTGCTTTCCAGTGATACCTGTACCTATGAGAGGGAGTGCAGAATTTGCATGGACACCTGCCTTTTTCTGCCACAACTGGGAAGGGAGAGGGGCAAAGCCCTGGATATTCCTTATTGAGAGAGTCAGTTCCTAGGCAGGTTGACAAGGAGTCTAGGGGTCCCCAAGGAGAGAGGGGTCTGGAATTCTCAAGGAGGAAGAAAGGACAAACTTTTTTCTTTCTCCACATTCCTTAGGATTATATAACAATAATGTATCCTGCCTAAGGACAGTCTCTGTTATCTTAAAATGTAAATTATGGGAGTAGACCTGGTCTTTACAAGGATGTACCTTGCCTGAGGACAGTGTTATCTTAAAATGTAAATTATGGGAGGAGGTCTGATGAGGTCTTTACAACCTCCAGACATTCTTTGGATTATATAACTTCATTGTTAACACTAGCAAGCGGGTACTCTTTCTACCCCCTTCTGATGCCTATGTCAGAAGCTTTGTCTATCTCCTTTATACTTTAATAAAACCTTATTACACAAAAGCTCTGAGCGATCAAGCCTCATCTCTGGCCCCGGGTTGAATTCTTCTCCTCCGGGGGCCAAGAATCCCGGTGTCTTCGCGTGATTCAACAACAACCTTTCACTTATGCTCACTCATCCATGTTCAAATAAAATGTCTTCTGGGTCATTATTTTCTTTCAGTGGTAATAGTTTCATCTCACCTTTTTCAAGGTTATCTAGATTTATGTCTATTCGGTGAGTCCTTACCGTCTCCTGCACAAAAAAGATCTTCACGACCCAGATAATCACGATGGTGTGATCACTCACCTACAGCCAGACATTCTGGAATGTGAAGTCAAGTGGGCCTTAGAAAGCATCACTACGAACAAAGCTAGTGGAGGTGATGGAATTCCAGTGGAGCTATTCCAAATTCTGAAAGATGATGCTGTGAAAGTGCTGCACTCAATATGCCAGCAAATTTGGAAAACTCAGCAGTGTCCACAGGACTGGAAAAGGTCAGTTTTCATTCCAATCCCAAAGAAAGGCAATACCAAACAATGCTCAAACTACTGCACAATTGCACTCATCTCACATGCTAGTAAAGTAATGCTCAAAATTCTCCAAGCCAGGCTTCAGCAATATGTGAACCATGAACCTCCTGATGTTCAAGCTGGTTTTAGAAAAGGCAGAGGAACCAGAGATCAAATTGCCAACATCCACTGGATCATGGAAAAAGCAAGAGAGTTCCAGAAAAACATTTATTTCTGCTTTATTGACTATGCCAAAGCCTTTGACTGTGTGGATCACAATAAATAGTGGAAAATTCTGAAAGAGATGGGAATGCCAGACCACCTGATCTGCCTCTTGAGAAATTTGTATGCAGGTCAGGAAGCAACAGTTAGAACTGGACATGGAACAACAGACTGGTTCCAAATAGGAAAAGGAGTACATCAAGGCTGTATATTGTCACCCTGCTTATTTAACTTATATGCAGAGTACATCATGAGAAACGCTGGACTGGAAGAAGCACAAGCTGGAATCAAGATTGCCAGGAGAAATATCAATAACCTCAGATATGCAGATGACACCACCCTTATGGCAGAAAGTGAAGAGGAACTCAAAAGCCTCTGGATGAAAGTGAAAGTGGAGAGTGACAAAGTTGGCTTGAAGCTCAACATTCAGAAAACGAAGATCATGGCATCCGGTCCCATCACTTCATGGGAAATAGATGGGGAAACAGTGGAAACAGTGTCAGACTTTATTTTTCTGGGCTCCAAAATCACTGCAGATGGTGACTGCAGCCGTGACATTAAAAGACACTTACTCCTTGGAAGGAAAGTTATGACCAACCTAGATAGCATATTCAAAAGCAGAGACATTACTTTGCCAACAAAGGTCCATCTAGTCAAGGCTCTGGTTTTTCCTGTGGTCATGTATGGATGTGAGAGTTGGACTGTGAAGAAGGCTGAGTGCTGAAGAATTGATGCTTTTGAACTGTGGTGTTGGAGAAGACACTTGAGAGTCCCTTGGACTGCAAGGAGATCCAACCAGTCCATTCTGAAGGAGATCAGTCCTGGGATTTCTTTGGAAGGAATGATGCTAAAGCTGAAATTCCAGTACTTTGGCCATCTCATGTGAAGAGTTGAGTCATTGGAAAAGACTCTGATGCTGGGAAGGATTGGGGGCAGGAGGAGAAGGGGACGACAGAGGATGAGATGGCTGGATGGTATCACTGACTCAATGGACGTGAGTCTGAGTGAACTCCGGGAGTTGGTGATGGACAGGGAGGCCTGGCATGCTGTGATTCATGGGGTCGCAAAAAGTCGGACATGACTGAATGATTGAACTGAACTGAACTGAACTACCATCTCCTAGCCTGTGTTATAAATGCTCTTCACATGTTAAATCATTTAACTATCATAAAATCTTTATAACATAGATGATTTTGTTGTCCTTGTGTGCATGCTAAGTCACTTCAGTTGTGTCTAACTATTTGCGACCCTATGAACGCACCAGGCTCCTCTGTCCATGGGGTTCTCCAGGCAAGAACGCTGGAATGTGTTGCATGTCCTCCTTCAGTGAAGCTTCCCAACACAGGAATCAAACCTGTGTGTCCTATGTCTCCTGCATTGGCAGGTGGGTTCATTACCACTAGTGCCAGCTAGGAAGCCCTTTGTCATCCTTATTCTAAGATCAATGACCTGATGTACAGAGAAATTACTAAATGAGGTTAGAATGTACATGCTGGGGACCAGCCTCAGCAGAGTCCAGGGATACTCTCAAGATGAATGGTGTCGGCGAATGAATGACACGGGGAGGCCAAGCTTCGGTGAGCGAGGCCCGTAACTTTATTTTCAAAAGGAGCCTTTATACCCTGACTTGTACACAGAGGGAAATGAAAGACGCAAGGTCATGCAGAGTCAGCCCAAACACTCCAGCAGTTTTGCCCTTATCGAAACCAGGATTTTTTTCTGTATACCTTTCCATAAACAAGGGTCTTATGCTATGTACATTATCTTCTGGCCTGGAGGCCTGTTGACATTTTATGACCCTTTTTTGATAAAGGTTGGTCAACCAGAAAACTTGTTCTCCCTTGAAGTGTTTTTTCTTTATATTTCTAATCTGTGTCAGCCTCAGAAAGTACTAAACAGAGTTACATTCTCATGGAGCAAAGGTGCAGTGGGTCACAACAAAGAAAGAACTTACTAGCTCAAAGGTCTGATGTGGTTAATACCAAGGCTACTACTTGTTTTTCTTGCATTCCAACTGCATTAAGTAATGCACTCCCAAGTGCACATTGGATAAGGGATATGGGAACTTGGCAGCAAGCGTTGGCCCAATCACGAAGCCCTTTACCAGTACTAGTCTAATAATTTTTAACCCCTTAAAGGGCTCTATGCCCATTAGGACTTTTAGAATGCTTAGGCTTCCCGTGCCTTTCATGGTTGGGAAGTTGTGAACAATCATGTGCGTTAGTTTTAAGAGTAAGGAAAAACCTGTCAAGCAAGCTAGAATGCCAACAGAGGGGTTAGAATAGAAATATTCCTCTCATGCCCAGGGGACTTATCAACTTAGAGCCCTAAGTTGATTTTCTCCAGAGAAAGGTGGTCGGGGATAGCCCCCTCCTAATATCAGAAGAGTGGTTGAAAAGCATAATATAGTAGACAGTAGACAGATTTTGGTTTCAGGGTAGATGCTCAAGCAGGTCCAGGGAATCCCTTGAGTCCTGATCCACCTTTGCCTGTCAGGTCTTCTCCGCACGACCTTTGTCATGGGTGGGATCTCCCGTGGTGGCTTCCGGCATGTACAGCTACTGCGTGACCCACCAAGGACTGGAGCCATTGTCCAATAGAACTCATATTTATTTATTTGGCTGTACTGGGACTTAGTTGGGATGTGTGGGATCTAGTTCCCTAACCAGGGATCGAACCTGTGGCCCCTTGCAGTGGAATCTGGGAGTCTTAACCACTAGACCACCAGGAAGTCCCTAGAATACATCCATTTTTTTTTAACTACTATACCATACTGCCTCCTGGGAAGCTGTGGTGTATTGAGATTAATACAATATATATGATATATTTTGCTAAGAAAGTGGTTCACCTGCTTTTAACACTAGCTTACACAAAAGACCTGGTTTATTTCTCTCTCATTTAAAAACTCTAAGCTAGGAACTTCCCTGGTGATCCAGTAGCTGAAACTCCAAGCTCCCAATGCAGCGGTTCTGGGTTCAATCACTGGTCAGGGAACTAGATCCCACATACCACAATTAAGACTTGGTGCCACCAAATAAATAAAAATATTTTTTAAAGTACTAATTTTAAAAAGCCTAAACTATTGGGAGGCCCAGAAGAAGAAGCCAGCCTTGCTCTACAGTGTCATTTAGGGACCCGGAACTCTTTCTACAAATACTTCTCCATCTGCTCCTACCGTGTGTCTGTCCCCTGTCTTCCAGGACATCGTGGTTCCAGCACAAGGGAAGTGGGAAAGAGGAAGTGAAGGGAAAGCAGTTTTCCTCTGAGTATGACTTGGAAGTCACACACACCACACACACACACACACACACACCATTGCCATTCCTATGAAGAGAAGTGAAAGTAGTTCAGTCATGTCCAGCATTTTGCGATCCCATGGACTATAGCCCTCCAGGCTCCTCTGTCCGTGGAATTCTCCAGGCGGGAATACTGGAGTGGGTTGCCATTCCCTTCTCCAGGGGACCTTCCTGACCCAGGTATCGAGCCCTGGTCTCCCACATTGCAGGCAGATTCTTTACCATCTGAAGGCACCAGGAAAGTCCCCAGCTCAGCCATAACTTCATCATACAGTCTCAACAAGCTGTCTAAGGAACTGAGAATGTAGGGTTCAACAAGCCAGCCATGAGCTCATTGGAAACTCAGAGAAGACTTGATTCTTTGCAATCTCTACCTTGCTTGGTCATCACATAAACATCACGTTCTTAATCATCAGACCATATGTAGTACCTAGGTTGCAGAGGTGGAAAGTTATTTTATTTATTTATTTTCAAATTTTATTTATTTATTTATTTTACTTTACAATATTGTACTGGTTTTGCCATACATTGACTTGAATCCGCCATGGGTGTACATATGTTCCCCATCCTGAACCTCCTTCCCACCTCCCTCCCCATACCATCCCTCTGGGTCATCCCAGTGCACCAGCCCTGAGCACCCTGTATCATGCATCAAACCTGGACTGGTGATTGGTTTCACATATGATAATTTACATGTTTCAATGCCATTCTCCCAAATCATCCCACCCTCGCCCTCTCCCACAGAGTCTGAAAGACTGTTCTATACATCTGTGTCTGTTTTGCTGTCTAGCATACAGGGTTATCGTTACCATCTTTCTAAATTCCATATATATGCATTAGTATATTGTATTGGTGTTTTTCTTTCTGGCTTACTTCACTCTGTATAATAGGCTCCAGTTTCATCCACCTCATTAGAACTGATTCAAATGTATTCTTTTTAATGTCTGAGTAATACTCCATTGTGTATATGTACCACAGCTTTCTTATCCATTCATCTGCTGATGGACATCTAGGTTGCTTCCATGTCCTGGCTATTATAAACAGTGCTGCAATGAACATTGGGGTACACGCGTCTCTTTCAATTCTGGTTTCCTCAGTGTGTATGCCCAGCAGTGGGATTGCTGGGTCATATGGCAGTTCTATTTCCAGTTTTTTAAGGAATCTCTACACTGTTCTCCATAGTGGCTGTACTAGTTTGCATTCCCACCAACAATGTAGGAGGATTCCCTTTTCTTCACACCCTCTCCAGCATTTGTTTTTTGTAGACTTTTGGATCACAGCCATTCTGACTGGCATGAAATGGTACCTCATTGTGGTTTTGATTTGCATTTCTCTGATAATGAGTGATGTTGAGCATCTTTTCATGTGTTTGTTAGCCATCTGTATGTCTTCTTTGGAGAAATGTCTGTTTAGTTCTTTGGCCCACTTTTTGATTGGGTCTTTTATTTTTCTGGAGTTGAGCTGCAGGAATGGCTTGTATATTTTTGGGATTAATTCTTTGTCCGTTGCTTTGTTTGCTATTATTTTCTCCCATTCTGAAGGCTGTCTTTTCACCTTGCTTATAGTTTCCTTTGTTGTGCAGAAGCTTTTAATTTTAATTAGGTCCCATTTGTTTATTTTTGCTTTTATATCCAATATTCTAGGAGGTGGGTCATAGAGGATCCTGCTGTGGTTTATGTCGGAGAGTGTTTTGCCTATGTTTTCCTCTAGGAGTTTAATAGTTTCTGGTCTTACTTTAGATCTTTAATCCATTTTGAGTTTATTTTTGTGTATGGTGTTAGAAAGTGTTCTAGATTCATTCTTTTACAAGTGGTTGATCAGTTTTCCCAGCACCATTTGTTAAATAGATTGTCTTTTCTCCATTGTATATTCTTGCCTCCTTTGTCAAAAATCAGGTGTCTATAGGTGCATGGATTTATCTCTGGGCTTTCTATTTTGTTCCATTTATCTATATTTCTGTCTTTGTGCCAGTACCATACTGTCTTGATGACTATGGAAAGTTATTTTTTAAAATGTGTATAGAAAGCAACTCAGAAAAATTCTAGGTGGTAGAGAATAAGATGAAAAATAGTTTGTATAAATAGGTAAGCACAGTTTGGTAGTAGTGGGATGAACCCAATTTTAGATTCTGTAAGACTTGGGGTCTAATTTGCCTCTGACATTTACTGGTGTGTGAAGGTGGGCAATTTACTTAAATTCTCTCAACTTTGGATTCCTCATCTGTAAAATGAAAGTGACAACCAACACTTACTTTCAGAATTATTTTGGCAATTAATTAGACAAAGTATATAATGTCTATAAAACATGTCAAGTTTGACATTTCCAACACCAGACTCTCAATATTCTTTCCCAAACCTGCTTTTCTGATAGTCCTGCCTGTCAGAGTAGATAGGCAACTTCATCCTTCTATCTTCCCAGGCTAAAATCCCTGGAGTTATCATTATCATTTTCCATCTTCATATATAAACCATCAATAAATCCTGTCCACTTGCCACACAAACCACATCCACTATTCAACCACATCTCACCACTTGCCCTGCCACAACCCTGCTTCCAGTCATCATTTTGCTTTGCCTGGATCATTCCAACAGCCTCTTAAGTGTTCTTCTTGCTTCTTCCTGAGCCTCCTACACTATCTTCTAGCAGGCAAAATCATCTTTTTAAACATAAGACTGATTATGTTCAGAGCCTTCTTCTGCTGTCTCAGAGTAAATCCTTCACAATCTGGCCACCTGTTGACTCTCTAACCCCATCTCTTATTATTCTCATGATTTTAAATTCAACTGGAGTCTGAAGATCATAGATTAATACCTATAAAGCAGCTGGTAAAGTATGGCTGGGATTCATCTATTAATGCTCTTCTCTAGCCAGAGCAATAGGGAAAAGAAATATTCAACATTTCACTGTGTTGAAGACCAATATTTTAAAAAAGCATTGAAAGAAAAGTGAAAGTGAAGTCGCTTAGTCGTCTCCGACTCTTTGCAACCCCCTGGACTGTAGCCCACCAGGCTCCTACATCCATGGAATTTTCCAGGCAAGAGTATTTGGAGTGGGTTGCCATTTCCTTCTCCAGGGGATCTTCCCAGCCCAGGGATTGAACCTGGGTCTCCCACATTGCAGGCAGATGCTTTACCATCTAAGCCAATTTTATTTTGAATGCTCCTTACGAATTCCCTGGCAGTCCAGTGGTTTGGATTCTGTGTTTCCATAGCAGAGGGCATGGGTTCAATTCCTGGTTGGGGAACTAAGATCCCACATGCCATGTGGTGTGCAAAAAAAAAAAAAAAAATTCTTCTTGTCAAAAGAAGCATTTGGAAAAGCAGCCGAGGCATCATTGAGACCTCAACTTGAATGACCATCTCATCTGAATCAGCCTCTTTATCCTGTCATTCGTCACTGTATTATATTTCTTCCATAGCACCTCCCAGTTCAGTTCAGTCTCTCAGTCATGTACGACTCTTTGCAACCCCATGAACTACAGCATGCCAGACTTCTCTGTTCATCACCTACTCCCAGAGCTTGCTCAAACTCATGCCCATCGAGTCAGTGATGCCATCCAACTGTCTCATCCTTTGTCATCCCCTTCTCCTCCCACCTTCAATCTTTCCCAGCATCAGGGTCTTTTCCAATAAATCAGTTCTTCACATCAGTGGCCAAAGTTTTGGAGCTTCAGCTTCAGCATCAGTCCTTCCAATGAATATTCAGGACTGATTTCCTTTAGGACTGACTGGTTGGATCTCCTTGCAGTCCAAGGGACTCTCAAGAGTCTTCTTCAACACCACACTTCAAAACCATCAATTCTTTGGCGCTCAGCTTTCTTCACAGTCCAACTCTCACATCCATATGAGAGAGTCAGTTCCTAGGCAAGTTGATAAGGAGTCTAGGGGTCCCCAAGGAGAGAGGGGTCTGGAATTCTCAAGGAGGAAGAAAGGACAAACTTTTTTTCTTTCTCCACATTCCTTAGGATTATATAACAATAATGTATCCTGCCTAAGGACAGTCTCTGGATTAAACCTTCTGTTATCTTAAAATGTAAATTATGGGAGTAGACCTGGTCTTTACAAGGATGTACCTTGCCTGAGGACAGTGTTATCTTAAAATGTAAATTATGGGAGGAGGTCTGATGAGGTCTTTACAACCTCCAGACATTCTTTGGATTATATAACTTCATTGTTAACACTAGCAAGCAGGTACTCTTGCTGCCCTCTTCTGATGCCTATGTCAGAAGCTTTCTCTATCTCCTTTATACTTTAATAAAACTTTATTACACAAAAGCTCTGAGCGATCAAGCCTCGTCTCTGGCCCCGGATTGAATTCTTCTCCTCCGGGGGCCAAGAATCCCGGTGCATTATTCAACAACAACCTTTCACATACATGACTACTGGAAAAACCATAGCCTTAACTAGACAGACCTTTGTTGGCAGAGTAATGTCTCTGCTTTTTAATATGCTGTCTAGGTTGGTCATAACTTTCCTTTTAAGGAGTAAGCATCTTTTAATTTCATGGCTGCAATCACCATCTGCAGTGATTTTGGAACCCAAAAAAATGAAGTCAGCCACTATTTCCTCTGTTTCCCCATCTATCTGCCATGAAGTGATGGGAACGGATGCCATAATCTTAGTTTTCTGAATGTTGAGCTTTAAGCCAACTTTTTCACTCTCCTCTTTCACTTTCATCAAGAGGCTCTTTAGTTCCTCTTCACTTTCTGCCATGAGGGTGGTATCATCTGCGTATCTGAGGTTATTGATATTTCTCCCGGCAGTGTTGTTAGTATTAGAAGCACTACATTTATTGTCATTTTCTCAGTATTCCCAAGGACAACAGATGTTTAAACATGAAAACCTAAGGTAAATTGTTTATGTAAAACGCATCCATAACAGAATTAGAATAAATTTAAAGGAATTTAAAGGCAAATAAAATTATAAAATTAATTTTTAATACTTATGGAAGCTATCAGATTCACACGTTTTCTTTGCAGTAACCCTCTGGTCATATTTCTGTGGGGTGTCCTTAGTAGCTGTGTGCTTCTCGTCCCAACTCTTCATTCAGTGATATCACACCTGTAGCATGAAACCTGCCATTGAGGGAGTATTTACAGAAGAAGTGTATTTACAGTATTTACAGGATAAGGGAAAAATCCAAAAAGTCAGATTTTGGAACCCTCCCATCCTGGGAGAGCTAGCTGTTAAACATTTACCATCTCATGGCCGAACTTAGCATTTGCTACGTTTACTATATGGAAATATATAGTAAGAGGTATTTTACAAACCTGTTAGGAATTGGGGGAAACTTGAGCCATAAGTTCAAGAACAACTAAGCAAGTAGGAAAAAATGAAGCAGTTATTATCTCTGCTGCTGTTTAGTCTCTAAGTCATGTCCGACTCTTTGGCGACCCCCTGGACTGTAGCCCACCAGGCTCCTTCTGTCCATGGCATTTCCCAGGCAAGAATACTAGAGTGGGTTGCCACTTACTTCTCCAGGGGATATTCCTGACCCAGGGATCAAACCCAAGTCTCCTGCATTGGCAGGTGGATTCTTTACCACTGAGCCACGAGGGAGGCCTAATTATTATCTCTAGGAAAAGCAAGACATATACTATAACTATAATGCATTATCTGACTCAGCTAGGGGCAAAATCTTACATAATCATTATAATGAAAGCACTGAGGACTTCCCTGCTGGTCCAGTGATTAAGACTCTGTGCTCCCAATGCAGGGGGCCTGCATTCCATCCCTGGTCAGGGAGCGAGATCCCACGTGACACAACTAAGGGTTCAAATGCCGCCACTAAAGATCCCTCATGCCACAGTAAAGACGCAGTGCAGCCAAATAAATAAATGAAGATTTGTTTAAAAACGAAGCACTGTGTGCATGCTAAGTCGCTTCAGTCATGTCCAACTCTGTGCACCCATGAACTGCAGCCTTCCAGGTTCCTCTGTCTATGGGATTTCCCAGGCAAGAATACTGAAGTGGGTTCCCCTGCCCTCCTCCAGGGGATCTGCCCATCCCAGGGATGGAACCCCCATCTGCCTGAGTCTCTTGCATTGCATTATTTACAACTAGCGCCACCTGGGAAGCTCCAGGTCTCCGCATTGCAGGCAGATTCTTTACCATCTGAGGCACCAGGGAAGCTGAAAGCACTGAATATGGATTTAACCAAAACTAGAATATAAATTTTTTGGAGGAAGAAAAGAGGGAAGGAGCTCTGTGTAAGGGAACTAAGATCTTCACCTGTTGCATTGGAAGTGGTTGACAGGCATGGGAATGTCCCCCTCTAGGACCTCTAGATGCAGGGAGCATGTCTACCCAGTGGGTCTAGTCGCTGCACTTTGAAATTGACCACTATAGCTATGTGGAGGTCACTCTTCCCATGGGCTGCTCCCAGCCAATGACTGGGAGATAGGGCATCCCTCCAAAGGGTGACTGTGACTCGAGGACTCCTCATTGGCCTTGCTGGCCTTTCCTTAGGGCTGCTCTGTGATCTAAAGTGACTCTACCCCATCTTCTGCCCTTCCCTGTCTCTTGACTTAGTAAGATCTGCAGGCAGTCTAACAGCATCTCCCAAGCTTCTCCCAGGTCCCTTTTCATTTTTCCTCACAGGCATGTCCTGGAATAAAATTTTCTCTTTTGTGTCTGCCTCTTGGAGGGTCTGGACTAACACAGAAGTCAATTAATAATACCTAAAATGAATGAATCTAATGATTATAGATATATATATTTCTTGAAATACACATGTAAATATCAGAAGTAGCTAAGAACAGTAAAAGTGCTGAAGGGCATATATTTTTAACTCTTTAGCACTACTTGACTTTATAATATGTGCTTATATTAACTATTTTTTAACTTTATTTTATATTAGAGTATAGTTGATTAATAATGTGATAGTTTCAGGTGTATAACAAAGTGATTCAGTTATGTGTATACATGTATCTATTCTTTTTTCAAAGTCTTTTCCCATTTAGGTTTATATTAACTATTTTGGGGCTCCCCTAGTGGCTCACATGATAAAGAATCTATCTGCAATGCAGGAGACCCAGATTCAATCCCTGGGTCGGGAAGATCCCCTGGAGAAGGAAATGGCAACCCACTGCAGTATTCTTGCCTGGAGAATTCCATGGACAGAGGGGCCTGGCAGGCTGCAGTCCATAGGCTTGCAAAGTGTCGGACACAACTGGGTAACTAAGCGCTTATAACTATTTTTAAGTAAGTTGTCTAAAAGTTAAAGGCCACTGCTCTAGATATTGGTTGCTGTTGATTGTTAAGGGGAAACAAAACTTCATCTACACTTTATCATCTGTTTTTCTAGCAATGACTCCTTTCACTTTCTTTTTGAATTCAACGAACTCCTAGCAAACAGCTCCTCCCAGAGGGAGCAAAATGATCTGCCATCTAAGTGCCCACTCTGGGATGAAAATGCTAGTGACCATGCCCTTGAGTTATTTTTTCCACATTTAATATATGTGAAAGAATAATTTTTAGAAATGTCATTTTTCTTTTCTTGTCTTCTCCTCACTTCAGGTAGAAAAGCCCTCATTATGAGTTTGGCTTGGGGATTTTTGCAAATGCCATCAAATTTGTATAAACCTACTAGAACTAGAACACCTTTTCACATAAAAAGGACAGTTTACTGAAACACTGTATTTTATTATTCCAACACAGCAATAAGACCATTCACCATCTTCATGATTGGTTCAGTTATGTCTGACTCTTTTTGACCCCATGGACTGCAGCACACCAGGCTGTCCATCACCAACTCCTGGAGTTTGCTCAAACTCATGTCCATAGAGTCAGTGATGCCATCCAACGATCTCATCCTCTGTCATCCCCTTCTCCGGCTGTATAGCAAAGTGAATCTGCCACATGTATACATATCATCTTCATGATCATTAGGGAGGATTTTCCCATGTTGCACTCATCTTTATGAAAATGTCACCTAATCCTAAATCCTTTTCATTTTTCACTGAAAAATGTAGTGGGAAATTCTAGTTAAACTGATAGATTAAAACATAAATTTACCACCATTCCCTCTCATAGCTCCTCTAGAATGGCAATGAAGGAAACTTTAAAAGATGTAAAGTCACAGGGTAAAAAAAGATTGCAACAGAGAAGAGAATACACAAAGCAGATGGATGAGTGATAAGTAACAGCAGAACAGAGAATCCTGAAACCTCACCCTCAGAGGGCTAAACCTGAAAGAAATAAACTGACATTTGCATCTAACTTTTGAGGAAATTAAAGTAAAACAAGCAAGCACAGGGCTCGCTTCACTAGCACATATACTAAAATTGTAATGATACAGAAAAAATTTGTATGGCCCCTGCACAAGGATGACACTCAAATTCATGAAGCATTTCATATTTTTTGGATTGGAAGATTGGGACTGATCTATATACACTCAGTTCAGTTCAGTCGCTCCGTCATGTCCAACTCTTTGCAACCCCATGAAGCGCAGCTACTGTGTAAAAAGCAGATAACCTATAAGAACCGTCTGTATAGCACAGGGAATTCTACTCAATGCTCTGGGTGGCCTTCCTTCCTAAATGGGAAGGCAATCAAGGAAGAGGGGATGTATGTACACATGTGGCTGATTCACTTTGCTATACAGCAGAAACTAACACAACATTGTAAGACAATTTTACTCCAATTAAAAAATTTTTTAAATAAATTCTCTGTTAAATGCCTGATTTGCATGTGCCACAAATTCTGTAGGATATTCTTATATGGGTTTGAACTGTCTTCATTAAAGTAATCTTTATGCAATCTGATTAAACCATTTTTAAGATCCCCTGGTGGCTCAGAGGGTAAAGCGTCTGCCTGCAGTGCAGGAGACCGGGGTTCAATTCCTGGGTTGGAAAGATCCCCTGGAGAAGGAAATGGCAACCTACTCTAGTACTCTTGCCTGGAAAATTTCATGGACTGAGGAGCCTGGTAGGCTACAGTCTATGGGGTCACAAAGAGTCGGACACGACTGAGTGACTTTACTTTCACAAGATCCCTTGGAGAAAGAAATGGCAACCCACTCCAGTATTCTTGCCTAGAAAATCCCATGGACAGAGGAGCCTAGTGGGCTACAGTCCATGGGGTCAGAAAGAATCTAACACAACTTAGTGACTAAACCACCTCTCATGAGCACTTTTAAAAAATGCAAATATAATGATATCCTCAAAGATTTAAGACATTGTATAAGATTTAAGATATCCTTAGAACAAGAAAAATGTGCTAATGAACTTTTAGAAAACAAAAAGAGAAATCTTGGAAGTTAAGTGTAATATTACAGGTATTAAAAATGCAATAAAAGGTTTAGAAGATAAAGCCACAGAAATTACACAGAAACTAGAACAAAGAGTGAAAGAGAAGTGGCTCTGTTGTGTCCAACTCTTTGCGACCCCATGGACTGTAGCCTACCAGGCTCCTCCATCGGTCCATGGGATTTTCCAGGCAAGAGTACTGGAGTGGGTTGCCATTTCCTTCTCCAAGGGGATCTTCCTGATCCAGGGATGGAACTCGGGTCTCCCAAATTGTAGGCAGACGCTTTTACCGTCTGAGACACCAGGGAAGTCCAGAACAAAGAGACATAGAGTTAACATAGAAGGAGAGAAAAATTAGAAAACAGGAGAGCCAGAGGAGTTCCGGAAGACAGAGCAGAAACAAGAAGTATAACTTAAAAATCCCCTATTAGTCTTGAGTTCATTTGTTCTCTTTTCAGTGAGTGTCTTCTGTATACCGTTGTGACAGGTGTGAGAACATGGCAGTGAGCAAGAAAGCAGTAGAATTCCTTATCTCGTGGAGCTTACTCAGAAAGGAAGGCTGTGACTTCTTAGGTAGAAAGAGCCCAGTGAATATCATGAAATAAATGAAAAATGTTGACACTAAGACACACCATCATGAAATTTCAGAACACTAGAGATGATTCAAAAAAAAAAAAAAAAACTTCTAAAATCTCCCAGAAAGAGAAAATCTTTTATATACAAAAGATTATGAATGAAAAACAAAAAAATAGGCCTCTCAGCATTCACACTAGAAGCTAGAAGACAATAAAACAATGTCTTTAGGATCCCAGGGGAAATTTCCTACCTAGAATTAAATTTCCAACCTAACTATTAATCAGTGTGAGGGTGGAATATAGTTATTTTCAGATATCCCCAACTTTCAAGGTGGCTCAGTGGTAAAAAAAAAAAAAATCCACCTGCCAATGCAGGAGACTCAGATGTGGGTTCAATTTCTGGGTCAGAAACATCCCCTGGAGATGAAATGGCAACCCCCTCCAGTATTCTTAACTGGAAAATTCCATAGACAGAGGAGCCAGGCTACAGTCCATGGGGTTGCAAAGAGTTGGACATGACTGAGCACACACAGGCAAACTTTCAAAACCTTTACCAATCATATGTCCTTTCTTGGAAAGCTACTAGAAGAGGTTCTTCACACAATGGAAGGTGAACCGAAAGAGACATACAATCTAGAAAATAGAAACTTCAACACAGGAAGGCAAAGAAAATTCCGGGACAGGAGCTGTGTGTTAGACCCGATGATAGTGATGTATGTGTGCTCAGTCATATCCGACTCTGTGCGACTGACCCCATGGCCTCTAGCCCACTAGGCTCCTCTGACCATGGAATTTTCTAGGCAAGAATACTAAAGCAGTCTGCCATTTCCTACTCCAAGGGATCTTCCTGACTCAGGGATCAAACCTGCATCTCCTGTGTCTCCTGCATTGGCAGGCAGATTCTTTTCCACTGTGCCACCTGGGAAGTCCCTAGAGAGCAAGCAATCTCCATTAGAACAGAAGGTCAGAAAGCTCCAGGGGACAGCTGTTCGCAGAAAGAGGAAGGGGTGGGGATGGGAGTGGGGGATGGGTAGGCAGAAAGAAAAGCAAATTACTTAACTGATATATATGTATAACTTAAGAGGAGATTTACCCTGCTCTCAAGAGTTATGAATGAATAAAGGGTGAATGGATAAATAAAGAGTATCAACTATACTTCATTTTTTTTTTGAAAAAAGAATACATTTTCTTTAAAAGGCAATTATTAACTCTTGTGGTGGGGGACTGTACAGGAAAGGAAACGTACCACAGGCTCATTTGTGAATAATGCTTACACGGTCATAATAATGTAAACTCTGAATATTCATTTGACTAAAAGGATCAAGAAACCAACACAATATTGTAAAGCAATTATCCTCCAATTAAAAATAAATTTAAATTAAAACAAGGATCATATAACTATATTGGGAAGTTAGATGGTAGAAGATTGCTCAAGTTTAGAGAAGCTGTTGGAGGTGTAAGATAGTGACTTTGTAGAAAGCAATTGGGAATATGTAAAATGAGAAGGAAAAAAAACCTCAAGAAATAGTAGTGTGAGCATATTATTTAGAAATGGAAATAAATTCCATGAATAGCTCATTGAAACAAATGTTTCTTCTGATATAAAGAATGGTGGTGGGGATGAGTATGGCTGCAGACAGTCAAGTCATGTTAAAATCTGACTACACGTATTTCTCTGATAAAAAATTTAAATTATAAAAAGGGAAATGGTTAAAAATTGATGCTGCTTAGAGCAGTTGTCAAAAAGTATGCAGTGAAATATAAAAATAATTGCCCAATAAAGCTATTTTACTTAACAGTAAAAAAAGCAGACTTCTTCAGTTAGTTCTGTCGGGGGAGTGTGTCATTTCCTCGGTTCTGTCTCGCCACAGCAAGAATTTGAAGCAGTGGATGGACCAGTGTTATAGCTTGGTTTTATTTAGAAAGTAAACGAAAATACATCCTCCAGGTGTGAGGGCAGGCCGAACCAAAAGGCGAAAAAGGAGAGAAGCCTCCGGCTCAATTTTGGCTTCTCTTTTTATGTTTTTTTCTTCTCCCCCTGAGCCTGACCTATGTAAATTGGGCTAACCAGGAGGGAGGTTTGTTTTACCTAAGGTCCTCATTCTGGTCCTCAGACCTTCCTTTATCCTATTTTCGAGGGCTTTTCCCTTCTTTGTCTTTTAGCCACTGCCATTTTGGATTCCTATTCTAACTACCTAACAGTTCAAACACTCATCTTTTGAATCTGAAGGCAGAGCAAAGGAGTAAGTCATCTAAGAAAATAAGTACTGGTCCATGACTGTGGATCAAAAACAAATCAGGAAGGATCCTCGTTTTTGGCAGCTCATAAATTAAAATTGGAATGACACGGAGAAGATTAACATGGCTCCTGCACAAGGCTGACACAAAAATTTGTGAAGCATTTCATATTTGGGGGGAGTTTGGGATTAGCAGAGGCAAACTATTACATATAGCATGGATACACACCAAGGTTCTACTGTACAGCATGTGTATCTGAGTCACTGCTGTACAGAAGAAATTAGCACGACATTGTAAATCAACTATACTTCAGTAAAAAAAAAAATTTTAAAGAAAGAATGAAATCAGAAAGGGCTTCAAGCAATTTGGGCAGTGGGTCTACAGTATATCATTAAATAGGCATGAGGTTCTGATCTGCCTTCTGTTCACCATTTCTAACTATCATGGAAGTCTTGTTTGCAAGGGAACTCAGAGTCATCTGGCAGAACTCGTCATCTCTTCCTTCCTAAAAAGGAAGTGGTGTAAACTTGGTGGTGTCCAAAAAAGGGAGCAGAAACAGTGTTAAATATCTGTAGAGCCTTAAAAACAGAGAAAGATGGGAGTCAGAGAGAGAAAGAGACAGAGCGAGAGAGAAAACATGTGCTTTAAACAGAATCTTCTGACTTAGCAATTTTTGTTTTATTATTATATAAACCTTGAGCAAAAAAAAAAAAAAAAAACTCTTTGAAGCTTCATCTGGAATGAATCTACTACTGGGCCAGAAAAATGACTCAGTAAATTCTCAAAGTATTTGAAGTAAAAGAGTACTATCCTTTAAATTCCTTCATCTAAATTTTGACAAAATAAGTAAAACACAAAGATTCTCCAAGAAAGAGAGATAATGGAATAAACAAAAAGAAGAAAACCTCCTTTCCTCACACCAGGGATTAATGATACAAATGACAGGAATAACTGGATTTCCTTACAATCCATTCTTAGCCACATATCTCATTAATAGTTTGTCCTCCCTTTCACTTACTGAGTAGCGTTGTGTTAGTTGCTCAGTTATGTCCTACTCTTTGCAACCCCACGGACTGTAACCTACCAGGCTCCTCTGTCCATGGGATTCTCCAGGCAAGAATACTGGAGTGGGTTTCCTTCTCCAGGAGGAGAAGCCATTTCCTTCTCCAGGGGGATCTTCCCAATCTGGAGATTGAACCCAGGTCGCCTGCATTGCAGGCAGATTCTTCACTGTCTGAGCTAGAGGGAATTCAAACTTAATCAGATCACATCAGATCAGATTAGTCGCTCAGTTGTGTCCGACTCTTTGTGACCCCATGAATCGCAGCACGCCAGGCCTCCCTGTCCATCACCAACTCCCAGAGTTCACTCAGACTCATGTCCATTGAGTCAGTGATGCCATCCAGCCATCTCATCCTCTGTCGTCCCCTTCTCCTCCTGCCCCCAATCCCTCCCAGCATCAGAGTCTTTTCCAATGAGTCAACTCTTCGCACGAGGTGGCCAAAGTACTGGAGTTTCAGCTTTAGCATCATTCCTTCCAAAGAAATCCCAGGGCTGATCTCCTTCAGAATGGACTGGTTGGATCTCCTTGCAGTCCAAGGGACTCTCAAGAGTCTTCTCCAACACCACAGTTCAAAAGCATCAATTTTTCAGTGCTCAGCCTTCTGCACAGTCCAACTCTCACATCCATACATGACCACAGGAAAAACCAGAGCCTTGACTAGATGAACATTTGTTGGCAAAGTAATGTCTCTGCTTTTGCATATGCTATCTAGGTTGGTCATAACTTTCCTTCCAAGGAGTAAGCGTCTCTTAATTTCATGGCTGCAGTCACCATCTGCAGTGATTTGGGAGCCCAGAAAAATAAAGTCTGACACTGTTTCCACTGTTTCTCCATCTGTTTCCCATGAAGTGATGGGACCGGATGCCATGATCTTCGTTTTCTGAATGTTGAGCTTTAAGTCAACTTTTTCACTCTCCACTTTCACTTTCATCCAGAGGCTTTTGAGTTCCTCTTCACTTTCTGCCATAAAGGTGGTGTCATCTGCATATCTGAGGTTATTGATATTTCTCCCGGCAATCTTGATTCTAGCTTGTGTTTCTTCCAGTCTAGCGTTTCTCATGATGTACTCTGCATATCAGTTAAATAAACAGGGTGACAATATACAGCCTTGATGAACTCCTTTTCCTATTTGGAACCAGTCTGTTGTTCCATGTCCAGTTCTAACTGTTGCTTCCTGACCTGCATACAAATTTCTCAAGAGGCAGATCAGGTGGTCTGGTATTCCCATCTCTTTCAGAATTTTCCACAGCTTATTGTGATCCATACAGTCAAAGGCTTTGGCATAGTCAATAAAGCAGAAATAGATGTTTTTCTGGAACTCTCTTGCTTTTTCCATGATCCAGCAGATGTTGGCAATTTGATCTCTGGTTCCTCTGCCTTTTCTAAAACCAGCTTGAACATCAGGAAGTTCATGGTTCAAACTTAATAATGTGCATCAAATGGAGATTTTCTTTCAGAGCCTATGTAACATCCTCTCTCAGAAGAGAAGAGCCTCAGGGCTTCAAATGGCCTTTTTAGCAAGAAGGAAATAGCAACAATGATTAAGTAACTCTTCTTCTGTTCCTCTTCTCTCTTCTCATATTGAAGTATAATTGCTTTACAATGTTGTGTTAGTTTCTGCAGTACAGTGACCAAGTGAATCAGCTATATCTATTCATGTATCGCCTCCCTCCTGGGCCTCCCTCCCCTTCACCCCCCTCCCACCCGTCAAGGTCATCACAGAGCACTGAGCTGAGCTCCCGCAGGTTCCCACTAGCTATCTGTTTTACACATGATAGGGTACATCCCTATCTAATCTAATCCTAATCGCCCAACTGGTCCTACCCTCCCCTTACCCCGCTGTGTCCACAAGTCTGTTCTGCACATCTGCATCTATATTCCTGCCCTGTAAATATTTTCATCTGTACCATTTTTCTAGATTCCACCTCGCTATCTGAAGCCAGTAGCATGTTTTCACATCCTGATCTCCCTATCCTCAGGGCTCACCTTAGGGAATGGCTGAAGTCTGATGGCTGTTAGATGGCAGCTTTCTTTCGTTCCTGAGTTCCTGGGGTGCTGCAGTTCATGGGGTCGCAAAGAGTCAGACATGACTGAGCAACTGAACAACAACGAATGGCCTTAGAGGCTCAAACAGCGACATTAAATAAACATAAGCAAGGTGTGAGGTAAAACAATCTTTCTCCAAGGATAAAAATCCACCTAAAACAAGAATTCCAATACTTTGGCCACCTGATGCAAACTGACTCATTGGAAAAGACCCTGATGCTGGGAAAGATTGAAGGTGGGAAGAGAAGGGGACGACAGAGGATGAGATGGTTGGATGGCATCACTAACTTGATGGACGTGAGTTTGAGCAAGCTCCAGGAGTTGGTGATGGACAGGGAAGCCTGGCATGCTGCAGTCCATGGGGTCACAAAGAGTCGGACATGACTGAGCGACTGAACTGAACTGAAAACAAGAACTCTGGATAAAAACAATTCTAGAATAGTCTCAACTTGTGCCTAACAAATGTAATTATTCATACTTGAACTCTAGCATTTTCTAGTCCTGTGGCCACTGCTGAGTTTCCCAAATTTGCTGACTGATGCTGAAGTTGAAGCTCAAATACTTTGGCCACGTGATATCAAGAGCCAGCTCATTGGAAAAGACCCTGATGCTGGGAAAGATTGAATGCAAAAGAAGAGGGTGGCCAAGGATGAGATGGGTAGATAGCATCACCGACTCAATGGACATGAATTTGAGCAAACTCTGGGAGATAGTATGTGCGTCCTAAGTCACTTCAGTCGTGTCTGACTCTTTGCGACCTCATGGACTATAGCCTGCCAGGCTCTGTCCATGGGATTCTCCAAGCAAGAACACTGGAGTGGGTTGCTGTGCCCTCTTCCCAGAAATCTTCCCAACTCAGGGACTGAACCTGTGTATCTTATGTCTACCTGCATTGGCAGGCGGGTTCTTTACCACTAGCACCGCCTGGGAAGCAGGACAGGTGTCCATGGGGTTGCAAAGTGTTGGACATGACTTGGCAACTGAACAAAAGCAACCTCTTCTAACTTTTTCCTGTCCTCAAAACAGTTTCAGGATTATTTCTAGAGCCTCTGCTCTCATAGACAAGATGGAGAAAAAGAAAGGATGCTGCTTTCATAGTGCAGTTTATAAAATTGCTGTACTTGAATCAGCTGAAAAGCAGTGATCCAAAAATTTTCAGACTTTGCTCAACAGTAGCATCATGTAAAGGAAGTGACTAGGGGAATTGTTACTCTGAGACAAACTCTAACCAATGGGGAGGAATAACTTGGTGAAATGGAAAAGACAAGAATCTTGGGAGAAAATTACATGTCAGTATTAGAAATAGAATGAAGAGGCAAGGACTCATGAGGCACACAATTGCTATCTTTACATATTTGAAGAGCATCCATGTGGAAGAGAGATTTAGACTGTTTTATTTATCCCTAAGAAGCAAAATTCGGTCCAGTGAATAGAAACTGCAGGGTAATAGATTTCAGTTATTGTAAAGAAATAACTTTCAAAAACAGTGCTATTCAGTAAGGTGTACTTACTATAAGTTGTATAGAATGACCACATAAATTACATTATCAGTAGTATAGACTGTCATAATTAGACCAGGAACATTATTTTGAATCTGATTAGGTTGATTTTTATAGCTTAATCAAAGAACAATCTCAAAGTCAGGCCACAGCTCTGTGTAGTGAAAATGTCTTGAATTTATTTTTAAATCACGTTAACCCTAATATTAATATGGGGTTTATGTAACCCACCTATAATATGGCAAGAAAATGTTAATATAAATTAAATAATGGAGTATACATTTTCTGCTTGAGCAAGTCTTATTTGAATATAAGACTGAGTCGCTTGTTTTACAAATTTTTCTCTTGTTTCTTTTGTTCACAAAGCTTAAGTGAAGGAAAGATGTTTTAAAAAGAAAAAAACACTCAGCGCTATTCAAAGATTTGATAACTATAATTATCTGTGCCAAGTTTTTTTTGTTTTGTTTTGATTTTCATCTCCTATTACACAAAAGTGGAGAAAGTTACTGTTACAGGTGGGAAATTCTGTTTGCTAGGGTTGTCCAAGTCATGACTGGGAGGCCTTGTGGTTAGAACTGATCCTATAAGCAAAGGGATATTTAGCTCTGTATCGGTATGTAACGAACTACTCCAAAGCTTAACGACTTAAAAAAAAGATATAGCAAGTCCCCTATATACAAACCTTCAAGCTGCAAACTTTCAAAGATGCGAATGTCCTTCCACATGTCCAATCATGTGGGTTAGTTCACGTGTCTGGCATACATTGTCACAGGCGTGCATCCCCTACAAATGGCTTTGCTTTTGTGTACTTTACCGCACAGTACTATATAGAGCACAGTAGTACAGTATCTTTATTTCAAGCCCAGGATGTCCAGAAGCAAGTGTCAAAGACCAATGATGTAGCTGGTACCGCTAAGGAGTGCCAAGAGATGACCATAGAAACAAAAGTGAAAATATTTGAGGCTGGAGCTTGCCCTCCGTTTCTCATTGCTGACGATCCTTCAGCTCTGCCATCTCCCACCTCCTCTCCCTCCTCCAGTCAGTAACTCTTCTTGCCTGTTCACTTGATGCCAGTTCTTGTATGCCAGCTGTTGTTCTGCACTACTGTAATTTTCAAAGTACTGTACTGTAAGATTAAAAACATTTTCTTTATTTTTATTCACTTTTTATGTATTATTTATGTGAAAAGTTATTATAAACCTATTACAATGTAGTACTATATAGCCGATTGTGCTACTTGGGTACCTAAGCTAATTTTGTTAGACTTACACACAAATTGGACTAACTAACGAATGTGCTCTCAGAACAGAACTTATTCATACATAAGGTACTTAATGTGTTTACTTAGCTCATAATTCTATGTATGAGCACTTTGATCTAAATTTAATTGGACAATCCTTTCCTGATTATGTTTGCTCCTGTGTCTACACAGTAAAGAGGAGGATCTCAAGAGAGTGAGAGGAAATGTACAAATTACTAGCAGAACATTGCTGCATCTTATTGGCCGAAGCAAGTCACAAGGTCACCCAAGATTCAAAGAGAGGGGAAACAGATTTCACATTTTAATGGGAGGAGTTGAAAAGTGATACTGTAAAGGGCCTGGCTACAAGGAAGATGAAGGATTGTGGTTATTTTCATAATCTTGTACAAAAATGTCCCAGATGGCACTAGTGGTAAAGAACTCACCTACCAATGCAGGAGATGCAGATTCAGTCCCTGGATCGGGAAGATCCCTGGGGAAGGAAGTGGCAACCCACTCCAGTATTCTTATCTGGGAAATCCCATGGACAGAGAAGCTTGGCAGGCTAAAGTCCATAGGGTCACAAAGAGTCAGACATGACTGAAGCAACTTAGCATGCACGCACGTACAAAAAAGTCACTCAAGGATCTTCAGCAGTGGAATGTTGCAGTCAAATAAGTGTGGTAGAATTATCACTCGAGCAATATGTTGAAAGCCATTTCTTTGATATCCCTCAACTTACACTACAGAAAACACACAAGTTATACACAAGACAAGTTCGTCTTGTCTTTGCATGGTTCTTATACTCACAAAATTCAGTTACCACAGGATAGCTAAATAACACCATCACCCAACAACATGGGTTCAAGCTCTGTTATCCTGGTACAGTTGGTTGTTGTTGTTCAGTCACAAGTTGTATCCAACTCTTTGTGATCCCATGGATGGTAGCATGCTCTTCTGTCCTCCTCTATGTCCCAGAGTTTGCTCAAATTCATGTCCATTGAGTCAGTGATGGCTATCTTACCATCTCATCCTCTGCCACCCCTCTTCTCCTTTTGCCTTCAATCTTTCCCAGAATCAGGATCCATTCCAATGAGTTGGTTTTTTGCATCAGGTGGCCAAAGTATTGGAGCTTTGGCTTCAGCAACAGTCCTTTCAATGAATATTCAGTGTTGATTTCCTTTAGGACTGACTGCTTTAATCTTCTTGCAGTCCAAGGGAGTCTCAAGAGTCTTCTCCAGCACCCTGGTACAGTAATTGAGTATAATTACATAGAGTACTAACTTTACTGCTTGCTTTTTAACCCACAAATCACTGTGTAAGTAATTGATGTACACATGATCAGTGACCAATCACGTCACTTCTTTTGAAGGTTGTCAGTGATTGGTCATTGCGTACCTGCAATTTAGTTCACACTTATACAGCAAAAATGCAGCTGTGTGGTCCTCTCTTGTCTCCTAGTAATATACCCCTGTGACATCTGTCAAAAACGCATCTTTGAAAGAGGGAATTGGCTAAGAAAGATGGTGGTGGTTTAGTCACTAAGTTGTGTCCGACTCTTGTGATCCCATGGATGGTAGCCTGCCAGGCTTCTCTGTCCATGGGATTCTCCAGGCAAGAATACTGGAATGGGTAGCCATTTCCTTCTCCAAAGGATCTTCCCGACCCAGGAATCGAACCTGGGTCTCCTGCATTGCAGGCATATTCTTTACTGATTGAGCCATGAGGGAAGAAGAAAGATGAAAATACAACAAATAAGCAAAAAGTAATATTGCTAGATATAAAATTCAAATCAAACATAAATGGAGTTATAAAGAAAGCACGGGCCATGGGAATGTTGACATTATATATGCAGACAGAAAGGAAACTTAGCGAAGGCAAACTTATTGACATAAATGAAGAAAGCAGTTGTAATAAAAAGGATAAAGATGTTCCAAGGGAAAAGACAATAGCAAAACAAACTTTACATTAACGCAACTCTCAAAGATATCCGACAACACTGAAAGCACAAAGAATAAAATTTTGGAAGCTGATCCAAACTTACAAAAAAATAAGAGAATAAGTCAAAGCACAGAAAAAGTTGGTCATTCCATATTGTAAGTTCTGCAATAAGAAAGCAAGCACTATTCAAACGATTTGTGATAAGTTTTTTACAAACATTTAAATTCTCAATATGTTTAATGTTTTAAATCGCAATACACTGAATAAATATTAGTTTTACTATTTTTCAATTTTCTTATACATTCATAACCAACAGTTAAACTTTTTAATGTTTTGACAGAAAGTCACAGAATGCTTGCAGTTCTTCCTATTGAAGATTGCTGTTTTTTTCAATTGTGTTCGCAGCCGCCGCCGCACCGCCGTCGCTCTCCAACGCCAGCGCCGCCTCTAGCTCGCCGAGCTCCAGCCGAAGGAGAAGCGGGGTAAGTAAGGAGGTCTCTATACCATGGCTCGTACAAAGCAGACTGCCCGCAAATCGACTGGTGGTAAAGCACCGAAGAAGCAACTCGCTACAAAAGCCGCTCGCAAGAGTGCGCCCTCTACTGGAGGGGTGAAGAAACCTCATCGTTACAGGCCTGGTACTGTGGCACTCCGTGAAATTAGACGTTATCAGAAGTCCACTGAACTTCTGATTCACAAACTTCCCTTCCAGCGTCTGGTGCGGGAAATTGCTCAGGACTTCAAAACAGATCTGCGCTTCCAGAGTGCAGCTATTGGTGCTTTGCAGGAGGCAAGTGAGGCCTATCTGGTTGGCCTTTTTGAAGACACCAACCTGTGTGCTATCCATGCCAAACGTGTAACAATTATGCCAAAAGACATCCAGCTAGCACGCCGCATACGTGGAGAACGTGCTTAAGAATCCACTATGATGGGAAACATTTCATTGTTTAAAAAAAAAAAAAAATTCTCTTCTTCCTGTTATTGGTAGTTCTGAACGTTAGATATTTTTTTTCCCTGGGGTCAAAAGGTACCTAAGTATATGATTGCAAGTGGAAAATAGGGGACAGAAATCAGGTATTGGCAGTTTTTCCATTTTCATTTGTGTGTGAATTTTTAATATGAATGCGGGGACATAAAGCATTAATGAAAGTCAAAATGTTTCAGTGAACAAGTTTCAGCAGTTCAACTTTATAACAATTATAAATAAACCTGTTAAATTTTTCTGGACAATGCCAGCATTTGGATTTTTTTAAAACAAGTAAATTTCTTATTGACTGCAACTAAGTGGTGTTTGTAGCATTTTTATCATACAGTAGATTCCACCCACTCACTATACTTTTCTAACTGAGTTGCCCTACGTGCAAGTACATGTTTTTCATGTTGTCTGTCTTCTGTGCTGTTCCTGTAAGTTTGCTATTAAAATACACTAAACTATAAAAAAAAAAAGAAGAAGAAGATTGCTGTGCATGGTTTCAGCCAACTTACTCATTTTATGGTCCCATAGTACTGGGCAGAGAGGATTCCCTGGTACAAGAAAGTTCCTTCTAAGTTCATGAGATTGTTCTTCATTTATAATTACCAGATTTGAAATCGTTTTGATCAGTAAACAAAAAATTAGATATTAGGAAAAACAAATTGAGTTTTAGTAAATAAAAGTAATTTTAATTAGAATTTATCCCGTTGTTGCTGTTCAGTTGCTCAGTTGTGTCCAACTCTTTGCAACCCCAGGGACTGCAGCGTGCCAGACTCCTCTGTCCTCCACTATCTCTAGAGTTTTCTCAAACTCATGCCCATTGATTATTCGGTGATGCCATCTTTTCCAGCATCAGGGTCTTTTCCATACTAGTCCCACAGCTTCAAAAAAAAACAAAAAAAATCAAACCACTATCCAATAAAATGTTCCCAGAAAGAGAACTGCTTTTCCCCAAACATGACTCCAGAGCCTATGATAATGATGCATAATGAGCAACAAGCAGATCTTTATCAAGAATCAAAGCTTCCTGCTATAAAGTAGAAATCAGTTATGGCCTCATTTAAAAAGAAATGCTTCCAGGCTTAAAAGCACACCAGCTGTTGGTGGTAGAGGCTCGCTGCCGGTCTTGGTCCCAGGGTACTCTGTTTATATTGATCCCTCTGGTCATCTGAGCTGGAGGAATAAATAAAAGCCCCTCAAAGACCACTTCTTCAGTAACTCTTCCATGCCCTTATTGTTCAGTCCCAAAGTACTGGTGAAAGCATTAAGGCTGAACAGCAAATTATGCGTCCAGCAAAACAAGTTCACACACCAAAAAAAAAAAAGTTTGGAAAAGATAAATGACTTAGCATTCCTCTCCCACAACTAAATGGATCAAAATAAATATCCATTTAAAAAAAAAAAAGAAGAAGAAAATAGGAGAAGTAGTGAAAATGCAAAAGTGAGCCTTGTTTATATTAAAAGTATCTTCTGAGATTCTCTTCATACTGAACCTGAAGTCACTCAGTTGTATCCGACTCTTTGCGACCCCATGACTGTAGCCTGCCAGGCTCCTCCACCCATGGGATTTCCCAGGCAAGAGTACTGGAGTGAGTTGCCATTTCCTTCTCCAGAGGATCTTCCCAACCCAGGGATCGAACCCGGGTCTCCTGTATTGCAGGCAGACACTTTACCATCTGAACCACCAGGGAAGCTATGAAGATATGAAGTTACCCTTATAATCTAAATATGGAGTTGGGTCTTTTTCAGTTTGTTTATTTTTTCTCCCTCTGGGTCGTTGTTGCTTTCTCTAGTTGCGGTGCATGGGTTTCGCATTGCGGTGGCTCCTCGTTGCAGAACGCAGGCTCTAGGCCCAAGTTCTTCAGCCGTTGCAGCATGCAGGCCTCAGTCCTCACGGCATGCAGGCTCCAGAGGGTAGGCTCAGTAGTTGTGGCACACAGGTTCTAGTTTCTCCAAAGTATGTGGAATCTTCCCAGACTAGAGATCAAACTCATGTCCCCTCTACTGGCGGGCAGATTCCTATGCACTGTACCACCGGGGAAGTCCACGGAGTTGTTTTAATGTAATAAGAAAACTATCACATTTATGTATTGAACAAATATCTACATAGATTTTACTATATGCCAGGCACTGTGCTGAGCACGTAATGAATATTCATTCTGGGAGTCATCTCAACAGCTCTTTTAGGTATTTTTATGTATCTCATTTTAGAAGAAACTGAGGCACGGAGAGGTTAAGAAACTTGCCCCATATCACATTACTAATGCAGTAAAGCTGGAATTTGAACCCAGGTAGACTGGCAACAGAGGCTGTGCTCTTTTTTCAGTGTGTTGTGAACTGTTATTTTTTCCATCCAGTAGTCTAGTTTGGTATGTTTTTGTGTCTCTTTTCACATCCCTCCCACTGATCTCTGTTTGTTCTGCTGAAACTTGGAAAACATTATCTTCTTTACCCATCTATAGGATCTTGGATCTGATTCCTAATCTATGATTTTCACTCAGCATAATGGTCTACGAACTTTCAATGAGATCACATTGTATATAAGAAAGAGATGTGGTTTTGTTTCCTAAAAAGACAGAGGTCTATGTTTATAAAGTGACAGTCTTTGAAGAAATAATTATAGTCATCCAATTCCAGTACCACCATGTACCAGGCAGTGTGCTAAGCACTTTTATGCACAGTTTTTCCTGTGTCCCACACAACAACCCTAAGATGTAGGTATTATTATAATTCCCATTTTATAGATTGGAAAATTGAGGTTAAAAGAGGTTCAGTAACTTGTTCAAAACAAGACAGCCAGTAGGTTATGGAGCCTAAATTCAAGGCTTAGGTTGAAGATCATTTGTTTTTCTCCATATTTCTATGCCATTTGACACCGTTTTATTTCCTTACAAGGATATTCAAAGGAGTTTGAGGGACTATTGCGTGACAGAAACTGCTGTCACTTTCTAGATAAAATTCTTCCTCTATAAGATGATAAGCCACACAGATACCCAATAGCTTTCCTGGTGGCTCAGTAGTAAAGAATCTGCATGCCAAAGCAGGATACTTGCAGGAGACGCAGGTTTGATCCCTGGGTAGGGAATATCCTCTAAGTAGGAAATGGCAACCCACTCCAGTATTCTTACCTGGAAAAGTCCCACGAACTGTAGCCCAGCAGCCTCCTCTGTCCATGGGTCACAAAAGAGTTGTGCACTCCTGAGGGACTAAACAACAGCAACCTTATATAGTCAACAAGTCATTGATCTATAACCAACCGTAATAAATACTGCATAATAAAATTAAAGGGAAGTTAAACTATAATGAAAACATACCTTCTAAGAAAAAGTGTCTTTACTATTTCTTACCTATTCTAGACCATGTCTCATAAAAATAAAAAATTCGACACAGTAGAAACACCTTACATAAGTCTTCCACAAAACACTTAACACTATGACATTTCCAAAATAGCTACACTTTTCAGAACCTAGACGTCCTTCAACGTGCTCAACAGTCCTAGTCACAGTTTTCAAAACCACACATTTCTCATTATCAGTGAAGGAACACTTCAAAAAACGTGACGTGTACCCTTTCAAGCATCGCTTCCTTAGAAAAACAAATAAAAAGAGAATGCAAAAAGAAGCTGTTTGTTAAATCAATTTCAGATACTGTGTCTAATGTTTTTTCATAACAGAACTTGGAGTCTATACTACATGCTTATTTATAATTTGACTATTTAAGTAATAACTCTTCATATTCAGATCTTTTTTTCCTAAAGAATGTATTTATTTATTTATTTAAGGGTCCCAGTGGTTGTCAAGGATCTGCCATGGTCTCATGGTTGGGAAAGGAGGATAAGATTGCCATTGCATTTTACTGCCTACTCGGCAGTTGCAAATGGATTCCCTCAGAAGAGCAGTCATTTTAAATATTTATTTATATGTTTGGCTGCATTGGATCTTAGTTGCGGCCTGTAGGATCTTTAATTGCGGCATGTTAACTCTTAGTTGTAGCATGCAGAATCTAGTTCCCTGACCAGCGATGGAACCCAGACCACCTTCGTTGGGAGCACAGAGTCTTAGCCACTAGGCCTCCAGGGAAATCCCATGAGTAATAGTTTTTGCAAAATAAAAATTCCATTAATTTTGGAAGAACTTTGGCTATGGTTTTTTTGCATGAATTTACCTATCCCACTGGGAATTTAACAAAGAAGGCTAGTGCCAAAGCATTGATGCATGGGAATTGTGATGCTGGAGAAGACACTTGAGAGTCCCTTGGACTGCAAGGAGATCAAGCCAGTCAGTGCTAAAGGAAATCAACTCTGAATATTCATTGGAAGGACTGATGATGAATCTGAATTTGCCCACCCGATGCAAAGAGCTGACTCATCGGAAAAGACTCTGATAGTAGGAAAGATTGAAGGCAGAAGTGGGTGGCAGAAGATGAGATGGTTAGATATGAATAGCATCACTGACTCAATGGACATGAATTTGAGCAAACCCTGGGAGCCAGTGAAGGACAGAGGAGCCTGGAGTGCTGCAGTCCGTGTGGTTGCAGAGTAGGACACGACTTAGGAACTGAACAACAAGAATATTTAAGAAAACATAAAAGAAACCTGTTTTTAAATGGGATGTTTCATTAACACTGCTGAATTAATCACTACTTCATCACGTCTTAATTCTCAAAATTTCCTGGCAAGAACTCCTTAGCATTTCTGTCCCACACCAAGCCCCGTATTTTATTTTTAAGTTTGAATTTTCAAGCACAAATATTTTTTGTGTTGAAATTTTTTTCCCAAACTTTAAACTTTTTATTTTGTATTGGAGTATAGCCAATTAACAATGTTGTGGTGGTTTCAGGTGAACAGCGAAGGGACTCAGTCATACATATACACGTATCCATTCTCCCCCAAACCCCACTTCCAAATATTTTTAATAAAAAATTTCTTCCATTTTATAGGTGTTGGACAGAGGGGTGCAAGAGCTGGCCTTGTCATTTTCCCTGCAAGGCCATGAATCCAGCCTGCCCTGGGAGAAAGAAAGGAGATTCATGTAGAATTTGAGAATGAGGCATGAAATTAAGATGGGTCTGATGAGAATGAGATACAGTAACAGAAGGAGAATCTTTGCCCTCAAACAGTGGTGAGAAGATTAGCAGTTCATTCTCAACATGTTGAGGCAACTCTCAACATTCAATTACACAAATTTGCAAATAAAACATTCTGGGCCGATGTTTTCCCTCAGTCTCTTCCCCAATGCAGGATGTCTAAATCAAGTGCTTTTTATTTGCACCATCTAAAGCTTGAATAAAAGATTGATGAATTTTTCTACACTTCCCTGAAAAGCACATACAATATGGCGACGTCTCTCTCAGAGCCCATTCTTGTAGTTGAATACTTAGGTGCCTAGAGTAACTGTTGCTGCTGCACCGCCGCCATCCATCTTTCCACATCACTCCCCCAAGCTCTAGCATTACAGAGAGTTACTAAGGCTAGATTGAAGGGTTTAATGAGTGGAAAGATTAAACAAAACAAAAACAAAAGAGCCATCACAAACTGCAAATTAAGGCATCAGCAAACCCCCTGCTGGTTTAAAAATCCCATTCTACCTTGCCAAGGCACTAATTAATATAATAAAAAGCACAAAGATCTTGCTTAAAATTAAACGAGCAGGCTGCCCACGCAGGGCTCGCTGCCCACTCTCTGAGCAAGCATCTGCTTAGAATGTCACTGATTGTCTCCTTGGGAGGTTAAAGGAAGGGAGGAAAAATTGCTTTGGCAGAGAGTCTAACAGTTAACTATGCCCCCTTTGAAAAGAGAATTCTTATCCTGTTTTTAATGCCAAGCACATACAATGTCAAGTAACTTGGTCTTAATACCAAACATGACAGGACTGCAGCAAAGGGGTAAAACTGCTATTTACATTAACAAAAATAATAGACATATGCATATCATTTATTGCAGTGTTAACCAGGAATTGAAATTTTTCTTCTTTCCAACTTTCACTCCTCTCTTGTACCTTGCACAGCACTTGGCACATATTGGGCACTCAATAAATATGTGTTTAATAATTATTCTAATTTAAAAGGGCTTCCTTAGTGGCTCAGGTGGCAATGCAGGAGACCCAGGTTCGATCCCTGGGTAGGGAAGACTCCCTGGAGAACGAAATGACAAACCACTCCAGCAGTCTTGTCTGGAGAATTCCATGGACAGAGGAGCCAGGCAGACTACAGTCCCTGGAATCGCAAAGAGTTGGACACAACCGTGCAACTAACCTTCACTTTCACTAATTTAAAAACTATATATTTGTTGATGTGCCACAGACACTGTTAATGTTAGCAGTTCAATATTAGATCTTTTTTTAAAATTTTGTTTTATTGAAGTATAGTTGACTTAATACAATGTTGTGTTAATTTCTGCTGCACAGCAAGGTGATTCAGCTATACATACATATATGTTTTCCTTTTTTTTCATTATGATTTATCACAGAATATTGAATATAGTTCAGTGTGCTATACAGCAGGACCTTGTTGTGATAAATTCTAATGCCCAAACTCAGAGGCCAAACATCTTGTTTTGCTTTATTCAATCAATAATGCATTTATCATGTCCATCGCTGTTTTAGGCACAATAAATAATACAAAAAAATTAAAGCTTTCTTGAGCAGCAGGCCTCAAGAGAAAAAAAATGCACAGATAGGAAAATACTACAGAGAAACAAGAACTGAGTGACTCATAGCAGGAGTAAACTGCTATCTTTCTATCACTGTTTCTTCAGTCAGTTCAGTTCAGTCACTCAGTCGTGTCCAGCTCTTTGCGACCCCAAGAACCACAGCACGCCAGGCCTCCCTGTCCATCACAAACTCCCGGAGTTCACTCAAACTCACGTCCATCGAGTCAGTGATGCCATCCAGCCATCTCATCCTCTGTCGTCCCCTTCTCCTCCTGCCCCCAATCCCTCCCAGCATCAGGGTCTTTTCCAATGAGTCAACTCTTCGCATGAGGTGGTCAAAGTATTGGAGTTTCAGCTTTAGCATCAGTCCTTCCAATGAACACCCAGGGCTGATCTCCTTCAGAATGGACTGGTTGGATCTCCTTTCAGTCCAAGGGACTCTCAAGAGTCTTCTCCAACACCACAGTTCAAAAGCATCAATTCTTTGGCACTCAGCTTTCTTCACAGTCCAACTCTCACATCCATACATGACTACTGGAAAAACCATAGCCTTCACTAGACGGACCTTTGTTGGCAAAGTAATGTCTCTGCTTTCAAATATGCTATCTATGTTGGTCATAACTTTCCTTCCAAGGAGTAAGCATCTTTTAAATTTCATGGCTGCAGTCTCCATCTGCAGTGATTTTGGAGCCCAAAAAAATAAAGTCTGACACTGTTTCCACTGTTTCCCCATCTATTTTCCATGAAGTGATGGGACCGGATGCCATGATCTTCGTTTTCTGAATGTTGAGCTTTAAGCCAACTTTTTCATTCTCCTCTTTCACTTTCATCAAGAGGCTCTTTAGTTCTTCTTCACTCTCTGTCATAAGGGTGGTGTCATCTGCATATCTGAGGTTATTGATATTTCTCCCGGCAATCTGGATTCCAGCTTGTGTTTCTTCCAGCCCAGTGTTTCTCATGATGTATTCTGCAAAGAAGTTAAATAAGCAGGGTGACAATATACAGCCTTGACATACTCCTTTTCCTATTTGGAACCAGTCTATTGTTCCATGTCCAGTTCTAACTGTTGCTTCCTGACCTGCATATAGATTTCTCAAGAGGCAGGTCCGGTGGTCTGGTATTCCCATCTCTTTCAGAATTTTCCCCAGTTTATTGTGATCCACACAGTAAGATACCATTTATTAAGTATCTTCTATGTGCTAGACACTGAATAGCTGGTTTACGTACATTTCATTTAATTCTCACAACTTTGCTTCAGATTAGATTTTACAATCCCTGGGAATAAAGAAAAGAAAACAGGTACTCAGAGTCACCCAAGATGATGCCAGTAAAAGACGGAGTCAAGGATTCCAGGGGTCTCACTTCAGAGATTACATTCTTTCCGAGATGTCATGCTGTTTCCTGCTTTAAAACTTATGATGTATGTCTGTGCCCATCCTCAGAGCCACTGAGAGGTTTAGGAGACATAGCTTGGATACTGAAATCCTGGAATTTAGGATATTTTGAGAAGTTTATGGGAAGAAAAATGGTCTAAGAATTTGAGATCTGGATTATCTAGGAAAATTTGTGCTCTGTGTTCACTGTACATACATAAAGAATGATCACTTAAAGAGCGTGACATTTCAGTCACAGACATTTCATGAAAGAGATGAGCTCTGAGCTATGCCTTCTTGTTGTTTAGTCACTCGGTCATATACAACCCTTTGCGACCCCATAGACTGTAGCCTTCCAGGCTCCTCTGTCCATGGGATTTCCCAGCTAAGAATACTGGAGTGGGTTACCATTTCCTTCTCCAGGAGATCTTCCCGCCCAAGGGATCGAACCCACGTCTCCTGCCATTGGTAGGTGGATTCTTTAATGCTGAGCCACCTGGGAATCTTGAGCTATGTCTAGAGGAATTTAAAATTGAGATTCACTCTGGCACTCAAGGAGTGAATGGTCAAAGGAGAAAGACATAAATCAATGGACATTTATACAGGATGAAAACACTTAGGAATGAACTAACTTTTCCTCTACATAATTAAAGCATGGGCTCTGTAGTTAATCATGTTTACTCTTGGGCAAGGTTCTTGCTGATGGCCATGACTCATGTAGAACACAACCTTCATTTTCCTATGACGTGAAAACTAGAGTTCTAACTAGAAAGATCAGTGATACTCTATTTTTCAAAACTAAATACAGAATTTGTAATTCAGTTAAACGTTACTTTAAATATATCTTAAAGGTAAAATATTTGTATAATCATAAAATATTCTAGCAATAAAAAATGTTTAAAGCATAAAGTCTCCACACTCCCCCTTTTCCTACTCCACTGGAATCCTTCCTTTCATTGACTACAGAACAAATATTTATTGAGTGCCCCAGGGTGGCACTAGTGGTAAAGAAGGCACCTGCCAATGCCGGAGACATAAGAGTCGTGGGTTCAATCCCTGGGTCAGAAAGATCCCCTGGAGAAGGGCATGGCAACCCGTTCCGAGGACTCTTGCCTGGAGAATCCCATGGGCCAGAGGAGCCTGGCGGGATACTGTCCATGGGGTTGCAAAGAGTAGGACACAACTAAAGCAATTTAGCACGTACATATACCAGGCAATGCCCTAGCTAGATTCTTGGACATCCATGAGCAAAATAAACAAATACTTTTGTTCTCATAAATGTTACATTCCAGAGGCAGAAAGGCAACACATAAGAAATATTTAAGTTATATGGTACATTAGAAGATGGTAAGTGCTATGGAGGAAAAAAAAAAAAAAGCAAGCAAAACAGGGCAAAGAAGGTTAGGAATGCAAGATGGGTGGGTGCAATTTTAAAGAGGAAGCTCAGGTTAGGCTTCCCTGAGAAGCACCACTCTCCATGCAAATCCTATTAAACCTGACTCATTATTATTTTCACAACATAAAGTCATACTTTGACATTGCTTTTTTCCATTCAAAAATAGATTGTGGGTACAATTCTGTGTCATTATGTATGGATCTGTTTCATTGTTTTTAATCATGGCATGGTTCAATTCAGTTCAGTTCAGTTGCTCAGTCGTGTCCAACTCTTTGCGACCCCATGAATTGCAGCACGCCAGGCCTCCCTGTCCATCACCAACTCCCGGAGTCCATTCAAACTCACGTCCATCATGTCGGTGATGCCATCCAGCCATCTCATCCTCTGTTGTCCCCTTCTCCTCCTGCCCCCAATCCCTCCCAGCATCAGAGTCTTTTCCAATGAGTCAACTCTTCGCATGAGGTGGCCAAAGTACTGGAGTTTCAGCTTTAGCATCATTCCTTCTAAAGAACACCCAGGACTGGTATTCCATTACATTTACGAGTGTGTGCTGAGTGCTTAGTCACTGTATGTACCTGTTACTCATTTAACCAACTTTATCTTGAGAGTTACTGAATCTGTTTTGAATTTTTCCTACTACCACAAATAATGCTGCAATGAACATCTTTGTATGTATATCTGTGTATTTATGGAATTATAATATTTGGGACTGTTCATAAACTAGTTATTGATTTAAAGGGATTCAACCACATTAAAGACTAATGGGAAGAGATATATTTGCTTTTTATTTTATCTCTTCTTGCCACCTCTGGCATCTCTTTCACCCCTGACTTAAGTGTTAGATATGGTTAAGCATCCTGATCTCCTCTCTAGGTCTCAGGTTCATCCTGAGAACAGGAATATGATCATGTGAAATCAGAATTGGGATACACAAAAGTAAGGACGGTGCCTAAGTACTGGAGACAGCGAGAACGCTGACTGTTTCCACTCTTGTCCACTTACAACCCACGGTCTGCACAGTGGTAAGAATGAGAGTAAGGCTAGAAAAAAAAAAAATCAGACCATAATATTTTGCTTTTCTGATGGCTCTCCATTGCGTTTCAAACATAAAGTCCTTACAATGACCTATAAAGCCTCACAAGATTTGACCTCTGGTTACGTATCTGACCCCCACCCCTCGCCGCCCAACTTCTCTCCCACAGTGTTGCCACATTCCAGCCAAACTTCCTTGTTTCTGTTTCCCAGAACACCAAGTTTCTTCATACCTTCATATATGCATTTCCCTCCAGCTCCAGCTCTGAGTTGGTTAGATAGCATCGCCAACTCAACAGAGCAAACTCTGGGAGACAGTGGAGAACAGAGGTGCCAGGTGAGCTGCAGTCCATGACTTATTGACTGAAAAACAACAACCAGCTCTTTCCCTGGGTGATCATGTGATAAGATCTTTCATAGCATATGGGAGGCTATTGATAAATATTAGTTAAATGAATAAAGAGAGGAGGTAAATATTCAAGTTGATCATATATTAATTAATTCAGCTAATACATTTTGATCATCTACTACGTGCTAAGCATTGGTGATACAAAGATGAACGTAAGACCAGTTACAACCTTACTTTCTTTTCAGGAGGAAAAGGATTGTTGTTTTAGATGCTTAGAGAAATTGTAAAGTACCAACTCGAAAATACCAACCTTGAACCATGATTTCTTTTTAACAAAAGTATTTATTTATTGCCCTCTCTGCATAGTATGTGGGCCTTAGTTCCCCAACCAGCAATTGAAACCCCACCTCCTGCATTGGAAGTGTGGCGTCTCAACCACAGAACCACCAGGGAAGTCCTGAAATATGATTTCTAAATCAAGAGATAAATTAATATTGGAACCATATTAACAACAAAGCTTAAATTCAAAGATCCTTCCTCATTGTGCAAACTGGTTCTCTTATTGACTTTTTCCAGATGCAATTACCCAAATGTATTCACCTTTTGGGATTGTCTTGTGACTATCTCCATGTCTGCTATAGAGGAGAAAGTTTTAAGACCTTTGATAAAAGTTTGCATATATAAATATGAAGAGAGATCTTTGTAATGATATGCACTTTCTATCATTGAATTCTGGATTTTGATCCCATCTGAATTATGTTTGAAATGGACAAATATTACACATAGTAGAAGATCAGTCAAATAATAACGATTCAGCATAAAATTTATCCAGGAATGAAGCATGGTAAATATCAAGAAAATTCAGTGAAAGAAAGGATTTCAGAAGGCAAAGAGGAAGCGAGAGATCTCATGCTGGGTGGCCTCGGTCTTCAAAGGTGAAATGGAAGACAGGTCTTCAGTTAGAGTAGAGAAGTCATAAGATCTAAGGGCCTGAGAATGTCACCCACATAAATTTTGGAGAACCTCATGGAAAAAGTTAAAGGATCAGGTAGAAATTTGCAGCAATCTCAATCAACAGGTTTGGGGTTTTTTAAAATATTTATTTATTTACTTATTTGGCCACACTGGGCTTAGCCACAGCACGTGGGATCTTTCATTGCAGCAGCACGGACTCTCTAGCTGTGGCTCTCGGGCTCAGTAGTTGAGGTGCAAGGGTTTAGTTGCTCCACAGCATATGGGATCTTAGTTTAAACCTGAGTCCCCTGCATTGCAAGGCAGATTCTTAACCACTGGACCACCAGGGAATTCCCAACAGGGTTTCTTTAGTTTCAGAATCAGTAAAGAGAACAATGATAGTGTCCTGGGTTTGGAGATAACTAATAGAAATGGCAAGTGGAGGGGCCTCTGCACTTTTATTGCAGGGGGCACGAAGCAAGGGTTCTATCCCTGGTCAGAGAACTAAGATCCTACAAGCCACATGGCCAAAAACAAAAAAAGGCAAGTGGACTGGAAAATCAAGGACTGTAGGAAAAGTAGAAAGAATAGCTTAAAAATCCCATGTACTCAACATCTAACTTCAGCAATTATCTCCTCATAGGCAATCTTGTTTTATTTTTACTGCCACACTCCTCCTCAACTCATTAGATTATTTTGAAGACAATCACAGATAGAGTAATATTTCACCTGGATTTTAATATCTTTAAAAGTAAGAGCTCTTTAAAAAAAAAACAACCCATAACCACAATACCAGTATTACAGTTGAAAAGTGAACAATTCTTGATACAAATATCCTATCCATGTTCAAGTCACTCCAACTGCCTCATAATTTGTTATAGTTTTATTCAATTCAGAGTCCAACCAGAATGCACACATTGCATGCACTTTATAGGTTTCTTAAGTTTCTTCAAACTTAAAAGTTCTCCCTCCCACTCTTTCTTTGCAATTTATTGTTGAAGAATCTAGAAGTAGGAGATGGACTCAGATTTGCATCTAAGGCTAGACTTTGTAGGAATTTACAGGCCATTGTGAAAACCATTAAGAAAGTAAAATATTGTTGATCTCAATTTTAGAAAGAAATTTATTTATTTGGCTGTGCTGAGTCTTAGTTGCAGCATGTGGGGTCTAGTTCCCGACCAGGGATCGAACCCAGGCACTGGGAACATGGAGTCTTAGCCACTGGACCACCAAGAACTCCCTGAGGTCAATTTTTTTCTAGTCTCATTCTCATTCTGGCTACCGTGTGGACAATGGATAACAATGGGCGAGAGTGGAAACAGTCACTCCATCTCCAGCACTTATACACTGTCCTGACTCTGCGTCCCTCTGTTACGGCTTCACATGATGATTTTCCTGTTTTCAAGATAAACAATGACTACACTGGGTATTTGTGAATGCTTTCAATCAAATAGCTCTCTTGAGGACAAAAGACAACCTTCTTTTCAAGATTCTTGATCATGAACATGAGCGAATATACAGCAGATTAATCTTGGCATGGCAGAGAATAAGCCCTCACTTGCTCTGAAGTGCTCCCCTCTGTGCAGAGACAAAATGGACCTTGGCCAGACTCGCCAGTATGAGCTGAATCCCACTGTTAACAGCAGCTTGCAGCACAAGCCTCACTGAGTCTGCTTGAGTTGGCAGCATTAAAAGAAACTTGGCCCTTGTTAACTGTCAGAGGCAAATGCCCCATCCTGTTTTTTTTTTTTCCCCAGCTGCCACTTCAAAATAAAGTGAATATTTCAAAGTCTATTGAGTGCTACAAATAGAACTCAAAGATTTAATAAAAACACACATTTCAAAGAGAATTCATATGGAAGGTTTTGAGTGTGCCTGCTACCAATAACATCTGAAGTCTAAGTTCCAGGAAAGGGCTTTTCCTAACCCAGGATACTTAATAATCAAGAAAAATTGTTGTATTCCTCTGTATAAAAAGATTAAAATTTCCAATAACCTCTAGAAGGTACAATAATATTTGTCACCATGAATTATTTTTTATGAAAGTATTTCCTGTTTACCAGTTCCTTTGGAACTTTGTTGCATAGTGACAATGACAAGGCAAATAATGTAAGCTGAGTGGATTCCACGTCTACTGCTTGGGTTTGAACCCTAGCTCTATCCCTTTCTTAACTGTAAAACCGTAGGCAAGTTACTTAACCTAAGTTCAGGTTTCCTCCTAGTAACAGGACTGTCATAGGCTTGTAATAAGGACTGGATGAGTTAATAGCTACAGTGAATTTTGAACACTAACAATAGTGTTAGAAAGTGTTAGGTATTATTAGCTACCTTCAAAGTTTTAAAATGTTGTTGAGGCTATGATTCTTATTTTAAATTTTTTAAGTGAACAATTTAGTAGGTTTTAGTATTTTCACATAGCTGTGCAATCATCACGAATATATACTGCCCAGTCATTTTCCACTTCCTGACAATCACTAACCTACTTATGGGCTCCATAGATTTGCCTGTTCTGGCCACCACATTTAAATAGAATCATAGGTTCATTCAGTCGCTCAGTCACATCCGATTCTTTGCAACCCCATGCACGCCAGGCTTCCCTGTCCATCACCAACTCCCAAAGCTTGCTTAAACTCATGTCCATTGCATCGGTGATGCCATCCAACCATCTCATCCTCTGTTTGTCCCCTTCTTCTCCTACCTTCAATCTTTCCCAGCATCAGGGTCTTTTCCAATGAGTCCGTTCTTCGCATCAGGTGGTTAAAGTAAAGTGAAAGCGTTAGATGCTCAGTCATGTCCAGCCCTTTGCGACCGCATGGTCTGTTCATGGGATTCTCCAAGCAAGAATACTGGAGTGGGTTGTCATTTCCTTCTCTAGGGAATCTTCCCTACCCAGGGATCGAACCTGGGTCTCCTGCATTGCTGGCAGATTCTTTACTGTCTGAGCTACCAGGGAAAGCTATACATTTCTTTTTATGGCTGAATAATATCACTTGTATGGACATATTATATTGTGTTTGTCTACTAATCAGTTGATGGACATTTGGGTTGTTGCCAGTTTGAGGCTGTTACAAATAATCCTTCTATGAATATTCATATCCAAGCTTTTGTATGGACATACATTTTCAATTCTCTTCGGTAAACACCTGGAGAGGAATTCCTGTGTTATGTGATGAAGTGAAAGTCACTCAGTCGTGACCAACTCTTTGAGACCCCATGAATTATACAGTCCTGGGAATTCTCCAGGCCAGAGTACTGGAGTAGGTATAACCTTTTTCTTTCCAGGGGATCTTCCCAACCCAGGGATCAAACTCAGGTCTCCTACATTGCAGGCAGATTCTTTACCAGCTGAGCCACCAGGGAAGCCTGTGTTATGTGATAATCCTACTTGTAAATTTTTGAAGAAATGTCAAACTGTTTTCCAAGGTGGTTGCAGCATTTTAATATTCTCACTAGCAATGTATGAGGATTCCAGTTTCTCTCCATTCTCCTCGACACTTATTATTCCTTGTTTGTTTTTATTATAGCCATTCTAGTGAGTGTGAAGTGGTATCTCACTGTGGTTTTGATTTGCAATTTTGCTAATGACTAATAATAGTAAGCATTTTTTCATATGCTTATTAGTCACTTATATATCTTTGTTAGAGAAATGTTTATTCAAGTCCTTTGCTCATTTTAAAATGAGATTGTCTTTTTAATTGTTGCATATACATATTTTTAATACATTCTGGATACAGATTCCTAATCAAATATATTATTAGGATAACTCCCATTCTGTGAGTTATCTTTTCACTTTCTTGATAGTGTCCTCCTTAAAGTACAAAGGTTTTTAGAGTTGAGGAAACCCAATTAAAAAAATTTTGTCTTTTATTGCTTGTGTTTTTGGTGCTATATGTTGCATCTAAAAACCATTGCTTAATCAAAAGCCACAAAGATTTATGCCTAAGTTTTCCTCTAAAAAAAGCTTTAGCTTTTACATTTAGATCTTCTATCCATTTTGAGTTAATCTTTGTGTGTAGTACAATATAGGTACCCAAATTCATTCTTCTACATGCGAATACCCAGTATGGCTCTTCTTCTACCAGTACCACACTACCTTGATTACTGTAGCTTTGTAGTAAGTTTTAAAATTGGGAACTGTGAATCCTCCAACTTTGCTCTTTTTTAAAAGATTCTTTTAGCTATTCTGTGTGCCCTGCTTTTCCATATGAATTTTAGAATCAGCTTGTCACTTTTGCAAAAATGTAGCTGGGATTATGTTGAATTTCTAAATCAATTTGGGAAGTATTATCATCTTAATGATATGAAATCTTCCAACATGAGATGTTTTTCCATTCATTTAGGTCTTCTTTCACTTCTTTCCACAAGGTTTTACAGTTTTCAATTACAAGTCTTGTATTTCTTTTGATGCCATTGTAAATGGAGTTTTCTTAATTTCATTTTTGGATTGTCTATTCTAGTGTATAGAAATAACACCTGATTTTTGTATATTGGTCTTGTATCCTGCAAACTTGCTGAACTCATTTATTAGTGTAATAGTTTGTGTGTGCATGTGTACCCCTTAGTTTTTTTATATAGAAGATCATGTCATCTGTGCACAACATTTTACTTTTTTCTTTCCAGTTTGGATGTCTTTTATTTCTCTTTCTCAGCTAATTGTCCTAGGTAAACCTCCAGTACAATGTTGAACAAAAGTGACAAGAGGGAACATCCCTGTTCCTGACATTAGGGGGAACCTTTGTCTCTCACCATTAAGTATGATCTAAGCTGTGATTTTTCATACTCTTTAGGATGAGGGAATTCTCTTCTGCTTCTAGTTGGCTGTGCATTGTATCATGAAATGGTGCTGGCTCTTGTCAAGTACTTTTTCTGCAACCACTGAAGTGATCATGTAGCTTTTTTTCCCCTTCATTCTTTAATATGATATATAAAAATGATTTACATTCATATATTGAATTATCCCTGCATTTCTGAGATAAAATCCCATTCGGTCAAGGTGTACAATCTTTTAAATATAATACTGGCTTTGGTTCACTAGTATTTTGTTGAGGATTTTTGCATCTATATCCATAAGGGATATTGGTCTAAAGGCTTTTTTTTCTTATAATGTCTTTGTTGGTATTAGAGTAATACAAGCTTTATAGAATGAGTTGGGAAGTTGGGGCAAATCTAGAAATCTGCCTATTACACATAGGTTATCTAGAACTATAATTGGCATACAATTTTCATGATATTCCCTCATAATCATTTTTAAAATTTCTGTAAGGTTCATAGTAATGTCTATACTTTCATTTGTGATTTTAGAAATTTGAGTCTTCTTTTCTTGATCAGCCTTGCTAAAGTTTTGTCATTTTGTTTATTCTTTTCAAAAAGACAAATTAATTTTACTTTTATTCATAAATTTTTCTTTTTGTTGTACCACATGGCTTGTGAGATCTTAGTTCCTCAACCAAGGATTGAACCTGTGTCCCTTGTAGTAGAAGCATGGAGTCTTAACCACTGGACCACCAGGGAAACCCAACCAAAAAGACAACTTTAGATTTCTTTGATTTTTTTCCCTTCATTCTTATATTCCCTATTTTATATAATTCTAATCAGTTATTATTTCCTTCCCTCTGCTTGTTTTGAGTTTAATTTTCTCTTCATTTTCTAGTTCCTTAATGTATACAAGTAGCATATTGATTTAAGATCTTTCTTCTTTTCTAATGTAGGCAGTTCAGTTCAGTCGCTCAGTCGTGTCCAATTCTTTGCACCCCCATGGACTGCAGCACGCCAGGCTTCCCTGTCCATCACCAACTCCCAGAGCTTACTCATGTCCATTGAGTCAGTGATGCCATTCAACCATCTCATCCTCTGTCATCCCCTTCTCCTCCCACCTTCAAACTTTCCCAGCATCAGGGTCTTTCCAAATGACTCAGTTCTTCACATCAGGTGGTCAAAGTATTGGAGATTCAGCTTCAGCATCAGTCCTTCCAAAGAATATTCAGGACTGATTTCCTTTAGGATGGACTGGTTGGATCTTCTTGCAGTGTGAGGGATGCTCAAAAGTCTTCTCCAACACCACAGTTCAAAAGCATCAATTCTTCAGGGCTCAGTTTTCTTTACAGTCCAACTCTCACATCCATACATGACTACTGGAAAAACCATAGCCTTGACTAGACAGACCTTTGTTAGCAAAGTAATATCTCTGCTTTTTAATATGCTGTCTAGGTTGGTCATAACTTTTCTTCCAAGGAGTAAGCATCTTTTAATTTCATGGCTTCAGTCACCATCTGCATTGATTTTAGAGCCCCCAAAAATAAAGTCAGCCACTGTTTCCACTGTTTTCCCATCTATTTGCCATGAAGTGATGGGACTGGATGCCATGATCTTAAGTTTTCTGAATGTTGAACTTTAAGCCAACTTTTTCACTCTCCACTTTCACTTTCATCAAGAGGCTCTTTAGTTCTTTCTGCCATAAGGGTTATTGATATTTCTCCCGTCAATCTTGATTCCAGCTTGTGCTTTATCCAGTCTGGCATTTCGCAAATGCAGTTATAAAACTTTTGTTCCTGCTCTAAGACTGTGCCTATCAAGAAATCATAAAGGCTAAATGTATGAAATATAAGACATAATGCTTAGCATCCAAGGACCTAAATGCATTAACAGTACACAAAATTTTTTTTTGAAGGAAGAGCAAAAAGAGAATTTATCATTACTAATGTTAAATTTGTATTATTATATTTAAAATATGAACTGAAAGCTATCAAATCTAACATTATTTTCAGAAGTAGGATATAAATGAAAAATATATGACTTACCATCTATCACTCTATTAATTTCTCCCTCTACATCAGCCAATATTTTCCTTATTCCCATGCAATTATATTTATCTCAGTCTAGTGATTTATTTATTTAATCAATGATTGCATCAGTATGTTGTTTATTAAGGCTTCCAATGAAATTAACTAGAACTAGGCTAACTTTGTGTTTCCCTAATTATCATGTTTTTAAACAACATTTTTGGATGAGAGCTCCTACTGAGAACAGCTAAATAAACAAAAATTTTAAGAAAAAAAAATGTACTGGCAAGTACCTCATACATCAAGTCCCAACTCAAATATAACTTTTCTTTGAAGTTTTTTCTGATCCTCTAGAAAACCATGTGTGCCTATCAACTTCCAATACATTCTTCTTTTGTAGGATTTGCCATGTTTTGTTGTTACTGCTTGTGTTATTATAGTGTTTTCTTCAGTAGGCTGTTAAATTGTGAATTCTAGGATGATGAGGAGAATGCTTTAGTCATCACCATGTCACCAGGCCTTTACACAGTGCCAGGGACTTGATGCTAATCATCTGGGAGTATGGCTACCAACCAGTCATGGGATTTTAGCCACAGGAATCTGTGACACCTTAGAAGTTTGTGTCACATCTCTTGGCTTCTCATTTACTCTCCATTGTCAAAGAGTTTGGGGTCGTTATCGTCATCTTCACTTTAAAATTAGGGAGACACGGTACAGAGATAAGTGACTTTCCAAAAGTTACATGATGAGTAAAAGTCTACTCTATAAATATATTTTCAGTCATCAATGTTCTAAAATGATATTATGCTGTTCCCTGAGGCTGCTCCCCTAACGTGTCAGTTAACAAATCGAATTGGGCTTCCCTGGGGACTCAGTGGCTTCCCTGGTGGCTCAGACGGTAAAGCGTCTGTCTGCAATGCGGGAGACCTGGGGGTGCTCAGTGGTAAAGAATCTGCCTGCAGTGCAGGAGATGCAGGTTCAATCCCCGGTTCAGGAAGATCCCTGGAGAAGGAAATGGCAATCCACTCCAGTATTCTTGCCTGGAGAATCCCATGGACAAAGAAGCCTGGTGGGCTGCAGTCCATGGGGTCACAAAGAGTTGGACACAACTGGGCGACTAAACATCAACAACAATGAATCGAGTTAACCCTTTTTGTACCATAAGGCGAATATTCCTCACATATAAGGAAAAAGTGACAAATTTTACAAAATCAAAACCTTAGAAGAAAGTCTACTACTGTTATTTTTAACTTTCCTTTTAACCTGGTGTCAATGCTAACTTTGAGATTGTTTCCTTTGTTTCTATTTCTTGACCTTGGAGGTAGAGCTCTTCCTTCACAATTGCTCCTTAACCAATATATTCCAGCAGAGGGAGCTCCAAGTGTTTTACAACTACTATTACGGTTTCTCACTTCCTCCCTCCGTGCCTATCTCAAAGACAGTGAAGTGAAGTCGCTCAGTGGTGTCTGACTCTGCGACCCCACGGACTGTAGCCCACCAGGCTCCTCTGTCCATGGGATTTTCCAGGCAATAGTACTGGAGTTGTTTGCCATTTCCTTCTCCAGGGGATATTCCCAACCCAGGGATCAAACCGGGTCTCTCGCATTGTAGACAGACGTTTTACCGTCTGAACCACCAGTTTTAGCTTAATTCTGGTGCCAAGTTATTGAATGGGTCTGGCTTTCCCATGAGGATGAATTACAAGTTGGTACGGTTTGAAAAACCTGAAGAGAGAGATTCTGTGTTTTATAATACATCTCCATATTCCATGAAGGAGGTCATATTTAAATATACAATATGAAGTATAGAGCATAATTTTTAATGCTTGATTTGCTATAGTATAGAATCCATCTGCAATGCCAGAGACCTGGGTTCGATCCCTGGGTCAGGAAGATCCCCTGGAGAAGGGAACGGCTACCCACTCCAGTATCTTCTCTAGGAAACCCCATGGAAAGACAAGCCTGATGGGCTATGGTCTGTGGGGTCTCAAAAGAGTTGGACACGACTGAGCAACTAAGACTTTCACTTTCATTTAGGAGATCAAATACTTTAAAATACCTCTATGTCTACAATGTGGACCCAGAACTCATTCTACTCTAAATCTAGAGGTACATCCAAGAATCAAATGCTGATTGTGGTAAATTGCTGGCTTGCCTGTATTTTAGTAGTTTATGCAATATGTAAACAATAACAAAGAGTACTTTGTGGGGTGCTTCTAAAAGATTCATGTAGCTTGAAATAAACACTCTAAAAAAACATTTATTTAAAATAATAAACTAAAGAATAAAAAAAGAAGTGGAAAAATACTGAGTATTCGGTAAGCTGCCCATAATGTAGGCATAAGCGGTAAATTAAAATTTAACTTACCAAAATCCATTCAAGAAGTCTAACGAATTAAATTTAACATGTAAAACTCAAACGTTGTAAAAGAAAATATTGTGTGTGTCAGGAACAGAAACAAGAAAATTTTTATGTGTCAGAAATTTTTATGTTTCTTAAAGAAGATATAAAAAGCTCAAGCCATTAGGGTAAATAAACATCGATGAATTTACTTACATTCTAATTAAAAACTGGTTATCAAAAAACACCATTAAAAAGTAAGAAGCCAAGCCACAAACTGGAAGGAGATGTTTAATACTCAGATAATAAACAGAAGATTAGTATTAGTATTTAGAATATTAAAGGTTACTTCTAAAAACTAATCAGTAAAAAGAACAAAAATCCACAAGAAAAGGAAAAATTTGAGCAAGAATTTTACAGAAAAGAAAATCTGAATTGGTAATAAACATATGTTCATTAAAATCTCATTAATAGCTGTATTAATTCTAATTAAAATCAGGAGGGACTACCCTGGTGGTCCAGTGGTTAAGACTTCACCTTCCAAAGCAGAGGGTGAAGGTTCCATTCCTGGTGGAGTAGCTAAGATCCCACATGCCTCAAGGCCAAAAAAACAAAACATAAAGCAGAAGCAATATTGTAACAAATTCAATAAAGATTTTTCAAATGGTCCACATCAAAAACAGAAGTCTAAAAAATAAAAAAACCACAAATTAAAACCAGGAGACACTATTTTATATATAACAGACTGGCAGAAGTTAAGAAATCTGGCAAAACTAAATGTGGACCAGAATGTGGGACAACTGAAACCCTCAGAAAGTTTTCTTAAAAGTGTAAATTGATATAATTGAATTGGAATACAATTTGGCATTACCTAGAAACATCAAGCGGAGAAGGCAATGGCACGCCACTCCAGTTCTTTTGCCTGGAAAATCCCATGGACAGAGGAGCCTGTGGTCCGTCCATAGGATTCTCCAGGCAAGAATAGTGGAGTGGGTTGCCATTTCCTTCTCCACTTGACAGAATGTGGTGGATCTAAATTAGAGTCACGATTGTAGAAATAAAGCTTTAGGAGAAAACCTGTGAAATATTGTGAACAAAGAAACTGCATAGTCATGTTTGATTGCATCTGAATACAAAAAAGAAAAAAGATTAAAAAGAAGTTCTGCTATTTCAAATTTTGGAGTCCAAGAGAGTTTAGACAGAACTGAAAAAGTTGGTGATGGTAACAGATTGGAAGTCAGGACTCAACATGCTGAAAGTGAATAGTGATAGGAAAGCCAATGGAGAGATGCAGAAAGACTGATGTGGAAAGTCACTGATACAGGGGCCAAGGTTAAACTTAAGTGTAAATTAGATACCTGAAGCAAGGAGCAGTCAGAGGCCGTTCTTAGACAGGTCTGTTCTTGAAGGTAGAATAACCAACCAATTAACAAAAAGCAATGAGATCATAATCTCAGCTAGTATTACAGCAGCACGGTCTTCCTATGATTGTCTTTGTATACAGGAACAAGCCAGATCATTAAAAAAAAGAATGGCCAATGGCAATATTAAAAAGTTCATCCTTGATATTAGGGGAGAAATAAAGTTAATTATTGGCAAAGGCTTAAAGAAGAAAATAGAGATGATAGAACCGTCAGGAAGTAGTCTCATACTTTGCGGGTAGGAGCCACTTATGTAAGATGTCAGAAATCTTTTGAATCTATGTGATCTCTGATGTAGCAGTTCCACTTTGGGGAAGTATCTTAATGATTTAGTTACATGTTAGACAACCTATAAACAATTTTTTTTTGAAAGCTGGAAAACTCTAAATAATTAAAACTGAAAGCTTGATTAGAGGAATAGTAGTATGGACAGAGGAGCCTGGTGGGCTGCAGTCAATGGGGTCGCTAAGAGTCGGAAACGACTGATCGACTTCACTTTCGCTTTTCATTTTCATGCATGGGAGAAGGAAATGGCAACCCACTCCAGTGTTCTTGCCTGGAGAATCCCAGGCAGGGGAGCCTGGTGGGTTGCCGTCTATGGGGTCGCACAGAGTTGGACATGACTAAGGCGACTTAGCAGCAGCAGCAGCAGCAGTAGTAAGTCCATACAGTGAAACATCCTGAAACCATTTTTATTGTTTTGCAGGAAATTAGTTCCCTGACCAGGGATTGAACCTGTGCAACTTGTAGTGGAAGGGGGACGTCTTAACCACTGTACTGCCAGGAAGTCCTGGCAGTCATTTTGAATGCTATTAAACATGAGTATTTTTTTTTTTTTGACTTGTCAAGTTATTCAACATACATTCTTCAGTGGGAAAAAAAGCAATTAAAAAGACCCACATTAATTCATGTAAAGAAAATGTTCCAAAAGGGCACACAGCAAGATATTAACAGTCTCTATTTTAGAACAGTGGTATTATTTTCAATAATAAAGATATGTTGCTGTTATAAAAAGATAAGACAACACTAACTTTATTTTTAGTATTTTAAAAAATCTGTAATTTTCCTCAGGCGGATCAATAATATGTTTAGATACCATGAAAGCCAAGAAAGAGGAAAATATCAGGACAGAGAAGCTGTATCAAGAAAAGTACATCCTTGCATATTCCTACCACAAGTGGGTTGAATATCACTGGTGATATCACATCATTCTATCTTAGAAGTAAACTTAAATAATTTAAGTAAGTGTTTCATATGGGAGGTGTTTCTAGGAAGCATTGGCAGCAGCAGAAAGACAGAAGAAGAAAGGGAAGGAAGCTAATTAAGGGTGAATTGTTACGCAGATCCATCCTTGTGGGTCCCAGGGGGTTCTGGGAAACCTCTTAGGAGCTACTTCAGAGTTGCCCCCATCTCCATCATTTCGGTGAGGTTGCTTGATTTTTCAGTCACCAGCTCTCTTCAATCACTATTGAGACCACTTGGGAGGAGACGAGGAGAAGGCAATGGCGACCCACTCCAGTACTCTTGCCTGGAAAAATCCCATGTATGGAGGAGCCTGATAGGCTGCAGTCCATGGGGTCACGAAGAGTTGGATACAACTGAGCAATTTCACTTTCACTTTTCACTTTCATGCATTGGAGGAGGAAATGGCAACCCACTCCAGTGTTCTTGCCTGGAGAATCCCAGGGACGGCGGAGCCTGGTGGGCTGCCGTCTATGGGGTCGCACAGAGTCGGACACGACTGAAGCGACTTAACAGCAGCAGCAGCACTCCCTGGGAAGCCCCTCGGGGCAGGTAGAGGGTGGGGATAAAAAAAGTGAGAGAATTAAGAAAATTACAATTTGTTTCAACTGGTCTGTGCTGAACACTGTGTTAGGTGCTATAGAGATTGAAAAGAAGCATAACATAAATTGAGCTTACAATTTAATGGGATACTTACATATCTTTGAAACATTTAGTGGCAATAAAGGCTGTATATAGTTAAGTGTCAGTGGGAAAGATACAGCTGAAAATGCTAACCAGGAGAGAGGGATGTCTGTATTTAAAAGTAGGTCATATACTTGAATCCTAGACCATAGCAGAGGATTATATGACAATTGAAAATGAGGGTGTTCTAGGTGATAAGCCCAGCCTGGGCAAAAAATGTCAGAGCAGGTGGCTGAATATCTTCCAGTTGTCCCTCTAGATCTCTCTTCGTTCTTCTCTATCCAGCTTTGTGCCAGAAAAGCTGACGTTGATGAACAAAATTAACAGATTTCCTTGTACTCTGGCTTCCAGAAGCTGCCTTTGGCAGGCAGTGTCACTAGTAAATCAAAGAGGAGGAGAATGGGACTTCTTTGGTGGCCCAGTGGTTAAGACTCTGTATTTCCAATGCAGGAGACGCGGGTTTGATTCCTGGTTGGGAAACTGAGAGGGACCAAAAAGAAAGAAGAGGGAGATTAGGGTATTTCTATCCTAGCACCCTTCCTGCAGGGACTCATCAAGGCTTTATTATAGTCAGCAGGTCTCTACACACAGCTTTCTCTCCTCTCTGGGTTCTGGTAGTTTCTTTCTTATTAGCTCAGGAATACTGCATGGGTCCTTTTAGCTTTTCTTAGAACCTGTTCACCGGAGAAGGCAATGGCACTCCACTCCAGCACTCTTGCCTGGAAAATCCCAGGGACGGAGGAGCCTGGTAGGCTGCAGTCCATGGGGTCGCACAGAGTCGGACACGACTGAAGCGACATAGCAGCAGCAGCAGCAGAACCTGTTCACACCTTTATTAAATTTGCCTCAAATGGCTCCTTCAATGTAATGGGAGTTCTCTGCCAGCAGCCTTCCTGAGAGGGTGAAAGGGGGCTGCTTGGGAGGAGAGAAGAGCTAAACTTTTGGCAGAACTTGAGGGTGATGGTTCATGTTGAGAAGTAGAGGCAGGTAAGCTGGACATTTCTTTTAAAATTTTTCTAAAGAAAAATGGTAGTCCAGATTTAAGGGTAATAATCTGAGTAGAGTCTTAAAATTCTTGACTAACATGTAAATGACTGCTTGCCAATGCAGCACACAGCAAAGGGGATCACCTGTCTTCTATCCCGAGCCCTCTTTGGCCTCATTTGTTTTCGTCTCAATACCTGTGAGCATATAAAAGCAACAGTCTTTTTTGTGGTACCTCCCTCCAGCCAGGTAGGCACAAATCCAGTGACCCTCTGTGCTTCTGCCTCAGGGCTCAGCTGAAGATCAAGCAGCAACTGAAACTTCCCAGAGAGGCTGAACAACAGACTATTCAATTCTAATAATCCAGTTTTACCTCTGAGGAAATTGGCTGAAAGGTTTTCTTTTGGTTCTGCTTCCTTGAAAAAGAAGTGCCATTATAACAATTTCCCTCTTTCAACTTTGGCTGATAAACTCCCAAAGAGACGCACTTAACAAAGAGGGTCTAAAAACGTGATTTTCATCTGAGCAAGAATTATGAGTCCATAAATGTGGTAACAGGAGAGCCAGTAACCATTTAGGGGAAAGAATTACATCATTGTTACAAGATTGCAACATGATAACCTCCACGTTGTCTTAAGGGTTCTATGCAAAATGGTCAAGGCCTAGGGAAGGAAGTAAATTCACATACCCTGTCGGGTTGCTCAATCCTTGTTTTCCTCTTCATTGATTTTCATCTGCTCATCTCTTCGAGGCTCTGGACAGATGTACTTCCTTCTCCACTGGCCCAGTGAAAGAGCAGTCCTAAATTGCTAATTCATATAGAAAGAAAGCCTGTAAGCCTGGGCAGGCCGCAGTGCCAGTTCTAACATTTAGAAGGAGCCATATTTGTTTATCATATACAAATATCTTTTTCACAACTGGAACTTCCAACCCCAAAAGGCTTGGGGGAGGACTGGTTTGGTGGCTCACTGGTCATTAAAGACCTAGGCTCTTTCTGTCATTTTCCACCAACTTATACATGATTTCTACCCTCAAATAACCTCATAGTCTAAAGTGGCTGCTAAAACTCCAGCCATTACTTCCAGTAAGAAGGAAAGAAGCATAAGAGAGGTATCTTCCATCCCTTTAAGCAGTCATCCCCCTCAAAGTCCCAAGCAACACTTGAACTTATACTTTATGAATAGAACTTAGTCTGTCAGGAAGCCTGACAAATAATCTATTAGCTAGGTACCTCAGTTCAGTTCAGTTGCTCAGTAGTGTCTGACTCTTTGGACCCCATAAATCGCAGCATGCCAGGCCTCGCTGTCCATCACAAACTCCCGGAGTTCACTCAGACTCACGTCCATCGAGTCAGTGATGCCATCCAGCCATCTCATCCTCTGTCATCCCCTTCTCCTCCTGCCCCCAACCCCTCCCAGCATCAGAGTCTTTTCCAATGAGTCAACTCCTCGCATGAGGTGGCCAAAGTACTAGAGTTTCAGCTTTAGCATCATTCCTTCCAAAGAAATCCCAGGGCTGATCTCCTTCAGAATGGACTGGTTGGATCTCCTTGCAGTCCAAGGGACTCTCAAGAGTCTTTTCCAACACCACAGTTCAAAAGCATCAATTCTTTGGCACTCAGCTTTCTTCACAGTCCAACTCTCACATCCATACATGACCACTGTCATTCCTTAAAAAAAAAAAAAAAAAACTGGCCTTTATTAATGAGGAAGGCAACAAGATACTGTTTAAGCAGCTAGCAGGATCTGTCATTCTGCAACGTAATTTTTTTTTTAAATAATAAAAAGAAAACCTTCCATAGATTTCTGTGAGAATGTGAAGATATCAGAAAGCTAATGCAATATAGATCTACAGCAGTTTTCATAGAGATCAGGCACTTGGAATAGTATTGGAACTGAAACACAATTATTACATTTGTATCACTGTGCCACTTTCTATAATACATATGGATAAAACTTGGCCCAGAAGTGTGTAAGTTTCTCTAAATGTGTTTTATGATAAAGTTAGGAGGCTTTTGGAGTGTGGCAGTGTGTGTGCGCTTAGTTGCTCAGCCATGTCCCACTCTTTGTGACCCTTTGGGCTGTGGCTCACCAGCCTTCTCTGTCCATGAGATTTTACAGGCAAGAATACTGGAGTGGGTTGCCATTTCCTTCTCCAGAGAACCTTCCTGACTCAGGGATTGAACCCACATCTCCTATGTCTCCTGTATTGCAGGCAGATTCTTTACACGCTGAGCCATCGGGGAAGCTGGAGTGTGATAGCATGGAGGCGAACTGCTCTCATCCCTTCATATTAAAGAAGATTCCACAGCTCCCCGCAAAGGCAGCTTGAAAGCTTGACCATGGCTAGGCAGGCTCACGGGAAATGGAAAGCGATCTGACTTCGGCAGAAGGGAACAGCCAGAGTGAAATATTAAAAGTGTGCGTGTGGTGGGGGCAGGAGGCAAACCGGAGTTTAAAAACTCACCAACACAGATAAATTTTCAAAAGAAATTATTTCGTGTGCAAACTAAACTGGCAGTGGCTTAGCAACAAAATGATGCTTTTTGTTTTAGCTCTATCTGTTGACCCACCTGCAAAGGACCCCAAAATAATCACTCTAAACAAGGACAAAGTAGCTGCTATGTAAACATATCCTCAGTGATGCCCTCTAGCCGAAGCTGCACCCACTCCCCCACCCCAAGTTCTTCCATTCAAGTGTGAGTTCCTTGAAGGAACTCAGATTCCTTATTACATAGATATTATGGAACCACCAATGAGGATTAGCCATCATGCTTTAAGAAGCAGAGTTGAGTAGTTACAATGGAGACCTTAAGGTCCACAAGCTAAAATACTTGCTTTACAGAAAATACTTGCAGGATCCTTCTTTTAGCTCACTTGGTAAAGAATCTGCCTATAAGGCTGGAGACCCCGGTTTGATTCTTGGGTCAGGAAGATCCTCTGGGGAAGGGATAGGCTACCCAACTCCAGTATTCTTGGGCTTCCCTGGTGGCTTCAGATGGTAAAGAATCTGCCTGCAATGCGGGATATCTGGGTTTGATTCCTGGATTGGGAAGATCCCCTGGAGAGGGGATGGCAACCCACTGCACTATTCTGGCCTTGAGAATTCCATGGACAGAGGAGCCTGGTTAGGCTACAGTCCATGGGGTTGCAAAGAGACGGACCCAACTGAGCAAGTTTCACTTCCACACTTTTCTTTACTGCCCTAAGTTGATATGCATCCGTTTATTTCCTAAGTATTTGTTAATCAGCCATCTTATACCCAGTACCATGTTCCTAATTTCTATTTAGGAAGTTATCAGACAAATGAAAGGATACCTAATTAAAATGCTCACTGAAAAGACAGCTATTTGAGAAGCAAAAATAGGTTGTAATGTGAGCATATACAGAAAGCGTTAACACAGAACAAAGAGGAGGGGAACTGTAACCAGGATATGCTTCCTGCTGAAAACAATATCTGGGTTGATACTGAAAGGCAAGCAGGAGTTTACCAGGCAAAGAGGGAGACAGAAGGCACAGCAATTTCAAAGGCCCAGAGAGAAATTAGGGAAACTTAAATATCTCAGAGATGAGGCTGGAAAAGATCAGCAAAGGCTTAGAGATACCTATGTCAGATTAATGGCAAGGGTAATGGATGAAAGGACTGTCATGAAGTAGTTAAAATAGGTTAAGTTAGGCCATTGTGGGGCAGAATTCAGGATGTGATTGTTGTTAAGTAGAGCTGAAACCCTGGTCAGGATTGGATGAGGGAAGGGTGATAAAATATTAACAGGAGTGGAAGAGTAGGAAGAAAGGTCACTGCAAGCCAGTGACTCTGACCTGGACATGAGGGTGTTGTCTTGCTTGTTCAGGATATTCAAGAAGTTTTCATAGTCAGACAGTTGTCCAGGGAACTGCCCAGTGACTGAAAGCTTTGCCTCCACTGCAAATGAAAATTAAATGGTCCCCTTCATTAATCTTTCAAAATCGCTTGGCAGGCCACATTTGAAATTCTTTTGGATATTATAAAGCCTTTCATTCCAGATTAGAGATAAAGACTTAACATGCAAATGTCAATTGAGGTCAAAACATTGTAATTTATTTGGACCAAAGTACAACAGACAGTGAACCAACAGAGGTCAGATCTTTTCCAGTTTTAATTCATGGAATTTTAGACAAGGAAGGAGTCTCTAATGAATAAGTCTCTTATTAATTAGGTTATTAAGTAGTTCTGTTAATTCTGAAAAGGAGCTAGGGAGGAATGAATAAAAGCTAAGAAGATATCTTGGTCATATTCAGGAAATGTGTGATCTTTTCATTGAGACTGTAGCAGAGGAAAAAGTTTTTCTTGACTCTCCGAGGGTCTCTGAAAATTAAGCAAATGAAGAGAGATTAACAGGATAAAAGCATACAAATTTTATCAAATTTTTACATGTTATATTGGAGGGCTTCCCTGTGACTCAGAGGTAAAGAATCTGCCTGCCAATGCAGGAGATGCGGGTTCCATCTTTGGATCTAGAAGATCCCCTGGAGAAGGAATTGGCAACCCACTCCAATAATTTCGCCTGGGAAATCCCATGGACAGAGGAACCTGGAGGGCTACAGTTCATGAGGCCTCAAAGAGTCAGACATGATTGAAGGACTAATACTTTCACTTTTCAGACAAAGAAATGATAAATTTGTGAAGAATTGACAAGACAGTGGGGTTCGGCCTAGGGTTAGTAAATGGTGAAGGAATTACTAGGAAGAAAAGGATTAGCTTAAGTATGTTTATACAGGTTTCTCAGCCCTAAATTCAATCTCTGGCAATATGAATGCCTATAATTTTCTCCTGGTATAGGGAGGGTACCTTATATATGGGAGTTTGATGACCAGTTTGGGGGAAGAAGGTTGGGGGTTGGAGAGACCTTCCTGCTTTTGCTGTTTTCTCAGATTCCTTCAGTTGAAGATATTCAGTATGTCAAGGTGCTATGTTTTGGGGGTACCATGTTCTGAATCTCATCAAGATGTACCTTGTTTAGTAAGATATTATTTTAAAAAATAATTATTTGAGAGCATTGTTGTGGATATATCACATTTAAGTGGAGGATTTTCCCCCAGTTTATTGTTATTTGGTTTGAAAATTTCATTGAATTTTTGCCTGACCTCCCCTCTCCCAACAAAAAGTTGTAGATTACTATACCTATATGCTCCCCACTCCCCTTGCCACCTTCTGCATGTGCATGCATGTGTGCTAAGTTGCTTTAGTCGTGTCTGAGTCTTTGTGACCCTATGGACCATAGCCCTCCAGGCTCCTCTGTCCATGGGATTCTCCAGGCAAGAATACTGGAGTGGGTTGTCATGCCTTCCTCCAGGGGATCTTCCCTACCCAGGGAGCCAACCCGGGCCTCTTAAATGTCTCCTGCATTGGCAGGCTGGTTCTTTACCACTAGTGCCACCTGGGAAGCCCAACCCTGTGCATACCTTTTTTTTTTTTTAAATATTTGTTTGGCTGTGTCGGGGCTTTAGTTGTAGTATGCAGAATCTTTCAGTTGCAAGATATGGGATCTAGTTTACTGATCAGGAATTGAACCTGGGTGCTCTGCATTGTGAATGCAGAGTCTTAGCCACTGGACCACCAGGGAAGTCCTTGTATACCTTTTTATTTCTCATTATGTGTTTAGTTCTGTCTCTTCCACTAGCTCTTAAGTCTCCACAAAGGTAGGAACTATTCAGTTTCGTTCACTATTTCCCAGTTCTTAACTCAGTGTATGCCATATACTAAGTGCTCACTAAATATTCTTGAAAAAATAAATGGAAACCATATTGAAATACTGTGTAGATTTCTATGATGTAGTTAGTAAGTACAAGCAGTTTTTTATATGTCTATTAGCAGAGAAAAAAGAGCAGTTCTATAAGCATTTTTTAGGGGACACTGAACATGCAATTAAAAAGTTCATATTATAAAAAAAATTCTATTAGAATATGACCTTATTAAATACACAGTATTACATCATACTTCCAGACAAATTTTACAAGTTTTACGTGTGCACACTAAAACTGGTCTTGCTCCACTTTTGTTTGTTCATATTAAAATTTCAAACATAAGGTCCTGAAGAGAAATATTCTGAAGTACTAAGATTTATTTCTATTTCTGCTATTTTAAAATGGAAAAGTGATTTTTTCGCCCCTAGAATTGAAATTTCAAATAGTTACCTTGGGGTTTTTACATAAGATGCAATTTTTTTTCTAAAGGCTCTTTTCTAGCTAAATCAATCGAAACCTATGTATTAATATTTATAAATGTATCAGGATTGAATTTATTCTGAAATAGATTCCTAGGGTTGTGAAAGCTAGAGCTTGCTCTAACAAAAGATTTTAGCCTTCAATTTTTTTTTTCTTTGCTCGCTCATCTATCCCTTCCAACATTTCATTGCGCTTATAGAAAAATTAGTTGATTTCAACATCATTTTCACTTGCAGTGGTTTTTAGCAGTGAGTGCTCAGGTCGATCAACTGCTTCCTTGGTCTTACAAACTATGCTATGCTATGCTAAGTCACTTCAGTCGTGTCCGACTCTGTGCGACTCCACAGACGGCAGCCCACCAGGCTCCGCCGTCCCTGGGATTCTCCAGGCAAGAACATTGGAGTGGGTTGCCATTTCCTTCTCCAATGCATGAAAGTGAAAGGTGAAAGTGAAGTCGTTCAGTCGTGTCCAACTCTTAGCGACCCCATGGATTGCAGCCTAACAGGCTCCTCCTCCCATGGGATTTTCCAAGCAAGAGTACTGGAGTGGGATGCCTACAAACTATGGGTAAGTAGTTATATAAACACCAGGTGTTTTGTATCAATATATCTCTTTTGCAGAGCCTGTGGAGAAATTGCCAGGAACAAAAGTAGACCCTTTTTTCCTTCTTTAAACGACAGAAACCCTAAGAACCTTCACCATGAGCGAGATGGGATTTATGGTACAGCCACAAAAGAGAAGAAACGGATAACTTCGGAGGTTAATCATGCGGTGGCCTATCTGAACCTGTGTTTTGAGGACGCCAGTCAGGCCCCGCCAGCTGTCCCCAGCATCAGGAAGGACAACACTCCCCAGCTGGCTGAAAACTCCCGCCGCCCGCGCCCGAGCCGGGCTCGGGCGGGGGCGGTCCCCGGCAGGAGGTAATTGGAAACCACACTACCCAGAGTGCTGTGCGCAGGCGCGGGCGAGAGGACGCCGGGCGCCGGCTGGGCTCGGCGAGGCCGCGCACAGGGGCGCGTGTCCGTCGGGTGCTCGCGCGGGGCCGGTGCGGCGCCGTCCAGGGTTGCAGGAACCTGGCAGCCCGGCTGCATCCTTGGCGAGGCCCGGGACGGGGGCGGGGGTGGGGAACCGAGCGGAGGGAACCAGCCGAGGACTGAGGTAACCGGGCTTTCGTCCCCCGCCCCCCCCAACTCCCTCTTTTCTTTGTGCGGTGCTGTCCGCTCGTGCGAAGTCCTCCGTCACCTCAGCCCCGAGCCCAAATCGTAGCGCCGCCCGGGCTCGCGCCTGTGGCGGAGAAACTCCCCGAGTCCTGCACGCAGGAACCCAAACTCCCCTGCCGGGAGGGTTTGGGCCCCTTCAGCCGCTGCGCGGTTTCTGTCGCCCCCTCCCCCGTTTGTGGCGAGAGGCAAGGCGCGGGGTGGGGGGTAGTCGCGTTCCTCGAAGGGAACCCCGGTCTCCGACTCCCTCAGCCTGGCTCGTTCCTCAGGGTCTTTCGAAGAAGAGAGAGGCGGGCAGGTGCTTCGCGGGGTCCGGGCGAGGGCGGCATGTGGGGGCGGGGCGGGCCCTGCGGTGAGGACGCGCCGCCCGCGAGGGTCGGGTAGGCGGGCGCGGGTATCGGGGTCAGCCGCCGTCCGGGATGCTGGCCCTGGGGCCGTGCTGGCCGTCCGTCCGGAGGGTAACCCTCCGGGACTGGCCTGCCGGCGAGACTCATGGCCCCGGGGGTCTGGCTGGCGTGTGCTGGGGGCTTGCAGCTCGCCTTAGGTGGAGACCCTGCGGGGGGCGGGGGGGTGTCGAAGAGTGCCTTGGAGTTTGAGAGCAGAAACTGCAGCCTCTTTCAAAACACGCCTCTGCTCAGTGGAGTTGTTTCACAGCCCGGGATGCCTGCGCTTTCCTCCTTTTCACGCACTTCTGGGCTTCGTTAGCCTGCTGGTTTCCCTGAGAGAGGCGATTTATCTCCATCCTTCGCGCTTTCTAGCCTGGGGCTGGTCCTTGACTGGATTTGACAGTCCTAGCGTTTGGATTGCCTGAGTTTGAAAAGGTTTTTGTTTTGTTTTGTTTTGGTATGTTTTCCCACCTGGCAATGTTAGATCGGGTGACTTTAAGTAGGCTATTGAACTTTTTTTGTCAGGATTCTTTTACATCTGTATTAATAGCGTAACTATGCTTGGCCATTTTAGCTTATGCTTATGTTATACTGCTTCGGGAGGATTCTTTGGGAAAATGTTCTTGCAAGAAGCTAGGTTGACACAGGTGTTTTATCTGCTGGTTGCACTTTTTCTTTCTTTGCATTCCCCCTCTCCCCTCCTCCACCCCGGTGAGGTTAATTAATTGTTGGGCTGTTGGTGTTCTTCATTCTCGTAGACCGAGGAAATTCTTTTCCTCCGTCTCCCTCCAGTGTTGATCCTGCCAGAGAGTAGTCTTGGGTAAGCAGAGGACCTCAGCTAAGCGGTGGGTTATTTCATTGGCTGCAGCTTTTCCTCCCCCTCCCTACGAGCACCCATTCTTTTGTCACTCATCCCGTGACCTACTTCAGACTTTAGTCGCTGTATATATCGCCTTTAAGATACAGAGAGTATGAACATAAATAAATATCAAAAGAAATTTTAGGATACCATACTCAGCTATTGCTTAACTTCATGTTAACATTTCAAGTTGCCAATACTTTTAAAATCTTTTTAAAAACATTTATTTTTAATTGGAGTATAATTGCTTTGGGGCCTTCCTGGTGTCTCATCGGTAAAAAAAAAAAAAAAAAAAAAATCTGCCTGCAATGCAGGAGGCGTGGGTTCCATCCCTGGGTGGGGAAGATCCCTAGAGAAGGAAGTGGCAACCCACTTCAGTATTCTTCCTTGGGAAATCCCATGGACAAAGGAGCCTGGTGGGCTTCCTGGGGTCACAAAAGAGTCTGACACGACTTACTGACTAAAAAAACAACAATAATTTCTTGACAATGTTATGCTGGTTTCTGCTGTACAACAGTGTGAAATCAGCTGTAAGTATGCGTATATCGCCTGCCTCCCACTCCTCTGGGTCATCACAGAGCATTTAGCTGAGTTTCCTATGCTATAAAGCAGCTTCCCACTATAGTGTGTATGTCAGTGCTGTTCTTAATTCATCCCCCTCTTCTTCCCCACCTCTGTCCACAAGTCTTTTCTCTGTGTCTTTATTCCTGCCCTATAAATAGGATCATCAGTATCATTTTTCTAGATTCTTTATAAAGCTGCTAATTCTTTTAACATTTGATAAGATTATTATTATTTTCTAAGATGGTAATATATTCTGTAATAATTGCACATTCTGTCTCCTGGCAGGAAATTTAATTCACAGCCACTGAGGATAATTTTTAAAAACATTGTTTCCTCACTTGTTAAGAAAGTGAGGTAGATATATTAGACTCCATATCCTTTATCAAAGTAGTTTATATTTAGAGGAATTTTAGGTTCATAGCAAATTTAAGTGGGAGGAACAGAGATTTCTCATATACTCTCTGCCCTCATATGCTCCTGCCTTGCCCCATGTAAGCAGTCTCCCCCTCTATCAAAATCCCTACAGCAAAAAGGTAAATTTGTTAGTAACCTACATTGATATACCATTACCCAAAGTTCAGAGTTTACATTAAGGTTCACTCTTGCTGTCTATTGAATATTCTGTGGATTTAGACAAATGACCTTTTTTCAAAAAATCAAGAACTCTAAAGAATTGTAGAGAACTGAAAATGGGTTTGTCATTTTGAAAAGATTAAAGGGACTATTTTGAATGTCCTAAAAATTAATTTCAAGAATTTTATGTTTTAAAACATTGGATATCTAAACTGGTTTTTTATATTTGAATTTTCAACAAAGGTTAATTATTTTTATATATTAAGAACTAAAGCGATGAGGAATAAATACTTCATAGAAGTAACAAAATGTCATGTCTTTCAGTCCTAAAACTCATTAGCTTGACCATTTCTTCACTATTCTGAAAAACATGTTTTATGTTAACCAATGAAGGAAGAAGAGATGGAACATTTAGAATAGACATTTGGGGATTTCCCTGGTAGTCCAATGGCTAGGACTCTGCGCTCCCAAGGCAGGGAGCCCAGGGTTGATCCCTGGTCAGGGAATTAGATCCCACATGCTGCAACTGAGAGTTCCAATGTTGCCTCTAAAGATACCACATACTGCAGTTGAGACCCAGCATAGTTAAAGTATACTTTTTTTTAAACTGATGTCAGTATTCGGGATATAACTACACTAAAATGTGACCCATTAGGCTTTTTTTTGATCTGTTTTCTTTGTCTGAAAGCCTTTTGTGGAAACATCAAAATGTAATAATGAGGTGGAACTAGACAGTTCTGGGTTAGAATACCAGCTCTTAATTTGTTGGCTGTGTGCCCACGGCAGGTTATTTTCTGAACCTATTTCCTTAAATGTAAAAGGGGGTAAAATACTAATTTTTATAACAGGTGAAGTCATTTTAGAAACTGTAAGGCACTATCGTTTATTGATATCATTAGTCACATGTTGTATTTCAGAATGCTGTCAGTTTATTTTTTTGTTGAAAACTGCTTATGTAAGTACTATGAAACTTTTTTTTAAAGGCTATACAAGAGAATTCATTGTCTGTGAATAGTTTAGTTGATTCTTGTGAGTTAGAGGTAAAATTATGGAAGAGGGTCAAAGGGAAGAGAAAATTTCTACTTTGTCTCTGGTTCTTAACCTGGGTCTATGGATGTACCCATAAATGGTCTTCCAAGATTTCTGTGAATTCTGTGTATATTTCTGTTTTTCTGGAGAGAAGACCCACAGCTTTCAATGTATGTTTAAAAGGAGTTCACTACCCCTTTTTTAAAAAAAATGGGAGTGTAATAGCTTTACAATGTTGTGTTAGTTTCTGTTGTACAACGAAGTGAATCAGGTATGTGTATACATATATTTCCTCCCTCTTAGACCTCTCATCCATCTAGATCATTGCTGAGCTTTCTGTGCTGTATAATAGCTTCCCACTAGCTATTGATACATGTAGTGTGTGCACACACACTATATATATAGTTATATATATATGCTACTCTCTCTCTCTCTCTCTCTCTATATATATATATATATATAATGGTACTCTCTCAATTCATCCCACCCTCCTCTTCCCCTCTGTGTATCCACATGTCAGTTTCCTATGTTCTGTGTCTCTATTCCTGCCCGGCTAATAAGTTCATCTGTATCGTTTTTCTAGATTCCACATACATGTGTTAATATACAATAATTGTTCTTTCTGAGTTGTCAGAATGAGAACACTGTACGACAGACTCTAGGTTCATCTACATCTTTACAGATGACCCAAGTGATCCTTTTTATGACTGAGTAATATTCTATTGTATATATGTATCTTCTTTATCCATTCATATGTCGATGGACATTTAGGTTGCTTCCATGTCCTGGCTGTTGTAAATAGTGCTGCAGTGAGCATTGGGGTACATGTGTCTTTTTGAATGATGGTTTTGTAATCTATTCTGTAATAATTGCGCATTCTGTATCCTGTCAGGAAATTTAATTCACAGCCACTGAGGGTAATTTTTAAAAACACTATTTCCTCATTTCTTAAAAAGAAAGTGAAGAAGATATATTATACTCCACACCCTTTATCAAAATACTTTACGTTTAGAGCAATTTTAGATTTATTGCAAATTAAGTAGGGGAACAGAGATTTCATATACCCTCTGCCCTCATATGCCCCCTGCTTTGCCCCATATATGCACAGTCTTCCCACTATCAAAATCCCCACACCAAAAAGGTACATTTGTTACAGTCAGTGAACCTACAATGATATACCATTACCCAAAGTCTAGAGTTTTACATTAAGGTTCACTCTTAGTGTCTGTTGTATATTGTGTGAATTTAGACAAATGACCCTTTTTCAAAAAAAAGAACTCTTAAAGAGTTAGAACTGAAAATGGGTTTGTCATTTTGAAAAGATTAAAGGGACTATTTTGAATGTTGGGATTCTCCGGGCAAAAATACTGGCGTGGGTTGCCATTTCCTTCTCCAGAGGATCTTCCCAACCCAGGGATCGAACCTGAGTCTCCCGCATTGCAGGCAGACTCTTTACCATCTGAGTCACTGTGGAAGCCCCCAAATTAATTTCAAATGGCTTTTGTGTATTAAAACATCGGATATTTAAACTGGTTTCTTATATTTGAATTTTCAACAAAGGTTAATTATTTTTATATATTGAGAACTAGAGAGATGAAGGAGAATAAATGCCTCTTAGAATAACAAAATGCCCTATTTTTCAGTCCTAAAACTCCTTAGCTTGACCATTTCTTCACTTTTCTGAGAAATATGTTTTTGTGTTAACCAGTGAAGGAAGAATAAATGGAACATTTAAAATATACATTTTTTTTACACTAATGTCAATATTCAAGATATAACCATATAAAATGTGACCCATTAGGTTTTTTTTTTTTTAATTATTTGTCTGAAGGGCTTTTGTGGAAGCATCAGAATATAATAATATATTGAACTCAGTTCTGAAACTAGACAACTCTGGTTTAGAATATCAGCTTTTCACTTTTGGCTGTGTGAACCAAAAATGGTCTTCCAAGAATCTGAATTCTGTGTGTACTTGTGTTTTTTCCTGGGGAGAAGAACCAAAGCTTTCAACATACGTTTAAAAGGAGTTCACAACCTTTTTTAACAGAACCATTTAGATAACAACCATTAGCTTCAGTTATCTAGGTTTCTGTACTAGATTTTTTGCATACTATTTTCAAAATTAGTGCTTTTGAGAAAAAGTGAACAGAATTGTGTGTGTGTATGCAGATAATTTTTGAAGCACTGCGAATGCCTGTTTTTCTTCTAGAACTGGAGGTTGATATTTTTGATGTAGTATGTTGATAGCAGTCAAAGTACTGCTGCTTACACCTGGAGTACATACCACTGATTGATCCATTACTGTTAGTGAGTTAATTTCCATGCCTCCCTCCACCCCTCTAGTGTTGATGGGCAGCAGACTGCGTGGCGAAACATGCACCCTAGTACCATCCAGCACATTGGAATAGTATTTTGAAATGTTAAAAGATAACTTGGTTTGTTTATCCTAAAATCTAGATTTTTTTTTTCTTTTCTCAACAAAATACTAAAATGCTAATGAAAATTAAGTATTTTTTCTTCCAAGCTAGGTGATGATATTTATATTGTATATTTCTGGTGTGATATTTCATCTTATATAACACAGAGTATGAAGTTCTATTGAATCCTAATTGATGATCATTTTAAGGTTCAGCACTGCTAGTTTGGAAAGAATATGAAATTTATAATCAGCTTATGTAGATTAGATGGTGATTTGTGATTTTAATTATGACATTTAAAATTGATATTATTTGCATTTTGTGAATTTCAGAAGTATGTTAGAGTTCTAAGATTGAGTTCATTCTTGTAATAGAGTTTGGAAGTAAGCTACATCAAACTGCCCTATTTTCTTTGTTAGTGATAGGTTGCTGAACTATAGGGCTTTACAGTGTGAAGCCAACTTCTGTTTCTGGGTCAATTACCGGTAGCAGTCACAAGGTCTAAAGACTGAGATGGATCAAGTGATGGTATACCAACTTATGAATGAATCTGTTCAGTGGAGTAATGTGTTTTTGTCTTTTTGAGTTTTCTTTTTTCTTTGATATTGGTATTTTCATTTGATATCTGAATGCTTTTTCACAGTTCAAGGTTTTAAATAAATAGTTGGGAATTTGTAGACTAGTCTACAAATTAGTAGCAGAATTGTGTTCAACTCTCTAGACTTGCACTTTTTATAAAATCTGAGAGGTCTATATAGATCTCAAAGATCAATTAGAGGTGAATATCAGCATTTGCATAGTACCACATATATATATTTGTCACTATGCTGCATCTTTTGTTATTTTATTGCAGAGGATTGCTTATTTCTTGAATAATGAAAGTGTGAGTTTAATTAATTAGAAATGGAAAACAAAAGAATCATTTTAGCAAAAATTTTACCTGTGGAAATACTGTCACATTAAAAAGATCAGTGTTTTTATAAGGGAAAAGAATCTGAAAAAGAAAAACATGTAACTGAGTCACTTTGCTCTTCACCTGAAACTAACACAACATTGTATATTCACTAAAGGTCAGTGATTTTATGTGTATTTTCTTACTCTTAAACTTTAAAAATATTAAAAAACATTTTCTCTCTGGGGAGAATATTATATCCATATTGTGGTTCCATAATCTAAACATACCATGCAAGATGTACAAAGACAGAATTAATGCTGTCTTCAGCCTCCTGTTAAGAGTTTTGGCTGTACAGTCATGCATGCCTGTGTTGAGACCTAGGCATTGCCACTTAATACGCTGTGTGACCTTGGGTAGGTTTCTTAACGTCTCTGAGCCTTATTAGCAACAGCTATAGATATAGTAATAATACTGCTTTGAATTATCCTGAGGATTGAATAAATGTGAAATATCTTAACTCAAATAATAGCACTTGCTTATATAGCTTATGTGCCAGACAGTTTATTAACTCATTTAGTCCTTGTAACAATCTTAAGAAGTTTGTATTGCTGCTTTCCTCATTTTTACAGGTGAAGAAACTGAGGCTAATAAAAGATTATGTAACCTAACCAGAGTCATAGTCATACATGCAAAGTAGATAGTAAGTACTCAGCTAATGCTGATTGTTGTATCCAGGGGTCCCCAACCTCCAGGCCTCAGACCAGTACCTGCTGTCCGATCAGTGCCAGAATTAAATTAAAGTGTACAATAAATGTAATGCACTTGAGTCATCCTGAAACCACCCTGTTTCCAGTTCATGGAAAAAATTGTCTTCCATGAAACTGGTTCCTGGTGCCAAAAATGGTTGGGGACTACTGGTTGTATCGATAGTTTTTTTTTTTTTTTAAAGAAAGGCTTAGAGCAATATAACCAGTTCTCATCTTTTGCTATAGTGCAAAATGCATCTGAATGTAGATCACTATATAGCATATTGTATTTCTTTGCTGGAAAAAATGTTGATTGGAGGATTGTGTTCCTCACCGAGGACTGAGGATCACATAATTTATAAAAGTAATAGTGTCAGTTTATTGAATGCTTACTGTGAACTAGATACAGGGCTAAGAATTAATACATTACATATATTACTTCATTTATTCTTCACAGTAGTCTTAACAGTACGCTCAGAGTGGTTTTAAGTAACTTGCCTAAGGTTATACAGCTAATGGGACTCTGAAAACTGGCTCTTAAGTCTGCTATTAACTGCTAGTTTTTGTGCCTTGTGTTAAATACAACTATAGTTTTCTCTAAAAAAAAAGGCAACAAGTTAGTTTTAAATAGAAAAAAAGTACTTGCATAGTTTAGAACTAGAAGTACACAGGCTCTCTGTATCCGCAGATTCCGTATATGTAAATTCGAGGAAACTCGGATGAAAACATTCAGGGAAAAAAAAATTCCAGAAAATTCCAAAAAGCAAAACTTGAATTACCTGCACACTGGTGACTTATTTACATAGCATTTACATGGTATTGTTGTTTATTGTTCAGTTGCTAAGATATGTTTGACTGTTTGCAACCCCAGAGAGGATTTAAAGTAAATGAGAGGAGGTTGTACAAGGTTATATGCAAATACCATGCATGCCATTTATGTAAGGGACTTAAGCATCCTTGATTTTGGTATGAAGGGCTGTGTCCTGGAACTAATGCCCCAGGATACTAGGGGACAGCTGTAAACAGTGATTACCCAAATCTGTGGTCTCTTAGGCCAAGCCTAGCTTGCTGCTGGTTTTGTAAAGTTTTATTGGAACACAGCTACTCTCATTACTTTATGTATTTATCTGTGGGTGCTTTCCTACTGCACTGGCATGGTTGAGTAGTTGTGACAGAGTCTGGATGGTGCATAAAGCCTGAAATATTTACTGTCTGGCCCTTTATAGGAAAAGATGCTGACCCCTGACCTAGACCAACACTGTTCTTTTATAAATGAAGAAACTGAGACGTGAGAGATTAGGTAACTTCCCAGTAATGCAGCTAGTTAAAATCCAGTTCCCCTAATACCTCCCTCACTGTTTTTTCCCCTATACCATGCTACTTCTTAAGCCTTATAAAATCAACAAGTGTATCATATGATCGTTATATGAGGAACTGTAAAGTACTCTGAAATATTATTATATATAAGAATATTTAACCTAGTTAAAACAGACATGCTAGCTATAGTAAGAGGAAATATTTGGTCATTTTTCTTAGAATTTGAAGAGCTTTGGGAATATACTTTGTATGGCCCATGCCTTAAAGGTCTGTGGCTAGTTTTAAACTTACATTTTCTTATTTTACTCCATAAATTTCTCTGTAACCAAAAAAAAGAGGCTGTAGAATTTATTCATTAATTGGTTTGAAAACAGCAGTTCAAGTTAGAAGCATATCACATATACATTTTTAAAAAGATCGTATAATTTGTACCTAGTTTTTTCTGCTTACTAGTACTTTATCCGTGGGCATTTTTAAGCACTGAGGTGATGTGATCAGATTTGAATTTGGGGATGATAACTTGCAGCAGTAACAAGGATGTGAGAGAAGAGGCTGTGGGGAGGCTGTGAGATGATGGGGCCTGTGAGTGAAGTGCTGTGGCTAGAGAAGCAAGGCCAACAGTATGAGGAAAAGTTAGGGAGTAGAGTTATAATCTAGTTATGAAACTAGATTATAGTTGGATAAGTGGAATGGGAGCTTTGAGTACATATAAACTATTGCATTTTTAATGGGGAGCCTTCTTGATCACCAAGGCTAGTTTAGATTCTCCCATGTTACCCAGTGTATCTCCCTACTATTGCCTTAACCGCAGTATTGTGACCACTTGTTTGTGTCCCAAAGGGATGACTCAAGCTCCTTAATAGTAGGAATTACGTCTTATTCATCTTTTTTGGGGGGAGCGGGGGACTTATTTTAGATAACTTAAAAAATTAGATTATGCTTGTGCATAAATTTTTTTTTCCTTCTGGAGGAGGGCATGGCAACCCACTCCAGTATTCTTGCCTGGAGAATCCTATGGACAGAGGAGCCCGGGGGGCTATAGTCCACAGGGTCGCAAAGAGACACGACTGAAGTGACTTAGCAGGCGTACTTTTTTTTTTTTTTTTTTTTAAGGAAAATATAAGAGATAGACCGGATAAGGTATTCCTGAATTTCTTCATATTTAGGGTCTGGCTCTTGCAGCATTTTAAGAAGTCTTGTTTTTTCCATACATTACAACCTCCTAGTCCATCTACAACATGGATGATGCAACCTTCCGTTAGCGTGCTGTATCATCTGCTGAGGGGTTTTCTTTTAGGCCACCAGCACCATCCTTCTAATTTTGGAGCAAGTACTTCTTGGTGTGTAATGCATGTTATTTTTGCATGTATCTTGGTAGCAAAATGTAATTCAACCTCACCTATTCTGACTGCTTTTCTTGAGCCCCTTTAAATAATTTTCTTCAGACACTATAGTGAAAACTAGTTTGTGAATCAGTACCTTGGTAAAGACAACAGAAATGAATGACTAGAAAAGTGAAATTTAAAAAGATACACAAAATGCAAACTTCAATTTTTATGAAATTCAACAGACATACAATTATTGTCAAATACAACTTTGTTCTAAGAGTTTCTAGGCACTTGATTTTTGTACCTACCTCGTTGAAGTGTGTTTAAAAAAAAATACGGACCAGACCCACTTTGAATAGCACTGCTCTAATGCCCTTTTTTGTTGCTTTGCGTGTTCACCTGTGAATTTCCAGAACCTGCAATATAACATCTGATGACTGACTGAATGATTAAATATAAGGCGAATGGTATTTATCCTTAACACTGACAGTGTTTGGGTTTTTTTGTGAAATGTTATAAAACCACATGACCAGTATATATCATATCCTTTAGTATATATGTGTGTGTGTGTGTTGGCTTATGTGTTTATCTTGTTAAGACAAAAGGAGTTCCCAAACTCCTAAGAGAAGACTGATTCTCATATAGCCATGGTAACAATTAGTCATCAGAACCAGTTTGAAATTGGCTTACTTAATAAATGACAGTTCTTTAGCGTTGGTTTTAAGTCTGTTTAATGAATCAGTAACAACGTAGTGAATAAGATTTTGCAAGCCTCTGAAAGCTCACCAGCCACTAAGCACCACACTCCCTTCCAAGCTGAGATTAGCGGTGTGCTCTACTCAGAGAGAGTGTGCTTGACCAGCAGGGCTCTCACTGGAGTATATAATAATTCTTACTTAGCTTTGTGTTTTGTTTCATATATTGAATGGGAAGTATCCCAATTTTGGACACTTGGAAACAAATTATTGGTGGATTAATTTTTTAGTAGACTTCGTTTTTATTCAGATAATTATCATTTGTTATTTGAGTACAACCCTGTGACTTTTCTGACATTCTTAAGTAAAAATAATAATAGAGACTCTTTAAGAGTTCACAAATGTAGTTCACGAATTAGATAAAATTCAAGTCCTTTTTAAAGCAAGTTATTTTATACTAGACTTTTAAACTATTATGATTGTAATAAATGCAGTGGTCTAAATCAAACAGGCAATGATTATGGGTAGTGGAACTGGAGTAGAATGCCTTTTTAATAAAACAGACCCTAAAATAGAAACATCTTACAAAATATTCAGTATAGTGAAAATGTTGTTTAGGGATCCTGAAAATGACAGTAGTGTTTAACAAGCAGACATAACAAATAACAATTGTCTCTAATATATGCTAAGAAAAACGTTTTTTTGTAAGTCATAGTAGTAAATTCTTAGAAGTTATTTGTATCTTTAATGAGTAGGAACTACTGAAGCTTGTCAATTCAGTTTGTCAAAGAAGCAGATTCTCCTTTAATTATTGGCACAATATATTTTCTTCTGGATCATCTGATTCAAAATTTAAAATCTTGGTGCACAGCAACTAGAGAGTAGCTCCCGCTTCTTGCAGCTAGAGAAAGCCCATGCACAGCAACAAAGACCCAGGGCACCCATAAATAAATGAAATTAAAATTTTTTAAATCTCTGCTATTTGCTTTTGTTTAAAAAAAAAAAAAAAGAGGAAATAATGAGTGTAGCTTAATTTTTTCTGACTTAAAAGTTAAAAAATGAATTTAACATATTAATCTTTGTAATGAAATAATTGAAAAATGTCTTTGCTAAGTGACATCCTTTGTGATTATGGTTAAAATAATACATCCAGAATTCAGGGTTAAAGTAATTTAATTATATGTTGATTTAGATAATAGAAAAAGAGTCTCCAGGGTTCATAACTATTCTGTTTGTTTGGAAAGTATTTTTAGTACCTCTGCTAACTGTATGCTGTGCTCAACATGGGCCTAGTAGAAGTGAGTAGAAATTGCCTATGTTTTGCGGACTCAGTGTTACTGGAAATACTAATAGTAATCAGGCAATTATTACAAGTATTATAAATTTGAATAAAGGTTGAGTATGGTATAACAACAGACTGGTTCCAAATAGGAAAAGGAGTTCGTCAAGGCTGTATATTGTCACCCTGTTTATTTAACTTACATGCAGAGTACATCATGAGAAACTCTGGACTGGAAGAAACACAAACTAGAATCAAGATTGCCGGGAGAAATATCAATAACCTCAGATATGGAGATGACACCACCCTTACGGCAAAAAGTGAAGAGGAACTCAAAAGCCTCTGGATGAAAGTGAAAGTGGAGAGTGAAAAAGTTGGCTTAAAGCTCAACATTCAGAAAACGAAGATCATGGCATCTGGTCCCATCACTTCATGGGAAATAGATGGGGAAACAGTGGAAACAGTGTCAGACTTTATTTTTCTGGGCTCCTAAATCACTGCAGATGGTGACTGTAGCCATGAAATTAAAAGACGCTTACTCCTTGGAAGGAAAGTTATGACCAACCTAGATAGCATATTCAAAAGCAGAGACATTACTTTGCCAACAAAGGTTCGTCTAGTCAAGGCTCTGGTTTTTCCTGTGGTCATGTATGGATGTGAGAGTTGGACTGTGAAGAAGGTTGAGCACCGAAGAATTGATGCTTTTGAACTGTGATGTTGGAGAAGACTCTTGAGAGTCCCTTGGACCACAAGGAGATCCAACCAGTCCATTCTGAAGGAGATCAGCCCTGGGATTTCTTTGGAAGGAATGATGCTAAAGCTGAAACTCCAGTACTTTGGCCACCTCATGCGAAGAGTTAACTCATTGGAAAAGACTCTGATGCTGGGAGGGATTGGGGGCAGGAGGAGAAGGGGACGACAGAGGATGAGATGGCTGGATGGTATCACTGACTCGATGGACGTGAGTCTGAGTGAACTCCGGGAGTTTGTGATGGACAGGGAGGCCTGGCGTGCTGCGATTCATGGGGTCGCAAAGAGGTGGACACGACTGAGCGACTGATCTGATCTGATCTGATGGTATAATCCGCTTTATAAGTACAATGAAAAAGATATTCATTTGTTACAGGAGCACAGAGGAAGTACACCCAATCCAGGCTAAGAATAAGGGAGATTTTTTTAGGGCCTTTTTGAGCAAATAAACCTGAGTTGAGTCTTATAAAAATGAGTTAAGAGTCAGCTGGGAAGGATGGATGTTGCTTTAAGGGCATTTCAAAATGAGAAGATAGCCTGAACAAAGACAGAAAGATAGCATGAAGTGTGTAGAGAATTATATGCAGTCAGGTTTTTCTCTGCACAACATAAGGTGGGGTTTACCATCTTATTTCACAAATATACACAAGTTAATTTTGATAAATACACATTCTCTGTCAACTTTAAGATGTGGCTCTGAAATTAATCAGAAACCACTGTAAAATAAAATACTTTCTATCATTTAAAGTCTTCATCTAACTGAATTGTAAAGAGTACAAACCAAACTTCTTTTAAGGAAGCTTGAGTCTCCTAGCACTGTTGCTGCCTGTAGTAGGTACTGCATCAGTAACTGTATAGCTCTGAGTTGTCTTTAGAGGTGCTTTCAGTCGAAGTGCTTCTCTTGTCATGGAGCACAGGCTCTAGAGTGCACAGGCTCAGTCGTTGATACGCGGGCTTAGTAGCCCTGTGGCATGTGGGATCTTAGTTCCCAGACCAGGGGTCAAACCTGTGTACCCTGCATTGGAAGGCAGGTTCTTAACCACTGGACTACCAGAGAAGTCCTCAAAGTGACATTTAGAATTCTTTCTACTAGTATAAATGCAAAGAAGTTTGAAAAACAGTATAAAGTGGACTGACTTATCACAGTTGTACCTTTATGCTTTTGCTGTAAGTCCTCTTTTCTCTGATTATTGCAAGTTGTTGTGTTTACATGGAAAAAAAAATACATTTTTGTTAGGTATTTTCTGCAGTGAATCAGTAAAACCTATGTTCTTCTTTTTGAAGTACTTTAGTCTTCAGCTGTTGGTTGATATGACTTTATTGGCACTTAGCGAACAAAAAAATGATCTTAACTTCCTACCTGTTTTAGTGCCATAAGGTACCAGTGCTAAGTCACTTCAGTCATATCTGACTCTTTGCCACCCTATGAACCATAGCCTGCCAGTCTCCTCTGTCCATGGGATTCTCCAGACAAGAATACTGGAGTGGGTTGCCATGGCCTCCTCCAGGGGATCTTCCCAGCCCAGGAGATTGAACCCAAGTCTCTTACGTCTCCTGCATTGGCAGGCGGGTTCTTTACCACTAGTGCTACCTGGGAAGCCCCATAATGTACCAGAGTGTGATAGAAAAAGACTCTGTGGACCATCCCTCTTTTTTTCTGTTGTGTTTATAAACTCTTACATCACCAACTCAGTGGACGTGAATTTGAGTAAACTCTGGGAGACAGTGAAGGACACTGAAGCCTTGGGTGCTACAGTCCATGGGGTCACAGAGTCGGACACGACTTAGCGACTGAACAACAAATATTTGGGGAAGGAGTATCTTTTTTTTTCTTTCTAAGAGAATCTTAGGTACATTAAAAATAATTCTGGGTTAGAGTTTAGGTGGAGTTACACTTTAACTCATTACAAATTTGTGTTCTTTAAAGAGCTTAGCTGACTGATGAGACTTATAGAGTGAAGTGTTTTACAGTAAATATTCTTTTCCTGTTCCTGGCTTCCTGTTCTATTATATATAACAAAATTTTTTAAAAATTCAAGACACTGAATTATTTAAATACACCATTAAAATTTTTTTTTTTTTTTTTGCTACACCAGAGGTCTTGTGGGATCTTGGTTCTTCAACCAGGGATCGAACCTTCACCCCCTGCATTGGGAGCATGGAGTCTTAACCATTGGACCTCCAAGGAAGTCCCTAAAAAGACCATTTTAAAATAATTTGGTATGAAAGTTTTTGAGCTCTTGTCTCTTGCCCAAATCTAACATCAAATATAAAAGCAATTTTATGAAAATGAGTATTTGCTAATACCCTTTTGATAGAGCAGTCCTCTGACAAAGGAAATTATTTTATGACCATAATAAAACTTTCTACTAGACAGAGCTAGAGTAGTTTGATATAAGGGGGAAAATGTGTGATAGTTTTAAATTGAGTATATTTAAACCTAGTGAAGTTTAAATGAGATATTAATGATGTCTACAGTCACAGTACCCACTTAGGACATGAAATACAGTATGACAAAAGTTCTAGATGAAAGAAGACTCATGAGGCTAACCAGTAATGGAGAACTGACTCGGTTTTTTTAAATTTGGGGGAAAAAACACCCAGCCCACAAGAATCAGGTTAATTCAGTCACATATGATGCAAGCTCATGTGGGTAAGATAAATGGGTGTCTTTGAGACATAATCTCAGTTCACACTGTTAGGTAGATAAGTCTAAAACACAAGAGGAAGACAGTGAACAAACTAGAGAAGTACAGTCTATGTTCATAGATGGGAGATCACGTCTTATTGGGAGAATTAGAGACGTCGTGGAAGAAACATTACTTAATAAACTAGGCCTTCACATCCTTCTGCATGCGGAGAAGCTTTGAGGGCTTGTGCGTATACTTGAGGAAAGTGGAATAATGACATCTGTGAAATAGTAGAAGAATGAACTGAATCAGAACTGAACTGAAACCCTAGCTTCCACAATTTTCTACCTGTGTGACAGGGCAAGTCAGGGATGTTTAGGCCATCTGTAGTGTTGTGGATGTGCATGCTAAGTCGCTTCAGTTTGTGTCCAACTCTGCGACGCTGTGGACTGCCACCCGCCAGGCTCCTTTGTCCATGGAATTCTCCAGCCAAGAATACTGGAGTGGGTTACCATGCCCTCCTCCAGGAGATCCTCCTGACCCAGGGATCAAGCTCAGTGTCTCCTGCATTGGTAGGTTGGTTCTTTACCACTAGTGCCACTTCGTGATGCTTAAATGAGAGTATAGTCAGCCCTCTGTGTCTGTGGATTCTGTGTAAACGGAGGGCCAACTGTATTCTACCATTTTGTATAAGACACTTGAGCATCATCTGGTTTTAGTATCTGAGGGAGGTTCTTGAACTACTCCTCTGTGGATACTGAAGGACAGCTGTATCTGTAAGATTTCTGGGAAAATACGTGACACTCGGTGGTTTAGTAAGTAGTGTTTCCCCTTCTTTTTCCTATTTTATGTCAAAAATTAGTGGAGGAAAAGATTGGAAGGTAGGCTGGAGTCAGAGCAAGAAGAGCCTTGAACGCCTGGATAAGCTGCTGAAATGCATAACATTAAGCAGCTTGGAAGTGACACAGCCACATAAGTCTGGTGGTCCTACGTAGATGTTTCGGGTTGGGATGGAGAGGCATAGTGACTGGTTAATGAAAGATGCAGGAGTCTGAATTAGAGTGCAGTGAAAGAGAGGAGAGTTTAGGGAGAGTAGGAAGAAAGACAAATGGGGGAGAGATTTTTCCCAAATAGAAATCAGGGGAATTGAAATTAATAGGTTATGTAAATCAGAAAAGCAGTCAGATATGGCTCAGGTTTTTGAATGAGGGCAGCTGAAAAAATGGCATTGCCACTTGCAAAAGCAGAGGAATTAGAAAAAATAGCTGATTTTAGAGGGGAGAGGGTAGAGAATTTGACTTTTCATGTATTTTTTTGTTCTGTGATTCTCTTTCACTTGCGGTATGCTCTGAATCATAATGCAGGGATTAACAGCACAGACATTTGGAAAGTGTCCTGCTGGCTAGGTTTGAGTCCTGACTCTACCACTTAAAATTATTATATCCTTAGGGAATTGACCCTTTTGTCAGTATGTAGTGACACAACATAAAACTGCCCATCTAAACCATTTTTAAGTGTACAGTACATTAGTCTGTGTGGATCACAATCAAATGTGGAAAATTCTTCAAGAGATGGGAATACCAGACCACCTGACCTGCCTCTTGAGAAACCTATAAGCAGGTCACGAAGCAACAGTTAGAACTGGACATGGAACAGCAGACTGGTTCCAAATAGGAAAAGGAGTACGTCAAGGCTATATATTGTCACCCTGCTTATTTAACTTCTGTGCAGAGTACATCATGAGAAACGCTGGACTGGAAGAAGTACAAGCCGGAATCAAGATTGCCGGGAGAAATATCAATAACCTCAGATATGGAGATGACACCACCCTTATGGCAGAAAGTGAAGAAGAACTAAAGAGCCTCTTGTTGAAAGTGAAAGAGGAGAATGAAAAAGTTGGCTTAAAGCTCAACATTCAGAAAACGAAGATCATGGCATCTGGTCCCATCACTTCATGGCAAACAGATGGGAAAACAGTGGCTGACTTTATTTTTCTGGGCTCCAAAATCACTGCAGATGGTGATTGCAGCCATGAAATTAAAAGATGCTTACTCCTTGGAAGAAAAGTTATGACCAACCTAGACAGCATATTAAAAACAGAGACATTACTTTGCCAACAAAGGTCCATCTAGTCAAGGCTATGGTTTTTCCAGTGGTCATGTATGGATGTGAGAGTTGGACTGTGGAGAAGGCTGAGCGCCGAAGAATTGATGCTTTTGAACTGTGGTGTTGGAGAAGACTCTTGAGAGCCCCTTGTACTGTAGATGGACATCCAACCAGTCCATCCTAAAGGAGCTCAGTCTTGGGTGTTCATTGGACGGACTGATGTTGAAGCTGAAACTCCAATACTTTGGCCACCTGATGCGAAGAGCTGACTCATTTGAAAAGACCCTGATGCTGGGAAAGACTGAGGGCAGGAGGAAAAGGGGACGACAGAGGATGAGATGGCTGGATGGCATCACCGACTCAATGGACATGAGTTTGGGTGAACTCCGGGAGTTGGTGGTGATGGACAGGGAGGCCTGGCATTTATGGGGTCACAAAGAGTCGGACACGACTGAGCAACTGAACTGACTGACTGACATTAGTCTTAAAACACTATGTACACATTGTTGTGCAACACATTTCTGGGACTTTCCATCTTGCAAAACAGAAATACGTATATCTATTGAACAATAACTCTTCTTTTTCCCCACCCCTCCGCCTCTGACAAACACAGTTTATTTTTTTCATGAGCATATGACTACTTTAGATACCAAGGGGGAAGGTGGAAGAGGGTGGGATGAATTGGGAGATTGGGATCGACATATATACACTACTGTGTATGAAACACATAACTAAGGGGAACCTGCCGTATAGCACAGAGAACTACTCAGTGCTCTATGGTGACCTAAATGGGAAAGAAATCCAAAAAGAGGGGATCTATATGTATATTTATAGCTGTTTCATTTTGCTTTATAATAGAAACTAACACAACATTGTAAAGCAACTATACTGCAGTAAAAATTACGTTAACTATTATCTTATGGTTTCTGGGAGTGAGGAATCTGGATACAACTCATCTGGGTCCTCTGCTTAGGATTTCACAAGGCTGCAGTGAGGGTGCTGACCTGTGTTATCATGTGGAGGCTTAACTGTGAAACAGTCTACTTCCAAATTCATTTAGAAAGTTGGGATAATTTCTTTGCAGCAGTGTGAGTGAGGACCCTAATGTTTTACTGACAGTTGGAGAACTCCCTCCGATCCTGGGGATTGCCTGTAGTTTCTTGCTGCAGGGCTCTCTATCCATGGCACTTGGCTCCTTAAAGGCTTGCAGGTGACCCTCTCACTTCAGTCTGTTCAATCTTATATAATGCAACATAATCAAGCGAGTGACACTTCATCACCTTTCCATGTTCTGTTGGTTAGAAGTAAGTCACAGGTGGGTCTTATCCTCAGGATTATATGAAAGCATGACTCATGGGGGGGGGTCACTGTTCTGTGTCCACCACAGTAACTTTAAGAAGATATTAATAACTATAATCTGTAATCTTACATTGAACATTTTGGTCCCTGTCAAAAGCTAGAATCAGTTGTTGATGCAATTAATAATAAAGACGCTAATATAGGAAAAGACTAGTTAAGGTATTTATTGTTTTCAGAAACAACATAAGTGAAGCTTCCATGCTAATAATACCAGTATTTGCAACATGGTTTATAATTTCATAAGTGCTTGTAAATCCATTATTGCATTTGATTTAATTTTTAGAATAGTCTTATGAAGTAGATAGATATACCTGTTTACAGATGAATAAGGTTAGCAGGGCCCTCAAAAAAAAACCTCACACATAGCCAGTAAGTACATAATCACACATTTTAACTTAAAATCTCTTTGTTACTATCACTAAAGTAGAATGTAGCATAGAACTGTTCATGGTGTGAATACTCATCAAATATGCTTTGATAATAAGTAAATTTGACTTTATATAAATATAGTAAATTTGATATGAAAATAAATGAGATTTATTAATGCAAGTGTCTGTGTTTAGCAGCACTGTATCTCTAATCCTCAGAATATTTCTTTAAGATAAGTGGCTTCTCTGTTTCACAGATGAGATAACTAAAGTTTTAGCAGGTTGTCATTTGCCCAAGGTTATTCATTTGGTAAATGGTGGAACCGTGAGCTGACTTCAAAATGTAGCATAAGCCTGTTTCAGTCAAAATACCCTCTATTTTTGCTTTGCGTCACTGGATAAAGTCTTTAAATTTTCCAGTTTATAGCTTCTGTTTTTGGAGGTAGTGCATTCCATGTCTTAAAAGTAATGTGCTCTTGAATTGTTCTCAAATTAGATATTTTAAATCATTTTTTAAATTTATTTATTTATGGCTGTGCTGGGTTTTTGTTGCTGTGCTGGCTTTTCTCCAATGTGGCGAGCAGGGGCCACTCTCTAGTTGTGATGTGTGGGCTTCTCATTGAGGAGGCTTCCCTTGTGGGGAGAACAGGCTTCAGGCGTGTGGTCTCAGTAGTTGCCGCTCCCAGGCTTGAGAGCACAGGCTCAGTGGTCGTGGTGCACAGACCTAGTTGCTCCGTGGCATGTGGGATCTTCGTGGATCAGGGATCCAACCCATGTCTGCATCATTGGCCGGTGGATACTTTACCACTGAGCCACCAGGGAAACCCCTAGATTTTTTTTATTGTGGTAAAATACACATAGCATAATACTGTTTTTAAGCGTATGTTTCAGTGGTATTAAATACATTCACATTGTTAGGCCATCTCCACTACCATCCATCCCTGTAACTCTTTTCATCTTATAAAACTGAAACTCTGTACCCACTAAATAAGTCCCCATTCTCCTCTCCCCACAGCCCTTGGCAATAGTCATTATACTTTCTGTCTTTATGATTTCACTATTTGTATCTCATATAAACTGAATCATACAGTCTTTTATTTGACTTATCTCACTTATCTTTAATGTTCTTAAACGTTCATCCACATTGTAGCAGAATAATATATTTATACCACATTTTGCTTATCCATTTATTTGTTTGTGGACACTTGGACTGCTATAGTGAATAGTGCTGCTCTGAACATGGGTTGTAAATATCTCTTTAAGACCTTGCTTTCAGACTCACAAAAGGGAAAGGACTAGGGAGGGATAAATTAGCAGGCTGGGATAACATATATATATATATATATAAAATAGATAACCAGCAAGACATACTGTATAGCACAGGGACCTATGCCTAGGATTTTGTGTTCCTTTGGATGTATGTCCAGAAGTGGAATTGCTGCATGATCCAGTAGTTCTATTTTAGATTTTTTGAGGAACTACCACACTGTTTTCCACAGTGGCGGTACCATTTTACACTTCCACCAACCGTACACAAGGGTTTCAGTTTTCTGTTGATCTTTGCCAACACTTGTGGGCTTTGGTTTCAGGGTAATGCTAGCCTCGTGGAACAAATGGGGAAGTGTTTCTTCCTCGTCAATTTTTTGGAAAAGTTTGAAAAGGAAGGTATTAGTTCTTCTTTAAATGTTTGGTAAAATGTACTGGTGAAGTCATAAGGTCCAGGGCTTTTATTTGTTGGGAGATTTTGATTACTGATCAGCCTCCTTACTAGTTATAGGCCATAGTTATAGAAATAGAAAACAGATTTTCTATTTCTTTGTAATTTAGTGTTGATAGGTTTTGTGTTTCTAGGGACTTGTCCTTTTCATCTAGGTTATCCAAGTTGTACAGTTCATAATTTTCTCTTACAGTGTTTTTTGATTCTTTAGAATCAGTAGTAATGTCCCCATTTTAATTTCTGGATATAGTGATTTGAGCCTTCTCTTTTTTCTTAGTCTATCTAGCTGAAGTTTTGTCAATTTTGTTTATCTTTTCGGAGAGCCAGCTTTTAGTTTGATCAGTTTTCCTCTGTTGTTTTTCTGTTCTCTATTTCATTTCTCTTTGCTCTAATCTTCATTATTTCCTTCCTTCTGCTAGGTTTGGGTTTAGTTTATTACTCTTTTTCTAGTTCCTGAAGTTTTAAAATTAGGTTGTTGATTTGAGATGTCTTTTTTTTCCCCCAAGTGTTTTAAAACTGTAAATTTCCCCTTGAGTGCTACTTTTGCTGCATCTCATGAGTTTAGCATGTTGTTTTCGTTTTCATTTGTCTCTAAGTATTTTCTAATTTCCCTGTGATTTCGTCTTTGATCCATCAGTTTACAATTATGTTAATTTCCACAATTTCATAAATTTTTCATTTTTCTGTTACTGATTTCTAAATTCATTGTGAAGTGATTAGAGAAGATACTTGGTGTGATACCTATCTTTTAAAATCTGTTGAGTCTCAATTTATGGCCTAACATGTGGTCTCTTCTGGAAAATGTCCCATGTGCTTGCACTCAAGAAAAATGTGTATTCTGCTGTCGTTGAGTAGAGTATATGTTGAGTTCTGAATATGTCTGTTAGATCTCATTGGTTTATTATGTTAAGTCTATTGAAATCTTCAACTATTAACTGTAGGACTATTTCTCCATTTCTTAGCTTTAGTTCCATATATCTTCATGACTTGTCATTAATACGTGCCTCTTGAGAAATTTGTATGCAGGTCAGGAAGCAACAGTTAGAATGGACACTGGAACAACAGACTGGTTCCAAATAGGAAAAGGAGTACGTCAAGGCTGTATATTGTCACCCTGTTTATTTAACTTATATGCAGAGTACATCGTGAGAAACGCTGGACTGGAAGAAACACAAGCCGGAATCAAGATTGCCAGGAGAAATATCAATGACCTCAGATATGCAGATGACATCACACTTATGGCAAAAAGTGAAGAGGAACTAAAAAGCCTCTTGATGAAAGTGGAGAGTGAAAAAGTTGGCTTAAAGCTCAACATTCAGAAAACGAAGATCATGGCATCCGGTCCCATCACTTCATGGGAAATAGATGGGGAAACAGTGGAAACAGTGTCAGACTTTATTTTTCTGGGCTCCCAAATCACTGCAGATGGTGACTGCAGCCATGAAATTAAAAGATGCTTACTCCTTGGAAGAAAAGTTATGACCAACCTAGATAGCATATTCAAAAGCAGAGACATTACTTTGCCAACAAAAGTTCGTCTAGTCAAGGCTCTGGTTTTTCCTGTGGTCATGTATGGATGTGAGAGTTGGACTGTGAAGAAGGCTGAGCGCTGAAGAATTGATGCTTTTGAACTGTGGTGTTGGAGAAGACTCTTGAGAGTCCCTTGGACTGCAAGGAGATCCAACCAGTCCATTCTGAAGGAGATCAGCCCTGGGTGTTCTTTGGAAGGAATGATGCTAAAGCTGAAACTGCAGTACTTTGGCCACCTCATGCGAAGAGTTGACTCATTGGAAAAAACCCTGATTCTGGGAAGGATTGGGGGCAAGAGGAGAAGGGGACAACAGAGGATGAGATGGCTGGATGGCATCTCTGACTCGATGGACGTGAGTCTGAGTGAACTCCGGGAGTTTGTGATGGACAGGGAGGCCTGGCGTGCTGCGATTCATGGGGTCGCAAAGAGTCGGACACGACTGAGCGATTGATCTGATCTGGTCTGATAGGTGTTATATCTTCTTGCTGTATTGAACCTTTTATTAATATATAATTTCCTTTTTTGTTTCTTGTAACATTTGTCTTATTTTTGTCTAATACTAGTGTAGCCATTTTTACTGTCTTTTGGCTACTATTTGCATGAAATCTTTTTTCAGTCTTTTCCATTTCAACTGTTTTGTGCCTTTGGATTGCAAACGAGGCTTGTGTAGACAGCATGTAATTGGATCCTGTGTTTTTATTTATTTTGCCAAAATTGGAGCATTTAATCCATTGACATTTGGTGTTACAAACCAAAATTACAGTAATGGTAGCTTTTTACATTAATAACTTGTTAAAAATTCATCTCTCAGATATAAAAAAGCACAGTTACAAACTGCTGTTACAGTGATACTAGCTTTTGTCAATTGTCCATGTATATTACTTTCATAGTCATGTGGCTTTTAGCTACTGTCTAGTATTCCTTCATTTCTTTCATCTGTAGGACTTCCTTGAATTGCAGGCCAGGTCTAGTGATCTTGAACTCCATCAGCTTTTGCTTATCTGGGAATATCTTAACTTCTCTCTCACTTTTGAAGGACAGTTTTGCTAAATATAGATTCTTGGTTGACAGATTTTGTCTTTTAGTACTTTGAACATATCTGCCCATTATCTTTTGGCCTCCAGAGTTTCTGATGTGAAATCCACTGATAAATTTACTGAGGATCACTTGTGTGTGATGATTTACTTCTCTTCTTTTCAAAATTCTTCATTTTTTTGGAAGTTTGACTGTAATATGTCTCTTTGAGTTCATCTTCTTTGAAGCTGATTAGATGTTTGTCTTTCATAAAATTTGGGAAGTTTTCAGCCATTATTTCTATGTGCTTTTCTTTGTCTCTTACTCATCCAGGACTCCCATGATATGAATGTTGATCTGTTTGATGTCCCACAGGTCCCCTTAAGTGCTGTTTATGTATCTTCAATCTTTCTGTTCCTCAGGCCTGATAATTTTCTTTGTTTGAATTTCAAGTTTGCTGAGTCTTTTTTCTACCTGTCCAGGTCTGCCTTCAAACCTCTCTAATGAATTCTCAATTTCAGTTATTATACTTTTCAGTTCCAGAATCTCTTTATGATTGCTTCTTAGGTTTTCTGTTGCTCTACTGATAGTTCCATTTTGTTAACATGAATGACTGTACACATCTTCCTTTAGTTCTTTGTGTATCTTTAAGACAATTGTTTTAAAATCTTTGAAAGAGAGCTCATGGAATTTATCCCAAACAGAGACAGTTTCTGATGATTTATTTTTCCCCTTGAATAGCCGATACTTTCCTATTTCTTTGTATGCCTTGTGATTTTTTTGGTTATTGAATACTAGACATTTGAATCTAATAATATGATAACCCTAGAAACCAGATCTTCCCTATTCCTTAAGATTTGTTGTTTTTTGTTATTACTTGGCCTTTTGTTGTTGTAGGCTGTCTCTACACTGAAGATCACCCTGAGGTATAAACCTAATGTCTCAAGTTTTTTTCTGAGCCTTTTCCTGGGCATGCATGGTCACTTTATAATTTTCTGTGCATATGCAGTTGTTTTTTAGTGCCTTAGTCTTTAGTATTTTACTTGTAAAGGGGGATAAAGAAAATGAAGGGGTGAAGGGCACCAGCCTTGAAAATCTGGAATTCACTTCAGATGAGAGGGAGGGACTTAAAACAACGGGAGAAGGTGGAATAGCAATGGAGGCCAACCCCTTGTCTGCAGCTCTGTGATCAGAAGTAGCAGGCAGCGATCAGAGGGGAGGTCCCTCATTTCCGAGGACAGAGTCCTTTTTGCCTGCTGTGGCTCCTGGAAACTCTGCAAGCTGTTCTGGGACAGCTGCTTACCACTTGGCTGAGGGTAGGCAGCTGCTACTGTACAAAGAGCTGAAGTTGACCAAAATTAATCGTAACTTATTGACTTAGTCCTCTTCTGGAAGTTGTAAGCCTTCAGCAGACTTCACAGAGTTCCACAGTAGTTACATCAGGCGGATTCTGCTGGTGCAGTTGTTGTCCATGTGGGAGACAGATTGCTTGTGCTTCTGCTCTACCATCATCCCATAATTTTCCAATTAGATTTTAAAAGAGTCCCTTCACTGATATAAAATAATTTGCTGAGGTGGTTAACATAACATTTAGTGTAAAAATACAAAGTCACTTGCTGTTTTTTCAGCAGTGATTTATATGGTCATATTACATATATAGGTAAACTATAATTTCTAGTAATTTTTGAGACATTGTTTTTTAATGTGTGTTCTGTTATTTCTTTCAATCTCAGCAAACTGGACAGTGGCATTTGAGTAGTTTTTGAAAAATGTGTGAAGTTTAGTGGACTGTATCTACCTTCTGCCTTCTCCCCATCCTTTACAAAAGAATAAATGGGATGTTTCAGAAGAGAGCTATATTAAAAGAAAAGTGTTGCAAATGGCTTCAGAAGCTGTGAATGCAAAACAGGCTAGGAATCGCTTCACAAAGGGGAAAAGACAACAGCAAATAAAGAACAGATCTTCACTTGGTGATGGTGATGGAGAAGACTCCTTTCTCTTTGAAGCAAATGAAGCTTGGAAAGATTTTCATGGTTCTCTTCTTCAGTTTTATGAAAATGGAGAACTCTGTGATGTCACACTGAAGGTCAGACTGCCTTTTTTTCTTTATTTTTTTCAATCTCTTCAGTGTATTGTGTAAAATCATGGTTTCTATAACCACACAAGGCAAATTTTTGGTGCTGTACTTAAAATCAGAATGGTTTTATTTTCAATCCTTTATTCTGTTGAAGGGGAAGGGTAAGTAAAGGGAACTTAACATAAGAAAAGTTACTGTACTAGTTAAATGTTGATATTCACTGTTGCTTAGTTTCACTTCTGAAAGTTCTGGAGCCCTAAAACAAATAGTTATTATTTGTGAAATGAATAAATTACTGCTGACCTGATAAGCTTTTAACTTAAAACTCTTGATGTATTCACTTACTCTTGATGTTGTTTAGAAGTCGGAATTTTTTATTGTGTATGTAGCTGCACTAGTGTTTTACTGTACGTTCCTATTCTGGTGCAAGCATACCTCTCTTTTTTTGCATTTTGCTTTATTGCATTTTACAGATAATGCATTTTTGTTTGGATTTTTATTTTGTTTTTACACATTGAAGGTTTGTGGCAACCCTGAGTTGTCAGATGATAGCATTTTTGAGTCTTTTAAACATTTTCTCTATGCAGTGGGAAACAAAAAAAAAATCATTTGATATGCTTTATTTTGGTGGTCGGGAACTGAACCTGCAATATCTCCGAGATATGCCTGTAATTTAATCTGTTTCAATATTATGAAACAGATTAAAGTTTTAAGTTTTTAAGTGAGATTGTTTTTTTAAGTGAGATTATTTATTTATACCTGATAGTGAACTAGACTTGGATGAAAAAGACTTTACTAAACTGTGTCAAAGGTTATGTTGCTCTGCTACCAAAGACAGTTTTAATAAAATTGGAAAATTGATAGAACAGTGTGAAAGAGCCTATATTCTGATTGTTTCTCATTGCTCATTTAAAGTACTTACTTACTATTAGTCTTATCTCTCATTGTGATATTAAGCTTTTTTGAGGATTTGTGTGCATCCATGCAGAATTTTTTAACATGAGATTTGCCACTTTGGGATCTCTTAGATTCTGCTTTCTGCTCCTGATCAGTCAGGTCTTAGAGCTCAGAGTTGTGGGGATTGAGGACATCCTTGGAGAATCAGATCAGGGGACATTCAGCAAAAGTCTGTAAACTGAATGCATAAATTCTGAGTTTCAGGTTCAGAATGTCCAGGAGTATAGAGTTACACTGTAAATAAATGACCTATATTCTCTTTAATTCTTAAACTTTTGGTGTCTTTACATATTTCTAGGTCCTAAGATATTGAGAAGAAGACCATTAAATAATTTTACTGACTTTATATGAAATTTAGCCTTGTATACATTTTAATGAAGGAACACCTAAACTCTTTGATTTGTACAGTATATTATGTTCAGTCTAATTGCTGTTGTTCTAACTTTCAACCATACTTTGAAATTCAGTGACCCACACTAGCTTTGGCAAAAAATAAAAATGTAAAATAGATTATTTGAATTTAATAAATTATCAGTTCAGTGTGTCAGTATAAGCTGGAAAATAAATATTATTGACTGTATCAGTATATAATTTTTAATAACTACTGCATATAAACTTTCTTAAGTGAGAAGTATGGATACAGCCATTTTAGGGCAAGCGATAACTAATCTCATAACTTTTCTTTGTTTTACTACGTGACTTCAGCAATAGGTTGAAATGAAAACTTGAGAAGAATCTATAGGGGAAGCCCCAAAATGCTACATTTGAAGCAGTGACAGAGGTCATTTAGGAATGAGAAACTTCATAATTTTATGATTTTAATTTTTCAACTGTAAAATTATGATTAGATTTTTGTGAGGAATAAGTGAGTTAACATGTGAAGCCCTTAGAACAGTGCTTAATACATTAAATAATCAGTAATCAATTCTTAGGATCATTATGTGTTCTACTGTTATTGTTCCAAAGAGATCAGATAATGCTGCTATGGTATATTCTGTTCCTGTCATTAGGAGGAATTACAGTCTTTTAGCAGATCTGTTATTGGATTTATTTCTTAATTCTAATTCAATATTTCTTAAACTTTCAGAATTTAACTATCATATAATAAAACAACTAAACCCAGTAGGATTATGGGTAGTTTATAATGCTTTGTTCAATATAAACTTCACTTTTTACATTCATATAACCTTGAGGATTATGCTTTGATATATTCATCTCCTTTTTTCTATTCGCATGCTTCCTTGATCATTATTGCTTTTAGGACAAACATTTCAGAAAGGCAGTTATCAAAATTTGTCTTATTATGCATATGTAAGGCCATTAGTGTGTTTTTAAATTCCAAATTGAGCACCTAAATTGGAAACAAGTAAGTTCATTTAACAAATTATTTACTAAGGTCTTACCACAGTACACAGAGAGTATAAATAAATCTGAATAATATGCTATACTTGCATTGAGGGAGTTTAAGGTTTAGCTGGAGATAGACACATATGCAGCTAACTAAAATACAATTTAGTACCTGTCATTTTATGACATTTTTATGGAAGCAAAAGACAGGACCTATTAATTATATCTAAGAGGTGATTGGAAAGGCTTCACATAGGAGATTATATATTATCTTAAGGTCATGCCAGGTTTACCAGAGAGGTAAAACTTATTTATATATTATGTTTATTAGTGAAAATATTTTTAAACAGCATATCTCTTGGTAACACTAAAATTATAAATGAGGGAAGATTCTTAAGGGCAACAATTTGGTTGGGGAACAGACAAAGGGAAATTGTCTCAAAAGGGGTATTGCATAGCACTCATAATACTTAATTATGTGTCACAGATCAACAAGAATAGCATCTACAAAGATGCTTTTATTTATGCTTTATTTAGTCTGAGGAATGTCATTGTCCTTTTCATTATCCTTTTAAAGATCACAGTTAATTTACCTGAAGAGATTGATAGAGATTATTGAAGGAGGACAACCCCTTCCATCATCTCTTGATGCCACAACTGAGATATGTTTCATTCATATTATTTAGCTTCTTACTTTGAAACTGCATGTTTCTGTGATGTTTAAAAATTTTTTAAAAATATTTATTTATTTGGCTTCACTGGGTCCTGGTTGTGGCATGGGAGATCCAGTTCCCCAACCAGGGACTGAACCCAGATCCTTGCATTGGGAACACCAAGTCTTAGCCACTGGACCACCAGGGAAGTTCCTGTGATTTATTTTTTTTAATAAGTATTTATAGGATTCTAATGAACATGTTCAAGACTCTTAAGTGTTACAGTTATTTGCCATCAAACTTTCAGCTGATCAGGTAAGAATAGTGCTCTGAAAGATTGCAGAGAAACAAAATATTTGGGCTCCATTAGAGTAGTGACGGAGAAGGCAATGGCACCCTACTCCAGTACTCTTGCCTGGAAAATCCCATGGATGGAGGAGCCTGGAAGGCTGCAGTCCATGGGGTCGCTGAGGGTCTGACACGACTGAGCGACTTCACTTTCACTTTTCACTTCCATGCATTGGAGAAGGAAATGGCAACCCACTCCAGTATTCTTGCCTGGAGGATCCCAGAGATGGCGGAGCCTGGTGGGCTGCCGTCTCTGGGGTCGCACAGAGTCAGACATGACTTAAAAGTAGAGTAGTGTACTGCTAAGAGGTAAAAATTATAAAAGTTATTATCCTTATAAATGTAACAGTTCCTGACTGGAGAGCAGACATAATCTAATAAAAGAAATGATAAAGGAGAAAGTGATTTTATATTTAACACTTAAGTATTCTATGTTAACTCTAATAAAATGATGATCACTTCTACTTTTGTCTGTTCAACTAGTAAGTCAGTATTTTTATTTTTTTTCATATTGCTCAGAAGAAGGGATATTTGAGTATTTATATCCATAGATCCTTGTTTATTTGATCACCAAAACGCTACCTAAAATTTATTATTTTCATCGTGCAAGTTTTTTAAGTAAATGTGAGATAACACTGTAGAACTGTCCATGTGGCTAGACATTGTGATATGGTAATTCACTGCAAGTCAAGACATTTTCTTGAGTCTTAAACATTTAACCCCTTCTTGACTTTGAGTGTTAAACATATTTTTGGCTACTCAGGCTGATTAAAATTGGTGGATTATTGAGAAAACTGGGTAATTGAGCTAAAAAGGCAAAATTACTACATGGGATTAAACTGAAAAATTAAAATACAGCTTATAAATGGATGTAAAAGGAGACTTGGGTATATAGGCTTTTTCTCTCCTGCTTTGTGTCTTAGGGACTTTTATTTCAATGTAGTCCTCAGACATTTAGTTTGAGTTACTGTTAAGTGGCATAACTGTAAACATTTCAACTTAATGTATACTTTAGTTTTTGTTTTAATGGTTTTTTAAAAATTTAGTATGTTTTCAACAATTCATGTTAATGGAATTATACAATACTTAGAAATGAAGTAAATACATAAGAATAACAGTTTGTAAAAGAATAGTTCACAGGATAGCCAAGTTTTTTAAAAGTACTACAAATGTAAAAATTAAATCAATTGAAAAATTGTTCAGTTATTGGGGCTTCCTGCATGGCTCGGTGGTAAAGAACATGCCTGCCACTGCAAGAGACACAGATTAGATCCTGATCAGGAAGATTCCCTGGAGGAGGAAATGGCAACCCACTCCAGTACTCTTGCCTGGAGAATCTCATGGACAGAGGAGCCTGGCGGACTACAGTCCATGGGGTCACAAAGAGTTGGACGTGGCTGAGCAACTCAAAGGGCATTTATAAGCAAAACCATTTTATATCTTGTAATATTCCTTAGGTCTTTTCTTTTGAAGTTCTGATTTTAAAATCAGTTCTCAGATAATGAAACACAACTATATTACATAATCACAATGTTACATGGAAACAGGATAATTGCTAAAATACCTCTATCTTACTACTTATTGATTAATATACAGTGCTGGAAAAACTGAGTACCTACTATGTTAAAAAGAACATAAAAGTAAGAGGTACAAACTTATGTATGGAATAAGTACAAGGAAATGTTGTACAACATGGGGAATATAGCCAATATTTTATAATAACTGTAAGTAGAATATTACAGAGGATGAGATGGTTGGATGGTATCACCAACTTGGTGGACATGAGTTTGTGCAAGCTCTGGGAGTTGATGATGGACAGGAAAGTGTGGCATGCTGCAGTCCATAGGGTCGCAAAGAGTCGGACACAATTGAGTGACTTAACTGAAGTAGAATACAACCTTTAAAAATTGTGAATCATAATATTGCACACCTGTAACGTACAGCAACTATACTTCAGTAAAAAAGATATGTCCTCTCAGTATCAAGAACTTCCAGATGGAAATAGATTTGTGAAAACATAAAGCTGTGAGTACTAAAAGGAATACCTGGAGTATGTTTGGAATATTAGAATGATTCCCACTTAAGCATATTAGCACCTAATACAGAAGTCATAAAGAGAAAGGTTGGTTGATTATAAAAATCCATGGGGGATGAATTTAAAGCACACTTAGAAAGGAAGTTTTGAAATATATATATGACAGATGACTAACATTCCAAAAGTCTGAGGCATTCTTAGAAATAAAAAAATTCATAGAAAACAGTTCATAGAAGACATAAAAGTAGTCCAAAATTTATGAATGAATTAATCATATTAGTAAAAGATAAAACTAAAACAGTGAGAGACTTCATTCATTGAATTGGCAAATATTTAACAAGTTAACACTTAGAATATGGCACAAGTATTGCAAGATCAGAAATGGACAATTTAGCAATATATATCCAAACTGTACTTGTCCTTTGAAGCAGCATTACTGTTTTATGTAGGAAATTATTAATAGAGAGTGGATACAAAGATTCTCTTACAACAAAGTTCACTACTGTGTTTATAATGGCAATCACAGGAAGCAGTCTAATTTTTCAGCAATTAAAGCAGTGATGTTTCAGTGTTCATTACATTTCTATAAAATATTTCAAAATGATTTAAATAGGAAATGAAAAAACTTCAATTAAGCTAATAATAAATACTACTACATATTGATTTGTTTACTCTGCTTCAGGTTTCTCAGTGATAAATTGTGGATAATGATAGTATCTACTCATAGGACCTTTGGGACAATTAAGTGAGTTAATATATGAAAAACAATACTGCCTGACACAATAACTGTAGTTAGCAATACTGTGTTATATATTTGAAAATAGCTACGAGAGTAGATCTTAAAAGCTCTCATCAGAAAGAAAAAAAATGTATAATTAGGTGATAGTTACTAAAACTGTGGTAATCATTTCACTGTGTATATGTGTCTGTGTATATATATATATATATCTATCTAAAATCATAGTGTTGGGTACCTTAAACTTATACCATCTTAGATGTCAGTAAAATTGGAAAAAAAGTTTTAAAATAAGAAGGGACTCATAGACTCTAAGGAAAACATAGTGCCTGATACATAGTAAGTGCTGGGTGATGTTTGCTGTTATTCATTAATTCACAAAATGCTTCTGAAATGTGAAATAATATAGAAAACCTAGTTTTATGATATGCACATTATAGATACATGTATAAAAGATTTGATTCTAATTTGAAAGAAGAAAATTGACTGACTTTAAAAAATTAGCCTAGGTTGACAGTAAGTGACCAAAGGATCACATTGTTAAATGCACTGAAATTGTCTGAAGGTTTTGTCCCTGCTACAGCATATCCTCTATGCCGATCTCAGGTTTATCTTGATACTAAACTAAGTCTGCTTTTGTTTTTCTTTTGAACAGGTTGGCTCAAAGCTAATCTCCTGTCACAAACTTGCATTGGCTTGTGTTATTCCTTACTTCAAAGCCATGTTTCTCTCTGAAATGGCTGAAGCTAAGCAAACACTGATTGAAATAAGAGATTTTGATGGTGATGCAATAGAAGACTTGGTAAAGTTTGTCTATTCTTCACGGCTCACTTTGACAGTTGACAATGTCCAGCCTCTCTTATATGCAGCCTGTATTCTACAGGTTGAACTGGTGGCTAGAGCTTGTTGTGAATACATGAAGTTACATTTTCATCCGTCCAACTGTCTGGCGGTAAGAGCCTTTGCAGAAAGTCACAATCGAGTAGACCTAATGGACATGGCGGATCAGTATGCCTGTGAGCATTTTACTGAAGTGGTGGAGTGTGAAGACTTCGTAAGCGTGTCACCTCAGCATCTCCATAAGCTTTTGTCCTCCAGTGACCTAAACATTGAGAATGAAAAGCAGGTCTATAGTGCTGCCATCAAGTGGCTTCTTGCCAATCCTCAACATCATCCCCAATGGTTGGATGAAACACTTGCACAGGTGAGGACAAATAAGATTGTATATAGAAAGGAAATGATAGGGAAACAAATCAGCATGTTCCATTTACCATAAAAGGTGGGGATTATCGATTGATGTAATATAATGTGAAAGTAGCTTTGACTCTCCTGTACCATTTAAGGATAAGTCTGAATGTGCGATATTTGAATTAGAAATGTCACTACCTGCTTTTTAACCTGAATAGTTACAAAGCCCCTTTGAGATAGTAGTAATGAATATTTTATTTATGCTGAAATGTTCTGAGGAAACAGCTCTAAATTAATTTATAACTATTGTTTTATAATATAAAGTTTCTAAACTTACTGAACTGCTTTGCTAATGAAACTTTATTTGTTCCTAGTGCATATAGGTTTGTTCTCGAAAGAATTATAAGACATCACTTTGTTTTCTTCCCTCACCATTTTGTAGCTTCAGAAATGTCTCTTTTTGTTTACTTTTCCTATCAATAGGAATTTCTTAGATAGGGAGATGACAAATAGGCCTTAGAATTACCTTGACAATAAGTTGGTCTACAAAACCAAAAAGTTTTATTTTGCACCTGTATCATATATTTGTGTATGTGTGTGTGCCTTTAACTCAAAATCACATTATGGGGTTTGATCGTCCCTTTAATATACTAGTCAGTCAGTGCATTTTTAAGAGAAGAATGGTGAGTGCCTCTACTGAAAGAAGGGGATTATCACTGAGTATAACCTTCCAAGTTGAAGAAAACAACACCCGTTTGCTTCAGATATGAGCGTGTGTGTGTGTAAGAAGTCACATTTCCATGTTTGGTCTTAGCATTAAAAGGCAAACACACATAGAAGCACAATTGTGTTTTGATTGTACCTTTTCTTCAACAGCAAGGGGCCTTACGATTATGGCAGTACCATTTCTGGAAGTGAGTAAGTAGCTTGAATTAAGACAATTGAATTATTTTATCCAGTCTACTTAAATCTGTATTTAAAAGGGAAGGATGTAGTTAACATATAATCTGATTTCATTAGTACAGACCAGTACTGGGAATTGCTTTAGAACTTGGCACAGTGAACTTCATTCACATGTTAGAAAGTAAATGAGATTTGAAGAGAACATTGCTGCAGTGAAAGTAGAGAATGAGCTACCCAATTGCAACTTATATTTATATCTGCAACTGTTCACAATCCTTAGGTTCGTTTGCCGCTGTTGCCAGTTGACTTTCTCATGGGTGTTGTGGCAAAAGAACAGATTGTCAAACAAAATCTAAAATGTAGAGATTTATTAGATGAAGCAAGAAATTACCACCTTCACTTGAGTAGCAGAGCAGTACCTGACTTCGAATACTCTATTCGGACTACCCCAAGGAAACATACTGCTGGTAATGAAATTACTCATTTTATTAACTCTGCTGGAAGGAGTTTTGTTCTTTTTGAAGGTTGTTCTATGAATGTCTAAACCTAATTGTAAGATTATTTAGTATCGATTGTCTTAAAGTAGTAATTGGCAAATAAGATTATGTATGAATTTTTACTGTACTTGACTTCAGATAGTTTTATTAATAAGCCAATTTTTTACAAAGCCATAACAAAACATATACACTATGAGGAGTCTGCTGAAATATCTCTTTCTTGAGAGTCTTCTTGATTTCTTCTAAGCAGAATTAGTTCCTCTGTCATTTTTGCTTAAATGATACTTGCTTTGCGCTTTTTTCACTGTGTTGCATTGAAATTCATTTGACATGTTTTGAGCCTTTCAAAGACAGGTAAGTATCTTAATAGGTTTGTATCACAGGTACCAGGCATGGAGCTTGATATGTGTTATATATTTAAATATTTGTTTTTTCATTTCACCACAGCAAAAAAGGTTCTAAATACATCTAATGTTAGGTTAGTATAATAGACTATATTAGACTCTTAGAATATAAAGCTCTTATACTTCAGAGGCAAGTAGTTTTGCCTTTATTTGCCATAGTTTTCAGACTTTATGTTTTCCTGAGAAAGTAAGTCTGTGTTCACTTATGTTACTCTTCATGAAGAATATGTTTGTGGGACAAGGGGAAATAAATGTGATCTATGACTTTAGGAATCAGTAGTCTGAACAGAGACTTCCTGTACATCTGCTGTGACCTAACAGGGTTATTAAATAAAGAGATTTGTGAAATAACCTAAAAAAAAAAGGCAATACATGATCATGTATAGTGGGATTTTATCTGAATAGTATGAAGAAAGTTTGAATGTGGTAGATCTGCCTGTGAAGAAGTTGTTGTTCAGTCACTCAGTCGTGTCCAACTCTTTGTGACCCCATGGACTGCAGCATACCAGGCTTCCCTGTCCTTCACCATCTCTTGGAGCTTGCTCAAACTCATGTCCTTTGAGTCGGTGATGACATGCAACCATTTGATTCCAGCTTGTGCTCCATCCAGCCTGGCATTTCACATGATGTACTCTGCATATAAGTTAAATAAGTAGGGTGACAATATACAGCTTTGACATATTCCTTTTCCTATTTGGAACCAGTCTATAGTTCTCCTAAATAATTAGTATAACATAAAAAGGATGGCTTATTTATTTTCCCTCTTTATAGGTTGATATCAAGTATTAAATTTTTGAAGTGTAATTTTTTTTAGCTGTGAATCCTGTTTCAAGAGTTAAGGTGTTTAATTCTTCAGATTCAGATGTGAATTCAAAGACCTTGGCAATTTATGTTATATGCCAAATGTATATTAGACCCTCATATCCATGATCTCTTACATGATTGCAAGAACTTAGTGAAGGATTTGATCCTTATTATGAGAAAGATGGTGTTACTTCGTCTTATGGATAAGGAAAAAAAAATCAGGGTGAAGAAATGCACAGGGCCACATGGAACACTAGAGAAAGGATTTGTGTCCCGATCTTAACTTCATTTTAATTTTTTCCATTCCATGTCATATTCCTGGATGACCTATATAGCTGAAATATTAGGGTTCACTTAAATAAAATCTAATTGGTAGTTGGGATTATATTCATGGATTGTAATTCCAGCTGTGCCATTAAGCATCTGTAATTTGGGGCAGATTTCTTAATCTCTGAAGGCCTCAGTTTATAAATAATTTTGATTACATGATCTTTAAAGTCTCTTTCAACTTTAAATTTCTCCAACTTTTAAATATTGAATTAGTTGAAAAAGGTGGCACAAGACGTTCTGGTCACTCATTTTATGCAGTCATTTCAGCAAACATTTATTCAGTATCTACTGTGTGCCAGGTTCTTGGTTAGGCATTAGAAATGCAGACATAGGACTTCCCTGGTACTTTCCAGGGGTTGAGAGTCTGCCAGCCAATGCAAAGGACATTGGCTCCATCCTCGGCTGGAAAGATCCCACATGCGGCTGGGCAGCTACGCCCAAGCACCACAACTTGTGAGGCCAAGCTCTAGAGCCCTTGAGCCACAACTGGTGAAGCCTACACGCCCTCAGTTCAGTTCAGTTCAGTCACTCAGTCGTGTCTGACTCTTTGTGACCCCATGAATTGCTGCACGCCAGGCCTCCCTGGATCACCAACTCCCGGAGTTCACTCAAACTCATGTCCATTATGTCCGTGATGCCATCCAGCCATCTCATCCTCTGTCGTCACCTTTTCCTCCTGCCCCCAATCCCTCCCAGCATCAGAGTCTTTTCCAATGAGTCAACTCTTCGCACGAGGTGGCCAAAGTACTGGAGTTTCAGCTTTAGCATCATTCCTTCCAAAGAAATCCCAGGGCTGATCTCTTTCAGAATGGACTGGTTGGATCTCCTTGCAGTCCAAGGGACTCTGAAGAACCTTCTCCAACACCACAGTTCAAAAGCATCAATTCTCTGGTGCTCAGCTTTCTTCACAGTCCAACTCTCACATCCATACATGACCACTGGAAAAACCATAGCCTTGACTAGACGGACCTTTGTTGGCAAAGTAATGTCTCTGCTTCTGAATATGCTATCTAGGTCGGTCATAACTTTCCTTCCAAGGTGTAAGTGTCTTTTAATCTCATGGCTGCAGTCACCATCTGCAGTGATTTTGGAGCCCAAAAAAATAAAGTCTAACACTGTTTTCACTGTTGCCCCATCTATTTGCCATGAAGTGATGGGACCGGATGCCATGATCTTCGTTTTCTGAATGTTGAGCTTTAAGCCAACTTTTTCACTCTCCTCTTTCACTTTCATCAAGAGGCTAATTTTTAGTTCCTCTTCACTTTCTGCCATAAGGGTGGTGTCATCTGCATATCTGAGGTTATTGATGTTTCTCCTGGCAATCCTGATTCCAGCTTGTGCTTCTTCCAGCCCAGCATTTCTCATGATGTACTCTGCATATAAGTGAAATAAGCAGGGTGACAATATACAGCCTTGACGTATTCCTTTTGCTATTTGGAACCAGTCCATGTCCAGTTCTAACTGTTGCTTCCTGACCTGCATATAGGTTTCTCAAGAGGCAGGTCAGGTGGCCTGGTATTCCGATCTCTTTCAGAATTTTCCACAGTTTATTGTGATCCACACAGTCAAAGGCTTTGGCATAGTCAGTAAAGCAGAAATAGATATTTTTCTGGAACTTTCTTGCTTTTTCCATGATCCAGCAGATGTTGGCAATTTGATCTCTGGTTCCTCTGCCTTTTCTAAAACCAGCTTGAACTTCTGGAAGTTCATGGTTCACGTATTGCTGAAGCCTGGCTTGGAGAATTTTGAGCATTACTTTACTAGTGTGTGAGATGAGTGCAATTGTGCGGTAGTTTGAGCATTCTTTGGCATTGCCTTTCTCTGGGATTGGAATGAAAACTGACCTTTTCCAGTCCTGTGGCCACTGCTCAGTTTTCCAAATTTGCTGGCATGTTGAGTGCAGCACTTTCACAGCATCATCTTTCAGGATTTTAAATAGCTCAACTGGAATTCTGTCACCTCCACTAGCTTTGTTCGTAGTGATGCTTTCTAAGGCCCATTTGACTTCACATTCCAGGATGTCTGGCTGTAGGTGAGTGATCACACCATCGTGATTATCTGAGTCGTGAAGCTCTTTTTTGTACAGTTCTTCTGTGTATTCTTGCTACCTCTTCTTAATATCTTCTGCTAGGTCCATACCATTTCTGTCCTTTATTGAGCCCATCTTTGCATGAAATGTTCCCTTGGTATCTCTAATTTTCTTGAAGAGATCTTTAGTCTTTCCCTATATACATGCCCTGAGCTCCAGGACAAGACAAGCCACCCCAACGAGAAGCCCAGGCACTGCAACTCACAAAAGCCTATGTGCACAGCAGCGAAGATCCAGTGCAGCCAAAAATAAATAAATAGAAGTTATTTTTTAAAATAGTATTAAGAAGAAGAAAAGAAATGCAAACACAAATAGAACATAGCCATTCCTATTTTGAGAGAACTTTGTCTGATCTAGAGAAATAGACATATGAGTAAGTAAATGCAATAAAGTGTTATAGGTGCTTTGATATAATCACAAAGTAGGGAAGCAAAAAGAGTGGTTATTTTTATTTTAGAAGGGCCAGAAAAGGTTTTATAGAGAAAGTAACCCCCAGTTTTAGTTTTCAGTAATAAATAGTTGTTTTTCTAGGTGCCAGTTAGAGACAAGGATATTCAGCTCACATTACATTTACTGAATGTTCAGTACATGCCAGGCACTGTGCTTGTCTTTACTAGTGCATAGATCCTTAACACACTGTCTTAATCCAGCTTAGACTCTGATAGATGCCAGCATAATAGATCATTTCAACACTGTATTACATGAATGGTAGTTACCAAAAGTTGCTGTCAGGGCATTGAGGATAATCACTGTATGGGTTGATGCAGGAGCTTGAACATTAAGAGAGAGAATCGGGTTATAGACCCTGCAGGGCCATTATGCTATACTAAGGCTTTATCTTGTAGAGCAGAGGTTCTCATAGAATGGGGCACGTGGTGGCCTCTTGACCAACAGCATCAGCATTCACTTAGGAACTTTTTAGAAATTCAGAACTTTAGACCTACCCAAACCCACTGAATCAAACTCTTGGGAGTGGGGAAGGGTCAGGCCCAGCCATCTGTGTTTTATAAAGTTCTCCTGGTGATCCTGAATGAGAATAAGGTGTTGATTTTTTTCTTTTTAAACAATGTGGTAAAATGCATATAAAACTTGCCATTTTAACCTTCTAAAATTAATTTTTACTATAGTTGTTTTACAGTGCTGTGTTTGTTTCTGCTGTACAGTTAAATAGTGGCATTCAATAAAATTTTTAATGACTACTGATACAGGTGTGACAGGCTGTTGAAAAGAGTCTTTGAATTATTCTGTTGACAATCTGAAAGCAAAAAGAAAACTGAGTGGTAAAAGAGAACAGGATTTTGCAGTAATAGCTGATGAGGCTCTGAACTGAGGTGCGAATAGCTGGGAGGTGAAAGACTGTCTCAGGGAAGGAAGAGGATGTTTACGTGGGTGAGGAAGGTGTGGGGTATGAGGTGCCTCTGGGACACCAAGTGGAAACGTGACTTAGAAATGTAGTTTGGAAAGCATTTTGATACGATGGAAATTTTAGTCAAAGGATTGAACTTTTCCCACTGTGAGTATGAAATATGTGAGAAGTAGGCTGAGAATGAGGCATAGAAAACATAAAGAGAAATGGTTGGAGACAAAAGGAGACTTTTTGACATTATAGAAATCAAGAGAGTTAAGGAGTTTCCAAAAAACAGGGTGATCAGTATATCAAATGTTGTATTCAGTCAGAAATTACGAGCTTGTTGAATTTTGTCACGACTTTATTAGCAAGAGCACTTTTTCAGGGTGGGTGAGGGTCTCAACTGTATTGTAGAGGGATGTTAGCAAGCAGAGAAAACTGACGTTAGTCCTTTTGTTGTTCATTCACTCAGTCATGTTTGACTCTGTGACCCCATGGACTTCAGCACACCAGGCTTCCCTGACCTTCACTATCTCCCAGAGTTTGCTCAAACTCATGTCCATTGAGTCAGTGATCCTGTTCTTTGAGAATTTCAAATCAAGAGAAAAATTAAAATTAGAGTTTTAGTAGTATGGTGATATTAAATGCTAATCAACTTTTGACTTCCTAAGTTTCTTTCTATACCTTAACATTTTTTTTTAATTAGGGGGAATTCCCTGGTGATCCAGGGCTGTCACTGCCAAGGGCCTGGGTTCAGTCCCTGGTTGGGGAACTAACATCCCACAAGTTGTGTGGCGAGGTGAAATAAAAGAAAATAAAATTAACTGTAAGAAAAAAAAATTAGGGAGCTGTGATTTTAACCTCTACCTGTGGTTTTACCTTTAGGAGTGCTGTTTTGTGTAGGTGGTCGAGGTGGATCAGGTGACCCCTTCCGCAGTATTGAATGCTATTCTATCAACAAAAACAGTTGGTTCTTTGGACCAGAAATGAACAGTCGAAGGCGACATGTGGGTGTAATCTCAGTGGAAGGTGGGTCTGCTCCTCTGTGAAATCACATCACATCATCACAGTGCTCCTATTAAATATTTGAACTTTGAGAATTTCTTTCTGAAGAAAATTTCTACATTGTAAAATATGTTTCAATATATCAGTAAATAATTTGGGTGGTGAATATTTACTTTACCCAAAGATGCTCTGTGTACAGTCTCTTGCATAAAGATGCTTAACAGGAGTGAGTATTAAGGAAAAGGGAGTTAAACTATTCTGAGTTTTCACAAAATAACCAAACTAAACAAAAATATTTATTGAACCCCAATAGTAAGTATATATCAGCTTTTTTTCTGTACCCATCTATACCCACCCTATTATTATTGAAATACTTTTTTTTTAATTAATAAAAGTGGATTAATTGCAGAATCATGGATAAATTATTTGGAGACTTTAAAAAAATCAGTTTTTTCTTATAAAAGTTATAAATAGTTTGGGGGGAATATGAAAACATTGTAATAAAAAATAAAATTCATCTGTAACACCTAGTTGTGGCTAACATTTTGGTATGTAATAGTTCCAGTTTTTGTTTCATTTAGAAAAGGTTTGATGTATTAAGGGTTTATATTTTATTTATATAAAAACATTTCATTTTATTGAATGTTTTTTGCAAGGATGATTAGTGATTTTGTCTAATAATAAAAAGTTGAGAAACCTGGGGGTGGGATACTGTTTGAGCATTTAAATAATTTCTTGTAAAACAGCATTTTTCAAACATTTTATTAGTAGAATCTTACATTTACTTTCATTTGACTACTGAAGTGACATTTATCATAATGTTGAATAGAAGAATATTTGTTAAAAGTTAATTTATGCCATTTTAATTATGTGTTCAATATATAAATTTATTTGGAATCACATGAAAATACTTCTCTACCTGACAGGTAAAGTGTATGCAGTGGGTGGACATGATGGCAATGAACATTTAGGTAGCATGGAGATGTTTGATCCTCTCACTAATAAATGGATGATGAAGGCATCGATGAACACAAAGAGGTAGATCAGTATGGACATTTATTGTTATTTGCTGGTGGAAAATAAAGCCTCCTGTAATTGAAAGAGCTAATTTTTTACTCTTTACATTTTTAGAAACTTTAAATACCTTCTTAAATACATTTTGTTAAAGCATCCAATATGACTCTAATTTTAGAAATTTTCCTGAGAATCAAGAATAGAATCATGTCTTTGAGTGTGATAGTGGTTGTCATCATTTTGACTTATACCTGAGCATTTGTTGTTTTAAGTTTTTATTTTAAAATAATTTTAGATTTTCAGGAAAGATTAAAAAATAGTTGAGTTCCTATGTAGTAGAGGTTCTCAACTGAAATGATTTTGTACACAGGGAATCCACTGCCATTTAATTTTCTCTTCTTGATAATTTAACATAGTGTTCTTAACTGAGTTTTCTTATATGGTAAAAATATGAAAAATTAGGGAAGGACAAATTGAAAGAGTAACAATGAAACATAGACATTATTGTATGTAAAACAGATAGCCAGTAGGAATTTGCTGTTTGATGCACGGAGCTCAGAACTTGTGCTCTGAGATAACCTAGAGGGGTGAGAGGGAGGTTCAAGAGGGAAGGGACAATGTATACCTGTGACTGATTCATGTTGATGTATGGCAGAAGCTAAGACAATATTATAAAGCAAGTATCCTCCAGTTAAAAATAAATTTTAAAAATATGAAAAATTAGATGGAAACATGAAAAGATTTTGGCCACCTTTTCCCACTCATGAGGAGAAGGAATCTTACTAGGAAAAATCCTATTCTTAATATATACTACTTATCTATAAATGACATTTTAATACTTAAGTAGGGCTTGATTTATGCTACATGGCAACTACAAATCAATAGTTTAAATTCCAACATGTGAATTAAAAATGGGGGAGAAAATCCTAAAGTACATTTTTAATTTTTATATCCTTGCCTGTTTATCATGCTAAGCTTATTTTTAGCTGAGAATTGAGTGAAACTTGTCTAACAAAATAGCAGTTGAATTTCTTTAGTCTTATAAAATATGCCCTGAATGTTGCCATAGCTTTCCAGCTGTATACAGAATAATAGAACTGCAAATATTTCCTCATGTTATTTGCTTTTATAATTTGTATCTCCCCAAATGATTGTTTCAGTGTGCATTCCAAGATCATACATGTTAAATACTTGGTTTTCTGTATTTTTCTCCCCTTTTTTATCTTTTCAGTAGAATTGATACTGGTGTGTGTTCAAGTTATCGTTTTATTGAAACCCATCATCCTAACAGAGCATCTCTAAGGGTTGATTTACTTTTCAGTAAATACTTAAGTGCCCTTTGCAAGATATGTCAAGTGCTGAAGATACAGCAGTAAATAAGATAGCCAAGGTCTCTACCTCCATAGAGCTTACATTCTAAAAGGCGAGATACAAATAGACGTAATTACACGGGTAATAATGTTAGCACCACATAAGTAAAGGATGCTTGAGAGTAAAGATCATAATGTCAGTTCCATAGGTGAGAAGTCCAGCAATTTTAACCGACTTTTCCACCTAGAGTCTCAGAAGTCAAAATCAAGGTGTAGGCTGTAGACTCTAATGGGGGTTCTGGGGAAGAAACTACTTCCAGGTCATTTAGATTGTGGATAGAATTCAGCTCTTGGCGATTGAAGGACAGAGTTTGTGTTTACTGGCTGAAGGCCAGGGGTCACTCAGCTCCTAGAAGCCACTCTTACTTAGGTCTTTTCCAGGTGTTCCCCTCCATCTTCAAACAAGCAAACAACTTGCAGGATCCACCCCATTCTTTGAGTTTCTGACCTATCTTCTGCTACCAGCTGAAGAAACTTCTCTGCTTTTACAGGGCTTATGTGTTTAGATCAGGCCCATTCACGTAATCTCCATTTTGCCACATAATGTGGCATAATCAGGAGTAAAACTAGAGAGTGAATATTGTGGAGAGAGGCATCTTAAAATCTGCCTAGCACAGGGAGGTTGACAGTAAGTATCACTTTAGAATAAAGTTAAGTTTGAAGATCCAGACAGATTTGAAGTAGAAGTTGGATGTATGTCTGGAAATATATATTAGTGTTGTCATAAATCCATGGAAAGAATCAGATTGTCTCTAGAGAGAGTGTGGGGTGATAAGAGGCCTTAGAGAACTTCACAATTCAGTGAAGCTGGAATAGAGAAGAAGATACTGATGCAGGAAGCTGTAGGGAGCAATCAGTAATGTCTTATGCCCTTGTGGGTTAAGGGGTGAAGGGTCAGGGGAATTACACTCACTTATGACACCGTATGTTCTAGAGTGTACACACGTGTTCACCCACACCTGGAAGTTTTTATAACAGTGTTTTGTAAGTCACTGTTTTATACTCAAGGGAAAAGAGGTTAAGGAGATGAAATGAAGGATAACGTTATCCTTAAGAATTCTTTCCAGGGTACTATTTTGATAAACTGAGTTAGACTCTCAGTAGAGCAGCAGCTGTCTCCAGTAATAATGACAGCAAATACATAGCACTGATTATGGGTCAGTCACTGTTCTTAGTGCATTACTATATTGACTCCTTATATCAGCTGCGTCTACTCCTTTCTCAAATGGAGATGAAGAAACAAGGTAGTTACAGGTTTAAACAATATACCTTATCCAAAGTACACACCAAGTCAGTGACAGATAAGTTTTAGAAAAGTTCAACTTTTGATTGATGTAATTTTTTTTAAACATTGATATAATTTTTTTTTCCAATCACCATTCTGATGAATTAGCTTTTCACATAGGCTAAGTCTTGGAGAAGGCAATGGCACCCCACTCCAGTACTCTTGCCTGGAAAATCCCATGGACGGAGGAGCCTGGTGGGCTGCAGTCCATGGGGTCGCTGAGGGTTGGACACGACTGAGCAACTTCACTTTCACTTTTCACTTTCCTGCATTGGAGAAGGAAATGGCACCCCACTCCAGTGTTCTTGCCTGGAGAATCCCAGGGACGGCGGAGCCTAGTGGGCTGCCGTCTATGGGGTCGCACAGAGTCGGACACGACTGAAGCAACTTAGTAGTAGAAGTAGTAGGCTAAGTCTCTTCTGTTCCCAAATAAATAGATGCCCTTCAGAAGTAAAGCAATGTGATATAAAGCTTGTAATATAAAATTGATAATGCAGGAGACCCCAGTTCGATTCCTGGGTTGGGAACATCCCCTGGAGAAGGGATAGGCTTCCCACTCCAGTGTCTGGCCTGGAGATTCCATGGACTATTCAGTCCATGGGGTTGCAAAGAGTTGGACACGACTGAGTGACTGTCACTCACTCACTCTATGTGATGTAATGAAATATTGGAACAAAATATGTTCTGCAGTTACATGAATTTAGTAATGAGATTAACTTTTGACCTCTCTAGCAAACCGTTTTTGTCAGTTTATCAACCTCTCACTTCTGCAGCTGACTGTTGTACTAATTGAATCTTTCTGACTCCATTTATAGTGTTTTGTTGGATTTTCCTTTATTCTTTAAGTTTAACCTGTATTTGTTGTCTAGTTGCTAAGTTGTGTCCAACTCTTTTTGCAAACCTATGGACTGTAGCCCACTAGGCTACATGGGATTTTCTTCTCTTTCCATGGGATTTTCCAGGCAAGAATGCTGGAGTGGGTTGCCATTTCCTTTTCCAGGGGATCTTCCTGACCCACAGATCAAACCTGTGTCTCCTGCACTGCAGGGTTCTTTTACCACTGAGCCACCAAGGAAGCCCTTAATCGGTGTAGGCTATACAGTATAAAACTCCAGAGGGCACTGTCCACATAGACTTGCACAGTTTGACAACTCTAGAGCCATCTGTTCAGAAGCTTTGATAAATCTAAAAATAATGGGAGAAAAAGCCACATTGACGTTTAACATGATAAATGAGTGCATTAGCACACTTTTTGCTGCCTTTTTTCTGGAAACAGAATGCAAAAATGTGTTCTATTGTTTTTTGCAGGAGAGGAATTGCCTTGGCTTCCTTGGGAGGCCCAATTTATGCCATTGGAGGGTTAGATGACAACACTTGCTTCAATGATGTGGAGAGATACGACATAGAATCTGATCAGTGGAGTACAGTGGCACCAATGAATACTCCCCGTGGAGGTGTTGGCTCCGTGGCTCTCGTGGTGGGTTACATCACAGTTCGGTCACTGGACTGCATTGCATTACATCCTTAACCTAGTAAGGAAGGGTCTGGTACATTCATATCTCCAGTATGCAGATTACACACCAGATTATTTCATGAAATACTGCTCTCTTGCACATTTTGGTCTACCTTTAGGACAGCATATCAATCATTTCAAAATCTGATGTCATATGTTTTTATATTTTTTGTCTTTGTTTAGAACCATGTTTATGCAGTAGGTGGCAATGATGGAGTAGCTTCTCTGTCTAGTGTGGAGAGGTATGATCCACATCTCGATAAGTGGATAGAAGTTAAAGAGATGGGTCAGCGAAGAGCAGGCAATGGAGTTAGCGAGCTCCATGGTTGCTTATATGTTGTTGGTGAGTGGATGGTTTTCTCTAATTTTTTACAGGACATATAATAGTGTCACAAAACAACACAGTAAGATAACTTACATTGCATTTAGGCTCAAGTGGAATCAGTCCTGAGATCTGCTTTTCTATTCTTCAGGTTCATGGACTTGCTTCTCTATTTACATCTTCATCTTTCATGTTTAAAACTCTGCCTCCGTGTTTTTACTTAGGAGTGGCAACTATGTCTAAAGTAGGAGATTACATTGAAATAAGACATACGTTTTTTTAATATAAGGACAGGTTGAATGTGCTTTGCGACAGTAAATCTGTAAAGATCTAAGACATGTTTTTCTCATCTTCAAGGGAATTGCATTGACTGTTTTAAGCAAATGAATAGGTATTTCATATTCATGATGGTGGTTAGCATCTCTGTATTGCTTTTTGACTTTTTACTATATAGCAGAGTTGGAGGGAACCATAGCGTGAGCAGTACTTGTTCTGACTTTAACATGCATATGAATAATAATGAGATATTGTTAAATTGCAAGGGAGGAGGCCCAGATTCTGTAACAGCTCATAAGTGATAGTCAGTGTTATTTCTGGTGGTCTACTCAACACATTTCCAGTGGCAGGGCTTTTAAAGGGCTATGACATGGGAATAATAATGTCTGTTTTTAAGAATTAAGAATCTGAGATTATGTTAAGCATCTCAGCTGTGTCTAGTACCTTACCAGTAAATGGGTAGCTATATTGTGATTAGTAATCCCTTCCTTTATAGGAGGAGTTGTGTTTAGAGAGGTGGTCACAAGCGTATATCATACTCTCTCATGTTAATATGAACTGGTGTTAACAAAACTCAGAGTGCTTGATGAGAGAGTAGGATATTGTTAGCACTTAAACATCTGCAAGTCATAGAAGTCGTACTGGATATCTCAGTGCTTACATGTATTAAAGAGGGAAAATAACATAATTTACCCTTTTAGTCTCGCCTGATCATCACAGCAGCTCTTTTAGATGGTCAGAACCTGAGAGAGAGAATATTTACTCATAGTCACATGCCTAAGTAAGCTGACAAAGCTGGAATTTGAAGAAGAGTCTGTGAGAACCCAGAGCTGTTACAGTATGCCAGTGCTCCTCTCAGCTCCCTATCTAGCATAGGTCTTGGCATGTGTTATACCTCAGTAGGAGCATCAGTGTTTCTGTTACTTGTTAAATTTTTTGAGCCCTTGTAGGTAGAACAGACACAGTAAAAATAAGACTGACTCAGGTTGAACCTTTCAAAAAAAAAAACAACAAAACAAAACTCTCTTGTTCATCCAAGTCCTACTTAAAACATGTATAACTGATTTGAATAAGAAAACTTTGAAGGTAAACTGTATGTCCAGGAAGCTAATTGCATTCTGCCTTTTCTATTCCTCTGCTTTGAGCTTTTTGTTCAAGATTTATATGCATTACCTAGGAAGAGTATAGGAGCCAAAGAAAAAGAATGCCATCAAAAATAGAACTACCCTGTATTAAAAACCTAATCTCCTCCATTAACATTAGCAATATTTAAAGCTAAAGCCTTTGTTGTAGTGGAAGAACGTTTTATATCATAGTTGTGGTGGGGATGGCACTACTACATTTGTTCAGTGAATTTTTTATCTCAGTTGATATGATGAAATTAAACCCATTAGAGAAGCTGACTTTGTTGATTCATTTTTTAACCTGACCTATCTTGTTTCTAAAAGGACTGGTCATAATATCAATACTTCCTGTCCCAGGAAAATAGGCTTAGTCACCCAGGAGACCTGTTATTTACATAGACTAAGATGGAGCCTAAAAAGAGACACATTTATTTTTTAAAGGAAAGAGCACTGTTGAAATAGTAGTCTCTGTGTTTAACACTCAGGAACATGATAAGTAACATTGTTAAGATAAATAGAGAGGACTGTCAGTGTTGAGAAATATAGCATGAAGATACAGTTTTGGCAAAAATTGGTAAGAATTCATAGTCCACCATCTCTGCAATTATGATTGCAATTATAGTACTAAGGGAAACAGTTGGAAAATTTTGACTTATCTAAATGAGTCAAGTGATTTAGTATGATTTTTTCTAGTCTCAAGCCTTAACTTTTTAAAAATCTGATATATACACAGAAGGAATATATGCACAGAAGGAATCTCAGTATTTTTTGCTTGCCTCTAGGATGCTAAGGAAAAATTATATTAAATGTCTGTGGGTTTTTTCTTCTTATATCATCTACTTAAATATAGGGACTCCAGTTTTTCTCACTTTAAGATTTTTAATCCTAACACTGAGGAAAGTAATACTTAAATTATCTTGAATTGTAGAAAATGTGTAATAGGAGTTGGTAGTAGTGATGTTTGGGTTTTCTAAAATGTTTTTAAAAGATTGGCTTTCAAAAGCTTTTGAATTGAGATTTAATGGTTACTTTCTATGAAACATAATACTGTTTTAAAATTTTTCCTTTACACAGGTGGTTTTGATGATAATTCTCCTCTGAGTTCTGTTGAGCGGTATGACCCTCGAAGCAACAAATGGGATTACGTAGCAGCCCTTACCACTCCCAGGGGTGGAGTGGGGATCGCAACAGTGATGGGCAAAATCTTTGCAGTTGGTGGTCATAATGGCAATGCATATCTAAATACAGTGGAAGCATTTGATCCAGTGCTGAATAGGTAACTTTTATGTTTGCTTTATGTTTTGATGGGATCTTCCAGTAACAGATTATTTTAGAGTGCTAAGATGTTGCATTTTGTTTGTTCAGTCACTGAGTTGTGTCTGACTCTCTGCAACCCCATGAACTACAGCACACCAGTCTCCCCTGACCTTCACTATCTACCAGAGTTTGCTCAAACTCATGTCCATTGAGTTTGTGATACTATCTAATCATCTCGTCCTCTGCTGCCCCTTTCTCCTCTGGCCTTCAATCTTTCCCAGCATCAGGGTCTTTTCGAACGAGTCGGCTCTTTGCATCAAGTGGCCAAAGTTTTGAAGCTTCAGCGTCAGTCCTTCCAATGAATATCAGGACTGATTTCGTTTAGGATTGACTGGCTGGATCTTGCAGTCCAAGGGACTCTCAGAGTCTTCTTCAACACCGCAGAACAAAAGCATCAGTTCTTCAGTGCTCAGTCTTGTTATGGTCCAACCCTCACATCCATACATGACTACTGGGAAAAACCATAGCTTTGACTAGATGGCAAAGTGATGTCTCTGCTTTTTAATATGCTCCCTAGGTTTGTCATAGTTTTCCTTCCAAGGAGCAAGTATCTTTTAATTTCATGGTTGCAGTCACTGTCTGCAGTGATTTTGGAGCCCAAGAAAAAAAAATCTGTCACCGCTTCCACTTTTTCTTCTTCTGTTTGCCATGAAGTAATGACATGATCTTAGTTTTTTGAATGTTGAGTTTCAAGCAAGCTTTTTCACTATGAGCTTTCACAAAACCTCATCAGGAGTCTCTCTAGTTCCTCCTCAGTTTCTGCCATTACAGTGGTATCATCTCCATATCTGAGGTTGTTGATCCATCTCCCCACAGTCTTGGCTCCAGCTTGTACTTCATCCAGCCGAGCATTTCACATGATGTACTCTGCATAGAAGTTGAATAAGTGGGGTCAGTATACAGCCTTGTTGTACTCCTTTTCTAATTTGGAACCAGTCAGTTGTTTCATGTCCATTTCTAATTGCTGCTTCTTGACCTGCATACAGCTTTCTCGGGAGACAGGTAAAGTGGTCTGGTATTCCCATTTTTTGGAGAATTTTCCAGTTTGTTGTGATCCACACAGTCAAAAACTTTAAGTCAATGAAGCATAAGTAGATATTTTTCTGGACTCCCCTGCTTTCTCCATGATCCAACGAATGTTGACAATTTGATCTCTGGTTCCTCTGCCTTTTCTAAACCCAGCTTGTACATCTGGAAGTTCTCAGTTTACTTACTGCTGAAGCTTAGCCTGAAGGATTTTGAGCATTAGTTTGCTAGCATTGAAATGAGCACAGTTGTGCAGTAGTTTGAAAATTTTTGGCATTGCCCTTCTTTGGGATTGGAATGAAAACTGACCTTTTCCAGTCCTGTGGCCACTGCTGAGTTTTCCAAATTTACTGGCATATTGAGTACAGCACTTTCACAGCATCATCTTTTAGGTTTTGAAATAGCTCAACAGGAATTCCATTACCTCCACTAGCTTTGTTTGTAGTAATGCTTCCTAAGGCCCACTTGACTTCACACTCCAGGACATCTGACTCTAGCTGAGTGATCACAGCATCATGGTTATCCAAGTCATTAAGACCTTTTTGGTACAGTTTTTCTGTGCAGTTTCTTTTTTGTACAGTTTCTCTTCTGCTTCTGTTAGGTCCATACCGTTTCTGTCCTTTATTGTGCCCATATTTGCATGAAATATTCCCTTGGAATCTCTAATTTTCTTTAACAGATCTCTAGTCTTTTCCATTCTTTTGTTCTCTATTTCTTTGCATTGTTCATGGAGGAAAGCTTTCTTATCTCTCCTTGCTATTCTTTGGAACTCTGCAGTCAGATGGGTATATCTTTCCTTTTCTCCTTTGCCTTTTTCTTCTCTTCTTTCCTCAGCTATTTGTAAGGCCTCCTCAGACAGTCATTTTGCCTTTTTGCATTTCTTTTTCTTGGAATGGTTTTGGTCACTGCCTCCTATCCAGTGTTACAAACCTCTGTCCACAGTTCTTCAAGCACTCTGTCTACTAGATCTAGTCCCTTGAATACTTTCACTGTATAATCATAAGGGATTTGATTTAGGTCATACCTGAATGGCCTAGTGATTTTCCCTACTTTCTTCAGTTTAAGTCTGATTTTTGCAATAAGGAGTTCATGACCTTAGCCACAGTCAGCTCCTGGTCTTGTTTTTGCTGACTATATAGAGTTTCTTCATCTTCGGCTGCAAAGAATTTAATCAGTCTGATTTCGGTATTGACCATCTGGTAATGTCCATGTGTAGAGTCGTCTCTTGTGTTGTTGGAAGATAGTGTTTGCCATGACCAGTGTGTTCTCTTGGCAAAACTGTCAGCCTTTGCCCTGCTTCATTTTGTACTCCAAGGCCAAACTTGCCTGTTACTCCAGGTATATCTTGACTTCCTGCTTTTGCATGCCAGTCCCATATAATGAAAAGGACATCTTTTTTGGGGTGTTCTAGAAAGTCTTATAGGTCTTCATAGAACCATTCAACTTCATCTTCTTTGGCATTAGTGGTTGGGGCATAGACATGGATTTCTGTGATATTGAATGTTTTGCCTTCTAAACGAACTGAGATCATTCCGTCATTTTGAGATTGGACCCAAGTACTGCATTTTGGACTGTTTTGTTGACTATGAGGGCTACTCCTTTTCTTCTGAGGGATTCTTGTCCACAGTAGTAAATACAATGGTCATCTGAATTAAATTTGCCCATTCCAGTCCATTTTAGTTCACTGATTGCTAAAATGTCAATATTCACTCTTGCCATCTCCTGTTTGACCACTTCCAGTTTACCTTGATTCATGGACCTAACATTTTAGGTTCCTATGCAGTATTGTTCTTTACCACATCAGACTTCAGCTGGGTGTCATTTCTGCTTTGGCTCAGCCTCTTCATTCCTTCTGGAGCTATTTCCCTGCTCTTCTCCAGTAGCATTTTGGATGCCTGCTGACTTGGTGGGTTTCTCTTTCAGTGTCATATCTTTCTTCCTTTTCATACTGTTCTGTTGGTCTCAATTGGTTCATTCAAATTCTGATGGCCAGCCACTATGCCCCTCATCTTCAAGGCTCTCATCATCTTTGCAAAACTTCTTGAACCACCCTCACTGTATGTTCATTAGCAGTTCCTGGGCCAAGTGCATTGTTGAAGTTGCAAGTTGTCTGTGCTGCTTTACAACCCATTTTGAACTCAAATTAAAAAATGGCTTGAATTGGCATTTTGTCTAACATCATTTCTATAATCTAAAATAAATATAAAATAAATAGCAAGTAATAAGTCACTAGCAAAAAAAAAAAAAAGGCAAGAAATGCACATTAAAATGATGTATAACATAAAGCATTTATTTAAGAATGTATTCCAGTGTCAAACAGCAGAGTTCCACAGTGAGAAGCCACAGTTACTTTTGCACCAACCTAATACTTCCCTCCACTCTTCCCCAACAGCATATTGGACACCTCTGACCTGGGGGGCTCAACTTCTGGTATCATATCTTTCTGTATTTTCATCTGTTCATGGGGTTCTTGCAGCAGGAATACTGGAGTGGATTGCCAATTCCTCCTCCAGTGGACCATGTTTTGTCAGAACTCTTCACTATGACCCATCCATCTTGAGTGCCCTGCGTGGCATGGCTCATAGCTTCATTGAATCGCACAAGCCCCTTCACCATGACAAGGCTGTGATCCATAAAAAAGGAAAATGCTGCTAGATGTAGTTAATAGAAATGTTTGGGGATAGCTTACTGTCTTTCAAAACCAGTCTGTTTATAGGGAGGTTTTGTTTTGTCTTATGAGTGAAGCGAATCATGATTTAAGATAACATTCTTTGTTCTCTGTCTTTTCAGGTGGGAGCTTGTTGGATCTGTGTCTCACTGCAGAGCTGGAGCAGGTGTAGCTGTGTGTGCCTGTTTAACTAGCCAAATCCGAGATGTAGGTCATGGATCCAGCAATGTGGTTGACTGTATGTGACTTGAGTTCCAGTCACCAACAGTTTAGTCATATCCGATAGGCAGAAAGACAAGCAGGATTTTGTAGTGGCCACCTTTGAGCAGTGTTAACTGTTTACTAGAGTGTCATGTAAATGTAAACTGTTCTATGTGACTGAGTGCAACTTTTGGAATGGTAGCTGAAGAATTACTAGTAATAAAGTTGGTATCTCCCACTTTAACAAATAATGAAGTAGGGAAAGAAGACAGTCTAAGCTGAAACCTCCTCCTCCAAAAAGAAAAAAAAGAAGTGTTTAGTGGAGTGGAGTGCCAGAATTTTGAAATTAACTCTTTTTTTTAAAGTGTGGGTGAATGAACATGCAGAAGGAAGTCGCTTGCTGAGCTTTACCTTTTGCCTAAAGGCGTTAACCTTAGGCATTGGACTTTTCCTCTGGGGAGATTAGAACCTGTTCATCAACACAGAGATATCAGGACTCCTAACAGACCTGCTGCATTTGAAGATCATTTCTCCTTGGTGCTGATGAATTTATGCCTTGCTTTTTTCTAGGTGTTGATTTGTCAATTCCTTGGATATTTACAGAAGTAGGAAAAATGTTTCATCTTTCTGAGTGTCAGCCTATAGGATCATAGGCTTCATTTCAGTTTGAATTGTTAGGACACCAAAAGATCTAAATGAATGATTCCATCTGAATGAACCTACACTTATTTTTTCACGTGAAAGGGGTTTTGTTTCATAGTAATAAAAAATGGAACCAGATGAGATTATTAGAGGAGAAGGCTTTAGAGTCAGCATTATTCTAGTGCCCATTTGAGAGACCTTGAATGGGAGTGGTGTCCATTACATGACTCCCTAATGAGGCAACTCCAAAAATATGTTTAACACTACTTGATTTAATTATTTCATTCTGAATCTGAGGTTTATTATCCTTCTATTTTGCTGTTTGCCACCATCATAGTTTTTCTAACTGTACAGAATCTGGATTTATTTATTATGGGAAATCTGAATTCATTTCTACAAAAACCCTTTACAGACTTTAGTTGAACTGTTGATTAGTTCATATCCATCTTTACCAATAAAAGATATTGTAAAAGCAAAGGAAGATGAAACTAGTTTTTTTTCTCCTGTTATATTTCTCTCCAGCTCTCCAGTGTACTTAATGAATTTTAATTGAAAATATTTCTTTCCATTGCTTTGAAGGCAGGCTGTTTATACACCTGTTGATCTAACAGCTCTTCGTGGTTTTACCAGCATTATAAAGTGGCTTATTCATTATATGTATATATTTTTATAAATATTTATGAAGAATATTAAATTATTCTATTTTGTATTTGCAGTGCAGTTTGGTATTCTCTTCTAGACGTTCTTGAATTCTCCTTTAGTTATTATACCTTAGGATTCGGTGTAGTTCACTGCTGTCAGTCATCTTGTTCACGAAGCTGGGGCAGTGCAGAACCTGACGTTAACTGCCTAGTAGCTGGGATGGGCCTTGTTAAATGACAGCCTAGGCTTTTTCAGTACAGAGAGGCAAAAAGCCACGTTATAAAAGCTAGTGCTTTGTGTATATTCAATCAAAAAAATAAGGTAAAGAAAATTTAAGAGAACTCAGCTAGCAGAAAAAGGTCTTTCATGAAGCCAACTCAAATGTTCCCAAATTATGGCAATTTTTGCTGTCAGCCTGTGGGCAAGTCCATAAGTCATTGCTGGATCTGAATTGATGTTCTCTTGTACAACTGTAACCGTATTTCAATCAAACCCCAACGCAGTTCACTCTGTAGCACTTACTGGACTGGCTATAACTGGCTGCATATGGAGAATAAGGCTCAAAACCTGGCTTCAGCTCCTTCCCAGGTCTAATGGACTTCCTGTATTATAATACTTGTCTAGGTATGGTTGCCTAATGTTATATTTATTTTGAGGGGGAGTGGATCTTTTATTCTTTCTAAGGTTATTAAAAAATTTTTTTTTATTTCTGCCTTTGTCATGAGTATAGCACTTGGGAGCATGAAGGTGTTATGTTTTCATCACTAGTTTTATCAATACAGGAGTCATCTAACATTACTAAGTTGCTACTCTCGCTACCATAAAATATGAACTACTGCTAAGGGAAATAATGTGAAGTAAACAACACATGGCTAACTGTTACATTATGTGCGGGCCATCAGAAGTATAGCCTTGAAGGACCTGACAATGGTATGAAAAGATTAAAGTGTTTTATGTAGAGTGACAAGTAGCAAAAGAACTTCTCTATTTTCTCAAAACCATATATAAATTTGTGTAGTAATATTCCAGCAAATCAAAATAGTGAAACTCTCATATATTACCAAGTACAGAGATCAGAAAGTTGGATTCACATCAGTGCTATTTATTGATTCAAAATATATTGTGTGTATCTATTATGAATAGGAATATGAGTATTATGTATCTATTATTCTTTCTGTATAGTGTATGTAACTTTTCTTTGATTGCTTTCATAGAATCTTTTCAGAATGATATAATTGTTTATTCTCCATCCTTCAAATACAAAATTGATTTAGTAGGTTGGCTGAAATATTTTTTTCTCCGAAGAAAGGATCTTTATGTTTAACAGAAAATACGAAGATTTTTGTTAACCCTTAAAGAGGTTAAAGGCAACTGACTGAGCAATTTTCTCTTCAGCAGTTGTAGACTTATACTATTTAGAAATAAGATTCTTTATGCATTAAGATGTTGTCCTTCCAGTTAGTAACCTCGTGAATCTTTGTTTTCTGCCTGTCTTGCCATTGCTAAAAACTCTTCTGAAACTCTTCCTTGGAAACCACCTGAAGATCCATTTGTAAGTCATCCAAGAGAATTAGTCTCATCACAGTCATACAAGAACAAACATGTGGTTGCCAGAGAAAGTGGATGGGGAAAGGAGAGAAATAGGTGGGGAGATGAAGAAGTATAAATGTGTCATGGGTATGAAAACAGTAGGATAGTTTCTTTGAAGGGAACTCTGGGAATTCTATTGTGGTATAGAAATTCTGGTGGTTTTTGTTGTTTTAACAAGTCATTTTTCCATTATTTTATTGGTTGAGGCTAAATTCAGCCTACTTGAACTATATAAGGGATTTCTTAAATTTGGGTAGTAATCATGGGGCGTACTGATAACTGCAATTTGTTTATTAATAACTATAGTTTGTTTAATGGAATGCCTGCATCAGTCACTTTATAATAACATTTTAATCTTTACAGTAATTTTGCAATTGAGAGTTACTCAGACACAGGAAGAAACTTGTCCAAGATTTACAACTAGTCATTGGTTAACCAATATTTCTCTGACTGAAAAATTCTACTGTTCCACCTAAAGTATGTATATTTAAGGAAGGATTTTCTTTTTCATAGCTGCTGCTTAGCAGTATAAAAGTATTTCTGGTCACTACTCATTTTTCGGTCACATTTCCATTTATTATATTGGTTTAGGTTTTATGTGTACAATATAATGATTCAGTATGTGTATACATTGTGAAATGGTCACCACAAGAATCCATCATCATAGTTTTTTTCCTTGAAATGAGAAGTTTTAAGATCTGTTCTCTCAGCTCCTTTCAGATACGCCACACAGCACTATTAACTACAGTCACCACGCCATGCGTTACGTCCCCGGGCTTATTTTTTTCTATCTGGAATTTGTATTGGTACCTTTTGACCCCCTTTACCTATTTCTCCCACCCCCTACACTGCCTCTGGTAACCACCGACTGTATTCTGTATTTAATGTTTCATACGTAAGTGGAACATATGTGTGACATGTGCGTTTTTGAGCACAGTAATGAAACGCCTGTGCATTCAGTCCGTAATTATTAACAACATTCCTTTTGTTCCTTCTCAATTCCAATTCCCAGCCAACTGTTCTCGCTAGAGCTAAGTACTATCCTGAGTCATTCGCTTCTTTGCTCTTTTTTGTTTTCATACAAATAAGGAAGCTACATGTTGTGTACTCTTACGTCGGCGAGCTTTATGAAGAATAGTATCATTATGTAGTCTTAGTAATTTGATCTTTTCATTCAGCAGGTTCGCTTTTCAAATTTGTTGGGTATTTTCCATATTTTTGCTTTACAGTGCTGAAGTGAATATTTGAATACAGTTTCTTGGTATGCATGCGTGTGCAAGTTTTTTTAGAGTACATATCCAGAAGTAGCGTTTGCTTGATTAGCTTTATAAAATAAGTGAAATTATTTTCCAAAATGGTTGTGCCAGTTTACACAACCATTTTGGAAAATGATTTATTATTTACTTGCTGTTGTAAGACATGATTCATTTGCCAATCTGTTAAGTGTAAGATGATATTTTATTATGGCTTTAGTTTGCATTTTCTTGATTGTTGAGTTGAACATGTTTCCATGATTATTAGTCGACTGGTTTCTTCTGTGAAATGCTCCTTTTTTCCATTTTTTCCTTGTTTACCTTAGAGTTCTTCATAATAGGATACTAATTTTTCCATTTATTTTTATTGCACATTATCTTCTCTCAGTTTGTGGCTTATCTCTTCACTTTGTATTTTGGTACAGAAAACTTAACTTTAATGTATTTACATGTTCTTTTTTGTGTCTTAAGAAATCTATCATTTATTCTAATAAAGTTTCTCATATGTAGTCTTTAATCCACCTGGAATTGATTTGTGTATGTGAGAGAAATTTTATTAATTTTTACTATTGGGTATTTTTTATTATGTGATGACCCGTTTTCTTCATACTGTTTAGTAACATCCTTTCTTTGGGGACTTTTCCTACATGGCCAGTTTCTGTGTAAGTAAATGTGTGGGACTTTCTATTCTACTCCAGTGGTCAGTTTGTCTTAACCAGGAGCTAAGTGACACACAGGGTGAAGTATTCTTTCTCTTCTATTCTCTGAATTATTTAACACTGAAACAATCCATTTATTCAACATGTAATAGAATTTATGTATAAAACCACCTTGACCTCTTTTTTTTTTTGAGGAAAAATTAATTATCAATTCAGTATCTTAGTGGTTATACAACCCGTTAGGATGTGTAAGTCATTTTAAGTAAGATTTACTTTTTAAAATATCATTTGCTGGATCCCACTTGGTTTTACTTGTACTGTTTTCACTAATGTTCACTTCTAAGTATTTTATAAATGTTCATTCCATGTTTTGCTTTGATCTTTGAGTTTAGAAGTATATTTTAAAATTCCAAATAATATTTTTTTCTTAATTTCTTTTGGTTCTGTCATGATTGTTGTGAATTCTTGAAAAGCCTTATGTTGTAGTAATGCAGTTTCTGTATTTGTGTTTTATATCACATTAGCTGATTGTGTTCTCAGTTGTCTGTTTATGGCTGTTTTTTTCTCCTGGTTCTTTGACCTATCACTGGAGGGAAGTATGTTGACATTCCACATTGTGACTAGTTTTCAGCAAGGGGTGTGTGTGTGTGTGTGTGTGTGTGTGTGTGTGTGGTGAGGTTTTCTGATTTACATCTATGCTAATTTAAAGGAATAGTTTTTTAATTTTTTTTTGTTGTTTTCGGCTGTACTGGGTCTTTGCCATGCTCGGGCTTGCTTTAGTTGCCTTGAGCAGGGGCTGCTCTCTAGTTGCTGTGTGCAGGCTTCTCATTCCTGTGACTTCTCTTGTTGCAGAGTGCCGTGCTCAGTGGTTATGGCTCATGGGCTCCAGAGCACAGACAGGCTCAGTAGTTATGGCCCATGAACTTAGTTGCCCCATGACATGTGGGATCTTCCTTGACCAGGGATTGAATCCATGTTCCCTGCCTTGGCAGATGGATTCTTAAACCACTGGACCACCAGAGAAGTCCTGAATTTTGTTTCTAAGTGGTGTATTTTCAGACGTGTATTTGATTCAATCTGTTCTAGGGGCTTTATCAACCCTTCCCTGAGGGGCTTCCCTGGTAGCTCAGTCAGTCAATGTAGGTGACTTGGGTTCGATTCCTAGATCTCACAGATCCCCTGGAGAAGGGAATGGCTACCCACTCCAGTATTTTTGCCTGGAGAACTCCATGGACAGAGGAGCCTGGAGGGCTACAGTCCATGGGGTCGCAAAGAGTCGGACACAACTGAGCAACTAACGCTTAACTTCAGGGGCTTTATCATCGATTTGAACTTTAACTGGTTAGTTTTGAACGTTCACTGGTTAGTTGATGAGGCCCAGAAAACCCAGCCCGTTCAGACCTGCCTCAGATCCTTTGTCCTGTTGCTATCAGAGAAGGCAAAGCACCTTCCACCATCCAGTGCTGCTCTGGGGCTGGACCTCCGAATCTCTCAGTGAGTGCCCTTGGCTCTTGTGGTTCACGTACTGGTTGCTCATACACATACATACCCTCTCAGTCATTATTAACATTGCAGAGGTCTCATACCTGCTTAAATTGTGGGGTTCCTGAAAAACCTATTTTGATTAGGATATTATACACAGGTTAAAAAATTTTTATCCTACTTGCCCTGGCTGGTTTATGCTTTTGGAAGGGTGAGGATTAAGTGGCCAGAAATTTTACCAGTGCTGGTGGTTTACTTGCTAAGTTGTCTCCGACTCTTACGACCCCTGTGGACAGTAGCCCACCAGGCTCTTCTGTCCAGGGGATTTCCCAGGCAGGAATACTGGAGTGGGTTGCCATTCCCTTCTCCAAAGGATCTCCCTGACATAGGGATTGAACCGAGAGCTTGAACTCTAGTCCCCTGCATTGCAGGTGGATTCTTTTACTGCTGAGCCACCAGGGAAGCCCATATAGTACTACATCCCTCTGTGAAACTTATCTGTTGAGTATCTTAGTAGACCTTAAACTTTTTGGTCCCATATATTTGTCATGCCTAAAGTTCTTTCTCAAATTTAGATGGGGAGTTTTTAATTCATAAACTAAGTTTCCTTGGTATAGCTGTGTCTATTTGTGCTTCTCTGCCCTGAATGTCTCAAGTATGTGATTTTATTATATACACCAGTACCTTCTAACAGCAGTGTGCTAAATCCCTTCAAAATACTGATGTAGATTCAGAAAATATTTGTGTTCTGAGACTTTGCAACTTCCCTTTGTTTAAAAAAAAAAAAAAGTTTCTGCTTTGGCTTTTGGCCAAAAGTAATAAAGTTCCTACCTGACCATAAATTCCCTGATTTCCCCCTATTCGTCTGCAAACAATTATCTTTTTTCCTGTCTGGAGACCAGAGCTCAGGACTGAACGACACAGTGGCTATTTGTACTACATTCTAACACAATCCTCTAGGTTCCTCCTCCTCGCTTCATTTCTTCATTATGTATTTTAATGCAGTACTAAATCAATGTGCTTTCTTAGGGGCCAGATTTATTGAATTGTAATTCATACGATAAAAAAACTGACCCACTATGTTTACAATCTGTGGTTTAGTAAATATAGAGTTGTATCAATCAGGGCTTCCCAGGTGGCACGAGTGGTAAAGAACCTGCCTGCCAACGCAGGAGACATGAGAGATGTGGATTCGATCCCTGGGTCGGGAAGATCCCCTGGAGGAGGGCATGGCAACCCACTCCAGTGTTCTTGCCTGGAGAATCTCCATGGACAGAGGGGCCTGGTGGCCTACAGTCCATGGTGTTGCCAAGAGTTGGACACAACTGAATTGACTATCACACACGAGCCAACATCACCATAACCCAGATTTAGTTCACTTTCATCATGCTCCCCAAATTTTCATGAGCCCCTCTTGGGGTCAGTCTTCACTCCCTCCCTCTTTTCCTCCCTGCTTCTCACTCAAGGCAACCACTAATGTGGTTTCGGTCCATAAACTTGCCTTTTCTGAGTATATCATGTAAGTGAAATCAAATTCTAAATATAGCATCTTGTACCTGTTTCACTTAGCATAATGTTTTGAGGTTCATTTCATCTGTACTGTAGTCGTTTTAATACTGAACAGTCTGTCTTACATTGTTCAGCCATTTACCAGTTGATCAGTTTCCAGTTTGGGGCCATCACGCAGAATGCTGCCATGAATGTTCATAAACATGTCCATGTGAACATGTTTTCATGTATCTTGGGTGAGTCTACACCAGTGGGATTGCTGGTTTTTATGGTTATCCACAGGGGCTGTACTATATTATATTCCCATCAGTACAGTAGGAGGTTTCTGCTTTCTCATCACCCTCTCCAACACTTTGTCTCTTTGATTACAGCCATTCTCCCAGGTGTGAAGTGGTATCTCATTGTGATTAAACCAGTGTATCTAACAGCATTCTTTCCCTAAAGGAAATAGTTCTTGGTTGTTCAGTCACTTATTTGTGTCCGACTCTTTGAGACCCCATGGACTGCAGCATGCCAGGCTTCCCTTTCACTTTTCTTGGAGTTTGCTCAAACTCCTGTCCACTGAGTTGGTAATGCCATCCAGCCATCTCATCTCTGTTGCTCCCTTCTCCTCCTGCCTTCAATTTTTCCCAGCATCAGGGTCTTTTCCAGTGAGTCTGTTCTTCACATCAAGTGGCCGAAGTACTGGAGCTTCAGTCCTTGCAGTGAATATTCAGGGTTAATTTCCTTTAGGATTGACTGATTTGATCTCACAGTTTAAGGGTTTTTCGAGAGTCTTCTCCAACACCCCAGTCAAAAGCATCAATGCGCTCAGCCTTCTTTATGGTCCAAGGAAGTGGCTGCTCTCTAGTGGTGCATTCCTCACACTGCACCTGGGGAAAGGGCATTAATAAGGAGCTTGAACGTGCACTTCAGGTTGTGCCTGCATCGTTTAGCTCAGAGTGCAGTTTGAGGCCCAGGTCCAAAGTGTTTTCCTAATTACCTTTTTTAATAATCTTCAGAACCTGGCTGAGGCTTTTTACTTAATCCCTGGAGGTGCATTATAATCGAGCCAAGTTTTTGTGCTTCGGATCTCATCGACTTTACATACTCAACATCTTGTGGCTAAAGGTTTACACCTGCGGAGTGGCTAATGCCTGTGAAGATGGGGCAGAAAAGGCCAGAGACAGTTCTGTTGACTCAAACTTACCACATCCTTTCAAACGACAGCCAGAGGAGTAAACAATTCTGACCAGTGGAACGAAAGTAAATTCTTTTTAATGAATTGCACACAAATGGAATGTCTGGAGGTTCCTGGTATTTTCAGGTGACACTTTGTAAATATGCCTGTAGAGAGCTGTAAAACTTGAGGAGAATGGGTCTCAGCTGCCCCAGGCTCTTGGGCTGTCAAGCAATGAGAGCACTAGGCACATTAAAGATCGTGACGAAATTGAGCTCAGGAAGGAACCTGGCCAGCCACTGGATTAAGGAATGTGTATTTGTGAAGTAAAGATGTGGCTTCAGGAAATCAGGGTAGAAGGAACTCTTTGGCCAACCCAGTACGTATGTGAAATTTGAAATTTCCCTAACCTCGTAGGCCTCAGCACAGTGCATTTACCCAACAAGGCATTTTGCTCTCTTGACATGCTTCTAAAATGATCATGTTATGTGTCTGTGTGTATATGTACATACACACACGCCTGAGTACAAAGCAGGAGAAGCATGATGGATGGGCCGGCCTGCGGCGGATTTACTGCTTCAGTCAAATGGAGAGGCCGGACCATCCACCTGTGACACTTGACTATACAGTAATTCTACTCTACAATACATGAAATTGTTACCAGTTGGGTGGATAAGGGGGTATAAGATTTAGGGTAGGTGATACATAGTTTATTTGACTTCAGGATACACACTGGATAGGAGAGAAATTGATATTAGAGAATTAAAACAATTTTAAACATGCATCAGAACTTTTAAAATGTGGTAATGAATTGTCACCTTTCAAAGGATTCATATGTGGAAATTTTTATTAATCTGATGTCATCACTGCCAAAACAACTTATGGAGATACTACTATTCTATGAGGACAGTTTTTATCCTCTGCCTTTGTTTTGGAACCAAGTCTGGTGATTTATGTGAAGAGTATTAAGTCTTCCCAGAAAAACTATCATAAAGTAGGATTGTGTGTATGCTTGCCTGTCTAGTTCTACAATTTTAAAGACGATTTTATAAACTTGTGATCAAGTGTGTAGAACCCCACTTTATCCGCCCCCACCCTGATGATGATCTTGAAGGACAGTGGTCTTTTAACTCATGTTTAATAGGGAAATGTTTGATTATTAATATTTTTACTATGTAGACTTTAGGATGCCATTTATTTCAACCCCCTTTTTTTTTGTTACAGATGAGGAAATAAATATAGTACAAGACAGATCGTGATAGTGGTTTTGCATAGACACTGATGAAAGTGAGCGGAGTCCAGCTGGGGCCCAAGATACTCAAAGCCCTCAAAGTCTTCAGTTTCTGAGTTAAAGGTTTATCTGCTCCCTTTACTGTGAAACTTGGAGGACCCAAGGGGAATTCATGCTGCTGCCTGTTATAGCTATTTTAAATTTGCTGGTACTTTAACCTATACAGGTTACTTTACATTGTTCATGACTTTAAAAGTTTTATGCTAATTTCTTTAAGGGTTTATCACATCAAAGTTTACTTTTATTTTTTATTTACTCTAATTTATTTATACTCTATCTATTTATACTCTATTTATTACTATTTTTTTTAATTTGGCTGTACCACTTAAATTAAGAACCAGAGATCTTAGTTCCCTGGCTGTGAAAGGGCAGAGTCCTAACCATTGGAGTACCAGTCCCTATTTCTCTTTATTAAGAAGAAAACCTGTCGATCTCAACAGTCACTGGAAGTATACTGCTGTCTTGACTAGTTCTGGTAAATGGTGAAAACCCACAGGACAACACGTATAACAACATCAGACAGGGTCCCTCCTGTCGTGCTCCTTAAGTTTCTATGACGGCAAGATTCTCAGGACTTCCTGCTTTATAAAACCTAATTCCTGCTCACAATCCAGTTTTCCTTATTGTCTCTAGCAAAATTCAAAAATAATTAAATGTTAACAGTGTTAGGATACTGGTTGTGGATGACATTTTAAAAGCTTATAAAAGTCATTTCCTTCAGTTCCTTCTAAGCAAAGTTTCTAACTTCAATCAAGATCCATATCATAACCTGAGTTTCATCTATTACTAGCTGTTTGACCATGGACAGATGAGCCTAAATCTTATCTGTAAAGCACGATAATGAAATGACTAATTTGAAAGGTTTTTAAAAATATACACCACCGGGCTTCTCTGCTGGACTAGTGGTAAAGAATCCACCTTCCAACCCAGGGGATACGGGTTTGATCCCTGATCCTGGAATATCCCAGAGCAGCTCTGCCTGTGCACCACAGCTACTGAGCCCACATGCTCCAGAGCCTGTAACGAGAGAAGCCACTGTAATGAGAAGCCTGCTCATTGCAACTAGTGAGAAGCCCCCTCTCGCTGTGTAACTAGAGAAAGCCCGGGGTCAGCAACAAAGAACCCAGCACAGCCAAAAAACAAAAACGACTACGGAAAGTACACGGCACACAAGGTTTAACACACGTTCTGACCATGTTTCACTGTCCAGGTCTGTTGTGCAAAGGGGATGGGAAGGTATCATGGATGTAGTGAATGAAGGGGAAAAAGGCAAGGTGGCTCTGCTTTGCTGTGGGGAATTCAGGACCAACACACAGGCATAAGAGGGCTGTTGTCCTCTGCCTAACAGATAAGCTGGCTTATGCCATGCTGTCCAGCTTGAAATAATCTGATCAGTGTAGCCACAGTGGTTGGCTTTAAAATAGCATCTAGGTTAGCGAGTGCCACTGAGGGCCAGGACAATAGATGTTTGAATGGAAAAATACTTGATTTGAAGTTACCTGTCGTGCACATGAAGAAGCGACATGTGGTTCAGAAGCTGGGCACTCTGACGTACGCTTTATGCCAACGTGCATTCTGAATGGGTGGGAGAAAAACCTCACAGGGATGCAAGATTAGTCTTCCTTGTCTTTCACCTTTATTTAAAATCCAAAGAGTGGCTTCCCTGGTGGCCCAGTGGCTAAGATGCCACACTTCCACTGCAACAAGACACAGGCTCAATCCCTGGGCCAGGAAGATCCCACATGCTGAGGAGCAACTAAGCCCGTGGGCCACCTCTGCAACTTCTGAAGCCTGCTCACCTCGAGCCAATGTTCGAGAAGCCACCACAGTGAGAAGCCCACGTACAACTGGAGAGTATATCCCACTCGCCACAACTAGGCAAAGTTGTTCTTCTGTGCAACAAAGAAGACCCAGTGAAGGAAGGAAATAGGACTAGTCAAGTAAGGCACAGGAGTGACATATCACAGTGAAATTTTAGACTAGATCCATGTGGGCCACAGAGAAACCTATAGTGAAACTCATCCTGTACCTCCAGTGGGCTTCAAAACTTCACCAGTATTTTACAGCTTCCAGTTCCGTCCAGGATGAATGGCATTTGCTTGGACCAAAAAGATGAAGAGCTTCAAACCCTAAGGACCCATGTCAGTGATGTGAATGGAGTCTCACTCACTCAGGCATTGGCCCTGGCCTTCAGTGTTAGAAACGAAGGGAAATGCTGTTAAGCGGCCCGTGATGTCTCCTGAGGTACAGGCAACAGAACAGATTTGGGAAGAGTCATGTAATCAAAAACCTAGTCCAAGTTTCTTAATTTACAAATGATTTATTTACAAATGAGAAGGAAAAGATAATCTCACAGAAATGAGCTAAATATAGGACTACACACTCCACAGAATCAAATGCCACTGGCCAAATGAGTTTGTGGCAAAATGGTTAATTTCAGATGTCAGAGAATGCAAATTGAGGTAGTAAAGGCTTTTACTTTGCAATCAAAGTGGGCAAGAACGTAAGCTCATCCACAGTTGGTATAAGAGTTTTTGGGGTAAGTGGTTTGGTAACAAATTCTTTAATTCGTCTTTTGACCCAGACATTCCCCCTTCCAGAAATTTATCCTGTAGTAACACTTGTAAGGGCTTCCCTGGTGGCTCAGATGATAAAGCATCTGCCTGCGATGCAGGAGACTCGGGTTCGATCCCTGGGTCGGGAAGATCCCCTGGAGAAGGGAATGGCTACCCACTCCAGCATTCTTGCTTGGCGAATTCCATGGACAGAGGAGCCTGGTGGGTTACCGTCCAGGGGATCACAAAGAGTCACGACTGAATGACGAACACACCGAGGTGGCGTGTGTGCATAAAGGGATAATGTTTAAGTAAATGGTTTATCTTTACTTGCACAATATTTTACAGCCAAAATGGTTAACATAGACGACATAAAGTGGGGAAAAGTCTGAATATAGTTCATCTAAATTTGTGTTTAAAAATAATGTTTTAAGTGCCCAAAGGTCCTGGAAGGAGATGCATCAGACTTGATGGTGGTTTACTCTGGGGAGGAAGGGATGAAGTTGATTTGCTTTTAGACGTTTTTTCCTCTGTGGTTCTGTGTCATCTGACTATTTGCAAATCAGTTTGAAAACAATCTTTTAAAAACTTACAAAATGGGGCTTCCTTGGTGGCTCAGTGGTAAAGAATCTGCCGGCCAATGCAGGGGACACGGATTCGATCCCTGGTCTGGAAGACCCCACGTGCGGGAAGGAACGTAAGCCTGTGCACCGCAACTACTGAGCCTGTTCCCTAGCGCCCAGCGACTGCAGCCTTCGTGCCTGGAGCCTGTGCTCGGCAACGAGAAGCCACTGCAGTGAGAAGCCTGCGTACACAGCCAGAGAGTAGCCCCCAGTCGCCACAACTACAGAAAAGCCCTCACACAGCAACAAAAACCCAGCGCAGCCAAAAATAAATGTAAAAATTCCAAAAATGATACTCATAGATATGTAGGCTTCGGAGAGCTGCAAAACCACTCCACCCAGTCACTTATTCCCTTGAGATGCTTGTAAGTACTCAGTTGTGACCTTGTGTACCAAGTCCTACCTGCAGGAGGAGGACTCTCTTCAGAGGCTACAGAACAAAGATGAGAAAGCAGGGAGTTGAATAGTTAACTAAAGACCTTTTCCTAAAGCCCATGCAACTGAGTACAATTGGTCTTCCAACAGCAGTGTGCAGATACGTAGAAATGTATGAGTGGCGGGGCTGGGGCACAGGTGATAATTTACAGGAATATTTAGCAGTGGAGAGATACAAATCCATAATTGTTTCTGTCTCCTAGAGATGTTGGGGCTGGGCCCCAGTAGTAGAGAAGGGTGATATAAAGCACTTATCTGAAGCAGGCACATGGTCTTTTCAAGCTATAATAGAACTGTGTTTACAAAGTATTCAAGGCCCACCCTCTAGTCTGTCCAAAGGGCACAGGTCTTTATTATCAGAGCCTAGATGTCTTGCTAGAGTTTTGGCTTTCAGCTGAGCATGGACTGAGGAGAAACCACAAACACTGAAAGAAGCCTAAGACAAAACACGCTAGATAGGTACAGTTATCTAATCACAGCCAGAACAGCAGATAAACCTCTGATTATATTTGGGTAAAGACCCGCAGGCCTTCAGAGCTGTTTAAAATGGATTGAAGAGTTTTGACCACCACTTAGGGGTCCTAATTTAAAGCGGCCTGGACTGTGACAGTTCACATTTCCGACAATCATGGCAAATAGTGAACAAATACTCATTTAAATAACTGAGGCTCCAAAAGTGCCTAAATACGTATGAAAAGACCAAAGGACACACAGAGGGGTTTGTGTCTTACCTTCGAGTTGCTGCCGGTGATCAGGAGTAGTAAACTTGTCTTCCAGTGTCTGGCAAACTGTCCTTACATACCTTGAGATACCAAAAGCAGAAACTGCAAAGACGTTGGTATCAGTTGGCCTACTTAAGACTCAAGGAACTTTGTTTAAAAATGCTATAAAAACCGCAGAGCAAAAGATAATTTGGAGAGAAGTATTAACAACATAGTAAGAGGTTAACATCCTGAATATATATAATAAATCAAAAGGAAAAAGATGAATATCCTGGAGGAATAATTTGTTCCTTTGTTTTTTAAACTGCTCAGCATCCTCTTCCTTCATTAATGAAACCCTTCCTAGTGGTGAACTCATTCCATATGACTTAAATGAAAACTTATCCGTATCTATCCAGCTAGGCTCTTGAACTGGGTCTAGAGTATCGGTAACCCCGTAATCTCTGCACTACAAATGGCAACTTCATTTGTAACGAAAAACGATGTAAATGAAGGTATCAGATTTCCCACCGATCAAACTGGGTCACTTTTTCCTTTTCATGTTTTCCAAACATAATGGCCGTGGTTAGTAAAGGATCAGATTATCAATGTATGCTAAAAGCTCTAAGTGAAGCATGGTTGGCACAGGGAAAAGCCCATATTTGTGAGTTTTGACGACTGTATCCTCACCACAGACTTGAAGTTAGCAACACTAATAGGAGGACACGTAGGGAAAAAAGAATTCAAGATGTACGACGTTGCATTCGGAAATGCATGCTGATGTTTTTAGGGGTGAAATATACATGCACCTATTTTACATAAAATACGGGGAAATACTGTTGAATCTGCCCAACTAGCTTGCTTAAGGGATGGCTGTGGAAGCATCCTTTATACTAACTCCAAGTTAGAGATAATCTCAGTGTTTAGCAGGGTAGTTGGTATTACATAAACTGGCCACGAACATACAATGAACAACTACGGAAAATTCGTAAGAGACAAGCTATGACATGGCAAGGCTTTGTGAAAATTCAGACCCATGTTTTAAGGCCTAGTTCTAGCTCTTGTCTGAGCTTCTCTTAATCAGGGCTACATCATTCCCTTTTCCCCCACTTGTCACTGCACACTTACCACCGTCATTGCTGGCTGTCAACTCTACTGTAAGCTTGCCAAGGGTAGGTAGGTCCCTGTTTTTTTCACGAGGACTGATAAAAGTAGAGGTCAGCCTAACATAAGGAAGAACAAAATATCAAAGTAGGAGAGGTGGGTAGTAAGGTCTTTATCGGTGTTCAGTCACAGACTGAAAGGTCACCTGTGGGAATACTGTGGTACAGAGAAGGGAAGGAGGACATTTAAAAAAGCCACCAGTCTGAGTGTTTAAGGCAGAAGCACTAGACTAAGCACTCAGTACACCATCTAATGTGCTCCTACCTTACTAAGTAGATACCAAATCGGTTCACGTTGATGAGAAAAGCCCAGACAGGTTAACTAACTTGCCCGTGGTCACACAGCAGACCAGAGAGCCAGGAGCTGAATTAGCAGTCATATTTCAGCATGTAGAGTAGTATTCCTTTTGGAGTGGCAAAGGGAAGGGACACCAGATCGCCTTAAGAGTCTTTCCAATATCAACATTCTACAAATAGGTCCACCCACACCCTGCAAACTACACAGGCCAATCTGGTCACTTGCACCTGGCAACTGATGTTAGGATAAGCAACCTGACTCCGGTGCTCTCAGGCTCGTTTGTGAAGGAGATCTGTGCGTATGGGCAAGTTACTCCACATGAGACTCTCCTGGGCTGTGAGTGGCAACTACCTACAGCAAGTTTAGGAATTCCTTTACAATTACAGGCAAAGTGAAAGTATGCATTCCACGCCAATGATTTCTCTAAATTTTTATTAATTTTTTTTTTTTTACAGCTCGATCCTCTAATGAAAAGTAAAGAATCTGAAGACGAACAAGTCAATTACACGTTTTTTTAAACAGCAATGAATCCTCATTACAGAGAACAACAAACAAAAGATCTGTGGCACATTATCTTTGGAAAGATCTTTTGCAAATTTTTCTTCTAAAAAAAAAAAACAAAACAAAACTATAATTCTCACAGATCACGTATGTCTCTTTCAAAGGACTATACAAGGCAGCTAAATTTTATTCACAAAAGCCCCAGGTCGCAGTTCCATTGCTGAAGTAGATAAAACACACAGAGTCCTCCTTTTCTCTGTGTTGCACAACTTCCCACGGGGCATGTCACTGCTTCCCTATCTACGTACAGAATCACTGTGTGGACTAGATAGCTGGCACCTTATTACACAATAATTAAAGAAAAGTTCATATTATTTTAGAGATAGACCAGCGATCTTCATTGATCGACTGGACGATTTATTCTTTTTTACACAATTTTAATAATACCAAGATTTGACTTTCCTCTAAAGTTACAAGAAAGCAAAAAATATATAATATAATATATAATGGTAATAAATTAAAAAAAAAAAGGCAACCCTGCTCAGGTATCATCCAAAACATGATCACATTCAGAAGAAACACACACACAATTTGGGACACACGTGTATACACACACACACCAACACGAACAGTGTACACTTGATATCTGAGGAGGGGGTGTGCCGTCTTAACAATACATGTCAATGGCCTGAACAAAAGGCGGATCCTGCCTTCTGTCATTAAACAAAAGTTAATTAACAGAAGGTAATACTGCCTGTATTAAGCATCGCTTCAACATCTACTTTTGAGCAAAGCAAGTTACCTTGCTTAGGTCAGCCACTGCCTGGTCTGACCAGCACAGCGTGGCCACCCTCAGTGGTCTTACTCCCTTGTCCTTTCAGGCCGACAGAGTAATAATATCTTGGCTCCAGGGGGCTCTAAGTTTCCTGCCTGTCCTCTTGGGCAGAGAAATACAGGCAACTTCTCAACCCATCACAGTACCTGTTGCTATCCAGCACACCACGGAACAGAATATAATGTCTTTCCCTGGGACAGTGGGAAATTTACAGCCACCCTAAGAGACGTGGTAGACGGTGCTTGTCAACTCCTCATAAATAAGAACTAATGAACATGGCCAGTGGTCACAATTCATTCCCAGATTTTCGGTGACTGACACAGGGGATTGAGTAGTTGAAGTTCATATGGTAAAAATACCACTTGTCACGTTTGCTGGAAAATCCCCTATACCACTCTCCCACTCCACCTCCTCCCACCAACAAAATGACAAAAGAAAACTATAGGGGGGAAAAAATCCACAAATTCTAAGTAGAACCAAAAACAAGAGAGGCAACTCACCAGAGAAAGAGAAAAAGGGACCAAGTACCGCTCTCGCCCTGACGCCCGCCCCCACCACAATGAACATATCTATGCTTGTGTTTCTGAAAGGCAGCCAAATATTCCAGCAACATTTAAATACTGCTGATCGGCAGTAAAGAGTGTAATAGATGGAGCGACAATGTTTTTCACAGATTTTGTGTAGTGTCTGGGAAAATAAATCCTTGAGCAAAAAGTAGACTCTGGTGGGAGGTAAGGAATCAGAGCCTAATTTGATTCATTTACATAAAAGATGCACAAATACACCTCCAACTTTATGAGAACAGAAGAGAAAAAGGTACAAGTGCCACCTGATGTCTCTTAAAGCTATGGCAAAATGAATATAGCATTTTCCCAAAATTCGGTTCGGTCAACAAAGGCACAATAAATATATCCAATTCAGCCAGGCTCTTACTCTCTGTATGCACGTCCACACACACATTTCCTTTCATATATTAGCGATAAAGAGTTCTATTCATTTTGGAGGGCACAATGGTTTTTTTTTTTTTGCTTCTAAAAATTATTGAACAGGGATCACAAAATAGTAAGGTCTTCATCCTACTGAAATTAATATTTGAGGTACCAATTAAGGCAAGTTTTTAGCCAGAAGGGTAGTTTCTTAGCTTCTAAACATCCCAAGATTTGGAATTAAAGGACACAGAATGAGGAAGATAAATGTGGTCCAGTGTGTCTTGGGGAAATAGCTAAACATTTTGGTCAAAACAGACTGTAAAATAAAGGTCCTTTTGTTAAAGATGCTTTTTCCATTCAGTATTGAGGTTAAATCGCAGCATCAGATAAGTCATCCTGCAGTAGCTCTACGCCTGATACCATGCCAGGTGGACCCTCCCATCGTCTACCATAGATGGCACATGGCCAACGTTTTCACATTCTTAACCCAGTGTAATTTGGTAAATTTCAGGGAAATGTCTTTCATTGTTTATCAGGGCCCTCAGTCTGGCTAAAACCTTAAATTCAGTGATTCACATTTTAATTATCTCCAGGAAGGACAGAAACATTGAACGTTTTATAAGTAAAACAGTGTTCTTCCATTTCCTAGTAAAGACTGACAGCCACACACACACACACACACACATACACACACGAAACTGTAGTGCCAAAGGCAAAATTTTTACACTCCATTTTCCACGCAAGATGTTTTGCATTTGCCTCACTGTGAAGTGTGTACTATTATGGTTGTTATGAGAACTTCACATATTCAAAGGCTTAATTTTATAATCTAGTCCCTTCAATTATCTACTGCAGTACAAATTTTGCCTTTGGGAAATTAAGCATGCATTGAAAAAGTGCATATGACTTAAAAATCCTTTAGGTTTCTATATACAACTGTAACAGTGAAAAGACATTATGAACATTAAGGATTTATCAGCCATTACCCTTTTACATACTCTATTTTAAAAGTTGCCATTAAGAATTCTTCTGGGTACAATGCATGTTGCAGTTAAGAATCAGAAATACTCCATGATCAAAATAGTACAAACTGATCTCTGCAAGGGACAAATAAAATCTTCATATAAAGGTCAGGGTGGAAAAGACACACACAGAATAAGGCTGCTGAAAAAGCAATCGCCTCTTCTAGAAATGGCTGGGAAATTGATTGGAAATGTCTTCAGTTCAGGGGCACTCGGCTCCTGATGAGACACACACTCAGAGTGGTCTGCATAGAGCAGAGCCTGTCTTTAGGAACACACCCTTCTATACTGACAGGTGGCTTGTCCTGGGGAGTGATGAGGTGAAGGGGCTGGGAATGACCAAGGGAGTAAGACGGGAAAGAAGGTGTTTAGTAACCATAGAAGCCTGATTCTGGTGTCTCGTCTCCTACACAGAAGAGATGGACACTCAGTGACGCAAGCACACGACCTTCCAGGCAATTACTGTTCATGTAACAGGCTGCTTTTTAAATGAGTAGTTCAAAAAGGACAATGGCTCTGCCTTACAGCAGCAATAGATGACGTGGGTCCATCAGGATCATGCATCAGTTATTACTGCTGCTATAATTCTCTCGCTCTAACCTAAGCTGGCCATAACCGAAGAACAGGCTGGATAATAAACGACATGGAAGGAACAGCTTCACACAAACAATTTATATTGCGAAAAATAAGCATCACTCCCGTCCTCTGTACATCCCTTTTACATAGTTATCAAATGACCAAGAAAGTTCTTACATTCATCGTATGGACTTCAGACCTCTTCATTATAAATAAAGATGGCACGCCTTTCTTCACTAATAAATAAATATGACAAGGTCCAACACGCTTGCGAGGAAACAACACGCAGGGGAGTGGAATGGGATGAAGGAAGGAAGAAAAACCAATTGTAGCGGTAACACTCCTCAATTGTAATACATGTGCAAATTCTACTTCTAAAAGGGATAAAAAGAATTAGCTTCTAAAAATACTACATTCATAATAATGCTTCCAATAACAACCCTCAAAGTTTCAATGAAAAAAAATCTGTGCTTATGGATATGTGGGAATTTCTGGGGTTTCTTATTTTTGTTGTTCTTTTTTTCCCCCACTTTTAGGTCATTCAAAATAAACGTGGCTTAATGTATAGAATCTGACAAAAACAACTTGCAGGAAGGCCACAGATCCTCTTCAATCTAATCAAATCCAGTTGACAGTGTGCACTCTGGAGTGAAGGCATGCGGTGACTTTATTATTATTTTTTTTTTTAAAGTCTAATTAACTACCCCAAATCTCCACAGCCTCTCAGGGAGTTAATTTCGCCTAGACAAAGACAATCAAGGGCTCTCAAAGTCTAGTTTTGCTATAAATATAAAGTAATTCGTAGCAGAAAAATATAGCCTTTCTAAGAAGTAGATTTCCTTTTTCTTTGTTCGCTGACAAAACTCTGAGTCGGTTAGACAACGTAAGTGTCCACATAACTAGGCCACAGAGCAGCACCTCAAAGTCCAGCTCTACTTCACAAAAATTAAGAAGCATTTCAACCCTCTGGTCACGGGTAAGTGCTGGTTCCCTTCTTCCCCAAAGGAGAAAATGCAGAATACAGTCAATGTGACTGCCTTTCGCTGGAGCAGGGGGTGGGAACGGCGGCACCAGGCCCTCCGCAGCACGCGGCACGTGGAGATGCGGGGGGCGATGGAGGCGGAGATGCGGGCAGAGATGCAGATGCTGTAGCTCCCTCAGGGCCGCCTTCCAGCACAGGAGCGGACAACTCGGAGCCGGGCTGCACCCGCAGTGTCCAGGCAACGGGGGGTGCTTCCGACTTTGTATATTAGGACAATACCTGGTATCATCAGAGCCACTGTTCACTGGCAGAAAGGAGGTGTAGCGGAGTCCTCCACAACTCATGTTTTATAGATGACCATTAGAATTTATTAAACAAATACTCCCCCCACAACTTAAAAAAACAAATTACCCACAAAACCCTATACCACAACTCACTCGTTTAAAAAAAAAAAATTTCCTTCTGGGAATGAACTAATGTGGCTACTGAGATGCTGTGAATTTGATTTCAGAGTTGAAACTGCTTCTCCTCATTTCATTCGCATCCTGCTGGTTAAAAAAAATATGGAAATGTTTCTAGACCAAGAATACGCCCACTCAGGCTACATTGCACTTCCATCCTTTAGTTAGGAAAGGCAAGAGCATCTCTCAGGCCAGCCTCCTTCCTCTCTGCTTCTGCAAAACCATCCTGTCCAACCAACGATTCCATAGTCCTCGAGTTTCAGTGAGCAAACGTCCTGGCCGTCTCGTGGTGCTTCTCTTGAGCTTGGTGTTCTAAGGAGACAAATGTCTGGACTGTTTTGAGGCTTCCAATGTGCAAAATAGTGCCCAAGGCATCGAATCCACCTGGGCCTCCGTTAAGGTGTCTTGGTTACTTGCTTTAGCCGCTGGAAACCCTGTCTTGTATAATGCACCAGATCCATCAAACTGCTGTTGAGGGCCAGCGCGCACACACTTGTGCTGAGCTGAGCAAAGAATTCTGCGAACAAAGCAAACCCAAAACCACGTAAACACACTCGCACAGGCAAAAATAAAAACATACAAAGTCAAAGAAGTCAGGGTTCCAGAAACGTGATCCCCACAGTACTCTGTACTTCCTCTAGCACAGCAAAAAAAAATTTTTAAATCACAATCTACTGGAATGGTTTGCTAATTCTCCACATCTCTGCAGTAGGAACTACGTTTGTTGCAGCACTGACTCTATAATGCCTGGCACACCATACTTTTGGGATCAGTGGATGCATGAATGAAAACAAACGAAAATATCCAACATGTTTAAAAAAAAAAAAAAAAAAGCCTCATTAGTTTGCTAAGAAAGAAAATGAAGTTTCAAGAGGCTGTGAGGAAATTCAATGGCCACAGCCAGCTGGCTGACTGCTTCTCTACAGCCAGGCAAGAGTAAGTCCAGGCTTTCATCTGGCATTTACAGATATGCTTTTACTTAATGGTCACAGCCACCAAACAGTTCCTCTGATAGGATGATCGATCATCTCCTAAACCTTGGATTTCTCCAAGGGCCTTCTTCTTAAACAAGAGTCAAGACTGTTCACTAAGCTGTAGTTTCCTATATCATTGCTAACCATCTTTCCTAACATACACTGGAAACAAACAATAAACTCAGTATTGCAGGTGACGCCACTTCCCGCGTCACACGCGCTGTTCCTGCCGAGAGCTGATGCCTTTCCTTCTGCACTCGATTTGCCCTTTTGCTAGCACTTCAGGTCAGGGGGAAATAATGACACCAAATGCTTCCCTCGTAGCTCAGCTGGTAAAGAATCTGCCTGCAGTACAGAAGCCCCTGGGTTCAATTCCCAAGTCAGGAAGATCCCCTGGAGAAGGAAAGGGCAACCCATTCTAGTATTCTTGCCTGGAAAAATCCCATGGACAGAACAGCCAGGCAGAGACCCTAGTCCATGGGGTTGCAAGGGTCGGACATGATTTAGCAACTAAACCACCACCAGTGATACCAAAACTTCCAAAGGGGCGTGGTGCAGAAGCCACTTCTAATTTAATTTTGCCAAGATCAAGTCACAGAAATCCATCTCAAGGAAGAACTGTGACAGAATGGAGAAAATATGAGAAGAGTAAATAGCTACAACTTCCTCTTCTTCAAAACACTGAACAGATGGTGGGACTGTGTTGGGGCAGTCACTGTGGCAAACGGTATGGAGGTTCCTCAAAAAACTAAAAACAGAATTTCCATATGATCTAGCAACTCCACACCCTTGAGCATATATCTGGACAAAACTCTAACTCAAAAAGATATATGCACCCAGATGGTCAGTTCATGATGATGCACGACAGAAATCAAACCAATACTGTAAAGCAATCATCAATCAGTTAAAAATAAATATTTTTCTTAAAAAAAAAAAAAGATATATGCACCTAGACATTCACAAGAGCCAAAATATGGAAAGAAACTAAATGTCCCCCCACAGATGAGTGGATAAAGATGTGGTATATATTTACAATGGACCACTATGCAGCCATAAAAAAGAATGAAATAATGCCATCCAGCAACATGGGTGCACCTAGAGATTATCACACTGAGTGAGTAAGTCAGCCAGAGAAAGACAAACACCACATGCCATCACTTGACATGGAATCTAAAATATGCCAGATGAACTCACCTATGAGACAGAACCAGACTCACAGGCACAGAGAGCAGGCTTACGGTCGCCAAGGGGGAGGGGAGGGGAGGGAGGGTGGAGTCGGGGTTTGGAGTCAGCAGACGCAAACCATGCACACATGCATGGAGACAGAAACGGCAGCCTGCTCCAGTGCTCTTGCTGGAGAATCCCAGGGATAGCGGAGCCGGGTGGGCTGCCGTCTATGGGGTCGCACAGAGTTGGACACGACTGAAGTGACTTAGCAGCAGCAGCAGCAGACACAAACCATTACGTATCGCACAGAATGGATACACAACCAGGTCCTACTCTAGAGCATAGGGAACTATGTTCAGCAAGCTGCGATAAGCCATAATGGGAAAGAATAAAAGAATATATATATGGGTAACTGGATCACTTTGCTCTACAGTAGAAATTAATACAACATTGTAAATCACCTATAATTTAAAACAACAACAAAAAGGCCAAAACACCGAAGGGAACACGCAATGTTATCCCCCGCCCAATCCCCATGGCCCGGTAACCACCACCACAGAACCACTTACCTTTGTTCTTCCTGGTAAGGACCTCAGCCTGTTCCCACAGGTCAAAGGCGGTAAGGACGTGGGAAGTGATGCTGACGTAGGAGGATGTCATGTTCTGGATGGTGACTGGGGTGCTGATGGTGGCGGGCAGTGCCCCACTCCCCACGCTGCCAGCGCTTGACTGGGACCCTATGGAGCTGGCCGGAGAAGGGATCGGAGAGAGGGGGGACGGTGTGCCTGTGCTTCTGGGAAGCGGGAGGAAAGAGGACTGGTTAATCACCTGAACTCCTGCTTCTGGAACCGCAATCCCAGTCACCCGGTCTCTGTGTACCTGCCAAGATGCCAGTCACTTCTATGAGGTCAGAGGTGCCCTTCCCCTTCGGGGTGCTGGAAATGTATTTCCTAAAACACAGTGGCATAGGACCCTCCAAACGGAAGAAGGAACTGGGGAAGGTGGCCTTCCCTGGACACAGAACTGGGTGGGCGGATCCGTATTCCGGGTATTCCTGGGCCCTCTGCATCTGCTACGCCCATGGCCTGGAATCTCTTCTCTCCCCACCCTCTACTGCAGCTTCTCCTGGGAAGACAACACTTCCCCTGAGAAGATGGGCCTCATCTCTGATATATTCCTTCTTTCGTCCACTCAAGAAACATCCCTGAGCTCCGACTCTGCACCTGGCGCTCTCCCAGACCCTGGGGACACATCGCAGCTTCCTTCCTGTCGCCTGGCCTTGTCTCCTTGCATTTGTCACGTCTCCTCTTACTCTTCTATTCCTTCTCCTGCCTCACGAGCACCATGAAGACAGGGACCGTGTCTGACTGGTCTCTGCATGTCCAGCACTTAGCACAGCGGGTGCTCTGGGTAAACAGCTGCGGAACGTGTGACTGGCTGAACAGGGGACAGTCCCCGAGGAGGGACTCACAGCACGCCCTCTGCTTTCCTCGGGACCGTCCACCACACCCGCAAGTGCACACTGACATGGATCAAACGGGAGAGCAAGTGCAGTCACTCAGGCCTGAGGACTGAGGCACAGGAACGGAAAGACGGGCCAGCAGCTGTGCCCTGGCGGCGTGGCAACAGCCACCCTCGGGCTCTGTGGGTCCTCGGGGGTCCTAAGTGTCCCGGGCAGAATGCATGCTTTGAAGGACTAGAGTAGGAGCCCCCCCAGGGCAGCAATTCCTGTCTGCTTTGTTTACTGAGGCTTTCCTGCACCTACAACAAGGTCTGGTACAAGGAAGGGGCTCACAGATGCCTGGGGAAGGAGTGATCTAAATCACGTGACTGATACAGAGCAAGAAACAGCATAGGATATCCCTTATGTGTGGAGTCTAAAAAGAAACGATACAAATAAACCTAGGGACAAAACAGAGACTCAGACTCAGAGAACAAACCTACGGCGGCTGGGGGACGGAGGGCGGGAAGGGAGAGTTAGGGAGCTCGGGATGGATGTACACTCTGCTCTATTGGAAACGGACGACCAAGGGCCTGCTGAGCGGCACAGGGAGCTCCGCCCAATGCTGTGTGGCAGCCTGGATGCGAGGGGGTCTGGGGGAGAATGGACACGTGTGTATGTATGGCTGAATCCCTTTGCTGTCCACCCGAAACTACCACAACACTGTTAATCGGCTGCACTCCAATAGAAAATAAAAACTTCAAAAAACAAAGTGACTGACAACCTATTATTTGAGAAGAATACCTCAGAGGGGGGAGCCATTTTCAGAGGTAAAGAAATTCGTTCTCAATCAGGACTGTCTTTTTTTAAGAGAAGCCACGTGGGAATCTCCTCTTTTCAACCTGCTGGAAATGGGGCAGGCTTCTAGGTGATGCTCTTAAAATAGCAAAACCCATCAGAACTGGGAGCTTTTCAAGGAGGATGACCAAATTAAAAAAAAAAAAAAAAAATACTAGACAAGAAACTAAAGGGCAGGAAATTCTATATCTTCATCTCAGAAACACCTGCACAAGGACTCTGCTTTTCGACAGTTCACGGGATAGACGAGCAGTTCGCAAAGTGGGGGGAGGAATTTAGCCTGAATTGTTTTCTTTCTTTGTATCCGCTGCAGATCCTGAAAAGGTGGCAGGCAACTGGTTCTGCACACTTCTCGTTTAGTGAAATGCCCAGACGGCATGCTGTACAGAACAGCAGTCCCCAGCCTTTTCGGCACCAGGGACCAGTTTTGAGGAAGACAATTTTTCCACGGACTTCGTGGGGGAGTGCGTGCGGGCGGGATGGTTTCAGGATGATTCAAGCACATTGTTTATTGTGCATTTTATTTCTATTACTATTACATCAGCTCCACCTCAGATCATCAGGCGTTAGATCCTGAAGGTCAGGGACCCCTGAAGGTCAGGTCTAGAAGGATAAAGGACTTTGTCTCTGGTTCCGCTGGCTTTGCCTGTTGCATCACTGGGCATATCTAAACATCCTCAGAGGTCTGAAATATGGACCTTGTATTCTTTTACAATTATCTCTTTATGTTGCCCAACCAGCAAATACCGTGATTTCTAACGACTCCTCAAAAAGGTAGAGATGTGCTGGTGATTTCAGTTGAAGGAGCAAGACCGCACATGGAGTATATAATTTTTGACATGCTGAAGGCACACAAGAGTCACATAAAGAGGGCATTTAACACTGGGAGTTATTTCAGTCAGGCTAGCCATTACCTTGCGATGCATGGAGAAGGTGCCTGGGCAACCTTGGAAGAAGTCTTGAAGAAGTGTTCGTTAAGCGTGCGGGAATACTTTATCGCCATATCTTTTTTACAACGAAACATTGCCATGTTCAAAATGGACTGGCAACGCATGCTGTGAACATAAACATAAGTGGAAATGAAGCACTGCCTTGGAGACATGCCTATCGCCACTACAGAGAGCGAGCCACCAAACCTTTTCCACCACTGGGTTTTCCTCAATTAACAAGAGGAAGAACATCAAGAACCTCCCTGTACTAGCATCAGAAGTAAACACAGGTGAAACAGCACCGATGTTTGTTGTTGTTCAATCAGTAAGCTGTGTATGTCCATCTCTTTGCGACCCCATGAACTGCAGCACGCCAGGCTTCCCTATCCTTCACTATCTCCCAGAGTTTGCTCAAACTCATGTCCATTGAGTTGGTGATGCCATCCAACCACATCCTCCTCTGCTGCCCCCTTCTCCTCCTGCCCTCAATCTTTCCCAGCGTCAGGCTTTTCCAATGAATTGGTTCTTTTCCAATGAATGGGCTTCCTTTGGGGCTCAGATGGTAAAGAATCTGCCTGCATTCTAATGGTCAAACACAGATACACAAGGATATAGTTTAAGTCACAAGACCAAAGAATCTGAGTTGTCAGTAAAATGGCAGTAGATGACATCTCATAATAATCAATCACCAGTGAGATTAACCCCTTGACACACATCCTCCCACTTTCTGGTACTGATTCCCCTTTCATTAGTATTTTCATTTTAAGAAAACAAGCTATCAAACTCTCTTAGTAACATCAAGAGATGCAAAAGCAAATGTAATACTCTTTAGACAAAGGGAAAAATACACACCATAGAACAGCAAATATCTTCTCCTGTGTTGGCGTTGTGGCATCTGAGAAGGATTTTAATGACAGTATGAACCTGTAGGAAAACAGACATGTCCATCAAGTCAAACAGGCAGTCAGAAAACTCCAGGCACAAAGACACCTTATGATGTCTGTCTTAGTTTCATATTGATTTTTCCTAAAGATGTGGCCACGAGACAGCAGCCCAGAAGACAAACGAGGCTTCAGCGCGACAAGTCACGCCATTCTGAAGACGAGGCGAGGACATGCCTGCCCTCTCACCTGCCCACCTGCTTGAAACCAAGCAGACCTGTGCTCTTACCGAGTCCCCTGCTGAAACGCAGGTGATAAAGGAGAGAGAGCTGCAGCGGAAACGAGAGGGCACCTAAGAAAGTCAAGCTGGAAAAACCCAACCCCCTCCCTAAAGGGACTGGCATTTCACCGTTCACTTGGCCGGACCGAGGTATTCTGGTCTAGCACTTGATCTGGAACACAATTTCAGTTCACGACCAGAAACAAAAACCAACCAACTTCCTGCATCAGCGACTTCTGAAAGACTCCCCCTTGTTAAGCTGTCCTCACACCGAAGTTCACATGGATTCAAGCCATAAAGGTGACGATAGGAAGTGCTAAGAGGAAGACACGGGCGGGCACTCACTTAATGAGGTCCACGGTCTCCGAGTAGATGGAGTACGCCGACTTGGATGCGGGGCTCTCCGACTCCAGGGCGACGCCGCACTCAATGAAGGACAAGGCAGCCTCCAGGTATTTAAAGGCCTTCCCTACCTTGTCCGTCTGTGGGCGAAGAGCACAGCCCTTGTCAAGCCTAACACGGACTTTTACTCAGCTTCTCACACATATTCTCTACAGAAACCGGCCCCCACCGTCTGAGCTGAACTACGGCTGGAGAGAAGTCGGGGACAGACCAACTCAACCATGATATCCAAAGCCCATCTGCTCTGACCTACTGAGAACTTTCTTCCAGAAAAATTTCAGTAGGAAAGAGAAGACAATCTTGTAATAAGATTCACTTCTCAAAACGTACTGAAGTACATACTCAAGCTAAGGCACCAAGTACACGGTCCCCTCGTTACTCGTGTGCAGCTGCCCACTATATGATTTTCCTGAAAAATGGGTTACGCTATACATCTAGAATAATGCATTCATGGTTTCTTTGTATGTGCTGAACTTTCTCTCTTAACAAGTAAAAAAAATGTTATGCTTTACAAGCATCTCAGGTATCATGTCGAATAATAATCTTTTGATGTATTTTACAGCCCAACAGATCCTCTCTTGGGAAGCCTGGGTTAAGGGCTCAAGGCAGTCCTCTGGGTCAACAGGGATAACGTTTCAGAGTCCCTCAACGGGAATGCAGATGTATGAAAGCAACCAGATACTGGCGGTCACTTAAGCCTGAATACACATTTTGTCACTTAACACTCTTCTCACTTGGTGGAATTCAGCCAGCTCAAGAGACGGGCGAGAGCCTCCACTTTCCTCTCCACGCGCGTATGCAGCACATGATGTAAGAGCAACTGGTCAACATGACATGTGCAAGGCGTTTCTGCTAACGCCTCTAATTTGGTATGTTCAAAAGACTGAAAACCATAAAGACGCAAGTGGAGTGTAAGGAGATGGTGACGAATCGGCAAAGAAACATGGTCTGGCAAAGAAAGATGGCTGCTACCTTTCATTTTAAAAAACAACTTGATTTTAAGACATTTCTTCTAGAGAACCCAGGCTCAGAAAATCAGTGACAGAAAGAATAAAAATCCAATCAGCATGCCCCAAATAATCAATCATAAAGGGCCTTACTGGTTTGCTTCACTGGTGGGAATTTAACTCTTCCAATTTACTTATCCAATACCACCTCTTTCATGGAATTTTCAAAATTTATATTGGCCTCAGGGTAGAAACAAAAATAACTATACTAAGGAAACTTGCCCATTCCCACTTCTTTGAGAATTCTGTGAGGTTCCTAATGATAATATTCCTGTGATAACTCTATGGGGCTCCTGCGACACTGTTAAAGGTGATACGTGCTGTGTTCACGTGCTCAGTCGTGTCAGACTCTTTACAACCCCACGGACTGTAGCCCGCCAGGCTCTTCCATCCCCGGGATTTTCCAGGCAAGAATACTGGAGTGGGCTGCAGAGTTCTAATTTCCTTACCCAACAATAAGTAAAAGAAGAAGAGAGATGAAATACACTCCTCTCTACTCAGTTATGCACTTAACTATTTGGTGTGAATGATGGACATGTTTAAGACATTGTGTGATTAAAGGAAAACATAACAGAGAGGCTGGTCATTCAGGTTTCCATCCAAACCAGCATATTTTGAGGGTAGAATGAGTTAATATTGTTTATTAAAACGGATGCAATAGCCATAGGAAGGGAGAAAGAAGATGTGCATATGTACAGATGAAATACGACACACAAAAAAGTTCGCTGGAGTAGTAATCTTGTTTGAATAATGAGGGACTCTAGTGCTCAAAGTGCCCAATGTCAAGATAAGCTGTTGATGAGTGGCAGACAGACTCCCTAATATTTACTCTATTTCAAAAACCCAAAGACTCATACAGTTCTCACAACAGCCTCGGAGAAGGGAAAGGAAGAGGCTGGGACACGCTGTTGTCTGGTGCCGCTTGAGGCATCTCAATCTGACTAAGGTCATCCCGGTACAGTCACTGTGCAGATAGTGCCTAACTTTGCCTGCAACCCTCTTACAGCAGCCGGTGTGGGAAGGACTGTACCCTGATGAACAGGGACCTGATAAAAGGGACTTGGCCCAGCCCTCCCAAGCCTGAGAACAGATGCCAGTCCACAGACGGGGGGTGCAGAACACTGAGCGGGCTGGGTGTGGATTCTGAGGCCACCACAGATGGATCCCATTCAATCCCCGTGGACTGCCGGAGTTCGTGGCTATGTCTGCATGTGGCAGAATCAAAGCAAAGGACGCTGTTGTGGTACAAAGTTCAACATATGGTCTCCGTAGGGGTTTGGGTGTGGGGAATACACCAAGTAAATAAAACCCCAGAGTCTTAGATGTTTAACTATGACAAAGGGCAAGCCTTATCTGACTATACTGCAGCGGAGAATTAAAAGCATATTTAATTATGTATGCAACTAACAAAAACTGCCCCATTCCAGAAGGTCCAACAGCCACCAGGGAAAGAGAGTTCCCTGCTTGTTTACCAAGAGAGCCATCGGCAGCCTCACCGTCAAATTTCCTCTGATGGCGTTGGTCCACTGTTCACTGTTAGTCTCTCTGGGGCTTTAAAATAATTTTGGAATGCAAACAGGCTACCTTACTTTTTGAAATGTTTTGGGGTGAACACAAACTGACCAGCTTGCAAAAAGCAAGAGTTGTGTTTCACATCCAAAGAACGGATTCAGTGGGACAAGGAAGCACTTGTGTGTATTACGTAAAACACCGTCAGGCAGATCAACTTTCACTCATGTAGACACGAAACGCGTGCTGGTACTATCTGCCCACGATCAAACGGAACCCATGAAGCCACACTGGTGTTACTCCTCGAGTTCCCCTCACCCCTCCCTGATTCTGACCCTGCTGATGCTCTTATGGCCCGCACTGCCCTGCCTTCCCCCACCAGCCCCCTCCACGGTTAGCGGTGTGGAATACGGCAGAATGAGACGGCAAGGATTTTATCAGAAAACATTCCACCCAAGGGAGAAAGAGCCAAGACGCACCACTAATTCTGCTTTGTCCTTCAACCTTTTGGCTTCCTTCAGGTGAAAATCGGCTTGTTGTCTGAAAGAGAAGAAAAAGACCAGGAGTGGGTCACAGGAAGCTACAGGTACTGGACTGGAGGGAAACGACTAGAGGCGGGAAAGGACAGGGGGTCGGGCGGTGTGAGGGGAGGCAGGAGGGGGAGGAGGGGCCGAGACGAAGGGAGCTGCACCCAAGGTCTTACTTGTCAAACTTCACGTGAGGCTTCCCTGGTTTGGAGTTACCATTTGGCAAAGAAGGCACTGGAAAACGGTTTGCAGTATCTCCAGAAGATCCCTTGAAAAAAATCATCACATCAATCACCCTCTCACATTTAAGATCACTGACGCAAACCTATTCGGTTGGTGCAAACGTAATTGCGGCTTTGAACTGTGAATTTTAAATCATTATAACTAGGCTCGAACACATCTTTATTAATCAAAACAGGAACTACTACAATCAACACATTTTTGCCCATGAGAGATAAGTGTATTTATTCCCATACTGTAAAAATCCGTGCTGTGGGATTCGATGGACTCTTGGAAAGCATTTTCTGACTCCTGCTGGTGTGGAAGCATTTTCCCTGCAAAAAGTTGTTGACATGCTTAAAGAAATGGTAGTCAACTGGCAAAAAGGTCAGGTGAATATGGCAGATGAGGCAAAACTTTGTAGCTCAATTCATTCAACTTTCGAAGTGTTGGTTGTGCGACATACGGTTGGGTGTTGCTGCGGAGAACTGGGCCCTTTCTGTTGACCAATGCCGGCTGCAGGCACTGAAGTTTTTGGTGCATCTCATCGATTCGCTGAGCATACTTCTCAGATGTAACGGTTTCTCTGGGATTCAGAAAGCTGCAGTGGACCAGACGGGCAGGAGACCACCAAAGTGACTGTGACTTTTTCCTGGTGCAAGTTTGGCTTTGGGAAGCGCATTAGAGCTTCTTGGTCCAACCACTGACACCGCCAGTTGTCACGTACAAGCCACTTCTTGTCGAACGCCACAATCTTATCAAGAAACGGTTCACTTTTGTTTTACAGAAGATGACACTTCAAAACAATGATTTTTTTGATTTCCGATCAACTCATGCGGCACCCACTTACCAAGCTTTTCCACCTTTCCAGTTTGCTTCAAATGCCAAACAACTGTAGAATAGTCGACGCTGAGTTCTTCAGCAACTTCTCGAGTAGTTGTAAGCGGACCAGCTTCCGTGACAGCTCTCAATCGGTTGTTGTCAACTTCGATGGCCGGCCATCATGTTCCTTATCTTCAAGGTTCTTATCTCCTCTGCAAAACTTCTGGAACCACCATTGCACTGTACCTTCATTAGCAGTTCCTGGGCCAAATGAGTTGTTGATGTTGCAAGTTGTCTCCACTACTTTACCACTCATTTTGAACTCAAATAAGAAAATTGCTCGAATTTGCTTTTTGTCTAACATCATTTCCATAGTCTAAAACAAATATAAACAGCAAGTAATAAGCCATTAACAAAAAACACAAAGTGAGAAATATGCATTAAAATAATGTATAACAGAATCACATTGAAGAATATATTTCAATACCAAACGGCAAATTTCAACAATGCAAAACCACAATTACTTTTGCACCAACCTAATACTATTTCTCTAAATTAGCCCAAAAGGAGCTCAAAAGAGAACTCAAACACTGCACACTTTGGCTTAGTCAAGCATTTTCTCAGCTAGATTCAACTGAAACTGTAGATTTTGATTGTATCGGGGACACAGAAAAGCCATAAGACAAGCATGTTCAAGAGAACAGATTATCAACAAACCAAATTTAACACTTACTCTTAGGCAACACACACACACACACACTCTATTACCCATTCCAGATTAACAGGAAGAAAGGAATTTGTATTTGAAAAAGGAAATTTTTCCCATTATCACTAATAATGGAAGTATTTGAGATCAAACATCCAAGCCAAGAACTAACCAGAGTTATGTTTTACTGCAAAACTCTGGATAGAAAATTAACCCAAGCATGTATTCTGTATTTGTACGTCTGAACCATCTTAAGAATAAACTTCCAACTCAATGTTCATGTAACAGGAACTGTTTCTTACTCTCCCTCTGGAAAGTGGAGATTTAAACACAAATTATTCATTCTGGCTTTTACAAGTGATGAAATAGCTCTGAACTACCATCAGTCAGGACTTATTTGAGCATTTAAAGATACACCGACGTATCCCCTTTTCGACATGACCGTGTCCCTCCTTACTTTGTGCTCTGTGGAGCTTCCAGAGACCTTCCCCTCTGCTTTTCTGTGTTTGGAGGCAGAAGGGTCTCTGTGGCTGCCCTTGGCACTACCGGCACTTTTTGGGGGGTCCTGGCAGCCGGGGTCTTCCTGCCGTGGCCTCTTCTGTGCAGGCTTGGCTGGCTTCTGGGAGGATGAGGATGACACGAGCGAAGGGGGAAGCATTTCCTTCTTTGAGGGCTCAGAGGAGGGCCTGGACATCCTGGAACGAAACACGAGGCAAAACTAAGTTAAGGCAGAACATGAACCACACAGCTTCGTTGTTTGGCTTAAAAGGACAAAGTAGCTGTTGACACAAAAGATTAAGATATCACAGAGCATGAAATCCATTTTTGTGGAAAGGCCAAATTTCAGAGCCTTTTTTTTTTTTTTTTAAACCTTTGAAAAATCGAGTCCTACCTATGAGTAGTAAATGAGGTTGATAAATGTGGTTGTGTAACTTGTCACGAAGCTTGCAGAGTCTGCCAGTGGTCTTAACCTTTTACCCAAACAGCTCTGTCTGCAGCAGCTGCCGCACAACCTTTACCTCCTCTCTGCCCCCTTCACATTGGACCCCCTCCCCTTTCTCTCTCAAATCTCTGTTGGTTTACATGGTGACACGACTCGCTCACTTTTGCCAAGGCTTTTTGTGCTTTTGATAAATCTAAGTTTGCTGCCAAACCAACTGTTCACTCCTCTAAGGTCCTCGCGGAGGAAAACAAAACAAATTTAGCGTATCGTCAAAAGGAACCCCAAAGAGTTGACTCTTATTCTATTGCAGAAGGAAAACGTCTGCCAGGGCACGTGATCCAGGAAGCTTTGATCGCCTTTGCAGACTGTTCCTAGCCTCCATACTCACTTTGATTTGGAAGATTCCTTGTGGGAAGAGGAAGACGACGGCTGTGACTTGACTTCCTTCTCCAGCCTGACTTTCTTGCTATCGTGGTCTTTCTCTGCTTCACCCTGTTATTGTATAAGATTAAACTGTTACGAACACGACTGTACAGACAAAATAGAGGAAAAAAATATACAGCAAAGGCAAGGAGAACAACGAGACTTGTGGGAACATCTAAACGCACGTGGCAACCTTTAAGCACCTACACTGCGTTCTGGGAGAGGGAGGCGGCAGGCCGTACAGATCTGATGTGATGTACACTGAGACAGACCTGTGTTTCAGGAAGGACTATTCCTCACACCCAGGAAAAGAAGGATACCCAGAAAGGAAAGAACCAGGTTTTCCTCTTCCCAGGAAGCACAACAGTTGTGTTATTCCATGACAACATGTACATCCAGTTTACAGAGGGTCCTTCCCACAGGCCTAAGCTCACGTGATGGCCTGTGGAGAGGAGTCACTAGCTTCTAACAAGGACAACCAAGTGATCAGTGGGGGGGTCCTTCAATCAGCTCAGGTGCATCAGAACTAAACTCCTCCGACAGCTCACCAGGAAAGAAATCTGGGACACCATCAGCCAATCTAGGCCAATCCCTAAAAAACCGAAATCCTCTCTTAGAGTCTTAACTGGGAAAAACATTTTTCACGTGATCCAATTGTGGGAGGCCCTGGTTTTCACCACAGTCTCTCCCTTGTTCTCTGAATGTCTCCAAGAAAAATGAATAAATTAAGATGTGTGGGCTCAAGCTCTGCTAATAAACAGCGTGGCCTTGCTCAAAAGTAGGGAAAAGGCAGAGACATACCATACCCTACCCCCTCCGACCCCCGCATTCTCCAGGCACAGGTGCTCAGGAGTGTGTCTCAATCCAGCCCTTCGCACTCTGCCAAAAACATTTATCTCTTGTTTCAAAAGATAAGGTGGCTTATAAGGATATTTAGTTTTCATCTCCTGGTGTGCGCACAGAAGAGGGGAAAATATGGGTGGAGAAAGAAACTCTGAGCCAAGGCTGGTACCCCTGGAGACAATCCCGCACTGTCTCACACTCTGTCCCAGAGCCAGCAAGTCCAGAGTGACAAGTGAAGTCAAGAACTTTGTGGAAAAACGGAGAATGTAATTATTTTTCTACTGATGAAATGCTGAAGTGCCAATATTTTAGATACACTGGATTAAACTATTTAATATTGCTTTCACTGTTTTTTCCTTTTAATATTTTTTAACGTGGCTACTAGAGAATGTAAAATTATGAAAATGTAAAATTAGGTCGCATGATATTGCTACTGTTCTTTACACTTTTCTAGAGGTGACGTGCAAAATGGACCTTGAACTTCCAATGAGCTGAGGCAAATGAAGAACTATTCGATGTACAGGTTAGATAAAAGAAAAACAAATCAGTCGCTCATGATGAAAGACTGGGGGATAAACAGATCTTGAAGGACCTAGCAAGGAGCAAACATATAATGCAAATAAGCACATCCCACGGGCACAACTGAAATACAGCAAGTGATTTCACATGGCTGTTTGTTTCTCGTGTGGCAGCAGCACAAGCCCTGGGCACACGTCAAGAGAGATGAGAGGGGGGCCCTGGCAGTGGCCAGGGGGAGCCTTCTGGGGCTCAGCATGTAACTCACCCTCCATTCAACAATTCACAATGGGAACACTTTACAGGTACTCTGGATGTTGGCAGAGAAAAACAGAATAAACCGGAAACGACTGGTTAAAACAGAACTCTTCTCCTAGTGGGAACCCTCATCACTACACCCACTGTGCCTAACAGGCTCTGCTACCAACGGCCCCGGTGAATTTCTCTTGAGTTTTAGATTAAAGGCCACACAGCTGGCGCAGCAAACATTGCAAGAGGTGGGAAATTTATCTTTGGGAAAAGTCACAGAATGTGCTAAAATACCCAGAGAGATAATTAACTCGCACACGAAGTTAATTACTAATACACTGTGTCTCAGCTGGTAAAGAATCCGCCCGCAACGCGGGAGACCTAGGATCGATCCCTGGGTTGGGAAGATTCCCTGGAGAAGGGAAAGGCTACCCACTCCAGTATTCTGGCCTGGAGAATTCCATGGACTGTATAGTCCATGGGGTTGCCAAGAGTCGGACATGACTGAGCGACTTTCACTTCACTTTTTTTTATAGGGTTGTTTTGCTGTTTTCCCAGCCACAGCGCACGGCACGTAGCATCTTAGTTCCCTGGCGAGGACTGAACCCTCATCCCCTACAGCAGAAGAGCAGAGTCCCAATCATAGTTTTTTGTTTTTTTTTAATTTATTTTTTTGGCTGTGCTAGGACTTCACTGGCACTCAGGCTTTCTTTAGTTGCGGCAAGTGGGGGGATCGGGCTTCTCATCTTGCAGAGCACAGGACCCAGGGCACTTGGGCTTTAGAAGTTGCAGCTCACGGGCCCTGGAGCGTGGGCTCAGCAGCTGTGGTGCACGAGCTTTCTGGCCCCGCAGGAATATGGGATCTTCCTGGACCAGCGATTAAACCCATGTCCCCCGCACAGGCAGGTGGATTCTAAGCCCACCACACTACAAGGGAAGTCCTCATACTGCTTTAAATAGAAGGCATCTCCAGGCAGTTAACACCACAAAGGGTAAGTCCTGAAGATAAAGTTAAGTATAAATGGCCCACGAGGTTATTTTCTAAAGAAAACAGCAAACTCCAGAGGCAGAAGAGTTAATTTTTGTTTGTATACCTTCATGCTGCTTAGGACATGCTAGTTACGACTAGAAGCCAAAGTGGCAGGCCTTACAAACCACACATGAAAATATGATTCCTAGTGAGTCAATCCTCACAAACTGGTTTAACTCTGGCTTGTGCCAACTGGTGACTCAAGAGAACAGCCCAGAACCAAGGATCAACTTTGACACCAGCTTTAACAACTGTGCTGGCACTTACTGGAATAATCTGCTTTATACTGACATGCAGCAACTTAGAAGCCAGTAATATTCTGTCGGCTGGTAGAAAGGGTTAGGTGCTCAGTCGTGTCCAACTCTTTGTGACCCCATGGACCATACCCCACTAGGTTCCTCTGTCCATGGGAGTCTCCAGGTAAGAATACTGCAGTGGGTGGCCATTCCCTCCTCCAGGGGATCTTCCCAACACAGGGATCGAACCCAGGCCTGCTGCATTGCAGGCAGATTCTTTACCATCTGAACCACCAGGGAAGCTGGTAAGCCATTACACCAATTAAGCAAAATTCCCTTCTGGTGACTGTGTCTGCTTTGATGGAGTGCACTCCTATGAGCCTGGGGTTGGTATTTTCGTACTTGGAACCCTCTCATCCTCTGCAGGAACAGTCCCAGAGGCATCCCTGAACTTTCTCCACTGGCACGGGAGCCAGCCTACACTACCTCTCGAAGTGGATCTAGGATTAGGCAAAGGGCCACTAGAGAGGGAGTTGTCTCATCCGGGGTGGGGGGGGCGCAGACTTGATCCAAGACTGGAAAACAGAAGGTGAGGAGTTCCCGAGATGTTTCTGGGTCAAGAGACCATTTGAAAGAGAGGTAAGCACGATGCTTTTTTTCAGGAGGAAAAAGAGTCTCCTCTGCCCAGGGGCTTATCCACAGATCAAGTCTCAGGTCTGGGTCTTGGAAGCTCCCTTTTTTCAGAAAAAGTGTCTCCATGGTGCCCACATCTCCACCAGGAGGAGGCTCCTCTTGATTGACTTGTTGACTTTTCTGAACCTGTTGGCTCAGGAAGCCTCAGATTACCTGCCAAAGGCTGCTCCACCTGCGGCATGGAGCCAAAGGGCAAGAATGATGACCATAAAAGGAAGCGCTGGGGCTGTGCTCTGCTGAGCCGGTTTCTGGAGAGGAGGCCTCCAGGGCACTCAACTCACCAGCCAGGTACTGCAAGTAAAAGGGGAGTTTGTTGTCGCTAAGTTGTGTCCCACTGTTAAGGCTCCTCTGTCCATGGGATCTCCCAAGCAAGAATACTAGAGTGGGTTGCCATTTCCTCCTCCAGGGGATCTTCCCAACCCAGGAATGGAACTCGCATCTCCCACTTTGCAGGTGGATTCTTTACCGCCAAGCCATCAGGGGGAAGCCCTCAAGCCTTTCTGGATCCCATCTGTGAAAGGCAGCGGCTGAATAAGAGATACATGGGTCTCAGTGCTCCAGTCCTAAACTCTATCACCCTCTCCCGCGGGGAAGCGAATCGACTTGGTAGCACATGGAGCAGAGCAAAAGTGGAGAGGCAGCCTTTGGGGAAGTTCAGGTACTTGGCCAAGATCTGCCTCTGCCAGAGGCTCGGTGAGACGACGAGGCAGACAAGTCCAAGCTGACCCCAAGAATGAGGGTGGAGACTGAGAAGGCGGGCTATATTCACTGGGCTAAGCACCACAGAAGGGCAAAATGTATCCACTTTCCCCCTTCTTTCTCATCAGGCAAACACAGGCATTAGACTGGCCCTAAAACAGCTCCCCATATGACGTTTTTAGGGTAACTAACAGGCATGAAGAAATTAGATGTAAGTGGTTTTAGGAAATTATAGGGATGACTTCAAACCCTTGATTTTGAAGGATAATAACCGGGAATGTCTATCTGGAGAAACAACCCAAGAGAAAACAGGCTGATCTTGGATAGAAGGGAAGGTCTGAACCAAGCATCAAGCAATAAAAACGCACATTTTCCCACCAGATCCCATAATTTCCCTCCCCCTTCTTCAAAACACATGTAAACCATGCACTGCAATGTGCTTCCAAAAGCCTCCAGGCCTCTCGGTCGGTAAGCAGTTATTCAGAAGAAGGGAAAGACCTGCACGAACGTAACCTCCCTGCTCTGGCATTTGTCTGAACAACTGCTGAGACAGTCTAGAGTTTTGTTTGAAAGACTTCCGTAGGTGACTGAATTAGTTGAGATTATCTATGAGAGGTAACGAAGGACAGAGTCACCCTTGTAACTGAACACCAACAACACCTAGAAAAGCGCCTTGAGCAAGGCTCAGCTCTCGGAACATTTGGTGCTTTTCGAATCCTTCCCTTTGTACCGCCTTGATTATACACTGTGCTGCGCCTCTAAACTTCAACTTCCCTTCCAAGTCTGGAAAACAGGAAGCCTAAAAATTATATAAAAGAAAATATAAGTTCTAGTTTAAATTCTAAACTGTAATCAGGTTGAAGAAATTCTGTAGTTTATGCAAGGAGGACCATGTAAGTTCATGCCCATTTGCCCTCATGATTTTCTCTATTTTTTCGCATGAAGTGTCCCCAACCGACTACTTTACAAAGTAAAAGAAAAAAATACAAATACACTTCTATAGGCACCACATTCAATGGATTCATCACAGCTGTTAACCACCACTAACTCTTTACAATCATCTTCTCACACTTTTGAGTCTAAAATGACTTCAAGGATCTGCTGCGTGTGCATGTGTGTGTTTGTGTGCTCAGTCGTGTCCGACTCTTTGTGACTCCGTGGACTGTAGCCTGCCAGGATCCTCTGTCCATGGGGATTCTGCAGGCAAGAATACTGGAGGGGGCTGCCATTTCCTTCTCCAGGGGATCTTCCCAACCCCGGGATCGAACTCGCATCTGCATGCATCTCTTGCATTGCAGGCAGATTCTTTACTGGTGAGCCACTGGGAAAGCCCCCTCAAGAATCTGTTAACACTCTGAAAATACCTGTTAACTTTCGTGGCAAGAAAGGGATGGGAAGGAGCAGGTACATTATGCAATTGCTCTCACTACTTCTTCATGCAGCTTTTTCTAGTGTTCACACTCCATATGAAGAAGATGAAAGTGAAAAGTGAAAGTGCAGTCACTCAGTTGTATCTGACTCTGTGACCCCATGGACTGTAGCCTGCCAGGATCCTCTGTCCATAGGATTTTCCAGGCAAGAATACTGGAGTGGGTTGCCATTTCCTTCTCCAGGGGAATCTTCCTGACCCAGGGATCGAACCCGGCTCTCCTGCATTGTAGGCAGACGCTTTACCCTCTGGGCCACCAGGGAAGCCCTGAAGAACATGAACACTATACAAATATGGAAGAAAGCACCCAAGCTTAAAAAGAGACCTGGGTGGGGCTTCCCTGGTGGTCCAGTGGTCTGCGCTTCCAATGCAGAGGGCCTGGGTTCAATCCCTAGTCAGGGAACGAGACCCCAAGTGTTGAAACTAAAGATTCCACACACTGAAACGAACACCTAGCACAGCCAAATAAATTAAATTTAAAGAGAGAGAGAGACTTGGGCTGCCCACGGAGCAGCCCCATTCATCAAACAGGGCAGCCACGGTGCCCTGAGCAAGCAGAGTCAGGGTCTTGGCAAGAGAGTGGGGAGCCTGGCCCTCACAGAGAGCACCTGAGGGGGCAGTGTTCAGTCTTAACACCAGCTGGAATCCAGCAGGAAGTAAAACCAATGACACACGGTTCTCTGATCAGGAAGCAACTACACAGTCAGCCGCTGTTGATATTTGTCTAAAGGCTCCTAAGTAGTGTTTCTAACTAGTGACATACTTCAGACCAGGAATTCCTAGATCCATGATGTCTAAAAGCACCACCCTGGAGAGATTTCTCAGTCCAAACCACTAGCTCTATACAATCCTGCCCTGGTGACAAGCTTCTGCTCCAGAGCCAAAGGTATTAGAAAATCTGAGGAGTTTTCTGCCTACAGTGCAGGAGACCCAGGTTCAATTCCCAGGTCGGGAAGACGCCCTGGAGAAGGAAATGGCAACCCACTCCAGTAGTTGCCTGGAGAATCCCATGGACAGAGGAGCCTGGAGGGCTACAGACCCCGTCCATGGGGTCACAAGAGTCGGACACGACTTGTGATTAAACCAGCACCACCAATCTGAGGAGTTAGATGATATGAGGGGAGTGGGAGGGAGGTTTAACAGGGAGGGGCCATATGTATATTTTGGCTGAAACCAACCCAACCTTGTAAAGCTTATCCTCTAATTTAACATAAATTTTTAAAATGTGGGGGAGGGGAGAATAGTAAGTAAAACAAAAAAGAAGAAATAAAACCACCAATGGGGAGCATGCAGGGTGGTGCTCATCCCTCCACCAGTAGCCAGGGCATCCCCAGCAGACAGGGACGTGCAGCCAGGATTTGGAATGACCGGTTCAGACACTGATCCTGTCACTCCCACAGCAAACAGGCAGGCTGTTCCCAAGGCCAGACCGCTCAGCTGTTTGCCAGAGGTTTAAAGCAAGCATGTACTTGCCTAAGATGAGGGGGTCATTACCTCTCTATCCTTTGAACAGGAAGATGAATGAGCTGCCCTAGCAGAGCTCAGCCAAGGGCTGATAGCTGGCTTCCCTTGGTGGAGCTAGACAGAGCTTCTAGACTTGCGCTGGAAGGTGGACTGAGCTGACAACCATCCAGGGAGACTCCAGTTCCCACCTGGTTAGTAAGCGCTTTAGAAGCTAATACTTCTCCCCACTCGAGTTGATGCTAAAGGTCAGCCGTGGAGACTAGATAACATTGGGGCTGGCCAAAAAGTTCGTTTGGGTTTTTCCATAAGCTGTAATGGAAAAAAACTGAATGACCTTTTTGGCCAACCCAAGGTTATGGTAGCTGGGAGACAGGTGATAAAAGACTTCCCAGGAGGAGGTAAAAAGAGTGTATTTTTCAGGCTTTCTCGGGCATGTTAGGTGTAGGCACCATTTCCCTAGCCTGGTCCATCACAATTTTCTCCATCAAGTTTCACACCTCTTACATACACACATTGTTTCAGAGGGTGTCAGGGGACTTCCCTGGTGGACCAGTGGTAAAGAATCTGCCTTCTGATGCAGGCGATATGGGCTGGATCCCTGGTCAAGGAACCAAGATAAGATTCCACATGCCTTGGGGCAACTAAGCCACAACCATAAAGAAACTCCCTCTGCCTCAGCAAAGACCCAGCACAGCCAAAAAGAAGGGAAAAGGAAAAGTTACCAGGCACGGGAAAATGTCTGCTTCTAGCTGAAACAGCACTGCCAGTTAGCGCACTGGATCCCAGCCCCACGGGGCTCGCCCGCTGCAGTTACGGTAGCAATACACACCCTCGCGGCTCACTGGACAAGGTGCTGGAGAAACCGTCCCCTTTACTGTTTGGTAAAGTCATGTTATATTTTTAACCTCATGGAGTAATCAGTCAAATCAGACATGACAGCAGGCTTCATGATCTTTCTGTCCTTGTTATTCTTAGCTCAACTTCCGTAACTGAGAAGTTTTTTATGTATCTGCAGGAGTGTTAAACTTTTTATTCCTTCTCGGCAGGAAAGAGTTGGCCTTTCTTGTGTCTTTCATTTTGAATCTTGGATAGGTTGGTTTGGGAATGTCACTGGGGCAGGGGGGGAATTCACTAATCTCTCTTCACCCAGAAGCAGTGAAAAAAATACATCGAGAGCTTAGTAATTCAGAATAAAAGTTGAAAGGACACTGTTCAAAATACCAAACACTATGCTAAATGACAGACTACTTCACAATGCACCATAAGAGCCTATATTGCTCAAAAAGATGCCCTAACCATCTCTGTAATAGCTCTAAAACTTTTTCCCACAATGCCCTGCTTATTATTAAAAGTCATTCACAGAGGTCATAAATTCTTAAATATGGTGGTTTCAAATTAACGAGGTGTGTTACCATGAGTTAAAATATGGACATAATATCAGTATTAAAAAGATCAAACCACAGGAGTAACATTTAGTGTATATCACTTCTGTCAGTAAATCAGAATTAACATTTCATTCCATATAAGGTTTTAATTTCTAGAGGAAAACCTAATGGGCCAGCACCTCCCTGGTAGTACAGAGGATAAGCAGCAGCCTGTCAATGCCAAGGAACACAGGTTTGATCCCTGCTCTGGGAAGATTCCACAGGTCATGGAGCAGCTAAGCCCATGCGTCACAACTGCTGAGCCAAGAGCCTGGGGCCTGCAACTACAGAGCCAGTGCTTCAGAGCCTGGGGCCTGCAACTGCTGAGCCAGTGCACCTACTGCTCATGTTCTGCAATAAGAGAAGCCACGACAGTGAGAAGCCCCCACACCACAACTACAGAATAGACGCTCGCTCTCCATAACTAGAGCAAAACCCACGTGGCAACAAAGACCCAGCACAGCCAAAAAACATACATAAAAATAATAAAAGAGAAAACCTAGTGGGACAGGTGGTAAACACCAATGTTACCCAAATAGATAAAACACATACCCTTAATGCTATATTATTCTAAAGCAGTATGTCCTTCTCAATGACTGCCTCATCTTTATTTCAGCTGAAGTAATCTGGCATTTATTAGCACTTATCTACATGAAAGACTAACTGCTACTAGTCACAAAAGCAACATGGAATCCAAAGATTTCCAGCCTCTTCTAAGACAGTTCAGGGTTATGTGAACATAATCCTCTAGGACAATGGAGCACCAAACAGCCCCTGGTGTGCAGCAGGCACGCTCCAGGCTGGAGGGGAAGGTTAGTCTCGCACACTCACCTTTCTCTTTTTGGCTAACTTGCTGGCGTTTTCTGAGCTTCTCTTCTCGGGATCTGGCTTCTTCCCTGCTGGTGGCTGTTTGTCTTCTGGTTTCTTGGGGCGGCTGCCCTTCCCTGGGGGCTGGGGTATCCGAGACAGGAGGTCGAGTGTGATCTTCACCACCAAGCTTTGTGGCGGCGGAGCGTCCCTGAGCGGGGAGAGCAGCTTGGTGTCTCTCGAAGGCACCGGGGGTTTGTCTTTGCGGCGGTCCTCCTGGACCACCACAGCCAGCCTGCAGCCACTAGTCCTGGCGCCGGCGCCACCGCTGCCACCGCGGACAGGGCCCTGGCTCTGGGTCAGGGGAACGAGCGCAAAGTGTTCGGGGCTCCGGTCCTCTGCCGCCGCGTCCTTCGGGGGCGCCTTCGGGGGGCCGCTGCGGTGCTTCTTCCGGTCGCTGGGGGTGGGCACCGCCGGCTTGGGCTCCCGGCTGTCTGCGGCGCGGGGCCGCCCTTTCGTCTTCACCTTGGGCTTGTCTTTGGAGGGCTGGTCCCTGGAGGCCGGGGGAGGAAGTCCGGGCTCGCTCTCCACCTGCAGGCAGGCACGCGCATCTGCAGGCGCATCCGCGTGCCCGGGGGCGGAAGCCTTGATGGGCTTTTTCGGCTGTTTGCTTCCCACGGTTTGCCGCTGGGGGGGCTCCTGCTGGGCAGGGGACTTCTGACAGCTCCTCTTGCCCGCGTGGGGGCCTTCGGATGGGACCCGGGGGGCTTTGCTGGAGCCTTTGGGGGGAGGCTCTTTGGACTCTGGGCGCTCGTGACCCGCGGTGGCGCTGTCGCCGCCCTTGCCCTTAGTGTCCGGGGGTCGGGCCGGGGGCTCCGTGCTACCCGGGGCCTCGGTGGGCACCGCGGGCTGGCTGACTTTGGTCAGCCAGTTGTCCAGCTGCCATTTGTTGGTTGTCGGAGGCTCGGGCTACAAACAAGGAAAAAGAAGACAGGGTTAGCTGAGCGGTAACGATACTGCTCCTCTGGGTTAGTCACCCACTGCTACAGGACTGTCCCGGGGAGATGCAGTCACTCCAAACCTAAGAATTCAGGCCCTTTTGATCCCCCTCTAATTGCAGATTAAATCCTATAACAATTAACTCTTAAAACAATCTTCCCATTGTTCATGCTGCAGGAATTCCAGCTGTAGCAGACACTGACTAATAATAGACCATTAGATACTGACCAGTGCTGACCACTGTCAACTGCTGAGAAATCTGTGTAATAAAGATTTTGTTTCACTGCTAATTACAGTATAATTTAAACAGAATTTTCATTCTGACTTGTGAACTATCCTATCAGGAAATGATAGGAAAGAATGAAGAGCAAAAAGAATCCTTTTATCAAGGATTTTCAGAAAAAGGTCTTAGTGGTTATGGATGGGTTTCATGGTTTATCCCTTTTTTTGTTTTTTTTTTTTGACATACTCATCAATTGAAAATGACTTTTTTCAAGACTTGATTTCATTTCTCAATGTACTTAAAAACACTAATACATGACAGTTTATCACAGATACACTGTCTTCTGAATTTCAGATTTTACTTCTGGGTAAAAAGAACTAAGTGAGTTCACATTAGTCAACCATGAGTTCCCCCTTTGAATTCTTTAAAAATCAAACACGAGGCCTCTTGTTACAGGTAGTCTGGTCTGAATGAGCACCTGTTTTTCTAAGAAACACAGGGAGGCCCCAGAGCACACAACTGAGAGCAGTGAGATTATACTGATTATCTGTGTGACTCACTAGGAGAATATACAAAAGTCCCGGGCTTCTCCTGTTTTCCTAACAGCAGATATCGTGCTGAAATCTTTGCTGCTGACTACTGGTGCATCACATTCTCTCTCTCCCCAACTGGGCTATTAGATCTCATGAAAGGAATGATAAGGACGTCTTTATCTCCAAATTCTACTTTTATGTCTTGCACACAGTGGTTGGGGTACGTGAGATATTTATTTCGGCACTTCTAGTGGTATCTTGGGGCTTCCTGGGTAGCTCGAATGGCAAAGAATCGGCCTGCAATGTGGGAGACCTGGGTTCGATCCCTGGGTTGGGAAGAGCCCCTAGAGAAGGGAATGGCAACCCACTCCAGTATTCTTGCCTGGAGAATTCCATGGATGTTGGTATATTACTGTACCTATATATTTTATGTTATTTGGGAAAATATTCATGTGTGAACAGGGTAACTAGTGATTACTTTCTTTTTCAAAGGGCAGTGTAGCACTGGCATGCTGCATGTTTTTCTTAAGATCCATTCTGACAGGTGGTTTGTATGACTAAATTATTTCCATAACACTCCGGGAAGTTAATTGAAAGATATCTCAATTTAACTGATTACATTATGGATAAGGCAATCACTCCAGTAAGTGGATGATATTTTATAAGACTGCTGCTAATGATTTTCCCAAGTGGGATATCCCAAATGATTCAACTCATTAAAAAAAAAATTCAAATGTAATATGTCTAAGATATGTAGATATAATGTAAAGGGTTTGGGACCAGGAAAAAATTTTAGGGAATAAACTGGTCAAGTAGCTAGTTTGGCCTTAGTATAATGGTAGTAAAACAGAACTTAGAGGAACTCTAAGGAAAGAGGGCTACAGAATTTTGTTGTTGTTTTCCTGCGTAAGACAATGTATCTTCTTTGTATCTCCCTCCACTTATACCAACTCTATCCCCCACGCTCTTATTTGAATTTCAGAGCAAGGAGGGAGGGAAGAGCTACCCTAACAAAGTCCCACATGATTTAAAACTGCACTGAATACTCTAAGAAGACGGGATGGCTGTTTAGGGTAGAGAAAAGATTCACACCCAACGTCTACTTGTCAGACACTGTTTCTTGCAAAGACTTGAGGGGGTGGTAGTTCTAACCCACTGGGAAGGAGCCAGATCAGAAAAGGTACAGGGCCCCCTCATCAGGGCTATGCCCACAGCCCCACCACAGCCACGGACCCTCTTGCTTTCTAGAGGAGTGCTTATGCATGAACCAAAAGGGGAGGTCATTCCTGGTATAAATAACATCTGCTCCCCTCCCCCAACCCCAAACAGGGCACTTTAAGATACATTTAGTAGTCCCTAAAGGAATGTCCTGGATACAGAAATAAAACACATTTTCTTCCACTGTGGTCCTAAAAATGGCCAGAAGGGAGGCCTATGGCCCAACTGCAGGGCAGAACTGAGTATGTGCAGACAAGGGGAAAGGGTAGGAGTGATCCTTTTGTATGCTTACTATGACCACATAAAATGGACAAAATTCCTTTAAGGCTAGGTATTATTTGAGTGCTGAGACGGGGGAAAGTTTTACATACGGGACTGACGAAAACTAGCCAGGATCAAGGTTTGGACTTTTGCTTTTCCTCAGCCTTTCCTCATGCCCCACCCCAATCTCCCAGGGCTGGACCAACCCCAACACTGCACAGAGGAGGTGCAGAAACATATGAGCCTTTTGATAAACGTCTGACTGTATGTCTCTTCACTTCTCACTTCTCAGGATGCAAATTCCATTTATTCTGAAAGAAAAGCTCTGAGCTATGCGCAACATACATCCACGGTTTCTGTAAAACAACAAAGCTGTGGTGAGGGAGTACAACTCCAAGACTTAGAAGGAAAAAATAAAAAATAGAGAGAAGTGGCATGGTGCTGTAAGAATAAAAGGCTTCCTAGTTAAATGGCTATGGGTTTCAATCTTAGTGTTAATACTTCCTTACAGGTGAAAAGAAAACTCCCAACCTTCCAGGGTTCATGGTCATATCACATAATTTATGAAGAAAGTATCAAGAGCTTAGCAGATAATCAACCATGGTAGTTTACTACCAAAGCATTGGATTAGAAAGAATTAGATTAGAAAACTAAGCAGATGCTTGAATAACTGAGAATAGAAGTCATTTTTCTCTGAACTTTACTTAAGCAGTAAAAGGTCGATGCGTCCCATATAGTCTAAAAAGCTGAGGTTTACATGCTGACTCACTATAAAGCTGAGACTCACAGTGGCTTTCCCCCAAGTTCACCACCAGCCTGTTGGCACACATATAACATTTCCTATCTCATAAGATCACTGGACTACTCGGTCAAATGAATTTTAAACGGAGACTTTTAAGAAGCGAACTTCTCAGCATTAAAAATAAAACATAGAGTGAAAAAGTTAAAACTAGTAACTACGGGCTATTATGGAATTCATGTAGTGCTCGACTAACTCAGTTTTACCATAATGCAGGTACTTATTTTAAAAGGAAAGAAAGGTTGTTAAATAACTTTGGGGAAAATTAAAGGTTTCAAACCTAGACAAAGACAAAAACAGGTCTGAGGAAGCCAAGCCTTGGTATGTAACCAACAGACCATACTGAAGTCTAAGTTTGCATAGTAACAGAAATGTAAAATATGAGCCTATGTAGGAAAGCGACTTTTAAAAAGTAAAGTAGAATGGGAACATCATTTTCCAGCAAAGAGTCTCTGAATCTATTCTATTTAATAACCTCTTGAGCAGCAAGATACAACCAATGGGTTGGCCGGAAAGTTTGTTCAGATTTTTCCATCAGATGCTACAGAAAAACCCAACCAAACTTTTAGGCCAATCCAATGTTTCATTAATACAAATGCCAGATTAATTTTTTCTTCCGAGTTTCAATTATTCAGCCAAATCTGTGCCATTTCCATTTTATTTGAATCAAATTTTATGATTTAATTGGATTCTCTTGCTTATCACAGTAACCAAACAAGCATGCAGATTTTCCTTCATGAATAAGGTGAGACCTAAAGCAAAGACCTTATGAACAAGCACATAGTTTCTCTGTAGAGAATATTCAGTATTTTTCCCCCTGGGGCACAGCAAAATTACTTCAATAGCAACTAGTGTCTCACGAGAGATCAGCCCCCAGAAATACAGAGAGCAGCTTCTAAAATCTGAAAGGCACTTCAAGTGCAACTAATGCCCATCTATGTTTATTCACTCCAAAACTATTTACTGAGCACTGACCGCTATGCCAGACATGAACTCTCATCTAACAAGATGACACTCAGCCCCGTCCTCATCCTCCCTTGCCCTCAGACACTGTGCTCTTCAGTCAGGACACCATCTCCTGACGTGTCTGGCTAATGCACTAACGCAGTGGCCTTGTTTTCTTAACAGCAGAGACAAATACTGAAAACGTCAACACTTTTTTAATCAGAAAGTCTCATTTCCTGGGATTCCTACCTGAAATACACAGAACACTTTTCTCTATACAAGTGGGTCGCTCCACTAAGTTTAGAAGAGACCGGGCAACTCTGTTCATTGTTACTACACTTCTTGTACTCAGCAATCCAGTAAACAGCATATATCCTCCAGATAGACTTAGTGCCTGAGACTTTCAGTCTCCTCTGTTTATCTTTACAATACCTCTGGAGGGTGGCGGATAAGCAACTTGGGGCAGAGGGACCAAGAAAGATGGCTCTGGCAAAACTACTTTGCCATCCATTTAATGCACAGGCTTTTAGTGATTCAAAAATAGAACCTCTGAGGGCTTCTTTCTAGTTCACTGTTCCTGCCCTTTGCTAAAACAGGCTGCCTCCTTTTGACTGAATTCATGCATTCCTGAAATTTCAGAACGCTTTCTCATTAATATGAAAATAGCTGCCTACTGAAAACAGAGTCTTCGGTTCTCAAAAGAAGGGAAAAGAAAAGGGGGTGTACACGTTCTCAATGAGTTGCTTTTCAGAAGGGCTCTGGCAGCCACAGGGAAGGACCTATCCTTTTCAACAGGAGGGAGAAGACCTCGCCCCCCCCCCAAGCTCCACCACCAGATGCCCCGTGAGCAAGTAAACACAAACAGGAAAGCGAGGCAGGAAAGCGCCGCCCCCGGGACGGGACTGGACGGGGCGGCACGGGGCGGCACCCGGGCTTCCAGCCCCGAGGTCGACGGCGCCCCCGGTACCTCGGGAGCCGGGGCTTCTCGGGGTTCGTTCTCCTCGCTGTCACTGGAGCTGCTCTCGCTCTCCGAGTCCGAGGAGCTGTCGGAGTCGCTGGTGCTCTCCGATTCGGCGCTGCTGGAATGTGCTGAGGCCGCGGCTGCTGGCAGCGCCGGTGGAGCGCTGCGGGGAAGCGACAGAGGCAATCAGAGACCCAGGCGAGGCGGATTCCTTCCCTCTTTACTCACTCCGCTTTTTGCCCGCTCTTCTGCTACTCGAAAGAACAAGAGAACCTTGCAGGTCCTCCTCTTGTGTAGTGCACGGAACAATGCTCCATGTTATGTGGCAGCCTGGGTGGCAGAGGAGTCTGGGGGAGAATGGATACATGTATATGTGTGGCTGGGTCCCTTTGCTGCCCACCTGAAATTATCACAACATTTATTGGCTATATCCCAATATAACATAAAAAGTTTAAAAAAATTTGTTAAAGTTAAAAAAAAAAATATATATATATATATATATATAAAAATAAAAACTAAGCGAAACTCACTCAGACCTGTCGGACTCTTTACAACCACATGGACCATACACTCCACGGAATTTTCCAGGCCAGAATAGTGGAGTGGATAGCCTTTCCCTTCTCCAGGGGATCTTCCCAACCCAGGGATCAAACCCAGGTCTCCCGCACTGCCAGCAGATTCTTTACCAGCTGAGTCACAAGGGAACCCAAGAATACTGGAGTGGGTAGCCTATCCTTTCTCCAGTGGATCTTCCTGACCCAGAGTGTGCTATCACGGAAGCCTTAGCAAAAACTAATGCTCTATCCAAAAAAAAAAAAAAAAAGGGTAACCAACAAAGACCTACAGTGTAGCACATGGAAATCTGCTCAATGTTATGTAGCAGCCTGGATGGGAGCAGAGTGTAGGGGAGAATGGATACACATACGTGTATGGCTGAGTCCCTCTGCTGTCTGCCTGAAATTATCACAACTGTTAATCAGCTATACCCCAATACAAAGTAAAAAGTTGAAAAAAAAAAAAAAGATTACCTTGTAGCACTACAGCGCATGACCATGATATCCAGTTGAGAGCAAGGCCTATCCATGGTGGCTCAAAAATCAGTGAAAACCCTTGAAACAGTTCACCAGATAATTGCCTAACAAAAGCCTGGGGGATTTTTCTGAAGAACACTGCGAGCTATGTAAACTGCAAGATGCCAGCTGCTCCAGATCAGGCGTTGACAAACCATAGCCTGAGCTGGCTGCCTGCTTTTCTAAATAAAGTTTTATTGGAATACAGCCACACCCCTTTATTTTCTGCATCCTTTCTGTACTACAAAAGCAGAGCTGAAGAGTTGCAGCACAGGCTTTACGGCCTACAAAGCCTAAAACCATGACTTTCTGACCTTTTAAGTTTGCTGAGGCCTGCAATATAAAACCCAAAGAAGTTGACTTATAAAAGAACAGCCAATCCATTCAAGTGTCCCTGCATGCTTGATATGAGAACCAACTGCAGAGTAGCCAGAGGCTGCTGAATACAAATGGGGTTCCTTTGGAAAGTGATAATCCACTCACACTTCTTGGGAGATGATAAAATGGACTTTCTTTATGAGACATCATCCCCAAATATCAGCTGAGTATCAGAGAGAATAACAACTGTTAAGTTTTCAGAACAGGGCAAAAACCCTAGGGCTCTGAGAAAACACAGTGATCATACATACTGCTGGACAAAGAATAGCAACACATATCTTAAAGCCTTGCCCCGGATGGAATTAGCCAAAGCAGTTAATAACTACAACTGTGAAAGCCTCCAAATCTACCCAGAACATTTTCAAAATAACCAATACATTAAATAACTATATTAGAATAACGAAAAATTATTAGACAGTAATAAAATCACTAGTTGAGGCGATTTTTAAACAACACTATATAAAACCAGAATTTTCTCATTTCAAATTTGTAATAGCTAACGAGCTTAAGCCAGTGAGAGTCAGAAACAGATACACTTTCAATATTATTCCTGCCTCTGATGTATCCTCCACTTTGCAGGGATTTTTTTTTCTCTCTCTCTCTTTCTTCCCCCTCATCCACTCCTATGACAAAGTTAGGTTACTTTGTCATATTTTCTAAGTTGTTAGAAGTCATGAGAAATGACTGAACAAATCCTTAAGATCTCACATAATTAAGTGACCTTCCCCCTCATTAACAGGAAACTCAGCTGGATGAGAGGTTTTCAGCAGTGAGCTTGTCTCAAAATGGATGACCACCTCTCAAGGGACTAAAACAGCTACGGGGTAATTGAACTCTCTGTCCCTGGAGGTCAGGTACTGGCATATTAAATCATTAAATTCAGTATCAGAGGATATGGTAAATAAAGGTAGTTCAGAAAATTTCCATTTTCAGCAATGAAAGCATTACATTTTCTAAAATACGGTTGTTTACAAAGTGAAAAGGGTGCCATTTTCTGTCACACTAAAATGTATTGCAGTTCATTTTTAAAAAGCACCTAAAACAATTGGAAAATCGACACAACTGCGAAGACAGGGACTATGGAAAACAACTTCTAGAAATAATTTGGCTTTAGTTTTGAAGACATAGTAAACCTGTCTCTTTCATAAAAACACTGGGCTCTTCAATATGACTTCTCAAATGCTGGTTACATAATACTGATGGAAGTGATTGAAGCTTATTTTAAAGGCTCAAATTTTAAACATACAAAGCCAGCTAAAGATTCAGGTGGACACAGGGACTCTTTCTGTTTTATAAACAACCTCTCGAGGGCTGACTTAAGCTTCCGCAATATTAAACAGGTCCTTTCTTTTACCTGTGATCTTCCATCTCCTCCCATGAAGACGCCATGAAAGTACTAAATAAGACTAATTTCCCCATTTGGTAGAAAAAGCAAACATTCTGTATAGATGGGGAGAGACCAGAACACAGTACCTTGGAGGTGCAGGTGCGAAAGGAGGCTTCTCTGAGGTCTAGACATTCACAGTAAGGGGAAGAAGGACCAGGAAAAGAACAAAAAAACAGGGTAAGTGGCTCAGAAATACTGAGGATTAAAGGAGTCTTGGTATTATGGGGTGTACAGAACTTACTTGATCGCTGTCACTGTCCTCACTGTCACTGAGCTGAAGGTCATCTTTGAGCATGCTGGAACAGGCAGGGGCAGAGACATTGCAGAATTTAAAATAATGTCCAAAAACCTTTTTTCACATATAAACAGGAAAAAGTGCTTAATGAAACAAGAGGGGGTGGGACAGGCATAACTTTTCTTTATTCACCAAATGCTTCATTTTCCTGGAAATGTTAAGTTTTACAATTTAAACACAGAAACCTGTTCAGTCCAAGCTCCTTATCATTTCAAAGCTGACTGTTTGACACATTCGGAGCATTAAAAGCAGAACTACAAGTTCTACAAGGGGTTTGTTGCCAGCCCTGAGACTTAAGTTCCACGTCCACACAAGAAAACAACAACGAAAACAGTGCCCGACACTTCAAAAGCACCATTATTAATTTAATAATTCTGTGATTATTTTAATACTTATTTAATAATACTTATTATTAAATTATTAAATAAAATGTTATTAATTTAAAAGTAACTATATTAATTTAATAAATATAGGATAAGATGTATGAAGCTTATTGAGGCAACTGTCACCAATTACGTTACATCTTTGTCCAAAAGACATTAACATTGAACTTTTTCACACACACACAAACCTCTTCTTCTGTCTGCTTGAACACTAATCAGTGGACAAAGCAGTAGTAATGCAGATAGTACTGTTGTCTAAAAAATGATTAACCTTACTGCTATCATTCAGATAGAAATATGAAAGAAACTCAGTTCATGTCTTCAAAGTTATATTAAGACTTATCTCTAGGCATTCAGGTTTATGATGAACCTAAATATCAAAAGCAAACATTTTCCAATCTGTACATGTTTACTCCGATCTTAGCCCCTTCCCTACCTGTCCTCTTCTTTACCTTCTTCCATGGAGATAGCCAACATCAAAGGAATAAATCAGTAATTGTTCCCTCCCACTTCCCCCAAATTTACAAGCATGACTATTTGAGGAAATGCTGTAAGTGAAACTACGGGAAAAAAGAGGGAGTATTAGTGATGTTCCAAAAAGCAAATTATACAGAAGTTACAATCCTTCAGTACTTCTAAAAATACCTCTTCGATATTCTTAAAAAACAATTTTTATTGCAAACTCATTGTTCAGTTGCTAACCTGCCACTGAAGTAAGCAGGCATTATTTTTTGGGGACTCTATGGTAAAAAAAAAAAAATCACTTTATTTTCTAATGAAAGTAAAGGATAAAACTTGGCTCTTTCAAAATGACCGCCTGTGTGCAATGTCGTAATTCTGCCAAGGACTTATTTTCACCAACAAATGCACTAAAAAACATCTTGTGATAAGTTTCTTCACAAAAAATGAAAACTGTTAGCCACTTGTAAATGTAGACCTTGCTCGATATTTTTCTATGTATGTTCATCCGTGTCTGACTCTTTGCAATCCTTCAGACTATAGCCCACCCTGGACCTCCAGAGTCCATGGGTTTCTCCAGGCAAGAATACTGAAGTGGGTTGCCATTTCCTCCTCCAGGGGATCTTCCCAACCCAGGGATTGAACCCAAGTCTTCCGCATCTCCTGCCACCTGGGAAGCCCAATATTTACCAAGTAGAAGCTAAATTCCTATTTTAGCAAGGATAGAAGACACAGCCTTCAGATGCAGAACTTGGCAGCAGCAATCATAATGATGTACAAGAAAAAGTCACTCAACAGGTTTATTGCTTTAAAAACAGCCTGGCTGGGATACACACAAGCAGAAGATAAAAGATATATCTTTGTGTAAAGCAATTATCCTTCAATAAAAAAAAATAAATTAAAAAAAAAGATATATCTTTGGAAGAAATGTTAGATATAATATAACTAGGGAGAAAAAAAAAAAACCTGGCAAAGTATATTCAGTATAAACCAGCAACAACAAAACCACAGTAAATGGACCTCTTTGTTTCCCAGTCATTGGGTTTGTTTTGTATAAAGCTGATTTGCCTTAATTTCCTGAAACATCAATGATCATGTAATCCAACCACACTTCCTGTTGCAAGCAGAAGACTAAAAACTTCGTTTGCTTAGCTACTGAATGCCGAGCTTCTGTGCATATATACTCTCAAGTCAGAAAGTATATAAGATACTGTATGTTCAGTAACTCAGAAGGTACTTGTCCTGACTTTTACTCTACTTGCTGAGGGGATAAAAAGGGACTGTAAAAATGCTCGTAGATCCTTCTCCTCTTCAGAGCATTAGGTAGGCAGATGGTAACAAAACAAGCCTGCAGGTTATTCACGACCGAAAGGGCTGACTGATAGTGACCTGTAAAAGAGACTGCTAAAGATATCTCCAAAGAAGCATTAACTCAAAAAGAAAAAGAGAGACAGAGAGAAGAAACCAATAAGGTCAAACAGAACCAAACACTTATGTAGGATGTACTAAGGATTTACACGTGGTATTAGGTTAGCCAAAAGTTCCTTTGGGTTGTCCATGCCGTCTTACAGGAAAGCATGAATAAACTTAATGGCCAATCCAACATTTCACTTAATCGAAATTCATGGGCATCATTTATTTGACACAAGAGTCAGCAGACACAGTGTATTATGTCTTGCAACTCAGCCAGCGGTAGCCACAGAATCTTCCAGAAACCAAGGTTTAGTCTATCATTAGTGATGGGTAGCTCAATATAAATCAGTATTGGGGAAAGAGATATTTTGTCAAGTTTCAGATATCAAACATATATTGTATCTCTAAAAAGAAAAAAGGTTACTTAAAAAACATGACTAAGTTTTGTTAATATAGAAAATTAAACATCAATGCCATTATAATTTTTTAAAAAAAGAATCTATACAGTTGGGAAAAAATGTAACTTGAAGACAGGTAAAGGTGTTATGTTTAAAGGGATGAGTTGCTAAACTCCCCTACTTGTGCCACAAATATCTGAATTTGAGGCCATGCATATCACTAAATTACCATACTAGTTATGTTTTAGGATCTTCATATAAGATATATTACTATACTATGCTTCACATACTGTATTGATATATGCAATAGACTGGTCTTTGAATGTCAAGATGACAAATTACAGCACATTTGGGTGAGCATCTTTGCACCAACTAAAAGAGAAGCAAACCTCTTAGATCTAGTCTCCTTCATACCAATAAAACCTAAGTTAAGAAACGTGAGACCCAAGGGCCATACTGAACTGTAAGCTTTTCTGAGGTAGGATCAAGTCAGAAAATATGAAGGTGAAAATATGATTTTCGCCTTCATATTTTATCTAGAATTTGGCAGGCAGCCTAAGAAACTGGCTGAATGAACAGCATCCTTTTGCTGATTAAGTAACAGTACAACATCGCTGTGCTGTTTCTGTGGTCTGAACTTGCAGTGATTTTATGCACAACCCCATGTGCTGGCTCTGATCACCCCCTCACATCCTAAGGGATGAGGAAACAGCTCAGAATAGCCACCTAACTTGCCTAAAATCATGAAGTTGGTTATATGCTGGAGCTGGCATGCAAAAGCCATTTCATTGGATACCATCTCCTAGCTCTGGCCAACAGAAGACAGTGGTTAAAAAACCTAACTGAGTGCATGAAAACTAAGTGCCAGAAGCCACTGAGAGAAAGACTCTGGTTTAAAAGAAAGTAAGAACTATACTGCTGGAGTAAAATGAATACACTATTCTCCTCCTGCCTTCAAACTTTCCCAGCATCAGGGTCTTTTCAAATGAGTCAGTTCTTTGCATCAGGTGGCCAAAGTATGGGAGTTTCAGCTTCAGCATCAGTCCTTTCAATGAATATTCAGGACTGATTTCCTTTAGGATGGACTAGTTTACATACTATTCAAACTGGTCAAATAACGAATTTCATTTCCAAACTCAAAGGGGGAAAAAAAAAAGTTATTTCAAAGCATAGGGAACCATACGGCCAGGCCTGGCACTGTTCAAAAGAAAGCAAATGCTCAGGTAAAGCGACTCTTTGAACTACCATGTAGGTTTAACCACATTTTACATGATCGGTTAAGAGAACTTCTTACTGAAGGGTTACAAACAATCCTCAAACCCCTCTGAAACAAATGCATTCTTCAGACAGCTGTTCTGCAAAGCTGAAAGAGCTGCACGCAGGTTCCAGCAGGCATGCTTCAGCAGCTCAGAGCCTGATGGTTACTGTGTGAAGACACACCAGACAAGCCTTTATTCTTTTACTATCCCTTGTACTAGGCTTACCCAAAGCTTCCACTGCCAATACGCTGTAACATCTTAATTCAGAACCCCAAACTCTCAATACGCTGATTTCTTAGCTTAACATTTCCTATGATCGGGCCATACCTTTGATTTGGAAAAGAGCAAGTGGAGGCAAGCTCAAAGTAGTTGCTTGTGATTAATAAGTCACAAACCTGGCACTAGGCGTGCCCACAATGGCAAATGAAGTGATACGTATTTTTCAAAAACCACTAATGAGCATGTGAGAACGTGTAAACCTGCACAATTCTCATATTTCCCAAATGTTTAAATTACATCAGGATTGGATTTCTTTTTTGGTGAAGGGCAGAAATAAGGACTGCAAATGCTTTGTGCAGGAGGTGATGGGAGGTGACAAGTTATTTAGAGGGCTCCACATACCATTAATTTTTTTTAAATAAAAAAGCAGAGCCCCTAAGACACTGTGACACAGCATAAAACTGGAGACTCTCCAAATGGTGACAGTAATTGGCAGAATTCAAGTTTAGGAGAGACCGTCTATGGGAGATGGTGGGCTACCAGGGCAGAGGGATAAGTCACTGGATACCTGATTCACCATAGTATGTGACCTTAAGGTTAATAAGGCAAAAATTATAGAGGTGTGAAAGATTATTTAAACTCCACGGATGAAGTGAAGACTTTCTGAAGTCAAACAAGGACATGAGAAAAATCACAAGGGTATAAATGAAGGAAAAGTTGAAGTCTGTGTGTGTTAATAGCTCCATCATGTCCAGTTCTTTGTGACCCTGGGGACCATAGCCAGATATGTTCTTCCATCCATAGGAGTCTCCAGGCAAGAATACTGGAGTGGCTAGCCATTCCCTTCTCCCGGGGATCTTCCCAACCCAGGGATCAAACCCAGGTCTGCACTGCAAGCAGATTCTTTACCGTCTGAGCCACCAGGGAAGCCCATTGAAGTTAATAAATAAGATTAAGTCATTAAGTATGATAAATAAGATACTAGTACAAGATGACATACTAGACAACTGGAAACAAAATCTAGAAGAATGATTACTGAAAATGATATTCTATTAAACATTGCTTACAGGTATTTAATCAAGTTTATGTGCAATGTTTTCTCCTTCCATATTTATTCTGAGTATTTACTATGTGCCAGGCCCTGCTCTGGACTTTATGGATACAACTCTAAGCAGACAGAAATCCCTGTCTTGTGCACTCAGAGCCCAGGGGAGGCAGGTAAGTAACCAAAGTACATTCTTTCTCAATGTGTAACAAGCCTGCAGAGGGGAGAAAAGCATAAGAGAGAAAGTGGCTATGCGTTGTTCTTCTATATCAGGTTAGTCAGGGAAGACTGGACTGGTGAAGGGATGACATCCAAGGAGGGGGCACAGTGCAAGAAATGCAGGAGGGTGATCAGGGCACAGGAAACAGGAGAGAGGTCAATGTGGCCAGAGTGGGAAGTGTGTGTGTGTGTTTGGGGTGTTGGGGGAGCATAAAGGAGGAGGTGAAGAGGTAGGTTATAGGTTATGGAAGGCCTCAGAGGCCTCTGCAGGGTGGCTGAGTGGGCAAACTCTGGGGTCACTTACTCAAGTAAATTAGCAGTATGATTAAAAATAAGACTTAAATAGACCCTTAAGGACAGACACCCTCCCATATTTGTCTTCCATATGCACATAATTATTTCAAAGTAGTCACTTCCACTAGACCCTAGATAGCATACTAAAAAGCAGAGACATTACTTTGCCGACAAAGGACCATCTAATCAAAGCTACGGTTTTTTCAGTAGTCATGTATGAATGTGAGAGTTGGACTATAAAGAAAGCTGACAGCCAAAGAATTGATGCTTTTGAACTGTGGTGTTGGAGAAGACTCTTGAGAGTCCCTTGGAAATCCAACCAATCAATCCTAAAGGAAATCAGTCCTGAGTGTTCATTGGAAGGACTGATGTTGAAGCTGAAACTCCAATACTTTGGCCACCTGATGTGAAGAGCTGACTCGTTGAAAAAGACCCTGATGCTAGCAAAGATTGAAAGCAGGAGAAGGGGATGACAGAGGATGAGATGGCTGGATGGCATCACCGACTCGATGAACATGAGTTTGAGCAAGCTCTGGGAGTTGGTGATGGACAGGGAAGCCTGGTGTGCTGCAGTCCAGGCGGTTGCAAAGAGTCAGACACGACTGAGTGACTAAACTGAACTGAGTCACTTCCAATAAGAATTGTTGCTGCTCAGTCGCTCAGTCGTGTCCGACTCTTTGCAACTCCATGGACTGCAGCACACCTGGCTCCTCTGTCCTCCGCTCTCTTTCAGAGTTTTCTCAACTCACATCCATTGAGTCAGTGATGCTATCCAGCAATCTCATCCTCTCCTGGCCCCTTCTCCTTCTGCCATCAATCTTACCCAGCATCAGGGTCTTTTCCAATGACTCAGCTCTTTGCATCACACGGCCAAAGTATACTAGAGCTTCAGCATCATTCCTTCAGTGAAAATTCAGGGTTGGTTTCCTTGGTTTTCAAATGCCTTTAGAGCCTGCAGCCCAACAAGCCTCTTTTAAGGTGGCAAGTATTATCTGCCTCCCTCTCACCATTCAGGTTCCAGATCAAATGCCACCTTCTCTGAGAGACTTTCCTGAGCCTCCCAGAAGTATCAACATCACCACCACCCCAAATGCCTCCTCAAGCCTGTCCCTATCACATCACCTAGTTTGTATTATATGCCACCTGCATTTAGCTACAAGACATGAAGACAAGGACTTTATCTTGTTGGCTACTGTTTCCCCAAGCACCAGCCACATAGCATGTGTTTAAGAATTAAGTACTGAATGGATGAATGGAGGCAACTTTTGGAAGCATCTCCAAATTGCCTGGCATCAAGCCCAGAGAATAATATTTATATAATTGGGGTCAAAGCATGTTAAAGAATGAGAATGATTTTTCTTATGCAGAACATAAAACAGACTCATTTACGTAACACCTTCTGTACAACAGGCACTTGATAAACTTATTCTTCTTGTCCATTTTTTTTGACCTTTGGTCTAAGACCAATTATATATTATCCTAAAGGGGTGCTCCCAGAATAGTTCAAGCCATCATTTGGGAAATATATAGAGATCCAAGGGGAATACTTTGGAGAAGATGATTGTCCAGCACTTTGGCAGTAGTTTTTATAATTATTTAAAATATGCTTTGGACTTCCCTGGTGGTCCAGTGGTTAACAATCCATCTGCCAAATCAAGGGACACAGGTTCAATAACTGGTCCAAGAGAAGTTCATATGCCTTGGGGCAACTACTGAAGCCCGTGTGCCTAGAGGCTATGCTCTGAAACAAGAGAAGCCATCGCAGTGAGAAGCCTAAGCACTGTAACTAGAGAAAGCCCACGCACAGCAATGAAGACCCAGCACAGCCAAAAAGTTAATATAAAACACATATATGCTTCACTTCACAGCTTCACCAGAATATCCTTTCAATATTATGCAAGTCCCTAGCATAACTTTGTATACAATGTTAAGTTAAATACTGTCCTGCAAGACATCCTAGAATATGGTCTACTAAAGCCAGAAATCCAAGAATTAAATTGACTATTCCAAAAGACTGTTGATTCTACCATGAAAGGAGGTACTTCTGCATTTGGGAGTTTTACCATTTTCCAAATATTGATTTATGTGTTACAGTAACTATAATTCTGAAATAAGCAAAATTTTCAAATACTGTTCAGAATGACCATTTGTTTCCTTGCACCCAAGCACGGAAATTTTTCAGTACCCAGTATTATAAACTCTGACGTCTCCATAGCATGGCTAATAGTAACTCATTAAAAAAAAAAAAAAAAAAAAAAAAAAAGCTTTATTCTCTGTCATTTAATACCTCTACTTTTTTCTCTTGAAAAATAGAACATTTTCTTCTATATCTACATCACTAAAATAATTATGAATACCAGTAACTTTGGATTCACAATTACTTATTCAGTTGGGAATAAAAACAGAATGCATCTTTTTCTAGCAATGCCAGATATTTGAGAACCAAGAATTATTATTAATGAAAAGCTCTTTATTTACATTCTGAGAAGCTGAAGATTTACTGTAGATGTACAAATATATCACTGGCCAGCACAAATATATGTTCCTTGCTTTCAAAAAGAGCTGAAGAACTGTGAATAAGGGACAGGAGTATACTCGAAAGGACAAATAATTTATAAGTTTAGCCCCTTAGGGTAACTTCTACTATTAATACTTCTTCCAAACATTTATCAGCAAAGAGCCCTTTAAGTCAGAGCTGTCAAGTGAAATAAAGATCTCAGGTCAGACACCTTCATAAAGCACAAACTTTTTTGTTAACTGAAGTTCAGCTGATTTATAATGTTGTGTTAATTTCTGCTGTACAGCAAAGTGATTCAGTTTTACATATTTATATATGTGTGTGTGTGTGAAAGTGTTAGTCGCTCAGTGTCTCTTTGTGACTTTATGAACAGTAGCATGCCAGGTTCCTCTGACCATGGAATTCTCCAGGCCAGAATACTGGCATGGGTTGCCATTCCCTTCTCCAGGGGATCTTCCAAACCCAGGGATTGAATCCTGGGTCTCCTGCATTGGCAGATGGATACTTTACCATCTGAGCCACCAGTGAAGCCTGATCAAACTTCCAGGACAATCCCAACCCCAGTCTTCAGGTTCAAATGCTTCCCCTCATGTGAAAAGAAATGTTCCAAGTAAGTAATAAAAATTTCAAATTGCTGGGCTTCCCTGGTGACTCAGTGGTAAAGAATCTACCTGCCAATGCAGGAGACATGGGTCTGATCCCTGGATCCAGGAAGATCCCACATGCTGTGCAGCAATAAAGACCCAGGACAGTTGTAAATAAATATATTAAAAAAATTTTTTTCAAATTGCTGTAGTTGTTCACTTCTCTCTCTAACTGATGATTTCTGAAGCAAAAATAAACAGAAAGGAGGGCACCATCTAGTTAGGACTTGGCAATGTTGGGGGAGGTAGCGGGTGAGAAGGAGAAGCAAGTCAGTCACAACAATGCCCATCAACTGCTGTATAGCTTCTAAAACATTAGCACGTTATCCATTTTGAGAGGCTGGTGAAAGCACTGGTATTAGGAAACCGTGTCTGAATGTACTACCCACGATCACACACATGAAGGAAATAATGTTGCTGTTGTTAGTAAGTCATAGCCAACTCTTTGCGACCCCATGGACTGTAGCCCACCAGGCTCCTCTGTCCATGGGATTCTCCAGGCAAGAATACTGGAGTGGGTTGCCATGCCCTCCTCCACAGGATCTTCCCGACCCAGGGACTGAACCCGTGTCTCCTACTTGGCAGGCGGATTCTTTATCACTGAGCCACCTGGGAAGCCTCAAGGGCGTAACAGCGGTACAGAAAAAGGAATTGCTTTGTACTGTGCCCCAAGAACTCAACAGACCTAAGTCTTGGAAAGGCAGAGAATTCCAAAGCTAGGAGCCCTTAAATCAACATCCCCTCCCCTAAACTTGGGGGCAAATAGCACTGGATTCCTAGCTAATCCCTTCCCTGTGGTGCGTGGTAGAACAAACTCATCACTTGACAGCTAACTAGAGTTTCAACTACAGAGATTAAACGTAACGGATTCAAGACATTTCTTTCACACTTACATTCTTCTACCACCTGGCTACTGCCCACCCACACCCAAGTCTGGACAGATGTTAAAAGTTATTAATATCCACAGCTTATTCTCCAGGGCCAGGTCCTCTTATCCCCCTTTGATAAGCACCACTCCACTTTTGTAAGGAGGCCCAAGTACTAGGAACTCTGAAAGAAAAAGTATTAGGACCTAGATTGATTTTTAAAACCAAAGAACAAATGACCCTGAAATTAACATCTTCTTTCCTGACATCCAAAGTGCATTAGACGGTCTCCCTGCCAGGCTCTGTGCCATTCAGACAGTTTAACTGCTTGTCAAAGAACCCTCAGGCTGACCCAAGATCAAACGAACCTGTGAGCGCTAAGAGATCTGCCATGCTAACTCTGAAACAATACTTGCCCTCGACAGAATTAACTGGGACTCAGCTGTCATCCAATCTCCATAAAAGTGATTCTTTTCCCCATAGGGACATTTCATTTTGGCGCTAATCAATACTGCCAACCCCCTGGGCATACAACCCACTGTATTCATCCAGCCTCAAGATTTCTCTCTCCTTCATCACTCTGGTCCTCTCTACCTGCACCAGGCCCTGCTTTCCTCCCTTCTCCAAACCTATTAGGATCAAAACAAATGTTCTTCTCTAGGTTAATTTTGTACATGGCAAAGCAATAGTTTTTATCCAGAAAACACTACAGGGACTTCCCCAGTGGTCCAGTGGTTAAGAATCTGCCTGCCAACGCAGGGGACACAGGTTCGATCCCTGGTCCAGGAAGATTCCACAGGCCACGCGGCAACTAAGCCGGCGCTCCACAACATTTGAGCCCGAGTGCCATAGAGCCCACGCTCTGCAATAAGAGAAGCCACGGCAGTGAGAAGCCTAGGTACCACAACTGAAGAGTAGTCCCTCTCGCTGCAACTAGAGAAAGCCCTGGCACAGCTATGAAGACCCAGGACAGCCAAAAAATAAATACACATATAAATTATTCAAAATTTTTCAAATTAAAAAATAAAACACTACACGTGTCACAGGACATGAGCATATCTGTTATAAACTTGCAGGCACCTCTGATTTCAGTGGTTTAACTCACTTCATCAGGAGAGCAACCCTGAGTAGCAAAATGGTCATAGAAAACGCTCTGAGTCCCTACGAACGACCTCAGTCTGAAAGCTGATGGAAAACGGAGTGGGCAGGGGCAGCTGGGACCAGGTCAGATCCAGGGGCCTTTCTCCCTCTCCACACCGGCCCAGGACACAGCCCCTTCCCTCGTTAGGTGCAGCTGCCCCACTTGATCTGCTGCTCAGGGCGCTCCTTGTCCCTGTTCTTATTGCCAAGTTCTTGTAGGGCTGCAAGCACTTCAGCTTGCCTTCCCTCGCTGCCCCCAGTAAAGACAGTAGCTGGGTCCTCTTATGGTCTGTGTGGCTTTACTACCAACCATTACACTGCGAGCACAAGGTGTACAACCTGAGGGCAGCCACAGAGCATCCACAGGGTGATTGCAAGTGTGGTCCCTGGAGGTGTCCTGTCAATCCCTCATCAGCCACCAACTGGCTAAACCAACACCTGCACCCCTAAATGCAATCTAAGGCAGTGATTCTCAATCTTCAGAACACAGGAGTAAAAAACTTTTTTTTTTTTTTAAGCAAAAAGAAAGGGAAAAACAAAAGGCAAAAACAACAACAACAAAAGACAAAGAATAACTATCATTGGGTTAATTTTTTTTCTAGTAAAGGAGAATAAAAAGTCATCAACAGATTTTTATTATACACCCAAATCCAACCTGGAAACTATAATAAATCTATCTTTTCAACAACAACAACAAAACTATTTTTTTTCTTACTTTACCATCAAGAAGTGAAAGTCACTACATCGAGGACCTGGCTCTGGAAATAGTTATTTCACCCAGTCTCATATTCAGTCACGGTGAAGAGAGAAAACAACCTCTGCTTCAACTATCTTAGTTTCCAAAATATTCAATCCAGCACAGCACCGCCTTCCAAAAATGCATGGGACAAATCCTAGGCCTTAAAATGAGAAGAAAGTTGAAGTCCTCAGAGACAAGCAATGCTGTGTTAGTAACTGTTGTGTGATCAAATATCTGAGGCAAGAAAGATCTCCTCACTCACTAGCTGAACCACTGCTAGTCATGAAAAGAATTATTAGTTCAGTACCACCAAGAAATGACAAATTAGGTCAAAATGCTGGTTTAAAAATCTCTACTACGTATTTTCAACTGTTTCAAAAACCCCAAACATATCTGGACTTACTTGGTCTTAATAAAGAACAGCTGGGCAGCAAGACATTCTTTATTAGTTAAAACGAGGCCAAAAAAGTGGCAGAAAGTCTAAAACTGTGCACCTCCCCCCAAATTTGCTTCCAAAAGCTAAAGCTACTTAAGACTGAAATTTATAAAGCTAAAACCTTCTATTTTCCAGAGTTAACATGTAAATAATGGCTCAAATGCCTTTCTTTTTGAGAAAACCCCTTAGCAAATGCTTTGTGCCTCGACTTTCAACGGGAGAACTTAAGCCCAATAGAAATGTAGGTCACTTCTTCCCTTCACAACTCAGCGGTGTTTTATGAGTCATCTTTTGAAAGCAAGGGTTGAGGCGGGGGGGGGGGGGGGTAGAATCTAAGCAACAGATTTACATGGGAAATTATAACATTATAAACTTTTAATAAACAAAAAGCATGTTACTTACGATGTTCCCTGCTGAGAATTACTGTGAGTTTTTGAAGATGTATCATATTGTTCTGTGGAGGAGGGAAAAATGATCAGACGAGCACAATGACAAATGCATGAGATTGTTAGTTATAAATCCCCTCTTTTTTTTTTTTTCCTGCTATTTCCCCACCACCTTTTCACCTAAAAACACTTGGTACACTTAAATTTTGTCAACAGAGAGCTATTATAAAATAACATTTATGTTACATCTTGAGAGAGGGCTTGCTCAGAACTGGAAAACCCTGAGAGTGCTGCCCGGCCAGCCGACCCCACAGAAGACTCTCTTCGGGGTCCACTGACGGGGGCTCCTGTGGAAGCACCGTGACGCCACCCCACCTGGTTTGATGTCACACATCCATCAGCGATTTGCTAGCACTCTCTTTCACAGCCTCTGTCCTTGGCCGCCTGTGCTCCCACCTGGCCCCCCATCATTCAACACCCCCGATTCATTCGTTCAACTGCTGGTCACAAACTGCCTCTCACAGACACCAAGATGCTCAAGACATTTGCCCCTGTCCTCGATGAGTGTACAGCTGACCGAGGGACAGCAAACAGGAACAGCATCTACAGCCCTAGGCTGTGAGAGATCCGCACACAAACCCATCACCTAGATGAAACGTCCGGGAATCTAGAGATTCGTCACACCACTGGGCACGACGAAAGCAGGCAAATCAGAAAAGAAACGAAATTAGGTATGTGTGTTGCAAAGGATGGGTGAGATTTTTGACAGAAATGACTGCAGGCAAGAGGGAGATGAGGGTGAAGAAGGCCCTCAGGCAGAAGAGACGATGTGAGGGAAGGCAGGAAACGTGGGAGCAATTGAGATGGTGCAGATGAGAAAGGGGAAGGTTGGGGTGCAGAGTGTGTGGAGGGCAATGTGAGAGGCCCTGGGGAGGTCAGAGGGCTTCGAGTGCCATGATGGGACATTAATACTTTGAGACGCCACCAGGGCACGATACAGCCACCAGGCACGATACAACAATTTCTCAGAAAGAGTAACCTGCTGGTGCTACCTGACATAACCCAGAAAGGAACAGGAAATGTTAAGTGTAGAGATTGAAGAGCAGCTGGGAGACCGTGTCTGTGTCTGGAACTGACGCAGAAGCTGAGTGGCAACATGGGTGCCTTTCAGACAGCGGGCGGTACAGTAACCACGAATGACCCAGGAGACCCTTGAATAACTGCAGTTCAGGGCTTCATCCTCATGGGGGCAGCAGCTCTTACCTGGTATTTTTAGATTCTTTTCCCTTCTGGCTAGCAAATTAGGGCTGGGATTACAAATTAAAGTGGCTAAAGTCCACGCACAGGGGCTCCCACACAAACATCCTGACCAGGTCCTAAGCTCCACGAGGCTCTGGTAATCCTCAAGCAGCTGTGTTTTTTTTGAACATGTGGACATAAATCCTGGGACATACAGGGATGTATATATGGGATATACTTCAGTCTCTGTGTGCATGCATCCTAAGTCGCTTCAGTCATGTCTCAATCTTTGCAACCCCATGGACTGTAGCCCACCAGGCTCCTCTGTTCATGGGATTCTCCAGGCAAGAATACTGGAGTGGGTTGCTGTGCCTATCTTCAGGGGATCTTCCTGACCCAGGGATGGAACTCACATCTCTTTTGTCTCCTGCATTGGCAAGCGGGTTCTTTACCACTTCATTCTCTACAGACTCCAAAAGCCTAATTTTTCATGAAATTTGAATTTGCTTGTTGGGCATACTTTGAGAAACAGATGTCACACTTCACTTCTCTGAAAGCTATCATCTGCACATACTCCACTCCATCTTCAACCAGCACACAACCAGACTCCTCTTGGGTCCGACTAGCGCCCCTCTCTCACCCCTGCCCACATTCTCACAGGGGTAAACCAGCTTTTCCAGAACCAATAGACAGAACGGCAGCAGCATAAAAGACCCCAAGGTAATAAGCATCTGCTGAGCCCAGACCTATGGATGACCTGCCAGCATCTGAAAACTTCTCATCAGAGCAACAAGGACTCAGTCTACACTGTTCCACAGGCCTGGAGGCCCTCCACCCCTGGCGAAGTTCAACTGTATTGTGCTAAAAGGAGAAATCACACAGTTTAAAGGATCACAGGGTCTTTCTAAACCAGGAGGTAGCAATCATGCAAGCTGTGAGTGACTCAGTGGAAGGCATATAATATGCATGACTGGCAGCCCTAAAAGGTAGGGACGAATTGGGTGGAGGAGCAAGAAGGAGAGGGGTGCATAGCAGTCCTGTCCACAGCTGAGCTGTGCCACTTCACTTGTTATCAATTTTTGGATAGGCTGCCAAGAGGTTGAGAAACAAAGATTTCCCAATCTCCCCAATACCAGCCAAGATGGTCAGGTCCATATCTCTGCATTTGGGGGAAATTTAGGAGTTATTTACAAGGTCTTAGTATCTGTAGAGCAGGGAGAAGCAAACTTTTTCTGTAAAGGTCTGATGGTAACTATTTTAAACTTCGCTTGCTATATAGCGTGGGACATGATAATAAATGAATGAGCACGGGTGTGTCCTAATAAAACCTTCTTTACAAAAACTAGCTGCACAACAGATTTGACTCTTAGGCTATGCTGCTGCTGCTAAGTCGCTTCACTCGTGTCCGACTCTGTGTGACCCCATAGATGGCAGCCCACCAGGCTCCCCCGTCCCTGGGATTCTCCAGGCAAGAACACTGGAGTGGGTTGCCATTTCCTTCTCCAATGCAGGAAAGTGAAAAGTGAAAGTGAAGTTGCTCAGTCCTGTCCGACTCTTCATAACCCCTATTCTAGAGAAAGGCTATTCCATTTCTTATTTTTCCTCATCTCTTTTGTTCTCCTCAAATCCTTGCAATTGAAATAAGTGGATAATCAAGGGGAAAATATAAGTGAGGGAAAAGAATGAGATGGAGAGATCTGAAGAAGAGTTACCTTCATGGAATATCTATGAGCAACCTTCTCTCATACATTTAAACACACCACGCACCTTACTTTGGTCTCCCTAAGCCCTGTGAAGACCAATACGTCGTAACTTGGGCACTCACCATATGTTGATGAACTAAATGACTGGAAGTACATCAGTCATTTTTGTAAGGCTTGAAATGCCTTGGATATAGTTGGGAAACAAAGAATTTAGTGAACTAAAGGGTTACGGATGAAGAGAGAGGCTAGATCCAGTTACGGTTCTGTTTCCTCCTGAATTCTCCAGTATTTACAATCCATTTAAAAGAACCAGAAATGAATTATATGGCCAATACATACAGAAGGTCTAAAGAAGCTGTGTGTTCTCTTCCTCGTAGAAATTTCTTTTGTTTAAAATAAATACAAGAAACACAGAACATACTCCAATCTGTTTTTTTATACAATTCCTGGATAATTGTATATGCTTTTAGAGTCACTCTCGAGATATTTATCGTATGTCAGGTAATGTCAAATTATATTTTTTAGGTACTTTAGTAAGACACTTTCATTAACTCTTTACATTAATCTGAAATCCCACCTAGAGAACATAAAGCTGTTCTTTATGCCCTTCCTAGCTTTAACCTCATCTCTGCTGAGGTTAACCTCATCATTTTCCATGAATATTTTCTGTATTAAAACAATAAAAAACATGCTTTATTCTCCAATGCAATAATCAGTTCCACATATTTACTTACTTTGGTTTGGGACCGCAGAACTGATGTGCTGAGAATCCTAGAAAGAAAAATGAAAATTTCTAGTTAATAAAATATTAAGATTTGTAAATCCAAGGTTGTGCCACTGCTAAATCTGATAAATACTGATAAATCTAATTTTTACATGAAATGGGTTTTATTTCTTCTGCTGTTCCCTACAGCTCATTTTTCCTTCCAAAGTATAATGCTTTACCTTAAAATCAATAATGAATTACATTTTTTTAAGAAAAAAATTATCATTAGAAAATATGTTTAGTGGTAGATTAAAATCTCAATGACATCATGGAAAGGAATAATGATGTCAACAATATGCATGTATACCAGGCTGGACTGAACACAGATCTGAGGTGAGATTTCTATATTCTGAAGGCTATCCAAAAGTACAAAAACCAAAACCAAAACAAAGGGCAATGTTTTAAATATATTGTTCACAAATACTTCAACAGAATCTTGTAAGTCGGCAATTTACCTTGCTATTAAAACCACCACAAATGTAGCTGATCACATTAAACTTTTAAACAATACAGGAGGTATGACAAGTGTAAATGTGTGTCTGGATGTGCCTAAATTCTGAATTAGGGTGCAGACATGCCACCTCACTTTTTCCCCTGTACCTTTGGTGTTCCCCACTAAGGAAAAGACTCTAAAAAAAAAAAAAAAAAAAAATTTATTATAAAGTCTTGATTATTTTCATACTCTACAAAATCCTACACACATGTAAGACATTCCTATTGACATAATTGAAAAGTGAAGAAGCATTTGAAAGCACTTTAGGAGCTAAATTAATTGCAATGTTAACCTATTCTCTGAAGAGTTCAACAAATAGTACTTGATTAATCCAGCGCAGAGCAATACTTCAGGCCTTGTCACTGGTGTGGATGCAGTGCCTACTAGACTTGTAAGGAATTACCTTTGTGGGAAAAGGAAATTTGGAGGGCTCAGCTGTACTAGGCGTGTGTATTGCTGTCAAAGGAGGAGGCCATGAGTGGGTCATTTCCTGGAAAGAGATTTGGAACGGGAAGAAAAAGTAAATTATAAATAGAACATTTATTGCTACTTAAGTCAACTTTTTAAACAGAATGCACAGTGGAGTGATGGTAAATGGAAAGTAAAATCTTAAAAGTTATTTCAGTGACTTTAAAAAAAAAAAAAAAAACTCCTACTTGGTGGGCTCTGTTCAAAAGCTGAAGCTCTCCAACAAACAAAACTGAAAAGAGATCAGTTTGAAGAAGAAAAACAAGAGCATAGAACATGAATGGTCTGAACATTCTGAACAGCGTGAAGCATAAAAAACGGTAGTAGGTGTTACCAGCTTATGTAACTATGAACACTCAGTCCTGTCTCAATGCTTTCTTTCTCCCTCAGCGTCTTTATTGCATTTCCTGGAATTATTTAAGCTCAAAGGAAGAAGAACTTTCCTGTTTGACTTAAGCAAACAAGTAATTCAGGTCACTTGTTCCACTTGGGAGGGTTTTAATGGATTTGACCCTTCCCTGGTACACATTATTAGGACATAAGAACTTTTGCAGAGAAGGCCTTAAAAAGCCACTGGCCCTTTCCATTAACAGAAGTTTCATTTCTATTCACTTTTTACATGGAAGCAAGATTTCTTTCACAAATTAATATGTTTCTCTTGACATGAGTCCTGTTTTTCTAAGCTCATTCACTTGCTAAAAAACCAGTGGGTCTGTGACAACCTAGAGGCATGGGATGGGGTGGGTGGGAGGGGGGTTAAGGAGGGAGGGGATATATGTACACCTATGGCTGATCCACGCTGTTGTACGGCAGAAACCAACACAACACTGTAAAGCAATTATCCTCCAATTAAAAATAATTTTTTTTAAGTGAGAAACAAAATGTCAGATGAAAGGTGTCTAATTCCAAGTATGTACACACAACACACATGCATGCACACACTTTGTCCAAGAGTTCAAATGGCCACTGGAGATTATCACCAGACCTTTCCTTTCACAGCTGAGAAAAACAAGGTCTAAAATGTCAGGGGCAGGTCTCCCAGGAAGCTGAGAGCTGCGAGTGCAGGGAACAGCCCCTCCATGTTCGAGTCTGAGTCTAAGAAAGAATCCCATCCCCGCATGGGTCAGACCTGCCAGGGAAACTGGCTGAAGGTCTGGCAGGCAACCCTCCGCTAGTAGGCTGGGGCCCCCAGACGACGCTGTGTTGCCTCACTGTACAAGGCACTGTGCTTTTACCCCAACCTCTCTATCCCCCGCAGAAATGCCATCTGATCCTGTGACACCTGGAGATGGAGCTGGAGGCAAATACAGCCCCGTTGCCCACCTCCACCCATATCCTCCGCACCAGTCCCTGCAGCCGCCCTCAGGCTGTAGAGGCCAGAACAGACATAAACGAGCTGGCACAGTGACAAGCAAAGTAACCGATGCTGGCTTGAGTAATTTTTGTTAAAGGTGATATCATGCCCTCACTCACTCGACTAACCATTGTTCAGTACAAAAGAGGAAATCTATACCAAAATAGAATGGAAAGAGTAACATAACAGCTCTGGAGTCAGAGTCCCAGAATGGATCTTAACTCTTGACTCTGCTGCTCAGGTTAGCCTGAGGGGTTTGCGTGCCCCAAGCCTCAGTTCTCAGGAAGAGGCAGGCGAAGATCATTTCTTCTCTTTTTTCCAAAGTATAAAGTGCTGGATGGACGGACTTTCCTGGTGGTTCAGACTCCGTGCTCTCATGAAACTCTGCTCAATGCTATGTGGCAGTCTGGATGCGTGGGGAGTTTAAGGAAGAATGCTGCTGCTACTGCTGAAGTCGCTTCAGTCGCGTCCGACTCTGTGCGACCCCACAGACGGCAGCCCATCAGGCTCCCCCGTCCCTGGGATTCTCCAGGCAAGAATACTGGGGTGGGTTGCCATTTCCTTCTCCAGTGCATGAAAGTGAAAAGTGAAAGTCAAGTCGCTCAGTCATGTCCAACTCTGTGCGACCCCATGGACTGCAGCCTACCAGGCTCCTCCGTCCATGGGATTTTCCAGGCGAGAATACTGGAGTGGGGTGCCGTTGCCTTCTCCGTAAGGGAGAATGGATCCATGTATATGTATGGTTGTGTCCCTTTGCTGTCCAACTAAAACTATCACAACATTGATAACTGGCTATACCCCAACACTAAATAAAAAAGTTTAAAAAAAATGTACCATAAAAAGAAAAAGAAGACTCTGCTTTCACAGTAGGGGGCACAGGTTTGATCCCTGGTTGGGAAACTAAGATTCCCCCAAGCTGTGTGGCCAGAGACAAACAAGAAAACCATAAACCAAAGAAACAAAAATAAAGTGCTGGAATATATGATCAGAGAAAGCAATTAAAAGCACTACATCTTTTAATTAAAAGCCTAGATTTTAAAGAATTTCAATACTGCACCAGAGTTTCCTGCTGTTTTATTTATACGACTATAGTCTAAGGTGTGGGACTATAACAATGGTTACAATGTAAGAACATGTAATAACTGAGGCGTCTGAGAGTATCACCCTTCCGTCTTCCAAGAATTTCTTTAGAATGCCAACAGTGTCTGTGACTTTTAGTCACCAGTGATTCCCAAGAAATGTCCATTGTCTTCTCAGAGCCTAAGGCTGCTCCCAACTATTAAATCAGGCAGTTGGAAAAGTGCATAAACTCTTCCAGGCCCTAAGTGGTTTGATGGGAGTGTGAAAAGAATTTATATAGTTCCCTAAACGCTGAGCTTACTTAGGCCTTGGGAGGATTGGAGCCCTAAGGACAGGCGGCTGCCCAGAATCGCGGGGCCCTGAATTAACCCCCTGCTTCACCAATGGCTTATCACGTGAACGGGGGTGAGTCACTGAGCACCTGCTTCGCTCCCACCTTCCAGGTGCCCTTGCTGCTATCTCCCCCCACCCTGCACCCTGTTCATTTTGCTCCAGACTCAGCGCTCCTCTAATTCGCCAACCTGCTCCCGCCTCAAGGCTTTTGCCGTCTTTCCTCTGCTTTCTCGTCCATTCACTTGCCTGCTATAAGACTCACAGCACTTACCAACAGCTGACACGTACATATTTATCTTCCCCCACCGTGATCTTCACGAGAGGAAAGGACTCCTATTCCTATAGCATTTATTCTAGTGCTGAGAGAAGTGTGTGTGTCTTCACGGATACTTGCTGAATAAATGAATGAGTGAACAAATCATGGTGCTACCACTCACTGGACCAGTGTCCCTGGAAGGTGGCACTGAGATAATGTAAAAAAAACACTGCAGAAACTTCCCCAAAAGGCTCTCCAGGCTGTGGCACTGGAAGTGGAAAACCTGAGTCGTTTCACATGCCCACTGAGTGCACCATCCCCGTCTGGACCCTTGTTGATAACCAACCCCCAGTTTCTGATAGAGTCTGTGTGCTATTTTCTCACCCTGCCATCTGCTCGAGTCATAGGCCACCACGGCCCCTTCAGTAAAGGCTTCCACTCTTAGTATCTCCACCAGAGAACCCAACAATATTGGGGACTAGTTTCTATTCCCCGTCAGGAAGATCTTTGTTAGGATTCCTGGCAGTCTTTGTAATTACTGGTAAGAGATAAGAACAGGAACCACAAGGCAGAGGGAAGTTATCTGCATGGACGACAAAGAGGGAGAGCTGCATTTGGCCCTGGAGTCATCTACTATCTGCCAGCCTGGGGCCTCCGCTTTCCTCATGAGGAAACCGAAGTCCAGGAGGAGTTCAGGAGGGACTTAACGGAGGCCACGACAGAAGAGAAGAGGCCATCCACGCCCCTCTTCAACCAGCATATCCTGCGATTTGCTTTCTCTATTATGATCTCCAAATGAACACACTCACCCATGGCTTGCATTAACCACCTACTTTCAAGGATTTCCAGGTAAGCAAGAACCCATTAACATGATGTTGGCAGAGAGGCGAAGGAGGATGGACAAGTTTATTAAATCTAAAGTGCCTGCCTGATGGTCTAATACCATCATCACCTGACATAAAGGACTCGACAAGTCATATAGCACGTCAGACCACAGAAGAAGCGTCTGACACATGCAGGAGATAAATCATCAGTATTGTTGCATTTACTTTTGAAACAACCATGGAACAGATCACACACAATTTCAGAGAAAATGCTAAGGTCATATTTTACAACTAAGACATTTATTACTTTTATGACTCATCAAAGAATTTCAAAAATACCAGAGGGGAAAGGATAGAACAAAAGCCCAATCAAGAGTGCTTATTCGTACTTATTTGCTGATTGGCAAAAAAATTCTCATTTTCAGACAGTACAAAGTATGTTTCCTTAGAGGTATTTCTTAGAAAATTCTAACTATGAAAGTAGGGGACCAAAGACGGTAAAACAAAACTAATGGAACTGTCTCCCAAACATTTGGCTAGATACCACATTTGTCAAAAATTGTACCAACGAGAAGGTAACCTATATACTTAATTACTGGTTTCAGCACCAACTCAATACTTTACAATGAAAAATTAAGCCAAAAATAACTGGGTAAACATATATTTTGAGGAAAAAAGGATACTGCTGCTACTGCTAAGTCACTTCAGTCGTGTCCGACTCTGTGTGACCCCATAGACACATAGAATCCCCCGTCCCTGGGATTCTCCAGGCAAGAACACTGGAGTGGGTTGCCATGTCCTTCTCCAATGCAGGAAAGTGAAAAGTGAAAGTGACGTCGCTCAGTCATATCTGACCCTCAGCGACCTCATGGACTGCAGCCTTCCAGGCTCCTTTGTCTGTAGGATTTTCCAGGCAGGAGTACTACATATATTTTGAGGAAAAAAGGATACAGTAGAGGTAAAAATTAATGGGTACAAGTGTCACTTTTCTTCTACTTAAAAAAGAAACCAACCAAAAAGCAGTAAAAGAGTATCACTAAAAGTTACATGGAAGAAAATTAAAAGCCGGAGAGGAGGAATGAGAAATAAACAAACAAAACTCTCAGTTATTACAGCTACTGTATTTGAGCATTAAATTTAGCTCTAAATTTCCTGGAAATTAAAGCCAAAATGGGAAACATAACAGTTTATATAATTCTCTGATAAAAAGAAAGCATGCTGGTTCGTGAGGAGAATTTTTTCTTTTTTCCTGGAGCTGAATTTTAGAAGGAATTGGTCATCCGTGTGCAAGGAAAACTGAACAAATGGATAATGGCTTCAATGATGTATTTGCAGAGGCAGCACAAATGTTCCTGGCATGGTCTCAATCAACAAGAGTGAAAAATAACCCTTTCAAGGGAGGTCTAAAGATGTCCACGTACTTTCTGTTTTTCTTTTTATCCCTTTAAAAAATTCATGGTCGCATTGAAGATGGACCCGCACCAATGAGGTGTCTCCTATAAAACACCAAGAGGTGAAAACCAAGCACTCCTTAACCCAGGGCGCCTCCCACTGCAGCAACACAGGGAGTCTCCTCTCTGCCGGGGGGGCTGTTGGTGAGTGATTCTCTGGAGTCTTCTATCAGAAAAGACTGAGAGAGAGGTCAATAAAACTCTGGTCCAAATGTCATAGAGTTTGTAGAGTTCATTTCAATTAAAATCTGTCAGAGACTCTGATGGTTTCCTAAGACTCCCTTTGTTATTATTCTGATTCATTTGCTTTGGGAGGTATGATAGGGAGGAGGCAAACTGTTTAAAGGAGTTCAGAATATCAACTGTTCATTCAAGTCAAAGAAAATGAATATATGTCTGGCTACTTAAGTGTGTCTTCAAGCGAGAAATAATTATCAACTCACCTTCAGAATCTCTTCAACACAATGGACTTCATTGGAGTAGGTCTGCTGTAAGGGAAAAGCAAGAAAAAGTTAGCAAACAAAGATTAGCACACAAACAAAAAACAATTAGAGTGCTGGTATTAGTGAATGCTATTAGTACTTACAGCAACACTTCTTAAGGAGAATCACCCCAGGGCCCCCCTTTTATTACTGCTAATAGCTAAGTATGAGAAACTTCACATTCTAGATGAAATAAAACCAGAGAGATAAACCTGACCTCATTGTGAAAGAAAGGGTTCTGCTGGAGACAAAGACAGATGAATTGTGACCTGCAGGTCAAGAGCTTCTGATGGAACATGTGTATATCAAAGAAAATGAGTACATTAGTTAATCTAGGGGAATAATAGATATAACAAGAGTGGAGGCAGAAAGGGAAAACCTGTAATTTTCCTGCTTTGCAGCAACATCTGTCCAGTGAGGCAAGTTACACGAACACAAAGATGGCGATCATCCTGAACGTCTTACTGAGCCCACAGTAAGGCAGTCAGACTCCAACCAAGCATAGGTTTTAGGGTGACAGTCTAACCTGCCAAAAATAAGTCTTAAAGTTGGATGTCTCTAGCCCTACTTGAAGTCAGCATTTTCAACTGTACACACACACACAATATTGCCCCAGAGACAGACCCTAAGAAGAGAGATTACCTGGCTTCTTAGAGGAAAGACCCTCTTGCTTACTCCCAGGTAAACAGATGACAGCTGCTGTTGCTAGTATCACAGACGCAGTGTCTAGGAAATGCCACTTTCCAGTCTTTATAAAGTGCAAGACAATGGAAGAGTGAAATCTTTTAAAAAGAAAAAAAAATACTTTTTCCTTAACTCGAGACACGGAACAAATTCCCTGACTTCATGGTTTTCAAATGGAAGAGCAACTTTCTGTGTCAACCGATGAGCCAAGTGCCCTGGGCAAATCCTCCTATACAAGCCCCCACACCCCAACCCAGCAATACACACACTCTTACTGCCCCTCTGGAGCAGAAAGTGCTGCTCTGCCCAGTCAGTTGGTCCAAGGTTTGCCTCACAGCCAGAGTGTAGATGGAAAATGGTTCTTTTCAGGGCTCTCATTTCTCATTCAAGTGTAATTTAATACGGCACTGGTCGACAATTCCTGATCTGGGGTTTACTAATCCACCATCTTCCTCATTCCTGTTTCCTTAAGGAAAAGGAAAAGTGCATACAGCATTCACACTGTCCTGGAATTGAATCTAGTGGACATGTCAAATTTCAAATGCAATTTGACCTGCCTGGGTCTGGTTTTAAAACATGTAAATTTCACAGAGACAGTTTTATTGAAACGTTTATAATTTGTTATTTTTGAGATAGGGGTCTGAAAGTTAGGAGATACGGTCAGAGTCCAGCGTATCCCCTTTCTCTGCTGGCCCAACTGGACCTGCCCTTAGGCACTGTGCATGTTAACAAGAGGACTTGCTTATCCAGTCTTCATTTTTCAAGACTATTAAGGAATGTCTAAAAACTGGACCAAATATTACAGCACAAACGTCAGAAACAAATGAATGCTGTTGTGACCTGAGGGTAACATGCAATTATATCCTATGGTTTTAATTTTTCACATGTGTCATTAGGAACAATAACAATTAGGAATTGAAGTGAAATCAACAGAACAAAGCAGAGGACTACTGACTCTGGTTAAATAGTTGCCGCCATCCTTTCTGTTACTGGAATGAGAATTCAATTATAATATCTGGCAGGACTTTGCTGACAGTCCAGTGCTTAAGAATCTGCCTGAAAATGCAGGGGACACGGGCTCGATCCCTGGTCTGGGAATATCCCATATGCTGTGGGGCAACTGAGTCCATTCACCACAACTGCTGAGCCCACTCGCCCTAGAGCCCACGCTCTGCAACAAGAGAATCCTGGGGATCACAATTAAAGAGATGCCCCTGCTCATGGGGGCCAGACAAACTCAAGAAAATCCACTTGCAGCAACAAAGACCAAGCACATCCAAAAATAAGAAAGGAAAATAAATTAAATATCTGGCAATCAGTGGGGAGGCAGCTGCTGGAAGGATGGGGTGGGAGGTTGGAGTTAGCAGGTGCAAACTATTATATACAGAACGGATAAGCAACAAGGTCCTACTATATATATATAGCAGAGACAACTATATTCAATATCCTATGATGAACCATAAGGGAAAAGAATTTAAAAAAGAAAACGTGTGTGTGTGTGTGTGTGTGTATAACTCAGTCACTCTGCTGTACAGCAGAAATTAACACAACACTGTAAATCGACTATATTTCAATTTTTTAAATATTAATTAAAAAAATGGCAATCAATGAAATAGTGAAGCACAGCTGGAATGAGGGCAGAAAACAATTGCCCCCTGCTTCGAACAGAATGGGGTCAGGAAGCGACCATGTCAGAAGACTAAAAGGCTTTCTGATCTTTGTAATATTACTCAAGCCATCAACCCTTAGCCAAGATGTTTGATGTCACTAAAAGATTTGTTTTTTCCTAAAAATTTTATTACATGAGATGAGCCAGAATTGAAGAAATTTTTTCTATGGATTATTGTTTATTGGTGTCAGAGTAAGATAAATAGTGCTGAATAGTCACCATTTAACCTGCTTAAAATTCTAACTAAAGCCTAAGATTCAAGCATGAATTGGTTAACGTACTGTAAATTCTCATATCGGGTCCATTATGAAAGTGGGGTTATATTAAAAGGGTGCCAGAATTCTATTCCAAATACATGAGGAGATACCATATTTAAAGATCTCCAAGAAGCACTGTTTACAATGGCAAATAACTGGAAAGGATCAAATGCCCAAGAACAGGAGTCTAACTAAAGATTTTCACAGGGCTCCCATATAGCAGTATGTTATAAATAAAATGGACATCAATATACATAAAATGATGTAAATGCATGTGCTGGCATGGAAAGATGCTCAAGATATTTTCAACTTTTTCTTTAGAAAGAATTTCACACTCATAGAGAAAATAACAAAGACAGTAGAGGAAATTCCCAGAAACCCTTCACTTGGATTCTCCAAATGCTGGCATTCTACCACACTCACTTTATATTTTTCTCTCCCCCCTTCCCCACATCTACACTGAGCCATTCAAGAGTGCGAGACAGTGAGAGGTAATGCCCCTTTATCTCTAAATACTGTTGTGTGTACCAAGGTGTGTTTTAAAGCTTTATTTAAAGAGGGTTGTATTAAAAAAAAAAAGAAATAAGGGTAAAAAAAAAAAATAATAAAGAGGGTTGGTTACAAGATCGTCTGTATAGTGTGAGTCCATTTTATTAATATGCTCCATCTACCCGAGATGGTATGTCCACTCTTCCCTGACCCAAATTCAAGTCTCTTAAACTAGAGTACAGTAGGTATTTCAGCTGCGCTTGCAAAGAAAGATCCATACGGACAGGCTGCCTTGTTTTTAAAAAGTACAATTTGGCACCTCCAAGTCTGCCACTGGAAGGAGAATTTCCAAAAAGGGAGGGGTGCTTCAACAAAGCATTATGGCTTAATCCCCTTCCTTGAAATCCACTTTGCCCACAGCTATCCAGCTGAGTCCTGCCACCCCTGCTCAGAGAAGCCAGGCTCTCCCTTTAACACTGGGGCCAAAGAGTAAACAAGCAACCTCTCTAAAGCACGGCCAAGTTCAGGCTGGACATCTTTAGGTAAGATTTCCTCAAAGAACAAGAGGTGATTAAAAAGCAACAACAATAAAATTGATGCTAACTGCATGAATGCAGAAGCTCTGGTTTGTGCGTTCTTTCCTGTCTACTTTTCCTTCTATGGCAGGAATACTGACTTAGATCACACGGCAGTCTTCCACCCTTAATATCTAGGTTCCTAGAGAAGACCAACTTAGCTACTCTATACATCTCTGTGTTTGCGTGTGTTAAGTTGCTTCAGTCGGGTCTGACTCTTTGTGACTCTGTGGACTATAGCCTGCCAGGCTCCTCTGTCCATGGGATTCTCCAAGCAAGGAGTGGGTTGCTATGCCCTCCTCCATGGGATCTTCCTGACCCAGAGGTAGAACCTGGGTTTCTTAGGTCTCCCCACTCTTGCAGGTGGATTATTTACCACTAGCACCACCTGGAAAGCCCCCACACATCTGGGGGTCCTGTATATACATAGACAGATCTCCCGATGGAGCCCTCACTTTCCCAGGGAGTATGGCCTTAACACAGGAACCAAAATCCTACCCAACTTAAAAAACGGTATCTACTTACTGAATACACATTGTACTTGTTATTGCATTTAACTCATATTATATTATTTCATAACATGTTATAGAAATATGGAAAATCCCAAACGAACTTTTTGGCCAACCCAATATTATTTCCTCCATTTGACATGATTTGTTATAAGATGCACCATCATTAGCTTGGCAGGGGAAAAAGTTAAGACACGAAATGTACTCATCAACTGTAGATACATTCCTTATTAGATGCTGAAAAATGAAATAAAAATCTGAGGGAATTCTGTATAATACTCTTAATTCTTACATCAATCTTGTGGTATTACCCCACTTTTAAAAATGAACACTAAATTCTAAAGAAACTAACTTACATGTCCAGGGTCACACAGTGCACTCAAGTGACTGAGCCTGCTTTCCTAATATTGCTACAAGACTGTCCCCAAAACCTCAACTTCAGGCCAGACACAAATATACCAGTATTTAAGGAGAGGGGGATATGATCCCAGTTGTTGTATGCAAAACCAAAACCATTTTTCAAAGAGTACTGTTTCCCTTGGGCGTGTGCAAAGAAGTGGGTAATCAGCCTTAACTGCCTCTTACTACTGGGGGTACTTTAGACCAGCAAAAGCAGTGATGCTGGCCTCGGTCTGATTTCTCACTCCTCCTGGAATGACATTGTGTAATCCTAAGGAAATGCACTGATACCAAAATAAAAGATGTCTGTAAATGTCCCCTAAGCATGACACAGTTTGTTTTAATAAGCTGAAAAGAGGCAGATGGAAGAAATATACCTCACCGCTGAGACCACGGGGCTCTGGCAATATTGTGTTTTAAGTCTCTCAAGTTTCAACAGAGCAGCACTTTTTTAAACAATGCTGTTCTCAAAAAAGGCTTAGTTATCACTAACCAGAACTGCAGGGAGCACAGAGGCAGCATGCTGATGAAGGCGGCCAAGAGATCTTGGATCCTAGTTCTGGCTCCGCTGAGGATCGGGTCTTGCGATGCTGGCTAAGGTTCAACTTCTCTGGAACTATCTCCTCGTGGCAATGAAGGGATAATATTACCAATCCTAACCACTTTGCAGGGTTGGTATGAAGGTCAAATGTGAAACTTTAAAAACTCTCAGGAGGCACTGATACATGAAATCAACACACAGGGCCAACATTATCAAGGCGGTCTTCACTGGCATGACAGCTTTTAAAGAAACCCCAATGGTTCTCTGTCTGTGTATGTTTTAGAAGATTAAACAAAAGCTCATGCTATTTTTCTTCAAACACAGTGGGTTGATCAAAAAGTTCATTCGGGTTTTCCCTAAGAGCTTATGGAAAACTCGAATGAGCTCTTTGGCCAGCTTAACATGTCACCCCTCAGCCTGTGGTTCACTCTATGGCATCTATATGCTGCTCGTGCACGTGCGCTCAGTCGTGTCCGACTCTTTCCAGCCCCATGGACTGTAGCCCGCCAGGCTCCTCTGCCCGTGGGATTCTCCAGGCAAGAAGACTGGAGAATCTCCACCTCCTCCTCCAGGCGATCTTCCCGACCCAGGGATTGAACCCACGTCTCCTGTGTCTTCTGCATTGGCAGGTGGCTTCTTTACCACTGGAGTTCACCTAGCTCCAACTAACTAGCTAAGTCACACTCCTCCTGCCCCTGTGGGACCCCTTTCCCTCTCCCACCTGTGTCGGGATGAGTCCTACTCAGAGTCTGAGTTGCAGATTAAGAACCACCTTTTGGGAAGCACTCCTTGATTCCCTCACTCCTGAAACGGAGCGAGTGTGCCCATGGCTGTGTGTACTTTTCCTGCCAAAGCTCCCCCCATCCCACCATCTCTGCTTCTTCTAGATCACCAGTTCCAGGACTGCAGGGGCCAGGTCTGCCTTCTGAATCACCAGTCACACACTGCCTGCCGCATAGAGGCCGCCAATCAACATTTGCCGTTGTGGTTTTCAGCCTCTGGACTCAGAATATGAAAACAGATGTCCAATTTGTAGAGCTTTAGAGACTTTCTAAATACTGTAGCTTCTCTGAATAATAAGCCAACATCTTAACAAACAAACTACACAGAAGTAAACATACCAGAGACAGAAAGGAAACTGTTTTTCATTGTTTTCTCCTTCCACACATTAAGATTACTCTTAGAAACTATTTTTCACATATCAGATTGGCAAGACAAAAAACGAAAGAACTGACAATACTCTGTCTATGAGACAGAGGTGGGGAAGCAGGCACTCAAATTCCAGGGCTGGTGGGAGGGTAACACAGCACAATCTCTGAAGACAGCAGTTTGGCAAGAGTCACCAAATTCTCATTTCCCATACTCTGACCCAGCAATTTGAGCTCAAGCACTAACTCCTAAGTGCACAAAAAGATATGTGCACAAAGTTATTCATTTCAGCCTAGTTTGCAAATAGTTAAGGTACTAAAAAAAAAAAATCTAAATGTCCATCTCTAGGTAGTTGGCTAAGAAAACTGTGTTACATGCCCCCTACACAGAAATACCATGCAACCACAACAAAGGATGAGGGCGCTCTTCATGCACTGAGCTGGGTCATCTCTAAGACATATTGAGGGGGAAGGGGAAGGCGCAGGTGCAGCATCTGCCAGGATTTGAATACATGAAAAGGTGATGTCAGAAGAGAACATATATGTCAAGTTACTTATGATCCATAAAATACCACTGGGAATAACACAAGAAGCCTTTAACATCAACTACTTCTAGAAAGGAAAATTAACTTGCGAGAGGGCTAGCGTAATGGGAAGATTTTCATTGTATACCTTTTTACTGTCTTAAAATTAATTAATTTATTTTTATTTTTGGCCATGCAGCATATGGAATCTTAGTTCCCCAAACAGGAATCAAACTTTTGCCCCCTGCCTTGGAAGCACAGAGTCTTAACCACTGGACCACAGGGGAAGTCTGTTTTTTTCACTTTTTCAATTCTGCATTAAGATATATATCATGTTTTCAGAAATAAAAACACAAAAATAAGATTGAGATTCTTTTTTTAAAATATAGGAATAAAACATTTTTTTCTCAAAAGTACAGCCCAAGGTTTCTGCCACATGTGTGCTTACTCTCTATTAGCCTTCCTCTATGTACCGAATATGGAGAAGGCAATGGCACCCCACTCCAGCAGTCTTGCCTGGAGAATCTCATGGACGGAGGAGCCTGGTGGGCCGCAGTCCATGGGGTCGCTAAGAGTCGGACAAGACTCAGCGACTTCACTTTCACTTTTCATTTTCATGCATTGGAGAAGGAAATGGCAACCCACTCCAGTGTTCTTGCCTGGAGAATCCCAGGGATGGGGGAGCCTTGTGGGCTGCTGTCTATGGGGTCACACAGACATGGGGACCCCATATGGTGGACACGACTGAAGTGACTTAGCAGCAGCAGCAGCAGCAGCAGCAGCATGTACCGAATAACTTGCCTTCTCCCAAACACACATCTCTATGAATCTGTCCACAGCTTCCTCCCTGGTGCTCGGGGATTGCCCCATGTAACACTCAGCACACAGAACTGTTCCTGGATTTACTGTCAGCTTTCCTGTGAGGTGCTCCTGGGGAAACCTAGGACTTGGTGTCCCGCCCAGCATTTGCTGGCTACTTCACTCTTGCTTCCCAAATGAGACGATTGCAAAGTCCTTGAAAGAGACATATCTGGGGGGTGGAGGTGGCCTCTCTTTTAATCAGTCATGCTTATTACATACCAGGCAGATTCACATGACGTAGACAAAGCCTTACAGGATTGTTGTCGGGACAAAATAAGACAATGCACGTTAAAGCTAACACCACACAAATAAACCTGAGCATTTATCATGAAGATGCCACGATCAGCATTTCCCAGAGATGGATTAGAAGAGGAAACCAAAAGGCCTGCCTGAGCAAGGTTCTGACATAAAATTCATTTTATTCTGTGAATACAAAGTAAATTACCTACATAGCTAGGGCCATTCCAAGAACCTGCTCATACCACTGGGGTGTGCCTACTCGGGCTGGAAAACGTACAAGGCTGAGCAGTATTATTTCTTCAGAAGTGTCATGCCCTTCGGGGATCTATCTAAACGCCGACTTCCACACCCAGTATTCCAGCTAAGAATTTTTTTAAGTCCCTGGACAGATTTATGGAAACACTTACAGTACAAAGATGGAGAAGGAAATGGAAACCCACTCCAGTATTCTTGCCTGGGAAATCCCATGGGCAGAGGAGACTGCAGTCCATGGGGTCATTAAGAGTGGACACGACAGAGCGTGAGCATGATAGCACAAAGAGGGAAAAAGGGAAACTGTGGGTTGTTAACATGGAGGGAAGGATAAAGGATTAGAAAACAGAGAACAAGATACCCTTCACAGTTTTCCTAAAGATGAGTAGTTCAGTTCAGTTGCTCAGTCGTGTCTGACTCTTTGAGACCCCATGAATTGCAGCACGCCAGGCCTCCCTGTCCATCACCAACTCCTGGAGTTCACCCAGACTCACATCCATCAAGTCGCTGATGCCATCCAGCCATCTCATCCTCTGTCGTCCCCTTCTCCTCCTGCCCCCAACCCCTCCCAGCATCAGAGTCTTTTCCAATGAGTCAACTCTTTGCATGAGGTGGCCAAAGTACTTGAGTTTCAGCTTCAGCATCATTCCTTCCAAAGAAATCCCAGGACTGATCTCCTTTAGGATGGACTGGTTGGATCTCCTTGCAGTCCAAGGGACTCTCAAGAGTCTTTTCCAACACCACACTTCAAAAGCATCAATTCTTTGGCGCTCAGCTTTCTTCACAGTCCAACTCTCACATCCATACACGACTACTGGAAAAACCATAGCCTTGACTAGATGGACCTTTGTTGACAAAGTAATGTCTCTGCTTTTGAATATGCTATCTAGGTTGGTCATAACTTTCCTTCCAAGGAGTAAGCGTCTTTTAATTTCATGGCTGCAATCACCATCTGCAGTGATTTTGGAGCCCCCAAAAATAAAGTCTGACACTGTTTCCACTGTTTCCCCATCTATTTCCCATGAAGTGATGGGACCAGATGCCATGATCTTAGTTTTCTGAATGCTGAGCTTTAAACCAACTTTTTCACTCTCCTCTTTCACTTTCATCAAGATGAAAAGTAGTATAATGCAAATTAATTTTGACATCAAACTCTTCCTTTAAAAAATGAAACACCCTCCATCTCTACCCAAATATTTTCAAACAGCAGCAAGGGTCAGAGTAGTATTTTTCTTAAAAAGGTGATTAAGTGGCAATATGTAACAAAGAATTACTCACATGTTCCCTGGAAGCCTACTCTGTAATGTCAAACTGGTCTGCTAGGTGTGGAGGATACCACAATTAATGTTACGCTAACTGCAGATATCGCTATCGTTCTCCAAGTAAATGTTTCAAGGAGAAAAAGAAAGACTGATGAAGGACAAGATTATGTTCAATGAAGAGGAATCTACAGGTCACCTACAGCTATCATCCAACAAAAATTTACTGTGGAAAGCCCAAGCAATCCTACTCACATTGGAAGATCTAGGAAGGGGGCAGCAGTGTGGAAACCGGGGTGTCACAAACACTGGTTGCCCATCCCTGGCAGTTCCTTCGCCTTGACTTGGCATCTGCCTTCAACTCCGACGGTAACCCAGGCTGTTCTGTCTCCCCCCAAACTGATTTCCCACGGGCAGTGGATGCATACTCAGCCACATCTAACTCTTTGCAACCCCATGGACTGTAGCGCACCATGCTCCTCTGTCCAATGGATTTCCCAGGCAAGAGTACCAGAGTGGGTTGCCATTTCCTACAGGTAGGGTCTGGGTTTATTCATCCCAGTATCTCCTAGGGCCTTGGCATAATTCTGGAATAGCACAGATATGCAAGTTATTTGTCCAATGAATAAATTTGATTTTGTCATCTCACGGCATCTTCAACAGAATTCTCAAACATGTTCAGTTCAGTCACTCAGTCGTATCTGACTCTTTGCAATTTGGGGAGTTTCTCAGACAGCCAAGTTTCTGATGTGGCAGTAACATCAGAACATGATTGTTTTAATGGATTGAATATCCATTAAAATGGATTTGTTCAGCCATTTACATTAATGAGCATTTAAATGCAACAGATACCATTTCAGGTGACTTAACGTGAATGAATAAAAGTCAATGCTATTGGGAAAAAAAAAAAAAGAACATGATTGTTGGAGGAGGGCTACACTGGGCAGGCTTGGGTGGGGTAAAGGAAGGTTGTATCTCTCCTTGAGTCTGGACATCAAGAAACAGTCTAGGATGGGGACTCCTCTGGTGGCCCAGTGGCTGAGACTCCTCACTTCCAATGCAGGGGGCCTGGGTTTGGTCCCTGGTCAGGGAACTAGATCCCACGTGCCACAACTAAAGATCCCACATGTTGCAATTAAAACTCAGCGCAGCCATATAAATAAATAAATATAAATATTTATTTAAAGAAAAAGAAACAGTTCAGGGTAAATGCAGAAGGAGGATGCTGGAAGCTTGGGAGATGCGCTAGCACCCCAACTCACTTTATATTAAATGACAACTTATATCCACAAATGTCTATAAAGTTCACTTTTAGGTAAACTGCACCTTTATAAGCTCCTATATCATCTGTCTGTATTTCACCAGCTAAAGCAAAAACAGGCTAAAAAATGGAATAAAAGATCCTAAATATCATTACTGAAACTTATATCCCCTTACAGGAAGGAGTATTTTGAATTATGTGTAGTTTAAAGATCAACCTGAGTAATTAGAGCCTTCTATTTCTTTACAGGCACTTTGATTGTTACCAGTGAAACAATTTGCTTTAATTAGTGTCATAAAGAATTTATTTTTCTAAAGTATATAAAATTTATAAAAGCTCATAATTTATATTAACTGAACTACTTAAAATATTCTGGAAATTCTGTTTTGATCTCTATGAAAAGAGGGCATCTTTTCGTTATGAAACCCAGGGTATAGTTCTTAAGATCTGGTTTAAGTAAATAAAACCGGAGCTGTGAATAGCTGTTTCCCATATATATAACACTTACTTTATATAAACATACAAATGATATGAAGGGACTAATAAAAATGCTAGTTCCATTTATTTTATTACTATTAAATTTCCTGAGATCACACAAGTATAAATTTTAATATATCTGTAAGGCTTCTACAGAGTCACGTGAAAGTTTTTATTTTAAAAATACTATTTATGTTGCAGCAATATATGCAGAAATGTTTTCAGTAAACATTCTTTATGACCTTAGGTCAACTAGCTTCTTGGTGTTAAAGTTATGAGGGGTGGGGTGTCCCCAAGGTGGGTTTAAACAGACTTAAAAACAAAGCAAATGCAGAGAACTTAGCGTTGTTTGACAGTAAATATGTCTAATCCCCGTTACTCACCAACTTTCTCACTTTTTGACTGTGAACCATTACCATTCGCCATGTAATAAGGAATCAGAAAGCCCCGATGGACTTGAAAACACTGTGCCTTTGATGGAAGATCACACGAGACCCCACGAAGCCCATTGTGGGCACAGCAGCCATGAATGATTAAGACTGGCTAAAAGGCACTGCTTTAAAAAAAGGAAAAAAGGCCTCACAAAGAACAAGTCTAGACACTGGTTCCATTCCAGTGATAATAAACGGACAAGTTCTTTCAAATGGTCCCAACTCTATGACCTAACTCCCCTTCCACAACCTATTCTACTCACTAAGACAACATTTAGAGTTGGTTTTTGTTTTTAAGAGGAATTTCATTTTCATTTATCGGTGGGTACATGAATTTGCAAAGCATGAGCCGTCTTCATCCCTTTCGGGGAGGATGTTAAACTGGAGTGTGATGGTGTTTTGTGACCACGCTCACTCCATTCCCATCCTGCTCGGCTCCTTCCCCACCCTCGCACAGACAGACACACACACAAACACGCGCACACATGCACTCTCTCACAAATCATATTAAGTGATGGTTCTGAGTCTAAAACAATACTATGAAGTTACTTTGTCAACCATAGCAGGATTTATAGACGCATAAACCTGTGTTACTGCTCCTTTTTGAGTGTATGTGTCCACTGAATTTAAGTGACGAACAATGTTCAGGAACCATGTCTAATTCTGTGTTTCATAGGGTGCCTGGACATTTTTTTTTAATCGTTGGCCAGTAGCGAAGACTAACGAGGCACCAGGAAAAAAAAAAAAAAACCTTTCCATCAGTTTCTGGATGAGGTTGAAAGAAAGTGAAGTCATAAGAATAAGATAAGTCATCTAATCCACTCTTTGTCTAAAAGGACATAAAGATTTTTATCCTGGGATTTTTCCAGCAATAATCTCAACAGTCCCCCCTGGGCTAGGTGTTGGTTGTCTGTCTCCTGGCATCATGATTTTTAAAAACAAAAAAAACAGAACTGGGGGTGGGGTGGGGGCGGAGAGGGAGGAGAGAAAATTACTGAAGCGGTAGACCAGAGGCAATAATATATACTCTGAGGAAACAATCTGAGCTTCAAACTATCTTGGGGATTACTGATACTATAATAAACACAGAGGAGAGAAGGCAAATAAAGATGACCTTCCCCTTTATACCTTAATTCTGAATTAGTAAATTCCTTTTTTTTGTTGTTGCGCGGGGGGGCAGGGGGGGCGTCCTTAATATTGGGTGGTAACAGGTTACTTACCAGGGTCTAGAAAAGGGGCCAAAGATCATTCAAGAGAGTACAATTATTTAATGCAACATTATGGTGGTTATAAGTCACATACTTAATCATGTTAAAGAGCACCTTAATTTAAGAGACTATTGCTTCTCTGTCCATGGAATTCTCCAGGCAAGAATACTAGATGGGTTGCCATTTCCTTCTCCAGGGGATCTTCACCATCCAGGATCGAACCTGTGCCTCCCGCACTGCAGGCAGATTCTTTACTGTCTTTACCAGGGAAGCCCATTTTCTTTTCTACAATTTACTAAAAACCACATTCATTTTAGAGAGGAAAAAGAAAAAAACCTTCTAATTCCACTGACTCTCAGGTAGGTTTAATACTCTTTTCCTTTTCATGGACTATCTTGGTATGTAAGTATACACAAACTGTATGAGACTTCCAGAAAGTTCATCTCATAAAGTGACTGAGTGAACTGGCAAAAGTGAACAGGTTTAATAGCAAAGTTTTGAATAACAGTCACTCAGCAAGTGCCAGTTTGTTTTTAAATAAATACAAGGGACAGGCTAGATAAATATATATGAAAGAATTATTCTTGAATTTATTTTAAACGGGTATTTAATATGTGCCAAGGAGAAATTTCCCTTTGCTTGTAAAATAAATGTGCTCTAATACCTGCTGAATTTGAAAGCATTAACCATTTGTACATCCACCACAATTCTACCATATCTAAGACCACAATTCTAAAAGTTATCATAGGAGACAATAGGTTTACGCTCATTTTGAAAACAAACAGCAGTGAGTGACTCTCTGCCCATCTGTTTCCATCTCAATAAACTTCTCTCAATCCTTCTGACTCTCATCCCCTCACACTAACACACATGCAATGAAGTTTTAAAAGTACTCTTTTGACTTTAATCCAGAGCCCTTGACCCAAGGCTCCAACTGACTCCCCTAGTGGCTCATACAATAAAGAATCTGCCTGCAATGAGGGAGACCCAGGTTGGATTCCTGGGTTGGGAAGATCCCCTGGAGAAGGGAATGGCAATCCACTCCAGTACTCTTGCCTGGAAAACTCCATGGACAGAGGAGTCGGGCGGGCCACAGTCCACGGGGTCTCAGAGTCAGACACAACTGAGCGACTAACATTTTCCAGGCACTCAACCACATTTGTCCGAACCCCCAATATTCCTGCCTTTACTGTCACTCCTGTGTTCTCCTTTTTCTTCTACACATTCTAGGATGCAGACTCTAGGTGCCAAAGAGAGACTATGAAAAATAGGCCATCATTCTAATAGGAACAACAAAAGCCACTCCGCTTGAAAACTGCCTTTAGGAGATGGGAGGGCCAATCCACCAGAGGTAAATTAAGTCTCAGTGGTGCACCAATCCAACTGTGGCCCCCATGACTATCCCACACACCTGGGCCAAGCCCCAATGGGGAAAAGGCTCCTGGAGCCTGCTTCACTTTTTCCCTGATATTATCATAATCACACTGCCAGTTTGGGGGAGGGGCACAGGCCCTTGGGGGCCAGGGCGGTGTGTGTGTTGGGGGGGGGGGGCGGTCCTTTCAATACGTTCTTTAATTGGTATAAAAAAAGTGAAAGCATTAGTTGCTCAGTTGTGTCTGACCCTTTGCAACCCCACAGACTATAGCCTGCCAGGCTCCTCTGTCCATGGAACTCTTCATTCAAGAATACTGGAATGGGTTGTCATGCCATCCTCCAGGGAATCTCCCCAACCCAGGGATCGAACCTGGGTCTCCTGCATTGCAGGCAGATTCTTACTGTCTGAGCCATCAGCCAGCCAAAACCTCTGTAAAAAAATAAGCAGTGTTATTAATATTGTCACGATAATGCTGTCTACCAAGTAGCATTAAATGAACCTGAAAAGCTTTAGACTAGCTCCTGAGCAGGTAAGTCTTATCTGTTTTCCTCTTTTAGTGAAACTTTTTTTAAGAAGCATCTCAATGTCAAAAAGTTGATTTCTTAGTACGATTCTCTCAAAAGCTTTTTGTAAGACAAATAAACCAGTTTTTTCTGGACTTAACTAGAACACAACCTTGAAAAACAAAAACTTGTGAGGAACACAAAGCACTGGAAAACGCTATAGCTTCCTAAGTCTGAGGGTCAACACACCTCCAACTCAGCTTCATGACATAGCTTCTACTTTGAAAAGCCAAAAGGCGTAATCTAAATTTAAATCAATCAATAAAGAGTTTGCATGGTAACAACTGGAGGGTTCTGCCTGCTTTCTCATTATTTCTGCCCAATTTCTGAGCTCTCTCACTGAGAGAAGATTCTCTACTGTCTAACCTTAAACAAATTGTAATTTTTGAGGGAAAAAAGTGGAAACACCGTCATGTTCTCTAGCCAGCCTTTCATCAGATAAATTTATACCCCAGAAAGATACAGACTATGTGATTGTACAAACTATGCTGATCAAGTTCACTTCAGTCGTGTCCAACTCTTTGGGACCCCGTGAATTGCAGCATGCCAGGCTTCCCTGTCCATCAACCAACTCCTGGAGCTTGCTCAGACTCATGGCCATCGAGTCAGGGATGCATGCTGATCAATGAAACCCACGAAACTACAAGAACATTAAAATGTTATCTACCAGGGCTTCCCTGGTGGCTCAGTAGTAAAGAATCTGCCTGCCAATGCAGGGGACAAGAGTTTGATTCCCTGATCTGAGAAGATACCGCATGCCGAGGAGCAAGCAAGCCTGAGTACCACCACTACTGACCCCCCGGCTACAACTACTGAAGCCCATGCGCCTAGAGCCTGTGCTCCACAACAGGAGAAGCCCACACACTGCATCCAGAGAAAAGTCACGAAGCAACGAAGACCCAGCACAGCCAAAATTAATAAATAGAGATTTTAAAATGTAACTAGTACACCTGCTTGCACTAAAGTAAGATTACTTCTAAATATTCCTAGACTACTAGAAATCAATATGACATATGTTAAAACTTGGGTAGGAGCTCCACAATCTTTTATTATATTTGACTTAAATTCCGTTTGCTGAAAAACAAAGCGATAAAAGCCAAAAGGGAGTGGAGGGGTGGGTAGTGTACACGTGTATAGACAAATATTCAAGCTTTTATGATGCCAGTATCTTTGATCTGTACCTTTACTCTGGGAAGACAAAAAAAAAAAAATCTAATTTTTTGCCAAGTTTGGTTTGCCAAGTGATCCAGAAGTTCAAGATCAGAGTTTGAAAGTTGGACAAAATATCTGACTAGTAAGTAACTGCTTATTTTTAAATGTTTTTCATTTCTTTCAAATGCACTGCTTTAAAAATGCTGTGATTCAGAAGAGACAAAACACAACTGTGATCCTTTCTCCGCTCTTGCCCCATTATGTCATTAGACAGAGACATGGAGAGAACGGAAAATCCATAATCCAAACCAACAACCATGCAAATCTCAAGAGGTAAGGCGAGTCTCCAGGGCCAGCCAAAATGAAAAAAAAAAAAAAAGCCACAGCGCACCACCTGTCTGTTACCTATCAAGAGTACACCAAGGGAGGGGACAAGGGGAGGGACTGGATGCCTGAGTCTAGAAGGCTTATTTACACCTTGTTTGTGAGGTCATGCACACAGCAGCGCTCAACTACACAGTTTATTCGGATCCTTCACTCCTTTGATGTCAGCCCCTAACAGAGGAGGCAAAGAGAAGAAAAGGAGGGAAGGAGGAAAGAAGCCAAGTGGGGAAGGGAAGAAGCAGGAGGAGGGGATCAAGAAGGGGAGAGAGAAGGCGGTTTTCCTTAGAAGGCTCGGTCTTCCCACCTGAACCTCAGTCTCGCGCTCACTGGTACTTACTGTGGGGCAGCTGTGCACGGGGGCACTTACCTCCGTGAACATGTCTTACTGCCTTCCTACATGGCCAAGAGGCTTTCCTGTCTCCACACATCCCCTGGCCAGCCCTAATCGGTGCCACTGGGTCACTGTCTTTTGCGCTGGCAGCTGCAATGGCGGCCCTGACAGGAAAGAACTTTTCATCTCTTCCCTTGGACTGAGCCATAGGCAGCAAGCAGCAAGCGCTCCCAGGCACAACTCCCCTGGCTCTGCTCCGAAAAATGCTCTCTCAAGTACACCGTTGCTTAGCAATATTTGCCTTCCCCCTGTACGTCTGAAATTGGCAACATCTGTCCCTTTGGCAGTTTTGACTTGTGCACAGCGCCATGCTCATAGTTTAAAAACACATTCCGCTTGATGACACGAGCAATCCTCCACTCTTCCCATCTCCCCGCAAAACCACGAATGTGGAAACCCCCCCCCGCCCCCAACAAGGTTTAATCTTCACTTGTTTTTAAAGATCAACAATCTAAATGTCCACAGGATTCAAAATACTGAAGCTCAGTAGGAGTTCCTATTACACCCCACCTATATAGTGCTATCTGCACAATTACACCTGAGGGTGTGTCTGAACTAAAAATCCCCTTTAGCCTGAAATTTTTTTTAATGTAACATTTTCTATCATAAGGTATTATGCGTAAATACTTATTAGTTAAATAAGATATAAAGGCAATTCATTCATGGTGTAGGGAGGGTAGATTTCATGCTCACACTATAGCCCAACCTCACAAACAAAGATACAAAGACAGACAGACACACACACACACTGACACAGATCAACGGCAGAGGAATCTAAGAAGTCTAGAGAACAAAAGCAATTTACATTTAAGCAATTACAACGTGATGAATTTCAAAACAAACGACCTTAAGTTTCCTAAGTTTTTTATGCATCCCTCAACACAGCCATCTTAGTGATTTACTGAGGTTACTCATTAACACTATAAAAGTAGTTCATAATACTGTAATTTTATACATAGGGGAAAAAAACTAATAAAAATAAAACTTTATGGGTAGTATATATGTTCTGCATGTAATTTTACTTTTTATCTAGCACATCAAAGAGCAATAAAAGTAATAATATTAAAAAGCATAAAAATCCACTAAGAACTGAACCACCATGCTATATGCCTTCAAACTTGGGCATGTAGACATTTTTGTTCACTTAAACAAATCAGGCTACAATTTTCTTTTTCCCCAAACTAATCTTAACATATTACAAACACATGTTCTCAAAAACATTTTATAGGAACTGAGTTCCAGCTACAAAGGGCAGGCTGACCTAACACTCTCAAGTCTCTACCCAGAACTGACAGAAGCACAAAAGCCTGGGTGATACCAGTGGCCGCTAAAAATACATCCAAAAGGTCCTTAGTGAGGTGTAACAATAGCCCTAAAATTCCATAACGTGCTTAGATTCATAATCCTGCTTTAGCCCCAAATGTGAAGTCAACACCAAAGAACACACTTCTCACCAAGGCTCATCACTCACTACTTGCCCAGGTCCGTACAATAATTCCTGTGAAGTCAGGCTTTTTTTTTTTTTTTTTTAAACTGCAGTTTATGGGAGAAATTTGTGCAGACTTAGCAAATGGGAATTCTCAAAAATCTCAGATATTCCTCCACTTCATCTTCAGTGGTTTTGGCCTTGCAGGGTAGTGCTTATGAGCAAAGTTCCAAGTTGGACATACCAGTTTCGAGACATGACCCTGCCAGGGACCAGCTATTTAAGTTCTTTGCATGGAAAGAGCTTAAGCACAGTGCCTGGTACACAGTACATTCTCAATAAAACACAGACATCATTTTCACTCAGATATGAATCTTACCATGATACAAAGGCCTCAGTCTTTCTGTTCCCCCTCTTTCAATCTACTAACCTTTCCCGCTTCTCCACCCCACCACCCAAACACAACTTTTATTTAATGAACATCTATGAAAACTTCCTCTGGAAAGGGGACATGAATGCTGAAGGAATGAAAAAGTGAAAGTGAAAGTCACTCAGTCATGTTCGACTCTTCGCAACCCCACGGAAGGTAGCCCACCAGGCTCCTCTGTCCATGGACTTCTCCAGGCCAGAACACCAGAGTGGGTTGCCACATTCTCCAGGGGGTCTTCCCAACCCAGGAATCAAGCCCAGGTTTCAAAACCGCACTGCAGGCAGATTCTTACAGATTCTCCTGCATTGCAGGCAGATACCAACTGAGCCACCAGAGAAGCCCGCTAACGGAAAGAAGAACAAATGTGTATCTTTCAGTAACTGTTTAGTACAATCCTTGTTGGCACCTCTCTGTGATTTCTCTTTAAACAGCCAGTCTCTTTAGCTCTGAGGGAGCCATCACCTACTAGACACCTGTGTCTGCAACAGGTTTCTAATAAATTCTGAAGTAATTAATGTGGGGAAAACAGGATGATTTGTAGAGGCTAAGAGACCCAGCCCTGGGGACTAGGAGAATGGTGAGAACCAGGGTAGGGCTGTGGTGCTGTCCATCCGGCAAGTGCTGATAAGCCTTGGGGGTTTGGTTGAGACTGCCTCCAGGAGACCCTCACATCAAGCCATTTATGGGACAAGAAGAAAGTGCAGAACACACATTCCCTGAGATGAGTTCCAGGCCCAACAGGGAAAAGCAAGAACTGGCCATTTAGCACTGCCCTTCTACATGACTGTCCCTTTATGGGGCCACAGTGGGCCACTAGAAAGCCAAATCCTGGGCTTTACTTAACCAACTACTAGAGCATTATTGAGAATGTCTCCACTCTGAGGCTTCTGGCGTGAGACCAGCTCTTAAGAGTGAATGCCACAATCTACCCCACGTTGTCCATCAATAAATATCAGGTCTGCAAGCAAGGGGACTAAAACACGGACTGTAATGCTCTAATCCAAATCAGCTCCATCTTCATTACCATGCAGTGATGCTTCTACCCCATTCTGATATTCTGAAGAAAATCGATGGCCCCTCTACTGTTTTCACTCCTGAAAGTACTCAATATTCAAACAGTCCAGCCCCATTCTTCTTCAAATCCTACCCACCCAATAACTTGCACGACAACCTGCTGGCATAATCAGAAATACATTTCACACAGTATTATCATAAAAGCCTTCTGAAAGATACTCCTCAGTCAAAAATGCCGACCATATGGCATTCGCAGCAGGAAGAGAAGTAACAGCTGTCAGTAGTAGAAACATTTATTAAGCACCAATTGGATGGAGAAGCAGAAGAACAGGGGAAAGAAAATGATGAACAAAATTTGGTTCTTAACTGAGGAGTTTTTCAAGCATGAAAAGTTCCCTCACTGATGAAGGCAAAGAGATGTCTTAAGTCACACTGGGGCATCAAGCTTATTCTGTGACACTGCCCCATCTCTAACTGAACTTTCTAATTCTCCATGACTCAAAGTCTAGTCTGAAATTGTTTTACCCAAACTTCAGTCAATTTCACACTGTCCTGACAGTGATACCATATTATAATACTACCTGTACTATTATTTTTTTTTAATCAACTTATGATCAATCCACTTTTTTATTTGGCTTCATATTAAGTAATATTTATGAAATTCTGGGTTTGATGTGCTGGAGTAAATATATTTTTTGAACTCACATTAAGATACCTAAAAATTTGTGCCCATATATTCTTTTGGAAGTTCATGCTCTAATCAATACTATTTAAACCAAACGCTGAATGAACATCTTGGGACATGTTGATGATTTTGGCACCCCACTCCAGTACTCTTGCCTGGAAAATCCCATGGACAGAGAAGCCTGTGGGGCTGCAGTCCATGGGGTTGCGAAGAGTCGGACACGACTGAGTGACTTCCCTTTCACTTTTCACTTTCATGCATTGGAGAAGGAAATGGCAACCCACTCGTGTACTTGCCTGGAGAATCCCAGGGACAGGAGAGCCTGGTGGGCTGCCGTCTATGGGGTCACACAGAGTCGGACACGACTGAGTGACTTCGTTTCACTTTTCACTTTCATGCATTGGAGAAGGAAATGGCAACCCACTCGTGTTCTTGCCTGGAGACTCCCAGGGACGGGGGAGCCTGGTGGGCTGCCATCTATGGGTCGCACAGAGTCGGACACGACTGAAGCGACTCAGCAGCAGCAGCAGCACTGATTCCCTACCTTGGAAAATCATCCTACTTTATTCGTGCACCCAAGTGTTGCCTGTCCCTCACAAATGACATGAAAACAATGGCCTACTCATGCCTTTCCTACCTGAATCCAGAACAGCAATTAACACCATATGATGTATGGCTCCGTAATCTTTTTTCCATATGTTCCATGATGCCCAAATATCAACACAACTGAAAGCCCTGACAAGTTCTCACAACAACCAATAAAACCCTGGAATCCTGAAAATGCAGCCGGACTCAATACTTAATTAGCACCACAAAGTATTTATTCAAGCCTCTTATTTTAAAAAGCACACTTTAAAACATGAGTAAAATTAAACCCATGGTATAGAATTTCATTACATCACCAAAACAACTGAGAAGAATACCATCAAATCAACCCCAAACATTAGGATATCTCTTAAGACCCTGGGACCACTAAATATAATTGCAATGTCAATAGAGACAACCTGAAGATGGGTAGTGGACACTTCTCCCACAGTGTGAATTTGCTTTTACTCTCAAGGGAAGGTGGGATATCCCAGTTACTATATGCTAGGCTAATATATTCTATTTCATCTTCATAACAGCCCTGTGGTTCAGGTAGAATTGCCCCACTTGTAAGTAAAGGAAAATGAGTCCAGTCAGTCTCACTCTACAGTGTTATACATTAGAAACATTCAATTCAGTTCAGTTCAGTCACTCAGTCGTGTCCGACTCTTTGCGACCTCATGAACTGCAGCACACCAGGCCTCCCTGTCCATCACCAACTCCCGGAGTTCACTCAAACTCATGTCCACTGAGTCGGTGATGCCATCCAGCCACTGTCGTCCCCTTCTCCTCCTGCCCCCAATCCCTCCCAGCATCAGAGTCTTTTCCAATGAGTCAACTCTTCGCATGAGGTGGCCAAAGTATTGAGTTAGAAACATTACATCCCATTTAATATTTCCTTTGTTGTTGTTCGTTCAGTCACTAAATTGTGTCCGACTCTTTGCAACCCCACAGACAGCAGCATGCCAGGGTTCCCTGTCCTTCACTATCTTCACTTCAATTCACTTCACTTAACTATCCTTCACTTCAGTATTCACATCAAATATTCCTTAAATATTTTCTTAAGGCCTTAATATTCAAAACTTTTCAACTACCTCAATTTCAGATTATAAGCTGAGACAATACATAGTGTTAAAATAACCATGATAATGGTGTGATACACAAGCTATTTATTAAATAAGTACTATATGCCAATCACACATCTAAGAGTTTCACAAACATTTTCTTGTTTAAGCCTAAAAACTAAGAAATATTCTATTACTCTTTCTGTTTTATAGACTAGAAACTGAGGCTTGAGCAGTAATTTTTAGTAGTTGAGTAATTTGTCTGTAGTCTAACTGCTAATTCAAGGTAAAAATAAGATTCAAACCCAAATCTGCCTTAATCCAAAACCCACCCTCTTAACCACTACCTATAATGCCTGAAAGTTCTATTGGATTAGTGCCTCAGTTCACCCCACCCCCCCAAAAAAATCTTGAGGTGTATCTTCCTACCCTCCAACAATATCCAGAGTGCTTAGCATTCCATGGATTACATGTCCTATTATATATTTATTATTCATCCCTAGTTATAAAATTATTAAGACATCAAAATGCTCAGCAAGGATATTGCTCAGAGTAAAAAAGATGACATCCAAGAAGAAAGAACGGTTTGGAAATTCTCCACAAAACAGTCACAGCCCAGTTCTTCAACAGTATGCTGCTGCTGCTGCTAAGTCGCTTCAGTCGTGTCCGACTCTGTGCGACCCCAAAGACAGCAGCCCACCAGGCTCCTCTGTCCTTGGGATTCTCCAGGCAAGAACACTGGAGTGGGTTGCCATTTCCTTCTCCAATGCATGAAAGTGAAAAGTGAAAGTGAAGTCGCTCAGTCATGTCTGACTCTTCACGATCCCATGGGCTGCAGCCTACCAGGCTCCTCTGTCCATGGGATTTTCCAGGCAAGAGTACTGGAGTGGGGTGCCATTGCCTTAGTATGCTAGCTATACTAGCATACTATACTAGCATATATACCATATACTACTATACTAGCATATATACCATAGTATGCTAGCTATACTAATTAGGGCTTCCCTGGTGGCTCAGCTGGTAAAGAATCCACCTGCAATGAGAGAGACCTGGGTTCAATCCCTAGGTTGGGAAGATCCCCTGGGGAAGGGAATGGTTACCCACTCCAGTATTCTGGCCTGGAGAATTCCAAGGACTCTCTAGTCCATGGGGTCACAAAGAGTCAGACATAACTGAGCAACTTTCACTCACTTATACTAATTAAGGATACTTGTACAAGTATAGAATATTCTACTCTACAGACCCTGGGCTGTAGAGGTGGGCTTCCCAAGTGGCGCAGTAGTAAAGAATCCGCCTGCTAATGCAGGTTCAATCCCTGGGTCAGGAAGATCCCTTGGAGGAGGAAATGGCAACCAGAATTCTTGCCTGGAGAATTCCATGGACAGAGGAGGCAGGCTATAGTCCATGGGGTCGCAGAGTCAGACATGACCGAGTGATTGAGCATGCACAGACCCTGTACACTATAGAAACTTAAATGTGAGCTGTCTATGTAATTCCAGGATCAAAACTGATAAGACCAGCTCTGGGGGACGGGGGGCGGGGGGGCGGTGCTGGGGGTGGTGGTGATGGAATCTCTGGAGCCCCCCTTCCCCCACGTCACAAGTCAGAGCTTATTATCCTCCCCTCTGATGCAACCAATAAAGGCTGTTCACAAGACGAAAACAAAAACACACACACGTTGCTAAGATCAAAGGAAGGAAAGCAGTTCTTGTTTGCTGAATGGGTGTTGAAAACCAACTTCCGATCATTCACTGTAAAAACAAGAAAAGTAATTTAGAATAAAAGGTACTAAAGGGTATGCTAATGGACTTGATACAGGAAATAGCATCACAGTTCAATTGTGAGAATTCAGACTCTTTTTTAAAAAAGAAACATAATATTTTAGAGCAGAAAAGAGCATGATGATTCTCCACCCCCTCATCACACACAGAAAAAAAACTAAGAAAAGTGCATTTCTAGTTGGTGACAAGGAGGGTAAGAATCTACATTCCATTGTTTATGGTAATAGCGAAAACTTTGAAAAAAAAAGCGGGGGGTGGTGAAGGGTGGGTGGGAATTCTCAAGTAGGCTAACTTGTGGGAGTTTTTCTTCAACTAAAATACGAACAAGTGTTTAAATTACACATTTAGCGGTTTATAGGAAAACATCTTCACATTCGGACACAAGGGCAAAAAGATAAAGAAGACATGTAGGACCTACTCTATGGTCTTTCATTTAAAAGTTTGCAAATCAACCCCTTTTCATTTCACTGTGTGTGTGTCTGCGTGCGTGTGCATGTGTGCTCACACATGCGCTCAGGGGCTTGAGTTGTGTCCAATTCCTTATGACCCCATGGACTACAGCCCGCCAGGCTCCTCGGTGCATGGGATTTCTCAGCCAAGAATACTGGAGTAGGTTGCCATGTCCTCCTCCAGGGGATCTTCCCAACCCAGGGATTGAACCAGCATCTCATGCGTCGCAGGTGGATTCTTTACCCACTGAGCCACCTGGGAAGCCCCTTTTAGTTTCACCAAGGGACTTCCCTGGTAGTCTAGTGGCTAAGCCTCTGGACTCCCAAGAAGGGGCCTGGGTTCAATCGTTGATCAGGGAACTAGATCCCACATACCACAACTAAGACCCAGTGCAGCCAAATAAATAGTAAGTATTAAATCTTTCTGAAAAGATGTGTCTTTTGCACGTCTGGGTTCTCATCTCTCATCTCCCTCTGCCCAGAGGGAGGCACAATCACACGACAGAGAGATGCTGTACTTCACAGGGAGAGGACACCCACACTCCCAGGGATGGGGCAGATGGCAGGTGGGGCACAGGAGCACTGGGGCAAGCCGGAGCATGCTCCCTAAAAGGCTGGCCAACTGCTGTTCTGCAGAAATGCCAGTCTTACGTTGCCAATGCTTCCAGTACTTTAAGGGAAAAAAAAATCAAAATCTAGATTTCAGTGTGATACCTACCAATTTTCAGATGCTGTAACGAAATTAACACACCAGACAAGATGTGCCCCTCTGGGTGAGCGCCCTCACTGAGTTCCAAGCTTCCTTCTCTCCCCACAGAGGGAATTGGTAACTGGGAAACATGCCCATTTTGAAGAGAAGGATCTCTTTTATCCTGAAGATAGCCCCATATGGGGCTTCGAGGTGATGCTCGTGATAAAGAATCTGCCTGACGAGGCATGAGACCTAAGAGACTTGGGTTCCATCCCTAGGTCGGGAAGATCCTCTGGAAGAGTGCATGGCAACCCATACCAGTATTCTTGCCTGGAGAATCCCAAGGACAGAGGAGCCTGGTGGGCTATAGCCCATAGGGTCACAAAGAGATGGACACGACTGAAGCAACTTAGCACACACAGCCCCATACACAGAATGGACATCTCACCTCCAAGAGATGGTGAGAAGCATGAAGCATGAGGCTCACTGCTAACCTGGGATGGTCTCCTGCCCGAGCCTTGGGCTCGCAGCAGCAGCCTGACAGATCGCAAGAAACATGAACCAAGGAAGCAAAAAACAAACCACCGTGCAGTTATTTTATATGACTTGCACGAAATAAATCTGTGAACTATAGGTGAGTCATAATACAATAAAGGACTCAATTAGGTTCAGAACAACACAGCAGTGTTTTCCCTCATCTTAGCAACTAGTTCACTGGAATCCTGAGAGAACATAAGGGACATAAAGGACTCTGGTGTCTGTTTTACCCTTTACTGCAAGATAATTAATCTTACTAGAAAATTAAACCCAGACTGCCAGTCGGGCATTTTCAGGGTCAATAATTCTTAAGTTACTAGGATACCCATTAATGATACCCAAGTGGTATAGAGGAGTTACTGCCTCTACCCAAAATGGCTGGCTTATTCCCAAAAATGTGATTCATTCAGGGCAAAATATTTAAATCTGCAAATCCTTGGAGATTAACAGCAATTTTATTGTAAGTACCACTTTGATATTTTAAATACACACACACACACACGCACACAAAAGGAAGGGCTTCCCTGGTGGTTCAGACAGTTAAAGAATCCTCCCACAATGCAGGAGACCTGGGTTCGATCCCTGAGTTGGGAAGATCCCCTGGAGAAGGGAATGGCAACCGACTCTTGCCTGGAGAATCCACATGGGCAGTGGGAGCCTGGAGGGTTACAGTCCATAGGGTCTCAGAGTCAGACACAACTAACACTTTCACTAAAGGAAATCTAGAGTCTTAATTAAACTAGTGCAAAGCACTTATATACACAGCAGATACATAAAAATCATTACTTTTCAATTTTTCTAGTACATAAACCACCTGATTAATCTCTAAATTCAATACTGAAAAGCACAGCAATTTAAGGCTGGCACTCTACTAAGAACACCTACTAATCGGATTACGCTGCTTATTTTCAAATCCACACCCAACAATGCCTAGAATGACCTGGGAAATAAACAGGCTGGAAATGGTAACTCGAACAATTTCGCTAAAAAAAATATTGAACTTAGTGCCTGCTGCCTGTCTAAGTGTCCTAAAACAGGAAATTCGGTGCCATAGCGAACTGTTTTCCCCTTCTCCTCCAACAAACACTTATTAGAGGTGATCTTTCAGACGCCAGATCAAAGTAAACTGGATAAGAACTCTCAAGCTGAGCATAGGCAGGAAATTGCCCTGTTTGGCTCCAGTCCTCACCTGTGCCGAACACAAAGGACAAACAAGCGTATGAGACCAGTGAACCCCACCCTCAAAACGAGGCCAAGGAGAAGTGCTAAGGCTGGAGGTGTGGGCTCTAGGAGCAGAAGGGGAAATCCTTGCTCAAGAGCCTGGGTAACAGTCTCCCTGGGTTGGGAGGGCCCCTGCCCACACCTGGAAAGACAGGTAAGAAGGGAACTGGAGGTTCTTTTTCTGGAGGCAATGGAGAGGTTCCAAGGGATCTTAAACTAGGACAACTTGATCCGGCTTTCATATAATAATTATCATGCAGAACAGTGTGGCAGATGGTTTGAAGAAAAACTCAGGAAGACAGGTTAGAAGGAAGCTGTGAGAGCTCAAATAAGTGACAAGAAGCTCAACCATAGGATGTCCCTGGTGGTTCCATGGCTAAGACTCTGTGCTCCCAATGCAAGGGGCCTGCATTCAATCCCTGGTCAGGGAACTAGATCCCACATGCTGCAACTAAGAGTTAACATGCGGTAATGAACTAAAGAAAGAAAGAACCCACGTGTAGCAATGCAGATAAAAGACCCCAAGTGCCACAACGAAGACCCAGTGCAGCCAAATAAATAATAAATAAATTTTTAAAAAAGAAAAGCTAAACTCTAAAGGGGTGGTGAGGAATGCAGAAAAGGAAAAACTTTCAACAGACATTTAGAAAGTAATCCCCGTACAATTGGGTTGCCAGGGGGATAAAGCAGAAGATACAGAAAGGAACTGAGACAGACAACCCAGGAAGGAGGAGAAAGCTCAGTGTGTATGTATGTGAAGCGGTCCAGGGGAGGCAGATGTGAAACCTGCCACGCTCAGGTTCTCTGTGAGATGCTGCTGCAACATTTATAAGAACCGCCTAGTGAGCAGTGGACAGAAAAGGAGGCAGAGCTCAGAAAACTTCGGGGAATTTCAGGCTGGAAAAATAACCTGGTGGTCATCAGTGGTTCAAGAGTTGAAGCCCTGAATGGAGATGAGACTAACCAGAGAAAGGCTGAAGAAAGAGAAAAGATGGTTGAGGGCAGATCCTGAAGAAGGGGTGGGACAGGCAGCTTCTGGAGGAGACTGGAGCATGCCCGAAGAGGGGTGGCAGAGGATGAGATGGTTAGAGAGCATCACTAACTCAACAGGCATGAATCTGAGCAAATTCCAAGAGACAGTGGAGGATGGGGTGCCTGGCGCGCTGCAGTCCACGGGGCTGCAAAGAATCGGACACCACTTACCGACTGAACAACAACTGAAGAGGTAGAAGAAAGAGTAGAGAACACAAATGGGCAGTGCATGCGGGGCTGGTGGCCAGTAGTGTAGGACGTCACAAAGAGGTCACACAGGCTATGCTCAAGCGCACTCCTGGACCTGGGCATCTAGGAGGCCATCACCGGGGACCCGGGCACGGAGGGTAGAGGGTGGAGGCGCACAGCCTGCACTGGGTTCAGAAAGTGGATGGTTAGAGAGCAAGCATGCAGAGTGTTTACCTACTTCTGTCTCCAGCGCTTGAGCTGTGAAGGGAACAAGAAAGAAGCAGTCGGAGTAAGACACCGCAGTGAGGAAGGGTTTGTTTTGCCTTTTCAGCTAGGAAAGGTCTGGATGGAACTACAGATTGTTAGGAAAGAGCCAGGTGACGGGAGAAAGATGTAAGGCAATCAGAAAGGGTGTGCAGGTGGCCGGGCAAGAGGAAGAACACCTCCTTCTCAGAGATCAAAAGGAAAGAGCGAACTGGTGGGTGTGGATGTGGAATTTTTTTTTTTGAGTCATCGTAGGTGGGACTGAGATTTATACCTGGTGACTGCCTCCTCTAAACAGTAGAAGCAAACTTAAAGGCCTCAGAGCAAGCCACATGGCTGCCACCATGTGAGCTGGAATCACCTTGTCGTTTGAATCATCTGTGCCACCCAACACGTGCATTTGTCAGATGCCGACACGAATGCAAGGCCAGGCAAAAAAACAGAGCACTCCTAATGCATTGTTCAAAGTGTTACACAAAGGATCATGACTCCAGAGAAGACATGTTGTGTGGCAGAAAGAGTATGAGAACCAGAGGGCAAGGGTCCTGGTTTTATGGCCCCCGGCTCTGCCACTTACGAGCTTAGATCATTAAACTTCTTAGCGACTTGGTTCCATGGCATGTTAGATGGTGGTTCCTGCCAAGTGCCCTGCCCGGCTCACAAGGTTGCTGTGACAATCGAGAGGAAACAAATACACAAGGGCTTGGGGAATTAAAAGGGGGATGGGGTGGGGGAGGCAGTCAAGTATTTCCGAGTGCATAAGCTTTGTAAGGGCTTCCCTGGTAGCTCAGCAGTAAGGAATCTCCCTGCTAACACAGGAGACGGAGGTTCAATTCCAGAGTTGGGAAGAACCCTTGGAAGAGGGTATGGTAACCCACTCTGGTGTTCTTGCCTGGAGAATGGAGAGAGGAGCCTGGTGGGCTACAGGCCATGGGGTCACAAAGAGTCAGACACAACTGGCGTGACTATACACACACACACACACACACACACACACACACACACACACACACAAGCTTTGTAAAGTGAAATATTTACACCAGGTGTTGCCAAACTCTGAGAAAGGTGGCTGCTCAGGGGTGAGCAGGATGCTCGCCTTGGCAAACCAGCTTTTAAAAGCTCGAAAAACCCCAAGCAAATGCTCTCTTTCCCCAGGCTCTTCATCTGTTTAACATTAGAACATCAAATATTTAGGGCTTTATTCACCTCCGAAAACCATACCTGGGCACTCCTGGTCCCTCTGATCTGATCCAACCTACACACTCAAGTTACACTCCAATACCCAGGAACATATTCTGAGTCTTCATGCCTCCTCAACACTAACTTCTCACCTTGTTCCTGAAAGTCCAGCTCAAATTTCAACTCTAATCACACCTACCACCACTTACTGAGCTCTTACTATGTATCTAGTACTGGTTTAAGCACTTCATAAGGATGGCCATCCATCCACGGCCCCACTGTCCAGAAGAATAAATGGACAACACAGCAAGGTCGAGTTCCTTTGCCTCCAACCAATCTCCTTGAACCAAAGGTCCAGCTACTTCTATTAGATTTCACACCCTTTCCTGTCTTTATGTCTTCTCTCTCCTTAATCCTTGAGCTTGGAATATACTTTCGCCAATACCCAAAGTGCTCCAGAAGTCAACTCACAAAAATAACTGTGCAGCTTCCTCTTTTCAAAGTCAGTATAACATAGGTGTCACAGTTAAGGGCGTCGACTCGAGCTGAACTACTAGGATCTGAATTCTAGATCCAGCACTCACTGCCCGGGTGAACATGGAACAAATGAATCTCTCCGCGTCTCTATAAATCTCTCACTAAAAAGGGACAGTGATGGTGCTCACACATAGAAAGCGTTTGGAGCAGTCCCTATCATAAGTGTGCAAGACCACAGTGAACATTACACGACGGTAATTAGTAATTCCATATTCTCCTTTCATACTGGTGATACTTTATATGTTTTATGGCATGGAATCAATGGACTGTCTTTTACTTATTTTTTATAAATAAAAAAAACTAAAAAGTCTTTCTTAGCAGCTCCCCTTTGTATCTAGAGGGTGTTTCAACATGGTTGACTAAAATGACAGAAACCTAGAATGTAAGAAGTGAATCCTTCTAGGTCTAAATTGTTCCTGACAGAAAAGGTTTTTAACATTTTGCAAGAATGTCCAGACTATCTGGCAATAGGAGAAATAATTTTTTTTTTAAACAAGTTAACATGTTCTCAGGCATGTGAAGGAAAAAAAATGTTGGAAGTAACATAAGAAACTTTAATTATAGCATAAGATTCTACTAAATGTTTTCTCTCTCTAAAATGCAATAGCAAACATTTGCTTTGGGGTGGAGTGCTTTAAAAACTGAGCTGTAAGGGAAAGGAGAATCCACGAAGGGACTTGGAAGGGCACAGCATGCTCTTTCTTAATTCATGCAATGCAAGGCTTTAGTCTCGCCCAATATGAACTTTCGGAGTTCTTTTTTTTATAAGTTGGAACAAAAAAAAAACCCTAGGGTGATTTATCTAAAGGACAGAGCTAGAAGTAGGACCTCTAATTACTTAAATACTGAGGCCTCTAGATTAAAACATTAAACCTCAAAAGCTTTCAGCCGAAGGGATTAAGGAGATTAGAATGGGCTTGACAAATTACCACAGGGTTAGGGGGTTAGAAAAAAGCAGAGAAAAAGTAGGCCAAGCTTAAACAGGGAATAAAATGAGGCTCAAGAAAAACCTAATGATGTCTGTGGACCCTGAGCATCTGTGTGCGGCATGGGGGAAGGCAGTGGGGGGTGTGCGGGGAGGAGAGGAGAATGGTCGACCTCGGGATTTCAACAATTAAAAAGGAACAACATTCATGTAGAACTGCTTAGAAAGTTCTTGGAAAATGTGAATGTGCCGCAAAGTTAACCTTGGAAAATGATTTTCAAATAGATCTTGGCAACTAGAGAGGAGAAACCCAAGGCCAAAAACTAAACTTGTTATGATAACATGAAGTAAGATCTTCTCTTTAAAGGCATGCTGCTTAAGTATCTCATGCATATGGGCCACTCCCTCCAAAACAGCCTCAGTCAAGATCGCTCGCTAACTGGGTCATCAACAGGACTCCCCTTGGAATATCTGGTTTTCTGTCCCTGAAGATTATCAACTGGCTGAAAATAAAACACAATTAATCTAGAGAAGAGCTGCAATGACTCGGGTGGCTATGTGAGAGCCTGGGAGAACACACAGCCTGGAAAGATTATAAAGCAGTGAACGTCTCCACCTTGGCAGAGGCACAGCATGAGGGACCCAGGGGGGATCCAATAACCCTCCACAAACATTTCAAGTGTGAAAACAACAAAGAGGAACAGGAATTTCTTATCCTGGTACCAAATGTACTTCTGGCATCATGAGAAGGAAAGTAAAACCTACGAAGAAAACAACTCCAGTTAATACCACCCAAAAAGATGTTCCAGGTTCAATCGTAGGCTTTCTTCTTGCTCTGTAAGCAATTCTATTCTTTGTACCAACTCACTTCTAGCAATTTTAGAGTTCTTTTTTCAAAAATATTTTGCTTCTGTTATTTAAAATGTTTCCTTCAGAGTTTAAAGAGGTTCTTCAAACTAAAAAAAAAAAAGCCAGAATCAGGAAATTAAAGGTGGCAGCATCTACTCAGTTCTAGCTGGCAAAACAGAAAATATGATTTTTCACCAGATTTCTCCATTTTGTAAACACTAGCTCAAAGGGGAGGAAAAAAAGAAAAAACACATTATATAGGCAAAACAAAATAGTCTGCAGGTCCAGTCTAGCCCTTGGGCTGTTTGCAGCTTCAACTCAAACCTGTCAGTCATTTGCCACTATTTTTAAACGTCTATATTTAGATATTTGGGGATCTAAAATTTAGCCAAGCAGATACAGGTTAGTCACTATTCATTATTTCTCATAAATAGAACGTACTCTGCCTCAGACTCTCAACGTCCTCGAAGAACTGTGCACACAGACAACCTTTCTCGCTCTGCCATCATTTTCCTCACAAACATGTAAGTCACATAGGTCTGCCCAAGTTAACTGAGTTCCAGCTCATGGAATCTAATTTAAATCTGCAATAAAAGAGCTACTGTAATACAAATATTTTTAGGAAACTGAATGGGGCTAAATAAGTTTGTATCAGAATCTTACTTTCCCCCATGAACTTGAAAATGTTGGAGATTCAAGGAAAAAAGGGCTTCCCAGGTGGTGTTACCTGCCAAAAAAAAAAAAAAAAAACAGGAGACAGAAGAGACAAGGGTTCAATTCCTGGGCAGGGAAGATCCTCTGGAAGAGGGCATGGCAAACCACTCCAGTATTTCTTGCTGGGAGAATCCCACGGAAAGAGGAGACTGGTGGGCTTACAGTCCATAGCGTCACAAAGAGTTGGACATGACTGAAGTCACTTAGCATGCAAGGAAAACAAGAAAAAAACACACATACACATGAGCTGTAGAGGAAGCGTGTATGTAGGCTTGGGGACCCTAGTCCCTTATTTCTTCCCTGTGGTTCCTCTCATGTCCTGCTCAGCACAAGCAGACTCATCAATTCAGCAGATCTTTTGCTCTCAGGGTCCACATGGGAGACCCCAAAACCAGGGGGCCTTTCTTGAACTTCTTGCGGCTTGTTATCAGTCCTTCTGAAACAGTTTCATTTCCAGGCTCTAGAAGAAACCTCATGAGAATCAGCTACAAACACTTGAGTCCACCTGTACACTTGCTGAATTTTCTACGATGGGGCCCAGGAATTTTTATTTTTAGACATTTGTATTTTTAACCAGCTTCCCCCAGGTGATTCAAACCTGCCACTGAATTTCAGAATGAATGCATAAAATGAATGCACAAATTCCCTTTGATCTACAGTCCAGGGTTTATAACCCAAGAAAACTTCTAACAGTCTCTGTACATCACGCAGCATAAACCACTGGCACACACTTGCCCTCTGCTTGGAATACTGATACGGTTTAACTCCTAACACACCTACTCGATAGCCTGGATGCTGATGTGCCCCCAAAAGTCAGGCTGAGATCCTGTCTCCCAAAGGTGATGACAGTAAGAGGTGGGAGCCTCAGGGAGATGCTTAAGTTGTAAGGGTAGAGTCCTCAGAAATGGAATTGTTGCCTTTGAAAAGAAGTTTCAGAGAAAGTCCTAGTCCCTCCCACCACGTAAGGACGCAGCAAGAAGGCATGGTCTGGGAACCCACAAGAAAGCCCTCATGAGAACATGACCATGCTGATGGCCTGATCTTGGACTTTTAGCCTCCAGAACTGTGAGAAATGAATGTCTATGGTTTACAAGCCATTCAATCTGCGGCATTTTGTTATACCAGGTCACATGGTCTAAGGTAACTCCTCACTTTTTTCAGTTCCACTCACCATTCAGATCTCACTCAATACTTCCCCTGAGGATTCTTTCCTAAGCACCTACACTCTAAGCCACAATCCCCCTTTATGGGGATTATAATAGTTTTTGTGTTGTGTTATGTCAGTTCAGTCGTGTCCCACTCTTTGCAACGCCATGGACTGTAGCCCTCCAGGCTCCTGCCATCCATGGGATTCTCCAGGCAAGAACAGGAGGGGGTTGCCATTTCTTTCTCCAAGGGATCTTCCCAGCCCAGGGATCTCTTATATCTCCTGCACTGGCAGGTGGGTTCTTGACCACTAACGCCACAGGGCAGTCCCAATAATAATAGTTTGCAAATTCCCTTATATTATAGAATTGGATTAGAGTCCCTTATATTATGGGGTTAATGGAACCTGCCATAGTTCTTACACATTGATCTGAGTGGTTATTTGAATAGTGTCAGTTTCTAACTAGATAGCTAAGGTCCAAGAGGACAGACATCACCTGGGGTTTGCCCACCACTGTAACCCCATCCTCAGCAGCAGGCTTGCCATACACTAGGTGTTGAAGATATATTAAAGTACGGAACTAATGATGGGACATGGAAGCGGGGGAACGTAACAATACTCTGAGCAGGATATAAACCATCGACATAGCAGAAGTGAACCTCTTAAGGGGTTAGTTCATTTCATAACAGGGAAGTTCCTCTTTTCAGGGTTTAAGATAGTAAGAGAGCTAAACATGAAAGTAGGGAAGACTGTATGCACGAACGCAAAGTGAATCATTATCACAGTTTTCCACTATGGATTACTCCACAGTACAAGGCCGGCAGTTTCCTTAAAATGGTAGGTGTAATTTAAGAATCGCATGCATTAAGGTAGTCCAACAATGAATTCACAGCTGCAGGTGACACCTGAGTCTTGAAAGGAGGTTGAAGGATTTGGTATCAGAAAATGTTCCCAAATGATGTCATGAGAGGCCACAGCAAAGAGCAATTGCTTTGCAGAAATGAGAAACTCATCAGATTTCAAAGCCAGATTTCTCCGGAGGGGAATGACGGAGGACCATATGAGGAGGTAGAAGCAGAAGCAAATTTAAACTGACAGTGAAAAAAATAAATAAATAAACTGACAGTGAACCTTGCTGGGTTCCAAAGGGACTTATTTGCACAAATTAAGATACTTGAAATATTTACACATACACATCAAACCTTGAGTGAAAAAAACAGAAACCTATCATTTCCCCTCATCTATAAGCAGATTCTCAACATTTCCAAGATGATCTTTGATTTTTTGTTTCCAAAGACCCAGTAGGACCCCATTTCCTCCGACCCCTGAGCTTGCCACAGCTTGCAGAACCGACCCAGGGAGGGTCTGGTTGCGGGCCTCTTCAGCTGCACCTGCCTGGTCCCCAGACTTCAAACCCTCACTACACGCAAACACAGCCCAAATTGATTTCCAGTGCTAAGATGAGATTTCTTTTGTGTTATGATTTCCATTCATCTTGTGTGAAACTTTCAGGATTTAAGCTATGTCAAGTGGTTCAAAATGGAGTCCCAGTGACCAACGTGAACTTCTGTATTAGTTGTTCTGAAAAGTCTACCATAGAGTCATGAATGTCTTAAGAGCAAGACCATGACACCCACAGATAAATTCCTTAAAATGAGCCCACTGAGCCAAGCAACTAAAGGCTCTCCTCAGGAGGACCCGACTCCCCTCCTGAGAGCCGGTCCCTGGCTGCTGGAGGCTCTGTCCCAGCAGAGGGCAAATTCTGCTCATGCTTGTCCCGAGACCCAGGGCTGAACCAGAGGCCACTGCTCATGCTAAGATGCTGCCTTTCCGGACTTCTTGGAGTGGTTTGTCATCCCCTTTCCTATTTTCCCCATTTGACTGACCTGTGCCACGTGCTTATCGAATTCTGGCTCCATTTCATTTATTTCCAATCCTGTGATTCTTACCCCTCCACAAACACCCAGTCTTAATGTTTTCTCTGGGCTGGTCTACTACTGACCATGGTCAATATGTCCTGTCTACCTAGATACTGAATGGTATCTCAAACATAATGCGCCATCTACCCAGAGCTCCTGGTTTTCCCTCCAAACCTCTTAGGCCCAGGTCAACTCCATCTCTGGAGCAGGTATCATCTCACCATCCAAACCCTTCTAATAGGGCCTTCCTCAGGACTTCCCTGGTGATCCAGTGGTTGAGACTCCAAGCTTTCAATGCAAGAGACAAGGGTTCAATTCCTGGTCAGAGAACTAAGATCCCATTTTGTTGAAAGGCATTGCCCCCACTCACCACCCCCCCCAAAATAGATCCTTCCTTGATGTCTCACTTTCACTCACACCTCAAGCCCACTCACATCTCCATTCAATCACAAAGCCCTGGAATCTGTCCGCAACTCACCACACCCACTGCCGTTATCCTACTCCAAGCCACCGGCATCTCCTAACCCCACAGTCTGGCCTCCCCACTTCGGTCACCTTTGTCCCTCCAAGCCATTCTCCACCCAGAAGCCAGAGTGATCCCTTCCAAAAATAAAGAAAGTAGATATCTCATTCTCCTGCTCAAGAGCCTCCAGTGGTCTCCGTGAGTATTTTTTTTCTGAGGGAGTATAACTGCTTTACAATATTGTGTTTGTTTCTGCCGTACTATTAAGTGAATCAGATATATATATATATCCACTCCCTCTTCACCTTCCCTCCCACCCCAACCCACCCATGTAGGTCACCACAGAGCACCAAGCTAAGCTCCCTGTGCTATACAACTGCTTCCCACTAGCTGTTTTTCACAGGATAGTGTGAATATACATCAATCTTAATCTCCCAGTTCACCCCACCCCTCTTCCCCTCACACATCCATTCTCTCTGTCTGCATCTCTATTCCTGCCCTGCAAATAGGTTCATCTGTACCATTTTTCTAGATTTCATATATATGTGTTAATACACGATATTTGTTTTTCTCTTTCTGATTTACTTCTCATTCTGACTTGGGGCTTCCTTGGTGGCTCAGATGGTAAAGAATCTGCCTGCAATGCGGAAGACCTGGGTTCCATCCCTGGGCCGGGAATATCCCCTGGAGAAGGAAATGGCAACCCACTCCAGTATTCTTGCCTGGAGAATCCCAGGGACAGAGGAGCCTGGTGGGCTATAGTCCATGGGGTGGAAAAGAGTCAGAATGACTGAGGGATATCTTATTTGATTTTGCAAGGCATTGCCCACCCCCCCCCCCAAAATAGATCCTTCCTTGCTCCATGCAGATTTAAAAAGCAGAAGTAGAAAGACAGTAGAACTGAGAGTTCTAGCTCTGGCTCTGCTACTAACTAAATTGTAGCAAAATTAAGTGCCTTCACCCTTCTATGCTTTATTTGCAAGGCTGTAGGTTTAGTCATAAAATTCTAACATTCTGAATCCAGTACACAATTTAACATGCCTACCTCCGCTTACTCTAATTCTCCCTTTCAGTAAAATGTCTGTTTCCTAAGTCCTGCCTCTTAGCACAACTCCTCCGGCCCAAGGTCCACGCTTAGGAACACTCACACAGAGATGCCTTGGTTTTCCTCTCACTCTCATTTGTTCACTTCGGGTAGAAAAGCACTAGAAAGGAATCTCAGCCTTGCATCTGGGCAGCTCCATCTCTGAAGTGGCAACTCTACAGCTGGAAGGCATCCACACGCGATGGCAGAGTTCTGGCTGTACCCTCAGATGGGTCATTTCAAGCCACTATACATCTTCCAGTTGACACAAAACTAAAACCAACATGCCCAGGGAAAAACCCAGCACAGACTGTGTGCTCTGGCCTCTGTTTAGTCAGAATGTTGACCCTGTGATAATTTTTTTCCCTGTAGGATTTTAGGAAAGACTAAGTTTTAACTGTGAGCATGACTTATCCCAGAAAGGAATACCATCTTCTAGGAGAACCAACTAAAATATACAAACCCAGTGTTTCCCATGAAATGGAAGGACAGAAATGAGTAAGGAACTCATATGTATGTATGTGGTTTGAGAATAAAGGACTCCAAGCAGACAAGATGACTTTCCCATTTAGGTCCATTTTGAACAACACAGTTTGATGGAAGCAATAGGGAAGGGGGAACAAAGAAACAAACCTCAAAACCCTCATGCTCAGAAAGCCAGGAAAGGAAGCGTCCTCCGATCGGCCTTAAGACAAATTCAGCAAATAAAGGAAAACCACTCAGCCATGCCCATGGCCCTTCCCGTAGCTCTATCAACAGCCAACTTCCCCTTCCGCCCTGGTATTCTCTGTGCTTCTGTACCAAGGCCACCAACAGCCCAAGCAGTCGCTTATTTTCTTGTTCTACACTCAGAATTTGCCTGCTCTGGGGTCAGCTCCCTGCTGTTTTTTTTTTTTCCTGTCCCCCACCCTCTATGCTTTTCTTTGATTCACCAGAATACTAAAATTTGAGATTTTTAAATCCAATCTATATGTCTTAAAAACCATAAAGAATTGTCATCTTATGCGGTCTATGAACAGAAAATAAATGGTAAGTCTGTGAAATGCAAGATCTTACTTAAAAGAGCTAAAAACAAATCTAAAATCTAGCCAGAGAGCACCAGTATTCCTGCTCCCCAGACTGACTTCCCTTCATTACAAGTTCTTTGCCCAGAGCCCTCCATCTGCCCAAGCCTCAGTTCCATCCTCCCATGCCACCCACACTGCCAGGGGCTCCAAGAGTTGGCACCACAGCTGCCACTGGCCTGACAGCCCCCCTCAAAGGCTGGACGGAGCTACTGTGTTAAAATGAAGGCTGACTACAAACACAGGCTGAAGACTGTTTACATCTACTCATTGTTGATAGCAGATCAAAAATAAAACAAAACAAAGAAAATCCTGTTCTCTTATCACCAAATCTATGGAGGATTTTGTTCGTTCCAAACGTCCACTCAGAAAATATGCAAGAATATGTACACTTACGGCAGATTCGTGTTGTTTTAAGGCAGAAACCAATACAACCTTGTAAAGCAATTACCCAATTAAAAACAAGTTAAAAAGAAAATATGCAAGGGCCATCTAATGCGGTCCTATGTTTGAAATATGTATTAAGTCCAAGGAGCTTTAAGACCCTGGAGACATCTCAACTGGCCTCATCATTTTTTTTTTCTTTAAACCAATAAAGCAAAACGTTATCTGCCACCCTCTCACCTAAAAAGTCTACAGGAAAACCTGTTGGCTGAATTTACATGGGCTCACAATCTTAAGGCTGAAGTGTGAGACTTTCTCTACGCACCTAGTAGCAGACAGCTCCTGAATTGTGTCGTGTGTGTAGGCTGACCTTCATGCTAGCCTGCCTTCTCTCTGGGGCAGGGACCCACCTTGGGCTTACCCATATGACTGGGCACTTGGTAGACAATGCAAATATTTGTTAACTTGCCTTAAAATTGTTTTAAAGCAAATTTAGTTGCTTAGTTTTCTTTTGGAAGGAAAATAAAAGTCAAACTGTCCCCTTAACTTTAAAAAAAAAAAAAAAACTAGGAAAATATAACAGACCTTATTTGATAAATAAAGCGAAGAAAACTCCAATACGTTTTTCTGAATTATAAGGAGGGCTGACTGACCATAGGGGTTTACCCGATGGCCCAGTGGTTAAGGATCCCTGGGTTGGGAAGATCCCTTGGAGGAGGAAATGGTAACTCACTCCAGTATTCTTGCCTGGATAATCCCATGGACAGAAGAGCTTGGCGGGTTATAGTCCACAGGATCACCATGAGTCAGACATGACTGACCATAGGAGAGAAGACCTCTATTCTTCTCCACCTTCATTCTCTGCTCTTCCCCACCGCTCATCCCAGCACAAAATGTTCAATAAATGCCTCACAGCAGTGAATGTGTGTAACTTACAGGGTTAAAGGGAAAGTTCTACCATCTTGGTCATTTCTACCATCCTCTCCACCCGCCACCCACCCCACCCCCAGCCATTTCTAATTTTTCTTCAACCTGAAAACCAGTCACATTTTGAAGATATCCAGAGACACTCCAGCTCAAGACTTAACTGTGGCCGGAACCCCAACCTCTTCTAAACCAAAAGCTGAAGTCACAAAGAAACAGATTTTCCTCCTTCAAGATAAGGGTTATCTTTCCAGCTGAGGATCCTGGAGTCATTTTCTCTTTTTTTTTTTTTTAACCTTCCAACACTATGTAAAACTGGTATGTAGACGCGCGCGCGTGCACACACACACACGCACACACACGCGTGCGCACGCACATCTCTCGGCAATGGATATGCAAATTAGAATGTCTATACATGCAACTGAACCACAGGTTTTACTTTAACAGATAAGTGCTAAAATAAATGCACTTCAAACGTTTCACTTTGCACTACGAATGTGAACTTGAGTGGTGCTAATTTAGAACTGCAGCGCTAGGACGGGTGCTCTGATTCTCCTCATTCAAGCACCGCACTGCCATTTGTCAAAAGAGCAGAAAAAGGTATTTTTCCTTTGTTGAAAAAGACTGAGTGTTTTGGTTTCGTCAAAAAGCCATCGCTGAATACCGTTCTGTATTATATTTGTGACTCACTCTCAAATGAGATGTCACCACACCCCGACTCTTCTTTCATAGGTGATAAATAAAATAGAACAGAAATTTAGTTTCAAAGTTTCTTACCATATACAGGGAACAAATCTTTAAAAATTAATACTTTGCCTTCAACATTTTGACCTCTTGTTTTCCCTTTTTTATGGTTTGGATCTGAAGAAAAACTAACTGGGACAGAGGATCTATCAACCAGAACAATTTTTTTCTTTATATTTTCTTTAATGAAGTCAGTGCCACCCCCCCACACCACAAAGTCAAAAATATCAAAGACAGCTCAAAACCTGTCTGAGACTTTCATGATACAACAGTCCTCTGCCTTGACTGGGTTGTGGGTCGTACAGGCATATACATTTGTGAGGTGTACACATTTTTCAAAACAGAGTAAGCTGTCCTCTAACCAGCTCTATATTTTACTGTATGTAAATCACGGCTCAATAAGAAGATTTTTCAAAACCTCCTACAAATCACATTTCAGTATCTGTCATCAGTAATCCACCTCAGACCTGAGTTTTCTGCGTGCCAACAAGATCCTAAAGCCAGGAAAGAATCTCCCTCTACAAAGGCCACGGACACCCCTGCCCTGAAAACTACCCCCTCAAATCTTCCTTCCCGCAGAAATCGCCCCAGATGTGGACTTCCACTCACCTCGACTGACTGAGAAGGCATTTTCAGCTTCGTGAGCTTGGCTTTGGCAGGCACTTTTAAGTCTGATTTCTCAAAGGTCTGCTGCCGGTACTCCTCCGGCAGGGGTTTCAGTTCAGGAGACTCGCTAGGAGCCTGGTCTTGACCGTCCATGGGCCGGACATAAGCCGTGGGCTTCTGCTGCATTGCAAGGCTTTTTGAGGGGAGGGAGGGTGGGGGGAAGGTCTGAGAAGGTGGCTGAGGAGGGGCTACCCCAAGGCTGGCCACTGCCACTGTGCTGTCTTGAGGGGTCTCTTTATCGTGCACCTTTACCGCTAGGTCCTTGGGAGACTTGGCCAGGCAGTAGCCTTTATTGCTACTGCTACTGCTGGGAACTTTGCCGCTTCCTTGCGTCCTGGGAGCAGTCTGCTGGTTGGAATGTACAGGTGACAAAGGGGGGACTGGGGAAGGCAAAGAGAACAGAGGCGAAAGTTCCCTCTCCGGAGCAGAGTCTGTCGTCAAAGCACAGTGGTCTCCATCAGCCCTGCGGTCACCCTTTTTGTGATGACTAGAGCCGTACCCCTCCTGACCGAGGCGCTCTTGGGTCAGGTGCTGGCTGTCCGGTGGGCCATAGCTTTTGGCGTGGAGACTTGGCATTGGTTCCATTCTTGGCTGCGCCATCTTTGGGTGGTGGCCGATGTTACCAGCAGGATGTGGTCCACAGGCAGGAGTGTTAACGGGCTGGTGGTGGACACTGGTGTGGAAGGAGTGGGGTGGAATGCTGCTCCCCTTCTCAGGAAATAAAGGGTATCTCGGCTTCCCCAGCCTATTTTCAGAAGCATCCAAGCGCTGGGGGTGGGACTTGCTACTAAGGAACTCCTTCATCTCTTCATAGTTTCCCAGCATGTTTTGTATCCGACTGGATAGCTCATCACCTTTCTCTGTCTGAAAAAAGAGAAGACAACAGAGTTAGATACTAAGGGACAAAAGGAGAAGAGAAATCACCATTTAGTAAACCACGTTACATAATGCCGTTAGAAAAGAAACATCTCAATATAACGTGTAACACAGAATTTAACATGCAACTTTAACTCAATTCCCCTGTTGAGAAGCCTGCCATGGACAAATATTACTAAATACAGGAGACGAACATTATAAAAGAAAACCACAAACTTTGATCAATTTGATTAATGAGGTTCAGAGGACTTTTATATTTTGTCTTCAAAAACAATCTCTAGGATAACTGTCTTATTTCCACAGTTGCGACCCTTGTTCAGACTCACTTTCAACACAAAGTCAAACATGCTGATAAATCAGACTTTCCCGTATTCAAGAAATACCTTGTATGGCTCTCCAAAAAGGGGGATCTTTTCAGAAAATGCCTCTTTATCTTGGTGAGCTTCCTGGTTGCGTCTTTCCTTCTCTCTAATTCGAAGCAGGTTTCTGTCTTCATTGTACAAGCTGCTTCAGACGCCACAAAAGAACACAAACAAAGTTTATCAGTATCCAAGCTTTGCCGCGCATGCACGTTTGTGAGGGAGGCAAGGACAGCTCAAAAAGCTGTGACAACAGAGAGCGGATTTAAAGAAAGCCCAAGGGAACCTCCCTGGAGGTCCAGTGGCTAAGACTCCAAGTTCCCAATGCAGGGGGCCTGGTTCGATTCCTGGTCAGGGAACCAGATCCCACATGCCGAAACAAAGAGCCCGCATGCCAAATAAATAAATAAAAACAAATCCTAAAAAAAGAAAGAAAGAAAGCCCAAGTGTCTCATCCTGCTCCTAGATTAAGGCCACAGTCAACTAACTGGCTGTGACCCCCCAGCTCCGGTCCTGGCTCTGGTAACCTAAGCATTCATTTTGCCCGCCTGCCTTTGTGGCTCAGGACTGACTCCAAACAGAACAGTCTTTTATAGTCAGTGGGGGAACTGAGACAAGATTAATGATATTTTTGCTTCCAGTCTGCAAAATACCAGGTAGAGGTGGAAGCTTTTCATCTGAAGAAGTCAGCAGGATGTGAACTTTATTCCTGGATCAGTATTGTACATTTTGGAAGATTAAAATCAAAGGGCTTATTTCATAATTAAAAGATTACCAGGCACCCAAAACAGCATTTACTTTCTTTTCAGCCCACTCTCCTGGAAGTGTCTTAGCATGTAAACCTGAAAAGATAATTTTTATTTCTCATTTCAAGTGTCAAGGATGGGAAAATCCGATTTTAGATGTCAGCTCTACCACGGAGAAACCTATAATCTGATGGCCCAATTTAAACCACATAAAAACGTATCCTAAATCATCAGCCCTGGCACAGAAGGCGTTAAGATCTGTCAACCAAATTACAAAAACTGGAAACCCACAAGAGTGCAGTTTTGGCGTATAAACCAGAAGTGGGCTTGCCTTAGGTCAGAACTGAGGCCAGGCCATCCCAACCCCACATGTGGTATGTAAGAATAATGAAAATAAGAACTGGTAAGAAGGGTCTTTCCCTGGTGGCTCAGTGAAGAATCCACCTGTCAGGTGCAGGCGACATGGGTTCGATCCCTGACCCAGGAAGATCCCACGCGCCTCGGAAGGAAGCCCGTGAACCACAACTACGAGCCTGTGCTCTAGGGCCTGAGAGCCACAACTCCTGGAGCCCAAATGCCCTAGAGCCCGGGCTCCACAGCAAGAGGAGCTACTGCAGTGAGAAGCCCACGCACCACAGCTGGGGAAAAGACCATGCAACAAGGGAGACCCCGCACAGCCAAAAAAAAAAAAACTATGGGAAGACTTCTGCCCTTATAGACGTGCTTTAGCATATCTACGGAAACCCCAGTTTATTATCTGAATAAATCAAAAAATATTCAGCTGTCTCTCCAAGGTACTATGTGCCTTAGGAATTCTAGCCTTGCTGTTGGACACCCTACCCTCCATCCCCTTCTCGGCCTCTCTCAGGACTTCTCTGATTTCCCTGACCTGAGCCTACTTACTGGTCTCCCTGCCTCCCCTACATTGCATCCCTCTAATTTAGCCTTCTTGCAGAAAGAAATAGGACCTAAGGCTCTGGTTCTCATGTCACTACCCGTATTTTAAAATAGCAAGTGTTCAACGGCCCTTTGCTGCTGCAGAATCAACTCTCAACCCTTGCTTTGGCATTAAAAACTTCCCCATGATCTAGATCGACCCCAAAATGACCTTGCTGCCTGCCAGCTGGCCCACCGTGTGCATTCTACCTGACAGCCTTGTCCATTTCCCAAACACACCTGGTCAAGGGCACCCTCCTGTTCTAATCCCCCCACCCCCAGAACCCTCTTTCACTGAAGGATAACAATTCTTCCAGGACCAGTGTACCCACAAAGTATGATTCTCCTGCAAATCACCTCTATATTCCAGGCACATCAGACTACTCCCTGCTCCTCAGTGATATTGTGGACTTTGATGCTTTCATTTGCATTACATGAATTTCTTCTGCTTCTCTCTCAACCACATACACTAGCCCCGATTTCCAACTACCAGTAACTATCTGGAGTCACTCCAATTTCACCCACCCTCAAGGCTTCCTCCAATCCACCTGACGATATATCATGTGGTTCTCCCTCTCTTTTCCCCTTTCCCCTTGAAAAGAGGAAGACCCATCATAATAGAACCTCTCATATTTTTCTGTCTCCTGGTGCTAACGCAGAGCCCTCTGCATAAAAGCTAAACACTCAATGTTTTTTAATTTAAAAATAGTCACTATGCTTACAGTGTATTACTTGTAACTTTTAAAATATAACTCTGAAAGACACGTGTAAGAACAGTGTTTAAAAAATTATAATCACTAGAAAATGACTCTGCTGTTTCTATAGGCTTTCAATCTATAGGTTGGGGCGGGGCTGGGGGGTGGCGTGGCAGGGGCTAACCTCCCTGGTTGAATTCACTGGGATGTAGTGAAGAATTACCTGCTTGGACCACGATAGCACAAACTTTTCCTAGATGATGGGGTATTTTGATATCAGATTTTAAGAGAACAACGTGAACAATTATGTGAGACAATGTACGGAAAACTAAACCAGAAACTGGCTTCTGGAGTCTTCTTTAATAAGAGTCTGAACCTCACACACGTCAGACATACTCATGTCTGGGTGAGAGCGGCACAATGGACCTTTTGGCCACTCAAGAATTCCTGCAATTGGTTTATGATTTTGGTGATCCTTGTTGGCTGAAAAACAGCAAGAAAAAGAACCACGTAGCATTAACATCCAACTATGGGAGCCAAGTTTAAGAGGGTTGATGAGAAAGTAGCTTTTCCTTCAAACTTGCTTCATGAGCACTTTGTTTGCAGGGAGGGTTGGGGCATATCACAAGTCCTCGATACCACTTGAATTCCCAAGCTTCTCTTTTGCAAAGCTACCTGATACAGACACCCTACACGGGTGCACGGAGAAGGGGAAGCAGCTCTGCAAGGGTGTCTGCTTTGCTATTCTCCTCACACAGGGAGTTTTCCCTTGTCTGATTCTGCTGGTTACATCAGTGGAGTTTCTAGAGCCTGATTTGCTTATGAGTGTTCACGGCCCATGGCTCTGTTATAAGAGCTCTGCCCACTTCTGAGTAACTGCTACCTTTGTCTTAAAAAAGGGAACCCTAAATGACAAAATTCTCAGTCCTGGATTGAACACTGAGCATGTGTAACAGCAGTGCCTTAACTAGTAGGCTGCTCAGGGTCCTTGCTTACGTTTCCCGTCAATTGCATGCACGTGAAGACAAGCTACACTGGTTTACAGTTAGAAAAGTGTTTTAAATCGATCATCTCAGTCTTATCTCAGCAGTTAGTGTTTTTACCACGCTTCTAGATTTTTATTCCAAAATAATACAAGCTGCTACATAAATAATGAGAAGAACCCGATTTTACAAAATTCCGAACACTGGCTCATGATTCAAAAACTGAGGCACGTAACTCCTACTGGGAAGAAACTCTACTAAAGATTCTGCTTAAAGGTTTTACTTCATTAATTTAAAAAAAAAAAAGTTCAAAAGACACACCCAGATTTCACTGGCAGACATATGTAATATTATAGCAAAATTTTTTTTCCTTTAGGCTTTTAAAAGACTTTAATGGGCACTTTTTTTTCCCCTATGTCAGTTTTGAGATGAACTTTTGAGTATTTTTTTTCTTATTCACCATCACCCTTCAACTAAGAAACCCCAAAATAGTGAGGTGGGGAAAAGCCATCCCAGGTGTCACCAGTAGGATGAGTTTTATGAGGTCTAAACTTGGTGAGAGAAAACTCACTCTCACCCACACTGTCTGCTGGGCAACTCCCTCTTGGGTCTTGCTCACCAAGGCCCCTGGGCAGGGCAGAGGAAGGCAGAAGAGACAGGAAGTGACCAGTCTAAGCCCCAAGACAACACAGGGCAAACTGTGAGCCCTCATTTTTCTAGAACGTCTACTTTCTTGTAACTAACAGGATTTTGCCAGTCATACCAGTGGCTTTCTGGTTTACTCGGCTTTTACTTATTAAGTTTGCAGCTGGAAAAGACCCCGATGCTGGGAAAGATGGAAGGCAAAAGAAGAGGGGGCAGCAGAGGATGAGATGGTTGGATGGCATCAGTGAGTCAATGGACGTGAACTTGAGCAAACTCCAGGAGATAGTGGAGGACAGAGGAGGGTGGAATGCTGCAGTCCGTGGAGGCACAAAGAGTCAGACAAGACTTAGTGACTGAACAACAGCGAAGTTTCCAGTGGCATAAGGAATGATTTGTTAAAGTCGTCGGGCACATTTTCTCATGAATATCTTCTTTTTCTTGGTTTCCTGTTGAAATCGGGGGAAGTTTACATTTTAAAAACATTAACTCAGCGAGTAACATGAGTAAACCATTGTTCAGCATCTTACACATCACTGGTTTTAAATCAAGGTGCAAGCAAGGAGGGGGTGGATGGAAGAATTTTAAATGAGGGGATTTTAGGAAGCAGTAAATGCCCTACGTGATTCATAAACTCTGTAATTACCTTTGAATAATTACAAGTTGACTACCATTTCTCTTAATTAAAGGTGGCAGTTTTTCCTCTGGCATGAAGTGGGGGGAGGGATGCATTCCTGCTCTCACAGGATCACTTTATCCCTACATCAGTCTTGTTAGACTTGATCACTATTCACATCAAGTGCCTTAGAGCTGGTCCTTCGTGTCTGGAGATGAGGAACTCTCAGACTTGAAGGGACCATAGGAGGCCATTTCCTATGAGGGACTTGAGCATCAAGCATTTTGATATCAAAGGGGGTCCTGGCACCATACCCAGCAGACACCAAGGAACAAGTTCCCCTTCAGTGATTTCTTCACGCCTCTCTGCATTAGACAAGAGGTGCTCAAACTTCAGTGAGCGTCAGAAGCACTGGGAGGACTTGTTCAAACCCAGACCTCAGAGACCCGCCCCCAGAGTTTCTGATTGAGTTAATCTGATGCGGCACCTGAAGCCTGCACGTTGAACAAGTTTCTACGTGGCTCTGGAGAATATGAGAGAGCACACTCTTCGGAGGCTCTATAACTGCTTCAGGTTCACCCAGAGAAATAACAGTGAGGCTGAGAGGGGCAGAGCCAAGGACGGCCCTCACTTAGCCCAGGCCAATCATCGGGCACTGCTTTAGTGACACTGCATCAGTCTACTTTATATTCACAACCGCTCTGTGAGAAGGAGACATTAACTCTGTTCCCCAGGTAGAAAAAAAAAAGGGGGGGGGGGGCGTTCAGAGATGATCTTGCTATTATTAATATTAAATGGTAGACCTGAAAATTCAAGTACAGGTCGCCCGATACCAAAGCCTGTGCTCTGAACTACTGCTTAGCTAGCAAAGCTTTCAGGCTGCCTTCAAATGCACAGAACAAGAAGGCATGCTAAACCGTGCTAATGTATAAGCAGTCAGAACTTCTTACTGGGCTTCCCAGGCGGCTCATTGGTAAAGAATCCACCTGCCATTGCAGGAGACATAGGTTCGATCCCTAGGTTGGAAAGATTCCTGGAGAAGGAAATTACTACCCACCTTCAGGATTCTTGCCTGGGGAATCCCATGGACAGAGGAGCCTGGCATGTTGCAAAGAGCTGGACACGATGGAGCACTCCTGAGTACGACTCATTGGAAGAGACCCTGATGCTGGGAAAGACTGAAGACAGGAGGAGAAGGGGCGGCAGAGGATGAGATGGTTGGATGGCATCACCGACGTGATGGACATGAGTTTGAGCAAGCTCTGAGAGTTGGTGATGGCCAGGGAAGCCCGGCGTGCTGCAGTCCATGGGGTCGCAAAGAGTCAGACACAACTGAGCGACTGAACTGAACTTAGCATGCATGCATCATGCATAATTTCTTATAATCCCTTAGTCTCAGAGAGGTACACATCAACAATTCGGGTATTATGCCTGCCGGTGGAACATCTTGGAGCCATAAAACACATGTTCAGTTAAACGTATTCACACACATCTGTCCCTGCCTAAGAAAAAAAGATGGTGGAAGGGGGAATGCCAGCATGAAGTTGCTCTTCAAATTATAAAATCTGTGCTACAATGCTTATGTTAGAGCCTTTTTTAATTTACAGATTTAAGGTCACTGACCCCATAATAACCTCTGGATTCTCAAGTCATCTCTAATGTGTTCAGGGGCTCTTCATGTTAATTTCTTTCAAGAACAGGCTGTAAATAAACTTGCACTAAAGTAGCCACTATATGCCCGATCCTGGGCTCCACTCCCATTAACTTCTGGTCAGCTGACCTAGGCCATGTTCCTAGGGCCTCAGTGCCAGCTTTCTGGTCAGCCCAGGAGTCCCCACCTGGGGGGCGAGAAACAAGTCACATGGTGATTAGAAGTGGTTGACTGCATTCGAAAACAAGCCCACGTGCTGAAGTGCCCCTGAGGGGGGAGGGTGCAAAGTCTGACCACCCAGCAGATATTCATGAGTTCCACCAAAAGTGTGCAAAAACATTCCTAGATAGGGAATTACTTAGCAGTAGCCAAGTTCTTGGGGCTTCCCTGATGGCTCAGTGGAAAAGAAGCTACCTGCCAATGTAGCAGACGGCGGTTCGATTCATGGGTCAGGAAGATCCCCTGGAGAAGGAAATGGCAACACACTCCAGGATTCTTGCTTGAGAAATCCCACAGACAGAGGAGCCTAGGGGGCTACAGTCCGTGGGGGTCCCAAAGAGTTGGACACAACTGAGCGACAACAAGCAGCCCAGTCCTTGGGTCACGCACTGCTGTCCACTGTCTGAAAAGGTTCGACGCGAATGTCTTAGAAAGATTTCTGCAAAATGCATTAAACCACCTCCTCTACAGCATTTTTTTTTTTTAATTAAATGAACTAGAAAGACCGCCAGAGGAAGAAACCACAGGCTTCAATTTCCAGCGCCTGGCAAGAGAGCAGTGACATATGAGATCCACGAGCCATTGCTAAGGTGGGCTGCATCCCCAATCCTCTGACAGAATTCCAGCCCTCTCCATCAGGAAGGAGCCCAGGAACCTAAAGGAAGCTGGGAGAGCCAAAAGCTGCCAGTGTGCGCTCACTTCCAGAGAGGTTGGGGAAACCCCTGAGGAAGTCAGAGCTGCCCAGTCAGCACCTGAAAGCAGCCACTCGGTCAACCCCACACTGAGGCCTGTCAGGGTCGACTGACTCCCACTTTTCAAATGCTTCTCCTTGGGGGTCTGGGCCCCTGTGTTAAAACACGGAGACAGAATAAAGAAACCACAGCTCCAGAAGGACTGGTGAGAAGTGAGCCTCCTCCTTCTCGCTCCCTGGCACTAAATAAGGAAAAGAGCCTGCCTATGTGGAAGAAGGGGATGGAAGACCTGGGCTGGGCCTGGAGTGCCAGGCGCACTGCCGTCGTCTGGCTGGAGGCACCTTCCCTGGCTGAGCCCACGGGCCCTGCTGCTAATCTAGGTTAGGCACTCAGGGGGCTGAATGCCACCGGGCGCTGCCATGGCAACTCGGCCCATGGGGCAGGCCGTGCACAGCTGACTAACCATTTATCACCCTTGACTGGTCACTTCGCACAGACCTCCCTGTGATGGATGTGACCAACTCACGTTGAAAGGTTTAATTCTCCCTCAGAGGACAGAGCGCCGTTTCTCCTGTGTATTTATCTTCCTGGGTGTCGAAGAGGGAAATCCGGAAATCGATGGGGTGTGTTCATTCTCGAAAGGAACGAGCCTTCACTGTCTTGCGAAGCTCTATGCCCTTCTGATTCGAACATACAAAGGACAGAGCAAAACGCACAGAAGACAGGCGACTGGTTTAGAGAGCAGAGACCTCTGTCACAGACGACGGGCAAAAAAGACAGCAGGCTTGGGTGCTTACTCGTTGTGTGAGTGACTTTTGGGGGTTGCCCAAAAAGTTCATTCCAATTTCTAACATCTTACACAAATACCCAAATTTTTTGGCCAATCCCATTGTTTGAAAGTCACCCCTACTGATTTTCAAGTCCATCTTCTGGCCCTCTTGTTTCCATGTCCTCTATTCCTACAATCCGGGGATCAGAGAACAGTTTGAATATCTCGCTTTACAAACCAAATGTCCAACCTTTTTCTTGTCCTTAAACCATACCATAAAGACCTTTTTCCCCCCATAAAGACATTTTAAAGTGAGAAATCAAAGTGGCTCCACGTATTAAGGTAGAAGAAATTTGGCCTCAAAGAAAGAAGCACGTTTTCATCACCCTCTCTGTGCACGTGGAAGAATTCACAACAGGCTTTCTCATAATAAAAACCACTCAGCTAAACTTTGCAAGGATTTCCCCTTCATTACCTCTCCTACCACCTAACACACACAATAAATATAAAGAAAAAAAAACAAAAAACAAAAAATCAGAGACTTAATCCTAAAAGAAAATCTGTCTTTATATTTTAAAAAATCAGTATCGGCCAAAGTGAAATGACAAAATAGCACAATGTCACAGCTGTTTTCCTGGGGATCATCTCAAACTGACTGCTTGCCACAAAATACTCAGCCTCATTAAAATACCAAAAGACCTGCATGTGTTTCCATTTTGCAAAATTCAATCAACCTTTAAGATACTTTATATACCTTAAAGGCACACTCTTCAAGTTTTAGATTGAGACAGCCTCGGATGGGCAAACTAGGAGGGAAAAAAATGACTCAATCCACTTCTCTGATAAGAGACATGCTAATTTACTTTTCAAAATCAATCTGCCAGGTGCTTCTGCAGGCATGTTAATGTGGAGCAAAGGTCTGAAAAGATACACTTTACAAAATTCTATCCAGAAGGAACACCAGATCAGGGTTAGGAGGGGAGGGGTAGTGGGTAGTGTTCAGGAGGTAGTGGGACAGGGTTTAGGGAGTATCTTGCTTTAAAATTCTGTTTTAACATGCTTTTCACAAGGAAGTATTCATTAATCATTGTATAATTAAAAGTTCTAATTAAAATCAAAAGAACCTCATAACCACATACCAAATCAAGATCAACAGTAAAGAAATACTGGGGTGGTGATCTTTTTGGCAATAACCCCTCCCTTTGCATGAATGCTAAGTCACTTCAGTTGTGTCCGACTCTGTGACCCTATGGACTGTAGCCCACCAGGCTCCTCTGTCCGTGGGATACTCCAGGCAAGAACACGAGTGGGTTGCCATGCCCTTCTCCAATAACTCTCCCTGGAACCTCTGAAAACTCACTTTGGATCCTGGATTAAGTCTCAGATAATGCTAAATAAGCATTACTGATGCCTCCTCATAAAACTGCGTTGAAGACTGTTTCAAAGTTCAAACACCAGCAGCTGCTATTTTTTACTTGGAGTACTGTCAACTATATCCCGTTTTGTGCTTAATAAGTCATAGAGGGAATTCCCTGCTGGTCCAGTGGTTAGGACTCCAAGCTTTCATTGCTGAAGGCCCAGGTTCAATCCCTGGTTGGGGAACTAAGATCCTGCAAGCCCTGCAGCACAGCCAAAAAATAAAAAGTAAATAAATCATATAAACATATTTTGAGGGGCATTGTTTTACCCTGTAGATAGGAAAGAACAGGAGGCTGCCTTTCTCACTAAACGGTCTTAAAAGGGGTGTGGGGAAAAAAAGGGGGGGTGTGGGGGAAGCTGTATGGGAAGGGATGCAATGCCCCAACCAAAGCAGGATGAGGGGCGAGGAGACAGAGGGGCTAAGGCACTCCATGATACAGTGCACCAAGCCCGTACCTTCCAAACACATTTTTAAAATAAAAAAACTAGTACTGACCGAGGAAGGCCATCATGTCAATGACACAGTTACACAAACCATACCACAGAAAAGAAATCACTCCCAAGCTCGAAGATTTTAACGATGCACATCATCCAGCCGTTAAACTTTTTAGTGTTACTTGAAACGAGAACAAATCTTCCTGTTACTGAAAAATCTCAGTAAGCTCAGTCTCTAAGAAGCGTTCCCGAAAATGCCGGCAGTATTTTGTTGCTATTGACTTGCTAAGTCGTGTCCAACTCTTTAGTAACCCCGTGGACTATAGCCCACCAGGCTCCTCTGTCCATGGGATCTCCCCGGCAGGAATCACTGGAATGGGCTCCCATTTCCTTCTCCAGGGAATATTCCTGACCCAGGGATTGAACCCGTGTCTCTTGCATTAGCAGGTGGATTCTTCACCACTGAGCCACCAGGGAAGCCCAATAAAGTATCTGTTTTTAATGTTACTTGAGAACATGTTTCCCTGGTAGCTCAGATGGTAAAGCATCTGCCTACAATGCAGGAGACCTGGGTTCGATCCCTGGGTCAGGAAGATCCCCTGGAGAAGGAAATGGCAACCCACTCCAGTACTCTTGCCTGGAAAATCCCATGGACTGAGGAGCCTGGTGGGCTACAGTCCATGGGGTCGCAAAGAGTCGGACACAACTGAGCGACTTCACTTTCACTTTCTGAGAACATGTTACTAACAAATTTCAGAAAACTTTGTCTCTGAGCAGGGTTCCCTAAAGTGCTGACTGAGTGAGTGAGTGTGTGTGTGTGCGCGCACATGCGCGCGCTCAGTCATTTTCGACTCTTTTGTGACCCTATGGACTGTAGCTCGCCAGGCTCCTCTGTCCATGGAATTCTCCAGGCAAGAGTACTGGAGTGGGTAGCCACTCCCTTCTCCAGGGGATCTTCCCAACCCAGGGATCGAATCCAGGTCTCCTGCATTGCAGGCAGATTCTTTACCATCTGAGTCACCTGCGAGGCCCTTGACAGAACTTAGCTGAAGTCAATTGGAAGGACACACAGAAAGTACTCCTGGCTCCAGGCTCACTAGAGAAAAATCTGCCAGCTGACTAGTTAGTTACGTCTCCCTCTTTCGTTATAAAGACCACTGATCTGACCACAGATCAGAGCCCCTCTGAAGGCCTGCTGGCTGGCCCTGAACATTTGGCACCCATCAGACGCACGGGTAGAAGCTGCAGGCTGTTCCACTGCAGGTCTGGTCTGTACTAGGACCAACCAGAGCTCTGGCCTCCTTCCCAGGCCATTCTTCTTACACACTCAACTGACCATGAAGGACCACATCACATACCTATAAAATAATGAGGCTGGTCAACGTCTGTATCATTACAGCCACAAATTAAAAGAATGCTGTGGTCACAGACTAGGAAAGAATGCAGACAAGCAAGCTTAAAAAGTTCTGTTTTGTTTTTAATGCTTGCCTCATTTAATTCATACTCAACTTAAAAAAAAAAAAGTCTGGGACATTAAATCAATTAAGCATCCAAAATTCAAAAGAAGTGTGTGGACTTCTCACTTCTCATCCTGGGCTACCCAGCTCCACAAAGTTGCCTCTTTTTTTTTTTTTATTTTAAAACTTCACATAATTGTATTAGTTTTGCCAATGCCTCTTTCTTAAAAATCATGAATCTGATCTTGTTATTCACCCCTTTGATAAGCCTTGTGTGCCAAGCAACTCTTCACCACTTGGCCTCTACTGGTAAGCCTCAACTCTCATGGACCAGAAAAAAAAACCCTTTCTGCCCCCTGCCTCAATTCTCAACCCCCTGGGCACAAGGAACTGGGAGAAAGCACAGCCCTCTTCTCTCTGCCAGTTCCCTAATGAACTCCTAACCTGACTTTTAAGGCCTTCCAAAATATCACTGCCTCTTGTCTCAACCTCTCTCAACCTCTGGCTGTGAATGACTTCTTTCTCTGGGGTACCTCTGTTACTGCCAGCCTGCCCGTGTTTACATTTACAAAACCAAGAAGAACTGTATATGTCTGACAGGTGTCTCTGATTCGACTGTGAGCTCCTTAAGGACAAGGACTATACCTGAGAGCTTAGCAAAAAGTGATGCTTAATACACTTCTTTGGACTTCCCTGGTGGTCCAGTGGCTAAGACACCACACCCCCCGTGCTGGGGGCCCAGTTTTGATCCCTGGTCAGGGAGCTAGATCCCACATGCCTGCATTCACCTGGCACAGCCAAATAAATAAATAATTTAAAAAATAATGCCTCTTTGACTAAAGCGATTCTCTCCCAGGCATTACTCAGTTGCAAACAACCCAGAATTCTGTGGAATTCTGCCAGTCTTCCTTATTATTTGATGACAAAATATGATTCATGGTCTGATACCTAAAACCTATTCTACCAGACTGTTGTACCCATCAAGTGACTCAACCTAGAAGGAAACTGACATCATTCTTTCCTAGACCAGCCATGAAAGCTGCCTGGGCGAACACCGTATGTTTATCAGCTAATGTTACAGGTTTTATGCTTTAATTAGTCATAAAAGTATACTATACCAAACAGGGGGGGGGGGGGAAAAACTTGAGTAACATTTATAGCAAATACACATTTAATTAAATCAACAAGAGTCAGAGTAAGCTGTCTCTAGGAGTAAAAACATCAGCAACAAAAATCCCACAAGGAGAAACCTCTCAATGCAGCTATAAATGAATCGTGGGGAAAACAAAGAAAATACAAGGTCTAGAAAAGATAATTTTAAAACACCAGAGTCTGTGACTTCTTCCACTGCTGAAAGCCCCCCTCTTTAGGCTTAGCATTCAAGACTGAAATCCTGAAGCCTGGCCTGGACGGCTCCATCCTCACTTTCTCTCAACTGCTACCTCCCAGACCTACTCCCTTCCTCAAGTATTAGTTGCTCAGTCCTGTCCGTCTCTTTGCAACCCCATGGACTGCAGTCTGCCAGGCTCCTCTGACCACAGAATTCGCCAGGCAAGAATACTGGAATGGGGTGCCATTTCCTTCTTCAGGGGATCTTCCCGACCCAGGGATCGTACCTGGGTCTCCCACACTGTGGGCAGATTCATCACCATCTGAGCCAGAAGGAAAGTCCCATTCCCCTCCCCAGGCCCTTCCTTAACTACCAGCCATACCAGCCTTTCTCCACGCCCAGGAATAGGTCAAGCTGTGTGTTGCTGATCCCAGTCTGGGTGATGGTCCCTAGAGCTGAGGACAATGTTGTCAGTAATACCTTCCAGTGTTTATCAGCTCCTCATCCAGGTCCCAGGCCTAAAGGGCTGCTGCCCCAGCCCCGCAGGAACTCTCTCGCACTACACCCTGCTTTGTCTCTCTTTTATCACTAAAACTGTCTCGTCTCTTCATTTATCAGTTTAACTCTGGTGCCCCATCCTCACCTCCATGAAGACTGTAAGCTGTAGAAGGCTAGTCATCTTGTCCCTCTTGAGCCTCCCTAGGTACACCTGGCTCTAACCCATTAAGCTGAATAGATACTGGGTGAGTGGATGGAAGTCTGTGTACAGACGCAGAGCAGTAGTGGCTTCATTTTAACTTAAAATCACAGAACTTGAACTTAACAGAAGCATTTCAAAAGATATTCATTTTTAAAAACTAGGCAGTTTTGAACAGTTATGAACAGCAACTTCTAAATGACCGATTAATACATCAAATTTTCAAGTACCATATACTATAATATTAATAGAAAATGAGATAATTAATTTCCAAATTCATCTTGTGTTTCACGACATGGCTAAAATATCCCTGAAGGGATTTTAAAGAAGCAACTCTTCTTTCAGATTATTCAGGAGCAAGTTATTTTTTGCTTTTTTAAACAAGAAACCACTGTCATAAGAAATCAAGCATACTAAATAGATACCTTTTGTCAGAACAGCTTGAACACCAGGTAATTCCTAACACACAACCAAACTGGACAAATCGCCTCCTATTGAACATCCTGGAAAATGGTACACCATCTACCATTCCAAAAGGAAGAATCCCTCCAATGACTGAACTTCTAACACACATTCCAGAAAACCAATTGCACCGCGTACGATAAGAAGAACCATTTGAAACTGGGCCAGCGTACCAAATACAGCTTCAGCCAGAACAAATGCTCAGGGTTGAGACTTGCTAACCAATAGCAAAAAGCAACAGGAAAAGGCTTACACTTGGAAAATGAAAGGAAAAGCAATGTCTGGGTATTGATAAGAACTGTGGAGCACAATGGGATAGCAAGGAAACCGGCAAGATGCCATTCATTACCCTAAAGAAGAAAGTATTCAGAAACATTTACTCTTTAAATGAGTCCACAGAGATCCAACACGTTTTTCAGTTACTGAACCACCCTCCTCCCACCCTCAACTGTACGGGCTCTTCCTCCACCCATTTAATGAAGCTCATTCCATAAAGGGAAAGGATCTCGAACACTAAATTCAAGGCCTCTCCATGCCCTCATCAACATACAAATTCCAGTAGAAGAAATCACTGCCTATTATATTGTGTTGGCCAAAAAGTTCTTTGGGTTTTTCCATACCATCGTTTGGAAAAACCTGAACGAACTTTTTGGCCAGCCCAATTATTTTTAAATAAGCCTAGTTAAAAAGGCTGCTGTGGGCACACATACGAAGAATGCGATTTTCTGAAAAAGACTTAGAAAGTTTTCAGGCTCTAACAATCACATGGACTAAAAAAAACAACATGGCTGTCTAATCTCACTTGCATATTACCAGATGACAAAAAGTGTAAGAATAAAGTGTTCTATCAGTGTTTCTACAGAACCATCAGCATTTTTTTTCCCATTTACCTCTTGACTTAGAATTCTCTCTCCTTTTGGTTAACTGCACACATCACGCCTGTTTTCACAGAAAGCTTAATGTCATAAAAGCTAGAAGCAGTCTCATTATTCCATTTCGTTCCCCAGACATTTTAAGAAGGAAGAACAGGGTAATCATTATAGGAGGAGCAAGCTGGAGACGTGTATTGGTATTTTATACGGCAGCAAGCAACAATTACATGTTTCTAAATATTCTCGTTTTCACCCTCACCCCAGCTCACCTCCTACCACCCGCTATAATTGGCACCACCTTAAAGCTAAACAGTCAGTCATTGTTTTTCTGGAGAAGTCTCCCTTCATTTTGACCTCTGCTGAGTAGTGTTATGAGCCTCACAAAGCTTGTCAGGATTCTCTGGGCTGGACTGTGGCCCAGCCATGAACATTTATATTCAGACTAGATCACCGCTACCAATGGGCAGCTCACGAGCATAAGACAAAGAATACTTTTCCAACTTAATAAAGTCTCCGGCCACCTTCTTCAATGCTAATAAATGAGGATTTGAGAGCTCAGTTATTTAAAAAAGAAAATTGCACTTCAGGATTTTTAGAGTCGATGTCCTTTATAATGCTTTAACGTTTTCATTTTTAGTCTTTTCATTTTTGAAAAGCAGAGGTTAATATATCTACTGGGGCTTCCCAGGTGGCTCAGTGGTAAAAAGAATCTGCTGGCCAATGCAGGAGACTCAAGAGATGTGGGTTTGATCTCTGAGTCAGGAAGATCCTCTGGAGTAGGAAATGGCAATATATCTACTGGAAGGAAATAACAAGTAAACATTCGAAATGACCAAATACACTGATCACGCATTAAAGACCTCTGATCATAAAATATTTCCTTCAAACAGAATTGCATGTAAAATATATGCCGCCTGAAGTTATCTAAGAGCACTAACGCACTTATCTGTCTATGGTTTTTCGCAGTCTGATTTACGATCTTAATCCTCACAGACTGGTAACAGAAGACCTCTTTGTTTCCAGCAAATATTGACTCCTCTGTGCTAGACGTAGGGACAAAAGAAGTAAGGAGGCCACAATTTATTTAGGGGGAGAAATACAAAAGGGGGAACCACTGAGAGGCTGGTTACGAGTGCCAAAGATTAAGGAAGAAAAACACCAGTCTAAATGCAGGGGCCTTGGATGATTTAATTAGAGAGCCCTGACATCTAGGACTTCCCTGGGGATCCAGTGGCTAAGACCCCACACTCCCGATGCAGAGGGCCGGGTTCGATCCTTGATTAGGGAACTAGATCCCTCATGCTGCAAGGAACAGTTTGCCTGCTGCAACCAAGATCAAAGATCCCGAGGGCTGCAGCAAAGACCTGGTGCACCCAATTTATTTATTTATTTTTTACAAAAGCAGTGACATCTGAGCTTGAAGGATGAGCAGAAGTCTAGAAGAGGAGATGGAACCCTCTCCACCTCCCTACTGAGAAAGGGGACCACTGGCCATGGGGTGTTTGCACCCACCTCACCTCATTCCCCAACTCCGAATTTCTCATGGGAAGAAGTCAAAGAACACTGGGTTATTTCTGGGGGGTGACAGTTTTCTGCAACCATCCTCCCCACTGGGCCGGCCTAGGCCTCGATGACCTTTCTTAGGGCGACAATCCCCTGTGGGAGAATATGGCCTGTGGGCTTTCCTCACCATGAAACAAACCATCTTAAATACCATGCACACCAAAAACTGTCTGGAGAAGAACAGAGTTTAGAACATCAAAGTTTAGAATGTCCATGGACTTAACTGTGGCCGCAGAGGATCACAGAAACAATAGGGATCACTCTTTCCACACCCTTTTTCCTCAAGACCCCAAACAGAGGAGTTAGAGCACCAGCCCCTGTTACAGAGCCTCCTCTGCCAAGTCTGGTCTGATTTCCTAAGGCAAATGATTTTACTCTATTCCCATGACCTCCAGTGTATCCTTCTGTTTGCTGAGCCAACAGTCACAATTCCAGGGCTGAAAAAGTTCCCTAGTAAATTAAAAAGAAAAATTAATTGAACATCCCCACCCCAAACTCTTCCTTGGTTTAACGTGATTAGCCCAGAAATTTCTGAGTGGTATGTAAAATTAATGAAAGGAAGCCAGGGTTACCAGTGGCAAGGGAAAGACTCTTTTTTTTTAAACATTCCTGTTCAACATTAATCAACGTTTAAATTCCAATTTATAAATGTACAATGAGCAACGTTAGCAGAAAAAAAAGATGAATTAGACAAAGGGTTGGCAAACTGTGGCCCAGGTGCCTGTTGTTGTACACATTTACTGGAACCCCGCTCATCTGTTTACATAATGTTTATGCTGCAGAGGTCCTGAAACAGCAGAGGTGAGTGGCTGCAGAGGCAGGTAGTGGCAGCCAAGAATGCATGAGCAGTAAAGCCTAAAATGTTTGCCATCTGGGTCTTTACAGAAGAGGTTTGTCAACACCTGAATCATTAGAGAGAAAAATAAAGGGTGAATTTTAGGAGTTCATTTTGGGGACTTTCCTGGTTGGGAAGATGCCCTGGAGAAAGACTACTGACTCCAGTATTCTGGCCTGCAGGATTCCATGGACTATACAGTCCATGCAGTCACAAAGAGTCGGACACGACTGAGCAACTTTCACCTTTCATGTTCCGGTCGTCCAGGGGCTAAGACTCTATGCTCCCAATGCAGGGGACACAGGTCTGATCCCTGTTCAGGGAACTAGATCCCACATGCCACAACTCATGAAGTTTCAGAGTTCACGTGTGGAAACTAAAAAAAAAGGAAAAAAAAAAAGATCCAGAGTGCTGCAACTAACACCTGGAGCAGCCAAATAAATGCTTTTGAAAATAAAGTGCATTTTTGGAGTGTTTCATTTAAAGGCGTGCCTCTGAAATAATTTCTTCTGGAATACACAAGTCTTTCAGTAACACCAAATGTCCCTCTTATTGCCTTTCCAGTCTTGAGGGAAAAGGTAGAAAACCTCTTTTCTTATCTCTAATTAGCTCATGTTAACACCTCATTCTCTTATTTCAAATTCTCTTATAACACCTCATTCTCTTATTATTCTCTTATTTAACATAAGGTAGTGGGTGGTGAGAAGTATCCCAAGGGGGTAGCCTGTAGGCCCCAGCGCCACCCACTCTACAATGAGGACGTTATCCACTGTCTCCAGGACTCAGGTCCCCATCAGCAATACCAGGCCTGGCTGAATGGTCAACAGCCTCCAAAAAAGCGTATGCTGGCACTGCTGTACTCAAAATGCATAATCTTCTGCTCAGTGTTAGGTGGCAGCCTGGATGAGAGTAGAGTTTCAGGGAGAATGGATACATGTATATACATCCATGGCTGGGTCCTTTCGCTGTCCACCTGAAACTATTACAACATTGTTAATTGACTAGCCTCGAATAGAAAATTAAAAGTTAACAAAAAGCAGGTGTTGGTGGACGTTCAAGAGCTGTTATGAGGCATAAAAACGATGCCAGGACTGGTTCCAGCTGCATCTTCAATGGAATAATGGCCTTCACGCCACAATTCTTTATAATTTTAGGAGGAAATAAATGGAAAAGGACAGGATGTGAGGGCAATGGCGGGGCAGAAGAAAACATTAGGAGAAGCTCTGGGATTAAAAACTCCCAAGGCACAGTGAGTCCATCCAACTTCCCTGAGCTATCTACTCTAGCAGGCGGGTGTGGTTTCTGGAAAATATGAAGAATTAAGCCTGTGGCTGCTATAAAAGGTCAGAACTTACTGTTCCTCAAATGTCCTGGTTCTTTAGAAGTCTGGTGGGAGAGTGCACCACTAGATTTGAGTACCTCTCTTTAAAAATAAAAGGACATCTGTTAGGTTGGCCATGGAAGAAAACTGGTTGACAGCCTTGATGAAATTAAACTGATCTTCAAATGGAGGTAGAGTAAACCTCTTGTTTGAGGTCTTCTTCCTTTTTATTTAAAACGTCTCAGGGGATCTCCCACCAATTAAGGCTGCTACACCTCCTCTGCCCTCAGGGGGATGTTGCCTCCTTTACAACTTTGGGCCAATCATACATTCAACTACAACCTTACAATGAAATAGCTAAAAAATGCTGGGAACATGGGCAATAGACTCTACCAAAAGCTGGAAGAGAAGAGAAGAGAAATAAGTAGGACCATGCAACCAGGCTGTTTGATTGACAGGTTACAACTTGTCTCACTTTAGCTAGCTGTCCCTGAAAGTGAAGTCGCTCAGTCGTGTCCAACTCTTTGTGACCCTGTGGACTGTAGCGTACCAGGCTCCTTCGTCCATGGCATTTTCCAGGCAAGAGTACTGAAGTGAGTTGCCATTTCCTTCTCCAGTGGATCTTCCCAACCCAGGGATCGAAGCCGGGTCTCCCGCATTGTAGGAAGATGCTTTACGGTCTGAGCCACCAGGGAAGTTGCTGTCCCTGGTTATCTACAAATCCGCTGCCAAGGAAGACCTGCCATCAATCAACCCCAGACTTCTCTCAGCCTCCCCAAGAGGGAGGCTTCTCTCTGCCGGCTCAAGAGGGCCCTGCAAGATGAGGAACATCCCCATCTCCCTCCCTGTGACTTCACAGCACAGCCTTGGAAGAACACAACCTAACCATCCTCTAACACATCGCACATACGTGTGTGTGTGTGTGTGCGCGCGCGCACGCGCGCGCATGTCTTGCTTAGTTCCCCAACCAGGGTGGATGTGTGTCTATCTGTCTGTCTGTCTTAGTTCCCCAACCAGGGAATGAACCCAGGCCCTCAGCAGTGAAAGCGTGGAATCCTAACCTGGACCACCAGGGCATTCCTGAAAACATGCACTTTAACGGAGGGGGCGGTTGTTTACTTGCATTCTTTCTAGGCATTTTACTGTTACTCAGAAGTAGGAAAATTTAAAAGAACGGACAGGGTCTCACAAATTATCTTCACTGGTTGGAGGGCTGATGCCAAAAAATAGTGTCTTTAATAATTTTGGAGTCAGATTTAAAAGCTCAAAGAACTCTGTAAAGAAGGATTTGCTTATTTTCAGGAAAGCAGTCACCATATCCCCAGCCACAGACATAGAATAAATTTTATTTTGTAACAGTCATGGGAGAAGTCATTTTTAAAACCATACTCAACATATCTTAGAAGGATCAAAATCCCAGAAACTCAATAAAACAATCCAGGAGAACTGTTAGAGGAAATCTAGGCAATGAAAGACCTACTAGAAGGTTTTGGTCTGAGACCTTGAGAAGCTGCCTAAATAATCTCAAAATGAGATACTATCAAGCACATATAGCTCACCTTACAATTAAAAACAAGACAAAACAAAAACCAGGAATGACACCCTGAAAGAAGGAAAAGATAAAACGGAAGTGTGTCTATTTACACATCTTCCCATCATTTTCCCACATCCACACAAAAAACTAACCCTAAGATTAGTTCTGTAACTTAACAGGGGTCTGGGTGACACAGACACACACACTGTCAAAACACACAAGGACAGCAAAGATTTGCCCATCTTGTGGCACATAAGTTTTGTAGCAGAAGGGGAAAAAAACGACTGTATATAAATACTTGAATTAATGATATAACAGCTGAAGTATTTAGGGGAAAGTATGTTGATATCTGCAATTACTATAAAAAGTACAAAAGACAGATGACTGGATGGATACAACATGAAAAAATGAATAGACACATGATAATGCAATAAAGTGAAAGTCACTCAGTTGTGTCTGACTCTTCATGATCCCGTAGACTATACAGTCCACGGAATTCTCCAGGCCAGAATACTGGAGTGGGTAGCTGCTTCCTTCTCCAGGAGATCTTCCCAACATAGGGATCGAACCCAGGTCTCCTGCATTGCAGGGGGATTCTTTACCAGCTGAGACACCAGGGAGTCCCTTGGACTGCAAGATCAAACCAATCAATCCTAAAGGAAATCAACCCTGATTATTCATTGGAAGGACTGATGCTGAAGCTGAAGCTCCAATACTTTGGCCACCTAATGCGAAGAATTGACTCACTGGAAAAGACCCTGATGCTGGGAAAGACTGAAAGCAGGAGGAAAAGGGGACGACAGCAGATGAGATGGTTGGATAGCATCACCTACTCAACGGACGTGAGTCAGAGCAGAGTTGGTGACAGATAGGGAAGCCTGGAGTGCTGTAGTCCACGGGGTGGGCAAAGAGTCAGACATGGCTGTGCGACTGAACTGAACACAAGTAGAACTGTTAATAACACAACCTGGGAATAAGGCTTTTTACTGTGGAATTCTTTAAACTTTTCTGAATGTTTGAAAACGCCCCTGTTATAACATTAAGAAAAACCACCGCAAGAGTGAGTAAACATGGTAAGAATCCGAAAGTCCGGCCATGTGCCACGTTTCATCAGACACATTCAGAGACTTGTGGGGCAATCTGAAGTTTTATCAGAAAGGAATATTTGCGGAGCATAACATTCATCTAAAAAATAGCATGGTGGACTCTGGAAGGAAAAGAACTAAAGCGTGGTCCTGAGCTTGTGAGACACAGAACTCTCTCTGCTGTGAACGGAATTGAAACAGCTTGGGCGTCTGTGTGCATGCTGCCGTCTTTACAAGCACACTGAGCGCAACCTTTCTTCTCTCCTTCGGAGGCAAGCCCTGGCCTCTGCCTCTAACGACAAGCGATCCAGCAGAGATACACACACCATCTGCAGGAGTAAGTTTTGGCTCCATGGCTCCCATCTGCAAAGCTTTCAGGGTGGTCTCCCAGGAACCACGGTATAGACAATCACCTTTCCCGCTTCCCTCCTCCCATCTTCAACTTTAAAAGGAAAAAAAAAAAAAAAAAATGTTGACTTTCCTGACTTGAGAACTAGGCTGTTTGGAGGTTTTGGAAAGTTAATCTTTGATTCTTGTCCTATTTCTTCATGTACTAATGTAGTGCCTATAAAGGAAACCCCATAATCACATTTCCTTCTTCATATTTCAGTGTTTCTCTTGCAAGTCCTTCCCTACAAAATTACCAAGCCAGAAAGCTTTGGGTTTTAAAGAGGTCTTGATTCTACAGTTCTATTTTACCCAGTTTGAGTTGATTCTATGGTTCTATTTTACCTAGTTTGAGTTATGTTTGATATCTAAAGTACAAAAGGCCCAGATTTTAGAAATGCATTTTACACAATTGAATCTGTAATACAATAGGTGCTTGGTTACCTTATACCTACCAATCTCCCTTTCTGTATATTTTTTTCCCCATGAACTAATTCAAAACGCTGCTGCAATCAACCACATCTCTGCCAGATACACTGAGGCTCAAGTCACTTGGAACTTTTTCCTTGCCTCTTTAAAAGGCTCACCTTAGTTCTCTGCTAATGGGCCCTGAGCACCTCTGACTTCTCTACCACTTCCAGCTATGGAGCAAGTCAAAGTCTGGCCACTCGAGGACTCCAAACAGGGACGACGGCTTTGCTGAATTGGGGGAAGGCAAAGAGGAGGCTGAGCAATACAGGACCGGATGGAATACTCTGGTGACTGGCACAGTAAGCTGGTTAAGAGCATGGTCTCTGAAGTTCATGGGGGTTCAGACTGGGCTTTGCCACTTCCTAGCTGTGCTCCTTTGGGGAAGTCATTTAACGTCTCTGAGTCTCAGCTCCATCGGTTGTTAAAAGGGATGGTGCTAATGATAGCGGCAATTCCTTAAGATTAATATGAGGATTCAGTGAACTAATGACCGCTAAACAGCATAGTAAACAGAGCACTCAAGTGGTTAAGAAAGAAGCCCGAAAACACCTCCTATGTGTACCTCCAACCTAAGAAGACTGTGTTCTTTATCCACTCGGGGTGGACACTTCCCTAATTTGCAACCTGGAGCCACCCAAGCCCTTGCCGGCACCATAGCCCGTTTCAACAAATCTTCTCCTTCCCACACTCACAAGTGTTTCTTCCATTTTCTGAACTTCTGTGAGAAGCCTGACCATTTCTCCCTTTTCCACAAGACGGTGTAATCCACACAGGGTCTTGTGCACTGTGCCCCAAACAGGCCAAACAACTCCCATTTGGGGCCAGCATCGAATGAGCTGGAGTCTGATTATAGCCTAAGGTGCTCTCTGAATCACAAGTACCCCATGTCTACGCACTAAGGGGGCCCTGCAGAAGAGGGATCCTCCACCACGGCACTATCAACATTCTGAGCCAAGTCATTCTTCGTCGTGGTGGCTGTCCTGTGCATTGTAGGAAGGTTAGCAGGGTCCTCTGCCTCTATCTCAGAAGATGGTAGGTAGCACACCCTAATTCCTGCTTCGAGGATCAAATATGTTTCCAGAAACCGCCAAATACCCCTGGGGCAGCAAGGGGTGGTAAAAGACCCTCAATACCCTTCTTTCCCTTTCTCCCTTACATTGAGAGCCACTGCTCAAGAGAATGAAGAGAGACCCCAAGTTACTGTCTTACTTTTCTACTGAGAAAGCAGACCGAAAACAAACAGATCTTTCCTAACTAACAGCTGCATTTATGACTGGCACCTTCGAGACTGTCATGACTAGCTACTGTCAACAGAGAAAGTCACAATCGCTAAGCTCTGGTTCCTCTTCTTTAAGATGGAGATAACTATACAAAGGTTTAGGACTGTTTTAGGCATTCAATTACCTGATGCGTACATAAAAAGCAAGGTGGCCCATTGTTAAAGAATCAGCCTCCCAACCAGGCGAGTAGCGTTCAATCCCTGGATTGGGAAGATCTCCCTGGAGAAAGAAACGGCAATCCACTCCAGTATTCTCGCCTGGAAAATTCCTTGGACAGGGGAACCTGGAAGGCTACAAAGAGTCGGACATGACTTAGCGACTAAGCAGCAACGCATACCTAGTGCTTAGCCCAGTGCCTGGCACATAGCAGAAAGTACAATCATTCAATTAAACATGGTACAATGGTCCCTAGAGCCGAAAACATTCCCCAGAACAGGTAGAAACAGGAGAAAACAAGGACAACCCAAGGATGGCGTGAGCAGCAGGGGCAAGCAGGTCCACGCATTTCATACTAAAGAGAGGCAGAAGGGTGTCTGTTTCACTCATGGTGAGTTTCTCATAAGGCTTCACATTTTATCCACGAAGGTTCCACCCACATATATCTCCCCTTCCAAATCCTACAGGAGTTCCCTGAGTTACAAACACCCCACAACTTCAGACGGTTGCATCGTCTCTGCCTAAATCCCCCATGGGGCAAGACCAAGCTGTGGGGAAAACGGTGCTGGGTATTAGGGCAGACTGACCTCAAATTTCTTTTGCACGTTTCATCACCCTGATAGGAATTTTACAAATACCATGTTTCCCTATTCTCCCTCCCTTTTCCTGTTTCAGAGTCACAGTTCATAAAAAAAAAAAAAAAAAAAAAGACACATACAATCGTGTTCCACTTTTTCCATCCATCTCTTGTTCCATTAGTAAACCAAGGAATACTGGCCGTATGGATAAGTGCGTGAGGATAAAGACAGTTATCCTGGAAGTCTGGAGGAGCTCTGTAGAGGCAGTCACTTGCTGGGTAACCAGGGTCAGTCAATGAATGAATCTCCACTAGCCTCAGTTTTTTCATCTGTGCAACAGGATCTGTGTACATCTGTGTACATCTCCACCGTACAGATGCAATGATCTCAAATATGCAAAGTTCCTGGCTCAGACCATGTACATACATATGTTAGTCGCTCAGTCATGTCCAACTCTTCACAACCTTATAGACTTTAGCCCACCAGGGTCCTCTGTCCATGGGATTATCCAGGCAAGAATACTGGAGTGGGTTGCCCTGCCCTCCTCCAGGCGATCTGCCTGACCCAGGGATTGAACCTACATCTCTTACATCTCTGGCATTGGCAGGTGGGTTCTTAACCACTAGCATAACCTGGGAAGCCTCAGAACATAACAGAATAAATGACTGTTATTATCACACACCAGAACTATACATAAAGCCTCTATCCTTCAAAGTGTCCAAGTTTACCGACAGGAATGCTCCTAAGATAATTCATTTTTTCCCACATTCTCCCCCTGTCTCCGACATTGAACTCAGAGATCCCTTATACCGCTCCTCCCTCCTGCCAAAACAGATAAAAACAAACCTAACTGGAGTCTAGGATAAACCACCCTATTCAAGCATGGTTTGTATGTTTCGTTTCATCAGCTGCACTGTTTTCCATGATTGTTCCAAATGCTTGACATTCTGGCAGCAGGAGTGTAGAACACTGGGTTCAGCCTGGGGGCTTAACCTTCATCACATGAGTTTCATCGCTGTTCTGCTGCTTTTTCTGTTCCAAACACATTTTGGGGAGAAAAGCAGTTAATAATGAGGAAACTATCTATGCTTTTAAAAAAATTAAAAATCCCAATACCTTCTGAAATAACCACTCACTCTTATCAGCTCAACTATGAAAATACAGTGGAAAAAAGTCATTTCTGAAATAAATCAGAAATGTTTTCCTCAAGTAAACGAGTAATTACAGTGACTCTTACTGTCCCATGGTTTGGGCACTATTTTTAAAGGAATTCCATAAAAATATATCTGAATTTTCCATTCCTATATATTTAAATGAATTTTAGACTTACAAAGTTAAAGGCAATTGTCAAAAATCTGTTTATTTTCTTATTGATTTTAAAATGAGATTGATAAGAAAAAACAAAAAAGGCAATTTTTCAAACTAATATTTAAAAGCATGCTTAGAACTAAAGATTTCAGCCTGCATGTATGATTCCAACTTCTACTAAGGTAATATTTGGGTTCTGTGTGAGCACGCATGAACAGTATCTGCAAATGTGAATAGAAAAAAAAAAAAAAAAATCCCACAAGGGGTCATCAATTATTACAAGTTTGTGGGCTATACTAGCTCTTCAACTATGACAGTCTGGTAAGCAAACACAAATGAGTGACGTTCATAAACATGGTGTTCAGGGTAATTTCCATAACCAGAACGACGAACAGGCCGTAACAGCCATTAAACCAAAGTGGCAGTGTGTTAATACCTCCATTCCTACCTCGGCTCCTAGCACAACGTATAAAATAAAACCTTGTTGTAGTCAATGTTAACTGGGCTACCTTCAGCTATTAAAAATGTATTCTTAGCATGGCATTTCTAAGCATAGAAGATCTGAAAGTCTTTATCTGTTCCTTCTCAAATTTAAGAGAAAAATGACAATCTCAAAAACCGCAACAGCCTAAAGTAACCCCAATTTCATCTTCTTTCCCACGGTATGTTGAATAAATCACTTATCAGATGTATACAAAGAATAATTCGATTATGTGAAAACATTTAAGGTGTAAAGAAAAAGCTGAAAAGGAACACAAAGAAGATATTTGGTCAAGCCCTTGAGATTTAAGAAAAATATTTCTCTCATCTTAATTATAGTTAACTTTAAAAAAATGTTGCTTTTACTTTACTGAACTTCAAAAAGATTTTAAGGTGCCTAAATTATATCTATTATGGACTAGGAAAAGTGAAAGACCAAAAACTCTGCTAGAAAGTGAGATGCTATCCACAGCAAAACAGAGATGGCAGAATACCCCTTCTGCTCAGAGCCAGATGTAAATCACCTATAGAAATAAGATTCCACTGAGAGTCATACTAATAATACATTCATTCCTGACAGAAACAAACGCATGTTTTCACTTCTTTCTGGAGAAACTGAGGCATTCAGGATTTCCCAAATGTCTCCAAGATGAATGAGTGGTGTCTGGCTGATGATTCACGAGTCCCTGGCACTCAAACCTACCTTTTTTTTCCATTCCGTGAAAATCTACAAAGAACACAGAAATCCTGTTTAAAACTTTAATCCTTCTGAAAAACAGGATGAGGTTTTATAAGTTTGCTAGGAAGTCTTCCTACTAAAAACTACCAGTTTTTGACAAACTACTCAAATTGATCTTGAAAAGTATACATGAGAAAATATTCATGAAAATTCCGAAAGCATGAATGGGTAAAGGAAGGAGACCAGCTCCATCACATATCAAAACACATGATAAAGGTGCAGTCATTGAGTTGACGGTGGTTCTTGAACAGAGAACAAAATGTTTAGTCTGAGGGCAGGAAGGTGGAGGTGGAGTGGGCTGGACCACCCCTCCCACTCCTTAAACTAAAATAAAATATACAGGAATGAAAAATGTAAATAAAGATACATCTTTTATTTTCACAAAATGTCACTGATACTCAAAAGAAACTTTCTGGAAGTATCTATAAAAACTAATACCTTCAAGGAGAGTGATCTAAAATGAAACAGAACAACTGTGAATATTTATGCATTGAAAGCACTGCATCCACATTTGTAAAGCAGAAACTTAAGAAGATGGTAGGAGAAACAGAAACTCTCTAATTGTATGAGACTTTATTCATCTCTCAGTCCACAGCAGAATAAATGGACAAAGACTATAGAAATAATGTAAAAGAGACGTAATGTGCAAACCCACATATAACTCTGGACCCTGAAAATACGAATATACCTTCTTTTCACATGTTCAAAATACAGTCATAAAACTACCATCTATTACGCCACAGAAGGTCTACAGCTAAATACATGAAATGAATGCATGTATGAAAGTAACTATAAAATGGAGGTACAAGAGAGATGAGGTGACGATGAATCTAGGATCCTGGAAGTAACTCTACACAATTAAATAGAGCCCTGACACATGCAAAGGGTAAGAACTTTCAGTTCCTCTAGTCGTTTGTTGTGATCACTTTTTTTTTTTTTAAGAAGCCACAGAATCCCTTGAGAAAAAGGTACTTAAAACCATCTGGTACTTCCTAAAATAGCCAAGGTAGAGGATTATCTATTTCTTTATATAAACTAAAAGAACACCACCTCCTACTGTATTTTCATGTTTAATTAACTTCAATGACAAGCTCATTCCTGGGCTTTGCTTAAACTTAATATATACAAATTACTTCTTCAAGATCTGTTTTTGACAGATATGGAGGCCATCTTTCACCCCACTCCCCATAACAGCCTTTCACATGTATAGAACGATGCTTTGTAGACTGACCTTTTTAAAACAGCCAGCCTTAAAAACCCTTCTCACAGTCCACATCTTTATTCCCTGATGACTGTCCTCACTGAGCTGGGACTACCTCCTTTGTCTGATGGCTTCCAAACCAAGAAAACGTCCTCGAAGGTTTCTGTTTCCGTATGTTTAATTTGTTTATATGTATGCACTAACGCAAAGTCTTAAAAAACATAATCTGTTTTTAAAGTTCAAGTTACATTGTTATGGAACTCATTTTGCCTTCACTAAAATAAAATTAAAAAAAAAAAAACAGGGCTGAGTTTTGATAGAATTAATTCACAACCAAATTTTATTTTGAGAAACTGCTCCATGATGGTTATTTCCTAAAACCATACTTGCCCTGTTTTAAAAATGCCATCCTTCTCACCATCGTCACTTATTTCCATGCACATTCTGAAAGGACAATTAATTCTAACTTGTCATGATTTGCATTTTCTCCATTTCAGGTTAACTTCCTTGAAGGTCTTCACAGCCCACGTGGGACCAAGTTGCCCACACTCCCTTATTCTCCGGCCCGGCTGGGTTTCTGTCATAGCACCTAATGCAGTTTGCTGTTGCTCTGCAGCCAGTTTGCTGATCTTCTGTCTTCCTGTGGGAAGGGAGATCCTCATCTGTCTGAAGCAACACAGGGCCCTGCTCACACAATGCTGGCTCGGAGTGAACAGTGAGGCTCCATCAATTCAGGATACAGAGAACCAACGTTAAAAGCGCTGTCCATGCATGGGAATTGGCCACAGTCACTAAGCTATTAATACTGACAGATAATCTTTAAGTGGGCTTCCCAGGTGGCGCAGTGGTAAAGAGTCCACGTGCCAGTGCAGGAACACACAAGAGTTGAGGGCTCAATGCCTTCAGGAAGATTCCCCTGGAGAAGGAAACGGCAACCCACTCCAGTATTCTTGTCTGGGAAATCCCATGGACAGAGGAACCTGGACGGCTGCAGCCCACAGGGTCGCAAAAGAGTCGGAGGCTACTGAGCACACGCACATGCACGGGCACACATACAATCTTTAAGCAGATTAATTATTAATAAATTAATACTCAGAAGCAGTGAATTCTGATAACATCCCATAATGCACTGATGCCTCCAAAGCAGAAAAACACACCAGGCAAATTCATTCAGTCAAGGCAGCCAAGCAGCAGCCAATGAAGCAGGGCCTCATAGCTCTTTTTGTTTTTGTTTTCCCAGAACAGCTGTCACTGCCATCACACATGCATGTACAGACAACTTTAGAGCATGTCATGAAATATTTCTGTTTGTAAAATAGGTCTATCTTTTCTAGAAGGTTGGAGCACACCATCAACTGAAGGCACACGGTCACCATCTTTCCTGGCAGGAACCCAATTCTAATAATTTCCAGAAGCCTCATTTCATTAACGTATCTTTGCATGCGAGGGTGTACCAAATGAGACAAGCTAATTTCTGCCTGAATGTTTTTTTTTTTTTTTTTTACTAACTGCACTGAAGTAACAACTTCTAGGGCCATTTTGTAGTTATGAAAGAAAGGGTACATATTTATCCTTTATTGCATATTTGATATATATATATTTATATATATAACATATATTCTATATTACATATGTGTGATATTTGAGTTGTGGGTTGGAACTTTCTTCTGCTATTTTAGCAACAGCTGATGCTTTAAATTTGGTTTTCTTTCAACATTCCTTTTCATACTGGAAAAAAAAAAAAGGAATGTTGAGCACCAAAGAATTGATGCTTTTGAACTGTGGTGTTGGAGAACACTCTGAGAGTCCCTTGAACTGCAAGGAGATCCAACCAGTCCATCCTAAAGGAGATCAGTCCTGAATATTCATAGGAAGGACTGATGCTGAAGCTGAAACTTCAATACTTTAGTCATCTAATGTGAAGAGCTGACTCACTGGAAAAGACCCTGATGCTGGGAAAGACTGAAGGCAGGAAGAGAAGGGGACAACAGAGGATGAGATGGTTGGATGGCATCACCAACTCAATGGACATGAGTTTGACCAAACTCCAGGAGTTGGTGATGGACAGGGAAGCCTGGCGTGCTGCAGTCCATGGGGTCGCAAAGAGTTGGACACTACTGAGCGACTGAACTGAAACATTCCTTGATAAGTTTCTTTTACAAATAGCCCAATCAATTTAAGAAATACCAAAGGGATTTCTTTATAGAAAAAAAAAGTTGTGGTTTTAAGTCATATATAAATTTTAAACATTTCCTAATAATCAAATGAAAAACTGATCACATCTCAGAACCACTACTTTCACAGCCACAACCACAACAGACCATGAAGATAGTACATAACTCACAAAAAATTGAATGAATGGGCTATGGGTGAGCATATATTTTGAAAATCAGTTTGGTGGTTTCTCCAAAAAGTTAAGCACAACACTGTCATAAGACCCAAAAATTCCACTCCTAAACAAGAAAAACAATCTACACAAAGGACCTGCAAATATTCAGAGCAGCATTATTCAAGTACCCCTCCCCCACCAAAAAACAAAAAAAGGCAAAACACCGCAAACAGCAAGTCTATCCTATCCACACAATGGAATGAATCACGCAGCAAGGACAGAGCTCCTGACACCCGCTATGCCACAGAGAAGCTTCAAAAAATTCCATGAGTGAAAAAAAGCCAGGTGCAAAAAAAGCCAAGGTTCCATGCACGTGAAGCACCCACAAAAGCCAAACGTAAACTCAGACAAAAAGTGGATTAATGGTTGGATGGGGCATGAGGGGAGATAAAATGTTCTAAAATTGATTAATGGAGATAATTGCATTATTCAGTAAAGGAACTAAAAATCGCTTGAAAAGGCCAACTTTTAAGATCTGCATTATATGCCTCAAAATGGTAAAGAGAGAGGGGGGAAAAAAACCTTGGGCTGGGAAGAAGCATCCATAAAATGAGAAGTAACGTGGACATAAAAGATCTGGGTGACAGTGAACATGTCTTGATTAAAGCTAACCCCTATCCATTTGTAAAAAAAAAAAAAAAAAACTTACTTACGATACCCAGAAGACCAAAAGGAGTGGAGAAGCTTCTACTTTGGTCTTTAAAATAATAGATAATACCATTAGCTTAGGGGTTTCACCACAGAATTATGGGTAACCTCAAATAGAAACCAAGTTTCATTCTAGGCTAATCATGATAACTGTCAAGACTTTTAAAAGCCCACAAATTAAACTCACGTGAAGTAAATCTAATGATTTCCACTTAATCCTCAGAAAAACAGGACTGTTAAAATATGTTTGTAAGATGTTTGTAATAGGTCCCTGTCATGAGGGTTAAAACAAAACTCCTACATTACCAGCAATATGATAGAAATTATCAAATTCAATCTTTTATGACTTTCCATCTAGAGCTTTTTGTCTTCCAGGCGGTTTCAACTCAAAAACAAAAATTAAGTTTAACTGGTTTACTCTGAAGTTTACTGAAACCAAGTGACACAGACCACACTGCTTATTCGTCTCTACATCTTCAGGTAGCAGAGCCTCATTGTGAAACATACTGGGTTTCCTCCTACCCTTTAAGTATCCTAATGTTTGTAAATGTTGCTGCCTGATTTTTTCCATGTGGTACAAAGTTTGTATTCACACAGCCTTTTTTTTTTTTCCAATGGAGCACTAGCACAAGTATGCCTGACTCTAAGAGGGAGTTGAGAGAGAAAGGCAGATATACAGACTATAAAAGAATAACAGAAAAATGTAATTACTAAAAATGTAAAGGTTATGTGAAAATTACTCAGAAAAAAAACATAAAATGAGAGTTTTAGCTCCTGTTTTACAGTCTAGAACTTTGAATCAATAAGTATTTTTAATCAAAAAAACAAAACCAAAATCCTATTTTCAAATGGTCTATTAACTCAGCAAGAAGCTATTTTCCTTTAAAAAAAAAAATAAATAAAACCTTAAAATCCTAAGATCATGAACTCAAATTTTTATCAGTGTTTTAGTAGCTAAAGTTACCACCTTACTAGGCAGGTCATCTCACTTAGAAATACTGAAGGTAAAAAAACATATATATTATTTTGTCAATCATGAGACAAAAATATATAACGCCTACAAAGCTGGATAGGAGACAGGTTTCATACTTTCACACAAAACAATGGGAACTGGTTAATTTTATACCACTTTCCATAAATTCACATCCCAAGAAAATCAGGTACACCTGTATTTTTAAAGCAAAGAGAATGGGGAGAGGAAAATCATTTAGCAAGTTACCCAGATGCATAGCTACCCAGGATGAAAGCCACAGGACAGTCTCAGCTCTTGCACCACCAGCAAAACATATGCCCCACATCAAAATTTAATTACACTGCACAACACTTTGTGAATTCAGCTTCATATTTTTATCGACTGCTCTGCTTTTGACAGGACAGTTTCCTGAAGGAAAGTTCCAAGAATTGAAAAGTTCCAACACCCACATACCAGAAAGCGTTTCCTGAATTTTGTTACAGGAACTGACTTCTGCTGTAATTTTAACATTTACTTTCCAGAGGAGTTTCATTTAAAAATTTTTGTTGCAGATTCTTTGCTCAACACCTAGACAATGCTCTTGCTTAAAAGGGTTGGGGGGGGGGTGGTGGAGAAAAAACAAACTTTTATTTCAATTTCAAAAGTTGGGATGTGATTGACTGACTCACTTGTACAACTGACTCAGTTGTAACTTTTTCCCTGGGACCAAAAACAACTGCCACCTGACAGGGGACGGGGGTGGGGGCGTGGAGTTAGCAATTTTGGGAGGGAGCCCAGAGTAGACATGAAAGGGTTGATTAGGTAACCAGGTCCTTAAGAAGTAATTCTTGGGAAAGCTCGGCTTGAGCAAACGTTGGAGGTTGCTTCTTGGTATCTCCCTTTTTGTGTTTTAAATATAGGTGCATTTGGACATTTGAACTAGTAGAGTTTGTAACTGATACGTAAATTTATAAAAGTAGACATCTTCCTTCTGTACCAACCTCTAGTCTATTTCAATGGTGGGGAGGAGGAACACGTGCACCGATGAACATATATTAAATCAGAATGTAATGGCATTGCATGATATAGTTTATATGACACTGTATCTCTCTCACACACACCTGATTTCACCAAGAGTGGTAGGTGGCCCTCTGGCCTCAGACCCAGCAGGGCTCCTCTACCCAAGCTCAACCCTGGACCTACCCACTAGGAATCTCTGGGTGGGGATGGGGGGAGTGTAGAATCTGCGTGTTCAGAAGCTCTCGTGGTGCTTCTTGTGTCTAGTCTGGTTTGAGAACCTTGAGCTTAATATAACCACCCTGCTCCTAAAATATTCCTTCACTTTTATTTGTTTCATTGCCCAATTGAGTGGTAAGCAATACTGGAAAGAAAGGCAAGATCCTTTGTGGGTAAAACACCGGCAAGCCAGTAGTGACTCAAGAATCATCTCCTGAACTCTCCCCGGCCCACCCAAACAAAGGATCAAGTGGCCCACAGGCCTCCAGGGGTTCACCATCACATGAGCCATGGGGGAGGAAGGACAATCCTTGGTACTTTCAGGACGTGGGGGAACTGTGGGTGTCCCTCTGGAAATACGACACCTAATCCCCAAATCAAGACAATTTAGCTGTCAATAGAAATACAATCTATTTCCCCCTTCTGTTTGCTGCAGTTCCCTTTTGACAAGATGTCACTACTGGGATTTCCTCTTAATATATTAAATCTGACATCAAATCACTGCTTTGAGTAACAGCCTTAAGAACCTGACAGGAGTTCCAATCTGGTTAAATTAAAAGAGAAGCCAATAAACCAATGCAAGAAAACAACAGACGTTCACCAGAGAAAAAGACTCGCAGGATATTAAGTCGGCTGGCTTTGTGGCCCTCAGGTTAAGCTTTAACTTGCTATGGGTAGATAGGAAAAGGGGAAAGTTTGCACAGGGGCGGGATTCTCAACACTGATCGCTGCCAAGACACAAAAAGTCAGTGCTGGGATGGTTATTAAAGTTAATTTTTACTTTTGGGTCTCCAAGGGCATTAACACCAAAAGTTATAAATCTTATCCACCCCCCTCCCCCAGGGCCTAAAGCTAAACGTCATCTGCTACAGACATACTCGAGCAACATATTATTTTGTGTTCTACTTGCTGTTTTATTTTGAGCAAAGGAACACATTTACATTCATACACAAATGAATGAAGGGGGATTTTCTTTGTGGCACGGTGGATCAGAATATGCCTGCCAAAGCAGGGGACATGGGTTCGATACCTGCCATGGGAAGATCCCACATTCTGCGGAGCCTGCAGCTGCAACCACTGAAACCTGCTGCCTAGAGTCCGTGCTCCACACCTAGCGAGCAGCCCCTGCTTGCTGCCAAGTAGAGAAAGCCTGCACACAGCAACGAAGACCCAGCACAGCCAGAAATAAATAACTTTTTAAAAATAAAATGAAGAACATCTGAAGCAAAGCTAAAATACTACAATCTGGCTCCCCCCAGTTTTTTTTTTCACTGAAGGAAAAAGGATAGGTAACCATTTAAGCTGTAAAAGTTATGCACCCAACCCGTATCAATAAAATGAACCAAAACAGAGAGGTAATGACACCCAAGCTTGGTATGTTTGTACTTCTGAGCCAAGAAAAGTTGTCCTCAGGGTGCCCGACTGTATTTCCAACTGGTACGGAAAGTAAAGTCAGAATACACTGTAGTTGGTAGGCCTTTCTCACCACCATGTCACGTACAGGACTTCCCCTTTCAGAGGACAGATTTTGGAAATACATTTATCGTCCTATCTCAGGAAGAAAATGAAATGGAGAACTTAGCTAACGGAAAACTAAGTTTAGATATTTAGAAGCAATCAAGTTGTGTGTTACAACTCAAAGCAGTTATGAAACTAACCAGCTTTATAATTCCTCCATTTTACAACTATTAAGTAAATACGTAGATTCCCATGCTCAAAACAAGGGACAGCACCCAGATAAGGGTGATCTCTCTTATTGATGATTAAGATAATGAATATATTTGATATTTAAGTTGCTTAAATGAAGCATTCACTGAATTGCATTTTCAAAATAGTATAGAACCAGTTAGTGAACACCTTTTCATGGTACAGTATGGAATCCCCTAACTCTCGTGAGACCGCTTGAGTCCATTTTGCCAAAGAAGATCCCCATAAATCAGATGATTAAAAAAAAAGACTCAATTCTCCTACGACCTTCATCATGGTAGAACCTGACGTCTGAGCCAGGAAGCTCAGTTGGGCTCTCAGGATGAACTAGAAGGAAATCACTTAAGGGACCTGTCTGTTTCTCTTCTGTCCAGGACACAGTTTACAATGGTGTCATGAGGGAAAAAATGAAGGCGTTCACTGGGGCAAAATACTGCATAAATTATTTCCCTCTTGAAATCACTTCCTTGAACTGCACTTTCCAAAACACCATTCTTCTTTGATATTTGCTCATATTTAATCAGAGTTTTTTTGCTTTCATGAATTTTCTTCCAAGGCAATCTTTATAAAGCTCATAAATCGGGGGTGGGGGCAGAGGATGGGGCAAAACTGGTTCCATACCAGTTTAAGGGCCCTGCCTTTTGCAAGGGAAAACTTTCCCCACCAGAGTCAGAGATCCACCAAAAACCAGCTTCATAATAATCTTGGGAACAATCTGACTTTCCTCTGTTTTTTTTTTTTTTTAAAACGTCATTAACTTTAGGCAAATTCAAACAAAAAACCTGTGGGAGAGTTCACTAAACCTAATTTCCTTTTGCAGTTTGTCTGAAAACTTTTTTTTTTTTTTTGAGATGCTCTCAGCCACTAAAGAAACAAGTTCAACCCCCTCCCCCATCTCACTGGAGCACCCCAGCCCACCCTACCCTGGAGGTGGGGGCGGGGAGGACAGACCAGGGCTTCTCAGGTAGCACAAGGTGCATTTAAAACCAGTTAATCCCTACCGGTAGTTGAAGATACATATATATTCCTTTCTAATATTCAGGGACTGCTTCAATGAAAGGGTTAGCAGAGATGAATCAGACAAAGCCCTCTTTTCTCTTTTACCCATCAACACATTCCTCAATATAAGGCAAGCTAATCCTCATAGAAAAGGATAGATCTACAAACTGATAGGATTTTATACCTTCCCCTACCCATCATAGGGTTTACCAGTCCACAAAAGATGGTCGGCCAGGCTATATAGATCTATGAAAACAGTTTCTAAGAGCTTTAGGTCAGAGTTTGGAAACTAAAGCCATAGTCTGTAACTATTTCACATTAAAGGAAGCAAGTTTGTTACAATTCTCACAGGAAGTATCATTAATGTATCTGCTCTGCTTACAGATTCCCAAGAACTGCACACACTGATCTGAGAGAGGAGGCATAGAGTATGCTCTGCTTTAACAACCTTGTACTTTTAAGTAACTGCCTTTCTCCACAATTCTGAAAAGGCAAACCATATATTTGACGTTCTCAAAATACTGACCCCAAATCTAATTTTTAAAACTTAGGCAACTGACCTTTCATTCAGTAAATGTCTTCCATATCTAGCAGAAGACATAACACAAAGCAAAACAAAACAATCAATTTAGTACTTTCTGCTTTAAAGTGAAGGAGAGGATTATGCAACCTTAACTGATGAAAGTTCACAAGCCAGAAGATACTTAAGTAGTCTCTCCTTTGTTCAAAGTACTTCTAGCTTATGCAGGGGACACTAAAAATATGAGACAGTATCTTAAGGAGCTGACTACAGAGAAGAAATATACATGAAAAATTAGTCACACACCATCCAGTGCTACAAAATGCAACTTCATCTAAGTTTCCATCTACCTCTTCTACTCAAAAAAACAACAGAAAACAAATTATTTAAGCAGTGCACAATGAAACTATTGTGGTTAGGACAAGCTGAGCTATTAATGTTTAGATCCAGTGAGTCCAAGATTCTAAATTAATTGTTTCAAAAACCAACGGGTGCGGCAAGTGGCACATGGACAAGATGTCACTGCCCCAGACTGTACATCACAGGTGACGGTTCCTTTGCTATTAGCACTGCTTGGGCAGCGGGGCGCAACTTGAGGGTTTCCAGAAATCCAAGAAGACTTGCAATCTTCTCCATCTGTTCTCTCTCTGGATGTCGGAGAGACACTGTCCCACAAACACAATGTCTAAGTGAGCTTGAACCACATTCCAGCTATAAGTGAAGACAATGTGTATTCATCACTTGTAAAACACAGCCCCAAAAGATACATGCACCCCGATGTTCATAGCAGCACTGTTTACCATAGTCAAGACATAGAAGCAACTTTAAAATCCATCCACAGGGGAATGGATAAAGATGTGGTGTGTGTATATGTATGTACGTACGTGCACGCATGTGTGCTAAGTTGCTTCAGTCGTGTCTGGCTCTTTTCGACCCTGTGGACCAAAGTCTGCTAGTTCTTCTGTCCATGGGACTCTAATGGCAGGAATACTGGAGTGGGCTGCCATGCCCTTCTCCAGAGGATCTTTCCAACCCAGGGATCAAACTCACGTCTCATGTCTCCTGCACTGGAAGCAGGTTCTTTACCACGAGCGCCACCTGGGAAGCCCCTGTGTGTGTATGTATAATGTGTGTGTGTGTGATGGAATGTTACTCAGCCTTTAAAAAGAATGAAATAATGTTATTCACAGTAACATGGATGGAGTCGGACACGACTGAGCGACTGAACTGAACTGATACTGAATGAAGTCAAACAGAAAAAGAAATGATATTGCTTACATGCAGAATCTTTAAAAAAAATACAAATGAACATAAAACAGAAACGGACAACAAACGAACTTATGGTTGGGGTGGGGAAGAATAGTCAGAGAGTTTGGGATTGACACGCACACACTGCTATATTTAAAATGGATAACCAACAAGGACCTACTGTATAGCACAGGGAACTCTGCTCAAAGTTATGTAACAACCTAAATGGGAAAATAATTTGAAAAGAACAGATACATGTATATGCATAACGGAATCACTCTGCCGTACACCTGAAACACAACATTGCTGATCAACTGTACTCCAATATAAAGTTTATAAAAGCAATAAACTACTGGAAAGTTAAATAAATTCTGATGTTCCAGTGTACTGAAACACTGGGAGTTAGACAAAACAGTAATTTTAAAGAGTAAGTAGCAGTTTAGAACAATGCTTATCATATAATATTGCATGAAAACAAAACTCAGATTATATCTGTGATGAATGTAACTAAAATGATTTCTAGACCCTCTGAAGAAGAAATACAAAATAAATAAAACACAGTTATTGATGTGGTAAAAAGAAAGAAGGCTTCCCAGCTGGAAGCTAGTGGTAAAGAACCTGCCTGCCAGTCCAGGAGACCAAGAGATATGGGTTGAGTCAGAAAGATCCCCTGGGGGAGGGCACTGCACCCCCACTCCAGTGTTCTTGCCTGGAAAACTTCAGGGTCAGAGGAGCCTGGCAGCTTACAGTCTATGGGGGTTGCAAAGAGTTGGACACAACTGAGCATGTGAGTGCGTGCTCGCACACACACATAGGAAAGAAAAGAAAATGCACATTTACTACTTGTGAGAGACACTCCCATAAAGCAGACATAATGCAAACAAGACATCATAGCCTTGTGGCTTTGTTCCTAGTTCAAGGGCACCTCTGAAGGCCAGGTAGAAGAGCAGAATGTGTATAGTCTTCCTATTTCAATCACCAGCAAATTGAACAACCATGCTGATAACTCGGATTTCTACATCTTGCAGCAGAGTATTTCTGGCAGAAACTGCTTTTTTGTGCCTTTAGATTGAGGCCCTGCAGCTCCCCTTTTACACCTCATCTCAGCATTAAAGAGGCAGCCTGGAAGTGAGGAAACGCTGCAGGCTGCTCAGGAGTCGGGCACTGCTCCACCTGGGTAACCTCAAGCAAGAAAAGACTGGGCCTCAGTTTCCTGAACAAATGTGAAAAAGAAAAAGTACTTACCTATTTAAGTGACTGCAAAGAGTCAACCAGGTAATCCAATTACAGCTGCTGTGCCTGGCACACAGCCATGTCCAATTTAGCTATTACCTCATTTTACTCTTCATTAGTTTAAGGGCACAGACACTGAAATCACTCACACCTGAGTTCAAATCCCTGCTTTCTAGCTTTGAGCACTGTTAGATGCTATTTAGTTTCTTAATCACAATGTCTTAATCCAAGGTTTTGATGCCCTGGACCCTTCAGGCAGTTTACATTTCAGTCAAGACTAGTAAAAATCAAGATGCAACTGTAGTTTCTCAGCAAAGTTTTCCTACAACACGGCCCCAAGAACCTCCTTCTTAGAAAAACCAATAAAATGGGGGCAGGGGATAAACCACTGAGAGGAGAGGATTAATTATATACAGAGCATATAGGAGACACTCTATAGAGTGAAGTTCTCTTCCTATAAAGTTCTATCTCTTAGGAAAAAAATGTAAACTCATCAAGCCTACCCTTCAACAGGAAAGCATCTATTTCTCTGACATATCTGGGTCTTCAGACCCGACTTGTGTTTAGCCTTGTAAGGTTCCCCCAAATGACTCTACGACCTCAAAAAGCAACTTGAGGAGCCCTCCAATTATTTTAAACGTGACACCAAAGGACTTTCTAATAAAACTGAAAGTTAAAAAAGACGGCATATCTAAGTTCTTAAGCCTCCTTTAGCCCCAACTGCTGTCACTACTAAAATGACAGCCACACAGCAGTCTGAATCTCATAATCACTGACGCCTTGTCATCGCTCTTAAAGGCTCATTTACCAAAAGGAAAAAAAAGAAGAGGTAACAAACCAGGGAAAGTCAGAGCTGGAGGTTCTTACTATAGCGTTCCTCTGACAGCAACTGCTGTTCATTATCCTCTCCCTTCACCAACGCCGGTACATTCCTGGTCTTTGCCTACTCAGCAGATTCACGAAAGCTGTGCCGTTTTATGTGCGATCGTACGTTTTGGCAGTAAAATTTCCAGTTACTTACCTGGCAAATTCTCAACCACCAACCCCCAAGGCGAACTGTTTCGCGTTAATTGATTTCCAAAATGCTGCTCAAGGCATTACCAGAGGGAGCGGGGAAAAATCAGGAGAACCTAAATGAGGTGCACAAAGAAACTAAAGGACGATTTGGGCAAAGGCAGACAGGTTAAGCCAACTTGATCTCCCTGAAAATAATTATGGGGGTTGGGGGGCGGCCAGAGAAGAGAAATCTAACTTGAACCTTAACTTTAACTCGACCCCTCTTCCTGTCCTCTGCAGAAATGGTCTAGTACGTCCTCCAGACTTTTTTTTTTTTTTACTTTTAAATCTGACATAAATAACGATGAGAAAGCAATGACAAAGCTGCTTCCTGCCCGTCTTCTTCACAGTACCCCAACCCTTCCCCTGCAACCTTCCATCCCCCTCGCCACTCACACACATTTGGAAAAGTTTCTCAGTGCCTGCCTTACCTTGACTGGGCTGCCATAATTCAGTCTGTAGAGCTCAAGGTCTGCCGTCCATCAGCGCCTCCAAGACGCGGCCCTCCTGCCGGCGCCGCGCTCACCATTTGCCGGGGCCGGGCGGGGACGATTCCCCAGCGCGACTCCCCGAGGTGACGGGACTACCTGCTCCTGGAGCCCAGCCGTCCTCAGCGCAGCCTCCGGCTCCGAGCGTATTGGCTCGCGCTAATCCTGATAGACATCCGGGCACTGGGGCCTCTGCAGGCGCGCTCCACTCCGGACCGGCCGGGGGAGCGTCGCGTCCGAAGCCGACAGCGACCGCGATCCCTGCGGGCGACTCCGGAGGAAGGGACGCCTCGAGGGCTCCCTCGGCGCCGAGCCCACCAAAGCGCAGCTCCCGCCAAGCGGCGCTGGCACGCCGGCTCGCGTTAGCAGGGTAAAGAAAACCGTCCTTGGGCTCACCTCGAGGTGTCCGAGTTCGCCCGGACACCCCCGCCCACAAAGTTCTGGTGGTACGGCCCGACTCCTTAAAAGGGCAGGGCGCTCGGCCCGGCGAGCCCGAGGCTGCGCCGGGCGGGGGCGCCGAGCTCCGAGCGCCGACGCAGCCCAGCTGGCCCGCTCGCAGCCGAGCCCCGCCTGCAGGCTCCTGGCGACCGCTCTCCTGCCAAGGTTTTAGCAATGTACACACACGGCCGGAACACGCAGTACCCCGACGCTCCGAACTCCAGCCCCGGTTTGAATCGGTGTTGAATATTGGGGCCCCAGAACCTGAAGTGAACTAGGAATTAAAAAACAAAAAACAAAAAACACAGCAGCAGACCAAGTTCTCTACTTTTGATCGTGCCAACGCTTACAGTCAGGAAATGTGTGACTACCGCACACTTGTTAGACTTTGTTGGCTTTCAGTTTTGATTTCGTTTCACTGAAACAAATGTTTACAAAACGCCCTCTCTGTTACTGGACAACATGCAGACACGAAAAGGCAACAGCAACTCGTTTGGCACCGAAAGACGTCATTAAGGAACTGACCAGTTTTTAGAAAATAACTTAGCATGCAAGCCGACAATATATTAAACGCTATAATTACAAACGAAACCGTGTCCTACTGGGGGGACCAGGGAAGGCATTTAAACTCTGCCTAGAGCTAAGCAAGAGACAACGTCGCCAAACAGGAGGAAAGGTGGGCTTCAGCATCTCACTGGAGACCAGCAGCACGCTGTCGGGGGCTGAAAACTTAAATGCATGTCCCCCTGCCGCCTAGAATCATGACGATGTCACAAAACTCGCAGAGCTACTCCAGACTGCATTACTAAGGAGCCATGGACAGAGAAATGTTGACATCTGCCTGAAAACTGCAAGGCTGTGGGGTGGGGGCTGATGGGGTAGGAGGAAGGCACAAAAGCATCTTTATAGTGGTTCTCAAAGTGTGATTCGTGGTCTCCCGGGAGTCCCTGAGACCTTCTCAAAGGTCACAGCTATTTTTAGAATAACACAAAGACACTGTCGTTTTCACTGTGCTGACATTTGCACTGATGGTGCAAAAGCAATTGTGGGGAAACTGCTGGAGCCTTATCACTCAACAAGGCAGTGGCTCTTCACCACACATTAGCAGTTAAAAAAAAAAAGTGTTTACATATATCCTTAATGAAATGACCAGTAGTAGGGATTACTACTTTTATTAAATCTTGACCCTTGCATACAGGTCATTTTAGTGTTCTTCGTGACAAAATGGGAAAGTAGTCATGTATGGATGTAAGGGATAAAGAAGGCTAATCACCAAAAAATTGATGTTTTTGAACTGTGGTGTTGGAGAAGACTCTTGAGAGTTCCTTAGACTACAAGGAGATCAAACCAGTCAATCCTGAAGGAAACCAGTCCTGAATATTCACTGGAAGGACTGAGGCTGAAGCTGGAGCTCCAATACTTTGGCCATCTGATTTGAAGAGTTGACTCATTAGAAAAGACCCTGTCGCTGGGAAAGATTGAAAGCAGGAAGAGAAGGGGACAATAGAGGACAAGATGACTGAGTGGCATCACCATCTCAATAGACATTGAGTTTGAGCCAACTCCTGGAGATGGTGAAAGACAGGGAAGCCTGGCGTGCCACAGTCCATGGCGTCACAGATTCGGACATGACTGAGCAACTGAACTGACTGACTGACTGATCTGTTACCTGGCAGTCATTTTCACAAAAATGAACAAAGTGAGTCTGTTTCTTCCAGGAAAACAACTGACAGTATTTATTGCCAGTGATAAAATTTGAGTTTTGAAGCATCTTGGACAACTTGACACTTGTCATGGTGACCTTGACAGCTTCCCAATACTTAAAGTCGTCCCTGATGAGGTAAGGACAGTAAGGACTGTGGCTTTAGAAGACCTGCCTAACCTAGTGACCAAGATTTTCTAAATAGTACAAAATCATGCATGGGTAAAAGATCCACTGAAAGTGCAGGAAAGACCAATGGATTTTAATATATGAAAGTTTAAAAACAGTTCAATGAAATGACTCCAGATTCTACACTGCAACTAACCTTTAGGAAACTATGATTGTAGAGTTTTGATATAATATCAAAAAAGGTATTAAAGTACTCCTCTTCCTATGTGAGGCTACATTTTCTCATTTTCTTCATAGATTTCAACCAAAATAACACTGCCACACACTGAATTCAGAAACAGATATGAGAATCCAGCTGTCTTCTATTAAGCTAGACAGTAAAGAGATTTGCATACCGCTATTTCTCTTACTAAAGTTTTTAATTTGGGAAATACTTTTGTTTTTCTCAAAAACATTATTTAACAGGTAATGGGTTAGCTGTTAGCCCATCTTTCTCACAGTTATTCTAAATACCAACCATGATCATTTATGCTTTAAACTGGTATCAGACATATAAAAGCAGCAGAAACAATACTGCATAATGGCATTTACTCACAAAATTTCCACTTATCAGTGGCTAGTAATGTAAAATCACCTATATTAAAATTACATTTTCCCCTGTGAATTGTGTTGTTCTATTCCACTAAGGAGGAGGAAATGAAAGAACAGGGCAAATATTCACATGCAAGGAAATATGAAGTCAACAGATCATCAGTACACCTGACATTCCCAGAGCTCTCAAGATCATTTGTAATGTAACTTACTGAGGGTAATTTGAAACTGAAGTGGGATTACACTTGATTTGTAATAGATCTAACAAAACTATAGGAAAGTGCGGGAGAAATGATTCTGGAATTGGATACTGCCTGTGGCTGAAGAAGTAGTGCAGTACACACGTGGGCGTGATTTTCTCCAAGTGTTTTGAAAACACCATTGTATCCAAAATACAGTCTTGTTCAGCAGTGAAAATGAACAAAAGACATTCCTAACCTTTTGGGGGCACAGAATTCCTTGGCTTCCTGATGATACTTGAGGATACAGATCCTTACACACAGTATTTGCTATACTTTGATGTTTAAGGTCCCCGTGCAGCCCACTTAGGGAGGATCGGAGGCTCCATAGACTTCAGGTGAAGAATCCTTGGCCCCTAAGGTTCACTCAAACTGAACCAGCTAATGAACCCAATTTACCTTACAAATAAGGAGTATGTTGTTGTTGTTCAGTTGCTAAGCAAAAGTGTTAGTCATTCAGTCCTGCCCGACTCTTTGCAACCCCATGAACTGTAGCCCTCCAGGCTCCTCTGTCCAAAGGATTTCCCAAGGAAGAATACTAGAGTGGGTAGCCATTCCCTTCTCCAGGGGATGTTCCCAACCCAGGGATCAAACTTGAGTCTCTTACATTACAGACAGATTCTTTACAGTCTGAGCCACCAGGGAAGACCCAGTATGGCATATACTCATAGATACTTACTTCATCCTTTGGGCTATAACCCAGTACTCCACAATGGGTTTTATTGCTCAGATTGTTCTGGCTCTGGCCACTGGAAGCCCTTTCCCATCAGCTCCTGATCCCTTTGACTTGCTTCCATCTGTTTGCCTTTTAAGCACTTCCTTACTTTCTGGTACTATGAGGCTCCAGGCTCACCTTCTGTTTTCTCTGCCATGGCTTTCTCTAGAATCGGCTATTTCCCCCACACATCAGTCTCTTCACCTTACAAGCTACTGCCCAATTTCCTGCCACCACGGCCAAACTTCCTAAACAAACAGTGGTCAGCTTGCTTTGTGATCCCAGCTTCCTCAAAACTCTCCTCTGTGGACTTACATGATACCTCTCTCTCTATTTGGGCGGAACTCATTGTGCTTTATAATTCTTTCTGCTCATACAACCAGGAACCAATATAAGATGCTAGAAAATGTCCCTTATCTCTCAGTCTGTATGATATCTTGGATAAGAACATCAGTGACCCTTCAGAACTGTAACTCCAGCACAAACCTCTTCCCACAAAGCCAAGTTCATTCTTCCCAGCTGCCCCAAAACACTTTCCTGGGTATAAAAAAAGGCACTTTGGGAGGCTGTACCCAAAGGACTATTCACTTAGTGAAACGTATCACCTCAGAAATGCCAAGAGCCACCCATCATTCAAACTGAGCTACTGCTTGGATCTGCAAAGGGTGGTTTCTCTAGACAGGGAGGGGACAGTCTCACCTTCACCAGAGAAGGGATGGGTTGGGGGCGGGGGGCGGGTATTGTTGTTCAGTCGCTAGCTAAGTCTTGTCAGACTCTTTGCAACTCCAGGGACTGCAGCATGCTAGGCTTCCCTGACCTTCCCTATCTACCAGAGTTTGTTCAAACTTATGTCCATTGAATCGGTGATGCTATTTAACCATCTCATCCTCTGCTGCCCTCCTTTCCTCCTGCCTTCAATCTTTCCCAGCATCAGGGTCTTTTCAATGAGTCAGCTTTTTGCATCAGGTGGCCAAAGTATAAAGAGTTTCAGCATCAGGATCAGTCCTTCCAATGAATATTTAGGGTTGATTTCCTTTGGGATTGATGGGTTTGATCTCCTTGCAGTCCAAAGGACTCTCAAGAATCTTCTCTAGCACCACAGTTCAAAAGCGTCAGTTCTTCCGTGCTCTGCCTTCTTTATGGTTAGCTGATTCCATTCTTGGGAATAAAAGCAGAAGGCAGAATTCAGAGAACTTTAAATTAGCAGATTAGGGGGGGATGCAGAAGCATATTCGACCCAGGAGAGAAAAAGCATTTTGGGACTGCTGGTGCTGCTGCTAAGTCACTTTAGTCATGTCCGACTCTGTTTGACTCCATAGACGGCAGCTCACCAGGCTCCCCCGTCCCTGGGATTAGTTGTACAGATTTAATCAGTCTCAAAATGCTTTTTCTCCTCCTGGGTTGAAAATGCTTTCATGCTTCTGTTTTACAAAAATATTTTATGACATGAAAAGATATCATATAAGGTTAAAGAAAAGTTGTTATACAGTGTACTTGTTATGAACCCACTTTTCATCAAAATTGAAAATAAATGTGTGTATTCAAAAGACTGAGTGGGTCTCTGTACCAAAGGCTAGCTACAGGTATGCCTGGCTGGGAAGGATGGAATGGCTTGTCTTATTCTGGGCATTTAAAAATATTCTAAGTATAAAATGAACATTTATCTGTATTGTTATTTATTAACTTATCATTTTTGCAATATAATAATTTATCATTATTGTAGAAAATAAACTATGACGAAATCTTAACTCCAGAAAGGAGACCAAAGGAGATCATCTAATCCACTTCTCCATGCAAGAATGCGCTTTCTCTTCCTAAACTGGCCTGTTTGCATATCTCCAGGGAAAACTTCTTTAAAGAAGGCTGAGGGCCAAAAAAAAAAATGATGCTTTTGAATTGTGGTGCTGGAGAAGACTCTTGAGAGTCCCTTGGACTGCAAGGAGATCAAACCAGTCAATCCTAAAGGAAATCAACCCTGAATATTCATTGGAAGGACATGCTGAAGCTGAAGCTCCAAGACTTTGGCCATCTGATGAAAAGGCCTGACTCACTGGAAAAGACCCTGATGCTGGCAGAAGCTGAAGGCAAAAGGAGAAGGGGGTGGCAGAGGCTGAGATGGCTAGAGAGCAACACCAACTCAATGGACATGAATCTGAGCAAACTCCAGGAGCTGGTGATGGACAGGGAAACCTGGCGTACTGCAGTCCATGGGGTCAAGAGTCGGACGCAATTGAGCAACTGAACTGAAAACCCAGTCTGCTGAGTCTTTGCCTTGTACCTGATATGTTTATTCATTTATCTTAATTACGGATGTGGTTGGGCTGAAGTTCTACCAGCTCGTTCTGTCTTCCATTTGTTTCGCTGGGTTCCTCTGCTACTCCAGGCCTGCATTCCTTTGCTAACCTTCAGGCCCCACCCAACCTACAGAAGCAGAAACTCCGTGGGTGTGGTCCAACAAGCCCTCGAGGTGATTCTGTTTCACACTCAAGTTTAGATACCACTGCTCTGTGGCCAACAGTATGCATCCTTAACTTACCAACTTATATTTAATGAGTCAATACTGTACCAATTCGCTGAGTCTTCCATCATCTGATTCCTATTGGAAATCTGAAATAACCATAATGTCTTTCATTCTTTCTAGAACATCTACCATTCTCTTCGTTCAGGTTCTTCATACCTCATCATGCTTTTTCAATAGCTTGCTGCTGCTGCTGCTGCTAAGTCGCTTCAGTTGTGTCCGACTCTGTGCGACCCCATAGACGGCAGCCCAACAGGCTCCCCCATCCCTGCCTTTCTCCAGGAAAGGATACTGGAGTGGGTTACCATTTCCTTCTCCAATGCATGAAAGTGAAAAGTGAAAGTGAAGTTGCTCAGTCGTGTCCGACTCTTAGTGACCCCATGGACTGCAGCCTACCAGGCTCCTCCATCCATGGGATTTTCCAGGCAAGAGTACTGGGGTGGGGTGCCATTGAAAGTATTTCCTTAGACAAGTCTCTCTCCCCACTTAGCCTTCAGTCCCACTGCAAGAATACATTGTTCCTAAAATACATATCAGATGTTACTCTCTCACCAAATTAAAGAAAGGAAAAAAAAAAAAAAAAGAAACAATATATCTTCCCTGCCTTAGAGCTGAAGAATAAACTTGTTACAGGGGTATCTAATACCCTTCCCAATTTGGCCCAACATCAGTAGCTTGCTTTCTCATCCACCAACCACCCTCAGTACCCTCCCCACCCTATTACTACAAGAGCCCTCCAGCCAGATACTTTTCCTGTATTTCCTCTTCATTGGAATGCCCCTTCCCTCTTCCCCAATTGGAGACACCCTGTGCTGGTGGTTTAGTCACTAAGTCGTGTTCGACTCTTGCGACTCCCCAAGGACTTGTAGGCCGCCAGGCTCCTCTGTCCGTGGCATTTTCCAGGCAAGGATACTGGAGTGGGTCTCCATTTCCTCCTCCAGGGTAATATCCTGACCCAGGGATTGAACCCAGGTCTCCTGCATTGCAGGCAGATTCTTTACTGACTGAGCCACCAGGGAACAAATGAAACCAAGGCAGTTCTTCTCAGAAGACTTCTCTGATATCTTAGTCACACCCTTTACCTACTAAAACCTCTTAACTCTCAGGTCTATCAAGTCATGAGGCTGGATGGGATTAAAGGGAATGTCTGTTTGTTTATGGGAAAGGCAGACAGAAGATAATGCAGATAATTAAGGAACAAAACTGTGAAGAACTCTGCTGGAGGGGTAGAAGGCAAGAATTCCTCCTGCCTCTGAATGCCCCCCACACAGCCATTCTGAAGCACTCTCTCATCATGCAGTCACTGGACTCTGACCTGGCTCCACCAACGAAGCAACTAGAGACCAATGAATTATTTTCAACATTTCTGAAAGTCCAAAGGAAATCACATATTTGCCCATGGAAAGTGTGTGAATGACTACTCTGCTCTGGGCTTTTCTGGAGCTCATGCCAACTGAGTGTGGCAACACCGATTGTTAGCTGATCCGGAAGTCCAGCTGACAACTGTATGTGGTTGGACTGATTTAAAAATAGAAAAACAAACAAAATTGTTTTAAATGGAGTTTGCTTGGTAGAGGGACTCTTTCAAAACATGAGATTCAAAGGAAAAGGGGATAAATTGAGGAAAAAAAAAAAAAAACTCCGACACAGAGGACATCACTTTGAAGGCAGGTACTTCCCCTTGGGGAACAACAGCTTCCCCTTGGCTGTGAAATATGTGCTGTGTTGCTTTATTGCTAAGTGGTGTCTGGCTCCTTGTGGCCTCATGGACTGCAGCCCGCCAGTCTCCTCTATCCATGGGATTTCCCAGGCAAGAACAGTAGAGTATTGAACAGGCGTCTCCTGCATTGGCAAGTGGTTTCTTTTCCGCTGAACCAGTGGGGAACCAATGAAATCAAATCTCCAGACTGGGCAGTGGTTTACAACCTTGGCTACACATCTGAGAGAACTGATCAATCCCTAACACTCAGGCCACATCGCAGGTCAGTTAATCTCTGGAGGGGGACCCATGCATCTGTATTTCTTAAAATGTCCTCGGGTAATTTAATGTGCAGTCACATTTGAGAATCTCTGCTTTTGAGCCTTGATGAGCCTTGATCCTCTGAGTGAGGGCCACAGAGTCAAGACTTGCAGCGCCCTGCATGCGATACGTGTTAGAAATGCAAACTCTTAGGTTCCATCCCAGATCTACCAAACCAGCATCTGCATTTTAGTAAAATCCCTAGTGATCTGTAAGCCCATTAAGGTCTGAGAAACATTGCCTTATAAAATATAGAACATTTAAGACTTGCCTAACCCAGCAGTATTTACAGTTGCCAAGATATGGGAGCAACCTAAGTGTCAATCAACAGCTAACTAGATAAAGAGCATGTCTAGTATACGTATACAATGGAATACTACTGAGCCATCAAACATGAAAGTTTGCTGCTTGGAGCAACATGAGTGGACTTGGTGGGCATTATGCTAAGTGAAGTAAGTCAGAGCAAGACAAATACTGTACAAGAGCACTTACACAGAGAATCTAAAAATTACAACAAACTAGTGAATAGAACCAAAAGGAAACAGACTCACAGATGCAGAGAACAAGCTAGTGGTTACTAGTGGGGACAAGGTGGAGGAGAGGGGCAATTAGGAGTAGAGGATTAAGAAGTACAAACTATTATGTGTAAAATAAGCTACCAGGGGGACTTCCCTGGTGGTCCAGTGGCTAAGACTTCACGCAGAAGGCCCAGGTTCAATCCCTGGTCAGGGAACTAGATCCTATATGTTGCAAATAAGAATTCACATGTCGCAACAAAGATCCTTCATGCTGCAACTAAGACCTGGTGGAGCCAAACAAATGATAACTTTTTTTTTAATAAGCTACAAGGATATATCATAAAACACAAGAACAGCCAATATTTTATGATAACTATAAGCTCAAATGTTGAGTATAACCTTTAAAAATCATGAATCACTTTATTGTACACCTGTAAGATATAATATTGTACATTAACTATACTTTAAAAATATATTCGTATTCATTTAAACCATGTTAAAGTATTAAGGTATCATCAAATTAGAATATCTTTCTTAAAGTAACTGACTAATTGGATTTACAAATAAAATAATAAATAAATGGAAAACTCAGCAACAACAAAATGAATTGCTTAACCTCTCAAAGACAAGTGACTGATATTCCCTTGACCTTCGGTCTAAAGCATGAATCTCTAAACAATGTTTTGCAACAGTCCTCTTTGTTGCTGGAGCCTTTACCACCCCTTCAAACTACTCTCAAATTTTCCTGATTACATGCAAGAAAAGGGGAAGATGTAAGAACTGGAAGAAAGAGGCTATTTCCCAGTCTTTCTTTGAGGGGCTGTTTTTTCCTTTTGTGAGGGGGAAAAAAGTTACATACACAGACAAGCCACAATGATCAGTAAATTGCAGCTTTCAAGTTACAGTAAGATCTGATCTCTCCATACATAAAAGAGATTACGTCAACTGATGACATTTCTTATGATACCCAGGCCTGTTCTAAATGTGTTCTTTTTATCCTCAGCAAATGTTTAAATTCCACCAACTCAAAATCTAATTTGGGGTACCAATTTTACTTTCCACTTGAGGATGGAGGATTTCCTCCCCAAAGTCAGGGAAGTTTTATTTGAGGTTTATTTACCATGAGCTCTGTCTCCTACATGGGCTTCCCTGGTGGCTCAAACAGTAAAGAATCCGCCTGCAATGCAGAACATCTGGGTTTGATCCCTGGGACAGGAAGATCCCCTGGAGAAGGGAATGGCAACTCACTCCAGTATTCCTGCCTGGAGAATTCCATGGGGTCACAAAGAGTCAGACACGACTGAACTAGGTCACAGGCAAAACGGAAAAATTAAGATGAAATCAAATCAACATTTATTAAGCACATGTAACATCCAAAGTCCTATGCAACCCTATAAAAGAGGTTTTTGGGGTTATAATACTTGTCTTTTAAGAGCTTACTATAACCAACAGAAAGAGCTGCTCCATTTTCTAAGTTCTAATTATCTTGAAAATCCAGTTGACTCTTGAACAACTCAGGGATTAGAGGCACCCTTCCCCCTTTGCAGAAATACCATGTACCACTTAATAGTGCGCCCTCCATACCTGAGGTTCCTCCGTATCTGAGATTCCACATCTGCAGATTCAACCAACCTGGGATTCTGCAGTGCTACAGTACACACTTATTGTCAATAATCCCAATACAAGTAGACTTGAACAGTCCAAACCCATATGTTCAAGGGTCAACTGTAAAACAAATCTAAAGAACAAAAAGTTGATTCATAACAAATTAAACCTTTACCTAATCACGGACCTATAAGTTATTGAGCTAATTCAATAGTTTTAAGCATAAGGATGGATTCATTAAAGAGAAAACCACAGCCCTGAGAGTTTCCTAACCATCCAGTGGTTAGGACTCAGCATTTTAACTGCCAGGTCCCAGGTTCAATGGCTGATCAGGGAACTAAGATCCCACAGGCTGGGCAGTGTAGCCAAATAAAAAAAAAAGAAAGAAAATTACAGTAATTTTAGTTTACAGTATTGCCTATGTTCTCAGAAAGGAAAGGTCAAGTTGAGAACTCTGAGTTGGGAAGCTGTGAGTGCCCTGGACACCCCAAAGCCACTGGCCTCATGCCTTCAAATGCTTAACAACTTAATAGGCTTAACCCTTTTCACTTGGAAATTCACAGAAAAATGACTTTCACCCAAATATGAAAGTATTTCTCAGTACGTGTATTTGAGACACATGCTTGGCCACAGTGAAAAGCAAGATACTGGGAATCATTTTGTTAGTGATATGAATGGCCAGTGTTTGCTGATTGCCCACAGTATGTCTGGCCCTGCTCTAAGTGCTCTGCTGATATTAAATTAATTCCCACCACAAGCTGTTAAGCCAAGTACAGTATTACCATCCTGCTCTGCTGCTGCTGCTAAGTCACTTCAGTCGTGTCCGACTCTGTGCGACCCCATAGACGGCAGCCCACCAGGTTCCCCTGTCCCTGGGATTCTCCAGTCAAGAACACTGGAGTGGGTTGCCATTTCCTTCTCCAACGCATGAAAGTCAAGTCGCCCAGTCGTGTCCAACTCTTAGTGACCCCATGGACTGCAGCCTACCAGGCTCCTCCATCCATGGGATTTTCCAGGCAAGAGTACTGGAGTGGGTTGCCATTGCCTGCTCTACAGGTAAAGAAAGTGAAGTTCAAGAAGTCGGGTGATTTTCTCTAAGTCATGCAGCTGTAAGTGGTGGGACTGAGCTGTGACCCTAGCACCCTGGCCCCAGGGTTCCATTCTCAATCACCGTACCCTGCAACCTCTCCAGAGAAGCTACCATTACCCTCTCGAGGAAACAGTCATAGGATGACTTTTGCAGTCTTTAAGGAAATCATTTTTCCTGCCATCTAGCTGTGTTTCATCACACTCACTCCCAAATTTGACTTCTGAGCCCAGCTGGACAGCTTCTGCAAAAGGCAAATGGTCATTTATTATCATGGTTGGTCAGTCTGGTTTCCTTTAGGAGTATTTGGGGTTGAAATTCAATGTCTGGGACCAGAACATCTGTCATTTTTCTATGACTATTTACAAAAAGCAATTGGAAGTAAACACGGAACTCCAGTTCCATGTTTTTTTACCTGATATTTCAGGTACCATGAACATTAAAGTCCCCAATGAGAACTCACAAGTCACACTGAAGAGTCATTTTCACCCTTCAGAAAAACAAGGTGGTGGAAAGTCTGCAGAGCTGCAAATTAATATGACCAAGCCTGGGCAGGGGTGGTGGCGAGGGGGAGTAATAATTATTCATCTAGGCTCACATGCGACCCCATGGACTGTAACCCACCCAGTTCCTCTGTGCATTGGATTCTCCAGGCAAGAACACTGGAATGGGTTGCCTTTCCCTTCTCCAGGGGATCTTCCTGACCCAGGGATTGGAACTTTGTCTCCTGAGACTCCTACATTGGCAGTTCAATTCTTTACCACTGAGCTACCTGGAAAGCCCAGTGTCATCTAGGACAACCTTTTCTGAACAGAAAGTGGTTTTAGAATAAAAGCTAACTTGGCTGAGATAATTTCAACTAACGGCAATTCTCTCCCTCCCTTTAACAAACATATTATTGCAAGGGGCCGTACAGGTAGGCTGGAGCTTTCCAAGAACCTCATATAAGTGGATCACAGCTGAGAGACCAAGATAAAATAATTAACAAAAAACTATTTTTCTACTCAAACAATTTTTCTAATACTCATACATTTATTTATCAGAGTTGAATCAAGTTCCTGGGAAATACTCTTTCTGGCCAGACTCTTATTGCATACATGCAATGTAATACTTAAGCCAGAGTTTTTCAATAAACTTTGATGACGTCTATAGCATGTTACCCAAGATATCTTTGGCAAGCACCTCCCTGGTCTATGCACCCCTGGTACCTAGCAGTTGGTGGCTAGTTGTTCCTGGAGGGCACCCTCTGTGTGGGCAGTCTGAAACTGCTCTTGGGGAACCTGGGGTTTCCAGAACTTGTGTTGTAAGCTCTGGCACACAGCTCTTGGGAGGTGAATTCCATGGCCCAATGTTTTCTTCACATCTCTTTAATGTTGACAGTCAACCAAGGCTCTTTGGGTATTACCAAAGCAAGGGTTGGAGAGGGAAATGGCAACCCACCCCAGTATTCTTGCCGGGAAAATTCCATGGATGGGGAGCCTGGCAGGCTGCAATCCATGGGATCCAGAAGAGTCGAACACAACTGACTAACTTTCACGTCATTTCAAGGGTGCCATGCCTCCCTACCCTGAAGGGATCCTTGACCAGGAGAAAAGCTCAGAGCAGCTTCCTAGGGTTGATTGATAATTCAGCCCAAGCCGTGGAGTTCCTGCTCCAGCCCATTCCCCCTCCACACTCCCCTCCCACCCCGCCCCCTCGCAAGAGGTACACTGATTAAATAAATTTTGAGTACAAGCAACACCACGGCTTGCACATAATAGTAAAAGATTTGGGGAAGAAAAGTAAAAGATTTGGGGAAGAAAAATCAGTGGGAGTGGCTATTACATAAGGAACAGAGAGAAAACAGAAAAGACATTCAATCCTCTTCCTTATTTCATAGGTAAGAATTCAAGCACCAGAGTTTTCCAGGCTTAAATAGACTTTAATTTGAAGACTTAAACACACACACACATACACAATACTGTTACCCCACCTAAAATGTTTCCTTTAATCTTAATTAATATTTATAAAATTTTCTTTTGCTAACCTCAAATATCCAGTTAGTCTTCAAGTTTAATTGGTATGCCCAGATCTAAACAGGATCCTTTTTTTTTTTTTTTAAAGTTGCTGAGTCGTGTCTGACTCTTTGACACCCATGAACTATATAGTCCATGGAATTCTCCAGGCCAGAATACTGGGGTGGGTAGCCTTTCCCTCCTCCAGGGAATCTTCCCAAACCAGGGATCAAATCCAGGTCTCCCACATTGCAGACGGACTCTTTACCAGCTGAGCCACCAAGGAAGCCCCATACCCAACATAAGTATACATAAATAACATATACAAAAAAAAAATACATAAGTAACTTATATGGTTATGAGTTTATAAGAAAATGAACAAAATAGTAACACTAATATTTAGTTAGTACCCTACGATTTGAAACAGACATATTTAAGACCTGAATGATTTGACTGGGTTGGCCAAAAAGTTCATTCAGGTGACAGACCCAAATGAAATTTTTGGACAACCCAGTATTTGTCAAAAAGAAAAAAACTTTCTAAGAGTTCTTTAAACGGTGCTTGACTTCTTCTTGCCACATTAACTCACAACACAAAGCAAGCATCTTTTTCCATACCTTGGCAAACCACCATATTCATTTCTAAGTATGGCTCAACTTCCAACATTTCGTCCTTTGCTCTTCAGGATGGTGAAATATCTCCAGGACTTCTTTTAACATGAGTGCTTTTGAGGCACTGCTTCCCCTGGGACATCTTCATCCTTTCCATCTCAACCTCTTTCCTTCTTTACGTCAGTAAGTTACTGTCACTCTCATTCAGGGCTGCACACACCCAGTAAGCTATTTCATTTATGCTTGATCAGAATTTCACTCCCAGCATCCTCACTTTTTGTTTCTTTCCTGCCCTTTTGTCTTTGTTGGCCAGTTCTCCCTTTCGATTATCCATTTGTGGGAAATGTCATATTGGCTTATCACTAGGACACATGGAGACAACAGACTAAGATACGCTTTGCTATCTCTGCATGAACTAAACGAGCAACTCAGTGACCAATCACCAAAAGGCTTTAAGAAACGTGATATGATTGGTTACGGATCCGGAGGCCATTTGTTATTTATATAGTTATGTGTGGAGTAATGAGCTAGCAGCAAAGTTTATACTTTGTGAAGTTGCTGGGCTAACTGAAATCTGAACCACTGTGTTGGGGGACTGGTGTCACTTAAACCACGTAACTAAAGTTTGTGCATACTGGAACTGTGCGAAGTAAGGACTGATTCCTCTCGATAAACATAAACCACCTTCAGACACTATTAAATCCATCTGTTCATTGTTGCTTTCATTTTTTTAAAGCAACTCCCCCCTCCAATTTTGATTCAAGTTTTGGTTTATAATTATGTGTAGCATCTAGTAGTTCCAAAGTGAGCCACAAAGCAAGGGACCTTCAGGAGAGTTTAGCGTCTATTTTTGTCCTACCATCAATGTTTGGTTTATCCTATTAATATTCTTTAATATAAGTGAATACATATACATTTTCATATTCTTCCTCCTTCCTAGGTAAAAAATAGCATAATTATACATATTATTCTACATCTTACTTTTTCAAATAATATATCATAGAGATCAAAACACCAGTTAAAAAAAAAAAGAGACAGAGACAGTCTTCATTTCTTTTTTATAGTTGTATAATCCTCCATCGTGTTGAAGGACCAAATTTTTTATTTTTAATATTTATTTATTTGGCTGCACTGGTCTCAGTTGCAGCATGTGGGATCTTTAGTTCTGGAATGCAAACTCTTAGTTGTGACATATGGATCTAGTTCCCTGACAAGGTATTGAGCCTGGGCTCCTGCATTAGGAGCGTAGGATTTTAGCTACTGGACTACCAGGTTAGTCCCAAAGAACCAGATTACTTTTTAAAACCAACCCCCTATTGACATGTGGATTACTTTCAGTCTTTTGCTATCACATACAGTCTGTAATGAATAAACTTATAGATATCTTTTTCTTATTTTTGCCAGTATATCTTGGGGATAAATTCCTAGAAGTGAGCTGGCTAGATCAGAGGTAAGTGCCAATGTAATGGTGCAGCCTACTGCCAAATTCTCCTCATAGGGTTATTTGTTTCGCATTCCCATCAGCTGAGTGAGAGCACAGCACTTTCCCTCCTACAGTCTTATCAACAAAACATGCTGTCAAAAGCTTGTGCTTTTTACCACCTTGACAGCCGAGATATGACGGAGTAGTGTCCTTTCATCTCTCGTATCATGCATGACTGAGCATCTTTTCATCGTAAAGGGACATTTGAAAATGTAACTGCTTTGACAGGTTTGATATTTTAGACCAAGAGTTTTCAAAGACACTTTCCACAAAAATAAAGAACTGTTAAACATAATCCTTAATTCTGAGTCATCTAAATACACCCTTCCTTACTCACACACACACACACACAGGCTTTATTCATGCCAGTTTATCTAATCAACACACATTTGAGGGGTCTGGTGAGCCGGGACCTGGTCCTGCTATGCTAACACACATGGGCAGAGGGTACGGGAAGGCCAAGGATGAACAGTTTATTTGGTACCCCAGTGGTCTGCACAGCACTGGAGTTGAGAGCATCTGATACAACTGTCAATATGGAGTAGTTCATTGGGCTAAAAGAGAAAGGGTTTTCTAGGCTTGAGAGGTAGTTTAAGGAAAGAGTAATAAACGGTCACAGCAGAGCAAGCCTGCCTTTTCCATTAAAAAAAAAAAAAGTGGTGGAATAGCCTACAGGTACCAGAGAATTATGATGACAAAAGCAGAGACAGATACAAGCAAAAACCTGCAGGCATGCTAAGTCGCCTCAGTCGTCTTCAACTCTTTGCAACCTGACGGGCTGTAGCCCTCCAGGCTCCTCTGTCCATGGGATTCTCCAGGCAGAAATACTAGAGTGGGTTGCCATGCCCTCCTCCGGGAGATCTTCCCAACCCAGGGATCGAACCCACGTCTCACTGTTTCCTGCATTTGCAGGCAGGTTCTTTGCCACTAGCACCACCTGGGAAGCTCAGCAATAGCCTAAGTGAAAGTGAAAGTGTTCGTTGCTCAGTGGTGTCTGACTCTTTGGAATCCATGGACTGTAGCCCAAAGTCTCCTCTGTCAGTGGGATTTTCTAGGCAAGAATACTGGAGAGGGTTGCCATTTCCTTCCCCAGGGGAGGATCAAACATGGCAAAAGCCTAAAACTACTGTAATAAAAACCTGTAACTAAGTGCCTCTAATCTAATGTAATATCAAACACTGATTAAGGAGTCCAAGAAAAAGTCATTCAAAAATAAAGAATCTAGGAAGGTATTTTGTCCAAGGCCAAGGATATAGCCCCCAACCCACATGGGTGGAATCCTTTCTATATAGGATTACAATCTGAGAAAGGAGGAGGCTTCCTGTGAAACTTTACACTGTGCAATTTACTAGACAGAGTCTGTCATGATATAAACATGAAATGTAACAATGAGAAATGAGCTAAAACCACCAATGAGACAGCATTAAAAAAAAAAACAAATCACTCAGAGATTCTTTGATCGAAGTAATTAGACATCTAAACAAAACCCCAATACAACTAAACCACTTCATAGCTTAGTTCTCATTAAACCTATCAGCAACCATTTACCTTTTCCCTCACACCCACAATTAAGATTGTAAGAGTCAACACAACCCAGGGCAGAATACACGGCTGATTCATCTTCGTACCCCCACAGCACCATGTGCGGTAGGCACTCAATAAATATTTGGTGTATGAAAGAATGAAAACACCCTGCCATAGCAACATGCCCAGACTTTTCCATGGGAGGCTCTTTCTCCTGAAATTATAAGTTGGGGCAACTCCCTAATAAACCTTTCAAACAAATGCAACAAACACTCCTGAGGCACCCAGTATGCCCAGTGTTGGGCACTATTCTTGGCACTGGCATGTAAAGATGAGTAACCCAGAGTCCTTAACACCCTGAGGGAACTCAGTCTACTGTGAGAAATTCAAACCATAAAACACAATGGGAAAAGGCCACCACGGAGAAAAAACGTTGTGGGAACACAGGTGGAGGAACAAGTAATTATGCTGGGAATGAGGGGGAAAGGTGAGCTCAGAGAACCCACAAAAATTCAGCTCCAGCCCCTTCCTCCCCAATACACACGCTCACACACGCTCACACTCCCTCTAAAATGGCTTGAAAGAGAGACCCATGAGCGAGTCACTCCACTGCAAATTCAAGGGTTTACAGTAAGTCAGTGCAAATTCACACCCACCACCCTGTGTGCTAGACACGGTTCTGAGCATTTTATTATAAGTACTTAATCCTTACAATGACCTGATGAGGTTGCTGCTACCATCATCTCAGTTTTACAGATGAAGAAACTGTGTTACAGAATTTAAAAAAAAAAAAAAAAACCTGTCCTAGATAGTGGGCATGGGCTGAGCTCTGAGCCCAGCTCTGGCACTCAGGGTTCCTTTTGTAACCACCTATTTCTCTGCCTCAAGTCCTGCCTCTAGGCTTTTTTGCACTATAAAGCTTCGACAATATCGAACTACTTTAAATTCTGTGAACACAACTCAAATTGCTTCAAACCTTTGCACTTCTGCATGGGAAGCCCATCAGCCACCCCTCACCAAACGCTTCCTCTGCATCTCGATAAAAACTGTGGGTGCCCCTCCCGTGATCAAAGTATCTTTTGTTACATCCCTCCATCACTGAGTGTATCACAATGGATTATAACTCGTCAACTGTATTTACATTCTACCAATAGGTCTTCTCTACTTCAGTTCAGTTCAGTCGCTCAGTCGTGTCTCTTTGCAAACCCATGGACTGCAGCATACCAGGCCTCCCTGTCCATCACCAACTCCCCGTTTACTCAAACTCATGTCCACTGAGTCAGTGATGCCATCCAACCATCTTATCCTCTGTCATCCCCTTCCTGTGATAATTAATCTTTGCTATGCTTTACTGGAATTATTTTTTTTAATGTCTTTTTAAAAATTAGAGAGGTGGCATTTTTATCTATTTTATCTAAAACTGATTTTCCAGGAGACTTCCCTGATGGTCCAGTGGTTAAGACTCCGAGCTTCCACTGCAGGGGGCACAGGTTCTATCTCTGGTTGGGCAACTAAGATCCCACACGCCCAGCAGCACAGCCACTTCAATGCTTCAAAAAGAATTGATTTTCCTACTCACCCAGGTTACTTGCTTTCTCAGATCAATGGCTGTCCCTTGCTCATAGTATGTCTCACAGATCCATTTTTAAAATTTGATGTGTCTCTCCCACTAGAATATATGCTTCATGAGGGGCAGGAAGTGTAACTCTTTTGTCAGTATATTTTCAACACCCAACCCTAGGACATAGGAAATACTAACAAATACTTGTCTATCTGCCTCCTTACACTATTAAATCCTTTAAAAAGAAAAACTGTCTTAATGAGTTCTGTATCCCTGACACACAGCGCACAGGAAGCCCTCAATAAACTTTTGTTGAACTGAAACCAAATAAAGGCTGCTGCTGCTGCTGCTGCTGCTGCTGCTGCTAAGTTGCTTCAGTCGTGTCTGACTCTGTGCTACCCCAGAGACAGCAGCCCACCAGGCTCCATCCCTGGGATTCTCCAGGCAAGAACCCTGGAGTGGGTTGCCATTTCCTTCTCCAATGCATTTAAGTGAAAAGTGAAAATGAAGTCGCTCAGTCATGTCTGACTCTTGGCGACCCCATGGACTGCAGCCTACCAGGCTCCTCCGTCCATGGGATTTTCCAGGCAAGAGTACTAGAGTGGGGTGCCATTGTCTTCTCCGAAATAAAGGTTAAGGTAGGATAAATAGAATTTCCCTAGGAAAACAAAGTAGCGCTGGAAGATGACTCCCGGCCTGGGACCAACATGGTCAGAAACACAGGAGACAGGAGAAGACATGGCTTTTAGGGAAAAACAATGAAAAGTCATGCTGCACTAGAACAGCTCAGGAGAGAAGCAGAGAAAGCACGAAAGAGGTGGGTGCCCAGCAGGCTGCAGATGCCTGCAGTATTTTTCTTTAGGCAGCAATGACCGAGTAAGAGTTTTTAAAGCAGTAATGGTTTTAGAAAGATCCTTCCAGTAGATGAAGGGGGTGGAGGCAACAGGAGTCAGCTAGAGGTATAAGAACTGGAGCCGTCTTTATATATATATAAATTTGACCATGGCATATGGGATCTTAGTTCCCTGACCAGGGATGGAACACATGGCCCTTCCATGGGAAGCATGGAGTCTTAACCATTGGACTACCAGCGAAGTCCTCCAGGTGGGACTGTCAATAGCATTCATAAGACCGGGAAAAAAAGGGGGCCTGGAATCTGAGACCAGAAAGGATGGCAGAATCCCCATACCACAACCTGCTAGCTTCATCTTTGTGTTGTGACCCTCATCTTGAGCTAGTCAACAAAGTTATTTTCTGAATGCAACCCATGTGACCAAAACATTACATCCAGCTTTTTCTTTTAAGTGTATCCCAAATGCTTTCCTGTGGCTTCACATTGCTGGCTTTCAAGATACTCAATATGAATACTGTTAATTAGAAGACATACCACCCTTTCAGGAAATCACAAGTTAGCCATTCTTGATGGCATTTCCTGTCTAATCCCTTCATCTGCAGTTAAAATCTTAGAAGAAAAGCGACCTCACAGCAACCAAAATGACAACGGTGGGAATGCCACAAGAAGGAGTCTATATTTAATATAAATCCCTGCATTTATAAAAACTCTCAAGTTTAAGTAGGACTAAGTGGAATTCTGCCACAGCAATGCCTCAAACAAGATGGTATGAGACCAAAGCCCCTCTGCCCCACCCCCCAAAAATGAAAGCAAAAATGAATCAGGAGAATCTTGGTTCTTTGCAGAAAGACCACACACACAACATGTCAGCTCCTTCTGTGATCCTGTAACACTTTATCAACACTTTGTTTTAGCATTTATCACAGTTTCATAATTCATGTGTGCACCTATCTTCCTGCTTCAACAGACAGGGACCCCTCATATTTTGATCATCTTTGACACACCAGATTTTAACATACCACCTGACATAGTAAATATTCCGTAAGTACTTGCTCAATGAATGAATCAATGAAAAGCCTCCAAAAAAGGGGAGGGGGAAGCTTTCATAATAAAAACTTTCTTTTTTCATCCTTTTTAAAAGTTATATTATTTTTTGGCTGCGCCGGGTCTCTGTTGCTGCTTGTGGGCTTTCTCTAGTTGCAATTCGCCGGCTTCTCATTGCACTGGGTTCCCTTGCTGTGGAGCACACACTCTAGAGCACTGGCTTAAGTTATTACGGCACTTGGACGCAGGTGCCCTGAGGTAGATGGAATCTTCCCGGACCAGGGATCGAACTTGCGTCCTCTGCATTGGCTGCTGCTGCTGCTAAGTCACTTCAGTCATGCCCGACTCTGTGCGACCTCATAGACGGCAGCCCACCAGGCTCCCCCGTCCCTCGGATTCTCCAGGCAAGAACACTGGAGTGGGTTGCCATTTCCTTCTCCAATGCATGAACGTGAAAACTGAAAGTGAAGTCGCTCAGTCGTGTCCAACTCTTAGCGACCCCATGGACTGCAACCCACCAGGCTCCTCCGTCCATGGGATTTTCCACGCAAGAGTACTGGAGTGGGGTGCCATTGCCTTCTCCTCTGCATTGGCAGGCAGATTCTTTACCATTGGACCATGAGTAGAGTCCAGTAAAAACTTTCTTAGTCATCTTCTGATTCTAGGAAATAAAGCTAAGCAAATCTGAGTTGGAAATTTCCCATCTCTACCAAATCAATCTCCTTCCAAAAATAATAAGGAGAAAGGTAAGCTGCTGTGCTAGTCTAAATATTTGCATTAAAATTGGAGGGTCACACCATAATTTGCACACCTTTTTTCCCCTACTGCAAAGGGTGCGGGAATTTAAGGGGGAAAAATGGGAATTTGGAAAGCCCAATGTAAAATTCAGCATAACTTACTAAGCATTATTTCCAGTGTATCACACTTTCATCCTGACCCCTCCTCCCAGAGGCTGCAGCTGCCAGGTGTGATGGGGGCATAGGACCCAACCTAACTGGTCTCCCCGCCTCTGGCCTCTGCCAGCTCCACTTTTTGCTGCCAAAGGAACCTCCCTACAGCAAGCACAGCCTGTGATTAACAGGACCAAAATGAAATCATTGTCCTCCTCCCTCCAACGCCTCCGTGCTGCAGAGCACTTCTTCAGGTCGATTGCAACATCAGGGCCAGATGCCTCAGGGGTGTCTCTGACCTCCCAAAACCAGTAAGTGTAAATCCTACAGCTTGGTCATTCCCAGTTTTCTTCCATCCCTTCCCTTCTTTCCATTTGCCCTGCTTTTACTCTCACTTCCAAAGCTACCAGGCAGGCTTAGCCTAGATCAGCTGTGACCAAGAGAATACTGGCAGCTACAACTAGCAATTTTAAATTGGCCAGGAGCCACATTAAAATCGTAAAAAGAAGCCAGTGCGGTAAATTCTAAGTATGTTTCATTTAAAACCAATATATCCCCAAAGTGTTTTCATTGTTTAACTTGTAACCAATCTAAATGATGAGATCTTTGACATTTTTCTCCAGACCAGGTCTTTGAAATCTGTGCGTACTGTGCATTTTCAGGACATCAGGACTGGTCTCTGTTCAGACCAGACACACTGCAAGGGCACAACAGCCACACATGGCCAGCAGCTATTGTGTTGAACAGTGACACGGAAGGCTTAGATGCAATGAACCCACTGCACCACTGCCTCCCTCTTTTCTCCTCTTGAAGATCCTTTAAGCGTTAGTTGCTCAGTTGCGTCTGACTCTGCGATCCCATGGACTGTAGCCTGCCAGGCTCCTCTGTCCATGAAGTTCTCCAGGCAAGCATACTGGAGTGGATAACCATTCTCTTCTCCAGAGGATCTTTCTAATCTAGGGACGGAACCTGGGTCTCCTGCACTGAAGGCAGATTCTTTACCATCTGAGCCACCAGGGAAGACTTTAATCCAGATGAAATAGACCATTCCCCCTAAACCTCTTTCCTTCCATGTCACTCCACTGGCTGTCCCTTGAGCAAGGCTTTTCCCCAAACTTCAATACCCCATTCAACTGCTACCTCCTTCATGAAGCCTATCACATACCCTCCCTTCCTAACCCATCTTTCTCTCCTTTGCACTTCCAGGTCATCTGTGCGTCTCTGTAACATCTGTGCTTTTGCCTGTCATACCCAACAGACTGTAAACTCCTTGAAGACTTAGTATTGCCGTAACTCTGAAAGAACACAGTGCAGTGTTTTGTTGTTCTTTTGTTTTTATTGGAGTATAATTGCTTTACCATGTTGTGTTAGTTTCTGCAGTATAAACTAACACTGTTGTGTTAGTTTCAGCTACATATATACATATATCCCCTCCCTCTTGAGCCTCCCTCCCACCCCCGCCTCCCATCCCACCCATCTAAGTCATCACAGAGCACTGAGCACCACTGCCTCCCTCTTTTCTTCTCTTGAAGATCCTTTAAGCATTAGTTGCTCAGTCATGTCCGAGTCTTAGCGACCCCATGGACTGCAGCCTACCAGGCTCCTCTGTCCATGGGATTTTCCAGGCAAGAGTACGGGAGTGGGTTGCCATTGCCTTCTCCCATCATATACTAGGAAATGGAAATTCTCTGGCTGGATAGCCTTATCTGTGTAACAGAGTGCTGAAGTGACAACTAGAAGTCAGGACCTGATCCCTACTCTGTAATGTTTTATGTTCCTGTTGGGTCCCCATATGGCTCAGTGGGTAAAGAATCTGCCTGCAGTGCAGGAGACCTGGGTTCGATCCCTGGGTTGGGAGGATCCCCTGGATGAAGGAAATGGCAACCCGCTCCAGTATTCTTGCCTGGGAAAATCCATGGACAGAGGAGTCTGGTGGGCTACAATCCATGAGGTCGCATGAGTGGGATATGACTGAGCAACTAAACCACTACCACCAAACCTTAGACTTTCTGTGTGAAATGAGAGGCAGAGACAGTTTCGCCTAAGCTGCTTTTGTTCATGCCCACAATGGAGACATTTAGTGCTACTCCTCTGATGAAAACACTCAAATGGTTTTCCAGTCTCACTTCCAATAGCTACTGGGGTCTCTACAATCTGGCCTCCTGCTAGCTCTCTCATCCAACCACACCCACCCCCCTCACCCTGGCTGCCTTGCAGAGTACACACTGTCTCAGGGTCTTTGCACAGGCTCCCTCTACCTGAAAAGTCTTCCCCACCCCCAACTTCCTAGTCTGGCCTATCTCCTTCAGGTCTCTGTCTAAATACTGCCTGATCAGAGAGCAGGCCTTTCCTGATGACCTAAAAGAAAATAGCATAACTTTCCCTCATAGACCCAACACTAATTACCCTCACCAATCCTGCTTTATAACCTGACCTGTTGCATATTTACTCTTTGTCTCCTATGGACATGAGCACCAGAAAAGTAGAAGCATGTGGGTTTTATTTACTGCTATAGCCTCATCTCACAGACCGATGCCTGGAATACAATGGGAGCACAAATATTTATTGGATGAATAAATGAATGTGTAATATTTTAATTTTCTTAAGGAAGTGGCAGGATGAGGGACCATTTGTTCAGTTTTTCAAATATTTCAGAAAACATTCATTAATATCTTAAACCTGACTACAAAATTAATATATGCACATCATGAATAAAAAATTATTCCACTAAGCAACCAGAATAATTCTATTCCCAAGAAAATTAATGTTGCAAGGGTTGGGGCTTGTCCTTTCAGATTCATTATAATGCATGTTTGTCTAGATAGATGCATGCATTCTCAGTCACTTCAGTCGTGTCCAACTCTTTGCGATCCCTTAACCATAGCCCACCAGGCTCCTCCGTCCATGGGATTCTCCAGGCAAGAATACTGGAATGGGTTGCCATTTCCTTCTCCAGGGAATCTTCCCGACCCAGGGATCGAACTCACATCCCTTATGTTTCCTCCACTGGCAGGGGCGGGGTACTTTACCACTAGAGCCACAGATAGAGCTCTATACTTCTAGCCATAAAAACAGACAATACCTTGGATTCTATTCCATAATTTACGTAGTATATCATGCTATGTTGATACACATAGAATTATCTGATCCTTTTTAATAACTACTCAGTTTTCTATTTCGTAGATCTAGCTAACGTAGAATCCAATCTCCTACCAAGGAACTCATTCGAGTGTCTTTCATTGCAATACAAAAAACAACCACTGCCACAACAACAACATACAATTCAGGCCAAATAATTCACCCTCTAGCTAAGACATGAGAATCTCACCTACATATCTGGAGCCAGAGCAGAAACCTACCCACATTAATGAAGCAACAGAGAGGCACTCCGTGCAGAGGGCACTGTGTGAGAGCTGAGGCCGATAAATGAGATCTTCTGCTTCTACCAAATGGCTCCTTCTCCCTCCGTTGATTCTGCAAGCACTTATGAAACCACAGATGATTCTGGGGCCCACCGTGCCTTCTCTCTGTCTTCTGTCCTTTTTCCACCTTCTGAGAGATGGCTGATCACAACCCAGACTAAGCCCCATGCAGACTTACTCCTACCAATTCTCCTTCACCCACATGTTATGCGAAAAGGGATCCATACGGGTCCCCCTGAGACCCTCCAGGGCAGACTGCATTTCCTGAACTGCCTTTGTAATTTACACAGCAGTTTCTCCCACTCTCCCATCCCCAGCAGCGGCTTTCCAGAACAGGATGTGGCTCGTAAATCTTTTCCCTCAGCTTACCTACCACCCACCGATTAGCTTATTTTCACAAGACCTGCCATTTCCCAGACTCCCCTAGTGTAAGCCTCCCATGGAAGGTCACAAGAGCATGGTTCCTAAGACAAATACTCTTCTGTTACCACTTCTACATGGAATCTAAAAAATAAAATGAATATACATGAGGAGGCAGAAACGGACTCACAGATAACAGAAGACAAACTTGTGGTCACCACTGGGGAGAGGGACGATGGGAAGCAAGATAGGGGTAGGGGATAAAGAGATAAAAAGTACTATGCATAAAACAGATGGGTAACAAGGTTGCAGTGTACATCACAAGGAAACACAGCTACTGTTCTGTAATAACTTTAAGTGGAGTATAATCTATACAAATAGTGAACCAGTATGTTACACCTGAAACTAATATCGTAAATAAATTATTCTTCTGTTGCTTAATCACTAAGCTGTGTCTGACTCTTTTGAGATCCCATGGACTGGAGCCTGCCAGGCTCCTCTGTCCAGGCTCCTCTGTCCATGGGATTTTCCAGGCAAGAATACTGGAGTGGGTTGCCATTTCATTCTCCAGGGTTATCTTCCCAACTCAGAGACTGAACCCACATCTCATGCATCCCCTACACTGCAGGCATATTCTTTACCACAGAGCCACCAGGGAATCACCTATGCTTCAATTAAAACAAACAAAAAAAGAAGCGTGGTTCTTGTGATGGGCAAAGACCGCAGGGAAATGTCATACACCTGCCATTATGGGTGTAGGAAATTCTACAAGGGGCTATGAAGGAATGTTGATATATTTAAAAGCATGTCGTAAATTTTCCAGAGAGAAAAACGTCAGGCAAACCACTAAGAGGCATTACCATTTCTTGATGGGTAGAGGCCAATTCTTATTATTTATCTTTAAATTATTTAATTAGTTCATTGAGTATCTTCTGAGTCTAGGTACAATGCCAGCCCTGGGAGGCACGAAGATGACAGCTCTTAATCATCTGTTCAATGATAGAATCTTGTAAGAAAGATAAATATAAAAGCAACTGAAGAAATAAATGACAAAATATTGTATCTTTGAGAGGCACAGGTCCATTAATGCTGGCAAGTGAGAGAAGAAGTTGCACAGAAGGGGTCACTGAAGCAGCAGCTGAATAGCATCAGATGCTCTGAACCACTAGGGTCTCTTCTCTTGGCCCGCAAGGTAATAATAGTTTCCTGGTTTTCCTCCCACTTCTCTGACGGTACCTTTCAATCTTCTTGAGCTTTCTTGCTGATTAGTTTCCTGTTCTTAGGCATTTTCACCCTCTTACTCTCCTTGGGAATCTCATGTACAACTCTGATTCAATTTCTACGGAATAATATACATCCTGAGCCCAGATCTTCTCCAGTGAGCTCCATTCTTGTATAACCAATTACCCACTTAACATTTCCACTTGCAAGAATTTTCACAGGCCTCTCAAACTACACTCTCCCCCAAAGAACATGTAGCATCATCTGTCTTCCTCATCACTATCATAGCATCTCCCAGGAACAAAGCCAAGAAGTTAGGACTTCTCTTGATCCTTCTCTTTTACACACCCTTTACATCCAACCACCTACATATCCTTTTGTTGCTGTTGCTGTTATTTCCCCCCAATTATCCAGAATCCAGTCTGTTCTCTCCATCTCTCCTGAGGGACTACTTAATAGGCCCCTCACTGGTTTCTGAGCTTCTACTTCAGCCACACTAAACTCCATTCCCCACTTAACAAGTAACCTTTGAAAAGCTAATCTACCATTAATCTACTTAAAATTCTTTGATGGTTTCCCCATAAAGTCGAATTTTTTAGCATGCCCCCCAAATCAGTTCCTGGGCCAGTGCTCCACGTTCCAGCAGCACTTAAGTTCACAAAGTTCCTTTAAAGAACCCTATGCTTTTTATCCAAATCTTCAGAAGTATAATTCCTTTCCACCTGGAATACATTTGTCTTCTCATTCTACCACCCAACTTTTTCAACTGATTAACTCCTCAACATACATTAATTTTCTGCCTAACCATCACTTCCTCCAAGAAGTCTTCCCTGATTATTCTCTAAATCTACATTTAGGTGCCTGCCCTTCCTTTGTGATAGTTTCAGTCGTGTCTGACTCTTTTCAACCCCATGGACTGTAGCCCACCAGGTTCCTCTGTCCATGGAATTCTTCAGGCAAGAATACTGGAGTGGGTAGCCACTCCCTTCTCCAGGGATCTTCCCAACCCAGGGATCGAACCTGGGTCTCCTGCATTGGCAGGCAGATTCTTTACCATCTGAGCCACCAGGGAAGCCCTTCCTATATGCTCCTGTAAAGCTCTGTACCTCCCTGACAGGACTTACAAATCAAGGAATGAATGAATGAAGCAGGGATGGGAGGAAGGCATAGCATATGCCAAGGCCTGGTATTTGAAACAGCAAGGTTTGTATATGGAATTGTGAGAACTTCTGTACAGCCAGGCAGCAGGGCTGGCAGAAAGACAGAAGTGATGGGAGATGAGGCTTTAAGACTGAGGGGGCTTTCCTGGTGGGGAACCACTGGTGGCTCAGTGGTAAAGAATCTGCTTGCCAAAGCAGGAGACAGGGGTTCCATCTCTGGTCTGGGAAGATCTCTCACTGCTGTGCAGCAACTATTGAACCTGTGCTCTAGAGCCTGAGTACTGCTTCTGTTGAGCCCATGTGCCGCAACTACTGAAGCCCGAGCACCCTAGAGCCCTTGCTCTGCAACAGAAACCGCCACAAAGAGAAGCCTGTTCATTGCAATAGAGAGTAGCCTCCACTCACCACAACTGGAGAAAGTCTGTGCAGCACTGAAAACCCAGCACAAGCAAAAAAAAAAAAAAAAAAAAAAGACAAAGCTGAGGCCCAGAGGATGGAGGATTTGAATGCTCTATTAAGGGATTCAATCTCTAAACTGTAGGTAATAGGAAGCCCTGCAGGTTTTTAAAGTAAGGAAGCAATGAACATAGGGGAAACCTAATATAATCAAGTTTCTCCCATTGAGGAACCATCAAGTTAGGCTGGGAGATAACCACTAGCACTTAGAGGCGGAGAGGAAACCACTCAGGGAAGTGATGGCACTCTGGAAGTAGCTCCTGGCACAAAAATCCAGAGATGGGAGGACGGGGGTGGGGCCGGGAGGGGTGGTGATTGTGCAGAGAACACTTGTGGCGTAAGGAGGAAGGGAGTCACAGACAGAGGTCTGAGAAGTGACAGCTTTTTATCAGGTGGGAAAAGAGGGAGTTTTACACAAAAGTGAAAGAGGCCCATCAGAATGGTAAGGAGCTTCCAAGCTAGGAGGCGTCCCCAAGAAAGGGTCAGGGAGGGAGGGGTGGAATATCCACATCGTATGTCCAATGTGCGGCACTCCCACACACTAGGTGCTCAGCATTTGCTGACGTGCATGTAAGTCTGCATATAAGTCCCAGATTACTAAGTCACTCTCTTCAGAAACTGTCACCTCGGGGAGATGGGGAAGATAAAAAGCACATCCACCCAAAACACAGTTTTATTAGATTTCAAAAAAACAAATCACACCCACTCCCTAATTCAAAGCATGCCAGGTGTGAACCCTTTTGAAAGGAGACCGCAACATTTTCTTCATACAAATTATTACCCTCTACTTTTTCACACTGGGCGTTTTAACATATCCTCTGTCTTCAGAGAGAAGAGAAATGTTGTTTCTCATGTGTAAAGGTCATCTGCGTGGGTGCAAGTAGGGGACGATGGTTCCAAGAATTGGGCAATGACAGACAAACGCTGATGGAGAAGATTGAGCAGGGGTGAGGGAAGGTAGATGCAAATACCCAGGAGCTGAAATGGGCACCTCTTAGAGGATCAACCAGCTGAATGGCTGAACCAGATAACTCTTTCTGTGCTGGTGCTCAGTTGTGCTCAACTCTTTGTGACTCTATGGACCATAGCCTGCCAGTCTCCACTGTCCATGGGATTTTCCTGGCAAGAATACTGGAGCGGGTTGCCATTTCCTCCTCCAGGGGATCTTCCTGACCTAAAGACTGAATCCATGTTTCCTGTGTCTCCTGCACTGCAGGCAGATTTTTAATCTGCTGAGCCATCGGGGAAGCCCTGAATTCACCAATGCCCACTAGCCACATAATGATTCCCCATGTTAATATTTCCTTTCTTGAGCCACAGTGGAGTATCTTTCTCCAAAACACAGCCAATCCTCCAGGTCCTCTGGAGGCACTGCTTTCCTGGACACAGATTTATGATGCCAAAGGAGGAGAGAAAACGTTCTCCCTATGGGCTACTCCACTTCTCCCTGGCTCCTGGGTTGAGAACTGACTCAGCAAGTACGTGTGTAGAGCCTCACACGTCTGTTTCAAAACAGATGAAAACATTGCTGCAAGATGACTTTGACAGATTAGCCTGAAAAGTGAAATACAGGTGACTTTTTAAGCATCATTGCTTATAAGGCTTGCTGTGCTTTGAAGCCATTTGTTTTTAAAAGGTCAACAAAGACAAATCGGTAGCAGTAAATTACTGTTTACACAATTCTGAAAACTTTATACACGGGCCTTAAAGTGTAGTTTTCAACACTTGGGTCAACAAGCCAATTGCCTCAATAGCTATGGGATCTCACAGAAACACCGAGTTAACCCATTAGTAATAGAGCAAGAAGTTTGGGCTGTTTTTCCAAGAAAGGGCAAATAAATACCCATTATAACCATCATCCATCCTCCATCCCTATGACAGCCATGACTACAACAGCCACAAAGTCAATCACTCATTAAATGGCTGGTTATTTGCAAAGCACAGAGATAATGCGCAAAGATTAAACAGACCTCCAGTGTGAAAGAAATATACAATTTACACAGATGTGTGATGTAACACTGAGACCGAGAGAAACAAGCACCAGAGGTCATACTGGCCGAGGCTTAATCAGCAGAGAGAAACCACACAATAATCTGAACAGAACTGTAATACAAAAAATGCTGGGGGACTCCCCTGGTGGTCCAGCGATTGAGAATTCGCCTTCCAATGCAGGGGACTCTGATCGATCCGTGGTTGGGGAACTAAGATTCCACAAGCCGAGGGGCAACTAACCCAGCCACAACTAACTACAGCCACAACCTGCAGCTAAAGAAGGCTGTACACCCCAACCAAGAGCCCCGGTACCACAGTGAAGACCCTGCGCAGTGCGCCCCACACACACACACACGAAAATTAAACCGTGATGGGGAAAAGGCCTATCCTGGTAGCCCACTGGTAAAGAATCCACCTGCCAGTGCAGGAGACTTGGGTTCAATCCCTGGGTCAGGGAGATGCCCTGGAGAAGGAAATGGCAACTCACTCCAGTATTCTTGCCTGGGAAATCCCATGGACACAAGAGTCCGGTGGGCTGCAGTCCTCGGGGTCGCAAAGAGGCAGACATGACTTAGACACTAAACCACTGCCGCCGCCAGGGACTTTAAGAACATCACTGAGTTCAGGGACTTCCCTGGTGGTCCAGTGCCTAAGACTCCACATACCCCCAATGCAGGGGGGCCTGGGTTTGATCCCTGGTCAGGGAACTGTATCCCACATGCTGCTACTGAGGGCTCCTGTGCTGCAACTGAGATCCTGCATGCCATAGCTAAAGATCCTGCATGCCACAAGTGAAAGAAAAAAAGATCCCACATGCCACAACTAAGACCCAGCACAGCCAAACAAATAAATATTGGGGGGAAAAAAGAACATCACTGAGTTCAGATTCTCTGAGGCGGGTCAACAGAAAGGGAAGGAAGTGACTATTTATTAAATACTGATTCAGTGCAGGTACTAGGGGTTTAAAAAATACATTATCTCATGCAGTTCTCATTACATTATTTTACAGATGAAGGAAGTAAGAATTTGGGGAGGGTCAGTAAATTCCCAGCATTACACATCTAGTTAGGCCTCGAGTTCAAGCCCAACTCTCACTGACTTCAAAATGAACTCACTTTCCCTTAAACTGGGATGCCTCTACAGGTGAAAATTTAAGGGTGGAATCTCAGCGAGCCTGGAAGAAGTGTTCTACTCACCTGAATCCCTACTTTGAGTTGGCAGCAGGAGAACAGAGAAGAAAAGTAACATTGATATTAAAAATTTTTCCAAGTGTCTTCTCATTTCATTCATTGCCTTGACTCCCAACTCTTTGTCCTTCACAACGAACACATATTTTCAGACATGTTTTCTAGACAAATAAGGTATATTCCTTGCTCTCATTTATTAAATATTCTCTGTTCCTTTGAATATCAACACCTCCATTCTTAAATTAAGGGTGATTTCATATCTCAGTTATCAAGTGCAGAGGGCATGACATTTCTGCCGGATGTTAAAGATAATTTAAAAGGAGAACTGCTTCAGCTTCTAACGGCTGAGAGCTTGAGTTATGCACAGGGTCACCACCTGCCATGTGTGCAATGCTCTACAGACTGCAAAGTGATCCGGGGCAGAGCACACACGTCACCACCCCGAGAGCACAACAGCTCTAACTCGTCTCAGGATGCACACCACTTCCAGCTTTCAATTTTAAAATTAATCCATCCCTTTCTGGTCAGCAGCTCATGAGTCATCCCTATCCCTTGCCATCCTTCCTTGTCTCCACCCCACCTTCCACACCCCAGGAGAAAAACACTGGCTTTGAAGACGTCCCTGGCAGTCCACTGGCTGGAACTCCGTGCTCCCAATGCAGGGGGCCCAGGTTCGATTCCTAGTCAGGGAACTTGAACCCATATGCTGCAACTAAGACCCAGCACAGCCAAATAAAATAAACATAAGTTTTTTTTTTTTTTTTAAGATATTGGCTTTGGTCCTGCAGGAGAAGAGGATGCATGTTTCTCTGACTACTGGAGCCATGCTGAAGCCATCTCCCAGGAAGGTTTTATTTAGTACTCCTTTACAAAGTCAGAGGGTTTCCCAGGTGGTTCAGTGGTAAAGAATCCACCTGCCAAGCAGAAGATGTGGGTTCAATCCCTGGGTCGGGAAGATCCCCTGGAGAAGGAAGTGGCTGCCTACTCCAGTATCCTTGCCTAGGAAATCCCACGGACAGAGAAGCCTGGTGAGCTACAGTCCATGGGCCACAAGAGTTGGACACGACTTAGTGACTAAACAACAACGAGGCCAGAAAAGAAGGTCAACCAAGAGGATTTCTGGCCCAAGCCTCAGTTTCAAACCAGAGCTCATAAAGGACTTCCCTGCCACAGGCTTCTAGCAAGACAATGCAGAACAGGCTTGAAGTCTGCTGTTGGCATCTGAACTCACAAAGCCGTGTCAACAAGGAGCGTCCCCCCCATTCACACCACTCCATATCTCGGGGAAAGAAGTCCTTGGACATTCTCTTATCTCTACTTGAAAACGGCTCAGCTGGAAGAGAGCTCCTCTCTACCCCTCCAGCTGTGACCTCTGCTCCTTTCTCAAATCTTACAACTTGTTTAGAAGATATACTCAGAAGGTGATTACCAAACACTTGGGAAGTGAGTAAACACATTAGAATTCTTGGGTGCCCAAAGCCATACAGGTTCCACTTGGGTTACAAAGGGTCACTCTGGCCCCCCATCTATTTAAAATCTGGCTAAGGCTTGGACCGACTCCAACAAAGAAGCCAAGGGAAAGAACAGCAAGAGAGAGATAAGTTTGATGGGAAGATGGGGACGCTGGAAATAAAGTTTATTCGAAGGTGGACCTTCAGCTGCAGGGTTGAATTTAAAGAGCAGTTTCTAGATCTTGGGTCCATAAAATGCTAGATTTCTCGTGCTAATAACAGTGTTTTAATAGTATTGCTTTCAGTATAAATGGTGAACATGAAATGTTCAAATACTGTAATTTTGGTTCAAAGTTTCAATCCAATGCCAAGCCTCGTACTACAGAAATGAAAGGAGTACTAACTTGAAATGTAAACTTGAAAACAACAGTCTTTGGACTTCGGGGCAAAGTTCTAGGAATTTACTTTAAAACTGACCTCTTTCTGCCTTGCATGGGAGGAAGGCATTTTTCTCTTGATGCTGGGTGGGAAAAGAACAGAGGAGGGGTCTAAGCCCTCAGTCTCCCCTAGAGAAAGAGGGCTCAATAGTTTCTGCCCTGTTCCCCCTTCTGGCAACAAAAATAAAGCTGGAGCCAAGACTTCAGTCTTCGACCTCACAGGGTACCTGGAGGGGGGTGGGGGCCGGCGGTGGAGGGGAGGGCATTTTCGAACCCTGGGTAACACAGGCTGCCTCTCTGTAACCTTAACAAAGATCTCCAGTGCGAGCCGTCAAAATTCAAATGGAGAGCAGACCCATGGCTCTCCGCTAGGAAACCCTGTTTTCTTTTAATTAAAAAAAAAAAATGTCGAGGTCACCCCTCAGCTTTGTTTACAAGTAATGAGTCCAGCAGCCCCCATTAATCACCCCTGGAGATTCTTTTACACTTTGATGTGAAAAGAGGCAGGGCCCATTGTGATGTCCACGACTCCAACAGCAGCCCTTTCACTTGCAAACGAAGCTTGGGCCCCCAGTAAGAACTGATTGTCAGAAAAAAATTCATTGCCTTTCCTTCCAGTGATTTATCAGAGATGGGGGGGAAAACGGTGGCTTTAAGACAACTTTCCAGAAAGGGTTCCCAGCACACCACTACTGCATTCTCAGCCTCCGCTGGTTCTTTCTGCCCCGCATGCCCACTTCTCAGAGCCTGGGAAAGGCAACTTTCTTCTCTGGAAGCCATCTCATCTGGGGGAACTTTCCTTCCCTCTCCTGCAAGCTTTCCTGGGGGCCTGAGCTGGGTGTGCTCAGTCGTGCCCGACTCTGCAACCCTGTGGACTGCAGCCGGCCAGGCTCCTCTGTCCCTGGGATTCTCCAAGCAAGAATACCGGAGTGGGTTGCCATTTCCTCCTCCAGGGGATCTTCCTGACCCAGGGATCGAACTCCTGTCTCTTTCATCTCCTGCACTGGCAGGAGGGTTCTTTACCACTAGCGCCACCTGGGAAGCCCTTCGGCGGGGCGGCGCGGGGGGAGCCTAATGGTACTTAACCATTCTGGTGTCTCCAGAACAAGGTTGATACCAGCACCTGGTTTGCCCATAACAGACCAAGACCATCTCAATAATTAAGGCACAAGGCATCCGTTTCCCCCATCTTTACCAGTCTCTTACATTAAAAGGAAAGAGGATTAAAGATTTCTCTAAGAATCTGAGGTGGTAGTCAGAGGAAGGTTCAACAGAAGGACTAGGAAGATTTTTTTTTTCCAAGTAAACTTTTAAAATTAGAATAGAACGTGCATTGTATAAAGTGCTCGGCTCACACATGTTATTTTCACCAGGTGACATTCCCCTGTAACTGGCACGCAGATCCAGTCATGGAAAAACAGCACCACTCTTGGGCTAGACAACCCTTTTGAGCAGAAAGACTATGTCAAACGTGTAACTGAGCTTTAGCGCTCACTCCATTCTACAGGGAATACCTGGGACAGAAGCATGTAATTCTCAGCACCAGAGACAAAAGGAGACAGAAAAATATTTGTGGTGAGGGCCATTCTGAGTACAGTACAGTGTGGAGCAGCAGCCCCGGCTCCATCCAAGAGACTGTGACAAGGACAGTCTCCCCAGACACTGTCAGATGCGCCCCTACCCCCACCTCCAGGGAACACAATTATTCCAGGTTGAGAACCACTGGTCTATAAGAACAAAAACACATTAAGAGAAGCAGTCAGATAAATCCACAAAGTAAAACATACATTCAACTCAGTTTCCTCAAACAGTCAACTCCACCGTCTGCCCCCCACCCAGCATCCCCACAAAATAAGCAGGGTAAATGCTCTGGGTTAAGACGTGACAAAACCTAACACAGTATACAGGCTTCCCAGGTGGCTCAGCAGTAAAGAATCCACCCGCAATGCAGGAATGCAGGAGATGTGAGTTCAATCCCTGGATTGGGAAGATCCCCTGGAGAAGGAAATGGCAACCCACTCCAGTATTCTTGCCTGGACAGAGGAGCCTGGCAGGCTGCAAGTCATAGGGTAGCAAAGAGTCAGACATGACTGAGCGCACGCCCGCGCATACGCACACACACACACAACACAGTCAGCATTTTAGGGAACCCTTAGCAACTAAAAAACAACAGCAAGGCAGGATACGCACTTGGATTTGACTGAGTCAGGATGTAAACAACTTGAACAGACATTTTAAAACAATCCGAACAGTGTGGAGACGGGCTAATTCATAGATGAATCTAAAATGTAATTTTATTAGGAAAGAGACTGGCACACAATTATGTAGGGAAAGAAATCCCCCTTTTAAAGGAGACGCACATAAGGTAAAGCCAAAGTGAAAAAACAGATGTCTGGGATTGGCTTTAAATCACTCCAGCAAAGAACAAAAGGAAAAGGATACATTTTTTTTTCCTTTTAAGTGTGGCAAAATATTGAGAAATGTTAAATCTGGAGAAAAGGCTATTTGAAAGTTAATGAAATATTCTACTTCTACCGTCTATAATAAAATTTTTTCTTTCCAAGTGAAGGAAAAAGAGTGGAGGCAAGTATGATAAGATCTATACTAAGTTAGGTTTTCATGCCCAGTCAGGGCCAATATTCTTTATTGCTGTTACAATGCACAAAATTTCTGTCTTTCTCTTGCCCCTTCATCCCATTTCCCTCCTTCCCAGTCTCCCTCTTTCTCTTTTCCTTCAGATTGTCTCCCCCTTAATAAGTCTGGGACCACCTCATGCTTTCAGTAGCTTTAATAAGACCTGTTCACTTAACTCTGTCTATTATAACATCTTACCTATATAAACACATACAATCCAATGTCTGAAATCATTTTAAAGCAACAGAAACGGTGACACTCTGCCTTTCAGGTTAAGAAGAAAGTATTATCTGATGAAAAGCATCAAAACTTGGTCAAAGGCAGAAATTGCTTAATAATATGTTAAATGTTGTTTGGTAGAGAAAAATTTTCCACCAAAATAAACCAATTGCTCCAGCATTCCCTATAGCTTGATTCACACATTCAACTATTAATTTCTCCAAGCTTTTTCCTCCTCCAGTACAAGGAGCCAGATTACCATCTAATCTAACTACATTACAGGGCTATCATGAGAGACAGAAAACAAGACTCAGATTCTGAAATAATGTCCTCCAGGCTTCTGAAAAAGAGGAAACTGAAATATTCATCTTAATCCTGTTCCACATATTCCCAAGGAGGCTGATGGCTACTGCTTTAGAAGAGAAGCCTACAAAAAAGAAAAAGGTTCTTCCCCAAATCAGGATAGTATAAAATTAGTATTCATACAAAGATGGTAAGAAAAGTGAAAGTGATAGTCACTCTGTCGCGTCCCACTCTCTGTGACCCCCACGGAGCCCGCCAGGCTCCTCTGTCTGTGGGATTCTCCAGGCAAGGATACAGGACTGGGTTGCCAAGCACTCCTCTAGGGGATCTTCCCAACAACCCAGGAATGGAACCCATGTCTCTTTTGTCTCCTGAATTGGCAGGCACATTCTTTATCACTAGCGCCACTTGGGAAGCCCTATTCCTGGAGTAGCTCACAAAGGAATCCTTTCCACCCAAAGAGCTGCCTCTAAACAAAGTCTTTCTCTTTTGAGGTAGAGTTGTGGAAGGTACTTATTCTCCTGAAACCCAGCTCCCTACTAGTATCACCAGAGCAAGAGAATTAACGATTCATGAAGGAGTTTATCCCAGGCGCTGGGATAAACACTTTACATACATTATTCTTGGTATCCTCATCTTAATGAGGCTTAAAAGTTGAGCCATTTGTCCAATGTGTCAGAGATCTAAACACAAGTTACCCAGCCCTGGAGTCCCACACGCAAGTCTGCTACATCACTTAGGCAATACAAAATCAACTGGACTTTTTTTTTTTTAGATAAATTGTCCTCTATATTTATTCATGGCTGTGCTGGGTCTTCACCTCTGCTCAGGCTTTTTCTCTGTTCACAGAGAGCAGGG